>NC_087477.1:33734507-34984507 GCF_036417665.1 Passer domesticus | reverse complement strand
CTGGTAGTTGGGAATTGTGCTTCCCACAATGGCTGCAACTAATTTCTTTCCTTCTTCCCTGTATACTCTGGTTTAGGATGAGCCTAATCTTACAGATGTAAGGAAAATTATAAAATGGCTACTCTGGGTACCACTGCAAAGTGACTTTACTGAATTTCATACCTGTTAGGTGCTTCAGTTACCAGGCATTTCATTAAAAGGTTCTTTTAAATATGGGAAAGTAGCGCCAGTGTGGAGATAGAATTTCCAAGCTACTTTTTTGCACTCCAATTTGTTCACTAAGTGAACGAATTGCAAAAATAAGCAATGAATTGGTCCAAATCCACCAGCACTCGAGAAGTGTAAGACCTGTACTTTTCTCATCAGTTCTTTTTGAGTGCAGAGCTGACACCAGAGCCTTTCTGCTTTGTCAGAATGATCACTGGCCTTCCTTCTGCTCTGCCTCGCCTTTGCATTGCTGCCACTGATCCCAGCCTGCCCGTGCCCACCCGTGCTGTTCCTCCAGCCCGTGTTTCTCCCTGCCCACGGCAATGCTGCTGGTGACAGTGACCCAAGCCTTCCTCCTGCAAAAACCAAAACTAACCGGCAGAAAAAATGGGCGAGTCGCATAGGACCGGGAACAAGGTCTGTTGCAACCTTCAGCCTCCCTTTGTGCTCCCGGGCTTTGGCTTTTCGGTGAGCATGGTGTTCTCCTCGCAGTGGCTGTGAACTGTCCGCTGCTGTCCCTCCTGAAGCCCCTGGCACCTCCGGGAATCCTGCAGCCTCCCGGCAAGGACAGCAGCTCTCCAGACCAGAGCCCAGGCCGAGCTGAAGGGATGGCACGGGCAGGGCACGGATCTGAGGGCAGGTGTGGGTTTGGTGCTCCCTGGAAACGCCGGGAAGCGGCACGGCACACCCTGGGCTCTATGATGGCCATGGCTTCAAGGCCACAGAGGCTCTCCGAGGGCAGGAGCACTCCTGCCACCAGCTCCCCGCTACATGCGAGCCGTGTGCCCTCGCTCTCGGTTTTCCAGCTATCCTTTATTTCTGCCGCCCCGCTGTGCCAGCCCCTCACGCCCAGCACCGGGACGAGGCGCTGGGCTCCCCTGAGGGCGCACGGCACGCACGGAGCGCCTCGGCCTCGCTCAGACATCCCCATCCCTCCCTCCATCACCGACACCCGGCAGCCAGACCCGGCAGCCGCCACCCCGCCGGGTGTCCCGGCAGGCCCGGGGCTGCCGCCCGGGGTGCCCGTGGTGCCGCTTACCCGAGAGCCATCAGCTCCCGCTCCAGCGGCGCGGCGGGACGCGGCTCCCGGCGCTGGGCCATGCTCCCGCGGCTGCTCCGCCGCCTCGGCGGGGCTGAGGAAGTGCGGGCCGGCACCTCCCCCGCTCCCGGGCGGGGCCCGGCCCCTCCCGGCCCGGCCCGGCCCGAGGGTGAGACCCCCGCCCGCGGCAGCAGCAGCCAGAGCCCCCCGGCTCCGGGCACCTCCCACACCGCCAGCGCCGTGGTTTATCGCCTGAATAATCCATGCCGTGGTTTATCGCCTGAATAATCCATACCTCCCATCGCTTTAACCTGTCCCTCCCAGAAGCTGGTATTCCAAAGCGTTTCGTTGTCCGCGCGTTTTCCTCCTGCAATCCATCAGTGAACGCCCCTCGCCTCTTCTGTGTCCGCCCCAAGTGCTCAGCGAGGAAATCTGTGGAGGTGAAATTTGTGGGTTTTTCTGTAAGTGTCAGGTGTTCAGTCCTGTGCCCAGAGCGCAGGGGGGCTGTGTGCTGCCCCTCCGAGCGCAGCTTTCCATGGCCGTGCCGCTGGATGGCCAGGGAAGGGGGATGCTGCTTGCCCAGGCTCTGCCTGGCCCCCGCACCCCGAGCCGCTGCTTTCCGTGCTGATCCTCCGTGCAGGCTGTGAAGGGGTCACGCTGTCGTTCTGAAACAGGAATAGGAAAGTAAACTGCTAGAAATGTACAGCTTCATTCCCTCTTTGGAAGTGTGAAGAGGACTGAGCTTTGTGGACGAGAAATTTCTGAGCGTTATCTGGTGTCTGTTCTTTCTAATGCTTAAACAATCTCCTGCAGTACTAGCGGTTATTTGTATTCCCCCATACTTCATGGACAGTAATTATTGTAGGTGTGGCAGATTCCTTACTAATCTTTTTTGAAAAAAGGACAGGACTCCACATACACACATGCGCACACACACACACAAAAAAAAAAAAAAAAGGCAGAATGCTTCTTTCCAGTTATACTGAAGGTTTTCACCTGGTATCCAGGACTAAAAATCAGCTGTTTCCAGAAAAACTGGTATTTACAGAGGATGGAACAGATACTTATTTTCCCACAAGCAGTCATATGAACTACATGCTCAGTGTGGTGCTAAGAGTCATTTGAAACATGATTTTTTAGCCTGCAGATCCTGCTGGTCTTGGAGAATCAGTTTTGAAAGAGCTTTTCTAGCCTCCCAAATGGGAAAATCTTCAGAGAGGTTCCAAATATCAGATCAGACTGTCCTTTGTTTGAGTTTCTAATTGTGGCTGCAAGGTGCTCTGCTTCTGTACTTACCTGTTCATGGCAACAGGCAGACATCCAGTTGTAGATAAAGATTTTGCAAATAAGCTGGGAGTTTTTTGCTTTATAGGAAAAATGTAATTTTTTGTGGGGAAAAATACTTTTTTTCCTTTTTCTGAGTTTTCCCTTTCCTCTATTGCTTGTTGAAAGCTTGTGATCTGATACTCTCTTTGGTAACTTGACTCTGAAATCCACAACATTTGGTCAAATAGAGGTTTGATGTCTACACTGCTTGCTTGTATTTGCTGGATTGATTTATTTATTATTGTTCTCCTGTTCTGGAAGCTGCTGTGCTTGATTTCAGCAGTGACGAACCCATTCCAGGTTATCTTGTCTGTCTTACCGATAGAGGCAGAAAAGCACCTATGAAAATTTCTGGGTTACAGAGGAAAAGCCACAGAAGGAAAAATTAATTAAATTCCAAGCAACAAAGAGCCACAACTAAATTCTAGTAAATTCTACTTATATCACAGATGGTCTTAAAAGTTCAGCAATGCAGGCTCAAAGGTGGTTTCCAGCCCTTGTGTACACCATTGTGTTTTGTGCACCAGGGTGTTGTGGTGGGAGGGGGTTCCCATCTGGGAGCAGACACTTCCTCTTACTCTGCACCTGAGAGTGCAATGTTTCCTCTTCATTTGTAGAAAAAAAAATTAAATTAAAAAAGAGGCAGAAATTGCACTCTCATGCAGCAGAGATTGTCTTTCCCTTTAAAATGAACTTGATTTGGGGTTTTTGGCACAGGTTAGCCACTGGACAGACAGGCTACAGATTGCCAGCTTGCACTTCCCCAAAGGCAGAAGGCTTCAGTGTCTGTGTCTTGGTCCTGTTCCCGAGCACGGGCATCCCTGTGGGAGCAGTGGTTCCATGTGCAGTGTGAGTGCTGTGCAGAGCAGACCTGTAGATAGCAGCAGTGCTCTGGTGCTTGCAGCTCAGCCCGAGCACTGCTGGCCACAGAGCACCCCCAAAAGACAGCTTGGATCTCTCCCCATCCCCTCACGGCTGTCAGTGAAAAAACAAAGTGGGATTCAATTAAAAAGCCAATCTCTTCCAGCCTTTCTTGAATAACTGCGCCGTCTCACAGGAAACAAACACCACACCCTTATTGATTTAAATTTAGGTCATGAAAAACAGAAGAACTACGGCTGTCAAAATGGGGGATCAATAATGATCAATACACGTGCAAGTGTTCCTTGTGCTGTGTCACACTAGGGTTATTCCAGAATGCCATATTTACCAGCAGACTTCAAAACCCAGCGAGTGCTTTAGAGTGCAGCCACCAGGTCTCTCAGTCCAGCAGGTGTTTGCTTTTATGACAGTGTTTTTGGAAACTGTGTGTTCTGTTTGGGCAGAAATTGTAGGTGAGCTTATATCACATGTCCTGCAAGGGGTCAGGTCCCAGGATCATGATGATTCTTTTTTGAGTTATTATGCAGCAATTGTTTAAAACTGATTGAAGGTTTGATTTTTTTTTTCAGGTAGCTGTAATTTTGTACTTTAAGATATACTAAATGAATAAAGGAGAATTTGGCTTAGATGGGCATATGATAGTACATAGATATGACTGCTGCAAAAGCATAATTAAATAACTCCAGTTACTTGACAGAACTAGTCAGGAAATAATTGAAAATTTAATTTTTTCCCTTTAACTATTTCACATTCTAATAACCTGAATAGATTATAGATAGCTGTGGACCATCCAAGCAAAGATGGTCAGTCACAAAGACAGCGATTTCACCCAAGTGAATGTTTAAAACCCCAGAAATTTCACAAAGCCATTGTTAACATGATTGGGATGAGGGGCAGGTTGGGATGGAGCACAGTGGGCACCTGCAGAGCACAGGTTTCCTACACAACAGAGAGCTGGCCATGGATCCATTCCTTTTAAGGTGACTGCATCTGATGATTTTGCAGTGCCCAAGACATCTAATCTCTGTTACACTCAGGTATGACCCCATGGGATTCTGTAGAACCCTCCAAAGCAGCTACAGAAATTTTTTCACTGTGTTCAAACACAGGATGCACACTAACATTATCTTCTGAAATTAACCTGATTCTTCCTTGTGACTGTGGCACAGATTGTCTTGGAATGTTCATTGGAAACAATTGTTATGCTGGAAAACACTTCAGATACTGGATGTCAGCTCAGTGATGAGTTTACTTTGGGGATTTTGAGGCAACTAGGGCATGTTTATTCAATGTGTTTCCAATGTCCACAGCCAGCACATTTCCAGAACATGCCAGCTAGCCCTGTGTTGGCTGCAATCTATTTCAGATAGGAAACACAGAACAGTGGTGAGAAAAGGAATTTGAAATTACCCAAGTTCCTAGGGGAAAATGGCTTGAAGACAGATTGTGCAAAAGGAAGGGCTGTTCTTGCCCCATTTTCTCCACAATCTGGGTGGGGCAGGGCTTCTGTAGCCAAAGATCACAGTAGTTGTGCTGCTGTGAGGGCTCATTCCCCAGAGTTGGATTAGGAACACGTCTCCACCTAGGCACAGCAAGAGGTGCAACAGCCATGCCTTCCCAAGCCTTTGTGGAGTTTCCTGCTAAGTAGGATAGGCCCAGCCATGTCCCAGGGGAATATGATTATGTATGGGATCCCAGAGATATTAATTTAATAATTCAGCTTTATAAGTCTCTTAACTCTGTCCTTAGTAAAAAAAAAAAAAACAAAAAAAAACTAGCATTCTTCATACTCCTCACGATGTGATTTTAGAAATTATAGTTATAATTTCTAACATCATGCACTTTCTCCTCTTGTTTGCTCTAGGAATTCAGCTACTTCTCTAGGCTAAGTACAGGAGGATTTTTTTTTCTGATTTCTCAACTTAAACAGGGACACAGCAATAAGTACAGGAAGTTTCCCTTGATGCTTACTAAATTTTTTTCCTAGCCCTTGATTGCTGTGTGCATAACCAGGAGCTGGAGCATGTATATTTTGAGATGATGGTGGGAGATTAAATGCCTCTAGCTAGAACAGCTGTGTTATTGCACGTGGTTTGGTTTTCACAGTTTCAATAATGTGGATAATGATGGGAAGATTATGTGTTTCCACTTTCAGCTCTACAAGGAAAACTTTCTAGGAACTTTGTCAATCCACTCTTTAATGTGCATGTGTGCTTGAAGCCTTCAACACATTTTTCCTGTCTTCTTAGACACAGCCAAAGTCTCTTTAAAATTTCCCACTTTACAGCAGTGTCACGCTCTCAGAACAGACGTTGTGCAAATGTTTTTCCTGTCCAGCCAAACCCCAAGAAACAAACCCAAACACCTCGAAATTATCTTTAAATTGGAAAATGTGGGTTTCAGCAGCTGTTTGTGGCAGCACATGTGAGGAGGTGGGGGAGAGCAGCTCTTGTTGCCAAAGGCCAGGGTGAGGGGCAAGGTTGGACAAAGGCAGCTCCTCTTGTGGGCCACGTGGTGCCTTGAGCCAAGTGACCTGCTGGTGGTTCAGCCTCTTTCCAAGTGGAATCAGACCTGGCTGGCGAGTCTGTGGTCAGAGATTACCCAGGAACTACAGATGTCGAGAGGAGCAGCCTCTCCAGACTCCAGGTGGGCAGGCGCTCCAGGACTGGAGGCCTGAATGTCCCCATAACTCTGTCCTGCAGCAGAGCCCAGGGTGCCAGCTCACCTCTGTTCCCAGCTCCTCACAGGTGGCATTACAGTCCCCATGGTCGAGCCTAAGGTAGGGACTGCACCCAGAGCAGGACTGGTGTCCATCATCACACAAAAACTGATGGAGATGCAGCATATGATTTTAGGCTTTGGTAAAAGTGTCATAAAATGCAAAATGAAACTGTTTAAACTAAACATGGGTAAGGGAAAAAAGGCTGAGAACAGTCTTGCTGTTTTGTAAATCTGTTTGTTGTGTGATCTTATTACAGCTCATAAATTGGGTTTTTTTCATTTTTGCTTTTTGCAACTTTAAAGTTCACATTGAAATAGCATAAAATAAATGACAAATTATATCTATTATAAATAACATATATAATAAATACAATAGCATATAATAATAATATAATATAATACAATTATATCTGTGCACTATCAAACTTGATAGCCCTGTCACCTTATGCAACTGTTTATAGACACAGGGACAAGCTTTAGGAGTAATACCAAGACCTGAGTAGAAAGGAGCTCAGAAGAAGAAATTATTTTACCTAAGTAATATTATGTTACGTCAGTAGCTCTGAAAACATTTGAATGTTGCATCATTTTGTATTTTATGGCACTGATGATTCATAAAGCAGGATACTGCGAATGTGGGTCAAAATGGGGATGTAGCTTGCTTTCTGAGAGCGATAATTGCAATTATTGTGCCTTTTCCTTGCAGAGGGAGCAAGGGTTAGTATGTTAACATTATGTGAGCATAATATGCTAGGGTTATCCCAGAAGACATCTTGCTGGAATTACAGATGCCAGGCATTTTTCAAATGGTGCCTGGTCAAAAGCACAGTTCACTGCCAGTTGCTAATTTAAAGATGTATATGGACCTTGTGGCAGGTCAATTTTTTTTCTAAAATGAATAAGAGCCTAACCTTAGGAAGGGTGCAGGACCTTTATAACTAATATTTTGTGGATCCTAATTGGTCTAATAGGTGTTCAATACACTGCAAACACCTGGTATGGATGGCTGCTTCTCCTACTAGCACGTGGCATCAGTGACCATTTGCAAGCCAGCAGCAGCTTCATCTTCCATTCCATTCCATTCCATTCCATTCCATTCCATTCCATTCCATTCCATTCCATTCCATTCCATTCCATTCCATTCCATTCTATTCATGTTCAGGCATTTCAGTGACTTTAAAAACCAGCACTCTCTCACATTAACACCTGAGAGCAGTCTCCTGGCAGGGTCCAGGTTCTAAATAGAGATCCTCTCAGAAGCCTGGTCTTTCTCACCTGAGATGTCCATCTGGCCATGCTTGCAGGCACAATCTTTGCATGCCCATTTTGGGGAGATTGCAGTGGATCTCTCCTGCAATAGTGGGATAGGCTGTGCACCTTCCTGTGCCCAGCACATTCTCCCTGCTCAAGGGGATGAGAGCATGTTCTCTGCTGGTTTTGGTGAGGGGAAAGCCGAGCTTGGGTCAGCTATGGAGGATTGTGCAAAAGGAGGAGAGACCAGTGGATGCAGGCAACCATGACATGCTTTCCTGCAGAGCCTTCAAAAAGCACCAGGACTGTTGCCTTTTTTGTATTTAAACTGCAGATATTGTCTTCTCTTTTTTTTTCTTTTTTTTTTATCTCCCAAGGCGAGTGCATTTGGCCAAGTAGCACAGTAGGGGGTATTAAAAAATCCTGCCTGACCACGCTGCTTCCCTTCCCTATAGCTATTTATTGTACCATGGACCACAACAGCTGCACTGGGCACCCACGTGACACACGGGTCTGGCCTGTGCCAGCATTTCAGCCCGTCAAGCCCTCTTATTTATACTGCGACTTTCATAGCAGCAATCTCACCCCACTTCACATGGTATTATTAGACCTTGAAAACCGGTTCAGATAAACATAACTCAAACATTAAAAATCTCCAAACTGATTGACATAAACAAGTAAAGTAGCAAGGGGCTGGGGAGTTTGCTCAGATGTGTCCTTGTCACCGTGATTTTGGCAGAGTAGACGGGCTCTGGTTTGAATGAAATACAGCTTTCAGGTAGTGCTCTTTGGTTCTGTTACCTTAGAGCAGAGCAGGGTGCACTCATGTTTAAGCGCTGTAAAGCTGATATAGCTCAGGCCTTGTCAACACTGTGGGTGTGCTCCAAGTCCAGCCACTGATCTAATTTTACTGCAGATAGGCGAAACTAATCAAAGGACAGTTGTATCCTGCAGTACAGGTGCCTGAAATGCAAGCTGTAATTGAACAAAGAGAGAATTTTTGGATGACCCAGGAATGAACCAGTGAGGATTTTTCTGGGTTAAGACGAAGAATTAGGAAGTTGGGATTTGAGATGCAAACTTGATACTGTAAAGAAAGTGGAGACTCTTAGAAACATGGGGCTTTTATTGTTATTGTGGCCTGATTTGGTTTCAGAGGGTTAAGAATCTCCTCTTTGAACTCAGAAATTAAATTTGCACATTTATTCAGTGCATGAGTCATCTTTTTTTTCTCAGTTCTGACAGACTGCAAGTTTTAGTACCTGGAACCAGAATTTAGGACCTCTTGTAGTCCACCTTTATTTCTTGATATTTCTCCAGTTTTTACATTTAGGGCATGTCATGGTTTGGAGGGGGACTGGGCTGTGAGTGAGCTCACAGAAAATCCTAAGTTTGAAACATGAAATTCATAAGGTGCTAGCTCTCTACATCATTATTTTTATGAACATTAAAATTTAATTACTTCTTTCTTTCTTTGAAACGATTTGATAGTCCAGGAATCTGTTTGCCAGAGCTGGAATAAAACCAAAACCCCATGGTCTGTAATCTATTAGGAAGTGTAATTATGCACAAGGGTCAAAGCCCCCAACTTACATCCAGGAAATTTCAGTTATTTAAACTACATTTCTTGTCTATAATAACCCAGATCTTTGCAGCCTTAAAAAAAACATAGTGCTGGCCAAAGTATATATGCTATACCCATAGAAAGTGTTCTACTAACTGATGTAAAAATTAAATATTGCACAAATACCAAAACCACAAAAGCTTCATGTATAAATCAGGCTTCCCTGTCATATTTTTGCAGGGGTCATAGTATCCCCCCTGGGAATCATCCTCACAGGCCCGAGGGCCAGGTAAAAGTCACACTCAAACATCCACCAAAGCAAAGAGGCTTTACTGCAGAGCTGCAGCACTTCACCACATGTATGCTGCTGTTTTACTTGAAACACACAGAAATGTGCCACCCGGGGGTTTCACAGCATGTGCCAGTGTCAGACAGAGATCTGTGAGCTTCTGTCCTTCTGGCATGGCTCCAAACTGGTCACAGAACAGCACCAAGTATTGAGGACACTTAGCCAAAGCCCAGGTGAGCTGCGTGGTTCAGTAAAGCCAAGCAACATGTGGCCCAGCCAGGAGCAGAGCACAGGTGCCTTTACAAGCCCTTTCTGTATCACCAATGAAAGCGTGAAAGGCATTGTCTTCTGGGATGGAAATGGCCTGGCAGAGAAAGCAATGATGAGATTGAAACTATTTTTAAGCTGCTAATATAAAGTTCATTTGTTGGGGAAATGCTGCTGAAATTCAAGGTTGCTTTAGTACAGGTTTAATAGCAGTCCTGAGGCTGACCAAAATAAACTGAAACTCTGTAAATTAAAGGTTCATTGAACAAAACCACCCAGTATAAAAAATGCTGGTTCTATGTAGAGATCTCAGAATATAGCAAAATGTTTATCTTCTTGAGTTAGTGAACATTATTTTGACTTCTGCATCAGCTGCAAGCCATGCCAGAGTATTTCTGGCAAAGCTGCAGACAATGACTTTATAGCAATTGAGGTGGATGTAACAAAGCTCCAAGAAGCTGAACAGCAGTTATTCTGTGGTGTATTCTGCAAGTGATAAAAATCCATTTAAATAACAGGTCCGTGTTCATAACCATGTTCATCAAAGGGGAGGGAGCTGCACATCCAGCATAGCTTGGAGATGTCTCACCAGTGCACAAATAGGGATCTTAATCAGCATCTCCAGAAAAAAAAAAAAAAAAAAACCAAACTGTGGAGTCAGGTGTGAGGGTGAAGGTGGGGGCAGTTAGTTGATGCCAAGAAGTAAAATGTCACTTTGATTCTTTATCTGCTATCATGGTTACAAGAAATAACCTAGACAGAAGCAGCCCCCATTAGCACTTTGAAAAACGAGCTTTTGCTTGTTTGGGATTCAAGGTGAAAACTGCTTTTTGGATTTTTAAGTGGCAGGTTCTGCTCACATTTCTGGGCTGCTTCACATTGTGGGAAGGTTCAGCTGGTTGCTCTCTGCTACCAGCATGTAGCTAAGTACTCTGTCCTTCCTTTAGGATCTAAATACAGGGAGTGTAAGTGATCCTCCTTGCAAGTTAAACAGCTTGACACCAGAAAACCCCTTATTTTTCTGTCCTCCTATTTTGCTTTAACATTTGAAATGTATAGAATTACAATACATTGAAGCAGAGCTGTTTCAGGGATGTCCAGGCATAAACACACAATCACACTGGTGAGTAGCAGCAGCAGCAGGGGAGGAAAGGGGAAATCTTATCCAAGAGGAGCTGGCACATAAGTGGTACTGTGGGTCTGTCAGGCCCTTCAGGCTGATACAGGAGCAGATGGTTATCTGCAGGAGCACACAGTGCAAGGAAGTAAAGGCTGCATCAGATCTCCCGTGATCAAACCCCGTGCCTTCAGGGAGCCCTCATACTGTCAGGCTGATGAATAGATCTTTCTTATTACAGATTTTTATCTTGCAAAAAAGCAGCATCCACAGCAATGCCACTGTGGAAATTGCCTCCAAAGCCTGCTGCAAAACTGGGGAAAAGATGTGTAGGACTGAGATATTTTGGAAGGATATCCTGTGCTTGCAAAATATTATTGAGCATGCAGTGCAATCAAGCCAAGGCAAAGCAAGCTGGTGCTGTGGCACCTTACTCAGAGGAGTGGGCTAAGAAGGTATCTGCCAGAGAGCTCTTCCCAAAAGTCCCCCCAGTGATTGTACACAGAGAAACAAGGGTCTCACATAAAGCTGGGCATGCTTTAGACTACCTTGGTAGTATTACTAAAGAGCTTGAAGTGCCAAATTACCAGGGAGAGAGAGTCCTTAGCCAGGCTGTGAAGTGAATCAAGCCAGGACAAATGGAAAAATTCTGTTCACAACAGGTAATGTCCATGTGCCCTTCTGAATGCAAAGTGGTGGTAGTAATTTTAGTGTTTTCCAGCAACATCAAAGTAGAATATTTCTTTTGCAAGGGAAGAAATAGCTCCAATTAGTCAAATGATAATAATTCCACCAGCCACAGGTAAGTTTTGCACTGTGAGTGCAGTCTATGCACTCCCCCATTTCCACTGCTGCAGGCAGGGAAGAGCTTCCAAATCTGATCTCACTCACCAGAACCTTACTCTCAAGAACAGCTCATTCCAGCCTTTCCATCTGTGCAAGAGGCTCTGAAGGCGTGACAAAAAGTAGTTGCTAATCATTTAATCTGTGCACCAGGGTGCTGCTGACAAGCCCAGCTCCCTGCAGAACAGCTGAGTCCAAAATGAAACCCTTCTTGTGGGAATTGCAGCAAGTAGGTGGGCTGCTGTGGCAGCCACATTCCTTCAGAAGAAAATACAGTATCCTGAGTGTAAAAAATAGAGCCAAGTGCCCTTCCTTCTCTAGCCAGGAGACGTACTCGAGTATTGTTAGACTAGAGTGGCTCCTATATGGCAGCTACATGCTTGCAAACACCTGTGGCAAATCCTTTTTTGTGTGAGGGATTCTTCCCTGCCTCTGTTTTATTTCAAAGGTTTCCTTTGAGAATAGAGAATTGTAATTTATTTATAGAAAATAAAGAAATCATCATGCAAAGCTGATATTTCAGATTCTCACTGATTTTACTGCTGAAAGTCAGCTGTTCCAACAGTTGAAAATACTTATCTTTAATATGTGTTGGGAGGGAAGTAAACATGTGACAGAGAGATGCACATCCAGAAGTTCTTCTTGAACAACCATTTCCTTTTCCCCGGTATTTCAACCCGTTTCTAGCTGTTGCCTTTAAACCCTGTGACTGGATTTTTGAGTGAGAACATGAGCCTCTTTCCTTTGAGCAGAGCTGCAGGCCTTCTGAGGGAAGGTGCTGTCTGTACTTTCCCTTTGCATGGATTTCCCCATCTGCAAGGCAGAGATGACAACTCTGACCTCATCTTTTGAGCGCTGCAGGCTGGCAGGCATGAGCCAAATCATCTCCTAAGGAGAAATAGTAACATGTTTACTTTATGTAGTAACGCAAAGTGCTGTGGTTGGAGACTCGAGTGAAGAACCTTACAGGCTCAAGTAAAGAGTGAGAAAGAGCTGTTGAAGGGGAGGGGAAAAAAAGAAAGAGCTGTTGAAGGGGAGGAGAAAAAAGAAAGATCAGTTCTTCCAATCTTCCCAACTCCTAATCCATGGCAACCTGCTGCTGAGGACAGCTGAGGGAGCTGCACGTAATCAACACGTCTCTCAGCTGCCTTGGCCACTCACCCTCCTCGCCCACTCTTTGGGCTCCCCTGGCCATTGCCGGCTCTGTATTTATACCGCACTCCCCAGATACTGTAGTGGTGGCTGTGGTATAAATACTGCCAGACAGCGATCTGTCACGCCTGTCACTGTCCTGACAGGCCCCAGGATGGCACTAGTATGAGTTAGCAATGGGTTTCTGTGCTGGGAGAATTCTGAGCTGCTTTCTGACACCATTAATTCTCCCACTGCTGTGCTCCCACCTTGGGATTCAGAGCCTGCATGTACACTGAGGGAAGCTGGGACAACCTTGGGACAAAGATGTTTTGTTGCTGCCAGCTTTGTTTTGAGCTGTGCCATGATAGACATGAGCTGTAAGGCTTGCAGGTCCTATAGCAGTGAAGGAGAGTACAAATCTTGATGGGCCTGCTAACATACTGCTAATTTTGGGAAGAGCTGGCTCTTCTCCAAGCGGTAGCAAGTGAGGCAGCCGTGCTTCACCCACCTCTGCTTTTGCAAACAGGCACCTGGGCAGGGAAACCAGTCACAGGCATTCCTGAAGAGTGGTCACAGGCCACACAGGAGGTGTGATGATAGTAGCGGTGATGATGGTCAGGAGCTCTTGGAGCTCCTTTTTGGGGAGCATTAATCAGAAAGGCAAATGCTCTATGAATGAATGAATGAAGGCACTGGCTATTTTGCGAGCAATTCTGAATAAATCTTAATATAGTCATATGAAATAAGGTGTAAAGGGACAGAGAGTAGAGACAGCAATGACAGTTTGCAATTTCTGAGGGTTATGAGCATCCTGAAACTCTTTGAGACAATACCTAAGGGTTCATCAATCACCACTAAGTGATTGACTGAACCCCTCCCCTTCCACTTGGGATAGAGTTGCAGCTGTCCAGGTAAGCCATAAAGGTGGCCTGTCACCTAAATTTAAAAACCAGACTTAAATTTCTGCAATGTAAAGTCTGAAGCCAGAGGAGTGGAAAAATGGAATTTTCCTTCTTGGTGGATTTGTCAGACTTTGTCTGACAGCTACAGAGTTGACTATCACCTAGTCAGGATATTTTGTTTGCTTATGTTTTAATAGGGAAACAAACACAAGATTTCAGGTAAATGTACTCTTTGTGTAGTTGTCATATCACAGCACCCTTGCCTCATCCCAGCAGGAACAGAAAATAAAGGATGCATACTGCAGGTCAAACAAATATAACATGGCTGATGCTGTTCTTGGCTTTGCCCCTAGACCTCCAAGCTGCCTTGCTTTGGGCCACGGGAGGTGAGTGGGAAGAATGAGAGTTCAGAAGGTCACATCCATGTCTTGGGGATTAGCCAGGGGCTTCTGGTTTGCCTGTTTGCACCAGGCAGCACCCCTACCTTCTCACTGAAGACAGAATAAAAAATGCCTTTCAAGTCAAGCCACCGTTAAGTCATTCATCAAAATCAAAGACTTTGAGCATTTCTGTGGCATGGCACTAGGAAAATAATAATACCGTGAGAGGATGTAAAGGAGTATGACAAATTATGAGGGCAGAAAGCAGTCTTCCAAGCACACTTCTTTTCTCTACCTGTTTAAGTTCATAGCCAACAAGCTCATGGTATTCTAAGTGCTTTTACCACTTGCAATAAAGCAGCAGTAAAGGAGAAAAAATTTTACCAAAAGAAAAATGCAGGCAATCTTATACCTTTTATAAAACTAAGCATCAGAACAGTATTTTGTTCCTAGTTACTTTAGAGCAGATAAAATATATCTAATTCTGAATGGTTGGGTAGGAAAATGATGTGCATTTGATATATGCTTTGAGATACCACTGGGGAAAAAATCCTTTGATATACCACATGGAGAAAGAGCCTTTAAATCAATGAAGCTTTCTGTGTTGAGGAGTGGAAGTGGTGCTCTGGACAAGTGTTTCCATAATGCCAGCAGAGGAAAGATGGTACTGAAGCACCATAATAACACACTTGGGGGGCTTGGGTGCTGAAGGAAGTTTGTGAACTCTTGGGAAATGTGAGAGCAAAGAAAAGCTCAGATGTTTTCTTGCAGCACAGGACATGCACCATCAAACTTGCAGGCAAATATTCAGGGATCCAGAGAAGCTTTCAAAAGAGCAATGACAGGGTAGATAGGAACTATCTACAGGGTAGAAGTAATGAAGAAGGAAAGATGGAAGAAAGAAACAACCTGGAGTGGAGAGATGAGAGGCAGGTAATAAAAGAGAAAGCTCAGAGCCTTGTTGTTGGTTGTAGTTGTAGTCCTAGCAATTACTATATTTTAATAGCTTACAGTACCTGTGGTCATGGTATAAGCAGCTGCTCCTCCTCAAAGCTAATATCATTGAGGAGAAATAAGAAAGGGAATTTGTAAACACGTGTCAGTCTCGAGGATCCTAATGGAACCTATAGGTTACGGATATCTGATGGATTTGCTCCTGGGTTTAAGTAGGGAATTGTATTACTGTTTTAAGAATGGTGGTAGGGAATATATATTTTCATTAGAATGAGAATTAAAATCTTAATCTTTGGCTTAATTAAAATTATATATTTCTTTAACCTTAACACTGAATGTCTTTGGATCATATACAGTCTGTGGTACAGAAACTGAGGTTCCATTGCAATCCATAGCTCCCAAGATGATGTAGTATAACAAAGTCCCTATGATGCACTAATGTATGTGTGTACCCAGGAGGAGGGAAACACCAGCAGGCAGGAGCTGGAAAAAGCTGTCTGAGGAAGAAGCAGGTATCCAGCCTGCCTGTAAAGTGCTGCCTGGGTGCTGGGCAGGCAGTAAGCTGGTGGATATCTGGAACAGGAGAATTTGCTGGTTTTGTAGTTTTGTGTCCAAGATGGCCTGTGCTTTGGAAAACACAGGAACTATACATTGCTTGCACTGTTTGGAAGCAGGACAGGGATGGCATTTTCTGGGCACAGTGCCACCATTCTCCATATCATGCTGTAGAAGAGCCTATTTGGGAGAACAGTCTGAGGGAAGGGAACTCTTGCTTTCCTCAGTGCCAAAGCGCTAATGGCTTATCCCCGATGTTTTATGGGCTGGACTGAAAGGACAAGGGATTCAGAAATGTGAGACTCCATCAGAAGCAGGCTCAGGAGGCCACTGACAGCTGTGAAGTGACGGAGGCATGGGTGGAAGACAAGAGGTGTATGATGGCAGGGGACAAGCTGGGGAGACACTGCTCAGCGCTCCTCATCCTGAGCATCCCCCTTGCTGGAGAATTTCTTCCCAGGGCATGTGATGATGCACAGCAGCACCTCCTCCTTGCCCTGCAAGGAGAGAGAAAGGCTTGGTGTCTGGAGGAACTGGCTCTCTTTGCAGCTCTTTTCATGCCAATGGCTGCCAGGTCTGTGTGCCCATCCTGCCAGGTGCCAGGGCTGCTGGGCTCCCCAGGGATGTGGACCCTGTGGTACTTAGAGAACAGCACAGTGCCTTCATCAGAGCTTGGTCTGACAAGAGGAGTGGAGCAATGTCAGCCTTCAGGGCCTGTCTGCCTTGTGGAGGTACTTCTGTTTGGATGAACTGACATACAGAAGGGTAATGTTCTTAAATGTTGGCATATAAACAAAGAACATAAAAATTTTAGGGGAAAATCAAAGTCAGAACAGCCTGTGGAAATCATCCCGTCCAACTTCTATCTGTAAGTCTGTTGCCCAGTCTCTGTGCACCTATCAAAGGCACTTATAAGAGTTTTTAAAAACAGTTTTTGTCAGTGCAGTAATTGCATCATAATTATCTCACTATGTAGCCATAAAAAGTGAGGATGCTGACAAAAATTCAGGGGAAAAAGAAGAAAAAATGGCATCAGAGCTCTTAACTCTTAATTCTCCAGCATTAATATCAGAGTTAAACCACAGCTATGAATCTGGAATGTTACCACTGATATGTGTGGGTTTGCATCTGGTCTTTTGGTTAAGTATTCAAAATAAGTTATGTATTCAAAATTATTTATGGAGTTAGAAAACACATGGCCTTACTGAATTAAGTAGTGCTTGCTCACACTGGGTTTGCTGACCTAATTTTCAAAAAAGTGAAGAGGATGTAGAAAAATGCTAATTTTTGGTGACAATAGTGACAGCATAATTTCAGAGCCTTGCACCATGAATGATGTGGTTATTTTCAGAAAGAACTGAGGGTCAAACAGCCTTTTAGGACCGGAAGTGTGAGACAATGGATAACCATTGTACTGGTACTGTCACTACTGTCAATACCATATGACACAAGAAGAAAAAGAAAATTTTAAGGAAGTCTTTCAGAAAGTCCTTTCTTTTGACATAACCCTCCTCATTCGTACACAAGTAGATTCACACATCCTTCTCTAAGACTCATGTGTCTGCTCTGTAGCACAAGCTTTGTTGATGATGTAGGAGTTGTTTGGGTTTTTTTTATTTAAAGCAGTGTGGGTTAATTTTTATGATTAAAAAGACAGAAGTGTGGGATAGAAGGGTGTTGAGGAGTAGAGGCCTGCAATCCTGCTCCTCATAGTCTCTCTTCCCTGCCTAACACCTCCACCCCAGGGAATATTTTACTTCCTGAGAAAGCAGGTCATTTGAGATGTAAGTTAAAGTTTAGATACCTTGCTGTGTGGCAAGGAAAACCATAACCTTGGATTTGGGTAGCTGGCCATTCAAAAAGCACCATAATTAACTCTGTGATGGTGTCAGCAGGTAGCTCTTATTGATGTGTGACATAACTGGTTGTGGTTTCTTCCTGGACGGATATCTGCACCTAAAAATAAATGTGACACAGTTTGTGTTTTTAGCAAGATGGCACAAATACTTTTCAAATTACTCTGTTGACTAGAAAACAATTGCACTTCACCCTCTGATGAGTGCTGGCACCTGCTGCCTCCTGAAGTTTATTTGCAGCATGAATCATCAGCGGGGCCTTGAAGTGCCATCAGCCCATTTTAGGCTCTGAAGACCTGGAACACATGAAGACCTGGCCTTTTATGGACTCCACCTGGAAACCCATCTTCTGCTGTAGCATCTGAGTCTTTCTTTTGTTCCTCGTCCTGTGTCCCTCCTGTGGGAAGGGCCTGTAGCCTGCATATCCAAATGATGGAGTTCATGCTGCTGTGGCTGCAGTTTCTGGTCGCTCCAGGGCAGTGGGAGCTCCGTTTGGCTCCACCAGTCCAAGTGCTGAGGACCTTGGTTTCCAGAGGGTCATCTCACTGTGCAGAAGCCAAGCACCAAGCAGTCTTTGCCACCCTGTGGCCTGTAGAGGAAATAAATGAAACGCCATCACATCCATAAACTACAGGAGCAGTGAAAAGGGTATTTCTGTACAAAGACATACAAGATTTTCTCATCAAAAAAGGGGTCAAAGCTGGTCTGTTCTATTACTTTCTGAGAGAACTTTTATGTGTTATATTCTTCCCCAAACTGCTAGTGGCTCTATAGCCATAACCTCTTCAATTATTTCTGCACACATTTCGCCATGTTCAGAAATTATTTACAACCTAGAGGTATAAGGATCACAAATGTCTCTACCTCAGAGCTGCAGAAACTCGATACTTTTGAATGCCCTTGGGTATGAACAGTGCTGTGCAGTGGGCACTGGGTGTTATTATAGTAGCATTTACTCAGCTAGGCTGCCCTGCTGAATGCTGAGGGGCATGCTAAGAAATATTCTGGTTCCTTAGAAAAGGGAGTGGAAGGCAAGTCATGATGAGGCATGGTTTCCCAGGCCACAGGGGGAAAGCTGCATGAACTCCATGTCTCTGTGAGCCTGGCTGAGGCTGTTTGCACTGGCAGTAAAGTCAGAGTTTCCAGTGAGTGAAGAGCACACGTGCAAGGGAGCAGGGTGTCGAGGTGCCAAAGTTAACATCAGGTAAGCTGGCTCTGGGGTCAGCAGCAAGGTAGGCACCACTCCCAAGCACTGTGCAGGAGGGAACAGCCTTAGCTGGATGTACATGGTCACAGTGGGATAAAGTCCTCGTCCCTGGGGTCTGTGCTGCTGCACAGCAAGGGCACGAGGTGCAGGAATGTGTAAGGATGGGGACACACTCATCCTGAGCCACCCTGCACAGAGTGGGCACGTTCTGGGTGTCCTTGGGTACCCCTGGCCATGCACACTGCTCCCGTGTGCCAGAGCCTCTCAAATAACTCCTGAGAGCTGCACAGCCACCCCCGCGCTCCTGCACTAAGACAAGACAGCTGCAACTGATCTCTCTTCCCCTTTGCCACCTACTTCAGCCAGGCACGGCTGGCAAGGGTTTCGCTTTCCTTAAAATTCCCAAATGTCTTCTGCCCTGAATGAACACGAGCCATGCAGAGCTTGATGAGACCATCTACCGCCCACAGTATTTCAATGTGATTGACTTAGACCCTGAGGCTTTAAACCTGCTCTTCCTGACCTGGATTAGAGCTGCTAAAATATGGGCACAACAGATGTCTCTCCTGTCCCACAGGTGCAAATCTGCCCCTTAGGTGCCCCTAAATGCATCTCCCTTGCTGCTGCTTAGCAGGGCACTCTGCAAGGTCCCTGCAGACACTGGCCCCGTCCAGGAGAATGCCAGGTGTTAGCTTGTTTAAAATGTCGCTGCATCATGCAGTATTGCAATAATTTGCCTCTAAGAGGCAAACATCTAAACTGAACATAAGCCATAAGTTACAGCTGGGAGACAAGAAGGTGTTGGAAAAATCCACAGCAAGCTGAATTTTTCTGGGACTTTCCATGAGACTGTCAAATCGGCTTGAAAAAGTTCAAATAAAGCAAGTTCCCATCTGTACCCTGTAAAAGCAAAAGCAGTTCAGCTTTGCCTCATTCTAGGCAAAAGTAATCAAGCATTTTGGGCAGAGGTCACTTCTGATGCCTCAGTGGGAAACTCGGCCTCCTGTCTCTTTGTACCATTTGGAATGTTTTAATGCAACAGGGCCTGTAATTTAGGCCCAGAAGGATGATGACCACCTGAAGGCTACTGAAGCCTCACCGGGACCTTGTGGACAGAAATTTTTCATTGCCTCTCCTCTGTGTCACTGCACAAGCAGACCATGCAAAGGACCCAAGCACAGCCTTGTTCTGGGCTGCCTTTGGGTGCAGGAGGAGAATTTTATCAGGATGCTGGTGAAGTTGGCTGCTTCTGGCCCAGGGCTCTGTGAATGTCTGATGAAGGTCAGAGTATTCTCCCTGATGGTTATCCGTGCTGCTCGTCAGATGTAACAAGAGATGTGTGAAAGCACAGGCTCTGTTGTGCTCACCGGCTAAAGTGAGAGCAGGGAAGGTATTGTGGCAGATATTTCCTCCCATCTGGAAGCTCTGGGAGCGCACTCTGTATGGAGAGCTCACTTTCCATATGGAAAGGTCAAACGAACTTCACACTTACTAAATTTTATTAGCCAATTTTTGACATCCTTCCTGATGGCTCTACCAGATGGTTAGCTTGAGCTCTTCATCCTTCATTAACAGTGATAATGATGATCATTTTTATGCTGAGCTCCCAGTCCCTATGACAAAGCCTTGACCATGTGGGTGCCTCTGGGGGCTGCTCAGCCTGCACCACCTATGCTTTTGTGCAGACATGGTGCCTTTACTTACCCTGCAGGATCAAGCACTCTGAAATAACTCACTGCTTAGACAGCTCACCCTGCAAATTTTACCCAGTCTTTAGTACTAAACAAGTCTGGGTAAAATAAACATAAAGAGAAAGAGGTTTTCCAAGAGAAAACCAACAATTATGCATTTGTACTGACTTAGCTGAAACTTGCCTTGGGAGCTTTCTGCAATCAGTCTGTCACCAAAATGTGCTGTATTTTGAAAGGGATATTTTGCACTTACTGTATGATTTTAGCAAAACCCCACAGCTGCACTGCAACTTTGCCATGGCAAGGTGGAATTGGTGCTGTGTTCTGGTATGTAGGTTGGTTTTCAGCATCAGCTCTCAGTAAAAAACTTACCTGTCTTTTAATGGTAGAATTTGACCATGACCAGTTGGATGCTCCAGACCAGTATGTCTATCTACACTGTTTAAAAAAAATCTGATTAATTGTCAATTTTAAATGTTTGGGATTGGCGACAAAATTAACTTCTAATCAAGAGCCAAGAATTTAACATGTATGTTGTCTGAGGTGGTGCTGTGATTATTGACAACTTTGGCTTGCTTTTTCCATGCTTCCATATTGTTTTATGGAATAAAAATTTGGCCTGCTTTTCCACAATTTCCCCTTCAATATTATTTTAAACCAATATTGATCAAAATGAAAGTAGCCCCCAACAGTCGGACTACAACAGCAATTAGCCTAACAACTGGTGGATCTTCTAGAAAACATCAACAATTCAGGGCTTTTATTGTGAATTTCTGAATTAAGGTTTTTTCTAATGCCCTGACTTTGCTAGCAACCTTTGAAGTACAGGGCTGTGCTGAAAACATCTGTTGATCTTTATACAGTGCCTCTATAAATAGCTAGTGCAGCTATTGCATCCCCGCCTCAACACTTGGGTGACAAAACCACATTAACGTGACAAATAAAAAATTGTCTATGGACAATACCAGGTTCTTAAGGCAAAAAAAAAAAAAAAAAAAGAAAGTCTCACTTCTTATTATTCCTATCTTCTATTGAGATATATTTTGGTCCTGTCCAGCACAAAGGAGATTATGGGGATTCTTGCTATGGCACACTGCATTTAAAATTAGACTGAAAGCTGCTAAAATGCTGCCTGATCAGTACTAATCCAACACTGTACAGTGCGATGCTCTTTTGTTTAGAAACTTAGGCCAGGTAATGTCCAGCTGGGTGGAAATCTCCATCGGGTGCCTGGTGAACGTGCTGGAGCAGCCAGTGCTGCAGGTTATTCAGCAGGTGGAGCGAGCACTCAGTTGTGCTTTCACGCTGCTGTAAATCTGGAGATGTGCTGTAAAACCAAGAGAACAGCTGTTCCTCTGGTCCAAGTGGGAGAAGGTTCACATTCAGGGGCACCTGATCAATGGAAAGTAGCCAGATACAAGCCCATGATATAGTTTTATTTCTCTAGTTTGCAAATACAAAAAAATCGGGTAAACTTTTTTGTTAAAAGGACATTGCGTTTTACTTCTGTAAATTATACTCATTTGCAGGGAAACACTCTGTGCAAAAAGAACAGCAAGGTTATAGAATTCCAGAAAACTTTGGACTCAATGATCATTGTGGGTTCCATCCAACTCAGAATTTTCATGAATCTGTGAATCAGAGCATTATAAGGAATACCAATAGGTCTGCTGACTTTTCTGATTGCTAATGGAGGAGGGAGGTGGTGTCCTCCCAAAACTAAGCCACAGTTTTTGGCTTCAGTCACAGGTTTTATCATCTTCTCACAAGCACAATAGGAAAAGCTATTTTTTGGACTTTCAGTGGTTTCCTTTTTGAGATATTCTTTCAACACAGGTGCATTTTTAATGTGTTCTTACTAAGTATTTTTTTACCACTTCTAGTACTTACCTTTATACACATGATATATGAAAATAAGATCTGGGCAGAATGTGATAAAGGACACACATGTCTTCACCTCTTGCAGCAGCATACTGTGACAGTACTGAATATTCAGCTCCCCAGCCATTTCGTGAGTAACCAAGCTTAGGAACCAAACTACTCTGTTAAAAACAAGAATGTAATGACTTTCTTCCACACTGGTACCCAGAGAGCTCTCTATGAAAGCCCAGTGTGGCTCATCTTCAGTGGGCATGTGGGGGCAGAAAGGTTTTGTACGTGTGCCTCTGCCTTGTCTGTTTGGCCTTTGTGCCAGCTGCACAACCGTGTGCTGTGGGGTGGCAAATCTGCCTAACAGACGAAGGCAGCTGCCAGGAGAGCTGCTGCTGAGCTCCCAGCTACTTCTCCCGTAACCTTGGATGACCATGATTTCTGGGTAAAGGGAGAGAACATGAACCTGTGGATTAGGAGCTGATAAGTCGTGCCTTTGCCCCAAACATACGTGATCGGTCCTGTCACGCCCGGTAAGCAACGGCCTGGCCGCGTAACTTGAGAGCCTGGCCACGTACAGTAGAGATCAGCTTGGGTCTGCTCGGCTCAGTCCACGGGCTGTGCTCTCTCCATCGCTGCACAGCTCTTCTCAGGTTGCCATCATATCCCTGCAACTGCTTTTGGCTGTGTCTGATGGCTAAAACAACTGTACAGCCGCAACAGGATACGTGTTAAGTAAGGCTTTGTTGTCAAGTGATGCTGGATTTTTGCCCAGCCGCTTTAAGTGCCCATCCTCTTCAACATATCCACAGGAGGATAGGTATGGAGGTTTCAGCAGAGAGCAGTGATTTGTCCAAAAAGATCAGCATGTGCTTCCTTTCATCAGCCAGGGATAAAAAATCATTAGGCTGTGCTCTCTGCTTGCTTTATATACTCAATTCATGTGACTTACTGCATGGAAAGTTGGGTGGCTTGAACTGCTGCTGCACCAGAATAAGACCTTAATGGATTCCTCTTTTTCCAGCATGGAGAAGAACATGCCCTAGTTGAATGCATTTCAACCAGGGCTCAGGAGTTCATTCAAGTTAAAAATATCCCTGCAGTGCTGTCAAGGTATCAGGCACGAAGCTTATATATAACTACATTTTTTCCATACAGACCCACTCATATGGGTTTATACCATTCAATAAAACAGCATAAGGCACAAAGTAGGTTTCATTTGCTTTCCCTTTAACCACATAGGCTCAGCCAGATCACTGATCCCAGCTTGGATAGAGCTATCCATCTGGCAGATCTTTTTATTGAGACCTCGCAGTACACATAATTATGTATACAACATGTGCCTTTATGCACCAAAGTGACTCATCTGAAGTAAAAAGCTAATTACTGTCTGTTAATGACAGACCAGCTGGGACCTTAGGTGGGTTGAACTCTCCCTTTGCCCATTGTTCTTAAAGTTTTGTGAAAAGTTATACTCTAGAAGCCTTTTCTCCTTTCTGGGCTAAGTCTTGGCAGGGTCAGGACATAGGAATGGAAATATGTAAAGTAAAGAGGTAAAACTCAGATAAAGTTGTAGTTTTCCTGTCTTCTGAAGTATGGAGTAGCAGGTGTGAAATGGCTTTTGGGGGAAAAAATAAATCTAGGCTCACTCTTCTTTTAAAAGTATTTTTAATCTCTTTCCCACCACAAACAAAATCTCTCTGACAAGAAGCACGTTCTCAGGTTTGGCCCTTGAAGGGTCTTCCCTGTTGCAGAAGGGACTGTGTTGTGGTGATGAGGGGAAAACGTTCACATAAAGATATGCAGAGAGCAGATGCCTCAACTTAAGTGCTCTGCTTTTGCAAATGGCCAGCACCCCAGCTAGCCAACTTAAAGCTATCTCAAGAATCTCTGTGCTGGTGCTGCCCTGCAGCCAGCAGCTAACACAGTTGTTACTTTTGTCACTGCCTAGCAACCTTTTGTGCCATCTAGGTTTCTATTGGTAGTAAGAGATAACAATTACTAGAGTGTGGCCAAATACAGTTTCCCATTTCACTAACTCAACAGACCTGTCTGATAATTTGGGTTAACTTCAGGAAATGGTTCATAAGAGGAGAAAAAGTTGTTAAGTGTTCAAATTTTCTGAAACAGGGAAGGTTTTTTGCTTTCTTTTCCCAAACCTGATGCACAGAGAGGTTTGGAAACCATTCAGAGACAGGAAGGGGAAGGCTTTCCTTCTTATTTCCCTCAGCCTTGAGAGTTATCCAAAGCAGAATCCGATCCATGCTCCATGATCCCCCAGCTATGATGTGCTGGTGCAGGGGGAGGGATAAGAAGCCACTTGGCAACTGCAAGAGCCTCTGAGCAGAAGAGGCTCCTTTGGAGAGGGAATGCTGCCCCATGGGGGTTGGTTTGGCCCTGGGCTCTGGGGCTGAGGGGAGAGGGGTGAGCTGCAGCATCCAGCTGGGCTCTGCGGGGAGCTCATCGCCCCAGAGGGTTTGCACACCAGCCCCCATTGCTGAGCAGCTACAGACTTGAGTCACAAAGGGGACAAACACATCAGCATTTTGGCAGAATGAACTCCACAGCAGCCAGTATTTTCCCAAACTTCACCCTGCCTCACTACCAGGATGACCAGTTTATTAGTGGAGAGCCTCCACAAAGGCGACACTTGAGGAGGAGGTTGGTGCAGGCTGCAGAGAGGAGGATTCCCAGGAGGGTGTCGGGGGAGATGTGGTCAGTGTCTGCCCAGCCTGGGGATGTAAGTCACAGGGATTTCAGAGGGCTCATCGCTTCCTGGGAAGCACTCAACACCTCCCAGGATCAGGCCTGTGCAGAGCACCCTACTAAACCCCACACCCCTGGGTGCCGAGGCACCGTCTGTGCTCTCAAAATGCTGTGGCAAAGTAGCAAACCTGGAGATAGAGCCTCAGCCTCCTTGTAGAAAAGAGAATACACCATCTTTGTGCTTAAAGTATTCCTATTTTTCCTATTTTTAAAAATATTCCTATTTTTCACTTCATTAAAGAAATTGTGGGAAACACTGAAGTGGATAACAAATATCTAGCACAGCTATAGAGAGCTCATGTATGTTTTGTGTACTTATAGATAATATGCTATACCATATCTACAGCTGCATTTTGATTGAGAGATATTGTATATTTTGAGGCCAAACTTGAAACTGCAGTTTAATGAAAATTGCATTAAGCTTCAGCCTGACAAGGACCGCTCAGTTGATGAAGGATGTGTTCAGGTGCTTGCAGTGCTCTAGAGGGTGAATTAACTCATTGCACAAGGTAATAAAAATAAGCCAACAAATCCAGACTTGGTGTTGATCCTGCTTTTTGGAGAAACAGTATTAAGATGAGAGAGATTTTTATATTGCAAATTAAAAAGTACTTTTGCTCTGGTTAGATACTTAGTAAGTAAGGCTTACTCTCTTACTCTTAGGGTGCACATGCACCTCTGTTAAATGTATATATTTGGCTACAAGCTCTTCTGGACAGGCTGTCCTCCTGTTCTATGGAAAAATGCAGTTTCTCTAAATTAAAACTGTGTAAAAGTTCCTGTAGAAACTCCTACTATTTCTGTTTCTGAGGCTAGCTATTAAGAGTTGATGTTTTATGTATTTTTTGCATTGGGCAAGCATGGGCATTAAAATTTTTATAACTTTCAATAACATAATCTGCAGAAAAATATGTAAAACCTTTGGAGGGTAAAATTACAGAATAATACCTCACATAAATAACCTTTTCTTACCTTGTCAGCTGAATGTGGGGAGCTACTTACACTTTTTTCATCCCTGTGAGATCTGGGAGGATCAAGGACAAAATAAAAAAAAAATTAAAAATGTAGTCCAATTTAAATAAATCCCTAGCTCTAGTATTACTTAGCTTCTGCCAAGCTATCATTTTCCAGCCTCATAAAACTGTCATGTCATTAGCATTTTGGGATGGTCTCCTTATAAACCTGACCTTTACAATGGATTTTACACATGGATTTAAAAATCTTATTCTTACTTTGCTCTGCAGTTGCCTCATGTACTGACTAAAAGCTTTTGTCAGATGGAAGCTGGCTGGATTTATAACTCCCCATTACACAGCCAGCCCCTCACCTGCAGTTCTTTAATTTGTAGGCCAAGGGAGCTGGTGGAGAAGCACACACAAAAGCGTGGATGTGACCTTAATTCCGGGCAGGCTCGCCGCATGCGGACCATAATGGTGTTTATTGAGCTGCCCTATATTTAGTCCTTCCATCCCAAGGGAGCTTCACTTCGGGGGCTGCTTGATCCCCCTTGTCCCTGCCAGGGGTGGGAGGCACTTGAGCTGCCTTCTGCTGTAAGCCCAGTGAGAAATGCCTGGGCACGGCCGCGCGCTCCCAGCTCCGTGACCAAACATAGCCCCGCGGCAGGAGCGCTGCGCAGCCCGCGGGCATCGCCTTCCACGGGGCCCTCCCGACATTATTTATTGAACACTGGGAGCAAATTAACCCAAATCCCTCGCTGGCTGCTCTCCAAAGCATGGCAATTTCATGTCACAGTCTTGGAGCAGATTTGCAATTCACTGCTGGAGCGCACATTCGTCTGTAGGACCTCTTCTTTGTCAACAAATTGTTGCCAGAGTTCAGAACCTCTCTGCAAAGCAGTTAATTGCATCAAGTAATGGTATTATCCCATATAAAATCCATATGGACTGCTTGCATTTTTAATTCTCAAGTAAGTGGGGAAAAAAATCGGTACTGCTTTATGTTTTCATGTGATGGCCCCAGTTAAAAGACTTCTTATTTTTTAAGTTTAAAATAATAAAACTAGATTTAACAAAATCTAGTCATAAAAATAAGAAATTAACAAACCAAGAGAAAATTAAGAAAGATACCTAGAGTATAAATAAGATGGGGGTATTTTAAAATATAACACAAAACATCATAAAAATATAATCCACATTGCTTCAAGGGATAATGCCTTGTTTTGTCATGTCCAAATACCCTGAACTTTGCAGGCAGGTTTTTAGCCTGAACTTTTCAGCTGAAATCTATCTCCATAATCAGTTTTGTGTAGTTTTAATGAATAGTCATAAATCATCTCTCTTTCCCCCCACCAGCTTGGCTGATAACAACTCAAGGAAAGGTCATGGTTTCGGGTTTTTTGGCAATCATCTCCACAGTTCCAATAATCAGATACATCTGCAGTTCTCAGGTTACCCAATAATACTGTACAAAGAATAGGGTCACTGAGGAAAGTTCATTTCCAAAGCAGGTCCATGATTGGAGATTTGAACAGACCCAGCTGCCTGGGAGAGTTGCTCCTGTGGAAAGGGACCTTGAGAGACCTGGGGGAAGGAGCAGCAAAGTTGAAATCAGTCAGTGTAACTTCAGTTCCTGGAGAAATGTGGGCTTAAACTTGCACTCTGTAGGCAAAGAGCGAGAAACATAAAGAACAGATAAATAACAATGTGAGTTTGATGGGATTTGTTCTTGGCGAGTTCTTCTAAAATGGGGCAACAGGCTTTGCAGAGAGAAGAAATGGTGTTTGCCTTTCTCAGGGAGAGATTCTCTTCTGTTAGCCAGGTGGGGAAGCACTGTGATGGTGAAATTATGAGGTGAGAAAAGCCTGTTTGGATTGTGCTTGAAGGTCAATTACAAATACTGCATCATTTGTGTTAGCAGTGATCTTATGGGTGTCAACACCATTGTGTTTGTTCAGTATTTTCATTAGTACCTGGCAGAAGAATGGAAAGCATGCTCAGGACAGGGCCCAAGCTGAAGGACACAGTCATGCCAACATGAAAACAATGGATGTTACTCTGGGATGGACGAGCAAGACACAAAATTCTTCTTCTCACTGTGGGGGAGGCTCCACCTGGTATCTTGTAGGCACCACTTCTCACTGCACCGACAGCTGGGCTGAGGGACGTCTGAAGAGCAGTGCTGGGAGATGCAGCTGGTATGTCCCATGGGCAAAGATAAAGTGAACCTAGGCCTAGTGAAAGCTGGAGTTTGAAGGAAGCACACTGGTCACCCTTAGTTATGAAAAAAACTGTAGCAGAGAGTGAGAGTCATCTTCTCCCTCCATCTGTGGCAGAAATAATGGACTGACAGCAAGGAGAAGCCAGATAGAACTGAGAACCATTTTTCTGATGGTATATGGATAATCAGGTACCAGAGAATTGGCCTGGGGAAGCCATGAAGCCTCTGCAAGCAGAAGTTTGTCAGTGCAGGCTGGGCAGGCACCTACCAGGATGTTTGTGAAAGCAATAAAGTGTTTATAATTAGTCTTATTCAACAGATTCCCACAGTTTGCATGTGCTATTGCTGTCTGCATGTAATAGCCATCAGAACATTCTCTTGTGTCACTGACATTGTAGACACAGTTTAATCTGTCATGCACAAAATTCAGCAAGTATTTGATTTATTTTGTCTGAGGAGCAGACACCCCATATAAATATATGAACACATATTTAGACTTTATTTGCAGCACAACTGAAAAGCAGGGTTGAAATCTAAACTCCTTCTGGGATTATGTTCCTGCCTGTTTGTTTTGGCATGAGATTTTGGGCTCTGGAAGAGAAGGATGGGCTGCAAGGGGGAGGATCTCTTTTAAAAACATGTAAGGCACCCAGCAGGAGCTGCTGGTAGCAAGGCCAGAGGGAGCTGCGGCAGGGAGGGGGTTGTGGTTCCAGCAGCCCTTCAGCCCCTGCTGCTGGCAGGGAATGCACTGCACAGCCCAAGGCAGTGGCCAGAACTCAGTCCTATCTCCTCCTAGGAGGAAAAGCGGCCTCCGATTCGGAGAGCCACGCCAAGGTCCTGGAATCATGCAAGCTCAAGCACTCGGGTGAGGGTCTTGGAATCCACCCAGCTCTGGGGTTTCTTTGGAAAGGTCTGACACTCACAGAGGGAGAGGTCTGCCAGGAAGGAGTGCACATTTGGTTTCCATTTGCAGGTTGAGTGTTAAGAAGAGCCCCTCAATCTCTTCAACAGGCTCGGATGGAAAAGGAAAGAAAGATCCCCTTGACAAGCATGGTCTCTGTGAGAGAAAGGATTGAGCCATCCAGGTGTTGGTTTTCTCTTAGTTTTTTCCTTAGTACTTTTTCAGTCAGACCCTTGCTAAATGCCATAACAGCATTTTAGTGCAAGCTACAAAAATATCATTTTATTTCCACTTGGTTTTGCTAGAAATCTTCCATACCAACACACGTGTGTGGGTATTGTATTTCCTCTCAGTATATCTGGTAGCACTTGGAGATGTCTAATGTGTGCTGGGCTTCACTGTTTATTGCTAAGCCATAAATCCACCTCTTCCATTCCAAAGTGGAGTTTGCTCCCTCCTTCTTGGGTACTAGTCCTGAGAGAAAATCAGGGTGCTGTTTTCAGTTTTCCCTTCTCCTTAACACACACACACACAGAAATACATCTAAAGTCCAGTAATGTTTTTTTTTTTTTGCTTTGATTTCAAAGATTACCACAAACCTCACTTTGATAATGTGCAATGTTAGCAGAAAACGACCGAGAAAAAAATTTAATCCAGCAGTATGCAAATACTACTCAAGAGAATAGTCAGCCAAAAATGAAAGCTTCTCCCTATGATTCTATCATTCTTCATCTCTCTCTGAACAGGTAGTGAGTGTCTTTTGCTGTGTGCACAGAATTGAACAGAATCCATGTAATGTTTCCTTATTTTTTTTTGTGAAAGACATCATTTTCCATGCAAGAAACATAACCTCTCCTGCAGACCATCTTAGTTACTGGAACAGTGTTTGTCTTCTCCATGAAAATAATATTTTGATTTTTATTCTGTATGAATCTGATTTTTATAACTCCTTTGTGATGACTTAACACTGTAATAACTAAAATATGTAAAGTGGTATTAATGTTTCCTAAGGTTAAATTAACAGATTAATATTTTACTTTTCCCTAGTCAGAGAAAGCTCAACTAAATACTCCCCCACCAGTTGTTCACTTCCCTGTCTTGGTTAAAGGGGAAAAAAACCCTATGCCTTCTTCTGCATGGTCTCCTATGTAACTTTTTAGTTACAATGCTAATTCATTCTTCATCTCTTGATTCTGCTTTTAAGTGCCTCATCTCAATTCCCTTTTAAACCCACTTCCCTGCTACTTCCATGAGCAATGTATTTTAAGGTGCAGAGCTAATTCAGCCTATCTACATTTTCCCCACCATCTTTACCTGTCTGACCTAACCTCTATGAGCAAAGGACAGAATGTGGTTAAAGAATGTATGTTGTTATTTTTGCCAGAAAGAGTTTAAAAGTGGAGTACCTACTGTGTTACAAAGGGCATTAAACACACAGGTTTTCTGTGATTGTCAGGACAGGTCCAGTAACACTTGATGACAGATCTGGATGCAGAAATCTTAGACTTTGGTACCTTTAGTGAGCAAGAGAGATTTAAAGGTGGAAACCACAAGAGAGTAATTGATGCTAATGCATGCCTCACCTGAGTATTGCTAGAATCATAAGGATGACATGTTAGTTACTTATATCCCACATTATTAACCAAATCACATTGATCTGATCATTAATCAGTGGAGATGTCATGCCAGCACAGAGCAAGAAATTGCTATTTGACAGAAGACGTGATGGAGCTGCAGTTTTCCTGTGACCAAACAGGTCTAACACTTTGCTTGGTGTAGAGTTTTTCTGGCAACTGTAATAGATACAGAAAAAACCATAAACCCCAAATCATCTACCCCTTTGCAAAGCTGTTGAAGCACTCTGATCCCTTGTGTGGCTGTGCCACAGGGGAGCAGTCCTGGGGAGCCAGCACCGGCCCCAAGCTGTGCACCCAAGCTTTGGATGCGATGCATGGAGGCTATTAGACACCTCCAAAACAGGCTTTACAAAAGCTGACACTATGGTAGCTAAGAGGAAAGGCTGGGGAGAAGGCATTAAGCCTAAACCCCATGGAATTTTACGCTTTGCTCGAGGCCAGACTCGCAGCAAAGCATCTCTGAGGAGCTGGCACCACATCAGAGCAGAAATCTGTGATACAAAAAAGAGAGAAGGAAATCCTTCTCATTTTCCCCCACTCTCCTAACACCATACAGTGACTAGGGCACTTAAGCTGGGTGTCAGAGTCTCACTTTTTACAAATGGCATTAGGATTTGTGTGTGTACCCTGTGGCAATGTCCTAGTGCCATGGGAAATACCCTGATCTGACAGCCTAAGGCATGCAGGCCTCCAGGACCAGCCCTGACTGAAAGGGGAGAGGAACAGGTGTGGATTTTATGTATGTATTTTTGTCACCAGGGCATGAATTCCCTGTGCTGGAGACATAAGTATGTTACAAACATACATGTAGGAGTGCTCCATTGTGGTTTCTGCCTCAGCTGGGAGAGTCATTGCCCGGGTTTGTAAGATTGAGTAGATTAAGTTCAAGATACCACCAAAGGAAAAGGGCAGAAAAAAACATCTCAGGACCATAGCTAGGAACTGGACTGTGAAAATAGATAAATAGAGTCAAGTTTCAATGCTCATTGTGGTGGGGATGTTGTCTGGGGATCTTGGCAGGAAGATCTGTAACGAACAACTGTTACTCAAAAAAACAACTCCGCTTTCAATTGTGCAGATTTGGGGAGCAAAGATCTGATTAATTGTGTATTCTTAATGCAGAAAAACCAGACAGTAGAGGGGAGAGTGAAGTGTGAGACCCTGGTAACCTGAGACCCTGGTTAGGGAGATCAGAGTGTGGGGCACTGAGAACTTGGGGTGGAGACCTTGCTTGAGAGGAGGCATCTGGCAGAAGGCAGAGCAGAAGGCCAGGCTGCTACAGCTGCCAGCAGTCACCCAAGTACAATGAATGATCAGGGTTTAAAATGCATTCATTGGCATCCCAGGCATTTGGAAAGGACTGTATTTGAGGATCTACTCTTAGCCCATCATCAATTATAACTAAGATGTGTCTTACTAATGTGCTAAAATATTGTCTTTCTCTGGTTATGTCATGATTTTATTGTGCTGCATGAGACAGAGGGGCAAGCTGTAAAATGTGTGGATGGGACACAAAACCCAGTGAAGCTGTTTGGGGATGAGGATGCCTCTTACCACAGCTCTGTGGAGAACTGCAGTCGCTGTGTGCACCAGGGGAGTTGAAGCTACATATACCAGGGCTAAGACTGAGGCTGAGGAAGCCTAGTACCCATGAAACCTGGTGCCCATCTTCTCATTAACAGCACACTGGAGGCAGGACAGACTCAGTAAGGATGGAAATCAGTTATCCCTGCTGCCTGGGGAGAGCCTCACTGCTCGTGACCTGGCTTACTCCAACCCTCCAGGTTTGGAGGATGTGTCTTTCTGTTAGAATATCACATGGTGCTTCAGTAATATTTTCCATCCTGTCAATCTACAGCCTAAGAAACAGCCATGTATCTATGTGGAGAACTAAAAGCTGGAGCCACCTCACTTGTTTTCCTCCAGGCAGCAGAGATCCTTATCTGAAACAGGCTTTAAACCTGCCCTTGCTGCAGGGAGCCTCACAAGACTTCACTTGGGTTCAGTGAAAAAGGCAGGTCATTTTTCCTGGAGGCAGCAGGAAGAGTGGGAGGATGGCAGCAGAGCCACCTGGCTACAGGGTGGGATGAAGAGCTGGGTGCACTGGGAAACCCTTGTTTTGATATGGACAATGCTGGGAAGACTTCAGGGATGGCTCAGCTTTGCATCTTGGCTCCTCTGCTCCTGTGGCATCCCTGGCAGGGCTGCACACCATGCCAGTGCATGCAGCTGTAAGGTCCTGGATCCTGGTGATCACTTCAGGGACTTCCACAACTCTCCTGCACCTCAGTTCAGTGTTACCAGCCCAATGCCAGCTTGCTCACCCTTAGTGTTCAAGTACTGCAAATTTGGGATGTTGTTTTTTTGAGCTGGGAATTTAGGATGTTATCTGCATTGTGTACCTGAGGGCTGCTCCTCAACATTGCTCTCTTTCTTTTGTTTCTTCTCCTCAGTGTTTAACAGCTTGCCTTTTGAAAACTTCCACGGTGCTGGACTGATTTTTGGTTTGTCATCTTGGGGACCGCTCAGTGAAGCTCTCAGCCACCAAAGGTCAGGCATACCACAGAAATGCCTATTAATAGGTCTTAGATGCTGGTTGTGTCTAAACCGGCATTTCTTGGAAAGAGAAAGATTTCTTGGAGACCGATGGCTCTCTGGACTACTGTAAAGGTGCAGGCTGCCATCCATAGGGTGTCCCTACGCAACCACACCTCCTGCAAATGGGGACACGGGGTGCAGGGGGACAGTTTAGGGAAGAAGATAGCTGTTTGGCCGCTGCTGCGTGTAGAAGGAGGGCGCACTCATTGCTGACACTCAGTGCTGCGCTCTCAGCCCTGGAGTCGCCTCCTGCAGCCGCTGCCGCCGGCTCCCCGGGGAGCTGGGCAATGGCAGCATCTTTGCAGGCTCTCCCCTTCCAAGGGGTGTCCGGGGGCCTTTATTCCGGCAAACACAGATGTTTAAAATAGGATTTCAGGCGGCCTAAGTGACGCCGGCTCTATGTATAGTCCGCGCCTGGAGCCGTCCCAGCGAAGACTATCTCGGAAAGCCCGCAGGACCCGGGCCCGTCCCGGGATGTGCGGGCCAGCTCCCCCGCGGTGGCCGGACCGGCTGCCCTGTGCCGCGGGGGCTGCGGGGGGAGCGGGGCCCGGCCCGACCCCTCCGCCCCCCGGCGGCGATGCCCGCCCGGGCCGGGCGCCGGGCGGAGGAGGGGACGAGAGAGGAGGGGAGGGAGGGCAAGGAGGGGAGGGAGGGCAAGGAGGGGAGGGCAGGGCGTGGGCGGCCGCTGTCCCCCCGTCCCCGCCGGCACGTGCCTGCCCGCCCCCGCGGGCCACTGCCGCGCCCCGACGGCCCCGGCATGGACGCGCCCGGCCAGCGCCCCGCCAGCCCCCGAGCCGGCCCGGAGGGCGCGGCGGCCGAGCGGGACCCCGGCACAAACCCGAGCCCCAACCCCGGCCCGGAGGCGCCCATCCAGGAGGAGAGGGAGGCGGCGTACGTGGAGATCCGCGGCTCGCCGCAGGAGAGCCGCCAGAAGCCCGAACTGGCCCCGGCCGGCGGCGCGGAGGGAGCGCCCGGTCCCGCACCGGACAGCGGAGCCGCTGGGACCGGGGATGGCGACTCGGCGAGCGGCGGACCGCCGGGGGAAAAAGCGGAGCCAGCATCCTTGGAGCACGGGCGGGATCGCCCTCCTTCCCCGGCGGCGGCGGAATGCGGCGCTGACAGCGGCCCCGGCTCCGTGGAAGCGGCGCGGAGCGGCGGGACGCCGGAGGCGGGGGGCTGCCCGGAGTCCTCCTCCTCCTCCTGCCCTTCGCCCGCGACCAAGGCGGACGGCTTTCCCGCGATGGGCGACCCGGTGTCGACGGAGGGCAAAACCTCCTCGTCGTCCTTCGGCTACGAGAGCGAAGTGGAGGATGAGGTCGCGGGGCGCAAGGCGACTCCCCCCGGCGCCCCCCCGGGCACCCCTCCCGGCGGCGGCCGCGACGAGGCGCACTATATCAGCACGCAGGAGATCCAGCTCAGCGAGGTGGACCACGACATGGACTTCGACGCGGGGCTGGCCGCCCGCTGGGACTTCGAGGATAACAACGTGATCTACTCCTTCGTTGACTACGCCTCCTTCGGGAGCGACGAGACCCCGGGAGACACGCTGACGGAGGAGGAGGAGAATAGCTGCTACCTTAGCACGACCACCAGCGACCCCAACAACCAGACGGACAGCATCGACAACACCAGCAGCACCGAGATCGTCAGCCTTACCTCCGAACACGACACCCCCGGCGGGGACAAGCGCGCCAGCTCGGGGGAAAGCCGGTCCAAGCAGCCCGGCCGCCCCGGCGGGAGCCCGGGCGCCCAGCTTCTCCTATCAATCAAAGCCGCTTCCCGGGCTATAAATGAGTCTAGCAACGTGCACGGAAAGCAAAACACTGTTTACGCTGCCAAGCATGAAGGCGACATGAGTCTCCGTGTCGCCGCGGCTCCCGACCGCAGTGCGAGTTTAAAACAGGATGCGGTCCGCGACCACGCGAAAAAGTTCATCGCGGTGCCGGCGCGGCTGCAGACGCGCTGCGGGGCCGCCAGGGCAGGGGAGCACTCGAGCGGCGCCTCCAGCGCCGTCAGCGAGCTGGACGATGCCGACAAAGAGGTGCGAAACCTTACGGCCAGGGCTTTCCGCAGCCTGGCGTACCCCTATTTCGACACCCTGCGCCCCGGCTCCCGCGCCTCCTCCGCCTCCCTGTCCGACAATGCCCTGGGCATCAACCGCTGGTCCACCTACCTGGACCTCAAGTGCGGCAGCCTGGGGCCGAGAGCCGAGCCCAGCCTGCTGCGCTCCGGCCGCTCGCAGACCAAAGCCCTCGAGTTCGTGGTCAGCAAGCTGGACGGGGAGATCGCCCACGTGGAATCGCCGCGGCGGCTGCGGGCGGGCTCCCGGGTGGTGACCCTGCTGGACCTCGGCGATGCCGCCGAAGCCGGGGAGCCGCCGGCGGCGGAGGGCGGCGGGAAGGGGTCCAGCAAGAAGTCCAGGTTTGCCTCCAGCCTCCTCAAAAACGTCATCTCCAAGAAGATGCAGCTGGAGCACGAGTTCAAGATGGAGCGGGGTGAGATCACCGACACCTCCTACACCGGGCCGGGCGCGGGCCGGGAGCCCGAACCCAGCGGCGGCAGCGGCGGCCGGGAGCGGCTTCGGGAGGGTGGCGTGCAGCGGCAGAACTCCCGGCACTCGGAGGGCGGCTCGGACTGCGCCGCGGCGGCGGCCGAGGATGCGGGCGAGGGCGGCGGGGGCCGCTCCCCGGCCTCCAAGGCGTCGACGCCCCGCGAGGGGAACCGCAGCCTGGACCGGGCTCTCTCGGAGGAGCTGTGCGAGGTGAAGCGCAGCGCCTCGGAGGCCATCAAGGCCACCTTCCTCCGCAGCCAGAACAGCGCCTTCAGATCCTGGAAGGAGCGGGAGGCGGAAAGGAAGGAGGAGAGGGCGCCCGTCGGTAAGCTGAAACTTTCTCCCAAGAACGACTGGCGAGCCGACCTGGGCGAGATCTCTGCCGGCAAGTCCACCAAGATGTCCCGCCTGTTCGTCCCCGCCATTCAGCACACCCCTCGGGAGAAGGATCCCGGCAAGAGGGCGACCAAGTGCTCCGCCGCGGCCGCCGCCGTGTCCTCGGCCGCCGCCGCCCCCTCGCCCCCCAAGCCCAAAGCCCCCGAGATCAAGATCAGCCTGGGCAGCCTGCAGCAGCCCCGGGACGCCGCTTTCAGCATCGCCCAGCTGCTGACGCCGCAGATCGCGGGCCGACCGCCGGAGGAGGGCAGGGGGCAGCCGCTCAAGCCTCTCAAGGCCGGCGACGGCCCCGACAAAGTGCCACAGTTCCTGGTGCGCGACGTGAGGGACAGCAAGTACAGAGCCCAGGGCATCCTCCACCAGGTGCGGGACGTGCGGAAGCTCATCAAAAGCTCCTACAGTGCTGACTCGGGAGATAACAGCAGCGACAAGGGCAGCGGCGCCTCCGAGCAAGGCGGCCCGGAGCAGAAGCCCCGGCAGCAGCTGGTCATCGCCGGTGTCCCCCGCTCGCTCTCCCCCGTGGTCATCACCTGCCAGGCGGTCGGCCACACCGGCACCAAGCCCACCGAGGCGGGGGCCAAGGCGGCGGGCAGGGCGCCCGCCTGCCCCCCGGAGGGCACCGTGCTGGTGCACCGCACCTCGGGCAGGCTGCCAGTGGCCACCATCGCCCCCAACAAGAGCGATGCTCGCCAGCCGGCTGTGCTCAAGATCGTTTCCAAATCCTCCGCGCCCTGGCGGCACCAGCCGCCGCCGCCGCCGCCCCCCGAGAGGGGCCGGGGACCGGAGGAGGAGGCGAGGGAGGAGAGCAAGGCAGCGCCGGTGCAGAACGCGCTGGAGAAGCTGACGGCGGCGGTGCGGAGCATGGAGGAGCTCTACAGCTTCAACAAGCGCGAGTGGAAGCGCAAGAGCGACCCTCTGCCCATCACCGACAGCCACGTCCTGTCCCTCATCGCCAGCCAGGAGCGGGGCGCCGGCTCCCGACCCGCCGCCGCTGCCGCTCCGCCCCCGCCGCCGGACAAGGCGGAGGAGCCGTCGGGCAAGGGCCCGGGCGGAGAGCGGCTGCCCCGCCGCCCCTCCAACAGCGCCGCCGACAAGGTCTCGGCCAAGGCGGCCGCCTTCGAGAGCCTGGCCCGGCAGCGGCAGCGCGGCCCGCCGCCGCCCCGCGCCGAGCCGCCCGCCGCCCCCCGGGCCCCGCTGCCGCTCCGCGGGGCGGGCGCAGCCGCGGCCCCCGCGCCCGCCAAGCTCCCGGCCGAGGCCGGCCCGCGGGGCCCGGCTGCGCCGCGCTCCCCTCGGCTGCCCGCGGGCGGCGGCGACGCGGAGCGCGGCCCCGACTGCGGGAACTATCTGTCCCTGCCGCTGAAGGCGGCCACCGAGCCCGGCTCCCCGCCGTCCGCGGCGGCGGCGGAGGGCGGCGGCGTCCGCCCCAGCCCGGTCTCGGCGGCGGCGGCGGCGGCGGCGCTGTGCAGCCTGCAGCCCTTCGGCACGGCCAAGCCCGCCGGCAGCCCCAGGCCGCCGCCCGGACCCCCGCCCGCCGAGGAGCCCCCCGCCGCCGGCCCGCCGCCCGCCGAGGGTGCGCCCGCCGCCCTGTACCGCCCGCCGCTGCCCTTCGCCGCCCTGCCCGGCGCCGCGCCGCCGCCGCTGCTCTGCTTCTCGCCCTCCGTGCCCGCCGCGGCCACTGCGGCCGAGCCCTTCCCGCAGACGCAGCGCAAGGTGCTGCTGGACGTGAGCACCGGGCAGTACTACCTGGTGGACACGCCTGTGCAGCAGCCCCTCAAGCGGCGCCTCTTCGACCCCGAGACCGGGCAGTACGTGGAGGTGCCGGTGCCCCAGCAGCCCGCCGTGGCTCCCGTCCCGCTGCCTCTGTCGCCCCTTGCCCTCAATGCCGGCGCCTATGGCGCCACGTACATGCTGTACCCCGGGCTCCTGCCCGCCGCCGCCGTGCTGCCCGCCGGCGCCCTGCAGCGCCCGCTGTCCCACTCGGGCAGCGACGGCAGCGCCCCGGCAGAGCCCGGCAGCCCCGCCGCGCCAGAGGCGGCTTTTGCCGAGAGCCCCTACTACGTGGCTACCAGCAAGGGCCCGCCGCCGCCGCGGCACGGCGCAGCCGAGGCCAAGCCGGTCATCAGCATCACAGCGCCGGCCAGCGGGCCGCGGATCGTCGCGCCGCCCTCCTTCGACGGCACCACCATGCGCTTCGTGGTGGAGCACCGGTGAAGAGCGCGGGTGAGTGCGTGTGTGCTGCCCTCGGGCGTGGCAGGCACCCGTGATGGGTCGGGGCACAGCGGGTTAATGGCCAAATGGACCGTCTCCTTAGGGCAGAGAGGGTCCACAGGGGCCCTCACTGGGGTGTCAAATACAGAAAGGTTAGGCACACCCCTCGGTGCACTCCAGTAGTCCTTGGAGCTTGTTTTTTCGGCAGTTCCAGTGAAGCACACCGTAGCCGCTCATCACACAACCTGTATTTGTGCAGCCCCATGGCTGGGGCACCTCCCATTGCTCCCGGGGATGGCAGTGTGGTTGGGCATCTCTGGATCCATCATCTGGACTCATCTTGCAAGCCATGAAAGAGCCCCTTCGCCTTGGCATCACATCCTCCTCTTGTCTCACCTCTCACGTCTTCCTCCCGAGGGGAGGCGAGCACCTCTCTCTTTCCCCTGTACCTGTTTCTCCCCAACCTCAAGAAGAGTGGGAGAGGGGTCTAATGGAAGCAAACCCTTATTCTGGGTCCTTCTTGTTAGTGGGGTGAGGGAGCAGGATGCATGGAGGCATCCCAGGTGTGCTCTCCTGGAGCCATGGGGCTGCTGGCAGAGGTGCCCACAGCAGCTCTGAGCTCGTAGTGCCACAGTCCTGACAGTGTCCTGGGGCTGCACCCCAGGGCCAGCCTCCAAACTCAGGGGTGTGCCTGCAGGGACACCGAGTTCCTGTCCTGGCACAAGGAGGAGGGCACAGGACTGGGCGTACAGCATGCACTGAAACCGGTGTGGTGCAGCATGGCCTGTGCAAAATAACCAAGGAACCATGTTAAAAGACCTAAAATATTACAGAAGTGCCTTCGGGACTGGTGTCACTGCTCCTTCTGCCTCTTGCATTAGAATGCATGGCTCATCTTCATCACGTGCAGGCAGAATTTATTATTAGGCAGAACTGCCAAATCTTCTGTGGTTTACCAAGAATTCACAGAGTTGGTTTTTGGTGCATATGAAAAGGCAGAGAGAAAGAGTGGAAAAGTGGCAACAGCCAGAAGTTCGGGTTTGTCACCAGTTTGTGCTGATCTTTGCCCAGTTGCATGCCTGAGGGTAAATTTTGTCTTCCAGCACTTGTGTTATTGATTTTGCTTTAATTTTTTTTAGTTTGCATCACCTACTATATAGTAGATTATTTGTGGAATGAAACCTTATCATTGTGATTTATACGCTTACCTCTCTGTTTGTAATTATTTTATCTTGAAAGTTCCATTCTTTTATCGTGGCTGTGGATGAAGTTGTTTTCATGGGCCCTTATGGGTCACTCAGGACAGGCAGCATGCCAGTTTAACTTGAGCTCTGCTGTGCTGCTTGAGTTCATCTTGCCAGTAAAGTCAGAGAACCTAGATGAAATGGCAGAAAGTAGTTTTCCCTTTGGTCTGGGGGCTGAATTAAACTGCTAGCAGAAGGGATTTGTTAGATTTCAGATGAGATTTGACGTTTTTTAAAAGGTGGGGTATATAGTAGATGTATTTGTATCACTAACTAAACAAAAACCTCCAGCTTTTCTTGTGTCTTTTTCACTCTTTAAAAGTGGAAAACATCATATTTTCTGGCGTGCCCTGCCCTTCAGTTCCCAAAGGATTGTCCTGTTATCCTGTACTTAGCTTGCCTTCAGTGCCTGGTGAGGCAGGTGATGCTCTCACCAAAGTGCTCTTCCTCACAGGTGGAGTTAAAACAGCAGCCCTGCTTTGTTGTGCTGTGTCAGAGCTCTACCACTGCAGAACTGCCCAAAAGACTGGTGGTGCATGCTCAGTGCAGAAGGTCATTCAGCAGGGTGCAGACTTGAGTTTCATTTTGCCATCCTTTCAATCTTGGATCATGCCAAGGCATCTGCTGTCTCATACAGACAGGGGTGTCCCCTCTGGCCTGTCCCAGACCTGCTGAGGGAGGTGTCCTGCTGCTGGACAATGGATACACTTTTTTCCCTTGACCTGTTCTGAAAATCTTAAAATAAATAATTTTAGCTGCATGCTGTAGGATGTGTTTAACTTGTCATTAAACTTTGCTTATTCCTGTATCTTATCTGTCTGTGGAAAATGAGGTCTATGCCAGAGAGGCGTCACATCTGTAGCCTTCTTCTTCCTGTTATTTTCATTCACCTACATGACTTTCATGTCCCTGTGGATAATTTTTCCTCTTCATCTCTCTTTTATTATCTGGTTTATCTTTTCTTTTCCATTATTTTCCTCTCTCTTTTGACATTCTATTCCTGATGAAAAACATTTGTTTGCTCAGCATGGTGTTTTTCCCCTGACAAGAACAACAGTATAATTTCATGTGAATCTAAGGGCGAACTGTTGTTAAGTTTTTTAATTCCAGTTAGTTGTTTTCACACCAGACCAGGGTTTTTTGATTGCAGCAATGCTGTGCAGATGCTAAAATTGATTTTAAAGCAGCCAGATTTCATCCTTTGAGTGTGAGAGTTGGATAAGGTACTGTCCTTTCAGGTCCCTTTTTTAACTAGGCAAAATGAGCTGAAGGGATGCTCTTTTTTCCACTCCTGAATTCCTTTCTGCACTGCACTTATTCTCTTCTTCCTTTCTTTGCTCAATTTCTTTCACATCTTCATTCACAGACTGTATCACTGTGTTAAGGACTAATCCATCTCTGTCTCTGTCACCTGGGGGGGTCAGTGTCACTTGAAGTTCTGCTAATGGTGTGATGCCTGTGGTGGATTGACACCAAATCCCCTGCACTTCTGCTGCTCTTCCAGCACTTCCCTTTGTATCTGGTGCTCTTTTCTGCATAATCATTGGGATAAAATGGATCCCATCAGTTGGTGTTCTGACAAAATCCAAGCTGCCATTTCTGAACTATGCTTAAGTTTTTTCATATGCAGAAAATAGTGGAAAATATGTGCATATTTCTGAGCAATGTCTTATGGCTGCTTCTCTCCCTCCTCTTCTTCACTCACAGTAAATGGGGAGCTTTAGCAACATCATCCTTGCCTGCTGCACTTCTTCCTTGATGCTAATTTTCAGTTCAAATAAACTTGCATCCAAACCCAGACAGAACCAGCCTGTAGAGAGTGAACTGCCTGACAGGAGCTCATTCCCAGTAGAAGTGAATGAAAATGTGTCTTTAATTTTTGTATCTATTCCCATATTTTACTCTCTGGAGCTGCTTCCTCATGTTAGGTAAATAAATGAGAAAAGAACAGGTAGCAAAGTAGAAAGCAACTGTAGTAAATTGTACTGCCAATATTAGAAGGGTATTTTTTATTCTTCTGTTTAAACCATGAGCATAAACACCTCACAGGTACAGGAATACATAAGCAAATATACGTATCAGTTGTGTTTTCTTCTTAACTGCTATCACATAATCTATGCTTTACTTTGAAAATTAATTTTGTCTGGATAGTATATAAAAATTATTTTAAAGCCTCATAAATTGGTATTTTTACACTTTGTTTTAATTGTTCCCTGTTCATCAGGATGTATGTTCCACATTACTAAGTCAAGAAGTCAACTTACAGTGCAATGTGCAGTACATAGGATTTACTTACGCTGGTGCCTTTGATGAGAATTTAGTAAAGAATTTATCCAGTTTTAGTGGGAAATACTGGAATATTCCAAGAACCAAACAGGGTCTAACACTTGATCTAGTAAATCAGTCTGCAAACGGATATAGGTGTGCCCTTGTGCTCAAAGCTGTGGCTACTTAGGAAACATTTCAGTAGCGCTGAGCCTTGGTGCCAATAAAAGCTCGTGGTGGCCTTAATGACTCCTCCTGCCCAGGGTGATTTCCTGAGCCAGTATTTAAGAATTAACTGCACAAATCTTAGAGCACGTGGGTGTGGGTTGTTTCCCTTTTCCTGGTGTGTTCCGTGCTGGATGCTGGTGAGGAGAGCGCCCAGGTCTTGAACTGCGCGGATGGATCGCTGGGATCCCGTGCAGGTCACCTCGGCCTCTCTCCACCTGTGTCCCTGGGCTCCCCAGGACCTGTCTGCTGGGAGCTGTGGGGTTGGGAGGCACAGCACGTTCCACACCTTGAGCAGCAAGGATGGGTTCTGCTCAAAACACCAGGGCTGCCCAGCAGCTGACTCCGTTTGAACACCTGGGTGCCCTTGGCTGATAGCTGGCATAGCTTAGGAAATGAGGAGCAGGAACAGTGTGATGACAAAGCAGGTATTTATGCACTTCTCTGGAGGAGTAAAGATTGTTCAGATTGTTGTGGCAGTGCTCTAGCAATCTATATTAATGATGCTTTTCGGTTTTCTTTGTTTTTCCACAGGGATAAGGAAGAAGAATTGTGCTTCTTTAATTTGAAATACACTTGGTAACTCTTCAACATTAATCCTAAAAACTGCTTCTACAGTTTTCTCAATTTTTTTGCTTCATCATACAAAACAAGCATGTAAGTTTCTTGTTTTCTCCTAATGCCCCCCTGTTTTGGAGTATGCCTACATTTAATTATGTGAGCAGCACTAAATTACTGCATTATTTTGTGCAAAGTTCTTTTTGTACTGAAGCCGACCTGCAGGCTTTAGCATTGCCTCTGTGCTGGTAGCTAATGGTAGTGATGCCTCTACAGCTGTTTGTAAAATGCAGGGTGTGAATGCAGCAGTGTTTCAGTGTGGATCACCACACAGCTTCATTCAGGCCCCTGGAATGTGTTGTGATGATCCAGTGCAGCCCTGCAGCTCTCCAAAAACTAAATAAAGCCCTCAGCTCTCTCCTATTGCAGTAAATGAGGGTCTTCCATACAGGCTTTAGTCACAATTTGCAATCAGATGGTTTTTTTGTACTCTCTACTTCTCACTTGGAATTGCAAAGGAAGAGAGCTGTAGTGTTAAATTTATCCTTAGTGTTTATTTTTTGCCATGGTTCAAAACAGACTGTGTAAATGTCAGAAAACACATTTGAGTGCTTTTATTTTTTGTTTGCTCCTCTGTACTGTGTTGAGTATCACAAGTTGCCTTAATTAGGACAGCGTTTAAATACTGGGAAACCAGAAATTGAATGTAATATTTTAAAATCCCGCTTCTAAAGGAGAGAAAGGCATTTATTTTCCTTTAAGACTGCAGTCTGTTCTTCCTTAAATTGCAACATTGTTGAAAACATAATCCTAGTCACTGCCCTGTGAGATTAATTTTTAAATGTTACAGCCTCAGTACTATGCAGTTTTTTCTTTAGCTGTTTGACAGGTTTATCTGAGGGCTAAAATTACAATTTGCTAAGAAAATACATACCTTTTGAACAAAAAAATGGACAATAAGATTACTGACAGTGCAGTGATTTATATGTCCAACTCTGCTCAAACTGATTCTTTTGTTACCAGCAACTAGCTTGTCTCAACAAAAGAGAATTGTTACTATGACAGTAAAACTAAAAGTCAATAATCTGTTCCCTGCCTAAAATTTTGGTTTTGGGAAGCAAATAAATGTGAGACCAAACCTAAATTATATAACATAAAGCTTTCTTGAGGTAATAGATTAGAATTTTGAAGTCTGAATACAAACCCCAAAAGTCTTTATTTAAGCATTTGCCCACAGGCAGGATTTTTCTCCACCTGTTCTCAAGGCTTCCTACAGCTAGGAAAGTTTCCCATTTTTAAAATAAGCCCTGGGTTTTCATTTTCCTGAGTAACTCACAAGGTAGTAACTCACAGAAAACTCAGGTAGAACTGTCTTTAACCACGTGTGTGAGATTGTATTTCAATGCAATTTATTTGTTTACAGGCACAAATTGTAATTGCCCTCAGGATGAAATGCACCACAAGTGTGCAGCTAGCGAGTGATTTCTCATGTACCTTCTCACTCATTTTCATCCTTGTGGAAACCCAGTGACTATTCCAGCCCTTTCTGAAGAGCTTGGTGTGCCCAGCTAGAGCACAGATGGTGTAAGGCTCGTCCCTGTGCTCTCCAGCTGCATTACAGCTTTACCTGCCCTCTGGGACGGGGCTGACTGCCTCTTAAAGGAGATGAATGCTTCTCCACCTTTCTCCTGACTGATAGGTGTTGTGATTAGAGTATCAGCGCTAGACAGAACAGTACTTGGGACTGCAGGACAGTGCAGGTACCAGAGTGGATGGCTCCCTGTGACATACACGTTCAGTATAATACTAGCATCCCTGTTCCACAGCGTTCCTGTCCTACCTTTTCCTATATCGGTGCTCGGAGCGGAGTTTCCCGTTGCAGTTTACAAGATATAGGTTTGCACACACAGCCTCAGGTTTACAGTTTCACCCGGTGTACTTGAAAGGAAAAAAAAAAAAGCATAGAAAACAACTGCCCAGGATTTGAACATGTATTTGTTGGAGGTAAATTTTGCAGGGTTTTTTTTCACTGCCTGTGGAGATGAAAGCAATGAAATGAGGGAATACCAACAGCTATTTTTTTTCTCAGGGGAGTTTACTTCAGTGGAATGTGTCAATCCTAATGTCAAACAGTGTTTACTTGATTTTGTCTATTACTAAAAAGACTTCTTGTTTGCATCAAGGGGTCAGTTTTGCAAGGTGCTTCGCTTCGCTAGCCCAGCAAAGCCTTCACATGCATCTCCAACTTCAGACACTTAAGCAGATTCCTGGGGAATTCAGTGGAAGGATTTTTTTCCTTCACCCATCTATGCAAAGCTTTGCTGAACTCATCCCAGAGTGCTGAATGCCTTGCAGACCTGAGCACCAGGTTCTTCACTTTGCAGAACCCGATCTCTGGGCTTGAGTCAAGCCGGACCCAGCAGAAAATGCCACAAAAGGTCACCAGAAAAAAGCTCTGGTAATATGGTGCTCCTCCATGTATGCCCAGTGGTGAATTTCTCCAGTGCATGGGGTGATGTGTAACCACATATCTTGGATTAGAGTCAAGCCCTCCATGTCAGGGCTCACAAGCTGCTAGTATTATATGTTTCACGGTGCAGTCATAGTATGTTACAGCTGAAATTCACCCCATGTGCAAAGCAGGGCAAATCCTGTGCATCACTCAAGTTCCCTCCCACTCCTTTTGAGGGCTGCACCAGCCTACTGTCCATGCATTTTAGGTCAGGATCCAATTAAAAGTTTGAGGGGGACTGGAGTGATGCACCAGAATGTTGTTCTGGTCTTTTGCAACAGGGTTGGTTTCACTCAGTATCAAATTTAGCCCTTGGTGAATCAACTGGTGAATGATTTGAAATGTATTTATGGGTTGTGTGGGGTGTATTTCCCCCTTGTCTGTATTCAATGCTACCTTTATTCTTTAGTGTTGATGGCCAAAGTGTCATTCCTTATGCTTATATATTGCCATTAACTTGTGGCTACCTGAGAACACATACTTCAAAAATGCTTGTGCTTTTTTTCACCTATTTCTTTTTTTTTTTTTTTGTATTTCTTCTTTTTTTTCCCCCTCCCCATCCCTTTCTTTTTCTCTCATTTTTAAAGGGGTGGGTTAGTTTTTGGTGTAAAGCTATTTAAAAGTGCAAATGTGAAGTAAGGATAATGATTGTTAAGAGGACGTGGGTGGTATGTCTGATGAGAGAGGGGTGGGCTGTAAGGCAAAGGGGAAAACGCCGTGAACGCATCGTGTTGATGACTGTTGCCTGTGGAGGAAGAATTGAGAAACACAAGATGTCTAACTGGAGAGAAATGGACTCTTTGAGCTGCTCTCAATGGAGACAACACTGTGGCAAACTGAAACCCAGAGTGATCCCACTGCAGGGTGCCGTGGGCCTGGGGTTGAAGGACGGCGGCGGCGCTCTGGGAATTGCAGTGGGAACACTTTGGAGTGTCACAGCCACGTGAGAACAGAGCGTCTGGAACTGCCAAGTACCAAAGTCTGTACCTGAATGAGTTGGCATTTGTATTATGTTGGGGTTTGTTTTTGTTTTTGTTTTTTCTCTTGAATGTTATGATAAATAAAATGTATTTTTCAGTAAAAGACACACTGCAAGTAAGCCTGCAGTCCTGCTTGGTTGTATATTTGCAAAGTTACCTTGGCTGTTGTGCAGAACAAGTGAAAACAGAAGCACTGCTTGGTTTAACATGTAAAGAGCAACAGAAGAAAGGATTACAGCAGAGAGCACATCAAAAACCCTGCACTCAGAGTCTCCCTGAGTTTGTCCCTGTATTGATAGTCTCTTTCTGACCTGATCTCTCTTTATTCTTTCCTCTTACAACAAAGGGAAGTTGGCATTGCTAATTTTTTTTACCCAAGTATAATTTAAGAAAGAACTCCCCAGTTTTTTTGAACTAACTTTGACTGGTGAATGGGTTTGGTTATCCAAAGAACTGCACCTTTGTCTGTTGTAATGTTTACAGAGAGAGCAGTTCGTGGGGTGAATAACTTTTTTATGCTCACTCTCTATGTTATCTTCACTGCCTAATATTGAAATACAAGCAAAGATAAGATGAGTTTATTAGTGGATAGCATTATTGTTTGAACTATTATTAGGAAAAATCTTTTGCTGCTTTAGTGTGTTCCTTCTATCTTCATGGAGATTGAAAAGGTTTCCATTGTTAAGTCCAAGTGTTTAAAAAAGCATGAGCCAAACACCAAAAAATCCCCAAACAGGCTTGAAAACTAAAGTATTGCTTTTGCAGTTTAAAATAATACTTTTGCTTAAAGGAAAATTGAAGCAAGTTGAGTTGCCAGGAGATAAAGGATGACCAAAAACAAACACAAAATAATAGCAGGTGTAGAGCAGAGAGAAAGACCTTGGATCACTTTATTAAAATCAGAGAGGTCTGAAATTGCAAAGCGACCTGGGGTTGTGAACTGGAAAATTTGGGAACTCTGCTTTTCTTGAAGGAGAACTCCTGGAGCCTGATTTCAGTGGAGCTCTGTTATAAGATTTTCACAGCACTGCTGGTTTCTCACAATAGATGGAAAATTGAAGCTGAAACCTCCACAAAAGAGAGGTGAAAAGTAAATAAACTGAGACACATGAACTTGAACCATTCCTTAAGAAACCTAGTAATGCAACCAGTGTTTGTCCAGCCACAAAGTGCCTCACACCACACAAATCCACTGAAATTAAAGTATGAGGATTTTTTATGATACCTTAAATAAACTGAAAGGTAGAATATGTCTGGGGTTTTCAAGGATTGTTGGAGAAAATCTCGTAAGTTTCTACATAGCCATTAAAATATCACTGGTAGGAATGATGGTAAAACTGCAACTCTATTGTGAAAAGGAGTAGGAACAAAGTCAAATGAGAAGCAGATAATTCCCTGATGTCAGATCTAAACAAGTTATCCAAACATAGAACATAATACTAAAAAAAAACTTAAAAAAAAAAAAACCAAACCCAACCAAAAAAAGCCACCTATATTAGAATTGCTGACCCCTAGGCTTGTTGCTATTGAGAACATGTAATCTGCCTGCCAAAGCCAAACTGTATCCCTATATATATATATATATATGTATATATATATATATATGAATATTTTTTAAGAGTAGATGAAAAACACTTTAAAAATTAGCACTCCTGGAAACCTGTAGGGGAAAGTTTCCAAGTCTTTATTGCAAGTGGCTTGATTTTTGGACTTAGGTGGATTATCATTGCACTGTTCCTTCTGTGGCTTCCAATTAGAAAAGATCAAGCATTTGTTTCCTTCTCTGAACTGCACATATTAATTATTGTTTAATTGCTACCACTGCTGGTTACTTAAAAGTAGATGTAATACCATTATTAAATAGGTATTTTACATCTTGATAAACCCCCACTGATTGGATAAACAGAGCTTTGTTTGTAACCCTAAATGTGTTTTCCCTTCAAATGCAGGCTCGAGCAATGCATTCATTTCACCTTATTTTTAGAAGTTTGTTACTTTTGTTGTTTCCGTAGCTATGGAGCCCAAGTAAGGAAGCCATGGCCTTCCATTACCCAGCTGCTGGACTAAACCTCTCCTGGAATCCCCATTATGTCCAGCTGTTGGGGTCAGATGCCTTCAGAAGCATCTGCTGCCATGCCAGGGGGTATCCATGAAGGCATGTGTCCCTCCTGAAGGAGCAGTGTGGGTCTCAGGGGCTCTGTTTAAGTGTCAAAGCAGTGGGAGGTCCACGATTGTCCTTACAGGCTGGTTCTTCAGTTTGACACAATTGAGAAGGGTAAGCCTTGCTGGTAAGGTGTAAGGGTTGCTGGTATCACACAAAGATCTTACAGATATAAATTGCATGATCTAGAACCTTTTTATTCTGATTTTGGGTTGTAAGTTGATAGGCAAGCCTGGCAGAGTGGGGCTGAGGTGTCATCTGTTGATGTCTCTACTCTTTCCAAGTAAAAGAGTGGTGGCAGCTATTTCATTGTCCACCTCCTGTGTTTAGGATGTCAGGTCACCTCAGGAGGAAACTGCCTCTTGCTAGGTATGTGAGTAAGTAACTCTACTTTTATTTTTGTTTTGTGTGACACAAAGAACAAGTATTAATAACAAATGCAAAAGCTTGTCTTCAGCTTGTTCCTGAAGGAGCAGTGGAGGTATCAGAGTGTCTGCAGCAGGGAGCAGACTGTGAGTGCATGCTGAGGGCAGTTCTGACACAGGAGGAGTGCCTGGGTCTTTCCTCTGGGCAGAGGGCTGGGGCAGGCACCTCCAGCCCGTGGTGCATCCTCATCTATCAGGAGGTCTCCTGATTAGAGAGGGAGCCCGGGGTGTGAGTGCCAATTCAAGTTATTGCTTCATATTGTGAAGGTGAGTAAAATGGTTCCTCTCACCCCAATCAATTCCTTCCCCAATGAGAGGCTTTCCCTACCCAGAAATAACAGACAATAAGACTGGAAACAATTTCTTCACACTGTATTTTTAACCTGTTTTATTTAGGCTTTGACTAGAAATGTGCCAGCATTTTCAGGAATGAAAACAAGCAGACCATTTCATCCCACTGACAGTTTGATTTTTGCAGATTTCTGCACTCTTGGTATTTTACAACACAAAAGAGTTTGGATTTTTTTTCTTAATCTTGTAATAATTTTTTTTCATGACAATTTATGAGTTTTTCCTGCCTGCTTTTGGGTTTGGGTTTTTTAAAAATAAACAATTCTTCTTGGCTTTTTATTTTACTTTTTTTTTTTGTGAACAGCATTTTCCCACCTTGTGCTATAAAAATTAAATCAGATGGATCAGAGATCAGCTGAGCTGGGATGGAATATATTCTTTTTTAATCTGTAATGCTGATGTAAAAATAAAACTTTTTTTTTTTTCCCACAGATCCTATGAAGACACTGCTTGAAGTGTCTAAGTAATTTTAATCAGAGGACTTGTCTGAGTAGTGATTGTTATTTGCATTGAAATACAAGCCTAACTTACCTAGAAGAAAATGTTCTGGCTCAGCACAAGCTTTGCCAGACTGTGCATCTAAAATCTGTTTCTTTTGAGATCCTTTCTTTCTTCATAGTTCAGAATTGCCTTAGTGCATGCTCATTTTTTGAAATGCCCCTGCCTTGATTACACACAGGGAGACAAATTTTTAGGAGGCAACCTTGATGAGCTGCCAGTATTGGCTTAACTCTGCTCCTGCTTCTGGTAGCTACAGAAATTACACCATTGATTTCAATGAGAACAGAATTAAGGCAACTGTAAGTTCCTTCTGGAAACATAACCCCACACTGTTAATCAATTGTATTTAACTACAGCAGTTAATAAAAAAAACTCCAAAAGATAAATAATAATAATCAAGTTCTGCCTGCTTCAAAAAAAACCAAACCACAAAATGCTTTAAAATCATGTAAAATAAAACCTTCTTTTTTGTAAACAGGCAATACTGAGTAAGCAGGAATTCATGGTCCCATCTGGATGTTAATTGTACTTGAATATTTGAATGGGGTTAGGTCATAGGCCTAAAACACCTAAATACTTTAAAATACATTTATAAATAATCATTCTTTATACATCATAATTGTTCTTCCCACACATCAAAAACACAGACTTCTGTATTCTCCAAGAAAAAAAATGAAGGATTACTTTTTCTTTTGGCACAAGAATGTAAAAATGAAGAACAAGCACCCCCCTTACGGGAGTGCATGGAATGCTGCCAAATTGGTCTTTATTTGCCTTAGGGCTTTTTCTTTACAAAAGTTTTAAATATGTGTTGATATGTAAACACTGTGCACGAACTGAGAGCTTGATCCTGGCCCGTTGAAATCAATGGCCAATTTCCCATTAAGTGCAGCAGTGCAAGGTCAAGCTCCACGTTGGTAAGGTGTGTGCAGGCCTAAGTCGTCGAGGGACTCAGGAAAGCAGGAGCCCGGGTGCTGCTTTAAAACCAGCCGCCAGCAGAGTCAGACTTTGAGCCGAACACCTTCTTGCACATGTTGGAGTTTTCCTGGTGGAGAGGGTATTCATTCCCTGCCAGCGTGGCTGCCTTCCCCCTCCTGGCGGTGTAGCGCCTGCCTGAGGGCAGGCTCTCGTACTTGGTCATGTGAGTCCTGCAAAGACAGCACCGGGCCCTGGCATCAGCAGCTCTGGGCACAGCTTGCACCCCCCTAAAACACCTTGCACACAGCCAGCTGGCCCTTCCACAGGGAGCAGATGTAATCAGCAGATGTTCTAGCAGCTGCAGAATAGCAGACACTGTTTTCTTAGGATTTCCTGAAGGTTCTCAAAGTCTTTAAATCCTCTCAGGTTTTTAACCATCTTTTGGAGGAGAAAAACCTGAATGGAAATCTGGCACAGGCTCTACAAATGTTATCTTCCTTAGGTCTTAGCAAATAGGGATTAGGAGACAGCAGTACACCCAACAAAGCCAATTTAATTACTATTCTTCGGCTACTGAAGAGCATCTTTTAAACCTTATTACACAGTTGCTTAGTTTTCAGGAAAACTGGTGCCTTAATAAAGTATGATGGAACACAATGGCTGCAGGAGTACCAGACCAGGTACTTCTGTTGACATGAGTAAATAGCAGATGATGAAGAGAACTTTCCACTTCACCTCATGTATGGCTTTGCACTTCCTTTCTCAAAAGTGTAATAGAGAACTACTGCTAGCAAAGCCTGAGATCACCATCAATCAGAACTGATTGCACACGAGGGCACTACTGTCCTGCCACTTAAGTTAGTTCACTTGCAAAATCAAATTTAAAAATTGAACTGAAGTGCCCATTCAGAGCTGATCAGTTGTGATCTTCAGAAAGGTTATTTCTGAATCTCAGGGGTGAGGGACAGGAGGAATGGGTTAGCAGAGAGGTCAGTGTGTGTAACAGCCTGCACTGCACCTCATCGTGTTAAGCTGGAATTTGGCCTCAGTGGTTAATCTCATGTCTGTGAAAACCAGAAGTTCCAGCACCTGACTGGAAAGACACTTCAGAAAGTGTGTGCTCTTAGTTCTTACCTGAATGGAGAGTCCACTCTATCCATCTGCATACAGACCAAAAATGGGTACTGTGAAAACTGCACTGTGGAGATGAAGTCTAAAGCTGTTTCTGTTTCCAAAGTGGTATCCATACCAGTTTTTACAAAGAAGGAATCCACCTCGGTGTTACCAGCTATAAACATGGCTACCCTACAAAAAAAAAAAAAAAAAAAAGGGCATTACAATTGTTTCAAAACACATTAAAAAGGAGGAAATTTAATTACAAACAGTCCTAGAATACATACATAAAAACTGCCTTCAAAAGAGCCTGTTCTTCATGCAAAGGTACATAAATTCACGTGAGACCAGTGGGAACTGGTATTATCCAGGTGGAAAGGAAAAGAGAAGTACAGACATTCTCCCATGCATGTAACTAGTTAATTCTATTTATTTAATTGCTTAATTCTAACTCATCTACTAGGTCTTTTATATTTAAATTCATCTCATTGGTGCTACCTTGGCTCAGAAGCCTGAGCTGTCTACAGCTCCAGCATGTGCTGGGAGTATCTCACCGGTTCTTGACGTTGGTTTTGGATTCCCGGTACCACAGGCTGAACTCCATCCCTCCGGAGATGTCGATGGCCAGTCCACCCATGAACTCCGCACTGGCTGTGGGCCCAGACTGCAGCTGGATTTCCTGGAGCCACGGGAAAGCACAGGTTACTGACTGCAGACCTCAGAGGTCTCCTTGTTCCCTTTGGTCCTGCACTCACACCACTTGCCATTTTGCAGGAACTAAAAGGAATAGAGGGATTTTCCGAAAGGATGGACAAAACATCCTGATGCACCTCCCTCTCTCAAAAATGGGATGAAGCTACAGCAAGGCACCTTGCATCCTTCCCCTCTCCCCTGTGTGCCTGCTGGCATAATTTCTGCATGGAGTGTCACTGCAGGGAACATCATGTCTCCAAGAGCTGCCATGCAAGCCCCACGGAATCCAGCTAAACCAGATGGAAGTCCTTGCTGGAAGGTGCAGTGCAGTGTGACCAGCACTCCTGAGCAGACCTGGACTGGCACAGTAGGATGCTGCCACTTGTGCAGTGGCTCCAAACCCACCATATGACAGGAATTATGTGGCTGAGTGGCCAAACACATCAGCTAATGCACCTTAATTCACATTAAATGCGTTTCCTGTCAAATATCAAATGTGCTTCATGAAACCTGTAAGGCTGGACTGGAAACACATCCCTAAAGTCAATTTCGGAAGTGGTAATATAGCTCAGGGTCATGGCAGTTCATTCCTTTTAAGGTTTGACACACAGCCAAGATTTCAAGGTTCACCCAGCTTGGCAATCTAGCTCTCTTTATATAGTTGTCCTGCTTCCCTAAGAACTAGTGGATTAATCCACCATTTAAAAAGAAATATTAATTTGGGAAAAGTTTATTTTGGTCATGTGCCTCACATACAGCACACCTTCTCCAGTCTCACAGATGGTTTTCTCTCTCCTCTCAGGTTTCTGTGCCTGTGGTACCCTCAGCACCTGTAATGTTGCAGGCCTTTATAGGACACATAGGAATGTGAATTTCCTGCCCATTTTTGATGTCCAGGCATCCTAGAAGTCTCTAGTCTCCTCTTAGCCATTCAGTAGTCCAGTGGCTCCAACTAATGCTGTCCCAAGATTTAAGAAAGAAGCAAGCAGAGAGTCAGTCTTCCTAATCCCTATAGCAAGGAGCAACATCAGGGAAGGTTTTTGTTCAGAATATTAAAGTTATCTGGCTGTAATAGAAGACTCGGATAATTATGGTAGCTGTACATGGTTACTTCACCTTTTAGGGTAAGTTAATTATCCTTGAAATTATTTCCTTGACAGAACCAGCTTGGCAGAGCCATCTTGGCAGTCAGTTGCTGCTAAAGTGGGCTTGAGATTTGAAGAATGCAGTGGGCTGGCTGTGGCTTATAAATCCAATGTGACCCCAGCAAGTGTGGTCATATGATGCTCTGATTTCTTATTTTCACCCAAGTTAAAATCCTGGATTGAAATCAAAATCTTTCTGAAATCAAAGGGAGTTTTTATACTGACTGCAATGGAGCATAAAATACTTCCCTTGTTGGTCTGTTTAGGTGTGGACATAAAGCTTGCTTTACTTCATTTTACTTTGCTTTTAATTGGGACTGGATTGGTGGGTAGCTGCTAATGAGTGAGGAGGTAACAGTATACATGCTGGCAGAGATATGTACACACAACCAGAGGAGCAGATATTTTTAGGTGTATTGTCAAATTGCACCCAAGAATATTAAAGTAGGCTGGGTTTACAATGGCTGCATGGTTTAAGACTTAAATGCTACCTAGAATTAAGCTGTATTTGTCACTGAAACCAGCAGACAAATTAAGGAGCACTTGTCTTGTGTTTTACTAGCTCATCTATTTCCTTATTTATAGCCCTGTCCCTCGTCTCATGTGCAAATCCAATCCAGGCTGATGGGAGGTGTAAATCACAGGGAGCCAACCTGCTAAGGAGAAGTATTTTCCTTTGCTTTCCTATTTTAAGCTTTGTGTCTCATTTGCAGTGGAAAACGTGACCCAAAAGATCAGAATCAGTCATTTGTTACTGTTTAAAATGCTGAAATGTGCCATGGTTCAATAAGAAGGTGTCTTTATGTACTGCACTGCAATGCAACCTTACTGTAATGCAATGCAGAGATGGCTGCAACAAGCACTTCTCTGGGAACTGGCTACCTTCCACTGGGGTCTGGCTTTCAAGTGGCTTCTCTGACCTATCAATACAGTATTTAATTTCTCTGGGCCTCTGGCAGGTGTGTTGCCTAGGAGAACTATTAACACTGCTGAACTTTAATGCAGGTGACTTAGGAGTCTCGAAAACAGTTTTATGAGAGCTGTTTACTTTATAGCAGGAATATAACTTCTGGTTATTCTTAGCCCTGAAACAACACTGTGGCCACATGGAAGTGCCAAAACCATGTTGATGTGCTGTTGAGTTGGAGTGTAGCTATAAGACCACTCTTAAAAAGATGGGCTGTGCTTAAAAGGCAGCTCAGCCTGAAGCTGTGTTCAACAGTGCTTTAAACCATTCCTGCCCTTGTGGCATGTGGAGGTAAGACACTGCTGCCAAGGCTTCCAAAAAGGCAGCGACTGACTGAAAACTGCACCATGATATTGTTAAAAATGGCACCCAGTCCCAGCCCTGGCTGCCCCAGAGTTTTGAGAGGTTCTCCAAAGGCAAGGAGTGGAGAATTTGCTGGCGGACAGAGCTCTAGGGGTGCCCAGCCAGCTGATTCAGCCAGAGTATGTCTGGAGCTTCGTGCATGCACAGCAGTTGGAAATATTTAGTTCTCTAAATGCTCCCTACGCTCAGGACTAGACATGATTATCTTTCTCACCTCTGCGGTCTGTTTGTTAAATAGGTCACAGTAAAGTTTTTGCCCATAATCTGCGTGTGAACTGTAAAGCACTGTTGGAATGAGCTTTAGTTAGCCAATTTGGGCACTACTTGGGAAGCCCTCTGGACTTAAAATACCATTAGAAGGAGCTGAGCTGGGTTCTGGATGGGGAAACCTGTTATGTGCAGAGGATGTTTCTGTGTAATTTTGAGCAGAGTGGATTGTCTCATCATATACTTCTGACATTTTCTTTTGCCTGAATTAAAAAGAATTAAATGGGAAAAGCTAAAAGTAAAGTTTGAGACTGCAGATGTTTTGTGAGCTGAGTATAGCTGTTAAATCCACAGGTTCTAAGGAGATCCCAGCTTGGGAAGAGCAAAGATATCAAACCAAGTGCTGACCCTGCACTTTGAGAGAGACGTCTATATTCTTAGTCCTCCAATAACACATTACATAGCCAGTTATATTTATATGTGAATCTATTTAAGCACAAAATTAGCAAATCATTTGGGGTGACAGTTGCATAAAAACTGCGTAATCCTCATTTTAATTTCTTGGTTTGCCTAGAAATAAACACTTGAAATTTGGACCTCTTAGCATTGTTCTTTGAAGGATAGTTATCTGATTCATTCACCTGACAATTACTGCCTAACTGGACACAAGGTCCCTGGACAACTTGTGAAGAGGAAGACTTAGGTGGTCACATGGGACAATACTGTATTACAAGAAACTGTGGGAGGGGAGGTCATAGCTGAGTGCAATGTGAGTTTTCAACAGGAAACTCAGCTGGATTTAATTTTGTTAAGTTCCTGCTTTATCTTCTAAAGTATCTGTTCTCACTTTTGTTCTAGGTTGATTTTCATGTAATTTCATTCTGGTTTTTAATACCCATGACTTTTCTATTGCTCTCCTAGTAAAGGTAACCTGTGTAACATTGGTCAGGTTTATCAGCATTGAGAATAAAGAAAATAAGGTGTCCTACAATAGCAGTGTGGGGGAGGAACCATCTGTGCTTAAGAGACAGAAAAAGAAGCAAACAGTGTGCTGTTAGTACCTGTAAGAAATCTGTGAGGAGGACAAGTCCTTTCACCACATTCATGGGATCTCCAGTTGCCGAGAGCATTTTGGACATTAAATCACCATACCCTTGGAAAAATGTCACTGGCCTGAGCTGGAAATCGAACAGAATGGCTGACATGCCAGCAAAGGAGTCCAGGTTTTCCTCGCCTTCATCAGGAGTTGCAGCTATTATGGACTCCAGACCCTGAGCTTCGAGAACCACCTATGAAGGAACAGTGATACAGAATCAATGAAAAAATCCTGCCTGACTCAGACTATTAACAGCACCACCTATTTTCTTAATGTCTAAATGCCTAATTATAATTTATGTAGTTGTAGTAGAAAAGGTATGAGGTTAAGACTTAATGGAACTAGGAAGTGCATCTGGAAAAAATGGAAAATACAATAATCTCCTGCCATGTTTTTGCCCTTTGGATGCTGAGCAGAATTTATCCACATGCAGATCACAATCCTGAGACTAGTTTTCTTTCAAACACATTTTCCTTTATTTTTTATATAACTATATAGGAAATATATATTCCTATATATAACTATATACTCCTGTATATAACTTTATTTCCTATATTTCCTATATAACTATTTTTCAGGGAGAGCTGGGAGGAAAAGCCAGAGATGTTCCACTGTACAATTTTTTGTCCTGCGTAAATTTAGGAGAATTACAATACTGAAGGTTCTTGCCAATATTAAGAAAAGTGTAAAACACAGACATTAAAATCTCTTTGATTTGTACATTTGATCTGCTCCTCGAATTTCCATTTTGTGACATACTTGAACTGGGACCTGATTTTACAAACTCACAAAGCTTTTATTGACTACATCAGATAAACAGCATAGGATTTACACAGACACAGACCACTATGTATGATGAAGGACAAAACACTTGTTGTTTTGTTTATGGCAAACATATGCCACATTGCGGGATTTTCCCCTGTTATTGTTTCTCCCCTGTTATTGGCTTCTTCTCTGCCCAGTGCAGCAAACCCTATGGTCTTAAGCATTAGCTGAATTGATTTAGAAGGTGTAAGGAAAGGACCACATAGTGGCTAAGTTATTATGCACAGTGTGGCAGTTACCTGGATGGCATGAAGGTCAGTGCTTCTGTCAAAAACACGGATGTTCATGTTACTTCTCCGTAAAATGCCAGATCCGGAGTAGAGGATGTCAAGGCTGTATGTGGATGACACATCAGGACCACCTTAATTAAAAAAGAAAGAAGGTACCTGTGACTACCCTAGTGGATTAATGAAATGTTTGGGAATACAAAGAGGGCTCAAGGGCAGTTTCATGGTTACATACGTGTGATATATCCAGTGTAGGCAGAGGAAGAGCCCATCTTGGAGAAACGATCGTAGTTATGGGAACGCATGTCCTTCAGAACTTGCCGAACTGTTTTGCTGTGGGATTTCAAAACAAACAAACAAAACCACTGAGATACAAAAATGTTCCAGTACCAAATGTATTACTTTTTGGTAGAAAGATCAAATTTAAGAGAGGGTGAATTTCCCAGTAGGAAAGAGGGTCTTCAAAACCTTTACCTTTTCCCACTAGAAATCTGCCCTAACCCAGAGTCTCTCTTTCAATTTCAGGTACTCCCTGCAGGCACAACAAGAAAGGCAAGCAAAGGTCTTGCTTGAAATTAATGGTTTTAAGAAAAAGATATATATTGATTACTTTCATTCTCACACTGTGATGTTTAAAATTTTTCCACCTCACTGGTTCTGAAAATATAAAAGCAAGGGACCAATTGAGAGAAGTAAGATCAACAGAAGACATCTTTCCCAGTAAAGCAAGTCAGATGACAAATTATTTTTTGTACCTGTGAAAATGTGAATACCTATTAAAATAATTACATTGAAATGAAGGGATTTATTCTGAAATAACAAGTCAAGGAACATAAAAATAAATTATCCCTTTATACTCTCCTTAAGTTTTAGTAATTAATGAGAACCCGTGTGTTCTTTGTAAGGAAGGGCTGTATTTATTTACACTGAACTTAATGTACCTTGAAGGCATTTCAAAGCGCAGTATATCTTGGATCATGGAGAGCATGTACTTGTTCATTTCCATAGGCAGTTCCCCAATGGAGAGCAGGATGTTTTTCACTTCCATGTAGGATGGGTTACTGTTTAAGATGATGGCAGCTGCTGTGGTTCTCACTGTCTTTTCGTGGATTTTGCGAGTCTGGTGGTATATCCTGTTCATTGTTTCCTTCACCTGGTCAGGAAACACATTATTCACTCAGTGCTCATGCGGATGACTGGGCAAAGTACAGGTTGGAATCTCGTTTATAATATCAGCTTAAGTTAGCTTAGTTAGCTCCATAGCTAAGGCTAATACATAAGGATATATTTTCAGCATCATGTTTTTCATGGTCCTTTTGGAATGTTGAGACATGTATAGCTCAGTGACCGCAAGGACAAGTCGGACATCTGTTATGTTCTCTCAGCCACAGACCAAATACAGCCTCACACACTGGTTTTCAAAGCAGGGCTGTAAATAAGTAGCAGCACTAATAACAAATGTGGCAGTGGTAAGACAGAGATTTTCTTGACTGTTAAGGAAACATGTACTTTAAAAACCAAGAATTATTTTAATTTCCTACATAGTGCTTGTGGTAGTGTGTCCCTGAGAAGATTGTGACACATTTTTTTTCAGAGGAGTCTGTGGAAAGCCATGTAGTCCCACTGAATGGCCTCCAACAGGCTCATTGCAGAGCAGCACCTTGATAGCCTCAATCCTGATGGCCAGCAGCAGGTATGAAATGGAATGCAAGGTAATGCAACAGAGGCAGGACCTCTTGTCCCATTATTTTCTGTCTTTTTCTATTCTTGGAGGCTGTAGGGTAAAATGCAGCTATTTTACCCTTCTCTTACTTTGTGTGCTCTCTCTATGTGAAAGCACAAGAAAGAGCAGGGGCTGCACAGGTGCCCAAGTGCTCCCTCTGGAGAGCAGAGCCCCGTTTTGCCCACAAATTGCATGCCACCTTTGGTGGCTGTGTGTGACCCTGGAGCCCAGGGCTGACTAGCACGTGTCCACCAGTCCATTCCTTGCTTTCAGCATGCTGACTGCACCACACAGCTTGGTGCCATCAGCAAACTTACTGAGGTTGTACTCAACCTCACTGTCCATGTTGGTGATGACAAGAAATGAACTCTGTTAATTTACCCTCTGTCTTTAATACAGTCTCCTGCACCTCTTTTCTTGGGCAGTGTATTATTTTCTTACCTCTTTGGTGAGAAAAGAAGGATCATATCTCTGCAAGGCAGTGGCAGCAAGGCTGCTGATGGGCCCTTCTCCTGACTCAGCATACTTCAGGAGCACTGGAATTGCCTCAGGAAGGAGCGCATTCTTCAGTGCCAGCAGGTACATCTGCACATTGTCGTCTTTATTGGCCTTCTCCAGCCTATTCAGAATCAACCTTTTGGCTTCCACAACAGCCTAAGAAAATCAACAGCACATTTAATGGTGATCATAAACCTCCCTTCTCCCCCTCGCAGAAGTAGAAGGGGCAGGGCTGGGTTCTGGCATGTTTTTGTAGCACAGGGTTAACAAAGGTTTAATTTGTACGTTGGTGGCTCCCTTCAAGCATAACCAAAGTGACTGCAGCCACAGTGACACCTGATCCAGAGTTTTATCATTTGCCAGCTGCTCCTGACCTAATTCAGGGACTTCAGAGGTCTTCCTTGTGGGGCCAACAAGTCCCCACAAAAAAAGGCAAGGGAAGTGTTCTTCAGTGCCTCATAACATAATGTTATAAAACTACTTGGCAATTAACAAGGGAGATTAAAAGGGCCTGTTCTGGTAATTAAAAGGGCTTTCTATCTTTTCAGCGGTGTGCTGCAGTGCTGAACAACACAGATCCAACAGCCTTGTCTGATCATTCTCATCCTCTAACATCAGCATCTACTCAGCTCACGCTCAGAGTAGAGGTCTTCCTCCTTCTCTGCATGTTTAGGGCATAGTTGAGTACTTGAATCAATTAATTTTCTTCACAGATGTGAAATAACCTAAGGCAATTGCAAATAATAAACAAATCCTGAGTTTGCCAGTGTTTCTCTGAGCACATGCAAAGCTTTTGGACCAGGCAGCACAAGCACTACTTCTGCTGACAGGTTCAGCCACAGAAATGGGAAGAGACAAGACTAAAGCCTAAATCTGACAAAGTAGAAGTCACTATAAAAAAAAAATACAATCCTCTATCAAACATAGGAGTTTGTGGACTTATTTTAAGTGGGAGAATCTGCTTCCTGTGTCTGTCATGCTCCCCCAGTAATGTCACCAGGGATCAGCCCTGTGTGTTGCAGACCAGAATTTGGGCAGCAGTGACCATCAGATACTCACTGGCAGCTTGCAGCCTTCCCTGTCACACAGCTTTCTAATGAGTGCTCCCATGACAATGACAAGAGTTTCTCTGATTTCTTGACTGGCGACATCCCCCTTGAACTTCTCCTGTCATGCAAAAGCAAAGCTGTTTAGTGTCTCAGTGCAAACATGACAAGCCACACTGTTGTGGGCTCAACAGGCTCCCTGATTTTCTGTGAACATTAATGCAAAGGCAGTGATTACCATGATGGCCTGGGCTCAGGCTAAGCACAGTACAGCTCTCTCATTACATATATATTACATATAATAACTCAGTGCCATTTTCACCTTGAGTTACATTCAGCGTCTCAAGTAGAATCATTTGGGGGAAAAAAAAAAGGGGGATTTACAGTTCTGATTACAGGAATTTCATAAGGCAACAATCAAACAATCGTCAAATTATTTTCCCAACATTCAGTATTATGTTTCTTTTTCAAGTAATGGATTTTGGTAATATTTTACAAAGTAAATAGACTTTCAGTCTGGACCTAGGAATGTTTGTTGTTTGCGGGCTCTAAGTTAATAGCACACTTATAGGAAACCCTGGAAGGCATAAAGATAGGAAAATTATAAACACCAGCAGTTGTTTCTTCTTCTCTTCCCCTTTGATTGGGACGAGGCATAAGAGTATTAGCTCTGTTGCATTTGGTTTGTCCTTGGACTTACAGTTAATGACTTCAGGAGCGTTTCACTGGGGCGAGAAGCAAATCCACAGGCATAGAGGAACCGCTCCTGCAGGATAAAAGTGCTGGCATCCTTAAAGTCAAGAAACTCCAGCACGGCCTCCAGTGATTCTGGGGTCTGAGCCGAGGTTACAGCATCCACTACCTGTGGACTACAAAGAAGTGCAAATTAAATGAACATATCCTTGCAATGAGCCAGTCAATACTGAAAAGACTTGGTTGCATATTGAGAGAAATAAGCTCATGTACTGAAACAACTCTTCATTGCAAGTAAGAGAATCTTTTTATTGGAAAAAGTGTCCCTGAACTTTCACCTTAAAATGGTACACTAACTCATATCCATGGATAGCATTTGAATTTATGCAAATAGGGGACCAAAAGAAGTTTAAAAACCCAACTACCACAAGTGTATTAAAGTTTACAGGAAAAGGTTGTAAATATAACGGAGTGTTTTAGAAGTGTTTGTGCATGCACAATAACACAGAGAAAAGGCTTCTATGCTACCTGAGTGACTCTCAGGTTTGTCTCCATTGCTAACAACTGCTACAATTTATTTGAAAGACCCTGACCAAATGACTCAGAAATGCTTTTCAACTCTCAAGTTCCAGTGTGCATGCTGCTCACAACCAAACTCTAACTCTTACTAGGACAAGTCCCAGGCATAACTGTTCCCCTTCTTTGTTGTATTCCCTATTGATGGAAAAAAATGGAAGTCAAGAACAACTTATAGGGTGTTTGAGAACAACAATTTGGTTTGAGAAGCTTTGGCTAAACTACAAAGCATGTGGGCCTTGCACTGTACATACAACCCTGGTGGCTGAAGGGTGTGCTGAAAATTTATTATATTATAAGAACAAACATAACTTTTAAAAAAATCCTTTTCCTGTAGACTGTACTGAACATTGGGTTTGCATTGCTATGACATTACTAGTAGCACTCAATCTCTTTGTATGCAATTTGCCCTTCTGCATTTTTCAGTAACTTAAACCTTTTAAAAGCTTGTTCATGGTAACTTACAGAAATTCTTTATTTTCACTTTTAATAATTTTCAGTATCTCCTCCTTTGTAGCTTTTCTGATGTTCTGAATGAAGGACAAAAAGCTTTTTGCTGCTTCAGGTTTGGAAAGTTTGTCAGGATGCATTTGTTCTCTGATGTTCTGCCAGTGCTCAGAAAGCTGCAAAACAATTCATATTCTGTCAAATCTCTCAGACTGTGGTTTCAGATTATACAAATGCAGATATATAGGCCAGCTGTTGCTCAAAGTAGCTGAAATCCAAGAGATTGATGATCCTTTAGCTCAGTTTTAGGTAATTTATGATATCCCAGCACAAATACCTTAGAAATATTTCTATAACTGTCTCTCTTCCAACTTCATAGTATTTTCCTCATATCATCCATGACCTTAACTTCAATCTCTTTTGAAACAATAAAATTTATTTATACTGTATCTGGAATAAAGTGAATTCTCTTCTCTTGCAAAGTTCCTGTGCTTTCTGATGAATATGGTGCTTGCCTTATGTTCCAAATTTCTCCTAAGCAGATTTTTTTTTTTAAAAAGGGAGATGGACAGTCCCTAAACCACCAATTAATCATGTTTTTTGAGAAGATGGTAATTTTGGGTTCATATAGAACATGATTAAATGTCCAAGAAGTTATTCCCATTTTTTATTCATAAACTTTCATAAAAAGGGATTTGTAGCTACTGCACAAAATTAAAGGTAAGATGGTGGTTGCTGTATTTATCCCCACATCACATTTTTTACCTGAAGGAGCCAACATGGTAGCAAAGCACCCATATCTGTCTTTTCAGATACACTCCCATAAGAAACTGGTGCCAGTATTTTGACCTTTCTTCTCTCCCTCGCCTTTGCCTCTGTTATCTCAAGTTATCGAGAACATTCCTTGGTGAAAACTCAGCTGTTCTTTGCAGCAGTCTTTACTGCAGTTTTCCTAGTGGGAAATAACAGTAGCACCCATCTGACCTTCACTAAAATAGTTCCCCTCTGTAGATTTTGTGTTGGGCAATAGCACTTGAACCTGCTGGCAATTAGAGGTATCATTCATCAGTACAGAGTGCAACTTCTATTGACTGTAACAAACAATAATTAGGCAACAATGATTGAGACATAGGATATTTCCTGAGGATTAATGACCAGCTGGGAGGAGCTCATGTTCTGAGGCACAGATGGGTCTTTTAACCTCAACTGGTAATTAGTTCTTAGCACCAAGGTCAATGTTGCTATTATTAACTGAAATCGGATAAATATATAGGTCACTTTTTATTCCCCCTGTTGAAGTTGCACCACAGTCCAGCAAAAAAAACCACCCTCTAACCTCATTACTCCTGTATTTTCTCCTGTGCAGAGCCCAGCTGTGTGGGCTGCTCTTAGTCAGTTTAGCCCATACCCTAGAGACAAGCAAGGTGGGAGATGCAAGCTGGAGCCCTCTCAAGAAAAGGAGAGTAGAGACCAAGCCTTCCTTTTGGGGGGGTGCTCAGAAGCAGCTTCCATCTCCTGCAGTGACCATGGCATTGAAAATACCATTCACAGTTTTCTGAGGGCACTCATTCTCCTGATGTGAAGGTCAGGCAGTTTGGATTTAATAACCCAAACATTCAAGCACAAGAGGCACACACTTGCACATGGTAGCTCAGCATGGACATGGACCTGTGTTTCTCTGACAGAGAGATCACAACAGAGGTCTTATGGGCAAACTAGGAGAACTCCAGCCAAACCAATAGGTTCTAAACTGAGCAGGAGTTGGTTTTGAAAGTCAGTGCATGACAGCTGTTTACCAATGTACGAAGAGTGGCTGCACAAAACAGAACAAACCCACCTCACCTTCAGAAGAGGCAAGAATCCTTCCCCATAGGAACCATGAGCATAAAAGAGTGTAAGATACACGAGCTCTTCTGAAAAGAGCATGCTTTATGTTGTCTAAACACAGAAATCTAGACCTGATTTTAAGTGCAAACATTTGCCATAACCTCAGAGAAGCTAGTGCTGCCTTCTGGGAAATTAGGGTAGTAATGGTTATTTTACCAAATTCATAAAGATAGAGATAAGACCTGTTACAATTTAAAAAGGGCTTTGAGAATGTAAAACTCTAAGGCATAGCATGTCAGCAGGGCATTAATGTATACTATGAAATATAAGTACCATATGCTATGTTACTGCTTTGGATACAGTGTTCTGTTTATAGAGCCCATCTTTTCATAGCAGTTACTGAAAAACACAGTGAGAAAGCAGAACTTCATTCTCATCGTGCCATTAGGTTTATAATGACATAGCTCAGTCCCCAGGCAGTGCTCTGGAATTATACCCTGTGTTTGTTATCTTGGTCTGAAAATTGTAACTGTTATGACAAACTCAGTCCCAAGTGACAAATTGGTCAGCACAAACCACGACAGGCAGAGTCAGGGAAAAACCACCTGTCCCTATTCTGTTTAGGATGCCTCGATATTCCCTGCTCAGAACTGCTCCACCACACATGCAGCATCATTTTTATATTCCCCAAATATGTGGTTTTGGTCTTCCCTGTGGCTCAACAAGCATTAGACAATAAAAATTATTACAGTGTAATGCTACTTCCAAACAACTAACAAAAGTTCCAATACAGAAACATATTTGTGCTCATAAGGAGTATCTCTGGAGGACTAAAATTATGTGTGCTGAATAGAAGCTATATCTTGCTTATCAACCCCAGAGAATAATGATCCTTAAATTAATGTTCCCATTCATTCCTCAATGGTAAGAGCATTAATACTGTTTGCTAACAGTCACTGTAGTAATCTATTTAGTTTATGATGAACATCATTAGTAAAAGAAAAGATTATGTATTTACAGTGCCCTGCTCTTATCCTTCAGATGTCTTTTACATAAAAAAACAAGGCAATTTTTTTCCCAGGGAAAAATGACAACATTATTGGACTCCCTAAGAATACTAAAGCTCCATTTTATACTTGTAAAATATCTATAAAATTCTTTAAACAAAAGACTTCCTTGGGGTCAGATAATAAGAAGAGGTTAAATTTACTATCAACAAATGCTTAGCCTGCCTGAGGAATGGCTAATGAACTTGAATTCCTAGGAACAGTTCAGCTCCTCCATGACAAAACTGTTTACAAACACCAGTCAGCCATCTTAAAATTAATTTTCCACCCAGAGGAAATAAGATGAACCCAGCTCAAGGCTGGCAAAGGTGAGATAAAACAACAGGGAGCTGTATTTTCTAGTGATCTGGAGAAATACTGCAGTCTTTATAAGAGAGTAAAAAGGTTGGTACTTTTAGTGGTAGCTCTTACGACACTCTTGTGGGGTGAGCACCATTGCAACACTTCTGTACTCCCTACTCCAGGGTGTATTTTTTATTGCTATGCTGGACCTGTCCTAGTTCTGCTTAGACAGAAAATTTGCTTTCACACTTGTCCTGCTCAGCTAAGCAACCCAATGTCCAATGAGCCCGTGTTTACTTACTGAAGGGCACTTTTTGCATTCGGATTTCACTGGCTCTGCTTCCAGGGGCACAGCAACATAATTGGGGTCCAAGGTCTTGATCACACCAGCGACTTGCTTTGCAGCGATCAGCCCCATCCCAGCTTGGACTGACTTCAGTTCCAGCCTCTGCCTGTACATCCACACAGTGAGGACACCATTAGAGCCCAACCATCAGCACAGCGATGCAGACATCGCACCAAGAGGAAACAGAAAACCCCTCCACAGACAAAAAAATACAGAATACAGACTGACTGAAGTCTTATTTTAAAATGTTCAGAACATGGCAAGTCTGTGTGGTTTTTAAGGTAACAAAAATAGCTGATACCAGTAAAATTACTGCTATAGAGTTATGTGCAATAAAATACCTGTATGAGATACTTTCTAAAGCATAAATTTATAACACATGATAAACAGCCTTCAGTATTCACATACATTCAGAAATGTTTCGTATATTTGTTCTTAAAAGATCTGGAAAGTGAAATTTTTGAATGTACTCTTTCTTTTAAATATCTACTATTACTGAGATGCCTGAATCATTTATCTTGTATGAGTATCTCCACACTTTCAGTGATTTGGAGTCTGGAATCTAACACAGATCTAGGTTTCGTGGTTGTTTCCTTTATATGCAGTAGATTTTATTTTCTATACTTCCAAACTCTCATATGCTAGAAATGGAAATCCATCAGAAGTATTTCTTGAGACAGAACACCTATAGCACTAATGGCTAGATTAAAAGGGTTTGGCCAATTCCTGCTGTTTCCTGTTAACTTCTTATGAATGCCATTATTTATTATTTGTGGTGTGGTAGAATCTTTAATCAAAGTTGGATCTGGTACCTGGCACAGCTGGAGTTGTATATGGATAAAAAAAGAGATCTAAATCTTTACCTGGAGAGTTCACAGCCTTAGATCTCAATTCTATAAGCCCTCCACATGTAACCTGACTTGAACCACTAGTCCTTCTACCATCAATGACAGTCCAATTGTCCGACTTACTTTGAAACTATTTTGGCACCTGTTTTTCGTCGGTAATTCAAAACAAAAACAAAATTTTCTTCTGCCTTAATGGATTTGATGAAACTGTCTTCCAGCACATAAACTGTAGCAGATGTAGCTTTTGTACTGACATCCAAGATCTGAAAATAATTTAAAAATAAAACAGAAAGAGGGTTATTCAACAAACAACAAAATAGGAAAAGAGGTCACTGTTCCAAATGAGGGCAAGACTCAATGAAATAGAGCCATATGAGGAAGGTGCATACAAGGTGGCATCTCAAATTAAGCCTAGGAACCAGGTTTTCAAGTATTCCTTCTGCAGTAAGTAGTCACTCACACCTATACCATGTGCTTCAAATTCAGTATGTACCAGGGTAAAAGACAGTAGGAGCAGAGCAGGAAGTTATGGAGCAGGCTGCAACTGAGAAAACACCCAGTACTACATTTAGTTTAAGATATGCTTTAAATAAGACAAGAATGTTTTCCAGAGAAATGTCCTTAAATGAGATTGTCATGTTCACACTCAGATCAAACAAGGTGGCTGGCTTTGTTTCTTGTTTTGTAAACAAGATGATGTCTTTGTGGTAAGTGAAAATTGGGAACCCAGTCATGGTATTACAGCAGTCTATTAAGAGAGTGTGTGCTGTTTTTGTACTTCTCTGAGCTGAGAAAGTTTCTCATGTGAAGAATCCCAGTGCCTTCAGCAGGTGTCCAGCCTGCCCTCAGCAGGGACTACTTAGAAAGACATTTACTAACAGTGGAAGACACCAGGGCTGTAGTAGGACTTCAGTTACCTCTATGGCACATCTCCTGTATTACACCTGTGCATTAGGGAAGCCTTTGACCTTCCAGGCAGGCCTGACTAGGCTCCATTCAAGAGTCAGCAACTTGCCTGGCATTTACAGCAGATGGGGAAAAGGTTATTATTATTATCACTATGACTGCATCTGTATCAACTGGGCCAAAGTGTTTTACACCAAAGAAGAATCCATTCCCCGTTCTCTCCATGGGAACTACATATGACATTTGGGCTAGTAAAACTGCAAAATTTACATATAGAATTTGCTTCCTCTAATACTAGAAGGACTTCTAAGAAGATGAGTAGTAGCTGCTAAGAATATATTTTATATAGGAAGAATAGATTTATTTTGTTAAAGAAATCATCATACCCGGTTCTGGCTGGTAAATCTTTTCTTTTCTATTTCACAGGAGTCCAGGTTTTTGACTTTAGTCACTTGATCTTGCCGCACGTGGTAAGTAGTATCACATTTCCCAGAAATGTCCACCTTGGAAAAGAGAGTTAGATTAGGACAATTTCTTGAATTTATCTTTGGGACCCCGCAACACCTTCCAAAGACGAAGCATTTTCTCTACTGGAATCCTGTACCTGAGATGCTGCACTGCTTGGGTTTTAAGGATGTCAGTGGTTCTAACTATCTGCTTTGGGTTGGCAGGGGTACTGTTCATTAGATGGCTAGGAAGAAAAGTAACAATGGCTGTATAAACAAAATAATTGGGAAATACAAGCAGCTCACACTATACTCACAAATTTGAGTTAAATTTGAGCTTTGTTCAAGGGGATAGGTTTAGAAATTTAACAATGGAAGGCAACTTAAATGGATGCAGCTAAATCAGTGCTGACTTGGTGTGGGTACTCAGATTTAGAATGGGACTCCACTGAATTGAATTTAGGAATCAACCAACTTTAATCAGCAGCATAATCACTTTTATAGGGACCTGGTTTAAGGTGGTTTGTTACCAAATTGTGCTAAATTTATAAAGGCGTTTTAAATCAAATGGATTGTACTACTTCTTTATGCTAATTGCAGTGATTTGATTTGTGTCACCAAATATGCAGAAGACTGTCTTTATGTCCCTAACCTCACATGTTATCAAAGGACTGATTTCTATCACAGTTCACTTTCTGAAGTCATCAGGAGCCACAGGTCTGCCTTCCAGAGCAGATCAGGCTCTGCCTGTTCCTCAGGTGATGATAATCTTGCCTGATAGAACACCATACCTCACGGGAAGAGCCAGAGTGCAACTGTAGCTGGAAAAGGCTAGCCAGACCTCTCTTAATGTTCTGAGTAAAACCAGGTTCATTTTGATATGAGTAGAAGGTTTTGACCTGTAGGAATGAAAAAAAAAAGTGTATATAAAAACCATTGAAAAGTGTATAAGAAATCTGGTTAAATGAGAAAGGAATAGTGAGGATCCACTCCAGCAAAACTCCCTTTACTTTTTTTCTCATTAGGAAGTTGAATTTGGATCTGTTATTTGCTTATTTTGAGCAAACTGCAGAGGCTACAGGAACTGACAATAACAATACAAACACGTTTTGGCCTTCAGCTGAACCTAAGTACAGTTTCAGTGCAGTGAGCATCTCTCCTCCTGGAATTATAGAGAATTTAGATGGGAAATGGGAAACTTTTCATACTTTCACAGACGACTCATTTTTCCTGTATAATCCTCAAGTAATCACTCCCCACAGGGGCATAATATCTGTTGCACTTTAATCACAGATTACAAAAACTCAGGATGAATCATAGATAAATCACAGATAGAATGACTTCAATGACGTGTCAAACATATCACAACCTTTGCACTTCATGGGTCAACTATTGTGCTTGAGCCTCTCCTCTGGTAAAAAGACTTTGCACCTCCACTTTGCATTCAAGGTGCTTTAAAAGTGCCCCTTTATCTGGAACTGTAAGTACAATCAATCTGTTATCTTGGGGTAACCCTGAAAAGTGAAATTACTGTGCCACGGATGAAATTGTCATACCACAACGAAATTATAGAAGGAGCATATAGACTTAGCCTATAAACTTAGGCTTTTTCTCCTACCTGAGAAAAAGCCTAAGTTTCTAATACTACATCTTAGCCTTAGCATGTGAAAGTGTGCAATGTATGAGGAGCAGATGCATGCTGACTGTGTTCTTCTGGTAACTCTTCTGGTTCTCATGTAGGGATGTGTACAGTTCACAGCCAGCGCTGTCCTGTTTCTTTTTATGTTGTGTAAAATTGATGACAAGGCTGAGTCTGAAAGTTACTGAGCAGGTCTGATAGCAGCTGCAATTCAGCAGGCTGAGCTGGCGGCCAGGGTATGTGCTCAGTGCCTATTTACAGCAGGAGGTAAAGATCCTGCTGGGATAGAGTGTCACAGCCCTCACTGCGCTCTGCAAACGGGAAAAGGGACTGTGACCTTCAACCTTCCTCCTTTCTCACAGCCCCTCCTGCCCCACCTGCATTGCTCGGGCTGCAGAGGGGAAAATGGGGCTCTTGGCCTAATGACACAAGCAACAGGAGGGTGAAGGACCAGGGGCAGGAGACAGGAGCAGCCATGGCTCGAGCCTCACCACTCCCTGGCAGAAGAGTAGGCTGAGTACAAGGGCAGCTCTCATAAGCAGCTCTGCAGGGGAAAAGAGAGTGGGATGGATGTACTTGAATCCCCTTCTCCGAGAAACTGTGTCAGAGGAAGAGGGACACTGAGAGCTACAAATGGACACGGGTGTTCCTGTGCTGGGACTGCGCTTTGGTGTTCTCTCAGGGCAGGATATAAAACCCAGGCACGTGTTGAGACATATCTGCTCTCTGACCCTTCCCTTCTGACTTTTGGAAACAGTTTCCCACTGGGGGAAAAACATGTAAGGCTTCTTTCAGCATCAAGCTCATTAACTTGGCATCATTGAAACTGCAGGTTACACAGAAGTAAATAAGAAAACCAAAGAGCTGGGAAAAGCCATCCTGATAAAATACTCGATAAGGGTTTAAAGTAATTAACACTCTTCTTCACAGACTCAATAGAACATCCCTCATAACAAATTGTATCTCCTTTTCTGCCTTTAGATCTTGGACAAAATCCTGCCCCTGCTGAAGTCAATAGCACAAATCCCACACAGCAATTGTGCATTTATCCACAAGTGTACCTATCTTTGTGGACAATCTGCTCTTTACTTCCTCATTGTCTGGTGTTCTCTACATAGGCTTGGGCTAGAAGGAAAATTACAGTCTGTTCTAAACTACTGTATTTCACACAGAATGGTAGTACATCATGTCTTATTAAAAACACTGAGTGAATAGTGAACTGGTAAATTCTTTGAGTATGTTACAAAAGATATGTGTCATGTTTCCTTAAGGACTGAATTTTAAAAGACAGGCTCTTACTTTTCCACGGACTAGCTCAACTACTATGGGCCTCTGTAAAGCCTCCAGATACTCTTTCCCGATGATCTTCTCTGTGCTTTTTCCTTTGAAGATGTTTTTAGCAGCTGGACGTTCATTCACATTTTCAACTTGAACATCTTTCATCTAGCAAAGTAAAAGCAGAGAAAATTAATTTAGACAGCAGTGTAGAATTGGCCTGGAGTAGACTAGATAGAGTAAATCACATAATAAATGTTCTTTATTTCTTCATTTCTGGTTCTGATTATTAATCTTCCATGTTTACTATGTCAAAGTTTACAAAATAAGCCAGTGCTCTCCACTGGGGAAATAAGTCCCAGAAAATCTCACTAGAAAGATAAGTACCAAACCCAGTTTCTATTTGCAGAAACCAAACCCAGAAATATTTGCAGCTACAACTGAAAACAACATATTGCCTCTCAGGCAAGGGCTTGCACACCAGTTTGAAGCTATAGGTGCTGTATGAAGCAATTTCTAAATACAGGACATATTCTGAAGTTCTGGCTAATGATGTTAGATAGACACTTATTGAAACCTTATTCTATAGGAATTAGATCATCAAAGCAGCTGGGTTTAGTTGATGAGACTGGAGAATAAAAGGTTTACTTCATATTCTGAAAGTGAGCTCTCTGAGATTAGATTAGCAGCTAGATAAGTGCAGAACAGATTGTGTATGTTTTAAGTTGTCTGATGGAAATAATTACCGTAATTTTGACCAGCTGGTCATCATCATTGTCAGGATTTCTCCATAAGAGGTTGACATCCACACCAGAAGAAATCCGATATCCTGCACTTTTCTGCAGTGATGCTTTCACCTGATCAACATAGACTTCAGCTGAGTAAGCAAACTTATATAGCTTGTCATTATTTAGGCTTGGCCCAGTAGTGTGCCCTGTTTGGAAAGCAAAAACAAACAGCATTTTAGAATTTACTAACTCTCGTATTCTCCCATTTTCTCTAAGAAACCTTTAAAAAATATTTAAAAATTAAAAATTTAGTTACAAGCAAAATAGTTATGAGACTGATCCTTCTACTCTTGATTACAGAGGCTGTCTCACTGAAGCAGCTGGGGTTTTTTGTGATTGACACTGATCATACATATTTAAGAATAGTGACAAAATCTTTTGTTCTAGCTCTTTAAGACTGTCAGATTCTTTTCTTCAGCTATATTAGCATAACAAATGAATCCAAAATTATTTGCAACTCAAAATACTCTTAATAATCACACAATCTGTGTGCTTAGCAATGTGAAATGCACTGATGTGATTTATTGGACCCAAATCATTCTCTGCATCTCTTGCATGTTCATTGGAAATCTTTCCATTGAGAGTCTTGTCCAAGGGTGACATGAATGCAATGAAAACATTAAGAATGTGTTTTAGATAAAACAATTAAGCTCTTGTTCTTTCAACTAAATAATTGTCCCCATAGCTGTGTCTCTGCTGTTAATTTATATATTTTAAGCAATGTAAAAGGGAAGAGAAGGGAAAATAAGCTGGCTGTACACTAAGTGCTCTTAACATTCTCAAAGCAAACACACACAGAGTGACCTTAGGTGCTGTTTGAAAGCAGCACAGCACCAGCCTCACACACCCAAATGCTGCACCACTGAATGCACTGGAAATTTCTTCATGGAGTTCAGGAGGTACAAAGTAGAAACAAGTTCACAACAGAGTTAATCTAAGAAACACAAAGTGCTGTCCTCAGGGAGATGCATCTCAGTCTTATGACAAGTGCAGGGAAGGGCAGAGGAAAGAAGAAAAATCTCTCACAACATCTCAGAAAACTTCTTAAGCATGCTGTAATGGAATCAGTGTCTTCAAAGTCCCCTGCAGAGATTCATGAGGGTATCCTCATCTATGTTATATCCCTCTGTTTTATCTGACTCACTTAAACAAACTTCAAATCCCTGCATTGATAGAAAGGAAAATCAGTCTTATTTCACTTTAATAAGCCCATTTAGGTGGGTGCACAGGGTAGTTCCATCATGGCTGGGTGGATACATCCTGCAGTTCTTAAAGAGTCCAAAACCCCTGCTTCATTAAGACTTTGCTCACATCGTTCCCCTGTTCCCTCAGCTACCATGGCAGTGGATTAAGGTCAGCTTCAAAGAACCTTTCCCTGAGCAAAATGGACACTCCAGCAAGTTTAATCTGCAAGTTGTGTAAACTGGCAAAGTTACAGAACTAAACAGACTTTATGCCAGCTGGGGATGTGGTGCAGCAAGTCTGGTGATCCCAGTGGGCTCAGCCTGTTCACGTGTGAGAGGCCAAAGCTGTAACTATTGATTTTTTCCCAGAGAGGTTGAAGGATTCATGTTGGCATAATGGGGCTTGTCTTGTTTTGCATGTCTTGTGTGTCTGTTTCAAAACAAAGTCACCAAGAGGCATGCAATCCTTCCTGGAGGTTTACTGTGAATTTCCTAGCCAATTTCCTTCCCAGTTCCCTGCTTTGAAGCTACCTTACCCTTGAGAGCAGAGGGTGCTCAGTGCCAGCTCAGAGGTGGCTATGCCTTTCAGGGACACCCCAGGTTCCCTGCAGTCCCTTAGAGCCAGTTGCTTCCTGGTTCAAAATGTCCTTCATTTGCAGCAGAAATTGCAGTGCAAAGGACATAGTATTGGCTGAGATTTTAGGAATACTACCCACTAGGTGCATTCTAAACACAGTCCCAGCTAAAGGAAAAAAGTAGGGGAATAGCACATCCAAGAGAAATTACCTGGGTGCTCAGAGACACGTCTCTTATTAGTTAAAGTGCATGTCATGGTGCTGCTCCCTCCCTATTTTCAGTTAAAAGCACTTTTCACCTACCCTCTTCCTTTCCCCACAGCTGAACACATACATGGTTTTATTCTTCTTTTGTAAGAGTCCCTTCCCTCCTCCTCCCTTTTAGCATTTGCTTGTCCCCACATACAATAGAGATGTTCCATCCTAAAGGAAACAAAGATGAGCAAAAGATGCAGGAGCTTCTTGCAAGTGTCATAGAAGAAACTAAGAATTGCAAAGTATTCCTGGGAGCTAGAAGATCATGAGGTTCTTAAAACTTTCACCAATTCACACATAGAAAACACTGCAGGAGCCAGGGCAGAAGACACCTTTGGTTGCCAGACTTGGAAAGGGTAGGCCAAGGAGTGGATCATGATAAGAGAAGCAGCAGGAATGAGGCAGTATTGAAAGCAGTCCCAAAGAGTTAGCACTTATCCCTATGGAAATGGGGGAACCCAAGACACCACTGAATAGCATGGTCAGGCTGAGAGGCAAGGGGGATCTTGACACATGACAGCAGAGGCACAGGGTCACTGCCCAGAACCAGTACTCAAAACAGCACAGCTAAATTGTCATGCCAACTTCCATGAAGACAACACCAGTACTATTTTGAAAGGAATATTGCAACACCTTTCTGATAGAAACTTTTCTTAATAGCAAGTCACCCTTTTAGAAGCTCCTTCCTTTGTGTTCAGCACAGCACTGGAATCCTTGCTGTCTGTGCAGCCATTGACATTTCAGATGATGGCAAGTGTCCCACCGCCTGAGAAGGGAGGAGAGATGGACACACAGACTGCCACCAGCCCAGCCAAGCTCTCTGGGGGTCAGAAGTGCTGCTTCCAAGGTGGAGTGCATAACACATAGTTTGACTAGTAATGTTAAGTGTCTGTCATTAAGGGTAACATGCCAAGTCTATAATTAAATCATGATACTGTATAATACAGAAGGTTACACTGCATGAGTAGAGACAGCTGTCAAGTCCTGTGCCTTTTATTAATACATATGGCATGCACAGCATGTGTGTCTCTAACTACTTGCTAGCTCTACCTTCATAAATCATATTTGCCACTATCTCTGACACCAGATAGCTTTAAAAAGCAAACCCCATCCGCTTATTTGAAAACATTTTTCAACTGGAACTGCAGTAGGAAACTTTTATGTGTGCTGACCTACTTGAATTGAACAGAATAATATTTCAATATTTCCAAAAGGCCATGTGGCCTAATGAAAAGGTAAAACACTAATCCTAATCCCAGCTCTCACACTGAGGCCCTAAGTGGCCTTTGGGCCAGTAATTTAGCTCTCAATCTCTCTGCACAAGAGAGAGAAGAAATATGGCAGAGCTGAAGGGACAATTAATTAAAGAGAAAATGCTTGCTCAGTATCCTGGGGAATGTGACAAGCAAATATTACTTCACATCAAGAAGCTTTGTTTAATTGATATTAAAGGGAAGCTGGGAAGATCAGACACCACAAATGTGGCACATTGGTACCTAGCCGTAAATTGAATGTGGCAGTGTCATGAAATAAACTCACAGGTAAAGGCACTGCTTGCAAATTTCTCTCCTTTATAACTCCTGTCATGAGGGTGTATAGAGGCATGAGAGAAGGAAGATTGCTGCTCTGTGCCTACACAGTGTCCTGGATTCCCTGCAGGAAGCAGGAGGTGGCACCCATGAGAGCATCTCTACAGCCTTTTTAACAGCTGAACCCAGGATGGCATGCTCCCCCTGCTTCCCCTCATGATGAAGACATTCTCATTAAACTAAAAACTCAGCTTATGTTATAAGGTTGCTGTTCCTCTAAATGTAATGTGAAGTTGTACATGAAGAGTCACTACTATAGACACCTTTCCTTGCTTCACACATTGGCACTGCTGAAGCAGACAGTCTCCAAGATTTCATAGCCTTGACTTTGTCAGGACACCTGCGTAAAGCTCTGCTCACAGGGTTTCTGCAGACATCCATATTTTCAAGACTTACTACAGAGCAACGTTCTCATGAAAGTAACAGGATGCTTCTTACTGACTTCAGTGGTAGCTGAGTCAACTGCTCAGAAGCTGAAACCTGGACAGCCCTGAGCACTTCCTGGCTCTGCTCCACAGAGCACTCCATGTGTTTAACTCCTGAGCGTGTGAAAAGTCTCTTTGAAGTCAGTGCCCCCACAGTATGTCCTGATTAAGCAAGTTCAAGATCTCTGATCTCCTGGTCACACCACTGGCCCTGCGCACTTGAAAACATCATCTCCTCCATCACCTCTGCTGAGACAAATGCCACAAGCACTTAAACCTAGCTAGTAAATGCATCTTGCATGTCTGAGTAAAGCTGATAATTTTTGAGGCAAAACAGAGATCTGTATACACACACTGGTTTTGCCTCTGCCGAGGCAGAAGCCGAACCAAGCCCACTACAGACCTACCTTTCACAGAGGCTGAGTAGGTGGAAATGATGCAAAGGAACAGCACGGTAAGAAGAATCATGCTGGACTCTGCCGAGCTCCTGACTGCAGCATGAAGTGCGACAACCTCCAAGAAGTGAGCTGAGAGTGGAGCTTGCAGAGAGAGCCACAGGCTTGGCCACACTGTTTATCTAGATGTAGTAAAGGTCAGATTCCAAATTCCACACTCAGGTACTAAGTTCATTAAAGGACTTCCAGTTAATTATTAAGAACTAAGGTAACTGGCAGCTTCTGCCCCATTTTATCGATCACCTCGGCTTTCATTTTTGAATACTGAGCCCACACAGCCCCATTTCTGAGCAGCAGAGCCTACCTCCAGTGCTGGAAGAACCAGGAGATCCTGCCACCACTCCTCTCTCTGAACAAAAGGACCATCAGGTCTGTGTCTGCAGGGGCCAGATCCTGACCACTGTTTCCACTGTCTTGCATCATCTGTCATCATCTCTGAGCAACCACAGGAGGAGAGGTTTTTTAAGGGTGTTCCTGGAAACAGAAGTACATGGGATTTATCAGTGCCATCCCAAAATCTGATCCTACTTCATTACAGACTCAGACGTGATGTCAGTGCCTGCTACATTGTACCATACTAAACCAGTGTTCTTTCTTTCAGCATCCCCAGCCCCCATCTTACATCACTGCAGTGGCAGAGGTTAGAGCCTGAAAGATGAGATAAAACAAGACATTTTGTCCCATCTCTGTGAAGGGTACCTGCTTGGCAAGGTCTGGGAGCAGGGCAAACCAAGCCCTTCTCCCTTTCCTTGTGCTTACTTCACCACCCTCCTTGGAAAGGCCCTGGCTGACTAAGTCACATGCTTCCCGTTTCCTGTGACAGTAAATCCCAGGTCCTCTCACACTAACCTCATGGCCACAGGGCTGGTTAAAGGATGTCCTCCAGCTGTCCCTCAGGTGTCAGTGGGGCAGCAGGCCAACCCCCTGTGTTTCTTGGCACGCCCTGGCACACAGCCTGCGAGGCTGCCTGCCTCTCCCCCAGCACACAAAGCCCTCCCAGCTCTGTGAGGAGGCAGGATCTGCTCTGCCAGTAAAGGAAACACAAGTGAGCCATCAGCACAGTCCTCCACTTCACTTCCACAGGTTGCTCTCATTTGACTGTGATCTACAAACACCCCAACCCAGCAGGGACCACCCCAGGCTGCAATTACATGCTCCCAGAGAGCTCCATCCTCTGTAAGGGATGGTAAAGTGAGAGCAGCCTTCACCTTGAGTGGTATAAATGCCTCCTCTGGGGGTTTTTTTGTGGTAAAGAGAAGTTGAGCAAGCACTGTAGATGTCAATCATTGCCCAGCAGTGGGAAACAACAGGTCCATGCCACTGCTTCTCCCCCATGCTCATCTGCACCTTGTGGAAATTCCCCCTGGGCCTCTTCCTGTATTTTGTTTGTGTGTGCACACGTGGGAGGGAGGAGATTAGGAAACCCCAGGGGTCTGCTATTGCTTCTTCCCCATTTGTGGTTGGTTATGCTGCTTTCTCAGCACAGGTTGTGGCATGCTCCCGAATTCAAGGGACTGAGGGAGAGGACTCCTTTTGCTGCATTTAGTAACCAAGGAGCTTGCCAGGCTTTCTGTGCTGTTTTGAAAAAAATAAGGACACTATCTGGTGCAAAACCAACTCCATCTAGAGAAAGAGCAGAGATATGGATCCTGCTTTAGAAAAGCAGCATTGACATTTTACTCAGAAGGGGGAGATGATGTTGGTCTAAAATCTGAAGAAAAGCAATTGTCCTCTTTCTGTGCTCTTGAGACACAATAAATTTATTTCTTCTTTCAAATGAAATATTTTTTTTTAAAGGCCTCTCTTAGAATATCCCTGGCCAGATCCCTGCTGATGTAAATCCACATCTCTCTTTGGACACCACTGTAGCTGTGCCAATTACAGAGCTAAGAATGTAACTGCCACGTAGAGAAATTCTGTACGTACATTTCCACGTGCACACACATTTATACACCCACAGGCATACCTACAACACAGAGCTGGGGTGCTCTTCAGACATCTCAGAGACAGGAGGCCTGAGCCTCACCTCAGATATGGCCAGAGTTAATCAGCAGTGACTTCCTTGCAGTCAGATTACACGGGTGAAAACGGCGCTGTGCCCACCAAAGTCCACACCACGTACAGGCCGTGGGCTCAGCCCCTCATGGATGCTTCACGCCATGCTGGCATACGGACTGGGGTCAAAGTATTCCTGCTGCTGCACATTTTCCAGAGTCCAAACTATAGGGCTCATATCTTTATACAGCCTAATAAAACTAATGAGATTTCCTCCCATGTTCTGAGGTCAACAAAATGTTTCTTTCTGCCTCCTCTTCTCAAGCAAGAGCACAAAGATCTTGCTTTTCAGCTCAAACCTTCAGGTGCGAGCACCAAAGCACCCCAGCACATCTCTGCCCTTCAGCTGCTGTCCGTGTGCCCCCAGCTCCCAGGCTTTGGGTGAATAAGACCCAAAGGGGCAGGGGGTCAGAGATACCCACCCAAGCCCCTGGCCAAAGCCAGTTTGCACCCTAAGCCTTCCTCAAGAGTGCTGCAGTCAGACCCAGCCCACAGGGAGCAATGTCACTGTCCACACCTGAGCCTGCCCTGAGTATTTGTTTTCTTCTCCATAGTCTGCCTCTCGAGCTGCAGCTTTAAGCTGTGGAATATTTAGTTCTTTCTGTTGCTGGGGGGGAGGGTGACTCACCATTGGGATCAGCATCTTGAAAAGATCACGTTAAGCCCCTATAAAAATAATGAAATTTAGACAGACAGCTCTTTCTCAATATTTGCAACCGCTCAGTTCTTCATTTCACTTTGTCACCACTTGGCACTTGGCAGACTTCAGAAAACATTGCATTACGCTCTGTTGGTGTCTGAGGACACGGGGGGCTGGATGAGCAGTACTGACGCTTTGCAGAGGGCACTGTAAGAAAAACAAACTGCGTAAGCAGTTTCTTCATTCTAGGAAAAAGCACAACTGAGTATTACATGGCTTTGTCAGATGTCTTTTGCTTTTTTCAAAAAAAAGGGCTTCTATCGGTAACTCGTCTGCTGCGTTTCAGTGACCAAAAAACACCAAAGGATTCTCCACAGGGTGACTGGAGCATTTGGGCTTTTATGATGCCGGCCTGTCAAGCTAGATATTAATAGTAACGTGAATGAGGTTTTAAATAGACCCCAGCAAATGCAAATCTAGCTATTTTTAAAGTAATGCACTGAATAGGAATCACAAATTAGATCAAATACTACAGCAAATATTGAATTCCATTAGCAGTTGAAAGGTCAGTGCCTCACTACAGTGACACCGCACAGTTCTGTGGGTGCAACACAGCTGCGGCGAACCTGAAACCAGCACTAAAACTGTTCGAGCGTGTATATCTGGCACCCGTGAAACCTGAGATAAACACTGGTGCACACGAAAAGGGGATTATGGTAGCGCACGCTCGTGTGTTTGCTAACTTTGTGTGCCTCGTTAACCAGGGGCAAACAGACATCCACATACTCAGGCTGCCCAAAATACATTGTTCCCATAGAACACCATCCCAGCCTCCAGAACCGACTCCTGTAACAGGGCAGCGTTCTTTCGTGAAGTTATCTGGCGGCGAAAGAACGCTGCCCTTCGCTGGGCACTGACACCGGAGTGCAAAAAGCTAATTGTCGGTGGCCTTTAAAAATAGGAAGCGCGAAGGCGCGTCCCGCTCTCGCGGGGGCGGAGGGAGCACGGCACGGCCGGGACCTCTGCAGCGACAGCTCTGCCCTGAGGAATGCCACCAGCCAAAAATACTTCGCTGGCCCCTGCCTGAACTCAGCGGGGCCATCGAACCACCAGATAAAAATAAGCTTTTCTCTTCCTTTTCGCTGCCCTTTACCCCCGCGGAGCCCCCACAGCCACGGCCGGGGGCGGAGGGGCTGCCGCGCGCCCTCACACCACCCGCCGCTGGGGGGCGCCCTGCCCGGCGGCCTCACGCCGCCGCCGCTCTGCGCCCCGCCCCCCGCGCGCGACTGCGCGTGCGCGGCTCCGCCCCTTCCCACGCCGGGCGCGCGCGCGCGGGGCGGCTCGCGGGTACGTTGCGGCCCCCGGGGGGCGGGGGGGAACATGGCGGCCCCCAGGGGCCCTCAGCGGGGCCCGCTCCGCGCCCGGCACTGCCGCCGGCGGGACACGGCCCTGCGGGGGCTGCCGCCGGCCCTCGGCAGTCATGAGGGCCGTACGGCGTGTCCCTGTGCAGATACACGTGTGCGGGCGTGTGTACATATATATATATACACAATATATGTGTGTGTGTGTGTGTGCGTGCGCCTGTATACGCGCACGCCGGGCTCGGTGTGTGAACGCCCTCAGACAGGGAAACCGGGATGTGGCAGCAAAACCCAGCAAAACAGATTTCTGCTGTCCCGTGGGTTTCCTGTCTCTGGTGCCGCTGCAGGAAGCCGGGGGTTGCTGTTTCCTGCCTGTTGGAGATGCAATGCTCTCCGTGAAGTTGTCCTTGGGGAATTGTGTGGGTGTCCAGCACAGAGGAGCTGCTAGTGCGGAAAATTGCCATTGGAAAGGAGTGGTTATAATTGTACTTGGTTTGAATGGAGAGTGTTTTGCTGAATAACAATTGTTCATCCTTTTACTTGCTGTGTTTGTCTACTGACAGTGGCCAGTGTCTGTTACTGTCTTCTGTTTTCAGGAGAAATAAAAATAAATTTTGAAGGAATACAGCTCGTTCACACTGCTTTTTTTTCTCCCCAAATGGCTTTAGTCACTTTAAAATTACATTTCTGTAATATGCTGCTGTAGCTCTATTGCAAGATACGTCTTGAATTTTTTGTATTTGTGTACACATACTGCTAGTGCTTTTTTTTTCTGTTACATTTGATTCAGTATGATTCTCTAATTTTATGCTGTTGTTCTTTTGCAAAGTTTTTAATCAGAAACTATTCACTACCTGCAGATCTAGCCGGCAGAATTTTAGACTTTCAGAATACAGGCTATAACCTTTCTAGAATGTTTTATGTTACTATTTGCAGAGGCTTTAAACAAACAAAAAAGGCCTTCTCTTATTCTTTATTCAGGCTTATAGTAGGTGTTGAGTGGTGTTTGTTCTAGTTGAGCATCTTGTTAATGACACTCATATCACTTTATTTCCTAGAGAATTGGTCAGCAGAAGACTTGATTTTAATGAAATATCCAGCATGTGTTGAGAAACACGTCAGAAAATCCAGCCAAAAGCTAATGTCATCTGAGTCACCCACCGACAGTGCAGAGGTGCCAATGGAAAATACCCCACTCCCTGAAGCTCCTGATGTGGAAGGAAAGGCAAAGTCAATTGACAATCCAGTAGAGAGACTGGAGGCAGGCCCAGGCAAGGAAGAATGCCTTGAGTCCATGTCCAAGAGGCAAAGGAAGAAGCTGTTGAAGCAGAAGCAGTGGGAAGAACAGAAAGATCTACGGAGGTATGGTTTGCAAAGCAGCTTCCCATGGTTCCCATGTAATATTTAGTGCTAATAATAACGACGTGCCAGCAGAATGTGCTTGTGAATTGCTTCATCAAATCCAGGCAGTTGAACCAGTTTTCTCCCAAACCAGGTTTAAAGCCCCAGGCTACTTCGTCTGCACTTGAGGAGGCTGTAGAGGTAAGCATCCCCTCCTCATGCTGGAATTGTTCCTCGGCTTCAGGAGGATGTTAGGAGGGATTCAAACGTGCATGTTGCTCATTTGTCAGGAGGGAGACAGAACTTGTGGCCTTGTTCCTCTTTTCCTGATGCTGTCAGACTTGAGATTCCTACAAAGACACTGAATAAAAGCAGCTACATTTGACACATGAAGTGCTGTGCTACAAGTGACGCTGACTTATATGGAGCTTCTGTTTTGTTGTGTTGAGAGAAAGTGTATCTGCAAATGCACTGATGGTGGTTTATTCTTATCCCACTGACTGCCAGGTGCTCCTTCCCAAGACAGTGGTTGTTGCTATCTCTGAAGTTTGATCTCCCAACTGCCTGCTCCTATCAGGAGGACAGGAGGATGGAACAATTTCTTCAGAAGCTTTTTGAAAAACTGTTCAGTGAAACAGGATGTGAATTGTCTTCCTCATTCTGATCCTGATGCTGTGATTGCTGCTCATGTGGAAACTAACCACTTTTTGGCTAGTTCTGTTACGAGACTTGACTCAGAGCACCTTTAAATCCATGAGACTCCCAGTATTGAGTTAGTTGAGTAAATTGAATTTGTGTCAGATGTCTGTCTTTGTAGGTATTTACATAACTTCACAAAGGTGGGGGTTTTTGTGCTGGTCTCAGTGTGGCACAAATGCAGGCAACAGGCTGAGTTTAAACTATCACAGTCACAGGACAACTGCTTTGGTCCCAGAAGTCTCCATTTGTGTGCATAACACAGTACCTCAGCAGACTTGGCAGCACTTTTTGAGGATTGATTTGTTTGTTTACTTAGGCAGAAACGAAAAGAAAAACGCCAGAAGAGAAAACTAGAACGTCAGTCAAAATTGGATTCCAGTAGTGAGGGGAATGCCAGAAAGTGCATGCGCAGGGAAGTTGTTCCTAGCACACTTCGCCTCATCGTGGACTGCAGCTTTGATGACCTGATGGTGTTAAAGGTAAAAGGAACTCCAGATTAACTAGGTATATTTAATTTTCTCAAATATAGACTGTATGTTCTCAGGATTTTCCCATGGGTTCAGACCAAGTGTTGTCACAATGATAAACCTGCTTGATTCCTCAGATTAATTCTGTATGTTAATTAAATCCCTGTAATTTTTTTTTGCCTAGAATAATGTAAATCATGCACATGCATAGAGGTGTCTAAGCACACCTGTGTGGAAGAGGTGTGTGTCTCCTTGTCAGCAAAATCCCTTCACAATGGGTGTTTTTTCTCTGCCCATACTCTCTGAGTAGTCACTTTAGCCAGTTAAAAGCTTCCTTTTTCTCTCTTTAGCTTCTGACTGGCTCATGATAAAGCATTTTGTGATGGTCTGTATGAAGGACTAAATAAAAACAAACTGTGTTGTGTACAGGATGTTAAGAAGCTTCACAAGCAGATTCAGAGATGTTACGCAGAAAACCGCAAGGCATTTCATCCTGTGCAGGTAAGTTTGAACAAACTGAACACTGACTGTTGCCAAGTACCAAACATGAGAACTGTAGCGGGAAAATAAGATATTTAAGCTGCCTCTTTCATAAGAAAATTACTTCTGTTGTAACACCCACGTGTTATAAAGATACTCCTATATATGGAACAGTTTGTGCATGCAGATGAAAAGATCCAGGTGTGCCAGTGAGAGGCTGTTGATACTCTTGGTTTTAGCTGTGGCAGATTTTAAAAAAAGTCACTCTAAGTCAGAATTTGTCTTTTAAACGTATCACTATCTATATGAATGTGGTCCTAGTACCACTTCCATCTAAAAAATATTAAGTGTTCTAGCTAGTAGTTAAGGGTAGAAAGAGAGGAAACAGATTGTGGCAAATTGACATTTCTGTATTTTGTACCTCTTGTTTGTTCTGTTTGAAGTTTTACTTGACCAGCCATGGGGGACAGTTGAAGACCAACATGAATGAAAATGACAAAGGATGGGTGAATTGGAAGGTGAATAATTGAGTATTTCTGTAAAAAGTTAAAGTCTTGATTATAATTAACTATATTGTTAGTTGTGAAGAACGATTTTTTTCCACATGGGTTTTTGTAATACATGTGAGCAATAGTATATTTGAAAAAATATAGCTTTTTGTCCTTTTAATTGATTTAACTTTAATAGACCAAAGACTGCTTTTCTTGAATCTAGATTTGAATTTTGCTTGAAAAACTACAAACAGATCCATTTTCACTTATTTTTATTGAACAAATTCCATTCTTGATAGACTAAGCAGGACTCCTTGATTTAGGCAGTTCCAGCAGTTGTCTGTCTTGACAGTGCTCTTTTATTCATGTCCAAGATAAGACTTACCAGTGGGGATGTGATTCTCTGGTGTGCACTTTCACTTTCATCACATTGCTTCTCAGCACTGAAGTGTTCTGGAGAGAAGTAGCTTCTCTTATGGTTAAGCTCATCTTGGTTTTCCTTGTGTCTCACTGTTAAGCCATTATTCAACAACTTCAGAGGAAGAGCACTTAGAACAAATAAAAGCAGTCCTGTTTCCAGCAGTTCTTGTGCAATAGCTGCTTCATGAGAGCTTAGCATAAATTTCTCTTACTGAACAATTAATGTTAACTAAGCGTTTGCTTCTGGGTTCACTTTTCTTAATGGACTTGAAAATTACTTGAATCCATAGGAGAAATGTGGCAACGTTTGAAGGGAATCATAAGAACTTAAGGATTTGTAAAATTCTTTTGGGGTTTCAGAAAATTTCTTGCTGATTTTTACAAGTCAGTGCTCTAGGGACTGGATTGTTTTCACAGAAAATCAATCTGCACTGTGCTATGTATTTGAACGTGAAGGAGGAATGTGGAATGACCACATACTTTTGGATTTATTTTGCCAGTTCCATCTTGGTTCTGTAAAGCTTGGCTAGCAATTCATCAGTTGAATGTAACTTCTCTTAACTACCTTTTTTTGAGGATATCCAAATTAGAACAGAGCACTATAGTGAGCTAATAAAGAAAGAAGACCTAGTATATCTTACCTCAGATTCCCCAGATGTTCTCAGAGATCTTGATGAGAAGAAAGCCTATGTGATTGGAGGACTGGTGGATCACAATCACCACAAGGTAAACTGTGGGTCTGTTTCTTTGCAGCTTTTTTTTGGCACCTTATTTGACATTATTGCTGTTCATGTGTAAACTAACATAATTAACAATGAGAAGTCTTCTTCAAAAAAGAATTCAAAAAATGTTGAAGAAATGTGAAAAACACTTGTAGTAGCAGCAGTGGCTTGTGTTCCAGAGTTTTCTTATCCTTCACTCTTCCTCTGAAAAAATACCAAGTGACTACAACCTGAATAACTTTGTACTTTAACATAAGCTCACCTTTATAACAGGCAACAGCTGATGGTTCTAGAGCTGCAGCTGCATGAACAGGTTTAATTTTCAATCCTTTTGACCATAGGTGTGACATATATAGAAAGCAGTGAGTTTTCCTGAGGTTGCAGCCCTTGAGGAAGCTGCTGTCCAATCGGGTTAAGTTTCTTTTGGTAATCAACTTCTAAAGCAACATCGTGGCAGCCCAGGCAAAACTCTTGCCAGAAAATGATACTTGTAGTGAATCTGTATGGGCCGATCTGAAACAGTAATTCTCAATCCACTTGTTTTGGTATCTTTTCTCCAGGGAATTACTTACAGAAAAGCTGTAGAGCAGGGAATTGGTCATGCACAGCTCCCACTTGGAAACTTTGTCAAAATGAACAGTCGGAAAGTGTTAGCTGTCAATCATGGTAAGTTCTAAATCATAAAATAATTACATTATTTTAGAATATACCTGTAATAGTCACCATTCGAACCCTCTGCACTGCAGTGCAGATGCCTAAACCTTGTTTTATTATGTTGATATTTGTTGAATTTAGTTGCCTTCAGAATACACTAATTGTCCTGACCGTTAAATATTATAGATATGGTTAAATGTAAATGACGGTGTCTTAGCCATTTAGAAGTGCACATTGTATCCTGGTGGCTTGTCTGAGGATTACTTGTGGCTTTACTACCATCCTGCTCTTGTTTCCAGGTTTACTGTATAAGTGAGTGAAATGTTGGAAACTATCCAACTTTGTATTTGATTGTAGGGTACACATTTTATGCCAAGGGAGGATGAATGTTTGTGATGTTTTCACCTCTTTCAACAGCTTCAGTCAGCAGTAACTGCCTCAGTACCTGTAGACTTTTCCTCAGTTGGTATCAGCAGTACTCCAACTACTGAACTTTCATAACTGTATTTTTACCTGATTTCCTGGTTCTGATTGAAGTATTCAAGTGCTTAACCAAGCCTTGAATCCTGCTCCTTTAAAACTTTTAGCTTTATTATTAGATTGTCTTTCAGCGTCATTATACAAAAATACAAAGCAAAATGGAGCCTACTCAAACCTTCATGGAAATTTTTGACATGGTCTCAAAGTCTTTATTGTGCCCCACTGCACATTCTTTAGCTTATCTTACCTTGCTTTATTTCAAGTTTATTTTTTAATGTAACACATTGCTCAATGATAACTGTATTTTCTGAAAGTGCCATATTAATGAGGCTGGCATTTGCATGATAATAAAGATTATTTAAGCACGGAGGAAAATATAGTATGGCACGGGACTTAAAAATTATCAAACCTTATGTATTTGTAAGATGTTACATGTTTCTAAAATTGGATCTTTCACTGTTGCTTTATATAGAAAGGAAGAGCTAATTATAGCAGAGGTCAAAACCTTTATTAAAGTGCATTCAGAGCAGGATTCCTGCCAAACATGTGAAAGCATCGGTGCCTGTACAGAAGGCACTGGTAAGACTGAAGTATTTGTCTCAGTCCCTGAGAGAAATGCTGTCATGCAGCTGGAGACTCGGAGTGTGCTTGGCTTCAGGCTGCAGTAGTGGCAGAATTGCAGTGTCTGTTCCTGCCTGCTTTTCATCAGCTCTGCTCTGAAGATGCCACAAGAGAATGCACATAAATCTCTGTAAAGATGGATTTGGGGGTGTGTTGCTATCAGCGATTCACTTACCTCCCTGTAAAAGACCTGATGGGCTTTTCTGATGTTGCAGTGTTTGAGATCATCCTTGCATACCTGGAGAAGAGAGACTGGAAGGAGGCCTTTTTCAGTGTCCTGCCACAGAGGAAAGGGGCTGTTCCTTTGGGAGACGCCAATGATTCATCCAAACATGCTCTGTCTGGAAAGGAAGATGAAGACAATGACTCGGACAGCAACTAGGCTTCAGAATTGGATGATGGGAAGGACAAGAAATGCAGTTCATGGAATAAAACTGGGACATGAAGTAGTTTTACTTCACAGACCACCTGCTGCCCTTGTAATGCTGAATTGTCTCGGTGCTTGGTAGTCCCAGAGCTGTTTCTGTGCATGAAGGGTTAAGTTAAATGCAGGTTTTTACCCTAGAACTTCAATATAATAGCTTTTTAAAAAGAGGGGGGGAAAAGAAGAGATTAATGCAGCATTTATTTTTTCCCAGGGAAGCTGTTTAATTTAATTTTTTTGATGTTATTTTTTATACATATCAAGTTGGGTGTAAATGCCAAGAACATTAGCAGTTAATATTTTAATGTATGCAGTCTTGTCTCCATTTCTGTTTAAAAGTTTTCTTCAGAGCAATGAATGACAAGTGCTCCTTTGGTACCAAAACCTGTACCACTAGTGCCTGCTGCAAAGTGTGCATGAACACTCAAAACAAAAATTCTGATTTTCCTGAGCATCTCAACAGACAATCACGAGCAACTGAACTGCCTGATTTATATATTGTGTTTAGTTAGCTGGGATCAGTAGGTGAAGTATGAATGTGGGGTTAAGCCAGTGCTTTATACTTGAGCTTGAGAGGGATAGGTGTTAGCACAGGTGCAAATCACGTGCCTTGGTGGGCACATGGTGCACATTGAGGTGACTCAATCTCTTTTGATTATTTCTCTGTATTCTCAGCAAAATTTGTCACACAGCCTCAGAACAACACCAGGAGAGAGGAACTCTTCCTTACAGGTCACTCAGATTCAGTATTACTGTGTAATCACAGGATCCTGTATGTATTGTATTGTCTATCAAATATTTTTCCTTTTTAAAAAAAGTAATAATCTTAGTCTTGGCTGGATATTCTGATTCTGATTCATCAACTGACTTCAGTGCTATGGCAGAGTAGTGAAGTGGACATCTTGGAAGTAAGGCTTTGCTTCAGCCCTGAGAGCCTGCCTATTCCTTTTTCTCCAGGGAGTAGCCAGGTATCTGCAGTGCCTGAATAAGTGCAGCTCTCACACAGGTTTCTCATGCCTGAAGAGCTTGAGGTCATGGCATCCTAAGTGTGCCTCTCTGCTGAGCTGCAGTCAGAGGGCTGATTCAGGTATGATTTGCCTTGTGCCCATTTTTCTTGTTCCCTTCGTTGTTACTGCTTTCAAGTGGAGACTGCAAGTGGGTCCCTACGGTCTGTAAAGGCTTGGCACCCAACTGGTTATCACTGACACACTTGGTGCACCTCCCTCTACACTTTCCAAAAGGCCAAGAGAAAAGTTCCTTCTGTTAAAAGGATGGAGTGTGGTTTGTTGCTGAAGTTCCACGGGGCTTTTCTTAGGCTTTACAAAACTGTGATTGCTTTGTTGCAAAAACTAGATCAGCCTTTTCATAAAAGCATTGCGGGTTTTATTTCTGTAACAGAAAAGGCAGCGTAAGTGTACCCAGCATGTATTACACTCATTCTCTAACTGAAATGTGTAAAATTTCAAGGAATTACACCTTTACAGCTGAGAGAACCTCATGTTACTGCATGTAGCACCTATTAAATCTGATCTAAGACTCCTCAGTCTGTCCAAGGTTCCCTTAAGACCATTTCATTTATGTGCCTCATTTACTCAGGCTTGAGAGTATAGGAGCAGATGGTTCAGACAAACTGGGGACTTTTAGAGACATGCTGAAAGGGTTCCAAAGCATCTTACAGAACTGTTGTGCAACTTAAAACACAGCTTTACAACTTTACCAGTGAAATTAGATACACACACCCACACACATACAGGTGTTTCTAAATCCAGCTGTGTAAATCTGAAGCTTACCTGTCTATGGAGAAATAGAAGGAAAACATGGTCTGGGGTGTGTTGCTGTTCAAAGGCTGCTCATGCCAACTGCACTGTGTCACAACAGCTCAGTGGCTGCTGCCTGTTCATCCATGTTGCTTGTCTGACCCACACACTGGGGTCTTCCTGTCCCCCATCATAAAGAAGTGCGGCCAGCAGCTCAAGGGAGGTGATCCTCCTGCTCTGCTGATGAGACCCCACCTGGACTGCTGTGGCCAGAGCTGAGGCTCATGACATATGAAGCCCATGGACCTGTTTGAGCAAGTCCAGAGGAGGCAATGAAGGTGCTCAGAGTGCTGGAGCTCCTCTCCTGCAGGCAGGCTGGGAGAGCTGGGCCTGCTCAGCCCAGGAGAAGAAAAGGCTCTGGGGAGACCTTACAGCACCTTCCAGCACCTAAAGGGGGCCTACAGGAAAGCTGGAGAGGGGCTTTTAACTGACAGAGGGTGGGTTTAGGCTAGATATTAGGAAGAAATTCTTCACTGTGAGGATGAGGACTTTTATTTTATTTTTTTTTTTTCATTTTAGATTTACATATTGTGTACAAGTTATAGCCCTGTTTGACACTCAGGTGTTCTAGCTTGTGGCATGCTACTTAAGAAAGCACATTTGTTCCTAATTTTCAATCTACAGACCTGACTGCTCTCAATATTTTCAAGATGGTCACTTGCATGTTTCAGGCATGGCCTACTAATGCATTACACCTGAAGCAGAGATAAATCTGTTTTATAATAAGAAATGACAAGGAATTTGTTTCTGATAACAGTAATCAATATTTACATACAGTGCTTTAGGCACTTCTTACAGAAAGACCTTTCTTTGAACCAGCTTTATCTGTATGAAGTTAATGAAACTGTGGGAAAACACACTGAGAAGTTCTCTGCTTCACCCTGCTGTCCTCAGGGAAGATCAACTCTGACCTCCTTGTCTAACCAAGACTTAGAGACCTCCGATGTGATTTGTTCCCGGGCCATGATGTTGAAGAACAGAACATTAAAAAAACAATCTGCACAGAAGTTCTAGAAGAACAGGATCCCTGTTTCACCACCAGGCGTCCTTGCTGAGCTTAAGAAAGCTCTGACTTTCATCACTAAGCTTTGTAAAGTTTCGGGTACTGCCAGAACTATTGCTCATCAATGCTGGACAGCAGACTACATCCAGAGATCTTTAAACCTGTGTAGGAAAGCATTAAGAAGGCAAGAAGGTATGGCTCAAGGAACCTGAAAAGAAAGAAACAGAAAATAGGAAGGGGATATGGCAGAAAGTAAAACCTCACTGAAATGGGCAAACTTGCTTTTAGTTGCATACAGTGGGAGGTCACCGCAAGGTACCATAAGTAATCCTGTTGTTTTGTTCCCTTCCCACCAAGCCTCAAATCTTGGTTCAGAATTCTGAAGTCAGGAACCTCAACAGTGTTTATCTGCATCCGTGTTGTGACAATTTCCCAAACACTGTACAACTACATGTTACTGTACTTTCCCCCTTCTTGTCCATTCCCTGGATTCAGGTCAATCTGCCTTTGCTTTGGCTTCCACATGTCCCATATGCTCACTGACCCTATGTTTGCTTATAGAGCAGTAGTGTTTGATTCGAGACACGACTGTGCAGAAGAGCATCTGAGTAGAAAAGAGCCTCTCTGAACTGCCCCATCTCAGAGGCTTTAGGTCACAGAGTTGACAACGATGGTGGGTTTTGCAGTGCACACTGGCACGCTGCACAGGGGTGTAGCTGTCCAAGGGGATCCACACTGATGGTTATTCCAAAATCCTGTGCGCATGACAAGGCACATGCACTCAGGGCAGTCTTGGGGCAATGTGACTGCCAGCTGCAGGAGTGCAGGATGTGGCATTCCTAAAATCCTTAGAGATTGAGGAGAAGGTCAGGGAAGTTTGAAGAGTTCAGTGCTCCTCTGATTTAAACAGAACTTTTTATTGCTCAGGCTGTGCTGTAGATCACACTGAAGATCACAGGTTCACTGCATCATTATGGTATCAGTTCATATTATTGTAAAGTATCCATTTATTCTGCAGGAGGGTTTTAAAATAAGCTATCAATAAGCACACATTCTTCTTATCATAAGTTATTTTGAAAAGCAGAGATGAACTTCAGTGTGACTTCCAAATCTAAAGCTAAATAAAGTTTGTCCCATCTTTGAAATGTGTACCTTAACTGTCTCTCTTCCAAGAAGGTGGCTTTGTTAGCTGGAACAACAGCGTCTACTACTGACAGTCCTAAAGCCAAATAATCAAATGTTTGATTCATATTTATTCCCTTTTGCTGCATTTTTACTTCAAGTACTGTAAGATGTGCTTTTTAATTTCTTGTTTGGCTATGATAAGACCTAAAATGACGAAAAGGCATTATTTAAAAAAGGGTGTTCATGCTTAATTGAGTAATCTCCTTGGATATTATTTTCCCCTTCAAATTCTTCTAATACTTGCTCTAAACCCACAAGCTAATTTGCACCTTTCACCTTTAGCATTTCTTCAGCTTACTAAAATGAATAAGGCATTGTCCTGTGAGCAGTTGATTTATTTCCTGTGTGTGTTTGGAAAGGTGTTTATTTCTGGATGTCTTTGTTCATGTTCTCACAAACCTGGCCGTCATCCTGTATGTGCTTAATTCAGCTCCATTGCCGTGTCAGGCACATTTGTATAATCTTCAGATATGATCCCTAAACTTTTTGAAGGGCATAACCTGCCCTGCCAGCTAGTTCTGCTCAATCTCTGTGCTTCAATCATAATGAACACTTGCAGGGTTTTGTATTTTGTATACCTAATCTTTTGGACATCCTTAAATGTGCAGGTGGAAAAACACAAAGGGAGCAGTCACAGCTTCTATACTGTGTAGGGTGTGACTGCAAAAATGTTGTTCTTTTTTTCCTATCTTCTACTAACATGTGTGTCCCAGAGCTTTTGTGTTACCAACTTCTTCAGAAATGACTCGTAAGAGGGTAACTTGGAAATTGCTATCACACAGTAGGAAGAAATGCTGGATTTTCAATTTAAACACCCTCCAGAAGGTTTATTTTTCTTAACAGCTAAGTTCACTGTCTGAAAGAAAGAAAGGTACCTTGGTAAGATTAAAAATCAGCATGGTAGATAAGGAAGAAGTAACCTATTTTTAAAAACACCTAAGTTTTAGCTAAAGCCAGTATGCACTTTATTATTTGTCAGTAAAATCTGTGATGTATAACTGCTATTAAAAGCTTTTTTTTTTTTCTCTAAAGAGCTAGGTCACTTGAGCTGTGGTTAAAATAGTCTCCCGTTAAATAGAGCCAGGTTCAGTGCAGAACTAATTTTTCATTACAAAAAAGCTGTTTCAGAAAGCACTAGCTCTCTTCACCTGGAGTCAACATCATGCACTGCTTGAGGCAAGCAAGCAGTGCAAGGTTTCTCAGTCCTGGCAGGAGTAAGGAGTGGGAAGCAAGCTGTGCTGCCTGTGAAGTGGCAGCAAAGAACCACTTTCCCCTACAAGTGCCTTGTAGGCAGAAACTGTAGCTATGGCTACAATCTGCTGAGCATGGTAGGTGTTTTGTAACATTTGCCCAAGTTACGGTCCCCAAGTGAAGATAACCTGGGGTTGCAAGAACAGGCCTTTGCCCACTGCTTCTAACGTGTGTGCAGGCTCACCAGCCATGAACACCTCCAGGATGTTCTTTGTCTTCAGCCTCTGACACACATTTCACTGGAATCTGCTGAGGTTAATAAATCACTGGAGAGGGGATATTACTGCATCACGTTCCGTTGGATAAAGTGAGATAAAAAAACAATAAAGGAATTATGCATCATATTTTCCTAGAATTACAGGCTATCCTGCCTGGAAGCGACCTGCATCAAAGTCCAACTCCTGGCCCTGCACAGGGCAGCCCCAAGAGTCACATTCTGTGCCTGAGAGCATTGTCCAAACCCTTCTTGAATTCTGTCAGTCTGGTGCTGTGACCACTGCCTTGGGGAGCCTGTTCAAGTGCCCAACCACCCTAAAGGCGAAAAACCTTTTTCTAATATTCAACTTAAACGCCCAACACAACTTCATGCCATCCCCTTGGGTCATGTCACTGGTCACCAGAAAGAAGAGACTTAATTGCACAACATGTAGATAAACATAGAGAAAAATTCTCTTCACAGTGAACAGCCCTAGAAGTGGAGAGGTTGATGGATCAGCTAGGCATTTTCTGGCAAAGGGTTCAGCAGAGGGCCTGTGCAAGCAAGTTGTAAAGGGGTGGCACTGTGGTTTCCCTGCATGCCAGGGTCACTGTATGCCCTGAGCTGGAGCCTCACCCTCATTTATCTTTGAGAATCAGGCAGAGCAAGGCAAATAAAGCAACTTCTCCAACATGGTTGTGCAAGTCTGCTCATGCTTCACTGTGTCTTGGTTTGAAAAGACAGGAATCTGTGAAGGAAGGCAAAAGCCTCCTGTGAAATGGAAAAGGTAAACCCCCTCCTTCCGAATTATCACAATTTCAGAATTAAAAGGGCTCTCAGGCAAAGATATGGGAATGGGAATAACAGTTCTTTACTAGGAAGGAAAAAAAACTAAATAACAATGTAATTTAGCACAAGCAAAAAACCACTGGCAGAGTGAGAAAAACCTGACACCCCGAGAAGTCAGGGTGTTGATAGCAGTCCAGCCAAAAGGTGGCTGCTCCTCCTGGAGCGGCGATCTGCAGAAGGGCGTAGATCCTTTCTGAAAATGCGGCGAAGGAGCAGCTGGGCCTTGGTTCCTGATTCCTCTGGGAAATCCAGCGAAGAAGGCTGTCTGCGGTCTCAGAAATGCTTGTTTTATGGTGGCAGGGATGCTTGGCTCCTCCCTCTGGGCGGAGCATCTCCCAATGGGATGATGTAACTAATCTTACCAGCCACAGTGAGTAATTCAATAGCCCATCAGCAGGAGATTATCTTCCTGGCAGTGTCATTGTTCTTGAAAGAGATAAGAAAAACTGCCTAACCCCCAACAGATGGCAAAAATAGAATACATGCTTATTTTACAAGCCAGGACACACTGGAACCCTGTGCAGTCTCTTTTCTTGTCACTTTTTGCCTAAAGACCACGACACCTATCCCTGCACAGGCTGCAGACAGGATCCACTGTCTGATCCAGTGTTCTCAGTTGGAGAAAAAAAAAAGTTATAGCCTGGATATGCATATAGCTAAAGATATGAGGAAAGTTTTGAGGGGAAAGGAAACATAAAGGGATATGAGAAATAAACCAATAAGGAAAAGGGATGGGAATGGTTGGAAAAGACCTCAAAATCATCAAGTACAAAAGAAGGGAGGAAAGGAGAAAGATAAATATCAAGGAATAGAGTGGACTAGAAATACTTGCAAATCGCTAGGCTGTACCTCCTGAGAGGACTGGAGAGCTTTGGCTGGAGCTTGAAACAAAAAAAGAGAGTTTATGGCCTTTGGAAGTAAGGGCTGAGAGCTCAGGAGGACTACAAGGACATGCGTTTTTGCAGGGAGAAAATTAGAAGGCCCAACTAGAACTTAATCTGGTTACTGCCAATAAAGACAATAAAAAAATGTTTGTATAAACACATTAACAGGAGCAGGGCCCCATCATGGTTAATGGTGACTTCGGAAGACAAATGTCATCACTCCAAATGTCCACGCCTTCCTCCTTCTTCCCCCACTTTTACACTGAGCATGATGTCATGTGGTCTGCTACAGCCCTTTGGTCAGTTTGGGTCACCTGTCCAGGCTGTGTCTCCTCCCAGCCTCCCACGCACCCCCAATTTCCTCACCAGTGTGGCCATATGAAACACAGGAAAGGTCTTGCTCTGTAAACCATGCTTAGCAATAATAAAAACATCCCTACATTATCAGTCCTATGTTCAGCACAAATCCAAAACCCAGTCCCAAACCAGCCACAGTGAAGAAAACTAACTCTGCACCAGCCCAAACCAGTACAGAGGTTCAACTAGGCCAAGTGCCAAGCCCTACCCTCAGTAACAAGAACCCCAGGCAGCAGCACAGGAAAAGCTGCCTGGAGGAAAAGGACCTGGGGTGCAGGTTGACAGCAGCTGAACATGAATCAGCATGTGCTCTGGTGGCCAAGAAGGCCAGTGGCATCCTGGCCTGGATCAGAAATAGAGCAGCCAGCATGACTAGGGAAGAGAAGAACCTCTTGTTGAATTAATTACAGTCATACAGGTAAACATGAGAGAGTGCTATACTTAGTAATTACTAGTCAGGTTATATGCAGCATTTTATCTCTTCTTTACTTGTTTATGAAGGAAAAATCTTGATTTCAGGATGCTGGGCATAACTTAAAAATAGATGAAGCTTGAAGTCCCAGGAAAGGCATGCAGTGCTGACTTCCACCCAATCCCTTGCACCAATGTGTAGTGCCAGGAGAGGGCAAGTGTGTGGGCATGTGAGCAGTGATGGGGGCTGTGCCTGTGGATATTGACAGAACCAACAGGTCAGGCACTCACAAAACAAGCAGGGTGTTGCATGGGGTAAGAAACATTCTGTCGCAGCACTTCTGACTTACTGGTTTTGTTCTACCATCAGCATGACTGGCACATTGTCCTTGGACACAGTGAAGTGAAAGCCATTCTAACAGATTAATGAGTAGCCAGACTGTAACACTGAGAATTCAGGAGCACATGCAGCCACACAGTCAGTGTATGTTTCTTAGGCAGCTTGCATAATCCCATGTTTTAATGGATGAGCTGGGCTCTTATAAATGTCACCAAAGTTCATCAGCAATGCCTTCATGTTTGCACTGTGCTGTGAATTCAAGAGCCACTCTCTCAATTTCTCTTTGCACCTACAGTGCCCCTGAGAGTAGTGGGTTGGGAGATCAGCTTCCAGGGAGGTAGAAAAAGGGAAATAGCTTCCAGCCAGGGCTGTTGCTTTTGTCTCATGATGCTGAGGGCAACCACAGGTGAGCTGCAAAGGGTAGGGAATAGTATGACAAAGGAGTCAGGAAGATGGAAGCACTGAAAGAGTGAGGTTTCATCAGATGAGTGGTTCACTCTCATTCACTCTCATTCTACCACTTTTTCTGATTAAGGGGTGGGACTCTGAGCTGGGAGGCTTGGCTAAAAGATCAGAGCAGTCCACTTGTGGGAGCACTTCACACAACCAGGTTCCAGTGTGCTGGAGGGGACTTGTGGTAGCAGCAACCCAGCTGCCCTGGGGGTGACTGAGTTCTTGGTGCAAGAAACCAGCGGTGGCAAGATTCGAAACACCCGTCAACATGAGCACGGCAGGCAAAGTAAGCAACAGTTTGTATTCAGAAAATTTCTTTGCTGCAGCTGAGTAATGCACTTTTAAAGGTGAATTATTTGCAGGGACACTGTAAGTCCTGGTGGTATAGCACAGATTAGAGTTTATGATAAAGCTGGTACAGAAGAGCTGCCTTTATTTGCAGACTACTGTAGTTTCCTAGGAAATGGTTGTTAACTCTTCAAGGCAATAGTTTATTTGAGGCAACATAAGGTACTAGCACCACAATAAGTATAACATCCTGTCTGAGTTAGCAAACTTTTCAATCTCTGATTGGATAGTTTAAAATATGATAGAATGTACTAAGTGTTTAGACCAATGTATTTATCTATCAGTTTCTATTCTGAGATCCTACAGTAGTTTAAATTATTTTTAGTTTGTTTATAATTCTATCAGCTTGTTTTCTAAAAAGAAGATATAGCTAATATTGTGTTAAATTTCAGGGTGAATTGTGCTGGCATTAGGACAGTCATTAAATTTGAATATGCACATAACAAGTCTCAAACTTTAGTTAATGAAGACAAGAAGTAAATTTCACATGCAATGCAATATTGAGCTGGGATCGAAGTTACATCTTTGCTAGAAATTAGATGACAAGAGAGATGGAGGTTGATACCAATGCATGTTCCTTCTTGCACTGCTGGCAAGATGCTAACAGGCACCCAGGGACCTGCAAGAGGGATTAAGGACAAGCAACTAGAAATGGAAAACAACTGAAAGCATGCACCTTGCTAGAATGTGCTTTAAGATAGTACCAAGATCATATGCTGTTACTGCCAACTGTCTTGACTATTCTAAAACCAAAAGAGAAAGGAAAAAAAAATGCTCTTTAACTCTGAGTTACTGCAAGTGCAAAATTAATTGTAGCCTGTAGGTAGATTCACCAAGTTCAGTCCTCTACTCAGCATTGGATGGAGCACAGTAAATGCAAGGTTGTGATGTAGCTTAACTGTTTGGATTTCACGATGTTTATCTTGGAATAACACGGGAGTTACAGTGCAATTTATGTAACCAAGCAGCATAATCCTTGTGTCCTGCAAAAGGGTGTGTTTCTACGCCTGCCCTCCCCCAGTGCAGTAACTCACACGGCTGATAGAACACACGAGCAGACAAACAACTCTTAAGACAGTACTTTTATAGCAAATGAAGGGGGTGATAGTGTGCTGTTGCTGCACCTGTGGGATTCTATGGCAAGCCACAGAAGCTCACAGGGACTAAGCAGTCGGAAAAATACATCGTTAACTAAGGCCTCATTATAGGAGAGATTTGTTTGTTCTTGGCAATCCACACTTCTTGGAACCTTTGTTCTTAGAAACACTACCTGTGCTTTGCATGAGCAAGTCATGGAATCATCACTGCTTTATGTGGAATACAATATAAATAAATATACAGCCTTTTTTTAAAGTAAGTTGGTGCCCTTTGAAATGTGATCTTTGACCACACTTGTGCATTTTTCACTAATCACACTTGCATCTAAACATTAAACTTAAATTTAGTGCAAATATCTCTTGATGCACTTTTTTTCAAAGCATTGTTCCAATCCCACTTCTGTGTCTAGCTGCTGGAAGTCTGCTGCTTTATTTCATATGTTTACTATTTCCTAATAATTCTTTTCTTTGTTACCAGTTTTCAGTTTGTGGAGAATCAGACATTATTTCTACTTCTACTTCAAAAGCTTTGATACTAAAAATTTCTTAGTTTTCTGTTTTCCCCTGTGACTTTGGCAGCACGCTGGTGTTAAGTTGTCCTGGTCACACAGGATAAATATGCATGTGCTAAACTTCTTGCATCCTGGATTTGATTCCCCTCCATTTCCTTCTCAAGATAATGCTCTTTAACTCAGAGTTACTGCAAGTGCAAAGTAGTCAGTAGACTTAACAGAAGTCAGTAGACTTGCAGTCAGTAGACTTAACAGAAGGACTGAGGACTTTATAGTGTGTCACCCAAGAAATCATATTTCAGGGACTGGGGTTGTTTAAGGACCTAGGATGAGATCTTTAACACCTCCAAGGAAGAACAGCAATTATGGGGACAGAGAGGTCCCACTGCTTTTGAATACACTAGGATTGAGCTTGCAGGGAGGAAACCTGTTTGAGAGCCTGGGATGAGGTGTGGACAATGCTTTTCTCTTTTCCGAGGGGATTTTTTTTCTCCTAGTGGCAGATGGTCAGAGGAGCCCAAAGGCCTGTCATTACCAGGACAAAGCCTGGAGTTTGTCATTACCATGGACAAACTTCAATCTAAGAGATGAGAGAAAAACTGTCTTGGATAGTTGGGTAGTAAATCCATCTGAGTTATATATCCCTTCTGAGAAGGGGGGTACCTTAGCATGGATAATCCTGCACTTATAGGGACTGTTCAAGATTACCTCTGTGTAGCGCTACCTCTGTTTGCACAGGTGTCCTTTCAGCCTCACCTCATGGCTGAACTTGGGCTCTATTAGAAGGTTTATACATCTGTACTAGGCTCTGAATTCCATTTTTAGCAATTTTGTCAGTTCCCAACACAGACAGTTCTAGGCAATACAGACTTCATCACAGCCTGATAAGTGACATCATTTAGTGTGCCATCTTCAAGAAGATACAGACAAGTAATCCAACACAGAAAAACAAATTGACCAAGGAAGTTAGCAAAAGGCAATGAGAATGGGTAGGGTTTTCCATTACCTAGGACACTACTACACATGCAGCTGAAAACTTGACAAAAGTGACAGAATGATGAGCAAAGTCAGACATGATCTTGGTGGGGGGAAAAACAGGCTAACACTGACCTTTGGTGTTGAGTTTTTTGTTGTTTGGTTTTATTCCCTGTAGTTTTCCTCTTGTCTCCACAAATATGAGCAGGAGTTTCACATGCAGAAAGGGAAGAATCTGTGTGGTAACTTGAAAATGCAAGTGCCATTCCCATTTTCTTTGCTCTGTTTGCAGGTTATTAAATGCAAGGCAGCAGTGCTGTGGGAAGCCAATAAACCATTCAGTATTGAGGAAGTGGAAGTTGCCCCACCAAAAGAACATGAAGTTCGCATAAAGGTACTGAAAATAAAAATTGAAACAACTCCTATGACTCGCATTCTATCTTGCTTTTAATCAGAATTAGTTATATAAATTTTTAAGACCCAAGCAGAAAACATTCTACTAGAAAGTAGTTACTAATCAGTGAGCTCTTATGTAACATGTTTAAAATCCTTTAAACTTTATTTTAAAAGGTTCTTTTAGAAAAAGTTTTTCAGGGTTGTATTTTTGGTTCACTAACATCTGTTTTTCTAATAGGCTGAAAAAATTACAGTACAAGGCAAAAATCAGAATTTCCTGTATTGTGGAACAATAAAATTTATTTTACTTTGTTTGAATCTGTGCTAGGAAATAGCTCATTAGGCCTGGGAGCTTCCTTTTTTACCTGGGTATTGGCCTCAGTGGAACTCAGCAGCTGCCTTAATTTTTGAATAGTTTCAAGTGAGGAAATGAGGAAAACCCTCTGTTGGGGTTGACAAATCCATTTGTCAGAATAAAAATTGTAAACACATACCTGAATATTTCAAAAGAAGAGTACTGTTCTAGCTGGAAGAAAAGGCAAAATAAGCCACTATTTAGCTTAATTTTTAAAATGTAATATATACAAATATTTTAAATATATACACAGCACAATAATATAATTATTGTGTCATTTTCTGTAATAGAAAATAATTCTTTAATACATCATTTATATAAAATATCTATTATATATTGTCATATAATCTAAATGTAATAAATACAAAATATACACAATATTTCTATGTTTATAATCTATGATTGTTAATTTGTATTTACATAATTTTATAATATTTATATAATATTTCACACTTTCTTTTTAAGTATTTGTATCTTAATATTAAGAATAATTTCATTTACTCTGTTCTCCCTATATAATTGTATTGCTAGAACATTGGTTCTACAGAAAAACTATCAGACTCCCTATAGAGCTCAGTACTGCATAGCAAGCATTCACAAAGGAGCTTTGCCCTGTAGGTTAAAGACTAACAGACACCATGAAAATCTTAACTCAGACAACTAAATTTGTTTTACCTGTAGATTTATTGTGTGCAAATTCGATTTGGGAGAGAAGCAAGTGGCTTCTCCAAGTGTAGAATATAATTTCACTTCCACATATGACGTGACTCAGTTAAATGCAGAAATATTCTTGTCTTTCCTGTGAATCAGATCATGGCCACTGGGATCTGCCGCTCTGATGACCATGTGGTAACTGGTGCAATGGTTATGCCTTTTCCAATAATTCTTGGGCATGAAGCAGCTGGTGTTGTGGAGAGTGTTGGGCAAGGAGTGACTGCAGTCAAGCCAGGTATGAAACAGCACTGAAAACAAATCCTGTGCTGAGTTTTCAGACTCCTCAAGTCAAAGATTATTTCTTTCATGAGTATTTTTACTGCACAGGAAAATATTCCAATTTCAATTTTTTCAAGGATACCTCAAAGGATATAAACCTGCTGTTTATACCTTTCTGTATCCCCAATATACTTTCAGATTTTCTACTAAATTTCTTTTGGTTTTGGCAAAAAACATCTGCAGCTTGCTTTCCACCTACATCGTGTTTTTCCTGTTGTGGGACTAAGAATGTAGAGTCTTTGCTGTTGTGCATACGAAATCAGGCATTAGCTGCAGGTTTTCCAAACACAGTTTATACAGCTCACCTTTCTCAAGGATGAGGCAAAGCAAAGCACTAGATGACAAACAAGTCAAAGCACCTTTTAATTCTCTTAACAGATAAATAATCTGTTGACTTCAGTTGAGCAGAACTTAGGTCTTACTTCACTTTAAAAGCATCAGGGCACAACTGGGATGCTCACCCTGCTGCATGTGGGCAGCATCAGCGCAGGTGAGGCAGCACTGCTCCCTGAGGGCGGGATTGCTCTGAGGACACTCATCTGGACCAGCTGCTCCACTCCCTGTGTTCTCTTTGAACCACAGTGCACAGATAGTCAGTGAAATATGACAATTTTCAGCCAAGTGCTGCAAGCTGAGATGGGATTCCTCCACGCTTTTATAGGACAAAAAAAATTTTAACAAGGGATAAATTCTTAAGAGAAAATATGCAGTGAAAAAAATCTACACAGAATCCCTCAATTTCCAGGCAGTTTGTTATGATATCTGAGTAGCCCACTTTTAATACCTCTGTACTTCCAGTGTCTTTCTCCATACTGACAAGTATGAAGTCTGTCCAAAGTAGATTCATATGTATAAAAAAATTTATTAGAGATTTCTGCTTTACCTCCAAACAAATATGTATATTGCAAATTTCAGTGACAGCTATAGCTGCTTTTTCTGTTATGTCTGGGTTCATAAGTCTGTTGTCTAATTCTAGCTGCCCTGTGTTTCCAGGTGAGCTGAAATAGCAGGCTTGAACACATACATGCACAAAATCATATTTCTCAGATGTTGCTTAATTTACATCTCCAAGTTCTGAAAAAGGGCTTCCACTTGTGCAACATTTCTTTAGCAACATGATTGCTAAGACCATAACACAGTTCTAAGTTAACTCAGAATTGAGGTAGTGAGGGCATTTAATGTTCTGTAGGTATTTTTCACTTTTTGGTGGAAATCAAAAATTTCCCTTCACTTTCAATGTGTCAAGGATTAGCCACATTTTAAAACTGACAAATCATAAACTGCTATGTATTAGGAAATACCAGTTTAGAAATTATTAGTCATTTACCATCTATCATTGCTGTGGAAATTGCATAGGAGTAAAAAATTGCACTGGGAAGCTATGTGCTACTTTGTTAATCACATAATTGTGCTAGAGAATTAGAGATGCTGGCTTAGCCTGTGTGTGCCACTGCTTCTCAGACAAGTATTTTACCTACCTTTACTCAATGCAACAGTAATAGGACTGCTATATAGTAAAGATGCTCAAAAGGACTGGCAAATTAATGTTTAATTCTCTATTCTTTGTATGCACAGTTTACAGCCCTGTTATCTTGGCACTCCAATCTGCTGTCCTAGTGGATGTCAACTTTAATCTCAGTTTCTTTACTGAAAGAAGGTGTATTACCACCTTATTTTTACACAGGAGATGCAATAAACTGCTGAATAAGTACTTCAGAAGTGTCAGTAGATAACATGGTTTTATGACATAGGTCTGACTCAGTTCTGTGGAAAGACACCAGAAATTTTGCATATCAAAATTAGTTGTCATAACTTTGCCCTAATTATGTCTGTTATATAAAACACAGAGAGACGGTTCATCTTAAAAATGCAGTAGAAGGAAATAAAACCATGGCTGCATTCCTAGTGCATATTTGCCTGGGGATTAAATACACTTGCTTCATGTTCTTACCTGCATGCGTCTTGTTTGCCTTTTTTAATCCTCTGTCATTACTGTTTTATTTCCAGGAGACAAGGTTATTCCACTCTTTGTTCCACAGTGTGGGGAGTGCAAGAACTGCTTAAATGCCAAGGGTAACCTGTGCAGTAAAACTGAGTGAGTTTTCCTGGATTACTTACAACCCTAATTTGATTTGACTTTATCCAAAACTGATTACAAACAAAGTTCACTTGCCATTACTTCTGGTCATCTTTCAAACAGCCTTGGTACAAGTGCTGGATTCATGTCTGATGGCACCACCAGATTCACCTGTAAAGGAAAAGCAATTTACCATTTTCTTGGTACAAGTACCTTCAGTGAATACACAGTACTGCATGAATCTGCTGTGGCCAAAATCGATTCTGCTGCTCCTCTGGAAAAAGTCTGTCTAATTGGCTGTGGATTTTCAACTGGTTACGGGGCTGCTGTGCAGACTGCCAAGGTAAATATTGTGATGGGTGTTTCTGATATTTTATGGTGTCTGCTCAAGACTGTGTAGCCTGCAAGTGGGTTGTCAGCATGGCAGCCAGGAGGTACAGACTCTGTTCAGTCCAGTGTGGAAAGAAGATACTAGCTCTTTGCCTACTTCAGATTCTGTCTCTAGGGTACTCAGAAGTCTTCAATTCAAAATCCAGTAAAATTACTTATTACCATCTATATTGTTTTCCCTCATAGCTTTACCACCCCTAGAAAAATGTTACAATAGAATTCATTTTTTTATTGCAACTGAAGTCTAGGAATAGATAGAAGCAACACATATAGGCAACACTCACAATTGTAGCAATATATGAATGTGAGTTTTAGGGCTGGCAGTGTCAGGAGTTCAGTGACACTATAGATCTTAACACGAGTAAAATACAAAGCATCATTAAAAAAAGGTGTGTCCAAACCTGAAGCTGAGACATATAATGAAAAGCGGGTCTCAGAAATGTATTTTAGGGAGAATTTCTCCTAGTCACATGTAGCATTATAACAGTACAGCTGGCTACTGCACTAGCAGGTATCCATGTGCAAATTCCTTCTCAGCAGGTAATCTCTAAATTGCAAGAAGTGGCTTAAGTGAAATCCAGTTGATAATGAGGAAATGCAGGGTACTTTCCCTAGCCTGTAACCATACGCCATGTTTACATGGTTGTTATTATAGGTGGAACCAGGCTCCTCCTGTGCCGTCTTCGGCCTCGGAGGAGTTGGCCTCTCTGTTGTCATGGGCTGCAAGGCAGCTGGAGCTTCCCGCATCATTGCCGTGGACATCAACAAGGACAAGTTTGCCAAGGCCAAGGAGCTGGGAGCCACCGACTGCATCAACCCTAAAGATTTCAGTAAGCCCATCCACGAAGTGTTGATGGAAATGACCGGAGGGGGTGTGGACTACTCCTTCGAGGTCATCGGCCGGACGGATACCATGGTATGCAACAAAAGATGGGGTGAGACGCCTTAGCACTCCCTTCATCAAGCCACCAGGCACCAAGGAGGAAGAGGAGCTGGGAGCCACTGCCAGAGTACCAAGCTAACTTCAAACCTGTTAAGTCCAGCTGTCGGCCACTGAGATGCAGGGACAGAAGCATGCTCAGAAATTTAGGAGAGGGAACTTCACTGTAGTGCCCTGGCCAGACCAGGGAGGTTACATGTCATGTATTTCACATGCTGTCCACAAGTGGCTTATCACTAATAGTTTAGACAAAATGGGTGAGAAGAGCAAAGCTAGTATATACTTAACCAGTGAGAGCAGATGCAATGGTATGAGCAGATACAATGGATAATTTTTTACACGGTTTCAGTTACAAAAAATTAATTGCAAGCAGAGCCCCGAGAGGAGGAGATGGAGTTCAAACTTCTGTGCCCCAAGAACAAATCTTGCCTGATTCTGGGTGTCCCTCTGTTTCTAATTCAGACTGCAGCCTTGGCCAGTTGTCAGTATAACTACGGAGTCAGTGTGATTGTGGGAGTGCCCCCTGCAGCACAAAAGATCACTTTTGATCCCATGCTCCTCTTCACTGGTCGCAGCTGGAAAGGCTCCGTCTTTGGAGGTAAGGACTTGGAAAGATGTGATTTAACTGACTTGAGAATCTTGTAAATCATCTTGACATCCTTGAAACAGGGTACATCAAATTAATTGCTATGGCTGTGTTATTGGAAGCAGTATTGATGGCTGCTTTGCTGAAAAAGAAGTTGAAAGGGAGTTAATTATGGGAACTATTATGGCAAGTGAAGGAAGAAAAAAAAACAGAAAGGGAGGGAGGGAGGGAGGGAGGGAGGGAGGGAAGAAGAGACAGAAAGAAAGAAAGACATAAAAAGAGAAAACAGAAAAAGAGGGAAGAAAAAGAAAGAAGAAAGAAGGAAAATGAGAAAAAAGGGAGAGAAGCAAAAAAGAAATGAGGGGGAGGGGAGAGAGGACGTTGGATAAAAATAAAGAGGAAGAAAAAAGATAAGGAGAGAGATAAGAGGAGATAAAAGATAGAAGATAAAGAAAGAAAAAGATAAAATCATAAAGAGGGAGAGAGGACAGAGGGAGGGGAGAAAAAGAGCAAGTGCAAAAAGAAGAGTGAGAAGAATAGAAAGAGAGGGAGAGATGGCAGGACAGATGGACAGTCAGGACTGTAAAGGACATCAGGGCATACACTCAGCTGATTTCCACTGAGGTCAGACCTCAGCTTAGCCCCTGGCCAGTCCCTTCCCATTCTTTCTCTTTTTGGAGCTCTCTCAGCAGTCCCTACAAGTCTCTCAGCAAGACCTAGCTCGTTCAATGCAAAGGCCACAGAAAACTTGTTTCCAATAACTGGTTTTCTCGCTCGTAACCTGTTCCTCTCATGTATTCAAAAGACACTTGAATAAAATAGCAGAGACAAATTAGGTTTCTCTGGAAGGCATTCAACTATTTATGACAGCTTTATCTGGTGGTGCTTATAAGAAAAGAGAGACACATCCACCACCCACTCCCTAGTTTTGAGCAGACAGTCAAGTTTCAACTTACCAACATGGATGTCAGCACTCTGGCTTGTGTATGAAATGTGATTAAGTTGAAACAGTGTTTGATGTGGGGGGAAATTTGGATTCTGTAAAGACTGACATTTGTACTGGTCTTCTGGGTTTGTCATATGTGGAATAGCTGCACTTTGTCCCGCGTTTTCTGTTGGCACCCCATGTTTAAAAAAAAAAAAAGCCATGCTGCCACATTTCATGCTATTACTGTGCTCTAGAAAGTTTATTTAAAAATTTAAGCTGCCCTTGGTTTTATATATTTTCAGAAGCATTTAATTTCATTATGCATTTTCTGTGGGGTATTTTTCAGGCTGGAAGAGTAAAGATGCAGTTCCCAAACTCGTTGCTGACTACATGAAGAAAAAGTTTGTTCTGGATCCATTAATAACCCACACACTACCTTTCACAAAGATCAATGAAGGATTTGATCTTCTAAGGACAGGAAAGAGGTAAACATAATTTCATTGTAAAGGAATGTATAAATATATGTATAAATAACCTAAAGGAGATGTATGGTAAGACAAAGTCTGATTTCACGGCAGAGAATGGGCAAGGCAGCCCATCATGCTTCTTAATCCCTCCCAGTGTGTTCCCATGAGCTGCAGCTGGAGTCATAAAGCCAGCAAACCTTCAGCTGTTGAAATGCAGCGGGCCCTTGCAGAGGAACTTTCAGATTCTAGTTTGAGCAGAGACACTGGGTGGCAGAGGGAGAAAAGACTACACAATTGAGGAAGTCTCAGTACTCAGTGGAAAAAAGCACACAACCAAGGGAGCATGGGAGTGCCAAGCTGTAGAGTGCCAAGTGTTAGCTACATCATATTCCAAGAAACATATCGGGATGAGGAGCAGGAACACAGAAATAGCCCACTCCCTCTTGTGAGTTAGGAACGGAGTCCCAGTCCAATTGGTCCTAAAGTCACTGGGTAATTTACCTTGAGCATCAGAGCTTTAAAAAATTTTAAGTACTTGCTATATATATACATTGCAAACTCAGAATTTAGCTCTTCTGCTTTCCTCAAATATTGTGAAAATTCAGCTCAGACTGTTTTCACAGGGTAATGAAATTGGAAATATTTTTTGACAGAGACATTTAACAAGACTCACCATGGGAATTGAAAATTGTCCTTAGCAGAAGTAGAAAATACATTTGTATATCTTAGTATATGTGAAAGTTCTAGATGTTTATAACTTACAGAGTCTGGAGAATTACATTAATATTTTCTTTTCATTGTCATTTGCTAGCAGTTATTTTAGATGTTCCTCGCTCTGAATATAAAAAGCAAGTAACAAAAGGATTTCAGCCCCTGAGGTTTGTTCTCAGGTTCTAACGATGCAGCACACACTTAATTTTTTGATTTTTTGTAGGCTATAAATGTTAGTTTTAGTTTTTAGTACAAGAAACAGGAAAGTGGTGAGGACAGAGATGCCTGCAGCTTTGCTAAGATACTGATAGTCAGCCTGAAGATGGAGGCATGTTGCAGCTGATCATTTTTATGGAGTATAATCCTGCAGTGTTTCAGAGCAGAATAAGCTGTACCAGTTACTCTGTAATTGGAAAGATGTGCCTAAGCCCCTCTCTGAGGAACTTCTCTGGCTGTAGCTGGTAATTAATTACCAGGAGCCCTGGGCTTCATCAGTGAAGGCTTTGCAGTCTTCTGTGAATTTTATTCTCTACATCTGCAGCAAAGTTTGCACATCTGTTCTGTCATTTTGCTGCAACCTGGAGCGGGGGCAGGCAGGGAGGGAGTACCTGTTTGACAGCAATAGCACAGATTATCAGAGAAAACAGCAGTGTTCTGCTGATGCCAGCCCAGGGGATTTTCTAGTCACTAACTTGTCATTTTATATTGCAGCATCCGCAGTGTCCTGACATTTTAGGATTCCCAGGCGTTAAGCAGCAGATGGCTCAGCACCAGTATGAACTTCACCATCCGTCAATACAACTCACATGAAATGCAAACCAAGGCTTTCCTGACAGATCTACCACTACCCTGGAATAAAAGAATTCAGCTAAAATCCCAAATTTCAAGCACAGAATTTATAAATGAAACCATCTTTTTCCTTCTACCTCTTTCTCCTCATTCTTGTTTTAAATCCTTTATATTGTGCTGCAATTTTTCTTAATAGCCAGTTTTTAATGACAAGATTTGCTCCTGTTCTACAACAGATGTTCTAAAAAGTTTGGATTTTTTAAAATGACTTATAATATGCAGTCTTTCAATAAATAAAAAGGAATGAAACTTTCTTTAGGCTTCCGTAACACTGCAAGCTTAAGAAATTTATACATGCAGTTCAGCATATTGAAACTCTAGGTTAAAACTGAGTATCCATCCTGAATGACTGTATCATTCCAGTGCCTAATAAGCAAGGAATGATATAGCAGAAATTAAAATTTAGGGTGACCATGTGTTTGAATTAATAATTTAACTAAATAATAGACTTAGGCACTGGAGAATGTCTCACCACTCAGTACTTTACCAGATTAACACTCACAAATATTTTATGTAGAACTGGTATCTTGTTGTTCTGTGTTGTAGTTTGTATTTGGTGCTTTGGAGTTTTTTTTACCTTTATGCCACTTTCTTGAGGTTGTTTTAGTTGTTGATCAGTGTGGTTTAGACCTTTGGCCAATTTGTACAAATGTCTCTGATGTTTGGGAAGCAGTGTGAAGAAATACGAATGTGCATCAATATTGGTTTTTGTTTCCATTTTACAAAGGGGAGGCTCCTTAATTTCTGAAGTATGAATACAGAATAAATGGGAAAAACCAGGTGACTGGTAACAGTTTGCAACAACCCAAACATAAAGCATCTTACTGTTTTCTGAATTTGCAATGTGGAAACAGAAACAGAGGCTATTTCTGTCTTGGCAAATATGGTCCACATTGACATATCTTTAGCATGGACTAATCAGAGCTCACAGGCACTCACACACATGGCAGCTGGGTAGAAGAGCTGCCATGTGGAGCAAGGGGACTGTGCTATGGATGGCTTACCTGTTTGTGTCAGCAGAAAGAGTCTTTGAGTGGCCCAGCCAGTTTCATGATTTGAGGACAAGAGATCATAGTTTAATGATTTGAGACTCAAGAGATTACAGTTTAACCTTAAACATGTCTATAAACTAAATTTACACAACAGTTGAGAGCTGAACTTTAGTTGTCAGTGTAAAAGAGCCGAAGTACAACAAACCTCACTTTTATCCTCTTCAGGATGATTCAAAGCCCATTTTTGTGGTTGTCATCTGCCAAGGATAGTAAATACCAGCTGTTAGTATCTTTAGTACAATAGTTGCTGGAGTCCAAAACAATAAACCCATTAAATAATTTTTATTAGGGATATTTTATAAGGCAGTCATCTAGATCTTTCTTCACATGGAGAAATGAAGTGTATTCTGACTGGGAAACAACAAAAAGTCCATACTTTCCGAGAGTATTTTGCCCTGCAGACCCTCATCAACACTCAGCTGAAGATGAATTTGTTTGTGTGATTGTATAGCTTGGACAGAAGGTTTCTGATGGCCCTTCCTAATGACTCTCTGGCTCTGAGGTACTCCTGGGGGGTCCAGAAGCACTGGACAGCTCTGGACAGCTCTTGCACAGCTCTGTGTAAGCCTCCATTTAGGAGCTTTTCTGGCAGTGAGTAGAGACCACATGCCCCATCAGAGCACCAACTGTCCACTAGCACATGATGACAACACAAAAAATCTACCAAAAACATGAAAAATCCAGTAATTTCCCAAGCAGCAAACTAACTACCAGACAAAGCACAAATGGTGTTTCCTCAGACCCTGAACTATGGCAGAGTTTGAACATGACTTGGTTTTGGACACAGCTGAGCACTCCCATGTTTCTGCTCTCCCACCACACCCTACCCACCCAGACACTCCCCCAGGAAATGGCACATGCTCCTGTGTGAAGCTCTATTTTCACATGCTTTTAAGATCACGCTTCCTGACAGTGCATCAAAGCCAAATGATCATTCCCACACAACATAATTCCCTCCAATGCTTCCAGGTTATCAGATGGGGACCACAGATCCCAGTAATAAAAACAACTGTGCTACACAAATACCTGGAAGACAACAAACCTATGAAATTTTTTTTCTCTAACAAGATACACAAATCATACAAGAAATCATGATAGATTTATTTATTTTTTAATGCAACAGGTTGACCAGGCTGCATACTGAAAATCTTTAAAACTTCATTCTAAAACTCCTTATTCCTGGGAAATTATACATCATCATCATTCATTGTCTGATTGAGGCCACCAGAGGTCTGCAAACAAATGTATGAAAAAGTACAGATTTTTTGGGAAAAACTGTTAAACATCCCTGTTTACTTAAAATACAGATAAAAATGGTCCACAAGTGCCTGTCTGCTCTAGAGCCAGCTGCTCACCTCCAAGCCAGGAACATGTCATTGCCTAGAGGTTGGGTGGGTTTACCAGCAGGGCTGGAGAACTGCATGCCAAGCAGCACATCCATGTGGCTGGGACCACTGTCACACCACAGGGCTGCCATGCTCTGTGCAAGAGCTCAGACAGATATTGGGGCGTGATAGAGCAGCTGGGCTGCATCCCTGGAGCTAGAGATAAATTAGGGAACTTGAGAGCTGGGGGCTTGGCTGGCCAACTCTGAGTCCTGCAGCTGCAACCAACCTCCCCCTCGGCCCATGAAATAGGGCTGGGAGATTCAACAGCAAGCACCAACACAAACCTCTGTGGGCAGTCCACTGAACACATAAATGTGGGGCTGACGTCTTCCCAAACACAGAAAGAGTTCCCAAACACACAGTGCTCATCTTAGCCTGCCCCTCCAATAGGCACTCACTCATCCTGTCTCTCCTACACATCACCTTGTCCAATGCCTCAGCAGAAAACAGCTCTGGAGGAACCTGAAAAGCCCAGGGAGGGTGAACCCACAAACCTGACTACACCGGAGGGAAGCAAACGCGTCCTTGGAAAAAAAATCCTTTCGTGACAGACATTCCCCTTACTACTGGGGTGAAAATAGCTCCAATACCACAGACAGTAAAGCTTCAACACAGACAGTGATGTGTCTTTGTCATCCACACCATGTCTTCACTGTCATTATTTGGTTTCCGGTTTTTTTTTTTTTTTGGTTGTTTGTTTGTTTGTTTGTTTGGGGTTTTTTTGTTTGGTTGGGGTTTTTTTCTTTTTTTTGGGGGGGGTTTTTTTGTTTTGTTTTTGTTTTTGTTTTTTGGAGGTTTGGTTTTTTTGTTTTTTTGGGGGGGCGGGTTGGTTTGGTTTTTTGTTTTGTTTTGTTTTATTTTATTTTTTAATTTTTAACCTCTTTGCAAATATTATAGTGTCAATGGCCAACAGGTCAAATGCTCCAACCTGGCTAAAAGGGGACTCCGAGGAAGCCCCAGCAATGAGGCAGACCTCATCCCTACACACCTGCCAGAAGCAAGTGGAAGAAATAAACCAATCTTTCTGAGAACTCTGAGCCTTTCAGGCAGGGAGGGCAGGGAATGGCCCAAGGGCAGGGTCACTGATAAAAGCCTCCCTGGAGGATTGTGCTCCCAGCCCTCTCCCTGCCGCCATCCAGCTCCTCCCCTCAGCACTCACCGCGCCGCCCAGCATCCAGCAGCCGGCACACATTAACCAGCGCTCTCCAGAGACGGGGCCGCGCCGGGACTGCTCCCGCTCCACGCCTGCGGCATTCTGCAACACGCCGGGGCACCAGCTTCCCTCCAGCCTGCCACAGCCACAGCCTCAGCTCTGCTCAGACCACATGGCCACTGCGGGACAAGTAAGGACAAGGCACTGCCCATCCTCCTTTCCGAGGTGCCCTGCTCTTGGCCAAATCCGCTGCCAAAGGCTCAGCCTGCGCACCGCTCTGCGCGCCCTCTTTCCCCCGACCTTACTCCCGCACCTCTCCCCAAGCCCTGTGCATTTCACCAGACTCTGCTCGCAGGCGACTGCACGTGTCCATGCCTGCATTCGGTAGTGCATTCCCCCTCTGTCCTGCCCAGCTGCTCAGGAGGCAAAGTATGGAATTGTGCTGCTCTGAAAAACACCCTCCTGCTCAATCCCACCCTGTGCTCCTGCTCTGGCAGCAAACGCAGCTCTTCAGTGGTGCCCTCTTCAGCCGCTCACCTCCTGCACTCATCCTTGCCCACGGCAATTCCCTTTTCAAGCTGCAAGCCCCATTTTGCTGGTGCCAAGCTGCTTTGAGTTGATCGGGGAAGGGTTTGAGCAATGTCACACATAAATGATCCTTTTGGCAAGGAGAGAAATTATCCCGTTTCCAGCCAGGCTGGGACTGTTTTGCAACCTCTTTTTTGATACCGTCAGCTCTCTAAAACAAAACTTCTGTCTTGCTTGCTGTAAGCTGCAGAAGCACTCATGTTGCTGTCACATCTGCCCCGTAATGAACACCAAATGAACCAGTCACTTCGTTTAGTATTTCACACTTCACACAAAGTCAGTGTTTACTGAACATTGTTTGGCTTCGCATACAGCTGAGCACTCCAATGTTTCTGTTGTCCCACGGAATCCCATCCAACCAGCAACCCTCAGAACACAGCACAGGACAGTTGTGTAGCTCTAGAAGAGTGTGCTGCAGTGTGCAGAGACGTGTGTTGTGCAGCCCTGGCTTTGGTGATTGTAGGACAATTGTCCTGGGCTGTTGTCAAAGGTGAACCTTTGCCTGCAATGTATTCCTCTCGGTTGTTTCCAGGTTATCAGGTGCAGGGCTGCTGTTGCCTGGGCCCTGGGCAAACCACTCTCTATTGAGGAGGTGGAAGTTGCACCCCCAAAGGCAGGGGAAGTTCGGATCAAGGTAAAAACACATTTCAAGAATTTTTTCTCCCTTGTGGGATTTGCTCGACTTGTGGCTGTAGCTTGGATATAATCAAGTGATCGGTGTCCACCCCTGGGCCTTAACTGTCCAGAGAAGGATTCTCTGTGGAGAATCCTTCCGCAAACTGAAATAAACAGCGGCTGGACTATTTCTAGAAATCACCATTTACTCTTTCCTCTCCAAACAGATTGTGGCCACAGGCATCTGTCACACAGATTATCACATTTTGAAAGGTTCCTTGCCTAATGTGGAATTCCCAGTTATCCCTGGCCATGAAGGAGCTGGGATTGTGGAAAGCATTGGAGAAGGAGTGACCTCTGTGAAACCAGGTAACCAACACACACTCAAATGCATGCCCAGAAGTCAGGCCTCAAAGCTCGGCCAAGAGATCAGAAAGTTCCCCCTGCTCCTGAGTCACTGGTTAAAAAACTGAGTGCAGACTCAGTGTACTGGACTTTCATGTCCACTCTTCCATTCTGTTCCCCATGTAGATTAGTGAGGTCTGGAGCATTCATCCTCACAGGGAAAGCAGAGGGTTCATGGTAGGTTTCTCCCATCAGAAAGCTCAGGAGAGGTAATTCAACAGGCAATGCCCTCAGGGACTGTGGAGCAAAAGGCACCTAAATGAGAACCACTTTGTTGCAGGAGACAAAGTGATTCCCCTTTGCATCCCTCAGTGTGGGGAATGCAGCTTCTGCCGGAATCCTGAATCCAACTTCTGCCAGAAGTCCCAGTAAGTTTACTTTGCTTTCCCCTACATCTACATGGGGTTGACTTTTGGACAAATCTGACACCCCCATCAGTGCTTCACTCAATCAAATACAAATACTTGTGTCTCCTCCACAGTTTCTCTGAACCACAAAACCTCCTGCCGGACAAGACCAGCCGCTTCTCTTGCAGAGGGAAGCGGATCCACCACTTCCTGTGGATCAGCACCTTTGCAGAATACACCGTGGTCCCAGAATACGCCGTTGCCAAGATAGATGCTGCAGCACCTCTGGACAAAGTCTGCTTGTTTGGCTGTGGGTTTTCCACAGGCTATGGGGCTGCCATCAACACAGCCAAGGTTGGAATGTTTAGCACCCCACGGCTGCCCTTAAAACCTGATCAATTCTGTGCAAAGGAAACCTTTGCCTCCTCCTTCTCCTCCCCCTCCTCCTCTTCCTCCTCCTGTTCCCGCTGGAGACTCACAGGCTCCCATCTGTGCAGGTAAAACCAGGCTCCTCCTGTGCCGTCTTCGGCCTCGGAGGAGTTGGCCTCTCTGTTGTCATGGGCTGCAAGGCAGCTGGAGCTTCCCGCATCATTGCCGTGGACATCAACAAGGACAAGTTTGCCAAGGCCAAGGAGCTGGGAGCCACCGACTGCATCAACCCTCGAGACTTCAAGAAGCCCATCCAGGAGGTGCTCACGGAGATGACCGGGCAGGGCGTCGACTACTCCTTTGAGGCCATTGGGCATGCGGACACCATGGTAGGTGGCACTTCAGCACCCGTGCTCCCTCCCAGATCACCACAGGCTCCTCTCAGGGAAAAATTCACCTCCATGGGAAGTCCCCTGCCTATTGCCTGCACTGCTGGGCATATCTTTGTGAGAGAAAATTGCATGAATGTTAAATGTTCCTCCAAGCTATCCAAGTCTGCTCCACAAGAGGGGATGTGTGTTTTCAGATTACCAGGGAGGAGCAGGAGATTGCACCAAAGAGCACTCCCATGACTAACCCATAAGGGCTTTCTCTCATTCTCCTGCCTCTCCCATCAGATTGCTGCCTTGGCTTCCTGCAATATGAGCACTGGTGTCTGTGTGATGGTTGGGGTACTGGATTCTGGTTCAGAGATTTCCATCGATCCCATGCTTCTCCTGCTTGGGCGTACCTGGAAGGGGACAGCGCTTGGAGGTAGTGAGCTTAAGAAGGCTGTCTAAATATTTCAGCTTTGTTAACAATCCATAGTAAAAGAGGGCTTTTATGTAAAAGACAACTAAAGAGGAGCACTTCATTGCCTGTATTGAACATTAGCATTAGACATGAAAATAATCTTCTACCTGTTTCACACAGTAACCCACTCATCCTAAAGAACAGAAAACATCTCACAAGTTTGTGGCACCAGCACTGGTCACTCAGTCCTGACCCTCAAAGTAACACGACCTTACCAAAACAGACTTTCTACCATTATTCATGCACGTGCTTCTTGCGGTGGATGCTCCAAGTGTGGGGACACGAGGCTTGACTCCATTTTTCTCAGAAGGCTGATTTATTATGTTATATATTATATTAAAATACTACATTAAAACTATACTAAAAGAACAGAGAGAGAAGAAAGATCAGAAGGCTACCAAGAACAAGAATAGAATAAAATAGAATGCATAACAAAATCCTGTGACTGCTCACAGCCTTGGCACAGGTGGCTGTGATTGGTCACTAAGAGAAAACAATCCACATGAACCAATGGAAGATGCACGTGTGGCATTCCACAGCAGCAGATAGTTATTGTTTACATTTCTTTCCTGAGGCTCTCAGCTCTCAGGAGGGAAAAATCCTAGTAGAGAATTTTCCATAAAATATCATATCTACACCTGCTTTCTCCTGTTTCTAGGCTGGAAGGCGAGAGAATGTATCCCCAAATTAGTTTCCAGCTATTTGGAGAAGAAATTCAATTCAGACTTGCTGATCACGCACACACTGCCATTTGCTGAAGTGAATGAGGGATTTGAGTTGTTACGTGCAGGAAAAAGGTGAGACCCTGAGCAGCAGGAGGATCAGCAAACCTCAACACCTCCTCCAAAAATTCCAACGGGCAGAGCATGCAACACTGGTTTCCCAAAAGAGCACCTGAGCCTTTTGAGGAAGCAGGGCCTCACAGCTCAGTGCTGGCAAGATCTGCCACAGCCCAGAGGGAAGAGCCCATGCTCAGCACAGGGAACCCTCCTGGCCATGGTTCAACTCCACCCAGATCCTGTGGCCTTATCCCGTGAGGGGCTCCCCTCAGCAGGGATTTGAAGGCTGCCCCGCTGCTGCACGGCTCAAGCAGCTCAGTCAGGAAGAGGCTGCATGACAAAGAAGGTGGCCGGTCCCCAGGCACACCTGCCTGCCACACTGCCTGCTCCTGAGCTGCAGCAAACCCTCCCTTCCCTTCCTCTTTCCAGTATCCGCACTGTCCTGCTCTTCTGAAGGATACGGCCAAGGAAGCCGCGCAGAAGGACCAGCGCAGCAGCAGATCTCTCCTGGCCTGAGCCCTTCTCAACCAGCAGCTCTCCTTGTGGGGCACCAGGAGAAGAGAATGAGCAACTCACCTGTATTGGTGGAGCTGCTGCTCCTGCTCTGCCCAGACAGGACATAAAAGCATCTTCTCTCCCAGGAAAATGCTTGTACTAATAAAGGTTTTTCAACCAACTCATCTGACACAGTGCACTCAATCAACAGAGACTCCAGGGCCTTGGGACAATTGGTTGATGGATCAGAAACACAGCTAGTGATCTTCTTGACCTTTCTCTCATGAGGAATCATACTGGTAGGAATAGGCAGATCCATGGGGTTAATGCATGGCTCCAAGGCTGGTGTAAGCAAAAAAGAATTGGGTTTTTGGCTGTGAGGTGATCCATTCTCCACCTCATCTGCAGACACCTGACAGCATGAGCCATTCTCAGAGGGGAAAAGGAGCTCTAGCACAGGAGCAAGCAGGACTCTTTGACTGAACTTTTAACTATTCTGGGAAAGGGGAATGGGAAAATACCAGGCTGGCCAGGGATGAACAGTGGGATTGTGAGCCAAAACGTGAGGAAAGGAGCAGTAAGGGGATCCCTCAATTGCTTCACAAGTGTTGGCTACCAAGTAGCACACATGAAAATCTTTCTATTACCAATGATTGCAGCTTGAGGAACAACCAATGATGACCTGGAAACTTTTGCCAGGTGCCAGAGACTTGATGTCCTTGGCATAAGTGGAACTAGTGGGACAAGTCCTGTGACTGGAGTGCCCTGTTGGATGGCTACAGGAACTTCAGGAGGGAAAGGCAGGGCAGAAGACGCAGGGAGGTGGCACTGCATGGAATAGAAGGGTTGGAATGTGTGGATCTGAACTGGCACAGTTAAGGGCCTCTGGGTGAGAATCAAGGGGCAAGCAAATAATGTGGATGTCACCATGGCTATCCACTATAGACCCATCACTGTGGTCTGTACTATTCTCTCCTAATTTTTTCCTTCTTTGATTCATATTTGTCCTCTTTAGATCCTAATCTTAGTCTGGAGGCTTTTCTCCTGCTCTAGTATTTGTATTGGAAAAACCTCACAGAAATGTACAGACTGTAATGGGGAAGAGACATTACATGTGCATTTGTGTCCCATCAGACACAAATGTGAGTGCTAGAGGTGCTATCCCCTGGCTATCAGAAAGTAAAATTTCTCTTAAATTGCAGAGTGAAATACTGTAGGATGTACTATGATCCCAGCTGGTTTAACAAAGGAATTTGCCATGAGTACAGAAAAAAAAAAAAAAGATAGTCTTAATGGGTCACTCCCAAGATGAGATATTCCATCATTCTATGACAACATGGTCTCAAAATCAGCAATTGCTCTAAGAGTCCTTTAGTGCTGTACTCTAGTTAAACAGTTTCACCCTCAGCCCTTCTCCTCCACAAGGGTGAACAGAATCAATCGCCCATTTTAATAGATTTTAGGGTGAATCTAACTCCCACTTTCCTTAACTCATTCGTGTCATACCACTATCATTTTTTTAAGAGGTACACAATATTTCTGTTCTTGTGGAAATTAAAGAACCAGGGCATCTTAAAGAATAGTGAATTATCAATACTGCTAACAATTCCTGCCAGGATATGATCTAGTTTGTCCTTCACAGCAGAGTGCAAAAATTGTCTCTGAAACAGGTGCCCACTTACACTGTGGACAGAAATGTAATGCTGGGTCATTAATAAGGGCACTCATATCAGACTCTGACTTGTAATTAAAAATTATAGAAGCCTGCTGCAGGCAGCAGAACAGATAAGATTTGTACTTAGCCCTCATAAGTGCATTTCAGCATCTGTTCCACAGAGATTTCTGTCAAATATTCCACTGTCTTTCCACCTCTTTGATACAGGCAGCAAACAACCAGAACATAAAGAGGGGGACAGAAAACTGACTGCCAAGATGAAGACAAACACCTTGATGTCCATGCCTGTGTATACTAACATCTGACCTCACAGATCAGCTGTTAAAACCTATAAAATACATGACTCCATACAGAAAGTCAGGATAGCACATATCGTAGAACCTAGATACACAGGATCTGCCATTAAAAAGTCAATAATTAAATCCATGCCTGCTGACATGCAACTTTGATCATATTTTCCCTCTATTACGTGGATAAGATGAAAACAACAACAACCTCTTGTCTGAAATAGATACAAAAAACTGCACAGCAACAGGATCTCAGTATCAGCTCCCTGCAATAACTGCATGCATTTCAAATGTTTTGCAGAGGTGCCAGCTCCCCACGGCCCTTAACAACTGCAAGCAGGGCAGACTGCAATTCTCATTTCACATCAGTTTTGGGTTTGCAGGTTTGGGGGACTAGAGCATCACATGGATGTTTTAGGAAAATAACAGTACACATTTGAAAGACCTTTTTACAACCATTGTGGGGGTTATACACTCATCAGCAGACACTGGATACATCTTCAGAGCCATGAAGTGCCAGCACAAGTAGCACATTTATGTCCCTAGGTGTGAGGTGAAATCATAAGCCATCTGTATGGAACGCTATCTAGGAAGCAGGTGAATGAACCCATTCATTGTTACAGGGCTTCTGAAATTTGTTAGTTCCAACTTCAAACACTGCCATCCCTATGGGATATCAGCCACACAGCATCAGTCCTCTGGAATTGCTTTCCAGCCCTTGGGCAAGGCAGAAAACAGAATGGGAATCAAAGCCAAGGAACCTATGTCCCAGGAGTTCTGTAAAGTGAGTCTGTCTGAACAGCCTACAGAGTATTTTTGGTTTTGGCTGAGCACTTAAATCAGCCCACTCTCAGGCTAAAGCGAGGATTGCAAGGCACAGGAAGTACATGCAAATATTGGAGAAGAACCATAGTTTTGTTCCATGATATCTGGTGTGTGACCTGCTAGAATAACAGGCATGAGGGAGAGTAGGTTTAAAACCAGATATTAGGAAGAAATTCTTTACTGTGACAGTGCTGAGGCACTGGAACCGGCTGAGGAGGAGTGGCCGATGGCCCATCCCTGGCAGCATTTGAGGCCACTCAGATGTGACTATGAGCAATTTCCTCTAGTCAGAGCTGTTCCTGCCCATGGTGGGGAGTTGGAGAGAAATGATCTTTAAGGTCCCTTTTAGCAAGGCCATTCTGGGATTTTGTGAAGGACATTTGAATCAACTGTACAGCTGAATGTGCCAAGCTTGAGTCTAGAGAGTAATGCCCATAATTCATGAATGCTACATTTTTTTCTGATCATGTCAAGTCCTTTTTGCTAATCCAAAGGTCAAGAGATGTCTTCTGATTTAAAAAAAAAGAAATATATACATACACATATAAACTCCCTCAATAGCCAAAGAGCTAACTTCTCCTCATTATAGCACTCTAAATGGCTAGTGACCCAAAAAGGGGGTTTCTGTCATTAGTGGCAGTCTTCTAGGAAATTATCCCATTCCTTAGGTTTACAAAAGTGTCCTTTCAGCCACACAGAAGGAAGATTGCTTTTGAACTGTGGAGGTTACATCACACTCTGGCTGCTCATCTTAGTCTGGTCCACCAACAAGCTCTCACTCTTCCAATCCCTGCAATACATCACCTTGTCCAATGCCTCAGCAGAAAACAGCTCTGGAGGAACCTGAAAAGCCTGGGTGGACTGAACCCACCTACAAACGTGGTTACACCGGAGGGAAGCAAATGGGTACTTGGGGAATAAAATCCTCTTCTGCCCTTACTCCTCTGGTGAAAATAGCTCCAATACCACAGACAGTAAAGCTTCAACAAAGAAGGACATGTGTCTTTGTGCACCACACCACATCTTCACAGGATTTTGTTTTTGTATTTTGTACTTTTTTTGTTTTTAATCCTTTTGCAAATACTGTGGTGTGAATGGCCACCAGGTCAAATGCTCCAACCTGGCTAAAAGGGGACTCCGAGGAAGCCCCAGCAATGAGGCAGACCTCATTCCTACACACCTGCCAGAAGCAACTGGAAGAAATAAACCAATCTTTCTGAGAACTCTGAGCCTTTCAGGCAGGGAGGGCAGGGAATGGCCCAAGGGCAGGGTCACTGATAAAAGCCTCCCTGGAGGATTGTGCTCCCAGCCCTCTCCCTGCCGCCATCCAGCTCCTCCCCTCAGCACTCACCGCGCCGCCCAGCATCCAGCAGCCGGCACACATTAACCAGCGCTCTCCAGAGACGGGGCCGCGCCGGGACTGCTCCCGCTCCACGCCTGCGGCATTCTGCAACACGCCGGGGCACCAGCTTCCCTCCAGCCTGCCACAGCCACAGCCTCAGCTCTGCTCAGACCACATGGCCACTGCGGGACAAGTAAGGACAAGGCACTGCCCGTCCTCCTTTCCGAGGTGCCCTGCTCTTGGCCAAATCCGCTGCCAAAGGCTCAGCCTGCGCACCGCTCTGCGCGCCCTTTCCCCCGACCTTACTCCCGCACCTCTCCCCAAGCGCTGTGCATTTCACCAGACTCTGCTCGCAGGCGACTGCACGTGTCCATGCCTGCATTCGGTAGTGCGTTCCCCCTCTGTCCTGCCCAGCTGCTCAGGAGGCAAAGTATGGAATTTTGCTGCTCTGAAAAACACCCTCCTGCTCAACCCCACCCTGTGCTCCTGCTCTGGCAGCAAACGCAGCTCTTCAGTGGTGCCCTCTTCAGCCGCTCACCTCCTGCACTCATCCTTGCCCACGGCAATTCCCTTTTCAAGCTGCAAGCCCCATTTTGCTGGTGCCAAGCTGCTTTGAGTTGATCGGGGAAGGGCTTGTGCCATGTCACACTCAAAGCAAACCTTGGTAAAGGAAAAAACGAAAAAAACCCTCCAGGTGCCGATCAGATGGGGACAATTCTACAACCCCTCCCGCTCACCATCAGCCCAGTGTGTTACAAGGATGATGTCAAAGTTCTCCAAAGGCATTTCCACTAGGTAGGATCTGCAGTCCCCATGACAGCACAGTCTGGCCAGTAATACTTGGGGATATTATGAAAAATCCACCAAAGCCATCAGAACCCAGTAATTTTCCAAGGCTACACCTGACACTCTTTGGGTCCCAAACCCAAACTCAAACTGGGGTTTCCTCAGACCCTGAACTAGGCCAGTGTTTATTGGACAGCACTTGGTTTCAGGTTCAGCTGAGCATCACCAGGTTTGATCACCTCTGGTTCAGTTGATTGCAGGATGACTTCCCTCAACCATGTGCTAAAGGCCAGTGTTCCCATGCAATGTATTCCTCTCGGTTGTTTCCAGGTTATCAGGTGCAGGGCTGCTGTTGCCTGGGCCCCGGGCAAACTCTCTGTTGAGGAGGTGGAAGTTGCACCCCCAAAGGCAGGGGAAGTCCGAATCAAGGTAAAAATACATTTCAATAACTTTTTCTTCCTTCCTTGTGGGAATTGCTCTTCTTGTGGTTATACCTTCAGTAAAACTCAGGGATCTTTGTTCTCCAAGAGGCTTTAATTGTCCAGAGCTGCCTTGGCTCAAATGCACCATCTGCCAGGGGCTCCTTTTTGGACTAATTCTTGTCTAAGCTGTCACACAGGAATTCCTGTCTCCAGCCATTGCTCTGCTGGACAGGGCTCGGGTACCCCCACTGTGGCCTCCCTTCAATTTCCACCTCCAGCTCAGTGCAGAGGAAAGCCACATGGAGCATCCAGAGTGAGCAGAAGGGGAAAGCCCAACCTGGACTCTGCGTGCTGCCATAGAGTGCCAGCACTGACTGAAGGGCATCATAACACCCCTGAGAAAATTGCTTCCATAAACTGAATAAGACAGAGGAAAGGACATCTACTTGTTCCTCTCCAAATAGCTTGTGGCCACAGCCATCTGTCGCACAGATGAACACCTTCTGCAAGGCTGCTTTCCCAACGCAGACTTCCCAGTTATTCCTGGCCATGAAGGAGCTGGAATTGTGGAAAGCGTCGGAGAAGGAGTGACTTCTGTGAAACCAGGTAACTGACACACACACACAAACACATGCCCAGGAATCAGCTCTCACACAAGCAGCATCCTTAGAGCCACCTAATATGGCATATTGTTTTCTTCCAGGTGACAAAGTGATTCCCCTTTGCCACCCTCAGTGTGGGGAATGCAGCTTCTGCCGGAATCCTGAATCCAACTTCTGCCAGAAGTCCCAGTAAGTTTACTTTGCCTTCCCCTACATCTATGTGGGATTGACTTTATGACAAATCTGACACCCCTATCAGTGCTTCACTCAGTCAAATACAAATACTTTTGTCTCCTCCACAGTTTCTCTGAACCACAAAACCTCCTGCCGGACAAGACCAGCCGCTTCTCTTGCAGAGGGAAGCGGATCCACCACTTCCTGTGGATCAGCACCTTTGCAGAATACACCGTGGTCCCAGAATACGCCGTTGCCAAGATAGATGCTGCAGCACCTCTGGACAAAGTCTGCTTGTTTGGCTGTGGGTTTTCCACAGGCTATGGGGCTGCCATCAACACAGCTAAGGTTCGTGTTCAGGCGTGTTCAGCACCCACGGCTGCCCTCACAACCTGATCAATCCTGTGCAAAAGGAACCTTCTCCTCCTCCTGTTCCCGCTGGAGACTCACAGGCTCCCATCTGTGCAGGTAAAACCAGGCTCCTCCTGTGCCGTCTTCGGCCTCGGAGGAGTTGGCCTCTCTGTTGTCATGGGCTGCAAGGCAGCTGGAGCTTCCCGCATCATTGCCGTGGACATCAACAAGGACAAGTTTGCCAAGGCCAAGGAGCTGGGAGCCACCGACTGCATCAACCCTCGAGACTTCAAGAAGCCCATCCAGGAGGTGCTCACGGAGATGACCGGGCAGGGCGTCGACTACTCCTTTGAGGCCATTGGGCACGCGGACACCATGGTAGGTGGCACTTCACCACCCGTGCTCCCTCCCAGATCACCACAGGCTCCTCTCAGGGAAAAATTCACCTCCATGGGAAGTTCCTTGCCTGATGCCTGCACTGCTGGATACACAATGGCAGGCTGCTGGCTTGGGCATAAAACAGTGTACAAATCTTAAAGAGGTCTCAAGATATCCAAGTCTGCTCCACAAGGGGGGATGTGTGTTTTCAGATTACCAGGGAGGAGCAGGAGATTGCACCAAAAGAACACTCCCATGACTAACCCATAGGGGCTTTCTCTCATTCTCCTGCCTCTCCCATCAGATTGCTGCCTTGGCTTCCTGCAATATGAGCACTGGTGTCTGTGTGATGGTTGGAGAACTGGATTCTGGATCAGAGATTTCCATCGATCCCATGCTTCTGCTGCTTGGGCGTACCTGGAAGGGGACAGTGCTGGGAGGTAGTGAATTTAAGATTTCTGTCTAAATATTTCAGCTTTTCTTTTCATGGTAGTTGACAATCCATAGTAAAAGACAACTAAAGAGGAGCACTTCATTGCCTGTATTGAACATTAGCATTAGACATGAAAATAATCTTCTACCTGTTTCCCACAGTAACCCACTCATCCTAAAGAACAGAAAACATCTCACAAGTGTGTGGCACCAGCACTGGTCACTCAGTCCTGACCCTCACAGTAACACTGCCTTACCAAAACAGTCTTTCTATCCTTATTCATTCACCTGCTTTCTCCTGTTTCTAGGCTGGAAGATGAGAGAATGTATCCCCAAATTAGTTTCCAGCTATTTGGAGAAGAAATTCAATTCAGACTTGCTGATCACGCACACGCTGCCATTTGCTGAAGTGAACGAGGGATTTGAGTTGTTACGTGCAGGAAAAAGGTGAGACTCTGATCAGCAGGAGGATCAGCAAACCTCAACACCTCCTCCTAAAATTGCAACAGGCAGAGCATGCAACACTGGCTTCCCAAAGAGCACCTGAGCCTTTTGAGGAAGCAGCGCCTCACAGCTCAGTGCTGGCAAGATCTGCCACAGCCCAGAGGGAAGAGCCCATGCTCAGCACAGGGAACCCTCCTGCCCATGGTTCAGCTCCACCCAGATCCTGTGGCCTTATCCCGTGAGGGGTTCCCCTCAGCAGGGATTTGAAGGCTGCCTCGCTGCTGCACGGGTCAAGCAGCTCAGTCAGGAAGAGGCTGCATGAGAAAGAAGGTGGCCGGTCCCCAGGCACACCTGCCTGCCACACTGCCTGCTCCTGAGCTGCAGCAAACCCTCCCTTCCCTTCCTCTTTCCAGTATCCGCACTGTCCTGCTCTTCTGAAGGACACGGCCAAGGAAGCCGCGCAGAGGGACCAGCGCAGCAGCAGATCTCTCCTGGCCTGAGCCCTTCTCAACCAGCAGCTCTCCTTGTGGGGCACCAGGAGAAGAGAATGAGCAACTCACCTGTGCTGGTGGAGCTGCTGCTCCTGCTCTGCCCAGACAGGACATAAAAGCATCTTCTCTCCCAGGAAAATGCTTGTACTAATAAAGGTTTTTAAACCAACTCATCTGACATAGTGCACTCAATCAACAGAGACTCCAGGGCCTTGGGACAATTGGTTGATGGATCAGAAACACAGCTAGTGATCTTCTTGACCTTTCTCTCATGAGGAATCATACTGGTAGGAATAGGCAGATCCATGGGGTTAATGCATGGCTCCAAGGCTGGTGTAAGCAAAAAAGAATTGGGTTTTTGGCTGTGAGGTGATCCATTCTCCACCTCATCTGCAGACACCTGACAGCATGAGCCATTCTCAGAGGGGAAAAGGAGCTCTAGCACAGGAGCAAGCAGGACTCTTTGACTGAACTTTTAACTATTCTGGGAAAGGGGAATGGGAAAATACCAGGCTGGCCAGGGATGAACAGTGGGATTGTGAGCCAAAACGTGAGGAAAGGAGCAGTAAGGGGATCCCTCAATTGCTTCACAAGTGTTGGCTACCAAGTAGCACACATGAAAATCTTTCTATTACCAATGATTGCAGCTTGAGGAACAACCAATGATGACCTGGAAACTTTTGCCAGGTGCCAGAGACTTGATGTCCTTGGCATAAGTGGAACTAGTGGGACAAGTCCTGTGACTGGAGTGCCCTGTTGGATGGCTACAGGAACTTCAGGAGGGAAAGGCAGGGCAGAAGACGCAGGGAGGTGGCACTGCATGGAATAGAAGGGTTGGAATGTGTGGATCTGAACTGGCACAGTTAAGGGCCTCTGGGTGAGAATCAAGGGGCAAACAAATAATGTGGATGTCACCATGGCTATCCACTATAGACCCATCACTGTGGTCTGTACTATTCTCTCCTAATTTTTTCATTCTTTGATTCATATTTGTCCTCTTTAGATCCTAATCTTAGTCTGGAGGCTTTTCTCCTGCTCTAGTATTCGTATTGGAAAAACCTCACAGAAATGTACAGACTGTAATGGGGAAGAGACATTACATGTGCATTTGTGTCCCATCAGACACAAATGTCAGTGCTAGAGGTGCTATCCCCTGGCTATCAGAAAGTAAAATTTCTCTTAAATTGCAGAGTGAAATACTGTAGGACGTACTATGATCCCAGCTGGTTTAACAAAGGAATTTGCCATGAGTACAGAAAAAAAAAAAAAAAAAAAAGATAGTCTTAATGGGTCACTCCCAAGATGAGATATTCCATCATTCTATGACAACATGGTCTCAAAATCAGCAATTGCTCTAAGAGTCCTTTAGTCCTGTACTCTAGTTAAACATTTTCACCCTCAGCCCTTCTCCTCCACAAGGGTGAACAGAATCAATCGCCCATTTTAATAGATTTTAGGGTGAATCTAACTCCCACTTTCCTTACCTCATTTGCGTCATACCACTATCATTTTTGTAAGAGGTACACAATATTTCACTTCTTGTGGAAATTAAGGCACCAGGGCATCTTAAAGAATAGTGAATTATCAATACTGCTAACAATTCCTGCCAGGATATGATCTAGTTTGTCCTTCACAGCAGAGTGCAAAAATTGTCTCTGAAACAGGTGCCCACTTACACTGTGGACAGAAATGTAATGCTGGGTCATTAATAAGGGCACTCATATCAGACTCTGACTTGTAATTAAAAATTATAGAAGCCTGCTGCAGGCAGCAGAACAGATAAGATTTGTACTTAGCCCTCATAAGTGCATTTCAGCATCTGTTCCACAGAGATTTCTGTCAAATTTTCTACCGTCTCTCCACCTCTTTGATACAGGCAGCAAACAACCAGAACATAAAGAGGGGGACAGAAAACTGACTGCCAAGATGAAGACAAACACCTTGATGTCCGTGCCTCTGTATACTAACATCTGACCTCACAGATCAGCTGTTAAAACCTATAAAATACATGACTCCATACAGAAAGTCAGGATAGCACATATCGTAGAACCTAGATACATAGGATCTGCCATTAAAAAGTCAATCATTAAATCCATGCCTGCTGACATGCAACTTTGATCTTATTTTCCCTCTATTACGTGGATAAGATGAAAACAACAACAACCTCTTGTCTGAAATAGATACAAAAAACTGCACAGCAACAGGATCTCAGTATCAGCTCCCTGCAATAACTGCATGCATTTCAAATGTTTTGCAGAGGTGCCAGCTCCCCACGGCCCTTAACAACTGCAAGCAGGGCAGACTGAAATTCTCATTTCACATCAGTTTTGGGTTTGCAGGTTTGGGGGACTAGAGCATCACATGGATGTTTTAGGAAAATAACAGTACACATTTGAAAGACCTTTTTACAACCATTGTGGGGGTTATACACTCATCAGCAGACACTGGATACATCTTCAGAGCCATGAAGTGCCAGCACAAGTAGCACATTTATGTCCCTAGGTGTGAGGTGAAATCATAAGCCATCTGTATGGAATGCTATCTAGGAAGCAGGTGAATGAACCCATTCATAGTTACAGGGCTTCTGAAATTTGTTAGTTCCAACTTCAAACACTGCCATCCCTATGGGATATCAGCCACACAGCATCAGTCCTCTGGAATTGCTTTCCAGCCCTTGGGCAAGGCAGAAAACAGAATGGGAATCAAAGCCAAGGAACCTATGTCCCAGGAGTTCTGTAAAGTGAGTCTGTCTGAACAGCCTACAGAGTATTTTTGGTTTTGGCTGAGCACTTAAATCAGCCCACTCTCAGGCTAAAGCGAGGATTGCAAGGCACAGGAAGTACATGCAAATATTGGAGAAGAACCATAGTTTTGTTCCATGATATCTGGTGTGTGACCTGCTAGAATAACAGGCATGAGGGAGAGTAGGTTTAAAACCAGATATTAGGAAGAAATTCTTTACTGTGACAGTGCTGAGGCACTGGAACCGGCTGAGGAGGAGTGGCCGATGGCCCATCCCTGGCAGCATTTGAGGCCACTCAGATGTGACTATGAGCAATTTCCTCTAGTCAGAGCTGTTCCTGCCCATGGTGGGGAGTTGGAGAGAAATGATCTTTAAGGTCCCTTTTAGCAAGGCCATTCTGGGATTTTGTGAAGGACATGTGAATCAACTGTACATCTGAATGTGCCAAGCTTGAGTCTAGAGAGTAATGCCCATAATTCATGAATGCTACATTTTTTTCTGATCATGTCAAGTCCTTTTTGCTAATCCAAACGTCAAGAGATGTCTTCTGATTTAAAAAAAAAGAAATATATACATACACATATAAACTCCCTCAATAGCTAAAGAGCTAACTTCTCCTCATTATAGCACTCTAAATGGCTAGTGACCCAAAAAGGGGGTTTCTGTCATTAGTGGCAGTCTTCTAGGAAATTATCCCATTCCTTAGGTTTACAAAAGTGTCCTTTCAGCCACACAGAAGGAAGATTGCTTTTGAACTGTGGAGGTTACATCACACTCTGGCTGCTCATCTTAGTCTGGTCCACCAACAAGCTCTCACTCATCCAATCCCTGAAATACATCACCTTGTCCAATGCCTCAGCAGAAAACAGCTCTGGAGGAACCTGAAAAGCCTGGGTGGACTGAACCCACCTACAAACCTGGTTACACCGGAGGGAAGCAAATGGGTACTTGGGGAATAAAATCCTCTTCTGCCCTTACTCCTCTGGTGAAAATAGCTCCAATACCGCAGACAGTAAAGCTTCAACAAAGGAGGACATGTGTCTTTGTGCACCACACCACATCTTCACAGGATTTTGTTTTTGTATTTTGTACTTTTTTTGTTTTTAATCCTTTTGCAAATACTGTGGTGTGAATGGCCACCAGGTCAAATGCTCCAACCTGGCTAAAAGGGGACTCCGAGGAAGCCCCAGCAATGAGGCAGATCTCATCCCTACACACCTGCCAGAAGCAACTGGAAGAAATAAACCAATCTTTCTGAGAACTCTGAGCCTTTCAGGCAGGGAGGGCAGGGGATGACCCAAGGGCAGGGTCACTGATAAAAGCCTCCCTGGAGGATTGTGCTCCCAGCCCTCTCCCTGCCGCCATCCAGCTCCTCCCCTCAGCACTCACCGCGCCGCCCAGCATCCAGCAGCCGGCACACATTAACCAGCGCTCTCCAGAGACGGGGCCGCGCCGGGACTGCTCCCGCTCCACGCCTGCGGCATTCTGCAACACGCCGGGGCACCAGCTTCCCTCCAGCCTGCCACAGCCACAGCCTCAGCTCTGCTCAGACCACATGGCCACTGCGGGACAAGTAAGGACAAGGCACTGCCCGTCCTCCTTTCCGAGGTGCCCTGCTCTTGGCCAAATCCGCTGCCAAAGGCTCAGCCTGCGCACCGCTCTGCGCGCCCTTTCCCCCGACCTTACTCCCGCACCTCTCCCCAAGCCCTGTGCATTTCACCAGACTCTGCTCGCAGGCGACTGCACGTGTCCATGCCTGCATTCGGTAGTGCATTCCCCCTCTGTCCTGCCCAGCTGCTCAGGAGGCAAAGTATGGAATTGTGCTGCTCTGAAAAACACCCTCCTGCTCAATCCCACCCTGTGCTCCTGCTCTGGCAGCAAACGCAGCTCTTCAGTGGTGCCCTCTTCAGCCGCTCACCTCCTGCACTCATCCTTGCCCACGGCAATTCCCTTTTCAAGCTGCAAGCCCCATTTTGCTGGTGCCAAGCTGCTTTGAGTTGATCGGGGAAGGGCTTGTGCCATGTCACACTCAAAGCAAACCTTGGTAAAGGAAAAAACGAAAAAAACCCTCCAGGTGCCGATCAGATGGGGACAATTCTACAACCCCTCTCGCTCACCATCAGCCCAGTGTGTTACAAGGATGATGTCAACGTTCTCCAAAGGCATTTCCACTAGGTAGGATCTGCAGTCCCCATGACAGCACAGTCTGGTCAGTAATACTTGGGGATATTATGAAAAATCCACCAAAGCCATCAGAACCCAGTAATTTTCCAAGGCTACACCTGACACTCTTTGGGTCCCAAACCACAACTGGGGTTTCCTCAGACCCTGAACTAGGCCAGTGTTTATTGGACAGCACTTGGTTTCAGGTTCAGCTGAACATCACCAGGTTTGATCACCTCTGGTTCAGTTGATTGCAGGATGACTTCCCTCAACCATGTGCTAAAGGCCAGTGTTCCCATGCAATGTATTCCTCTCGGTTGTTTCCAGGTTATCAGGTGCAGGGCTGCTGTTGCCTGGGCCCCGGGCAAACTCTCTGTTGAGGAGGTGGAAGTTGCACCCCCAAAGGCAGGGGAAGTCCGAATCAAGGTAAAAATACATTTCAATTATTTTTTCTTCCTTCCTTGTGGGAATTGCTCTTCTTGTGGTTATACCTTCAGTAAAACTCAGGGATCTTTGTTCTCCAAGAGGCTTTAATTGTCCAGAGCTGCCTTGGCTCAAATGCACCATCTTCCAGGGGCTCCTTTTTGGACTAATTCTTGTCTAAGCTGTCACACAGGAATTCCTGTCTCCAGCCATTGCTCTGCTGGACAGGGCTCGGGTACCCGCACTGTGGCCTCCCTTCAATTTCCACCTCCAGCTCAGTGCAGAGGAAAGCCACATGGAGCATCCAGAGTGAACAGAAGAGGAAAGCCCAACCTGGGCTCTGCGTGCTGCCATAGAGTGCCAGCACTGACTGAAGGGCATCATAACACCCCTGAGAAAATTGCTTCCATAAACTGAGTAAGACAGAGGCAAGGACATCTACTTGTTCCTCTCCAAATAGCTTGTGGCCACAGCCATCTGTCGCACAGATGAACACCTTCTGCAAGGCTGCTTTCCTAACGCAGACTTCCCAGTTATTCCTGGCCATGAAGGAGCTGGAATTGTGGAAAGCGTCGGAGAAGGAGTGACTTCTGTGAAACCAGGTAACTGACACACACACACAAACACATGCCCAGGAATCAGCTCTCACACAAGCAGCATCCTTAGAGCCACCTAATATGGCATATTGTTTTCTTCCAGGAGACAAAGTGATTCCCCTTTGCCTCCCTCAGTGTGGGGAATGCAGCTTCTGCCGGAAACCTGAATCCAACTTCTGCCAGAAGTCCCAGTAAGTTTACTTTGCCTTCCCCTACATCTATGTGGGATTGACTTTATGACAAATCTGACACCCCCATCAGTGCTTCACTCAATCAAATACAAACACTTACATCTCCCCACAGTATCTCTGAACCACAAAACCTCCTGCCGGACAAGACCAGCCGCTTCTCTTGCAGAGGGAAGCGGATCCACCACTTCCTGTGGATCAGCACCTTTGCAGAATACACCGTGGTCCCAGAATACGCCGTTGCCAAGATAGATGCTGCAGCACCTCTGGACAAAGTCTGCTTGTTTGGCTGTGGGTTTTCCACAGGCTATGGGGCTGCCATCAACACAGCCAAGGTTCGTGTTCAGGCGTGTTCAGCACCCACGGCTGCCCTCACAACCTGATCAATCCTGTACAAAAGGAACCTTCTCCTCCTCCTGTTCCCGCTGGAGACTCACAGGCTCCCATCTGTGCAGGTAAAACCAGGCTCCTCCTGTGCCGTCTTCGGCCTCGGAGGAGTTGGCCTCTCTGTTGTCATGGGCTGCAAGGCAGCTGGAGCTTCCCGCATCATTGCCGTGGACATCAACAAGGACAAGTTTGCCAAGGCCAAGGAGCTGGGAGCCACCGACTGCATCAACCCTCGAGACTTCAAGAAGCCCATCCAGGAGGTGCTCACGGAGATGACCGGGCAGGGCGTCGACTACTCCTTTGAGGCCATTGGGCACGCGGACACCATGGTAGGTGGCACTTCAGCACCCGTGCTCCCTCCCAGATCACCACAGGCTCCTCTCAGGGAAAAATTCACCTCCATGGGAAGTCCCCTGCCTGATGCCTGCACTGCTGGATGCACAATGGCAGGCTGCTGGCTTGGGCATAAAACAGTGTAAAAATCTTAAAGATGTCTTAAGCTATCCAAGTCTGCTCCACAAGGGGGGCATGTGTGTTTTCAGATTACCAGGGAGGAGCAGGAGATTGCACCAAAAGAACACTCCCATGACTAACCCATAAGGGCTTTCTCTCATTCTCCTGCCTGTCCCATCAGATTGCTGCCTTGGCTTCCTGCAATATGAGCACTGGTGTCTGTGTGATGGTTGGAGAACTGGATTCTGGATCAGAGATTTCCATCGATCCCATGCTTCTCCTGCTTGGGCGTACATGGAAGGGGACTGTGCTGGGAGGTAGTGAATTTAAGAATTCTGTCTAAATATTTCAGCTTTTCTTTTCACGGTAGTTGACAATCCATAGTAAAAGACAACTAAAGAGGAGCACTTCATTGCCTGTATTGAACATTAGCATTAGACATGAAAATAATCTTCTACCTGTTTCACACATTAACTCACTTGTCCTGAAAAATAGAAAACATCTCACAAGTGTGTGGCACCAGCACTGGTCACTCAGTCCTGACCCTCACAGTAACACTGCCTTACCAAAACTGCCTTTCTATCCTTATTCATTCACCTGCTTTCTCCTGTTTCTAGGCTGGAAGATGAGAGAATGTATCCCCAAATTAGTTTCCAGCTATTTGGAGAAGAAATTCAATTCAGACTCACTGATCACGCACATGCTGCCATTTGCTGAAGTGAATGAGGGATTTGAGTTGTTACGTGCAGGAAAAAGGTGAGACCCTGAGCAGCAGGAGGATCAGCAAACCTCAACACCTCCTCCTAAAATTCCAACGGGCAGAGCATGCAACACTGGCTTCCCAAAGAGCACCTGAGCCTTTTGAGGAAGCAGGGCCTCACAGCTCAGTGCAGGCAAGATCTGCCACAGCCCAGAGGGAAGAGCCCATGCTCAGCACAGGGAACCCTCCTGCCCATGGTTCAACTCCACCCAGATCCTGTGGCCTTATCCCGTGAGGGGTTCCCCTCAGCAGGGATTTGAAGGCTGCCCCGCTGCTGCACGGCTCAAGCAGCTCAGTCAGGAAGAGGCTGCATGACAAAGAAGGTGGCCGGTGCCCAGGCACACCTGCCTGCCACACTGCCTGCTCCTGAGCTGCAGCAAACCCTCCCTTCCCTTCCTCTTTCCAGTATCCGCACTGTCCTGCTCTTCTGAAGGACACGGCCAAGGAAGCCGCGCAGAGGGACCAGCGCAGCAGCAGATCTCTCCTGGCCTGAGCCCTTCTCAACCAGCAGCTCTCCTTGTGGGGCACCAGGAGAAGAGAATGAGCAACTCACCTGTATTGGTGGAGCTGCTGATCCTGCTGTCCCTGGACAAAATCCAGAAGGATTTCTCTCCCAGGAAAATGCTTGTACTAATAAAGGGTTTCTGTTAAACTTGTCCCACGCAGTGCATTCAATCAAAAATGTTTCCAGAGAAGATGAAGAGCTCCCCCTCACATCGAAGGCCTTCCACCACATCCTTAGTCTCAGCAATGACCAATGGCCTTTGCCCCTCCTCTGCTGCCACCTCCCACCTTCATCTCCCTCAGTGAACTGGGCCCTCTCCTCTCTTCCCCCATCTCAGCTGGCTGAATGCTGTAGCTTCCAGCAAAGACCAGCAGGGAAACCATCCCTGATGCTGCTGCTCTGAAGCATATCATATATAGCAGTAGATAACTTTCTTATAATGATGTAACACTCATACAGGATCCATGGATGCTGTTTTCTTTTGGCATATGCTATTGTCCTTTTAATACATTTTCCACACCAAGTCCCATGGTATGTTACAGTACAACTTTGAAAACTCTTCCCCAAAGAACAGGATTGTCAGTCCAAGACGGTCATTCTGCTAAACAGATCCTTCTTTCAGTGCTGAACATCAGAGCCATAACACTACCATGCCTTTTGACCTCTTTTGTGCAACACTTATCACATCCCACAGCCCTTTGAACTTCTAGAAACCCCTCAGCACAATCAGTAATTACACAGAATATCATGAACACTCAAATGAGTTATCGAAGGTAAACAAATCCCATCCTGTCCACCAATTTTTAGTACCTTCTGCACATATCACTCTGCCATGACATAAAGTTAGCTATAATTCTCCTAACTACTTTTCAAACATATGACAACAAGAGTGACGGTAATGAGTCAACACCAATATAATTCAATAAATGTTAATTAATTGAGTTCTAGCACTTCCCTACTTAGAAAACTCCAAGAACTTCCAATAAACCATGTTTCCCTAATACTGCACCTGCATCTGCACAGTCTTAACTTTATACAGGTGACAAGTCTCAAAAATGTAATCAATTTGCCATGTACCTGTCTAACAAATATAAACACAGAAATCTGTGCAGGACTGGGACAAAAGATAATAATTTTTTCCTTTCTGGAAAAAATCCAGACCTAGATAAAAAAAACGTTCGATTAGTATAAAAAAATTCTGCCTAAAATAAATTGTAACTTGCACTTTACCAATTCTTTTGAAGTGTTGTTACGTGAAAAATTGCATAAGCTCTTCTGAGTACTGAGGAGCTCTCTGCTACAGCAGGGCCACCTGGTGGTCACCGTTCCCTGCTCTCCGGGCATGCTGCCTTGGATCTCGGGGATCCTCCTGTCCCTTTGCCAACAATCACTAACTGGGCAGGACTTCAGATTTTAGCAGATAATTAGAGAGCTCCTCAAATTCTGCTTGATTCCCAAACATCACTTGTTTCACTGCTGGCCAAATAATTACATTTGCTTTGAAAGCAAAGACAAATCAGAAGAAAATGCTGCTGAGTGCAAAGAAGGAGGTGATAGCACAACTCTTTCACCATTTTAATCTTTCAAATTTCCCTTGCATAGTTATTTGAATATTAACATATTCAAATATGCACTTATTAGATCAGCTTTTTGTGTTTTATTTGGTTTTCAGTGAATGCAGATACCTGAGAGTATTTAATCACAAAACTCCCCAAATTACTTATTTCCATATCTAAAATATTAAACATCTCTCAGCATCCCAACTTCATGTGTCTCTACTGCAAAACTGTCATGGTCACTTTTGCACTTATTTTAAATACAACAGATTTGTTTTGAAAAGTTATTTTACTCCAGTATAGTTTAGAATTATACTAGGATCAATTAGTAAAATTATTCCTAAAGTTTGTCCTTTGGAACCAACCATTTCTTGAATTACCAGATAATATTTATATTTATTTATATTTATATTTATGTTTACAAAATATTGCAATTACCTAAGAATTATCCAAAGAAATACCAACCAGCTTTGAGCATTTTTGAGCATAAGTATTATCCTCCAGTACTTCACAGAAAAATGCAGGAAACTTAAATCAGAATTCAAAAGGATGGTTTTGAGAGCAATGCCCCACAAAAAGAGAGTTACACTCAAGCATCCACTGCTGGAGCTTGTTATCCCAGCTCTAAGAGGGTTGCACTAATGAAATATTTCTATCAAAACTACTGTTTTGATTTGGAAAATTAAGAGTATTAATAGAAGGGAAATTACCTGTGGGTCAATGTAGGACCATATCAGCTTGGGGAAAACAGACCAGGCAATGTTTGCATTAATGCATTTTATTTTTGCTTCTGGGTAGACTTGTCAGTCTGCTCCAGCCTCCCTGTGCCCTGCCAATCTGTTCTCCAGCGTGTGAGGCTGCAGCCAGCAGCTCCAGTGCCAAAGCACCAGCTCCTCCTTCTGAGGGAGCCACACAGCCAGCTTCTGCCACTGGCACACTGTCCCAGGATGGGCACCCTGGCACAGCACTTGCACCTTCATTCAGCCATCCACTGCCTGCCAAGCTTGCAAGTGATCTGTTTGTGCTTCAAAGTTAAACTAAGGTACAGAAAAAAACTCACTAAAAAATTAATGCCTCTAGGCTAAGCATAATAAGACAGTCTAAATTTAAAAAAAAAAAAAAAAAGGAAAAAAATGTAATACCAATCCCTAGTTGTTTTGGACTTTTCTCCCCACTTGACAGACCACATCCACGAAACAAGAACGTGATTGCCAGGTCTCCCTCCCACATGCACAGAGTGCTTCCAAGCCCTCTTCCCCATCCAAGCTGATGTTCCTGATGAACATGTAACACCTGATAGAACAACACCAAAACCAAACAAATGGAAAATTCAGAGCAGCGGTGGAAGTCCTCTCCTACAGAGCTTACCTACATAAACCTGAAACATGTGACAAAGCATGGATAGTTTAGTCAAGATCATGGAGTGGTAACTTGATTTGCTTGCATGGTGCTGAGTACAGAAAGAAAGTTGCAAAACCACTTACAGTGTCCAGGGGCTTCCAAAGTACACAGCAGGATTGGGGGCAGCATCACAAAACTGCAAGGGAAGGAAAGATGAAAAAATAAACAACCTCTTTCATCTCTGAAACTGGACAATGAGTGTTAAACAGGTCTGATTTAAGTATCTGCCCCTTTGTCCACCAGAATCAGTGCCTATAATGTTCAGAATGTCAAAGATACTAAAAAAGGCAGAGCATCTGTGGAGTTTATCTAAACATAAAATGCTTGGAGGCTTTTTGGAAGCACTGACAAACCAGGGGTGGCCAAGAGCATGAAATTAGCAGGAGAGGTTGGCAGAGCTGAATTTAACCAGGGAAATGGACAAGGCCTGAGTTGATTTCAACAGGGTGTGGAACCTGTATAGCACCCTCACTGGCCAAATTACCTTCCAGTTCCACGTCAGCATTCATGAGCCTACAGATTTAGTTTATCATTTTAGTTTTGTTATTAAATGTTATGTTGCTTTCATGTTATTTACTAAATGCCATAGTTGCTTATGTCCTGTTGCTAATTTTCCACATGCTTCTGCTGTTGTCTATCTGTGGTATTTGCTAAGCTTTTGTTAGCATGTCACTGAAAAATAAAAATTCCCTTTCTTACTGGGGTGGACTCAGTTACATCCTGCCATTCCTCAAGCACCATCACCTCTTGTGGAAAATCCCAACAGCTCACGGCAGAACTGTTCCCCTCATCTTACACAATCACGTCTGCAGACCTCACAAGAAGCCTTCCCTACCCTGCCTGGAGAAAAACTTTTTTTGGAAAATGAAACAACAGCATGAGCCAGTGAATTGCTTTGCTTCAAAGGCTGCTGGATGGAATGTCAAGAAGCCCAGTCAAAATTCCCATCCCACTGCAGATCCCTTCACCCGCCCCGACAGCGGGCTGCCTTCACCCAGTCGGATGTCTTCACCCTGCCACCCAGCAAAGCCTGCACCACTGCAGTTTATCCAGCCGAGAACAGATTCAGGCACAAAGGACATGGCTCTGCAGACACGGTCAGCTTCCCCCTGTGCCCAGCTGGGACACAGGCAGTACCAACACCTCCAGAACAGGAGCCAGGGCGGCATTCCCGGGCCTGGGAAGGGCAGGCACATCCAGGCACTGCTGCGGCCCTCAGGGAGCGGCGCAGAGGAGGCCGTGGAGTCCCGTTATCTGGGAAGGAATCTGGGCAACCTGGTGTGGGCAGGAACAGGCCCATCGGCCGGGACAGCGGGCCCGCTCCCTCACGGGCACAGTAATGTCCATCTGCCGGCCGGACTAGAGGAGCCGCGATGGAAGACACTGGTGCGGCCGTCAGCAGCCACAAACCGAGCCCCACGGCAAGGCAACACTGAGGGCAGCCTCAGCAAACACAGAGACCTTGGCTCAGGAAACACAGAGACCTTGACTCGCACCGCGGTCTGCGGGAAGAAAAACGCCACAGGGGCTTGTGACCGATCCAGCGCACCCCTGCCCTGCAAGGGCGGGAGGTGAAAAAGGGAGGAAGGAGCCAGCTCTTTCTCCCGCCCCTGAGAGGGAGGCGGGGAGAGAGGCGGCGGGGAAGGAGGCGGGCTGCCCTTCCCCTTCCGCTGGCAGCCGTAGCCGTGCGCGATGGCGAGCGGGGTGAGCGTCTGCGTTCCGCGGCGGGAAGGGCGCCCGGGGGCGGGCGGGCGGAGGGTCCCGCACCGGGCAGGACGAGGCGGGCGAGCCCGCCCTGCCCTGCCCTGCCCTGCCCTGCCCTGCCGGGGCCGCGGGCCGGGGTCGCCGTGGCCGCTCCCGCCCAGCGCTGGCGAGAGCCGGGGCTGCCCGGGCTCCTCCGCGCTGTGCCCCACGCGTGTGAGGCGTGCGGCGGAGTCGGTGCCGCTGCTTTGGCGTGGGAGGCTCCGGCTGTGAGTGTTTGCAGGATTAGGAAGGAAAACACGCGTTTTTTCCCCGCCCTGTGTTGTACTCGACCCCCGTGCGCGTCCTGTGGGTCTGAGGGCTGCTCCTGGGTGGCGGCGGTGCAGGAACAAGCAGAACACCTTGGGGGTTGCGTGGTTTCCTGCGGGCTTCGGGCAGGTGCGACCTGGAAAGAAGGGGTAAAACGAAACCCTGCCTGCTCACAAAGCCACTTCTGGCACGTTTGCCGCATGGCTGTAGGAACAGAGCGATAGCCCAGACCTTCTGCCAGTATTTCTCCGAGTTCTGTGCAGGCGGTCAGTGCCCGGGGCCCGAGCGGGGTCGGTGGCTCGGACGCTGAAGCTGCTCCAGGCTGGCGCTGCGTTTGGAGCAGCTTCTGTCGCTGCCAGAGCTCGGTTTCGGCCCCACTGGGATAGCTGATGGTGTGCATATAGCCACAAGCAACCCAACAGCTGTGCTCCAGTGCTAGCGTGGTAACAGAGGAAATGAAGAATGCTGGAAGTTGGTGTTTTGGTTTTTATTTCCAGTTTTTTATTTCCAGCTGTTGGCTTCAAGATTTTCAGCAAAGCAACAGTGTAAAGCTGTGAATAATAACAGAGCAGAAAAAGACGGGGCTTTCCTGATACCCACTCTGAATAGTCCTGGGGCCTTCGTGGCTGTATGAACTGGATCAGAAATTACTATTTCAAAATGTGCTTCCAGATACATACTGTTAGTTTTAGATGATCAGAATTTATCCTGTAAGGAGACTTTTTTTCTTCTCTCTGTCTTTAATTTTGTGTTTAACTAAGCTTGTGGAAATCAAATTTTAGGAATGCGCAGCTCCCATGCAAGAACAAGTGATGACTTAATGAGGGGAGGATGAGGGGATGGATTGAAAACCAGTAAATGATTTACTGAATGATGGCTCCCCTTGCACTTTGTGCTTTGAATTTAGATTTTCTGGCAAAATCTTTGGTAGATTTAGAGATTATGACCGATGGTTCACACTGTGAGTCCACTGTAGTTGCTATGGCACATTCCATGTGTTTTTGTAACATTTCCCCTTGTATTAAAAAGTAGGGCAAGATTTCATGGTTCTAGTTAGGGGTGTTTCTGTCTCATTTGGACCCCTACTGGCTGTTGGAATAGGTACCTGTTTTCTGTTACAAAGCTTTTTGGGTCAGTAGTATTTATTTTACCAAATTTAAGCCAAGGTAAGTATCTAAGTTCTGCTGTCACAGGTACAGCGAGGATTTTAACTGGCTCTGGCAAAACCTAGTAATGTTTATAGTACAGCAGAAATACCACAGAAGGGCATAGACTAGCCATTATTTTCTCCTGATCACAGGTGATGAAGGAGAGCTGGTAAGCTCAAAAAGTGGTCTTGGCACTGTTATTTCTTCCAGCAGAGACATTTCAAAAAGGCTGAGTGACTGTATTGCTAATATTGGGAATTTACATTAATCCTCTCTTTCAAGCATTCCATGGGAACACCACAGCTATTCTGAATGCACAAAATGTCATGTTCTTCTCTTGGTTTATATTTCTAATTGCAACGGTTTAGACCTTGCCATCTTCATGAAACCAACCTCTAAGGGTAACCCAGATGCTTATGCTGAAGCTGCTCTAGAGTGTATGGCTGTAATGCCTGCTGATTTTCTCAGTCAGTGTATGTGCCTGTCAGCAGGGTTTACAGATCCAGAAATCCTGCTCTCTTATCCAAGCTCTCACCGTTGGGATGGAAAAGCTTCCCAGGAGGTTCAGGTGTGCTTGCAGAGCAGGATTTGTTGTGGCACTGGGAGCAGTGAGGGGAGACTTGCTAACAGTGATGCCTGTGGCCATTGCAGAGGTGTTAGAGCCTTATAGCAAAGTCCCTCTGGTCCCTCTGCATCCCTGGGGGCTCTGCATGTCAGCTGCATCTCCTTGCTGGAATCCTACTTGGAAACCTGATCAGGAACAGGAAATTCAGTCTTGATGTGGGTCTCCACAGTTCCCTTTCTGAACTTTCCAACTTCAAGCACTGTGTTTAATGAACATACCTGAAATGAATGGCATTCTTGGATTTTAAACCACCAGTTTTGTTATGCAGCCTTTCCATTCATGTTGCTCCCTTCACTGCAGTGTGTCTCCCAAGTACTCCCAGGCTTATTATATTTTTTACACAGTGAGAGAATGACATCCAAATTTCAGATCTTGGCTTGCTCATTATTGTTTAGCTTCCTGAAGCAAATGTGGGGCAATTAAACCTTTGTGTTGAAATTATGAATTTCAGATCTGGGATTCGTTCCAAAAGCTAGTAGTGCTGCTTTTATTTTCTCACTTGGCTGAACAAGAATTATTTTAAATGAACCATACAACAGATGTCCTCTTTTTTTTTCTTGTTCTTGTCTTTTAGGTTATTAAATGCAAGGCTGCTGTTGCCTGGGAGGCAGGTAAACCTCTCTCTATTGAGGAGGTGGAGGTTGCTCCACCAAAAGCTCATGAAGTTCGTATCAAGGTAATGACATAAATTCTTACTATATGTTTTCTCTTTTAGGAGAATGAGTTTTATTTATCTTTATTAAAGATAAATAGTTTGTTTGCCAACAGAAGAAATGTTGAATAGATATCATTAGTGCATTAGTATCTCAGCTGGCTTTACAGAGAAGAAAATGACAATATTTAGATCTTCTGTTTATGAAAAACATTTTCATTTCTACTAGTCTCACTTCACAGTCTGGTCTGAAGATAATGGCTATTTTAAGGATCAGTTCCAGTTGTTACAGACTAAGTTCCCTCAAAATGTCTGAGCTGTGAACATCTTTATCTTGTTTGAAGGACAATTTGTCATTTGTGACCATGAGTTACTGGCTGCTGAGCTGAGATTGGTCTCTTGCATTCGCCATACCCAAGTTTCTGATTTTGTCAGGACTTTCCAGGAGCCTGTATCTGCCAAAAAGTATACATTAATGTGAAATTTATTCCTGTGGAAAGGATTTCTACTATGTGGTGCTGAAGACTTAAGCAGGATTTATGCAGTACAGAGAGTTCTGCATGGTCTCTCTGGAAATTTTACTTCTGAGTCTTAACTTATTTCAAAGCTGAGATGCTAAACTATGATGAGATGACTTGGAGCACTAATTTCTAGCTATAGGAAAAGACAGATAATCTTTTACCCCTTTCAGTGTCAGATTTTGGTTGATGGAAATTATAAAAATGTACTGTCATGACTTTGCATTTTCGAAATAAGAAAAACTGCCTTGCTAGGAATTGAAAATATGTTGCCCATATCCCAAATGCTGCCAGAACTTTGACCTGGCAATTGTTCTTAACTTCTGACTAAAGGGAATTGGTTAGATCTGTGCTACTGTTCTGTTTTTCAAGGTGTCTCAGATTATTTATTTCTTCACAGATAGTTGCCACTGCTGTCTGTCACACTGATGCCTATACACTGAGTGGTGCTGATCCTGAAGGATGTTTCCCTGTGATCCTGGGACATGAAGGAGCAGGAATTGTAGAGAGTGTTGGGGAAGGAGTAACAAAAGTAAAGAAGGGTAAGGAATTGCCTTACAAGTTTTCTGCCTTCCTTGAAAGTGTTACTTTATTTGAAGAGTAACTGTCAAATTGGGCCACTGAAATGCCATATTGCAGGAGTTAATACAGTATTTTATTCTGGGTGTATGCCTGTGTAGATTTCTGTGGTCTGTGAGACAAAACACTAATTTGTTCAATGAGATCTTGATTTAAAGCTTGAAAGAGCCCAGAATAACCTTTTTTTTTTACTTGAAATGTATAATCACAAGAGGGTTGGGGGGGGTATTATTTTTTCAAATTATAGTTTTTATCTGTTGATTTAATTAAAAGGCTTAAAGTGTTTAGTCTTGTTGTTCACTGTTGATTTGGGGCTGTTTTGTTTCACAGTAACATTGCTACTTGTTCTGGAATGATGAATTTCAGATAGGTTGTCTGCTCAGCCAGGATTTCTGTATACCATAAACAGCTTTTAGTACACAAAGGTTTGAAGTGAACTCAAGCTCACAGAAAAACATGCAGAATCAAGTAACTTCACTTTGTTTTCAGAATGCCTTGCTTGACTCAATAACTAGACACAAAATATTTTTTTCCTTAGGGGACACTGTTATCCCTCTATACATCCCTCAGTGTGGAGAGTGCAAGTTCTGTAAGAATCCTAAAACAAACCTGTGCCAGAAGATAAGGTGTGTATAACTTTGACACATGCTATAGTATTTGTTCAGTGTATACCTGCTGTAGTTAGCAAAAGTAATTGACAGGAGTTTTCATTGAAGAATCAATCTGTTGATGTATCATTTAATGACTTGGAAAGTAGGTGTTTCAGGAGTCACTTAGGCAATTTTTTTCTTTAAAAAAGTCTTCCTTAAAAATTCTATTCTTCCCTTAAATAAAACTTTCTCTCTTTTCATGTATATTAAGGTGCAAACTACTACCTCGTGTCCACAGGTTGGAAAACATAAATGCTCTGACTCCATACTGAAGGGAAGCACTTCAGGGAATTTAGCTCTTAGGAGTGAACACCAAAGCTTTCAAGTGGTAAAAATCATATGGACAGCTCTTTTTTTTCCTTAACACCTGCTTCCCAGATAAATTTGCAGCTCCTGTTCTGAAAAAAAAATCTCCCAAACTCAAAAAAAGCCCCAATGACATAACTGATGGGTGTTATTCAAAGGGACGATACTGAAGGAGGCCAAGTGGTGTGGTGCTGTGGCACAAGCAGTTAGCATTGGTAACTAACAAGGTCAACATGTGAATAAAGTCCATTTCTTTCAGTTTTTCCCTGGAGGAATTAACTGCATGAAGTTTTAGGAGTTTAGCATCTCACTTCTGTGAACTTCTAGGTTTATTGAAGTGGTCAAAATATAAAAGTGCAAGTATGCAGCTGCCTCTCTGTGCTGCTTAGTGGATTCTGTCTGGTGAGAATATTTGCTGCTTAAAACTCTGCACTTTCCTGTCTTTGCCTCAAGAATTACTCAAGGGAAAGGAGTCATGCCTGATGGTACCAGCAGATTCTCCTGCAAGGGAAAGCAGATTTACCACTTCATGGGGACCAGCACCTTCTCTGAGTACACCGTGGTGGCTGATATCTCCGTAGCCAAGATAGATCCTGCAGCACCTCTGGATAAAGTGTGCCTGCTGGGCTGTGGCATCTCCACGGGCTATGGGGCTGCTGTCAACACTGCTAAGGTAAAGGCTGGGCTTGTGGCACACACAGCCTAGCAACTACACTAGGGCTGTAAATGGGATGTACCAAATCTGTGTTCCTCTTCCTCTTCAACTGATTAAGTTTAGCTAAGAATTTCTAACTTCCCTATAAGAGGCCAGATAGGTTAGAAGAACCCTTTGCCTTTTGGAGGAAATTCAGGTGGAGTCTTCTGCATCCCTTTTGGTAGCACCTATATATGAATTGCTTTTCCAGTTCGTGTTCATCTTGCTGCAAGTCATTCTGATAGTGTGAAGCTCAGGGTCAGACAGAGGTGGTGGGTGTGTGGGCATGAGTCTTCAGGCAAAAGAAAAGGCTTAGTGCCTGAAGAGCTTTTAGAATTAAATTTTTATATCGTTTCCCTTGTCTATAAAATCTCATAGCCATGTATATTTGCTTCCATTTTTTCCTTTATTACAGCCTCCTTAACCTGCATTTCCTCTTCCCCTGGAAGGGTGAATTTTTTTCTGCTGCCCATGACTCCTTTCTTATTCCTAGGTGGAGCCTGGCTCTACCTGTGCCGTGTTTGGTTTGGGAGGAGTTGGGCTGGCGGTTATTATGGGCTGCAAAATAGCAGGAGCATCCCGGATCATTGGCGTTGACATTAACAAGGATAAGTATGCCAAAGCCAAAGAGTTTGGAGCTACTGAGTGCATCAGCCCCCAAGACTCCAAGAAGCCCATCCAGGAGGTTCTGGTTGAGATGACCGATGGTGGTGTGGATTACTCGTTTGAGTGCATCGGAAACGTCGGAGTCATGGTGAGTGCTTGCCCAACAGGAGCACGTGCAGGGAGGGACCAGTTCAGCTCAACAGCAACATCAGCTGCTTAGCACAAAATCTGCCACACTCACTGACCTTTTTTTTCTTAGTAGTGATAACTACTATGACTCAAAAGGACAATTTACACTCAACCCTGTATAATGGAAGCAGCTGCTACTACTTGGGTTGAAAAACATGTTTTGTCCTTAATCAGACTTTTTTGAGATCCTGAGTTTCTCTGTGCTGACAGTTGAAATTAACAAAACTCAGGTAAAATATATCATGCAATGAGCAGTACAATCTTAAAGATCACTCAGCATTTCCCTAATTTCTCAAATAATTAATTTCACCTTTGGAAATGCAGAAGTATTATTAAACGTAATACTAAGGTTTTTTTGTATTACTAAATGTAATGCAAGGTTTTCAGGAATTACAGTAGCATTCCTAACTGTTGGTAATATGTTCTGTGATTACAGTTTATCTTGACTCTCAGTGGGAGTTCAGAGTGACTTCTCTGAAAGCTAGACAGAATATAAAAAGTGCAAAGTGAACCTTTAACAGTGTAAGGGAATCTGAACCGATGGAAAATATACTGAAAATTACATTATATTTACTGTTCCTTAAATGCTGATGTGGCGATTCATTAACTGGGGGAAAGGAAGTGCTACCAGTCCAGGCAGTGTAAACCTTAGCAATAAACACCCTGCTTTGTTCTGTCTGTCCATGAAGAGGGCTGCCCTGGAAGCCTGCCACAAAGGCTGGGGACTCAGTGTGATAGTGGGAGTGGCAGCTGCTGGCCAGGAGATCGCCACACGGCCATTCCAGCTCGTAACTGGGCGGACGTGGAAAGGGACCGCGTTTGGAGGTAACTCTCTCTTGCTGTGGGGATAAAAATAATTTACTCTGGGCTAAAGCTGGGAAGATTACTCCCCCTTGACTTTGCTTGTGTAAGAGATGTACTATTGACAGGCTATCCATAAATAAGATAAAGGCTCTTAAAATCTGTTATTCCTACAGACAGGGTATGGATTAACACATTGGTATGAGATCTAACTTATTTTGAAGAGTAAATACATCTATATGCTACTCACTATGAAAGGAGTGGGATTGGGAGACTACTTTGCCACCAGGTGAAGGTTTGGTCCAGTGAAAGGATCTAGTCTCTGGGTAATGGGAACTCACATCAGTATGTTTGTGTTGCTTAACCACTAAGTAAATTGTAGGGCCAACATCACAATGTGCTATAAAGACCTTTAAGATAGAAAGGGAACAAGTGCTTGATACACATTTTCTTCTGTCAACTCAAAACCACATTGAGTTCTTTTTTTGGGGAATTCAGTAATTGCTGAAGTTGATGGAAGTTCAGTTTCAGACGCTGTATTATTACTGCTCTTTGTCCAATACAAAACTTACTGGATTGGGGGGCCTGACAGAGATGCCTTGTGTATACTTTCCTAGGTGTGGGCTGCTGTTAATGTTGAATGCTGGAACAACTAGTGCAAGATTTTTAGTGAAAGATTTTTCATCAACACTTCTGTGTGTTTGGATGATGTGTGCTTTTGCCAGACCTCCAGAGGAGGGACAAACATGTCACTCATTTCTGCTCCTTTTCATATTGATCATACAAGTTCTGTGTTAGGGCTGTGTTTTATATTTTCTGAGATGGGTGGAAAAGGGAAACAAGGCATGTTTTCCTTCTTTCAGGCTGGAAGAGTGTAGACAATGTACCAAAACTGGTGACTGAATACATGTCCAAAAAGATCAAGGTTGATGAATTTGTAACTCACACGCTGCCTTTTGACAAAATCAATGAGGCTTTTGAGCTGATGCATTCAGGAAAAAGGTAATGTTCACAGTATTGAAAGGTATAAAAGACTTCTTGATCAGACACTGTCAAAGTACAGGTTCCCTGCCCACTGTCATGTTTTAAACAGGGAAGCTAAAGGGTGACACATACCACACGCATTGATTCTGATAGAAACATGCTTCTCTGAGCTTCCAGGTGTGTGCCAAAACACAGGCACACAGTAAAAGCAAGCAACAGTGTAAAACAGAAATACAGATATAAAGCTGGTAAAGGGAACAGGTCAGTCTCAGGCTTTCACCATTGCTAAAACATTCTTCCTTTTAATAAGGAATTTAAAGAGACTGAAGATTACATATTCAGTAATGTTTAGGTTCCTCCCTCTGCAGACAGACAATTACTTATGACCATTCTCTCCAGAAACCAGCATGGTCTTTGAATTTGATCTCAGTCTATATCTATCTTTTGTCTATAACTCTGGAGAAAGTACTAGCTCTATCTGCTTTAGCTCATATGGATTCTGTTTTGGATAAATCAGTTGACTGTATTTGTTACAATTGGAATCACTGCATTTATGCAAATTTCATCAGCAGTTGATCCCCCTCTCAGTTATGAACTTCAGCATCATTTCAGTGTTTTATTCATACATGAGCTAGGAAACTAATAATCAAAGCTACCTAACATTTTCCAAATAGACAGAAGGGAGAATGCCTGTAAATATTACTGCTCCTGGTCAATCTTGGCTAGCCACTGAAAGCTGACACCTCGTTTGAAAAAGAGTTCATTTGCAATTTATTTTGCTGGAGGAGAGACAAAAATCTGAAGAGAACAAGCATTATCCTAGATTTTTAATAAATATTATAGGCATAAGCATGACTTCATTTGTTACAAAAGCTAGAAGTTAAAATATGTCTCAGCAGTGAAAGTGACAGGAGAGATGGGGAGAAAATTGATTTCTTGGTAATTTTTATTTTCTTTTTTATTTTAAGCATTCGAACTGTCCTGAAATTTTAGAGCCTAATGTGGATCTTCTAATTGGCCAGCACCATGCTAACTGCCTTTTCATAATGGAATTTTTGATAGAAGATAGAATCAAGCAACTGAAAATTCACTGGGACTAGGAAGACCATGTATTTTAGGGTGAGCATTCTGGCTACTAAATAAAAAATTGTTAACCACTGAATAGCATTATGGCATTAGTCCTGATTATGGAACTTCTGTTTCTATACTCATTCTTCAAATTCACTAGTGGCTAACTCAAATCTACTTAATAAAAGCTTATTTCTACACCCAGTGCTGGAGTTATTTAGCATTAAGAGTGACTGTGATTGCTGTGTCTTACTTGTTTTCTTCTAGTGATTTCACAGTGTGTATGTGGGAGTGCTCTGCAGAGTCTGCAGCAAATGATGTGGGATTCACTGCACAAGGCACAGCTAAGCACAGGGGTGAGAAGCAGCATGCATTTGCTGCAACTGTGCTGAGAGGGGCCAGAACTTGTCAAGTTTCTGAGGCTATTCTGGGACTACAGTGGATTGTAGCATCCAGCTCAAGCTTGAAGCCAAATGTGGAGCAGAGACTTAGTCGTCCAGGGGTATCCATATTCACTGGGGTGAGCTGGATGGTCTCTATTCACCAGTATTCACTGGTCTCTTTGGCAGCCTCTTGTAAAGGTCATGGCACAAACTGCTCTGGTCACTTGCTCTGGTAGTGTCCTCCAAGGCTTCAGTAGGACAGTTGTCCCATTCCCTTAACTTACTGGCAAATGAAGCAAACTTTGCAGCCAACACTGCAAAGACAAACAGCATGGGATTGTCACCCCTAGTCAGAAACCTGATCATGCCATTGAAGCAGGAAATACTACTATTAGAGCAGATCTGCTCTTGAGGGCTGCAGGGGAACAAGAGAGAACATTGCTGGATGATGGTTTCAGGGTTTTCTGGGATTTTTTTGTTGGAGGAGGCGGGGTTAAGTCTCAGTTGTGGAGTTGCAGGTTTTCTTAACTCTAGGTGAAGTGAGCTGACTGGATAAGGTTCTTTTTGTATTGAAACCTGCAATCAGTGCCTCACATCCATAAAAGATAGAGAAATAGCAGAAAATAGACTGCAAAGCAGAGACAGCCCAGCCAGTTAAAAGTTAGCTACATAGAAACTCAGTGTTTTTCAGTGAATCAAGGACACTGATTGAGAAGTTTCATGTTTTAAAGAACCCTGGTCAAAACAACTTCTAGCAGAGACACAGAATGCAAACAGTAATCTTATTAGAAAAAATTCCCTCTCACCACCAACAATTACTCCAAGCCATTGCTATACAACTGGGACAATTACATCTTTTCCATCTCTCATTAAAAAATATCCCCTACAGCATTCTGAAAATAGCTGAGGTACTGCATTTCTACTTAATTTCAGACAGTAAAGAATGAATGTGAATGTCATAAGAATTCAATTTTGAGTATCAGGAGGAAATAAAAACTGAATTGCTAACACAAAACTGAGCCCTTTAGCCCAGCAATGAAGTGACTCTCAGTACCTTGTAGCTCCAGGAAGGCTGGTTGAACATCAGAAAATCCAGTAGAAAACTTGCTGTTAAGCTGTTCCAGTGACAGTACTCCATAATTAGAAGATGGTATCAATGCAATGCTAGCTAACCTGGCAAAGCACCCCCCAGCTGGATCTAACACACTTAACATACTTACACTGGAACAGCTGTTCCTCTGTGCTGCACAGACTAGATCAAGAACACACAACCTCATCTGCATTACATTATTACTTCAGAGAATCTGCATCTCAGAGTGTTTGTGGGAAGCCAGGCTGTAATACCAACAACAAAGAAATGTAGTGATACCAGAGTGCTTGGGTCAAAGACATGCAGCTTCTTCCCAGCCTGAGGAGTTGATGTCCCAGCCATTACTTCATCCTGCAAAGCTTTTGATTGAATGGAGCATGTTTGAAATAGGGTGTTTTTGAAGTTGTTCAGCAAACCAAGGGACTCAAAGCCAAGAGCTTCTACCCCATTTTTGGTGATCAAGGTACTGTAGTGAACTGCACATCCACTGTGAATGAAATGTGCATGTCCTCTGCTGGCTGCCATGTAAAACATGCAGGCTGGCCACTCTCCTCCTGCTGTTACTCAGCACCATCTGCCAAAACTTCTCTCCTTAAATATTCAAGTCAAGTTGCAGAAACAGCATGAAGAATTTCCACACTGACTTACAGTAAAGTAAGTAATTTTAATGTGTTTACCCTTTACAACAGTAAAGGGAAAATACATCAATAGATTGATTCAGAACTAACTGCAGGATTGTGTTTTTGGTAAAAGTGTATACAATTGCTAAAAATGTAATTAAGAAGTAGATTTAAGTTAGGATCTTTTATTTAAGCGGATAGCAACTTAGGTAAGAATAAAAATAGTTAATTCCACAATCCAGTCAGCACAAGTCTAGTATGTCATGGTCAAGCAAAGACATAGCTAGATAGGTGAAAAAAATAGTTTTTCTTAATGTTTTTATTTAATAAATTTTGCTCTCAAGGCTGATGTACCCTCTTATGTTGCAAGATCTGGTGTAGATGCCAAGTAAGCTTTCCACTCATTTAAAAATACTGCACTAGTATAAACTCACTACAAGCAGTTACCATGTTGTGATTTCAATTTATAGGCAGAAATGCATAGTGTCACAGATTACCTGCATTAAAAATGTGCTAAATTTGGTTGTATCAGTGTAGCAACAAAGAGGTGTATCCACGTGGCACGTGTGTGTTTAAGGATGAGTTCCAACTGGGTGCATGCATCTACCAGTGGGGCTTGCACCACTGCAAGCAAACCTGGATGTAATTGAAAATTCTATGTCTCGGTTTGGATTACAAGACAAAAAAAAAGTTATTTCTGTTAAAAGCAGCTGCAACTTTTATTTCATAGACCAAAAATGAAGGCCCCCACCCCCCGCATCATACACACACACATAGAAAAGGCAAGACCATTGTAACCATTCAAGTGAAGGATAATGGTGGGCAAACCTCCAGGACAGGCATCTCCTCACCACAGCTCATTCAGCACAGGTAATCCCACTCAAGTACTACAGGCTGTTTTGTTAAAAATCTCTACACACACACGCATACGCACGCACACGCGCTCTGTGCATCGCTTCAGGTCACTTTACTGCATAATTAAAACAAGAATAAAGTAATGAAAACATTGCAGTGATACAGCAACAGAGGTCTGAGGCACTCAGGGCAGAGAAGACGTTTTCTGGCAAATTTGGAAGTAGATGAGTCCAGTTCTGTGAAGCACTAACCCTCTTCCCCCACCTAAATTCTGCAGTGCCAAGGGGAGCCAAGGGTATGCAGCACTTCATATTCTTGGATCTGTGGCAACAAATTCACCAGACATTTTGTAAAGGTGTATTTTATGCCCATGATTGTATGATTTTTAATGTCTGTGTTGCTTAAGTATCTCTTGTGTTACAGTGGTGTAAGATGAAGTCTACAATGGGGTCTGAAAAATGTTTCATTACAATTCAGAAGAAAAAATTAATTCCCTCAGCAGAGACACTAAAGATGATGGAAGGGAAATGGCCTTGGAAAAAAAAAAGGGTAGAGAAAAGAGAGGCTTAATCAATCCACACTCCTTAACATAACCATTTTCAGCTCGCCATGACCCACTAACAAAATATAAAGGGGTATATATACCAACTTTGCCCACTCTATACCCTGACTGAGGAAAAAAAGATCAGTTTTCATAGCTGCCCCCCTAAGACTTCCCAAAAGCCTGAAACTCACTCAACCAAAGGGGAAGAAAATGACCCGTTTAAAAATTACCAAAAGAAAATGAATACAGTGTTGAACGTGTTTCATTTTCACACACTCAGACTTGTTTTGAGATACTTCACTGTAAGTCTTGCAAATCCAATCCCCCACAGCTACTGTGGATGTACTTTTTAAAAATGCCCCACAGTTAACAGACGTAGGGATCCCACGAATCATGGGATCTTTTTGGTTCTTGTTGCATTCCTTTACCTAGGCAAGTCTGATACATCAGCTTCACCAAGCTTTTGGTGCAGGAGGCTGCCTGCAAGTACTGCTTTGCCAAAAAGCAGCTTATTCCAGGCAGCTGCATATAAGACAGACTTTGTTAACTTCCCATCCTATCAAATCTCCAGCAAGAGAAACAAGTCCTGCCATTAACACAGTGTGCCACCTGCAGTGGCAATCACCACCAGCAGAGAGATGGGGCAGAATTAAAGGTGGCCCGTTCTTGTACGTGCGTGTCTTTCTCCCTTCTGCCCCCTTCTCAGCTGATACACAAACAAGGCCCAAAATAGAATCTGCAGAAGTAAGAGCAAGTCTTTGGAATAAGAAATGCTTAAAATCTCAGGTGCCTCTCACAAACCAAGAGTGACAGGGCACACTGAAATGGTGAAAAAATCCTGGATCCCAAAACATCAAGTCCCAGTGGGAAAGCTTACCCACGCTTTTCTAGCTAATATCATGGCAGCAACAGAAGCAATTGTGGGTCTAATTGGAAGAAAGGTGCTAAAGAGATAATTGAAGAAAAAAGGAAAGTACAGCGTGAGTGTTGTAGGTAGGAGGAAAGCAGGAAATTCTTTAAATTCTTCTCTGCTTTTGCAGACACTGGGTCAGGTTCTTCGAGATATTCCTCTTATCTACAATCACTGAGAACAAAAAATCTTTCTATTCTGTACTCTTAAAAAAATGCATAGTACAGGGGCAAAAAATAGATATATATTTCTTGTTCTGATGCACCTGCTCAGTGTGGGCTGTCACTGGGTCATGAAGTGGGGGCGAGTGCTGTCCAGGCGGCGGGTGAGGATCTCGCAGCCCGTGTCCGTGACCAGCAGCGTGTGTTCAAACTGCGCCGAGCGCTTCCCGTCCCTCGTCACCGCAGTCCAACCGTCGGGCCAGGTCTCGTCCTGCCAGCCACCTGAAAACACAAAGCATCACTTCTTGCCAGCTTTTAAATAACAGCTGCCAGTCCCCCAAAGAGAAATGAAAAATCTATCAGCTCCACAGGATAGAACAAGCATCCTGTTCCATCCCTGCTTAGGAGCAAACGAGAGTAACCATTTTACTCTACTGCTAAACTGCTCACCTTCACAGATCATTGGTTCAATTGTGAATACATGACCTGGCTTCATGACTCCAACTGCCTTGTTTTCTGCAATAAAATAAACACTCAAGTTAGAAAAAAGAATACCATCTTAGTAAATGACCGAATCCTTGTCCTACAACAGAAACACAGTAAAGTCAGAGAAGCCCTTCTGAGATGATCTGCTCACTTTTATGTATACATAAAGATTTCCCTTAGCTCTTTCCTTCTCCCCATCCACCAACACTGTAATACTTACTCAAACAGCTTAAAATTAATTGCTGTCTTTCTCTCCAACAACTGGATTTTCAACTCTAGTTCTATAAAACACTGAAAAAATAGAGTACAGGAATTTCTGCATGCTTCTATAATGGAAAATCCTAATTAAAAAAACAGAAGTAGGAAGCACTCAGAGAAGGCTTGGAATCTCCTTACTTGTTTGCAATGAGCCATTAGCTCCAATAAATTGTCAAAATGTGACAGTGGTTAAGTAATTCCATGATTTCTTTAATGAAAGACACACTGCCTCCTTATTACCTGGATAATGGGGTCATAGCAGTGTCAGTGATAGTGCTGTGTTCATTAGCTAACATAAAATAGCAGAGCATTTTGAGCCATCCAGGACAATAACACAGGAACATTTTGATGTTAAATGCACCAAAAATGCTTATGTGGAGGCACATGAACTGAGGGACAGCATGACTGCAGGAGTGCATTTTGACTGGAAAAAGGCTTCAGCCCATTTCCTCTGTCCTGTTTCACCTGGAAGGACAGACAGTGCAGCTCAGACATAACTGAGCCTGAGAGCTGGAACAAACTCCAGAACTGCACAGGAACCATTAGCTCCAAGCTACTTTGCTGCTCTAGACAATTTGCATTCATTTTATATCCCCCTATCTAACCTTAATTGTCATAATTTATTACACTGCCTAGATCACCTAGAGGCTTTAAAAATCTCAGACATCAAGCTGTCACAACAGCAACAGAACATTTTTCTTAAAAAATTATCTTTTTGCTTTTCAAACTCCTTTCATTGTAGGCTAGAAATAAGCAGCAGCATTCTTTTTTCTCCAAGGGGCTTTAAGTCCCTCAGATCTTTCCACTTAGCTTTTGCTGTGACTCTGTATTTTAAAATACCAGAAAAAAAAACCTAGCATCTTTCCTTGGATGGACGTTTCCAAAACCTACCACTACTGGAGGAATGTTCATCCCTCCTCTGCCACACACTAGGATGAAGTTTCCAGAAATACCTAATCACAACACTCAAATGAAGAAAAGTGAAATAAACAGGATCCATATTCAGGCACAACACCCATCTATACTATTCAAAGGGCTTTTTATTTGCATCTGTAAATGGCAGTTAGGTTTGGCACAGAACTTCTAAGGAGAGAAACATGGCATGTTTCCAGTCCATGTCAGACAAGAATGTCTAAGGGAACTCAGCTGGGAATTCAGGCAAAAACTTTGAGCACTTACCCAGTACTGATGAGAGCTAAGACTAACCATTAGTGCAGGCAGATAATGCAAGCACGGGTTCATAAAGTATGAAGGCCAGAGTTAAAAAAAAATATTATTTGTCAAGTGCCAAAATGCCCAATTGATGGCTCAAGTAAATTGGGTGCACTGACTGCAAATCACTTGTGTACAGGATAGCACAAAGGGAATGAATACTCACTGGCATAATGGGGCACGTTAGGAGCTGTATGGAAAAGTTTATGGATTCCATGCCCGCAGTAGCTCCGAACCACTGAAAATCCATTTGCTTGGGCGTGTTTCTGAATTATGTTCCCCAGTTCTCTGTAGCGAACACCAGGTTTTACTGCAAAATGAAAGAGATACAGAAAGGAATTTAGAGAGCTTTCCTTCAACACAACTAACCGTCAAACACCATCTCTGCAGCACTCATGGCTTGTGTGTCCATCTGTTCCAGTATGCAACTTCCTACGATCACTTAATCCACTGAGTATGTATGTGAGTGCAATAACTTGAGAGAGGGAGGAAACGATATCATATTTAAAAAAAAACCAAAAAAAAACCAAAAAAAAAAACAAGAGAGACAGAAGAAAACGCCTTTTTCAAAAGAATACTACTTTCTTCCTTTCAAGGAACTTCCTTTCAATGTGCAACTGCTCATATTAGAAGGATGTCAAAGTTTGAAATTAAAAGTAAACAACTTTCAAAGTACTTGGTGAGCTCTCACACCCTGAGATGCAGTGCTTTTTGCAGTGAATGTAGGAACCATATTTTAATATACACTTATTCCTCTACTATGTGAAAAATGCACACAAAGGACTGATATTTAGAAAAAGACAGGAAAATGGGTATCTCTAGTCTTAGACAAGATTCTCAGTGACAACGCTACAGCTAATAAGAATGTTGATATTCAGGTTTAACTTTTTTGACAATCCCTTTAGGAAGCCCATCAAGTTAGAGAGTTTGAAACACATTGAAATTGTGTGAGAAATTCACTTTGAGCACTTGGGACAAGGGAGTAACATCATAAAAGCAACAATGTTTCATCATTCAGCTAATGAAGATTCATCCCAAAAACAACCTTGAGTCCCTTAAAACAAAATATCAAGCTTTTCCAAGACTATTTCCAACTCCAGGAATATATGCTGTTCCTTCAGGAGCCAGATGTGTGGTTTTGTGGAGGCATCTTAAGCACAGTTCACATAAAGCTAAAGTTTTTGTGAAGCAACCATTTAGTTCAATTCTCTGCTAATAGAAGTAACTACAACTGAAACTCCAAAGCTGAATTTACAGAAAATAACAAGAAATTTCTACTACTGGAATATACATGCTTCTCCAAAAATTAAAAAATGACATGGTGGGGAAGAGATTAATCTGTTGTGTTTGTGCTAAATAGCTGTGAAGTATGGGCCTGACAGCACATGCAACTCATTTCAATGGAGCAAGGAGCCCTCTGCTTCTCCCTCATACAGCTCTCCCAGATAGAGCTCTGCTGGTCCAACAACATGACATTATGAGGATTTAAAGAGGGAAGAGGTGATCCCCTTTTAATAGCTGAGACACTTGCTGCCAGAATTCCTACTCACATGCAATGCCTAAAACCCTTTAAAACACATTACAGCATCTAAAAAATGGTAAAAAACACTTAAAGTGAGAATTTTAATCTTATTGTGATGAACACAGGGAAATTTCTGTCACAGTTTCTACATCAAAGCCAGGATACAAAGGATAAGAGACAACACATGTAACATTTGCTATAAAAAAGTACAGGACCAAAGATACACACTGTTCTGGTTTAGCTCTGAAAAACAAAGGGGTCATTTCAAAACAGCAATCCCACATAACCAAGAAATCTCTATTCTTCACAGCTCAACCTGGCAGTATTTTCTTGATCACACAACAGATACACAAGACATCAACCTTATCGATTTTTGTCTTTTCAGCTGCACTAGCTATCTCCAAATAATTAATCCAAATTCTGTTCATTTTAATTTCTTTTATTTACATTTACTTTTCATTAAATGCAAGTTTAAAGCCTTACTATATATAGCACTTCAACTTCAATTTTTAGAGGCCAAGAAGTGATTAAATTATAACGGGGATTTTAAGAAGCTGCAGGGCATAAAAGATACAGATGGTACAAGTACTTCCAGGGACTTAAGAAATACTTTTGTTTTCTGAAGTTAAACATGCAGCTACCTTTCTATCTCATTGTATATCTTGATGCAGCTGCCCTGGCTGTTAACTAAGCAAGATAATTAAAGTTCTGTAGGTACTGGAAGATATGGATCTATCTTCTCTGGCACACTCCCAAAGAAAATCAAGAGCTCATAACTAGCTTTATGAAATAACCATCAGGTTTGGCAGGGCTGAACAGATAACTTCAGGTGCTCACACAATGCTTTACCAGTTCACTGTGCAACACCATAAAAAAGTAGGGATTTCCAAAACATAATTTGCTTGTTGCATTCTCTAAGTTACTCAGATCAAGGATGTCTTACTCATCAATGGTCCAAAAAAGGCTGTTTCCGTGTCAATATCATCCACAGATCGGCTCAGCATCAAATCCATTTTTCCTCATCAGCTGATATTTAAAAAGAAGCTGCAGCCACCACTCACGGAAGCATCACTGCATTACACAGCACCCATCATCAGCTGGTGACAACACACCAGAGCTTCTGTGTGCTGAGCAGTGGCAATATGAACAAACATGCTGAGAACCAAAGCTTCGTGTCTCACCTGCATCGATGGCTTGCATTAGGCACTCATAGGTTGTCTGGACCAGCCTCCTGGCACCCTCGTCCACCTCCCCAACATAGAAGGTCTCGTTGAGATCCCCGTGGTAGCCATTGCGATAGACGGTGATATCCACTGCAAAACAGCAGGCAGGAAATGAGCGCTCTGCTCCTCACCTCCTGCCTCTCCACTGGGGAGAGAACACGTACAAATGGGGGATTCCAACTGTCAAGTGACTACTTCACAACAATTCCCTAAGAAAACTCTTCCAGCTTATCCTATAGATTCTATATAGTAATTTGTAAGTTAGTGTTGAACTGGTGAGCAGTTTGATTTAATGAAATAAAAGGAGGAGGGGGAGGAAAAAAATCCCCCAACAGCGCAACACAGACACAGCAAGCTAGCATTGGTTTTTAATATAAAAATGGGAATGAGAAGCTCTTTGCTCTATGGGGATTTACCTGGTTGCAGTACTTTCTCAGAATTAATTCCAGCACTTACAGGGGAAATTAAATTTTAAAAGGTATGTAATCATTGTTTTGCATATCAAGTTGTCTTCCTACGGCAGAACTGGAACTCTTGTTTCTAAGTCTTTGTTGGTCAGTTGGTAGGTCTAACAGCTGCTAGATCACCAAACCCACTAGAAGAGTTATTGCTCTGCTATTCATGAAGAAACTCACACCCAAATCCTCTCACAGGTAAACAGTCATGAAGGGAACTGTAGTGATCAATAATGCTTTAGGAATATCATACATGAGCTGCTGAGAGAGACCAATACAATCTTGATAGGAAGATGTGGGAAAACAGACTTTGGTGTCAACAACTAGACATCCCTTGCTAGTACCTTCTGGATTACATGTTCCTGTGATTAAAAAAAAAACTGTTTTGGACTTTGGCATGGCTTCCAGGCTAAAAAGTTTTAAATAAAATAAAAATTGGACAATTCCTTTTAGTCGTTCATTGGGTACATTCCCTCCAAGGTACCTTTTCTATCCCTCCTTGTAAACTGTTTTCGTCTTCCTCTTCAAGAGGCTTTTGAGCTTCTACTTTACAGAAAGAAGCCCAGTTCTTTCTCATCATAACAAAGCAGAAGGCTCCAAGCTCAATCGAGTGCAGGAATGTGGACAAAGGTATGACTAAAGCCTCTTCCAGAAGGTGTTCTCTAGGGCTGAGGTACAGCCTTGGCATGCAAATAGCAGAGACACAAGGCACTGTGTAGATGAAGGCAACCATGTTGATTACAAGGCTGGAGTACCTCTTGAATTAGAAAAAGCTGAGAGAATTCAGATTGTTCAGCCTGGAAAAGGCTTTGGGGTGACTTAATTGTGGCTTTCCAGCACCTGAAGGGAGCCAAGAAGAAAGATGGAGAGTAACTTTTACAAGAGCATGTAGGGACAGGACAAGGAGGAATTAATTCAAACTGAAAGACAGTAGGTTTAGATTAGATACTAAACAAAGATTTTTTACAGTGAGAGTAGTGAGGCACTGGAACAGGCTGCCCAGAGAAATTGTAGATGCTCCATCCCTGGAAATGTTCCAGGCCAGGCTGGATGGGGCTTTGAGCAACCTGGTTTATACTGAAAGTGTCTCTGCGACAGCACAAGGGTTGAAGCCAAATGATCTTTAAGGTCCCTTTCAACCCATGATTCTGTGAGCTGAGCTTCTTAGGCTGGACTCCAGCAATGCCAGAATAGCTGGCAACAATAAAGAGCTGTGCAAAAGCATCTTCTTTGAAATTAAAGTAAGTTAAAGAAGCTTTGGCATACATTGTTACATGTACCCTGCAAGTTCAGAGCTTTCAACCAGACCACACCGTACCTAGACGGGGCAGCAATCATGACACTTGTTCTGAAAAGGCTGGTACCACAGCACTGAGGTGTGTGCAAATTGTACAATTCTTACAATAGCAAAACTGTAAGAATCTAGAGCCATGTAATCAATCAATTCACACGGAACTAATCCAGTTGAATAATTCAATATACACTCTATTCACTATATATACACAGTCTGGAACAACTGGAATCTAGCCCACGAGTGGAATACTCAGGCACTATACTAATGCACAGATCAGGGCAGAAGAATTATAAAGTTCTTAAAGTGGACTGAACTTTTGAAATTATTTTATTAAATAAATACATTAATTAAAGTATGTAAAGAGCAGAGGTAAATGAGAACAAGCTAACTGGTAAATGAGAACAAAAGCCCCTCTTAAGAAGCTATTCTAATGATGTTGCCTGCTTCTGAAACCTCACCTTAATGCACAGTTTAAGTGCACACAAGGTAAAAATGCTGAAGGTTAATTTTCACAGCACTTACCATTAACAATATCTCCCTCCTGCAATGGCCTCCTGTCAGGAATTCCATGACAGATCACTTCATTCACTGACGTACAACACGACTTGGGGAAATTATAGTAATTCAAAGGGGAAGGATAACAATTCCTTGCAATACAAGCCTAAATAGAGAAAATACAATTTACACCAGTAAGTTTCATACAAAGAAAAAACACCATAAAAAACATGTGCAACAGCTTTACAGTAACAATGACAAGCTGAAAAGCAGTGACTCCAGAAAATAAGATTCTTCAAGCATTTCTTGGTAATGTTTTCATTATACCTTGCATTTCTTACCAGGAAGAAATTAAAGCTACTTTAATTTTGTTTCTACTCATTTTCATGTTTGACTGTGAATGCTGAGATATTCAGGTTTGAAACAATGCCTGGCAATATTTACTCAGTCTTAAAAAGTCATTTTCAATTACCGCTTTTAAGAGCCCAGTCCAAGATTTCTGCAAGACACACAAGCTAAACAAAATAATATTTAGCACTATTTTCCCCCCAGCATTAAATCCTTAAGCTGCTTCCCTTGAACTGTAATAACCTTTCTGTATTTTTTGCAAAACTGACACATTTCATATATTCTTACATGTACAGACATACACATACTTTGTGACATACTGAGCAAAGTACCAGAAAAAATCTATTGTGTTACCTTTTAAATTATTTTATATTATATAGTATTATTATGTTATATATTATTAATATAATATATTATATATTTTATTTTATTATTTTTAGAAAAATAATACTGTTTTTAAAACTGCAAAATACCAATTAGGGATATCAGTCAGTATCAACAACTTGCCAAAGTTTCCATAAACTGTTGAGGAGGGGTAACTCCATGTTATCTACTAGCTGTTCACACTACACATTATGCCTAAGCAAGCAGTTTGGTGTTTAATGTAGTAGTTTGTGTTTAACAGTTTTGAACTGTTCAGTGCAGTTCAACAGAAGTCTCCAGAAAGCAGACAATCCTAGTTCAACAGCTGCAGATGCAGATAAAAAGAAAGCTCTCTAACAAACTTAACTATACCAAAAATGTTTCCTTTTCCACAATGCACAGAAGTAGCCTCAAGTACCTGATTACATGATTCATAGAGAAGACAGCAAAGCAAAATAATTACACAATATCTATGGAAAGTTAAGGCAGGAAGCATTCTTGAACAGGTTTTTTAAACACTTCACTGGTCTGTGGCTTTATTTTGCCAAACTGCATCAAACATCGTTTCAGTTCTCTCTGAGGCACCTTAGTTCTGATTCCCAATCATAAATAATTTATTTCTCCTCTACATGTCTTAGCCAACCACAAAGTACAAGAAGTCCATGGCTTACAAATATTGTTCTTTATATAATGGTATCTGTGGAGCAAAAAGGGTTTAGAAGAAAGAAAACATAATGTTAACTGAGAAAGCAAAAGAAGAAACTTAGAAGAAATCTGAAGCCAGAAATATGGAAGCAACTAACAGAGAGAGAGGCCCAGGAGTTCCTAAATCACTGTGAACGTACCATTGCACTGGAGCACATTTCTGCCATCTGCACTACCCACCAGCTTCAAAGTGGGAAACAGTTTTACATAAAGAAATGGAATTCATGCAACAAAGAAAACCACACTATAATAATTTAAAAATAAAGAGATAGAAGAAAACACTTATAAACACCAGAAGAATAATAAACTAATCTTACTAAATGGACAGCATGATCAATTTCTTCAGTAGTTACTCCTGGTTTTACCATCATGGCAGCAACATCCAAAACTTCTCTAGCAAGCTGCAAATGAAACAATTTAAAATAGATTTAAAATTGATCTATTGACTTAATTTAAGTATATTTAAAATAGGCCAGGACTACTCTACAAGATTTGTAACCCATTTTTGACAGCTACACTGAGATCACCAGGAAAGCTGTGTGGAGCTGGGCTCTAGAAAGACTTTGAGATGCCTCCAGGTCATGTAGTCAGCCACCTCTTTAAGAGCTGAAAATACTCCACTAAAGCTTCGGACCACATTTTCCTTGAATGCCATAAATCAGACTATGCATTTCAAAGTTTGACTCTATGCCCAAGGAAGTGATTACAATTGAACAGCTTTATTTTCAAAAATTGTTAAGGACAGGGCTTTGTTTTGCTTTTTAGTTTTTACTTAGTACCAACTCCAGGAGAGGAAAAAGTTCTCATTTCTGCACTATAAAACATATTCTTAACAGAAGCAACGTGTCAGGCACAGATTGTCTTACTACTAATAACAAATGCAGGAAACAGATAAAAGTCATACTTCTGCTTAAAATACTTCACTGGGAATTGGGGTCACAAGAAGAGAAAAAAACCAGAAGATATAAAGCTTCCCAAACTATTTTTCAGTGCTCTAAAGTGGTTTAAAAGTTTGTACTCTCAAATGTGGTATGACAAAGTGGTAAAATCATTACAGCTTTTTTTTAAAGACTATAAAGGCACCTCGCAAGAAAAATCAAAACCCCCTTACCCTACACACTACTCGCATCCCTTCTATATCCTCAGATGACAATATTTTTATTTGAGAGGTTCCTTTTAAAGCTTGTTCTGATTCAGACATTCCTGAAAAGAAAAAAGGGAAGAGTATTAAAAAAAGAAAGAAAAAAACCCATGTTATATAGAGTGATGATTGCTACACATATCCAATCCAGGAACTTCCTCAGCTTATCAAGGGCAACAGAAGCACAGATTTTCTCACCACAGCCTGAAGAAGGAAACCCACCAAGCCACAGTTATTATCATCATTATTCAGATTAACTGGAATTCATAAGCCTTCCACAATACCATAATGCCCCATGTGCTCAGGAAGCCCATTCACTTACTGCATAAAACCATCATGTCCAGTTAGTCAAAACACAACCTTAAATACCAGGTTGACAAAGAAGTTGTTTTATTCATAGCAAAGCATTTTTCAACTGCTCTTAGAAAATATTTAGTGAGAATTACATTCATAAGGGTTACATGAGCTTGGGAATACATCTGGTTATACTATTGCAATAATCAGCTGATAAAAACATGTAAATTCTTCCTACCAAATTCTGTGCAATCTCAGCTTTAATGATGAGCAACCCTATAAAATCCAGTATTTTGTGTTGTTTTAATATTTACACTCTTTAAAAAATAACTATGGAATATCTTAAGATTAAAAAATAATGCTGACAGACTTTATAGCTGACTTTTGGGGAAATGCAAAACCCCAATACTGGTATTAAAAAAAGGAAAATATCAAAAGTAATTTTGAATGCATTCCCTCTCTATCCAAAAATAGCTGGAACTCATATCCCAGTTTTCTTTTGGGGGTTGCATACTACAAGGTTTTCTTGGTTTTGTTATAAAATAATACATTTTCAACAGATACACTGATGCCACAGAGAATGGTTTAGTAGCATTCATCTGTGACAGTCAACTGATTGCTGTTTGTTATCAAATTAGCAACAGAACTAGGACTTGTATGTTTGAGATAAAATAAGAAAAAAAACCAAACCAAATTAACTCACTCTTAATTTCCTGTACATCTTTGAATGACAGCCCATTACAAACTTTGGACTTCCAAAAAATACTTGCAACTGTGATTTTTTAAAAATAAGTAAGTTACTGTGGAGACGTAGTAAAGTGAGAACAGATAAAAGAGGTTCCCTTCTCCAGTATTTCCTTCATGCTTTTTCAATGGAAAGGAAAACAGAGAGCAAACATAACACTCATAATTGTGATTTGTTTCACGTTACCTAGTGGGTGGTCAGCATAATCCGGTCGCTGAATATAACTTGGCACAGGTCTTGTGGGTGTCTAAATAAATCACAAGCCAAGCTGGTTAGGTTGCAACACTTATTATAGTCACAAAAACAATCACACAGCAAAATTAAATACAATATTAAATATTTCATGTGAAATATGGCTAAGTTCATTTAGAAAAAGTTGCAAAGTATGTAAACACTCCAAAAGTTCCAAGTTTCAATCCTAGACACTCTGCTGTTAGCCCCTATTGCTATCATATTATATAACTTTTAATAGCCAACTGTACAGCTTTGTAAAAATCAAATTTTATTGTCAAGTGAATCAAACTGGTTTTATAATGTATTATGCCGTATTGTAGCATTTTTTTCTGATGCTTTCCAGACTGCAAGTGCACTGGTTCCAAATACATCCCTTTTCTCTTTAGCAAGATTGCTACTTCTAATCATCACCTTAGTCAAAATCTCTAATTTCATCTCCATCTGTCTCCCAGCAGTCACAAGACCAAAAAAACAATGTTCAGAGGTTACACAACTAATTACTTAGCCAATGAAATGTCCCAAACACCTTTTTCTCCAACAACACTAACAAACACACATGGTTTCAGGCTCAGCTAATCTGTTCTCTAGTGAGCCTTTAACACGGAGAAGACTTAGAGAGAGGATGCCACTGGGGCAGCTTCTCTAGCACACGCCAATTAGAAAAGACAAATGTAAAGAAAATGCCACTACTGCTGTAAAAAAAAGCTTCAGCTTACTCCATGTACAAACTTGTACCAATTGAAAAATACAGTTCTATCTGTATGTCTGTGAGATATATATATATATATATATATATATATATATATATATGTATACAAACACAGTTATATGTCATCATCTTCTAAACCCACCTTTCACAACCAAAGATCTTACTGACCTCTGCTGTTTTTCACCATTCCAGTGCAGGAGGTTACTATAACCTCTGTTCTTTCAGCTGTTCACCAGTTCACTCACCAGGTTATTTTAAACCACTTACATAACATAATATAAAATAATTTATTTAAATTCTAAATGAATTCACCTGAACATTTCGAAACAGACTGCTCCATAACAGGTGAGGACAACAAACAGCAGGGAGACATCATCTGAACTAGCAGTAGCTTTTTTGCAGAATAAATGTCACAGTGTACATCGAAAGGTATGAGCCTGTTACTGATGCTCACAGGCACTCCCTGAATTATAAATATACCAGGAGATAGAACAAGTTAAACTAAAATGAACCACGAGAAGGACAGCCATACATGTCCTTGCCATCATGTTCAGATCAAGAAGCTCTTTTCTCTCAGCAAAAAATGTGGGAGTTCATCAGGTCAGGAGTGGTGCATTAGCTGCTACAGAATGTGGTAGTGCTGGAGTAGAGTGGCACCTCTTGCTTACCAGTGGATAGTGTGGCCTGAGTTTCCCAGTGTACCGATAACCAGACCAGGGATTTGTGTTAACATCACCTTCCAGGCTCCAGGAGGAAACTTCACGCTTAGCTTTTTCATCTTCTGAAAAGACAGGAAAAACGGGAAAAAAAGTTGCAGCAGCAAAACCTGTCCTACTAAGAATGAGAACTGTGGGGTCTGGAAAGTGACTTACAAGTGCTAAGTCTAGACCTGACTCCTTCTGGAATTTCAGATACTGATATATGAAAGTGTAAGTAGCAGTTATCATTTTGTATTGTCCATTCCAAATTTTCGCTCTTCCTACCCTATTCAACAGCAAACTGGGGAATGTCAGGACTGAATGCACAAAGGAAGTGTAGTAATTAAGTTGTTCTTCATTTGCAGTTTCATAACACAGTGCTTGTTTTCATTCCTGGGAAAAAAAGCCTGTTTCTTCAGAGGCACTCAGGATCCCTTCAATTAACACCCTTGCACTGCAGGGGAACATTCCTTCCTTATGATCTCCCTTTGCACCCAGTGACCAAAATGACCTGAGGTGGGAAGACCATCCAAAGGTGAAAGGGAGGCCATCCTACTGTCAGCCTCAACACAGGGAGGCTGCTACCCCTCCAGAGCTGATGGAGAGAGTGCAGGTCCTGCCACTTCTGCAGTTCAGGACAAGCAGTGCTCACACCTTAGGAGATGGTCCCAAACTGCTGGAGCTTCCCAGCTCTCTGAACCCTGTGAAATTCATGTCTGACGTGGTCCAATGACTGACTTCATTCACAAATAATACATTTCTATGAGGGCAAATTGAAGGTGTTTACATCAAGGATTGAAACACGCACATCCTGAGCAATACCAAAAAGAGTAGTTATTCAGAAAGAGAAGGCAAGAGTTTTATGAAAGAGCACAGTAACATTAATCTTTAACTCATAACTGGATAACTTGTTTGTTTTCTCTTTTTATATCTCAGAAGGATGAAGAGGTAGCAAAAGGTCTGCCATTGCAAGCCCTAATGTCAATTCCTCAGAACCTCTGTGGTTGACATCTGAGCCATCTGCTCAAATGGCATTCAGTTCAGATGAAACTGAGAAATAACAATTTAAAAGCCAAAGCTGTTCATATTTACACAAATTAATAGGATGCAGAATGCAAGTGTGAACTGTTGGATCCCTACACTGGGAAGGCAGAAAGAAGGAAAACATTTGTAATTATCTGTACTACTCCAACCTATTAACAAACAGCATTTATCATAGAAAAAGAAGCCTTATTAGGTTTTAGGAAAAGAGGTAATTATTTTAGGATGTGAGTTTCTGCCGTATCACTTTTTAACTCTACCTCCCTTTTCAACAGGGCTTAATGAAGATAGGTGGTGGCAGGGAGAAGGCAAAGGGGCAGAACTGAGGTCTGCCCTCTTTGGTTTTAAACTTATGGGTTATTTTCTCTACTCATATAAGGTAGAATCTACCAGTCTCCTAGTATTTCTGTGCCAGAGCTACCAGCTGTCACTAGGGCTTGCAGATACTCTTACCACCTTGAAGTGAACTCAGCAAAATCCTAGCTGTGATACATCCTCCATCAGTGGCTGCACCATGGACACAAGCATTCTCCCTTTTTTCCCAAAAATGTACAGAACAGCTGCACTCTGACTCACTTGTGTTCCAGCAAGTGTCTAATCACAAAGACTTTGCAAGAACCTTTCCCACTGTACTGCCTTTGACTGCATTAGACATCAAAATGCTATGAAGGAACACTGCCTTACAATAGTGATTTATTATTCTCTTTGCCCTTTATTTCAGCACCCCTCTTTCTGTGCTCATATACCTGGCAATGTAGCTCAAGCAATAATTCATGCAAACAGAAAAGTGAACAGAAACAAACACTTCTGTGAACCTTTGCCTCTAAAATTTTACACAGCACTTTTGCTTGTCGAGAACTGGACAAACTTTTAGATATGCATCACCCAGTGCCAGGTATCTTGGAAAAAACCCCACTACCACTCCTAGGCAGAGAAGCACAGAGCAGTTGAGGTTGGAAAGGACATCTGGAGGTCATCTGGTCATCTGGTCTGATCTCCAGTTCAAGCAAGGCAACCTACAGCTCACTGCACAGGACAAAACAAATACAAAAAAATATGAAAATGCATTTTAAAAAGTAATGTACTTACTTGCTTTCTTGTGTAATAACTTGTGAGTGGCCCAGCTTCCTTTAAAGCATTCCTAGAATTGCAAACAATAATATATAAATACATGTTTTAAGCATTATTTACATGGACAGACATGCCAAGCTGACAAAACAGAGAAGTAAATCTATTTTAAAAGAAAACTGGAAGACTGTTTTTATTAACTCTTGCAGCAATATGCACTAAATACTACTGGCAACTGCTAGTCTTAACTACAGAAAATATCACATTCAAAAGTTTATGAAACAGAATAGGCAGAAAAAGCACAGCCAAACAGACAACACCCATGGCAGTGAAATACACTGACATAATCCTATATATTGACTATTTATAATTACAATGAGTAACTAAACACCGTGGTGGCTGCAGGTTGGCTGAAGCAGTCTATCTCTGTACCTGATCTTACAGCACTGCAGTGAGCAGCAAGGTCCTCCCCTGACTCCTACAAGGAGCCATCTCCCTGCTAATTGCATCCCTTCTGCCTCCTGCTCCAGCACAGGAAAGCAACAGAGGCCAATTAGCACAACCACAGGGGAACTAATGAAGTAGACTAAAGGTCGGAAATGAGGGCTGCTGAGTGAAAATAAGAAATTGAAAAAAAAAATTATTGAGAAAGTTGAAATGGAAATCAAGAAAAGAGTGACTGTGGAGGAGTTTGGTCTTTTCTCTTCTTCCCAAGCAGAAACAGAGCAGTTCATGCAACGAACAAAGAACCAGCAGAGGGGCAGATGGAAATGACCAGCAGCTGCAGAATAAAGAAGGACTAAGATGAAGAAAATACATGAAAGAAAATAAAAGAGATTTTAGTAGAAAAACCGCAGAGAGCAGCATTAAAGGTGATCCTTTAAGGTGCTAATTAGCAAATTACTTGGGTTTGTAGCAGAAATTCTAAATCAATGCCTATGTGCACTCAAAACATCCATTAAGAAACTGCTAATTCCAATCATTGACAATTACAGCTGAATTTCTGAACAAAGAGGCAGGAAGCAAACTGGTTTTCTTTTTAAGGAGAAACAATACTAATGCTGAATCATCACTGTAAAACTACCATCCAGAGCCAACAACTGATTCAACCTAAAGTATACAACACTCAACCAGTCCAAGACAACACATCTGCAAACTGAGCCCAGCTTGTAACACTCTACCCTTGCTTCAGGGCTGCTCTTGAGCGCTCTGAGCAGTCTGCTCCTCTTGAGTCACCTTCTCCCTCCTCCCTCATTAGGCTTGCAACCAGTGGGTACCAAAGTGCACTCACAAGCACACAGTGCAGTGGTGCACAAGCAGACCCTGCTGTGTGTGTGCTGCTCCCCTCATGACCAGAACCAGCTGCTCGTTGTGTTGCTGCCCCACACACCAGGAGTGCCTGCAGTGCCAGGAGCTCTGAAACCAACACTCACACAATGACCGGAGAGAACGTCACTTCCAGCAGCAGCCCGAGTTTACTGTCACACTTATATAACCCACTGCACACACAGACCTTTGCACTGCACTGTTCTCTGCTGGGCAGCTGGGAGAAAAGGAACAGGTTTTAACTGAGGCCTGCTTTAGGGAAAAGAAAATAATAAAAAAATAAAATCTAAAAATGCCATTTCAAGGACACTGGAAGAACCAGTAAGGTTTTAATCCCCTTTCAAACACGAGGTTTTTGTTCTGAAGCATAAAAGAAGGACTAAGCAGCTAAGGACTTAGAGTAGCTACCAAGTCTGCAAGCCTAGAATCCACTTTTTTGAATATAAAAGAGTATTTGGGGAAGGAAGACATACATCAGCTGTGGCAATTACTGATTATAGTTCATTCTCTGCTTTCCCATGAAATTTTGGGGGATGTTCTCCAATGCCCTTGCTTTGTCCTACACCAACAGCCTTTCCTCTCTCCTGGCTCCTAACCAGAAAAAAACAGGCAAACACAGCACCAGGGACAGTAGCATAACTCAAGAGGCTCCATTTTGGCTTTTCATTTCCTGCAGCTGTGGACAACCTAAGATGATTCTGCATAATGCTACCATGTGCCTAAGTTCTCCCAAACAAGTTTCCCAGATTTTACTTGTCCTCTTCTCTCCAGAAGAGGAGTAGCTCTGCCAGAACTCCTGGGGCTGAGCTCCAAGGCTGCTGCAGCCCGAGACAACCAGACACCCGCACCATGTGCGCATCCGTCCACTGCAACAGGCACACACAGTACATCCCAAGCATTTTGGTGAGCAGGGGCTGTCACAAGAGCACTGAACAATCCATCAATCTCTCTGCCTTGGTCTGACACTTCTGGAAGGCACATTCAGAGGACATGCTGCACATCCACCTACAGCCCATCTATTCTGTGTAGGATCAGTCACACGCTTCGTGCGAGCACCGGACTGGCCGGGTACATACAAATTATTTATGTTCAACAAGCTACTGCACAAGCACCACATTGCACATGACTGCAGAGCTCTGCCTTGGCACTTCCACATAAAAATACGGCAGCTGTCATCTCACAGGGTGGAGAATCAGAGCTCTGGCAACAAAGCACTCCCCAAGTACCACTGCACATTGCAAACACCCTCACCCCTCTATACTGCAGACTTCCCAACAAGCTAGGGAAGAAACCTACTCTTTCTCTCCATCTGGACCACTTTTTGGAGTATTTTCTGGAGAAAATTATGCTTTTCACTGAGCCTTCTCCTGACACATCTACTTCAATCTGGCTATTACCATTCATGTCTCTTAACAATTCTTCTGTGTTCCTATGCCCTACCCAGGTCAGGATAGAAAATTTTCAATGACTAAATAAACAAAATCCAGGGAAAAACAAAAATACAAGGTGACTTTTAATATTAAAATGAAGAAAATAAAGGTGGAGGTTTTTTTCAGATACAGTGAAAAAAGGAACATGTAACACTGCACAGCTATATTTTAAAATATTAAATAGCTTCAGGGGGAAAGTACACATGAACAATATGAATTTGGCTTCAAGTTCCTTGGAAGACTTCCTAGGTTTCATTTCAAGCACTACATAATCCATTAACATGCCTGATATTAATATCCCCACCCTTCTCACCTAAAGCATGTTTCTTTTTTATTGCATGTGACTTTTACACCTCAATGGAGACAGACGTGGAAACACTGAAGAGGACTGTACAAGAAAAGAGTCAAATGTATGACAAAAAAAAAAGCAGAGGGTAATCCTTGACTTGTTTAGAGCAATCCTGGGTACAACTATTCTATCGATAAGAAAAATATAAATGTGTCTTCCAGACAGAGACTATCAACATATTGAAACCTTCACCAACATTTCTGGCTTCAGGACATTCTTAAGTCAGTCCCACTGGTTTTGTGTTTAGAGACAGATTCAACCCAGTGTTCATCAGAATATACCAAAAGGTAGCCAAAGGCACAACCAGCATCACCATTTGAAAAGATTCCTGTTGGATCCCCTTGTGGAAGCTATGTTATTTCTGAAAATGATATTTGCCTTAAGGACTTGCCCAATATCAAGAGAATCATGTGGCATAGCAGCATTTGTTTTATAGCACGGTGCATTTTCACTATGAACACATAGATCACTACCAAATACCTCAAGGTTTTCTTTTTAAATCAACCATTGAAAGAACAAAGCCTTTTAAAATAGCTATTGAAGTAATTAGGAAAAAAAATTCTGCTATGTTTATTGTCATCTTTACAATAACAGAAAGCATCTTATTCATTCAGTTCATGTATGCATACAATTGGATTAAGAAGAGGAAAAGTACAGCCAACTGCAAATTCCACAGGCAAAAAGGATGCTCAATCAAGATTAGGATATTACTACACTACAAACCTCTGTATAGCACAGATATAACAAACTAGATTTAAATCAGCTATCCAGAGACATGGATGCCCCAGCCCTAGATGTGTTCACAGCCACGATGGATGGGGCTCTGAACAACCTGGTCTAGTGGAAGGTGTCCCTGCCCATGGCAGAGGATTGGAACTAGATAGTCTTTAGAGTCTGTTCCAAGCCAGACCACTCTATGACAGCCAAGCCCAGGAAGCTATGCAGGCACCACAGCACAGAATCCAAGACATGCTGACAAACTGTGTTTCTGAACTGCCTCTGCATGGGAAAGGCTCATTTCAAGTTAGCTCTAGCAATCCCTCTGTCAGCACTCCAACTTTTGTCCAGCTTCCACAGATCTATGCCCTCCATCCTCTATGGTCATCGTTTAGAGCCACTGCGATGAATTTCAAAAAATATCTACTCTACAGAAAATTTTTAAAAAGATAGTCAGAATCAAGACTATGAGGACAGACTGTCTCTTTGCATGTCATTATATCCTGAACTGCAATGGACAAACTGCAAGCGCCAAGCAGCACACTGTAGCTAAAAATATTCTGAGCAATCTTTTTAACAGAATTTACAAATGTCCTTCAGAATGTAAAACTGTCTGGGGCTTAACCTGAGACCATGTCATTTTGCATAATGAGAACTCATTTTTAACCAAATACCTTAAAGGTATGCAAAACAGAAGACAAAAAAACCCTCTGAAGTACAGCATTTAGTTTAATACCAGGCTATCAATTATATATACATATTAAATACAGCACAGATTAACTCATATTTTACCCATAAATACAAGTATGTTGAGGTGTTAATCCATTTGATGTTAAATGAAACAGCTGACTCTTTTCAGCATGCTGAAATCCTTCTAGGGCAGTACAAGCCCACAGAGGCAGCCTCCAGTCTGAAAAGCTCTGCACAAAATTCCCAAAGTAGTCTAAGCAGCACACATGAATAGTCAGTTTTTCAGAAGAGTCAGATATGTGTTTTCAGAATATACGTTTTCAACTCCAAGAGAAGCACTTACATGCAGAACCTTGGTGTCAGCAGGGTTGATTGACTTTCTCCTTCCTCGCTAAGACCTCATCTTACCCTGAGACTCCTGGGTTCCTCATGACCAAGTCCTTCCTTTGAGGAAGGGACTGCATTTTGCAGCTCTTCAGATTTACAGAAACATACAACTGATTTTTGAGTGTAGTCAAGGAACAATGGACCAGAGGAATTCCAACTGGACTATCCTGTCAGTACATGGAACACTAGCTCAGCAAGTCTGCCTACAGGAGTCTGAAGTTTTACTTTCGGAAAATCATGAGGGCTCAGACTTCCTATCTCACCAACAATCGGGTGCTTACCTCAGACACAGGTATTCATGGGGATTTATAGGCAATTGAGAATGTCAGCTTCCTGATGAAGGAAATCTGATTTTCTAGAAGATGGTATCAGCTGAGTGCCATTTGTGCCTGAGGAAACTCCTATGTGCTGCAGCTGGATCCAAGCAGCTGGTTTCAGCCTATTTCAGGCACAAACAACAGTGAACCAAGGATGAAACACTGCACTGATGTCCTATGGGCTGATGTGAGAGAGGACAAAAAATAGTTTCATCCAGGTCTATTGCTCCCCATCCCCAGCACACTGACAGTGAAAGGAAACAGCAAAGCAGCAGATGGGACAACAATCTTCTCTTCAGGTCCCCCATTTTCCACAAATTTCTGTCACCTCGAGCATCCAAAGCTGTCAAGGGCCCAGGGCTGAGTGTCAGTGAAAAATGTGCCTTCCAGAAAGCAGTAAATTGTATATAAACTCACTGAGAGAACAAAACAGCATTTCTTTCCTGAACAAGTCATACCCCACCTCAGATATCAAGAGGTATCACGAGATACTGGGAGGCACCCACCAGTGCAAGGAGACACTGGCCCTGACTGCACAGTTCAGAGAAACTGCTACCCCTTCAAGCACCTAAAACACACGTGGCAGAGTCACCAGATAACCCCAGCCCTCACTTCTGACTCCAGAACCTCACTTCATACACCTGGGGCTGACAATACAAGGGCACACAAAACAGGAAGGGGCAACACTTCTCCTTGAGAAAGTTATGACTACTGTTAGCATACAACCCATGGCCACCAGCCCTCAGAGAAACAAAAATGGCAAAGGCCACTGACTTCAGAGTAAGAGAGTGTTTCCAGAACGTGTCTACAATTCTTTCTAAATTTGGCTGGAGAAATGGCCCTGTACCAGCACCTAGTCCACACCACAGTAAATCTATTTTGTTTTGTCCTAGACACTTATATAAGTAGTATGAAAGAGGAAGTTTATCACAAAAGCAACACAAAATCACTAATAAGTAATCCATTCATAATTAGAAGACTGATACAAAAATGGTTCTCAAGAACAATCACTACTCTCCCCTTCTTTATCCTGCAGCCACTTGTAGAAGACATAAAGAAATGCAAAGTGTCTATTTAAACACAAACTCTTTATGTATACACACAATGCACATGCAAGTGACTGTATCTGTAAGGCAGATTTCATAATAACAAATTCATCTTAGCAAGAGAAACTCTACACCTGAGATGTGATGCTGGACATCTGTGTGATTTCCACATTCAGAAGACAGACTGAATTACTGTATCTCACCATAAGATGATCAACACACACAACACTGCAGTAAGTCTCTAAATAAAAGAAACCAAGATGGTGAAAAAAGGCAGCTGGTAGTGACAGTACTTGATTTACTAGCCTAAAATATTATTAAGGGTTAACAGCAGACAGCATCCCTCAAAAGAACAGTTCCTCTTGTTACAGCCTGAAGTGAAAGGGAAAAAAACAAGCCAGGGTTCAACACACATCCTCAAGAGCTTCTCTGCTGCAAAAAGCCATTTCTACCTTGTCTCCATGACCAGCTCAAAACCTCCCTGCTAGGCCACATGGCCCCCTTTCCATCCATGATCCACAAGCACAATAATTATTTAGCAGCTGTACCCAGCTTCCAAGGTGCCCAAGAGCCAGGGAGGAAACAGTCTTGGCTCAAAGAAATCCCAGAGAATGTCAAATTACTCCAGCCTAAGCATTTTCAGGGCATGTTGCTGGGGCATACGTTTAGATACAGAGAAAGATAAAAAAATAAGTGACCAGAATAACACCCTTTCTCCCAGAAAGGAGAAACACAAATGATAAATCCACCAGGGAAATCATTGTCTTGATGCAATCTACTTGGAAAGTTCACTTCAATTTTCTATGTGCAGTCATGAAAAATAATTTTTAATCAAGCTCCAGACTACACTGGGATTCTCAGCCCTATACTTACTATACTTACCTCCTATACCTTTCAGTCCCATATCAATTTTTTCTTAGCAAATGTTAGTAACTTATAATCCAAACACATGGTTTCACATGGTTACCATCCTACAGCAGTTCACAATTTTCAGTTGTTTAATCTTAGCACTAGAGAAAATAAATTTCTACAAATTTGGTTTTAGCTCTGATTGGAGTTTTGGCTGTATGAAAAAGACATTGTAGGCTTCCAAGCAGATTAATTACCAGGTGTCCATGCCCATACTGATGCTTTTACCTGTCAAAGAGATGCCAGATAGCTTGTGGCTCCCAATCCACCCTCAGCCCAAAGGAAGTGCCCACACGTGTGGCTAACACCAGTGCATTCCATAAGGACAGGCTGACTTCATGGCTGGGCTAGACTGGGCCACAGTGGGCAAGCCTGCTCTTCAGCAGCACACTCCTGAAGTGCTAAACCAGCAAAAAAACCCCCAAAAAATTAATCAGCTGCTTTTCCTCCATTTAAAAGAAAACTCTGAAGACCTCAGAAGTGGCTCACCAAGGAATCAGGGACAGCCTAAGGCAAAGGGTAGAAGCCTGCATCCTTAGAGGCAGGGTGCAGCACCATGCCAGCTACAAGACAGGCTGTGCTGTGAGGTGGAATAATATCCTAGGTTTACTCACTAGCTTATCTAGGAGTTATTTATGCATGTAAGACCAGAATGGAAAGAAAACCACCACAGAGAGAACCCCAGAAAAGTTTCACCCATGCTAACCAGTCCACTGCTGTCAGCTGAAACTTGCTGGAAGTTCAGAGAAAGTAATAATCCTTCACCGGACATGTGCTTATTTGAAGAGGCAGCCAGGTTGTCAGCAGCACCTCACCCACCCTCCTGACTGTGCCTGCCAGACACTGGGGCAGGACGGCAGCCAGTCTCTCCATGGCATGCACTGGGTGACAGCGAGTCTCCTCCACAGCACACACCAGGTGACAGCCAGTCTCCTCCATGGCACGCACCAGGTGACAGCCAGTCTCCTCCATGGCACGCACCAGGTGACAGTGAGTCTCTCCATGGCACACACCAGGTGACAGCCAGTCTCTCCATGGCACACACCAGGTGACAGTGAGTCTCTCCATGGCACACACCAGGTGACGAGGAGAGCTGGAGCCTTGGGACAGTTCCATGCTGGGCCCCACACAGGGTACTAAGGGGGGCTAAGGGTCCTTGCTAGAGGAGGAACACGGGGACTCTTCTCTCTGTACATGACATTTCTTGCACATCTCTGTAACACCTCGCCCCAAAACCTCCAAAGCACCTTCAGTGTGCTTACCCACATTCCTGACTGGCACAGCAAGGCACAACATGCCTCAAGTCACTCAGAAAGGAGATGACTGGGATTCCCAGTTCAGTACTTCATTTTCTAGGCAGGACAGCTTTACAAGCATGTAGTCAGTTATCCAGCCGCCTATTTTAACAAGCCAAGAAGTATTTCCAGTAATTCCCCTTCTTCCTAACAACAGCAGCAGATACTTCCAAATAATTAAACTCAGTATATAGAAAACAAGAATCTCTGCATCCAATATGGAATTAGATGAGTTAGAGATGGGAAGGAGAGGAGTGAAGATGTAACTGGAACTCTTCACATTGGCCTGTTCGTTCTCTTAACAAATGGTTTTGTCATCACTGACTGATATTTATATATACCAATGATGCATTTATGATGAGTTTTATATCAGACATGTCAAAACACGCAGTAAACCCTACAGCAAATCCTAGAAGTTAACCACAAGCACCACGTGGGAACTAGAGATACAGAATTGTCAGAACAATTCTGAGCTGCAGTTGCTCTATTTTGGCATTGACTCCCAGCATAGGGCATGGAGATTTCAGGGGAAAGTACCAGAAGCTGTGCAGCAGGTGTGTCACAAGCACGTGAGAAATTTTCCCCTAGTCCTATGCAAACCATAACTATCAGCTTACATCCTGACTCAGGAAAAAAAATTCTTCCCAATTAATAAATTAATCTAGCTGATGTGACTGAATTATTTTCTTATGTTTAACTACAAAAGTTCAATGAATTTACTCTGACTTATAATTGTGACAAGGAAAGCCAATGTTAATGTCTGTACTAAACACATATATCCTCACTGATTTTGACAGAATTACACACACAAAAAGTTCAAAGCGTTAGGCTATGTATTTCAGTGCACTTTTGAAAGTTAATTAAAAAACCAAACAAAACCAAAACAAACCCCACAAACAAAAAACACTCATCAGACAGCTCTTTCTATAGAAGGACCACACTCTGTTACCAATGTGGCCCACAGAACTCGTTCAATTCTCACATTTCTACCGGGAGCTGACTGCTCTATGACATGTGGCCTAACCTGAACCTTCCTGTTTGGCACCCTCAGAGCACAACACCAAAGGACATAGTGGGGAAAAAAAAAAGTTAGGAACAAAAAGGGAACAATACAAAAAAGGAAGAGTATCAAATAGTTTTCACAGAAACTCATAACTTAAAGAAAATCTGTTTTCAGAGCAACAAGTCTCCCGGTGTCTATCAAAGCCGAGCAACTCCAGAGCTGACGCCGGCAGGGAAACGCAGCCGCTGGAATTTGATGAGCACGTCCTCACTTTGTCCCACTAAGCCTTTATTTTTGAGGGGAGCACTCGGACCACCCGCACCCTCAGGCAGAGGAACACCCGTGCACCCTCTCACGAGCGCTCCGGCTGCGCTTTCGTGCCGCCGAGGTCCCGCACCGCCCGCGGCCACGAGGAGAAACGGGGCTCCCGCCCGGCCGGGGCCGCCAGCCCGGCTCCCCCGGCCCCAACAACCGAGGAACCGAGGGGGAACTCCGTGCGGGGTCCCTGGCCGGGCGCTGCTGGCCCAGGCTGGGAGAGCGGGCGGGCAGAGAGGCAGAGCCGGGCACGCCGGGCCGGGCCCGGGCGGCCGGGAGCCGGCGCGGGGAGCTGGATCCTGCGCCCGCCGCACGCCCGGAGCGCCGAGCGAGGGGCTGGGCCGCGGGGAACCTCACCTGCGAGCAGAAGTAGGAGCCCTGGATGCCCAGCTTGAGGCAGGTGGGGCACTGCAGCTTGGCCTCGCTGCTGCAGCCGGCGGTCTCGCAGACTCTGCGGGTCTCCACCGCCGCCGCCATGCTGCCGGGCGGCCACGGGGGAGGAGCCGCCGCCCGGAGCTGCCGCCGGCTGGGGCGGGCGGGGAGAGCAGGACGGACGGAGGGAGGGACGGAGCGGGAGGGGGAGGAGGCTCCGGGGACTCAGAGCCGCATGCAAGTCGGCCTTGAACGCTGCCGGCCATGGGCCATGCGCAGCTTCCCTGGGCGACCTCGCCACCCTCACGGTAGAAAGGGGTTTAGCCTATTGAGCCCGGAGAACTGAGAGGAGATCTCATAAATGTCTCTAAGGTGGCTGTCAAGAGGACGGTGCCAGACTGTTTTCGGTGGTGCCCAGTGACGGGATGAGGAGTTAACGGCCATAAACTAAAGCACAAGAAGTTTCACCTCAACATGAGGAAGAACTTCTTTGCAATGAGGGTAACAGGCTGCCCAGGGAGGTCATGGACTGTCCCTCTCTGGAGACATTCCAGACCCACATGGACGCACTCCCGTGTCTCCTGCTCTGGGTGACCCTGCCTGGATCATCTCCAGAGGTCCCCTCCAACCCTAACTGAGTCCGTGAAGAATTTCCCATAGTTTTCATCTGCGAGGCTGTACAAGAAATTTATCAAGCATATCTTCTTTATTATGGAGTGTGGGCTGTGGTATGTAGGTCTGTCTGTGTGGTTTATAACAATTCGTTTGCTCTATTTTTAGCCCACGTAAAACCATCACAAATTCAATATTCAGTAAGGCAGTAACTAAAATTAGAAAAACAGGCTGCAGAGTCAAAGTGGCATTGTCACATGAAGGATGCTGATTGTCTTCCTGGAAAGAGAAAGATTAGAAACCAATAATCTGTCATAAAAATAAATGTGATTAATGCACATATTAAATTTCTTCCACTGGCATGGGTTAGAGAGTGAAAAAAGATACTACCTGTGTCTGTAAGATGACTGTGTGTATGTTCTCTGGGTGTTGTCAAACTTAGTGTCAATGTAGAATCACAGAGTTGGTAAGGTTGGAAAGGACCTTTAAGATCATCAAGTCCAACTGTCAATATTGCTCCACCACCATGGTTAACAGCAAATCATGTCCTCAAGTGCTACATCCATGTTTTCTGAACACTTCCAGGGATGTGTTCACCTCCCTGGGCAGCCTGTTCTAATGCTTTACAACCCTTTCCATGAAGAAAAGTCTTCCCAATATCCAATCTAAACCTCCCCTGGCACAACCTCAGGCCATTTCCTCTTGTCCGTCACTTGTTACCTGGGAGAAGAGACCAACCCCCACGTGGCTTACAGCCTCCTTCCAGGCTCTTGTAGAGAAAAATAAGATCCTCCCTGAGTTTCTTTTTCACCAGACTAAACACCCTCAGCTGCCTCAGCTGCCTCTCACCAGAGTTGTACTCCTTCCTCTGCTCCATTGCCCTTCTCTGGACATGCTCCATCACCTGAATGTCCTTGTAGTGACGGGCTCAGAACTGAACACAGGATTTCAGATGCAGCCTCAACAGTATCACAGAGGAACAATCACTATCCTATGCCCTAAAACATCTCTGACTTAATATCAGTGCAAGATGGTTTTTGCTGGTTCATGTCAATAAGCAGTTGCTTTCAGAGCACGGGTAGATAGATGCCTATTGAGTGGGAGAATAGCTGCAAAACACTTCAGAGCACGTATCTGCAAGATCCAGCCCCTAGTACTGGGATCCCACTCCTTGTTTAAATTTTATCTGTCTTCCCAGTGCTGGCAAGTACAGACTATGATTTCAGTTAAAACTTTGCAGGATGAGATTCTGTCTTTCTACTTCAGTGCCATTAACGTCACTGAAACTACACCAATCCTTATTCTGATTTTAGTACACAAAATATTCTCCTGATTTCCCAGCATCCAGATGACTCCCCAGAGAGTGTGTTTCAAAATCCAAACTATAATCTCAGTACTTTCTGCAACTGTCTTATTCCCTGTGGTCTTCTGTCCCCATCTTTAATAAAGAATAACAATAATTTTAAAAATCTTAATCTCCTGGGTTTAGGCTTATCTCCTAGGCTAGAGGTTAAGTGTAAATTTCTGCTTCCCAGAGCAGAAAAGCATAGATCCTATTTTTTCAGAATAAGTGTATTCATATAAATCTACTTGATGCATTATGATAGCATTAATTGGCAAAAAGTGGCTAAGTAGCCCAGCCAGCCATAGGACAAGGGCAGCAGATACAGTGCAAGATCCAGGTTTGCTGTGTGATAAGCAAATTAACCAAAGGAATTTGATGTCATGCTATTACTGAAGTGTAGTTGCAGGTGGACACCTGTGTTTCTGACAGTTCTCACCTTCATTTCTGATAATGAAGTACCTTCAGTACTGATAATATTTGTATCAGCCTACCATTTGTAGAAAGCGTGAATTCACTGTCAGAGCAAATTAGGAATGTTTCTAGGGTGCCTGCAAAACACAAAGATTACAATAATTATTTTCTTGAACAAGTGAAAATAGCTGTGTTCTGATTCGTGCAGCTCATGCTGTGACAGTTTTTATGTCCCAGTTCTGAAGGCAGGCAACCAACTGCCAACCAACATCATGAAATATCTTTAAAGGACACATAATTGAGTGCTTATTTTAACCTTCTTGAAGGAAAATGTTACTGAACAGGCAGAATCACTCTTTAATGACCCATGTGCTAGCAGGTACTGTGGTGTGAAAAATCAGTGCTGCTTTTCCAAGTAACCAACAAACCAAGCTATCAAGCAAACTAGGACAGGTACCTTCATACACTTCAGCTGCCTCTTTATTCCATTTAAGGAACCCTAAGGAGTTGCAGACATCGTTTACCTGGTTAAGCAGGGTTTGCAAGTACCTGTTGTTACTGACATAGTATAAAAAACCTGAAGTACACTGGCTGATCTCGTTTCAGTATCTTCTGCTCAAATGTCATCATGTGCTTCTTGATGAGATTTCAGTACAATCATTATTAATAATTGAGGCTACTTTACTAAATTTTTATGATCACCTAATTCACATTCTAATTCATATCTGAATATAAATTCACAATTTACTCCTATTTTTGTCTTTCATCCTTACTGGGACAATGTCAGTATATGCTTGTGCTCATTTTGTAGTGGTCAACAAGGAGGCATGTAATGAAAAAAGAGGATTCCTGCTCTAACTAGTAGACGGAGTTCCTTCTGTTATTCGGTTTCATTTATTTGCTGTATTTCTGAAGTGCAAATTAAAGGCATGCTGTTTCCCTGCTTCCTTAGAGAAGCCAAGGATGCATGTATTAATTAAACAATTTAAATGGTATGTGTAATTTAAAGAACAGCAAGCCCCCTAACTGAGGAATTTGCAAACTTGCGTACTTGTCCTCAGCAGTCTTTGGAAAGAACACAGACTGCAATGGCAGATCAGCCTAGAATAAAAAACCCTGAAAGATTTGGCCTAGGGTTTGCTGTTAAAATGGTTTTTAAACAGCCCTACATCATCATCCCCATATTAAAAATTATGTGGTTTCTGTGGTATTTCAATGCTTTTGTTTTCCAATTTGGCCTTGATGTTCTGATTTACAAAGTGAACTGGCTCCTGCATCCTGAAGGTCCATCCACTGTCATTTCCCATTATTTGATGGCACAATCATTCTCACTGGGGAAGTTCACTGACCTTTGCTGTGACCTTACCTGAGCAGAGGTCTTTTTTCTCTGTCAGGCTTTTCACGTCCCTTTCTGGCTGCCTGTCCCCCTGTGTTACAGACCAGCACACACAGAGACCAGTGCACGGGTCACGAATTTTATAGCCCATTCATGATGCTTGATTTGTGTCCACTGCTGTCCTCCCAGCTTCTCCAAAGTGATGCAAAGCTGGGAGAACGTGAGGGCAGCAAAGAGGGCAAAAGGGGAGGTCAGCAATGTCTCATGGGTCAGAGAGCAGCTGCAGAAAAGCGAGAGCAGCTGGCAGCTGAGACAGCTGCTGCTCAGGGAGAAAATGGCCACTGAATTTGACATAACTTAATTAAGAGAGCACCTTAGCTTGGGTCCCCCCTCCTCGCTTTGCCTCTCTGCATTGCAGCAGTGGGGGCTGGGCAGTCCCCCTTTCCCAGTGAAGCTCTTGGTAGCCGTCTCCTGTTCAGGCTCATTGAAGACACAATTAAATGCCTCTTTGTCTAGGGAGGGCTGAAACAATGCAAAAATGCCACCCAGGAGCCAGAGCACATGCAAATGTGCACTGTTGTGGCTTGGCCAGATGGCACAGGCACTTACTGAGTTTCTCATACCAAATGCAACAGTTATGTAGGTTGTGTGTGTGTCTGTATGTGCATGCAAAAAAGAGAAATTGCAAACCCATCACAAACACCTCAAAGACTGCTACAAAAGCATGACCTTAAAAAGTGAATGGAAACCAGCCCTATAGGAAACATTACTCAGAGGAAAAGACAAACCTGTGCTCAAAGCAAAATAGTCTTTCTAAGAGCATAGGGGGAAAAAATAATTGTAAACATCCTTTGTAAATGAACAGAGTTGCATTAAAGAAATACCTGTCTCCATTTTTATTCTTTAAGGAAAAATCATGTGGGATTTCAGCTTCTGTGCAATTGTCTAAGTTGAAAGAGGCTGCAATGTATTTTAAACCCTTGCATCACTCTTTTCCCCTCCATTGGTGCAGATGTAAACTAAACTACTGAAAGGCCCACTCCAGCCACAATCCAGGCAGGAGCAGCCTTACTCAAAACTAATTCCAAGCAAGCTTTAGTTGTGGTGAAAAGGAAGGTCCTGCATCCTTTTCTTTTGATTTGATTGTTCAAACTGTACTGCCTCTTGCAGAGTCTGTATTAATGTAGGGCATCAAATTTGCACTATGATGTGAGAATGGTTCTCTCTGCATTCAAGAACACTCTTCTGGTATCCAAGCATTCTAGCATTTTCCCATGTATGTATATGAAACTGGCTGTTTTATCATGGAACAAGATGAAAGGGAAACAAGCTTCATCTTTGTAAAAAAAAAGGTGTTTTTATAAAAAGCATTCCTATTTAAACAGCAAGTTGCAAGCTTTAAAGGGAGAAACTCCACTGCTGGAAATATTTGAAAGAATCCATGTATATGTCTGGAGATGAGAAAAATTTTATTATTTGCTATGGAAACAGAGTAGGAGTCATGGAGTGAAGTTCTGGCCCAATGAATTCAACAGGAATGTTACTGATATCCAAAGAGATTTCACTCAGTTTGTGTCATCAGAGGGCCATAAAAATAGACTTAATAGTAGTAAAATCAGTGTGACATTAAAAATTCTTTTTATTTTCAGATTTCAAAATCAAATTAAGATGATCAGATTTTTAATCACATACAACATGGTGATTCTAAAAGTGTTATTTCATTCAAATCAGTGAGATACAGGCATGCAGATCAATTAGAGCTCATACGTACACTCTTCTGACTTGGATGCCACACTTTGCAGAATGAAGATGTTCCCAGCAACTACCTAAATTCACATTGGAAACTGATAAATCCCTGAAGGATTGCTGAAGATGAGATACTCAGCATTTCTTTACTTCAGCCCCTTCTTTTTTCCCCTATAACTTCAAAAGGTGGGGTTTCCTGGCTGTATCTATGATACCTCTTTGCCTTCTGTCTTAAATTTCCTTGTAGTTAGGATTATATCACTTGCAAGGCAGCCACATCACTTCTGAGCATCGTGTCTATGATGTGTGCTAGCCACTTCAAAGGATTACACTGGCTCATAATCCTCTCATTGCTGCTCTAAGTTGTTGGATAACTTCTGATGTCATCTTTAGAGGCTTTTTGCCTCCAAAACTCAACAAATCAAAGAAAAAAACATGTCCCAAACCATAACACGTGCTTGTTTCCCATTTGTGTGGCAGTGAGGTAGGCCGTGTTCTGAGCTCAGCTGAGCTATATTCATCTAGCTAATTAAACACTGTTAATAAGCATAGCTGTCTTATAGAGGGCTTCATGCTGTTCCCCCTGCCTTGCATGAGAGAAGTGAAATAGCCAAATGCTATATGACATTCAATACAATTTGGTGGTTAACACTCACTTATAGTTCTTCTCAGTAAAATGACCTTCAGGGCTGTAAAATGTAGGTCTGCACACATGGTTCTTTGAGAATAAAAATACAAAGCTAAACACGAAGAAGATGAAGAAAAAAATTATCAGGGAGGAAGAAGATTCTGGATGGATTATCGTTATTTATGTTAAGAGACTTAAAGGCAGGATTAAAACAGGCAGTCAAAGAATGTGCTTGGCTGCCAAACAAATAAAGTGAAATATAACATCCATATGGCAGCATTATTAGGTAAATAAATAGGAAGATTTATTAATTACTGTTTTGCATCAAACCATATATAATGAATTACCAGAAATAAAATTTTATGAAATAGGTAAAATGAACTGTATACCACTGGACAAAAAAAAAAAAAAAAAAAAAAAAAAAAGGGGAAAAAAAAAGAAAAAAACCTTCATGTACTTTCTGAATGTACAAATTTCAGGGATTACATTCTTGTTTTGCCATCACAATGTGATTTAAAATTATACAGTTTAGGAAGAAATATTTTCTTTTTCAATTTCTGTTTTGTCCCTGGGATAAAGATATGCCCCAGTTCTTTTACTTTCAAAAATGTTATGTTTCAAAACTGTTCATCAACCAGCATTACAAAAGGTTAAGAACTTAATTATATTTTGTTGTGTTTTTCTTTATTGAACCTTTTGCCTTTGAAAAGTACTAATCAAACGGCAGCACCGAAATGAATCCCGTGACAGGGTTTAACAGGCTGACAGTGTGCAGAAAAATGTGTGCATGGACGTGGTTTAGAGCTGGCCTTGGAAGTGCCGGGTTAACAGTTGGGCTCAGTGTTCTTAAAGCTCTTTTCCAACCTAAATGATTCTCTGATTCTGTTCCGGGGACAGTGGGCCACAGAGCGCAGTGTTCTGGGGACAAGGGACTGCACACCGCTGTGTTCCGGGCACAGGAGCCCTCAGAGCGCAGTGTTCTGGGGACAAGGGACTGCACACCGCTGTGTTCTGGGGACAAGGGACTGCACACCGCTGCGTTCCGGGGACAGGAGCCCTCAGAGCGCTGTGTTCTGGGGACAAGGGACTGCACACCGCTGTGTTCTGGGGACAGGAGCCCTCAGAGCGCAGTGTTCTGGGGACAAGGGACTGCACACCGCTGTGTTCCGGGCACAGGAGCCCTCAGAGCGCAGTGCCCGGCACAGCTCTCCGGAGCCCGGGCCCGCTCAGGGCGGGCGGTGCTGCTGCTTCCGCAGCGGCCGCCAGAGGGCGCTCCCGCCGCCGCCCGCCTCTTCCTGCCCGGGACCCAGTAGGAGGGGTTCCCGGCGGCCCCCGCGCTGGAGACTACATCTCCCGGCGGGCACCGCGCCCCAAACGGCCGCCGGGCGCTCGTGACCACCGGGCGGCCAATCGCGCGCGGCCCGGGGCCTTTACCCGCCCCCGCCCCGCCCCGCGGTGCGTCCGCGATCCGAGCGCTCTAAGATGGCGGCGGTGGAGCCGGTGAGTGCCGCGTTCCCTTCTCCCGCCCGCCGTGCCTTCGCCTTCCTCACACCGCATCCTTAGCCTCTTCCTCCCCGTCGAGGCGCCGCTCCGCCGGCCGCGACGAGCGAGGGCGCGGCGGGGGCCCGGCGCGGCGGGCAGGAGGCGGCTGGCCGGGGAGGGAGGCCGGCCGGGAGCGCACGCTCGCAGGGGCCGGGGCGGGGGAGGGGGCGGCGGGCACCGCGGCTGTGCCGGCCCCGCCGCCCGGCCCCGGCGGCCGCGGCTCCGGCAGGGCCCGGCGGGAGCGGGCCCGCGGTCCGGCGGCGCCCATTGTGTGGCGCCCCGCCCGCGGCCCCGGCGGCCGGCGGCCCGCCCGGCGCATGTGGCGCGGTGGGGGTGGCCATGTTGGTTCCCGCCGCCGCGGCCGGCCGGGCGGCGAGGGGCGGCTCCGCCGGCGGCGGGGAAGGGCCGCGTTCCCGGCACGCCGGGCCCGCAGGCCCGCGGGGAGGGAGCGCGGGGTCGGTAAGGCACGGGTACGCTGCTGGGGCAGCCGCGACAGCAGCCCGGCTGGTGAGACTCGGCAATCGAGTCTTTGCCCGGTTGTGGCATCTTTTATTCGAGAGTTTGGCTTTTTTAATTTTTTCAGACCTTTCATGATAATGCAGTATTTCTTTTTGTTTTTTCCAGGTGATAAGTTATGTTCATGGTTTTATGCTCGGTCTTACAAACGTAGCCCCAGCCTGCACTTCCATAATGAGCTGGAGCAGCTGGAAGTGATCCAAGTACAGTTGTTATTCTAATCCCACATGATTGTGTATCATGAGGAGAGGACAGCAGAAGACTCTGTTAGGGTTACAAGAAAACGCAGTTAAAGAGGGCTGCTGTCTTGCTGCTGTGCATAGCAGCTGTGGCTAAATAACCAGTGTGCTGTTTGGGGAGGCTTTGTAACATTTATACCAAGGAAAAGAGTTTGAAAATCAGTAGCTTTATATAAAGACTAATTTTGCCCTTTTGTGTAAGGGACACTGATTTTTCTCTTAATGGTGTTCTTCTGTGAACCAGACCCCATTTTTTTTTTTACCTACGAGGAAGAGATTGAAGCAGATCAGCATTTATAAATTGCATGGCAGTTCTGTACAGGCAGAGTCAGTTATTAAGAGTGCAAGACAGACCACCAGCAGCACCCTCCCTGTGTTCCTCAGCCATTGCTAAACACTTGTTTTCACATCCGAAAGCTAATCTTTGAGTTGTTGCCCACATATTTGAAGATGAGGGCTTCCTCTCAGTGCCGTGCTTTGTGGTGACTGGAGCTTAGTAGGAATTGCAATAAATAGTTTGTAATACAGACTTCAGAAATTGAAATGACTCTAAAGGCCTGGGCCTTGTGGCTTTCTCTGCTGTGCTGCTGGCACAGAAAACTGCCTTTGCACCCTTTTCTTCATTAACTCCATCTGCTCTTTGAGGTAGATCTGAGCCTAATGTAGCAGAAAGTATACAATTGGTTTTGTCATGCTGTGTCCCAGCAAGATTGATTGCCCAGATCCAGTTCACCATGAGCAGTTGTGCTGAACCCTAAAAGCAGAAGATAGGGAACACTCCCAACAGTTTAAGTAATTAATGCAGTTGTTGAATGTTCTGCCGTAGCTGCAGTGTGTTCACATTCAGGAGTCAGCTATCACCTGTGCTTGCTTATTTTCAAATTGAAGTAAATAACAAAATCTTTGTTGATTGTCCTTGTAGGTGGCTTCCCTCTCCTGCCTCAGCCTAAAGTTGGACGTGTGTAGTGACTGAGGTCAGGGGTGTTGCAGAAATGCTGCGTGCTTTGCAGCTGAACAATTTAATTGCATGTGTGGTTAGGGATTACCTCTTGATCATAGGGAGGCCTTTCTGTTGCTCACCTGCGAAATCTGGACCTGGGTTTGTAGAGATGTCATCTGTAATGCTTTCCTGGTGGGAGCATGTGTCTTGGGAAATGAAAATACAACTGAGTGTGCGTTGGCTTTTGTGTTTATTTAATACGGACTTCTACTAAGATCAGTGATGTTTCTAATACTGTCATGGTTTCAAAAGCAGCATACATTGAAAGTCTTAAGAGGCTTGAAAAATGTTTCAGATTGTTAACAAATACAGAAACTTGAGTTGAGAGTTCTGTAGAGAATCCCATAACAGTTGTCAAAAAAGCAAGATTATTCTATCTAAATACAGAGCAATTGCACAGCGGCTTACTTCTCCATTGTGGGGAGGACATAAACCTTTGCAACACTGACAAGTTAAAATTCTCACTTTTTCTTGTGATGTCTAGCTTTTTCTTTTAAAAATATTCACATTAATTTTTGAGAATATTCAGAAGTGCCACCTGTCAGAATGCTCATACAGCCTTTGAGGATTAGATGTGATCAAGTAAAACCACACATGCAAAAGTCCACACCAAAACCAGTAGTAATGCTTTAGTAAACAGTAAGTTACGAAAGGTGACTTTAAAATGTATCTGCACAAAGCCTATGACTTCTAGGTGCATATGAATCTAGTCCCTCATTGTGCAGTTTGGAAATAGCATCATGATTCTTTTATGTTTTTGCTTAACGACAGTTATTGTCATAAATGCAATTCTTGTCAATTTAACTCAGTTTTTTTTAGCCTACAACAGTGACATTTCAGTTATCTGTAGTTTGAAAAGTGCTTGTTTGAGAAGGTAATAATATATAGGTGGGAATCAAAACTTAGTTTAAGTGAAACTATTATCTCAAGGGGTTAGAAACATACTGGTGTAGGACCTTAAAATTCTGGAAAGTTTATAATAGCTCCTAAAATTCAGTGTAGGCTGAAAGGTATTTATTTTGCATTATTTGCAGACAGGTGGCATGTAAGTTGAATTAAACTTCAGACTTGCTCTTGTTGCTGGGTATTTCTGCTGTAGAAGTCAGTGACCTGCTCTGCTTGAAGTCAGTATAGCATTAAACTGCAGCATTGTGAACACAGTTGCGTGCTCATTGCATTTTGGTGAAATGATACAGGATAGATGTACCTTACATGATGTTTTATAATGCAGAATATTTATCATAAGCTTTTGAACTGTAAATAACATTTGAGTGAGTATGGAACTTCCTCTAAGAGGGGTATGTTGCACATCTTGTAAATTCTTTGAGATAAACACTTTTCTGAAAGCCATTTAAAATAATTGCATTTCACACAGCATATAAAATACCAAACTTATTTCAAAGAAATGCATAAAAATAGCATATGAAATCAAGCTGTGGTTCATTTACTGGTACTACCTGCAGGTGTGGAGGTACATGGGAAACTTTTTGATGGAAAATGTGTCCCTTTTGGCAGCTTTGTAAAGATGAGTTTGAATTTTGAGGAGAGAGAGGGGAGCATTAAATAAGGGATGTTGGTAGAGTCCCTTGTTGTGAAAGAGAAATGCAGACTTTAAATGTGAATTAATGTGACTTTTTCCTCAGATAAGTTATTTTTCAGTTTTGAAATATTCTATAGTCAAGATTAAACTTGAGTTTAGAAACTGTTTATTATCTTGCAGTAGTCCTTGTTTCTTGCAGTTGAAAACCTGTTCCTGTGTAGGACACTGGCGTTAGGAAGGTGTGAGTGTGTGATGTGCAGATGTAAGTGTGCTGTAACACGACTCTTGTTAGTGGCCTTCACGTGCCAACTGTCCCTGAATTCTGTATAGTGGATGTAAGGCAGAAAAGTTTTAGCTGTTTAAGTTTTTTGGGGGCTGTTTTTTTGGGGTTTTTTTGTTTGGTTTTTTTTTTAAATAGAGGTCTGTTTCTCTTGTGCTCTGTGCTGTTCATCAGATAACCTGTATGTATGACATCCTTTGCAATCACTGGGCATACCAGTAGTACATCCAGTAGTTTTTCTTTGAAGACCTCTCTTGACCATTCTTGCATTCTACATTAAATTCCTTTCTGAAGATTGAATGTGTTGTAAATTTTCAGCGGATATAAAATTCTCTGTTGAACCAGAGGCTCAGTATACTTGGGAAGCATGGAGGTCTTTTGTGTAGGAGTGTTTGGGGAAATTAGAGGCTTTTTGTTCTTTGAATCATCTGAACTGTTCTCGCAGCAGTTTTGGTAAGTTTTCTTGTCTGAGTGCCTTAGAACTGCAGAATGTTATATGTGGAAACTCATCCTATGGGTAGATTTTGTGTTCCAGTAGCAAAGGCAGCAGCAGAGTGCAAACTGAGGTGTTAGCACAAGGGGAACTTGCTTAGGCAGCTACAAAGACACTGAGTTAGTTTGATATTCCTTGTAAGCTGTTTGCTAACGCTAGTTTGTGAATTAAATGGTGAAAATCTGATGGGCATTTTCAAGTATATATAACCCATTTTTCAAAAGTCAAAAGGGCTATACATAGTCTTTGTATCTTTTAAATATGAGGTGATGTTTCCTAGAATACCTTTGACCATGGAGGAAGTATGTGACTTTTTTACTTGGTCTTTTGTTCCTGTTCTGCACGTGTGCTGAATTTCTGTTGTGAACTGAGGGGACATCACTTGGTTAAAATCAGGTTTGTGTTCTAATAGCAATTGCCTTTCTAAAAATCTGTGGTGGTCTAAGTAATGATGAATGCAATTAGGATAGTTGTTCTCTGTTATATCTTGCTGTGTCACAAGTAGAAGTCCTTTCTTTGTCCTGGTGTCTGGAAATCTGCTTCACACTTTTAGATTGGCAACAGGTGGCTCTTAGTACGTCTCTTCCAGTTGCTGTTACATGTACTATACATTATTTTTACCTCTCTACATTCATTCCTCAGAGTTGTGTGTTAAATAATCCCTTGGTTTGTTTTCTTACAAGATGTAATAATTGCTTCTGGGTGTGCTTTAAACTTTTTATTTTTGTCCACAATTTTTGAAATAAGTAGCTCTTGAATTTTGTTCCTTGGAAATTATCCTAACTGTAGTGTCATAGCAGTTATCCACAAGACATGTAAGGACCAGCAGATAGTAGAAACTGTTCTTCCCAAGACATCAGGTAACTGGGGCATGCAGTTTCCTTCTTTTGGAAATCCTAAACAAGAAGGTGAAAACTCCAGAATGTAACTTATTTTGATTTAATGTGAGAAGACTTGGAAAGCCTCTTCCACTAATTAATTCTCTTAGCCTTCACCAAGAGCACGTAATAGTGCCAGGTTATGTCCTTTTGGGCAGTAATTCTTGCACTCCAACTGGACTTGCTGAACAAGTTCTGTAGACAACTAATGACATGAATGTGGTCTGGGCAGCATCTGAAAGCCCTTGGTAAAACCTAGTCAAGCTGCTTGTTCTCCTTAATAAACAAACCTGATGAAGCAGTTTTTATTGCAAATGTTTTGTTTCCTGTCCTGGTGACGTGCACACCTTTCTTGGATATGTTGGTCATTATGTGCTGTGGAGAAAGAGTAAATAACACTAATTAAATTTGCAAGTGTCCGAATCCAAGTAATTGCAGATATACAGAGTCATTAAATGCTGAGTAGGCAAATGTTTCATGGACTCTGCAGGCTGATTCCTACATCAAAAACCATGTGGGTGGTGAATAAATGTCACTTAATTATGTGCTGTCTTGTGGATGAGAAGTGGGATTGGCCATGTGAAGCTTTCCAGTTTATCTGGTAATACTACCCTATTTTGTTACTTATATTTTAAAAGCAGCAAAGTCAGTGGTTACTTAGTGTATAGAGTCAATTTTAGGTTAAAGAATACATTAGTTATGAGCAATGGTAAAGTACTATGAAGGATTTTAAATAAAGTAGCCCAGGAACTCCAGGTGGAGTCAGTCTGACTTTGGTTAATAGTGTTGCAATTGCAGGGTTCCAAGCTGTGAGTTGCTAAAATGTGGACATTAATTCATGTGGTATTTATAGAATAGAATTGTGTGCAATTTCTTGTAGAATTTCTTGGACCTCAGGACTTTAAATACCAATTAACAAACTTACAGTTTCTATTTGACTAATAACAGTAAGTGCTTTGGTATACAAACATTTCATTTTGGTACTCAGAGCAATGAGGTAAAGGTAAGATGAAAGGAAAGAGGAGCTGATAGTGATTAACCAGCCAAAAATTAAAATGCTTATTTTTCTGTTTTCCTTGATGGCTGTGGGAAACAGAAGGAAGTGAAAATAAGCTGGTTTAGGCTTCTCTCTGAGGCCAGCCAGAAATAATGTTCTTTAATAGTAAGTTCTGCGTATAGACCTGTAGTTATCCTTGATGGGGCAGCCTGTTGCTGAAAAAAAGTCTCTTCTGGTGGCGTAGTTCTTGAGGGGAGTGGCACAGTCCTGGGTCAAGGTCATAGTTAAGTGGGCCTTGGAGCTGAGCTGTCATTCTCTTGTTTTGGACAGGAGCTTGGGTAATGGTTAGTCTGAGTTTCATGAATGCCGTGTAGCTTTCAGAATATCTAAAGGGACTTGATACTGTGGTAGCTTAGGTAAAATGTATGTACTGAGTCAGGTGTATTCTGTTTGTCCAAAACCAGAATTTCATGTAATTGTGTGAAGGATGATTATCAGTGTACCAGGCAGATGTTGAGGCTCGTTGCATTTTTCTTTTTGTCTGAATGTGCTACCTTAATCCTTTATAATGTAGTCTTTTGTTAGAAGTTATGAAACAGTTTAGCCATGCATGTGCTCAGTGGCTTTGTATTGATTCTTCCATTTTATGTAGTTGTGATAATTCTGGAAGAGTGACCAGGGAGACTTTGGGATTAGCTCTTTGTATGTTGAAAGCTAGTTGCTGAGCAAACATGAGATTCTCAACTGAAATTGTTTTTGGAAGATACTCTGCATCTGCATTCAGCAAGAGGGAGTCTGAAGTTAAAATTCCTAGTGTAATAGCATTTGTAAATCAGTTGTGAATATTAGATGTCACAGCTGCAGAGTATTATGACTGAAAGCAAGCTGTATCACAAAACCTAGTGCTATTCCAGAGTATCAGCAGAATATTTCTTATTATATTTGCACATGTAACTTTTCTGAATTTTCTAGTTAGATGCCCCTGAAGGAACCACACTTAAATTTTAGTTGTCTGGGTGTGTTTCTTTTTAATACAATACAGGTAAAGTGAAGGAGGAACTGTTGAAGTGCTTTCTTGGTGAATTGTACAGCTTCTGTGCACTTTGACTTGTTCAGTGGGATGGTTTTGGGTGAATGAAGATGAATGATACCAAAAATAAGTGGGGGTAACACTAGAAATTCTATTCCAGATAGAATTTGATGGTCTTTTGAAGGTCTGCTTAGCTTTTTATAGTATTACACTGGAGGAGATGTGACAGATTTTTCAACACTGTGCTTCTGTGGGTTTGTTAGTGATGATCCCTTTGGGAGATCCTTAGAAAGCATTTAGTTTTATTTAAAGGAAGGGAATGGTGCTATTGTACTGTGTAAATCAAAGCACTGGCCAAGTGCTCCTGTTAGATCTTGACATGTCAGTCTCTTCACTGTGCCTGTGAGTGTTCTGAAATGTCATGAGGTGTTCTTCTAGGTGGGCTGTTAAACTAAAGCATACTTGATTATTTTCAATCACAAAGGAGTAACTTCTCTAATGTAAAGCGCAATATCATGCTTAGTAAGGAAATAATCATTAAATAATCATCATATCAATAATATATTGACAATGAAAAGAAAATCCCTGTTAAGACAGATCTTCAGGTGTTATCCAGGAGAGTTTGCCAGCTGGGTCAGTGAAGATTGAACAGTGTTATCACTTCATATCCACTTTTCAACAGCTTTGGTGTGATAAATGTATGTGAAAATCTGGAGTTCCATTAATTAAATTGCTTAGCATTACTTAATTCACTCTTATGTTATTTTCTGTTAAAACCACAAAATTTCAATTAATTTTTAAATACTACTCTTATATTGCCACATTTGGAAACGTGTAGAGTCTGAGTCTGCTGTACTTAGCTTTTATTTATATTACTGAAGCGCTTTTTCTTTCATGGGGTCACCTGTATAGGCAATTTGTGTTAGCTCTTGGGAAGGAGCTACAGTCCTCATTCTGTGTTTCTGTAATATTGTAGCATGGATTGCAGGTTGGGGAGGGATGGTGGTAACTGGCGGAGACACTTGGCCTCACAATAAAGTTTTGTATTCCCTGGTTTGAAGGAAAGGCATTAGAATTTCAAATCTGGCACAGTGACTTCTCAAACTGAATGACAAGCCTGAGGGAGTTTGTATGCAAAGAGAATATAATTTACTACTTTATGTTAAAGTATATTTAACATTTCTAGAGCTGTCTCTAGAAAGTTGAAAAATAACTCTTGAAATCAATCTAATAAATACTAAACCAGTAAGTACATTTATTTCAGTTGGAAATTTGAGAACTGATGCGTGTTCCAATTCTGCTGTTTGGTTCATGATGATGTTGCAAATAATGTTGCAAATACAGAGATAACTGTGCACTGGCTTGGCTTCTAGCTGCTTGCAGTAGCTGTTTTTAGCTCTGAGAATTTTAGTTTTATCTTCTATTTGTATTAATAGTTATTTTTTAAATAACAGAGCCTGTACGCTTGTTTCAAATGATGCTGTCAGAAGCTGATAAAAATAATTTTCATTCTGAAGTTACTATTCTCTAAATTTATTTTAGCTGTGCATATTCTAGATAACATAGATTCTGTATTTCTAAAATAGTACTCAAAACTATTTCAAAATTAAATAAGTATGTATAGCAAGCCATTTTGGAAACAAGTTACATAGGAAGCAAATCACTGAACAGCAGAATGCAAATTCCTGCAGTTAGTGTTTATTGTAACACCTGTTTAGATGTTGAAGAATAAAGGGATACAAATTGTGCTTTCATTATGGGATTTGGGCCCACAATCAAGATAAATTATAGGAACTCTTCACTCTTTCTGAAGTAACATTAGAGAACTAAATCACTTCAATAAAAATTGAGAAGGAATGTATTAATAACTCCTTTCTTCAAACAGGAAACCACTCCCAACCCCCAACCTGCAGAAGAGGAGAAAACCGAACCAGCACCTAGTCAGGAGGTTGCCAGCCCTGAACAGTATATTAAACATCCACTACAAAACAGGTAAATGGTACAGAAACTGATTATACTTTTGCCAGGGATAGAAAAATGCCGGTGGCTTTGCAGCTCTTGTTGACCTTATATTCTCTAGCAGTATTTTGAGAATTCTCAGTGGTTTTTTTGAAGATTTTTACAGTGGGGTTGCAGAGTAAGGAGAATCGGCTCCAGATGTTAATATTTAGAGTCTTCAGATAATCCAGTTACAGAAGCTGAAAATCTTTGCAAGTTTTCAAAATGCATCCAGGTACTTTGAAAGAGCATGACTTTGCTTTTAGTTGGAGGCAGACAGAGCTTTTGCTGGTTATTGTCTGGTGTATTTTAAGAGGCTAACACTGAGGTGAAGCTGCTGCCCACTAGAGCTTGCATTCTGCCTTGTACTTGGGTAAATTAAGGTGCTGGTGGTAAAAACTTGTAGTTAAAATTATTTCAAAGTTAGAAAATCAAGCCCTCTTAGAGCTTGAAAAAGACCAGCTTGGAAGTAATTTCCTCCAAGTGAGATGATGAGTTACTGTGGAATGCTCAGTACTTACTGTTGGCAGGTGCCTTTTACCTAGTGATACCTTACTCTTTTTCTAAGTTTTGAGCAAGTGTGGAAAACACTGGTTCCCTGTAGTGATATACTGTGTGTATCCCATTTTCCTTGTTGTCTTTCAGCTTCCATCTTCCTTCTCTTCTAAATACCTTGACTAAATTGATGCTAACAGTTCTTTACAAGTGTTAGTGAGGCTATTACTAGAATGGAGTAAACTTTTAAAACTAGGTTTGAAATGACAGAAAGGGTCTCAAAGCAATAGATTGACACCTAGTGACTTAAAACTCTCTGCTGAGAGAAGATAAATATAGCCTAGTGCTAACCCGAGTTACTTCAACACTACTGAAATTATCAGAGTGGAAAAAAACCCCAACTATTTGATTAAATGCCTCATTAGGTATCCTCTTCCAGCATTTTAAATTGCTGCAATGATGCTTTTTAGATTCAGAAAGAGCATCTCTGTGTGAAAGGTTCAATTCTGTCTTGATATTTGTACTCAGCAGAGATGATTTTTTTCATTCAGTCTTGTCTTTATATATGCTGATTTAAAAACTTGAGACAATCAGTTTGTGGGGATTTGAGGTGGTTGCCATTAGTAAGCTTAATGCAGCTTGCATTTTAAAATTTATACTTTCCTAGTATGTGAGTGCTTGGGAAGCTTTCATGTCATACATAGCTTTGGAGTGATCTAATTTGCTTGTGTAACCTTTACAAGGAAATTACTGGCCAGGGAGCTCAGTTTGAATCATTGGTGTTGTTTTAGACCATCATCAGTTGTTTGTGGTAGGGGATTGCAGTTCAGCAGTGACTGCAAAGAGAAAGATCTGAAGTTTAGAGTCTTAAAAGAATTGCAGAGCTATTGGAAATATTTGCCTAATGTATTGATAAGTCTGCCACTATTCTTGTAATGAAGGCACAAACATTGTTAGTCTGTAAAGAATTGATAATGTAGCTTATTGATGAAAACTGACTTCCATGGTCGTAATATATTAAGGTTTGCAATTAGTTTGAATATAACAATAGAAATAATTACATTTTTAAAATACTTTAATTTCTATGGTTTTATTTTGTTCTCCTTTAGATGGGCACTCTGGTTTTTTAAAAATGACAAGAGCAAAACTTGGCAAGCAAATCTTCGTCTTATCTCAAAGTTCGATACTGTTGAGGATTTTTGGGCGTAAGTAAAGATTTTTCAATCTGCACAATAATTTTGAGATTTGTTGGCAAAGCTTATGTCAAAGTCAAAAAACCCATAAAGTACTCCATTAACTGCAAATTCTTGTGTGTAATCTGAAATATTTGCAAAATTGAAGGTGAAGTCTGTTGGAGAAAATGCAAATGGAGAAGTTATTCATCCTTTAAATGCACAGTTGTCTTGCTGAAACTCTGCAACACAGCTTATATTCATGTGTACATGACAGACATGTAGAACATTTAATTTGTGCAGTAGCTATCTCATAGTAACGTGAACCTGTAAATTCTGGTGGCCAACTAATTGCCACTTCCATGGCCCCACGTTTTCCTTCTTGATTAAATTGACCACTGGCTCATGTTGCATGTTTGAGAGCCTGAATCTGGAGTGTGGAGTTGAGACTCATGCAGATGAATGGCATTGTTGAAAAAAATTTGGTAGCGGTTACAGAAGAAATGACCTTCATTCTAAGTTGAAGGTCTGTGAGAGTGGTTAGGCTCCAACAGCAATAAAAAGCCCCTGAAGGTGGTCCTGTGCTTTCCAAACACTTGCTTCAGTCAAGGTTTTACCTGCCATAATGCCAAAATATGGAGAAAATGCAAGTGCTATGAAATTGAGAGTGAAGAAAAAAAAAAGCATTGTATATTTGATCTTAGTCTTTCATGCTACATTGAGTGGTAAGGTTCTTATTTTGTTGCATACTTTTTTGGTGATCCCTGTGGAAGGAGATGGGGTCTGGGTGTACTAATAGGACCCATCAGTGACCCATTAGCCCAAGGAGGGGAAAATGCTTCTGCCTTTTCAGTAACTTTATTGGTGCAGTCCTGACAGGGAGTGGGATTCTGGGCTTGTACCCTGCATTCCCACTCGTGCTGTGGGGATGACTGCAAACTGTGCTTCACTCAGCTGACAGTGGTGGGGTATGTGGTGGGCAGCTGAGTTGTTTGAAGCTCACTACTAAAGTTGGTTAAGTTTTTGAGCTTCTATGACTGAGATATTCTTGGTAATTAAAAAGTGCAGAAGTCTGCAGTGAAGGTATAAAATCAGCCACCAGCAGTTAAAGTTACACCTCCTTTGTGGCTGGAGTGGGCAATAAGTGTGTTGTTTTGGGGAGAAAATCTCAGTGTCAAGGTAAACTGTTATATTTGTAACTGGTGTTACAAATGCCTGTGCGTGCTTTCTCATTGTTAGAACATCAAAGTAATCAGTTTTCTTTTTGATGCTGAATTATGCCTTGATACTAGTTGTTCTTGGGGTACAGGTTGTTGTAATATGTGCAGGCCTCCTTCTGAAGTCTGACCTGTTAGGGGTGGAAAAAAGGCCTCTATCTCCTTGTTTCAGGACATGACACTATGTACTCCTTTGTTTTTGTGAATTACACGGTTGTAAATTTAATTCTGGATATACATTTTATTGTCTATCGTCTGTTCTTGTCTTTTGAGTCCTTAATTTGAATTATAAGGCCTACAGCATTTGTACCTAGAGTGCTGTATCAAATAGCAAGGTTGAGCATTTCTCCTAAAAAAAATTCTCAGCAGTGTGAGTAGCCCTAGAAATAGAAACAGTTATCCTTATTCCATGAATGCATTGAATACTCATGGCCACAGAACCTGCTGCCCTAAAAGCTCAGTGAGTTATGTTCTAATAACTTTGAACTTCAGGTCTAAACCTTAGAACTAGGTTTAAAAGAAGCATTGGGAATGAGTTTAAAAACAGTTGTGGAGTTCCTATTCCATTCCGCTGCTTTAACCCAAGAACATCTTAATACTGATACTTTTATATTGTTAAAAAATACTTAAGAAATAGGGTTGCTTCTGAAATAACTTTATTGCTCCTTAATTTTTGGGCTTTGTTTGGTCATAGGTCTTAAATTCTTTAAGAATTTTGTACCTTAAAACAATGCTTAGTTTCTAATCCTGCTTTTTTCCCTCCAATAGTTTATACAACCATATCCAGCTCTCTAGTAATTTAATGCCTGGTTGTGACTACTCGCTCTTTAAGGTAGGCTTGCTAACATTTTTTTCTTTAGTTAAGGATGTTGATGGATGATTTCCTGACTAAGCAAGACACTGTCCAGATATTTCACTTAAGACATTTAGGAACATGGTTTGTTATGTCATAAAGGTGTTATTTTTTTTTAAGAAGTCCCAAACATTGTCTGAAAATCAGAGTGTCACTACTTTGAAATTTTAAGTACTTGCTTTAACACATTACAGGCAGTAGATTTTAATCTGTAACTCTTAGTGTTTGTTTTACATTTGAGATGTTTGTGCAAACAATTAAGTGTAAATTTTGCTAATGTGAAAGGTTTTCCAGCTCTGTCACTTGATGTGAAATGAGTTAAAATATCTGTGGGACTCAGCAGTGTTGATCAGTGTTACTTATGGGTGTACTGCTAGCCAGATGCACAGTACTGCTATTAATTTTTATACTAACAGGTAAATGCTGTATTACTTAAGCATGAAATAAAAAAGTGCACCAAACATGGACACTTCCTCAGAATTTTCTTATTGTCCAGACTAGTGAATAGAGAAAGTCTACATGAAACCATATCTCAGCTGGGGTGGAGATCTGAATTGGGGCTCTAAGGTAAATCCTAACCTCTTGGTAGTGCTTCTATCATGCAGCTTCCTTTCTGGATTCCAGCACCCAAATAGTCCCTGAAGTGCCGGTGCCTGATTCCTCTGCTCATAAAATGTAGCTGCAGGCTGGGGCTCCTCAGCAGCCTGTGTGCCCTGTTTGTAGACCCAGCAGCTTCATGTAGTGAAGAGGTGCTGCTGCTTGGGTTTGGAAAGGTAGTGGTGTTCTAGGTGACTGAGAAAGCTTACTAGAATTTTAAGAAGCTGTAGGCCCTTCAGAGATTAGGCTATCTATGAATAATGCTTGTATTTTTTGCATCAATCCTTAATTTGTGTTTCAAGTACGTGTATCTGTTCTGTGTTCGCTTGTCTTCAAGCAGTAATAATTATGTAACTTCGTGGAACAGGTATAGAATTGGCAACTGTTTCAGGTTTCTGAGCAATCTCTTACTGCTGTCCTTCAGTTGTGACCTCTTAAGAGGGTGATGAAGTAGTTTAAGCTCTGCAGCTGCCAGTGAGGGTGTTACATTTAAAGTGAGATGACACCACTCCATCCTGCATGTTGAACACTTAGTTTTCAGCCATAAGTTTTGTCGTGCAATTCTTAGTGGACAGTTCTTAACAGAATTCTTCTGTCCAGACAATGACTTATTTTTAATGACTTTCTGAAGTGCAGCATAGCTGGTTGATACAGGAGCAGTAGCTGGCTGCTTTGCTGTATCAGCACATACAGAATCATTTAAGTCAGTGCAGGCCACTGGCAAAATGTGAATCAGATCTTGCTTTGAAAAGGGGTATCTTTTTTTTTTTTTCCTCTTCCCAACAATGAAAATCCTCCTATTTTCAGCTTGTATATGAAGGTAGTCATTGAGAGAGACTGCCAAAGGTGTCTATTTCAGTGAAATAATCTGTATGCATGAGTGAAGCACTTGGCTGATCTTGCACTGAGTGCAAGACAAAATAAGGACTCCAGATAAAATTAGCTGCTATATTCTGGTTTCATGCAGGGCAAAGCAGGTGGTTATCTTTGCCTGTTGCCTTAGGACTTTTTTTAATGTTATATGTAGCTAAGACTTTTGCCTGGATTGTGATGCTTCTGTAGAACAAAAAATTAACTGGAGCGTGCACTTGTTGTTTTGGAAGTTTGATATTAGTGTGAGACAGTATTTCAGGACATTCTGGTGTGTGTCTTAAACTGTACACTTCTCTCTTAACTAACTGTTCCAGTTACCACTAGCCTATTGGTGGCTCTTCAGGAAAAAGAGATGGAGTCTGACTTAACTTGTGGCCTTTCTTTGCAGGATGGGATTGAGCCCATGTGGGAAGATGAAAAGAACAAGCGAGGAGGCCGATGGCTAATTACACTAAACAAGCAGCAGAGACGAAGTGACCTTGATCGCTTCTGGCTAGAGACAGTAAGCACCAGTGGCAGCTGAGGAGTCTTATGATGTTTGTGTGAAAATACATTTAACTGGTTTGATATTTGTGTGCTGTGCTATTCTCACTTCTTGGCAGCAGAATGTCCTGTAGGGTTTTATTGACAGGCTGTATTTGAAAAATGTTTTTTTCAATAGTGATCTTCATGTGGATGTATTCTGTCTTAATACTTCCTTGTAACAGGCAGCAACAGGGAGACTTCTGTAGGACAGATTAAGCTTTGCCCATGTAATGTACAGAGCATTACTGTTGAACTACTGTGAAAATAATATATTGTTTTGAGTGCAACTTGCTGGTTCCATTGATAAAACAATTTGTTTTACAAATACTTTTTTAAAAAGTGAATAGTTTTTGGCTTTGTTGAACAAGGTACTTTCAGATTTACTTTTTTCTTTGTGTTTGTCTTAATGCTGGGGTAGGCAATAATAGTACATTCATCTTCTATATACACACCATAAAAATACTTATTTTTTCTATTGCTCTTATCTCTTTGGAATAGAATTGAATGGTAAATGTGTTTCTAGTGTGGATTGCAGTAAATGTATCACAGAAAAATGTGTTGTCTAGGAACTGACTCAGAATAGCCTAAGACAGTCTAGTGTGGTCTAGAATTTAGGGGCATGGATTGCAGACAGGACAAATCATAGCAGTCTTGGCAAAACTCTCATCTTTTGTCCTTGTTTTTGTGAGAAGCAAGGAGTATTGCATCCCTTTGAAAGGGAGAAATGGCCTTCAGAATCAAAGCAGAGGTGTCCAAAATATCAGAGCTTTCAGGATCTTTGTAGTCAGTGTAGTTGTGATTTAAAGAGAGCATTACAGTTCTGGGCAGTGTGACTGCACATGAGTAAATTAACATTTTGCTGCAGGTACTTGGCCTAATGCATGTGTGAGTCCTGACTGCTAATAGCCATGACATATGGCTTGGAAACATGCAGATAGACTGTGCAAACTGAAGGCTAGAGGGCTCTGCTTTTTGCTTAGCAGTGAGCAATGGCACAGAGCCTAAATACCCAGGTGACTGTGATATGTGCCCTAAAACAACCCTGTCACTTCTAATTCCTGTAATTATATACAACCAGTATTCTGCAATAGAAGTCAAAGTCTTGCCCCTTTGGAGCAAAGTTTTATTATAATTATCTTAACTGTGAACTAAACTTCATTTGAGAAGATGTTTTTCTCTGTTGTGCAACACTCATGAGAAATGTACCTGAGTAGTGTTTACTGAGTGTGGTAGTCATCTTGGCTTGCATGTGAACTAAGACACTTGATCAATATTTTGCATGTTTGTGTGTGGTTTGATCTCAACCATTTATGGCTTGAATTACTCAGTGAGTGTGTGCAGCCTGCAGTTGGGTGTAACATTTAATGCATGTTTAGTTACACTTGATTTATTCATTAGCACTCTTTGTCCTTTTTGCATTTCCTTGAGTAAGCCAGCCCTTGGGGGTACTGAAAGACCTGCTTTGTTTGAGAAATTGCAAACATGTTGAATTTCCAAATGTTATAAGTGACACCACAAAACTGACATAACCACAGTGTATTTAATGTACGGTGCAGGTGAAGGAAAGGAGTGTCCACTTGCAGATTCAGTGTGCAGAAAGATTTTTTTTTTTAATTCAGCATAGTCTAGGCGAATCTGTCTCAAGCACAAAAAACTTAGTTTTGAATATCAGGATTGCTTGTTTTACAAGTAGCAAGCTGAAGATTTTAAATACCACTTTCACAGTTAGCATGTTGCTGGGGCTGTGACCTGCTCGGTCTGATGCTCCTGGCCAATTCCAGGCTTCACTGCTAGAAACCTGGGAGGAAGAATCTTGTGTTACTTGTGCACCTGCATTGGTGCATTGTATTAAACCCTGTTCAGGATTGTTGATGCCCACTTTAGAGTGTATGGAAATGCTGAAGCTTCCTGTGTTGACAGGCAGTAACATTCCATTGGACAGCACTTACTGTCTGGCTGCAGTCAGATTTACCTCTGAATTGACAGACTTCAGCATGGAAATGAAACCTTACGTACCTGATGTTGCACAAATAGCCCTTAACAGGCTCTTTCTAGGTAATGGATAGAAATGCCTAAAATTTCAGACTGGTCCATCTGTGTTAAGTGTACTGTAGAAAGAAGAATACAGTGCTTTAATTCTTCTCTTGTTTTGGATTGGGAGGATGGGGTGGAAGGCAGCACTGTGGAAATGATCAGCTGTGTCAGAACTTGTGGCAGGTGGCAGAGGAGGAGGAATGGAAAATTCAGACTAGAAGGAAGATACCCTACTAGAGTGTGTTCACTTGTAATATTTGGAACTTGAAGAAGACACTGCAATAAATAGAAAGTGATTGTTGTATGGCAAGTGGCTGTAGGCAGTAAAATGTGTTCCTCAGTCCCTGTGTACACTGAGTGCTTGCCTACAGAACAGGACTCTGACTCTGAACTGCTTTCTCTTTCACAGCTGCTGTGCCTTATTGGGGAGTCATTCGATGACTACAGTGATGATGTGTGTGGTGCTGTTGTTAATGTTAGAACTAAGGGTGATAAAATAGCAATATGGACAACTGAATGTGAAAACAGGGATGCTGTTACGCATATAGGGTAAGTAACGTGGTCGGTGCCTGGGCTGAATGGAGTGTAACCATGCATGTAAAGCCAGTCAGCTTGATAGAGGAGGCCTTTCAGGCAAGTGGAGCCTGAGCAGAGCTGTATCCCAAGCTTAAGTAACTGTGCCAAATTGTGCTCAATTCTTCATTTCTAAACTACAGTGGAAGTAGTGCTGCAGTACAGAGCAGTTAGTAACAGATGCCCATACACAAATCTTGGCAAAAATTCTCATTTCACAATGAGGCATTGTAATTAACGACTGTAGGTAATGTGCAGTCTGTTCCAACCTGCCAGTTTGTAAAGGTGGGTACTCAGTGAGAGTAGAGCATTGATACAGTTTTTTTCCCAGGAAAGTGATGCTTACAAATAAGATATGAAAGGAAAGGTGCTGTGAATCCTAAGCACCGAAGGATGTTCACAAATTTGGGGGGGAAAATGCTGTACAGTGATATGCTGTGAAACTCTACAGGTGTTTCCCTGCGTTTTGGCACTGCTTAAGTACAGATGAAGCAATCCTGTGATTTGTGGATTATTTGACCTGCATGCTGCAGTCTTTAAGTAAAGCAACAGTAGTTATCTCAGATTGAGTCTGTGCTATGGAAAATGCATGTTGTGCTTTAGTGTGTAGCAAGTATTACTAATTACACAGTTACTGTTTACACAATTCTGTAATTACAATTACTAATTACACAAGTATTGGATTCTGTAGTACTGATGCTTCAGAATAACTTGCTGTTAAATTTGTCATTGTAGGCCATTTACCTTATGCAAACCAATGAAAATATTTATCTTCCTGGCTTAGTGCATCTGTCTTAAGCCAAACTTGAACTGTCAGGCCTAGCAGATTACTTTTTTCACTACCTGATGACTCTTTTGACACATGCCTTTTTTGGGGCCTTTAAGAATCTGTGTGCCTTCTACTAACAATTTTGTTATACAGTCATATTTCCAGGCTTCATTGGTAAGTGTTTAATAATAAACAAGCAAAAGTACAGTACTCATCTTCTGCTACCACAGTGTTGCAATAAACCTAGTAGGCGTCAGACAGCATTTTAGAATGGTATTAACCATTAACTAAGGAGTTGACTCCTTTAGAGAACTGTGAAAAAGATTTTTGCAAACTGACACAAGTACCAAGGTAAGTTATGTTGCCTGCTCGCTCCTGTATTACCCTAACCCTAGACAGGAGTGGCTGTTAGTGCCTTGCATCTCACTCTGTGCTAAGGAGCACTCTGTGTGTGTGTTTGTGTCTAAGGCAGGTGCTGCTGCTTCTTTCTCTTAAGACATAAGATCCTAGGTGGTTTTTCTTAAAGCTTCTGTTGGGTAAGGTGCCCATGATGTCTGTGGGAGTCTGCTTTCTATCAGTAGTTAAAGGAAAGACAGCAGTTCTCTGCAGCCATCATGTGTGGGGTGATTAGAACTGACTGTTCCATGGAATTGCTGTTTTCTTCGGTTCAGGTGACTTTGTCATCTCAGTAGTTCTGGAATTGTGAACCATGAGTTGTACATAGCTGTGTTGTTTCTGTATGTGGAAATACAGCTTTGTGGTTGAATGAATGCAGTGTAGGGTCCCTTCATTTTGCATTTATTTAGGTCTGTTAATTGTTTTTTGGAAGAGCATATCCTATTAGATGTGGTAAGTCATTTTACAAAACTTTAGGTGGGTTTTAGATCAATACACTAGAAAAATCATATTTCAAGTCCTTTATCTGAGAAAGTGTTTCTAAATGGGCAACTCTTTTTTTAATGGTGTCCCCAGATCTGAAAAGCAGGTGTCCTGATACTAATTCCTTCCTAAGGACTTGGCTTAAACTGTTGTTTTATTTCTTTTCCTCTCCAGGAGAGTATACAAGGAAAGATTAGGACTTCCTCCAAAGATAGTGATTGGTTATCAGTCCCATGCAGACACAGCTACTAAGAGCGGCTCCACCACTAAAAATAGGTTTGTTGTTTAAGACGACACCTTCTGAGTATTCTTTCATAGGAGACTGCGTCAAGCAATCGAGATTGGGAGCTGAACCAAAGCCTCTTCAAAAGCAGAGTGGACTACATTTAAATTTGATTTCCATCTAAATGTTGCTAAGATTTGTGAGAAGTCTCATTCGCCTTTGTCTTGTACTTCTATGTTCAATTTTTCTATTTTGGCCGAAGTAACCGTTACCAATCAGAATTTTAGTACACTTCACCCCCCAGATCCGTAAGTGTGTTTCTGGCCCACTCTGTAATAGCTTGGTAGAAACATTACTATTGCAAAAAAATAATTTGTTTATCCACAGTATTCAGAAGAGAAGTTGCATTTCTGTACCTGCAGGAAATTACTCTGTTTTACATTTGCATTGTATGCAGTAAGATTTTGCTGGTTTGGAAAAGAGTATGGTGCATACAGTTTTCTAGCAATTTTTTTATACAGCATCATCTTTGCTGTAACCTCTGCTGATGGCTGCTAGATTAATTTATTTGTTTTCCCTATTTGATAACATTAGTGATATTTTGATTTCAGTTGTTTTTGCTCATGTAACATTGGTGAAGAATCTGGGAGTATGACAAAGGTGGAATAAACATAAATTTTGTGCATTCTTTGGTAATTTTTTGGTTTTTTTGTAACATCAGAGCTTTGCTACAGATTTATGCATTTCAGTCAAATCAGTGATCTTTTTGTGTGATTTCCTGAACGTAAATGTGGATTTTTTTTTAATGTAACACCATAATTTACATTCCTTACTAGAAATAGTATGTCTGTTTTTGTATCTTATGCTGTATTTTAACACTTTGTATTACTTAGGTTATTTTGCTTTGGTTAAAATGGCTCAAGTAGAAAAGCGGTCCCATTCATACTAAGACAGTGTACAAAACTGTAAATAAAATGTGTACAGTCAATTGTCTTTTAGACAACTAGATTTGTCCTTTTATTTCTCCAACTATACGGCAAGTATTTGTACCTCTCGTGACAAGGCAGTCTCTACTGTGGCTTCTATTGTAGTGTCTTCCAAGAAAGATAAAGTCTGGAGCTATAGTCTGTTGAAGCTTTTAATAAACCTATTAGATAGCACCCTAAATCAAAGTGGAATTATATCCATGTGGCTGATGTTCTTTCTTAGTGGTTGGTCTAATTGATCATGGTTTGTGTTGTTTCTTTTTTGACTTCTCTTTTATGCCCAACCAAGAATTTTAAGGGTACACAGAAAGCTGTTTAGTTTCAGGTAGGAGCTACAGTAAAAGTGCTTCAGTGAGTGATTCTGCTCTAAGGATATAATGCATCAAGTACAAGTAGAGCATCCCAGAGACATGGCTACAAGTAAAAGTATGAGTATCTAGATAGCTTGCTATTACATGTGTCTGAGTAGTTGAAGCTTTGTTTCATTGTTTGAAAGTTACTCCAGAGAGCTGATAGTTTACTTGGAAGTTCACAGGATGGTGGAGATTTTGAGGGTCGAGTTCACTCATTTTGAGCGTAAGATGAGAGGCTTGTTCTTTCCACCTCTTAGAGCAGAGCATGCAGCAAAATCAGTGCTTTATTGCTGATTTCTTGCTGATTTTTTAAGTGTGTGATATACTTAAAGATCTTGCCAGGGCTGTGGAGCCTTTCTTCAGCAAGTGTCAAGGCAGGTGCTTGTTGGGGCTTTGATCTTTGATAAGTGATTAAAGCGAGTTTAGTCACTGGCAGTGAAGTGTCAGTTGCATCTGTCTGATGAAGGCACTGAAGTGTCTGTGTGCTGAAATAGACTTGAACACTTTTCTTGCACATTTGTTCAGAAATGTGTCATAAGGAGCATATCAGACTATGCCAAAAATGTCTGGATGATTATTACAGTTGTTTAATAGAAACACTTAGAACAGACATCTCTATTTAAAAGATGCTATTCCTTCAGTATTGGTCATCAACCAGGATATCTATGAATGTGGAGAGAGCTGTCTGGGCTGTTTGTGTGCTGGTTTCTGTGAATTCTTGTGTAACTGGTTGCCTGTCCTGATTCAGCAGGTGTGAGGGCAAGTCAGGTTTGTTTAATAGGTCCATTGATAGTAGAATATAGCAGTCCATGCCTGTTTCCCAGCTTGAGCTAATCATCTGTAATGCTTGCATGCATGGGAATGTGAAGATGAATCAGCCTCTCCCGAGTGGTGACTGTGTGTGTGTAATTTGGGAGCGTGGCAGCCAGGCTCCCTCAAAGGAGTGTCACTGGAAATGGTGGTAGTGCTGTCCTTTTGTAAAGAGCATTGAGATTAACCTGAGTGCTGATGTGAGACCTACATAGTACTGGGTTTGTTCATTGCACTACAGGACTGACCAGAGTATTATTTAGGGTAGCAGCATTTTGTTCATCTAGAAAAGCAGTTGATAGGGTTTTTTTGGTATGGCCTCAGGTTTTTGAGCCTGAACCTATTGAAGCAGCCAGCTGCCTTGCACTGTAGTATGAAAACTGCAGGCAGGTTGATTTAAGGCTCTTTGCTGCTCACATAACAATTGCAGTATTTTTAGAAGACTTGAGAGGAAATTAGCTGGCATGGTTGCTTTATCAAACATACAGCCTATGCCCTTAATTCATTTTTAGAGGAAGCCAATGACCACGAAACTTGTTTTCTCCAGCTTGCAAATCACTTTGTGCTGCATACTAATGTTGTTCTGATTATAGTGGTGTAGTTTGTATTTGTGTGCTGAGGGAGAAAGCTGAGAGCTCTCCGTTCTGCATATTACTGTAACAGCCACAGGTTCAGGAAAGGACAAAGTAAATGTAGAAGTATCTTATTGCTGCAGAATATTCAGTGTCGTTGAACTCCCAGCTAAAGGGGAGGCTGTTGGCAATGTGTGGCTTTAGTAAGCCTGGGAAGACTACAGAGTAAATGCATGAAGCATCTTTTCAGAAGTGGGGTTATGTGGTACAAGACCAGAGCAAGGAAAGGCAGCAGAAATTGCTGTGCTAGAAGAGGTAAGAATGTGCCAAAACACAGCCTGTGAAGAGGGGGAACTGATGAGGAATGTGTGTGAATTGTCAGCTTCTGGGTATAACGTTAAAGTCTTGGACTGTGCAATGCTTTTCATTGTCACTTCTGTTTGTCCTGCTGCACTGTCACTGTCTTGTCTATCAAGTTGTCTCTAGCTCAGGAAACTTAACTCCAATGCTACCCAAATTCTGGAAACTTGGAAGTAGTGGCTTTTAGCCAAGCTTGGAGTGAGCTCAAAGCTTCCATCCTACCTAGTGGAATCCTTTCTTACTAAATTGCTTGGAGAAAGTATTCTGGCCTCCATTCTGGGACTTTCACTAAATGCAAAAAAAAAAACCCAAACAAACAAAACTAAAACTTTGCATTTTAGTCTCTGGAAGTGTCATGGATCTTCCCTTTGATATGTGACCTCGCATGTTTCCAACAAGCTTAATTTTTGAGTCGTGGCCTGATGGTTTTAAAACTAGTTTTTAAGAACATGCTCTACTCAAGTACTCTACCAGACAGTTAAGCTTGATAGTTAAAACCATAGAGCTTTCAGGCTGCCTGGTACTTAACTTTTAGATGACTTTGCCCTCTTAAAAACAGTCAGTGGTTTCTGCAAATTTTTTTTGTGTGGAAAAAGAAAGGGTTTTACTTAGGTCTTAAAATAACTTTTTTTAAATGTAGAATTTGTGCCTTTTCCCATTGGGCAAGAAATAGACAAATGGAAATGACATGACCAGGAAGGAGATAGGTATACCTATTTCATTGTGAGGCATTTCATACCTGTCCATCTAATTTCTTTGGAGGGTGGAAGTGCAGAGTGCATTGGCAAGCAGTGTGGAACCAGGCCTGTGGAAGGCACCTGCTGCACCTCTCCATCATCGCTGCTGAGCTCCAGGAGCTGTTCAGTCCCAAAGGCTTGCCATTTTTGATCTTGTGGGACACCCATTCACTGCAGCTGCTTGAACAGATTTTCTGTCTTGTAGGTCTTAAAAAGTTTTGTATTCTGCCAGAATTTGTGTTCAGGTGTCTGGCTCTGGCACTGCAGCAAAGCCTTTAATAAGCACTTAAATTCCTTCCCCTGTGATAAAAAACACAGTCACTCTTCCTCTTGCCTAGTGGCTGTCTGGCACTTTCCCAAAAGACTATGGGATTCCCTCCTAGCCTTTCTGTTCTGAAATAAAGCAGGTTCTGATGTCCAGAGCTAAATGTGAATTATGGCTGTGCACATGATGGTTGTTATGCTTCCCAGCGTTAACTTGTTATTTTGTGTGATGCCTTAAATGTAAAAACATCCTAGCTGAAGTCTGCCTGTTGGTATCAGTTTGCCTGCTAACCAAACAACTCAGATTTTTTTTTTTTATTCCCTGCTAGTACTGAGTGTGTGACAAGCTTAGCTGTGAATTTGTGGGGTTTATGACTGCGTGGGGTTTATGACTGCCTATGCTTTTCTTGTCTCCATTTTTCTAAATCCTGATGCTTTTCAAGCCTTACTAAAACATGTTTAATAAAGGGAAAAATTACACTGAGTCTAGTCACTGCTTTTTTAGTCACTGTGATACCATGGAGAATTCCAGGTGTTGCTAAACCCAGATAAAGACCGTGTGTGACTTTGGCATAATAATCTGCTTATGGGGTTTCATTTTTTTATCTCTAGCCATGTAAGTATGATAATAGTGAAAATGATACTTGAAAGTGTGTGTGAATATATCGTATATAAAGCAAAAATTACTCATCTATTTTTTCAAGGTAGAAAACTGTTTTGTTATTTCTAAAAGGTTTCTTTGACTTTCTGTAATGAATTACTGGATTTTGCTTACAATAGGTAGTTTAGATCAATCTTTTTTCCTATGTTGTGCCTATTATTGTTATCAAAGAGTTGGAGCCAACCTCATAGTTCAGGTTTGGCATTCTTTGAAGTAAAGCTAGTTTTTGAGCCTTATCTTCCTCCACATGTACAGGGTAGTTTATCCTAGTGCATCTCGCCCTGAGCCGTACAGATACGTAGAAAATATAATGGGAAATTGGAAGGTACTACTTTATTTCTGTAGTTTGAATGAAAATAAAGTTTCTGAGGAACTAATGTCTCAGCTTCTTGACTCTGTATGGGATGTAGAGAAATGCAGCTCAAACATACATGAGTGTGGAACCACTTTGGAACCTGTGTTCTCTCTTCAGTTTGCAGCTTGTGTGTCGCTGGGGCTCCTGCAGCTCACCCACACATCAGCCTTGTTCTGCACAGAGCTGGTGTTAACAGCAGTGATTGCAACACTGTAACACTGTGATTGCAAAATCACGGCTCTTCCCTTGTTTACCACAATTTCTCCGTAGGAAGGAGTAGACTAAATACGGTGTAGTGGATCAACCAGCAGGAAAGTGCAGCTGGACCCTTAACGGGAGCCCCTGTTGTGCCACTGCAGTGACATCAAACAGCTGGAGACAGCGCCGGGAAGTCGGGCTTTGGTCTGCCTGTGCTGTCCACTGGGGGCTTCAGCACCAGAAAAAACCTCTCTGTAGGTGTTATCACTGAGAGCTGTGCACTCGAGTGCCAGAGAGGTTTTCTGATACAAGAGTAGATGTTTGACTTGGCTGTAAATTGACCTCACTACATGTTCATATCGTGTGTTTGAAGTGGGAGTGCTCTTGCACAGCAAGGAAATGGTGACTACCAAAGTCCAGAGTTGGAGATGCTGCTTCAAAGTTTCCTTGGATGTGGAAATTTCATCTTTCAGTACATTCCCAAAAAGCAAGGGAGAAATTTGCAGGCTGACGTGGGGACAGATACATTCCAGATTGTTTGGGTAAAAAAAGAAAAAAACTTAGAAAGGTCCCATAAGTGTTTATTGCCTCAGTGGTAGAAGTCCCTGTACCCACCAGCTGGGGGGGTCAGGGGGAGGTGGGCATCAAGGGCAGAACTGAGGTTTGATCATTCTTTATTTTTCTCTGCCTCAGGCCATGAAGGTTTTTCAAAAGTCAGTTGGGGAGAAATAAAAATTGGCAACTGGATTCAAGCACTGACAGTTTTATGGAATTTTAAGGTACATTCCCCCTTCAAGTTTCTGGTATTCCTTTAATTATGGCTACAGTAGCCTCTAACCCTCAGTGTTATTTAAAGTTTGTGGGGGTGCCAAGGCCACATGAATGTCTCTTTTTGTCTTCATCAAACTTTGCTTTGCCAGTGTTTTGTGGGGGCTGTAACAGCAATAACTGAGCAATGTGCTGCAAAAACCATTGTTTGGATATGGATGACTTCTTAAGCAATAGATGATTCTTTCACATTTGTGCAGAATGTGAAAATTATACAAGGGGAGGAATTAGGTTTTGTAATGGATTTGATGCCTTTCCTTGGCCATTGTTTCTCGGTAGAGGCAGTGGTGTCCAGCTGTCCCTGCACAGCTGTGCACAGCTGTCTGACAGCAGCAGGAGCGATGGCACTGCTGAGGGGACACTGAGGCAGCTCTCAGCTGGGAGCTGCTTCTCTCCTCTGAGCTTGTGCTGTGGGTGCTCTGTTATCTCCTGTAATCCCTGGGACTGAGAGACGAGGTTTTAACTTCCGCTCTGCAACATGATCTCCTCCAGCTGCACTCCTGTGGTGTACAAACATGCTCCTGCTTCTGTGCACTTGCTGGTGTTGCACTAACCCTGCCCCTTTGTGACTTTCTAGATGGGTATTCCTGTGACACTCTAGGTGTTCTGCCAGAATGGGATTAATTCTGGATTGAATACAAGCCAACCAACCTTTCCTCCTCTGTGCTCTTGAGGCTACAACTAGGAGTATGATGGTTTGGGGTCCTCTCTACTTAAAATACCTTGAGGCAATTCAGTCCTACTTCTTGGCTTTAGTTTTAGAGCTTTTCTAGGTTTGAACAAGAGAGAATCAGCTTCTTGGAAATGATGGAGTGTAGCTATGCCTTTGTTTTAATACAGATAAGCTTGAACTGTGGCTTAGGTCTGCTTTCCTGTTCCCTAAAGGAATTTGCAGCAGAATTGGCATGTGTCAGCAAGGGAATAAAATGCACTGGCAGTGTGAGGTGTTTGCAGTGAGATCATTTGCTGGCTGTCCTGTTGCCAAGTGCTGTGTCTTGCAGTCCTGGGTCCAGACTTCGTAAGGAGGTTTGTACTGGCCTTAACTACATTTGAGAATACTTCTGTCTCAAAATCCTGGTTTCTTCCATGTGTTGTGTCAATTTTCAGAGGTTTTATTTTTGCCATTTTATAACAGGTGCTGAGGATTTCTGCAGCATTGCTGAGCTGTGCTCAGTGGTAACCATTCTTGATACCCTTAACTATTTTGTATATGTATAGCTGTTATTGGAGTGCTAACATTTTCTAGAGTTCTGGGGCACCATGCTGGTTAATGCACCTGCATGCTGGCTGCAGCTGGGTTGGTTTGTTTGGAGTAGAAGAGAGAAGAGATTCCTAGCTGCCTAGTGCATGTATTAAGGGTTGGTTTGAGGAGTTTTTTCCCAAAGCTGAGCCATAACCTTAAAATGGAGACTGCAGATAGTAAAGGCATTCTTTCAGTTTATCTCTCAGTGGAGAGGGGGTGGCCAGCAGCAAGCAGATCGAGGAGCACCCTCACAGGAATGTGCCAGAGGGCAGTGAAACAATTACTCAAAAGCAACTGATTTCCTGGGGCACTGAAACAGTTTCTCCTGGATCTGGAATGGTCAACCCACAATGCTGTTCAAATCTGTAGGTTTTGTCCTAAACGTTCTAATTCCTCCTTTGCAAGTGCTCTGTGAGGTGACTGCTGTGCATGTATCAGTTCTGTTGGTTGCTTTTCTTAATACAGTGGTTTTGGTCTTCCCAGTTCACCCCATGCTGCTCCCTTACTACAGCGGGCAGAAATCAGAGTTTCTGAAAGAGCTTTGTTGGACAGGGCAGTTCATATTTTCCACTTTGTAGTCTGAGCTCTCCCTTGGGACAATTGACTGTAAAGGCCTTTTAACTGCAGAAGACAAAAAGGGGAAGAAAATAAGCTTGTTTGGACTCTGTGCAGCAAAGTCCCTGTGTAAACATCAACCAGACAAGAAAAGAAAGACTTCTGCTCCCTGGATGGAGTTTGCCATAGCACTGGTCCAGTGTTCAGCTCAGGTGTTAGCAGAAGGCCCTGGGGTGGCATGAAAGGAAGAAAGGCAGAGAAAAGTTTCTGTCACTTCCTGATAGTCTGCCAATGTCTGTCCTGGTCTTCATATCTGTGGGGAATGCTGGGGTAGAAAATGCAATCACGGGTCTTCCCTACTTTTCTTCTGTCTCTGTGATGTTTTACTGAAAAGTAATTCAATTGAGTTTGAGGTCTTCTTCAAATTTTCCTTTCCCTAGAAAGGGAAACAAATCAGATAAGCTGCTACTTAAATCTTTTGTTTTGGTCATCTAGTGAAACCTAGTAGTTTGGGTTTTTTTTACAAATTTCAGTGAACACTGAGGGCTGAGTTCTTGTTTTGCAGGCCACATTGTTACCCGTGGAGAAAATAGTCACAATTTTAAAAACTTTGTTGGTTTGGGGTTTTTTCCTTTTCAGCAAGTTGCTTTTTTGCTTTGTCATTAAGCAACATGGGGACAATCTACCGTGGTCTAGATTTTGCTGCAGAGGCTCTAGGAAGAGTCAGGGAAAGAAATGTGTGGTTTAGGAATTTTTGCCCTGGAAAAAGGAACTCCTCAATGACAAAGAACAGGCCAATATTAGGAAGATCCAGCAGGATGATGTGCTCCCTTAGGGAGATGGTTTCCAGAGGCACAGGTAAGAACAACTCCAGTCTACCCAGGCTGCAAACTCCCCAGTCCTGTGCCATTCCTGGCTTTTAGGCATCCTCTTTTCTCTGTTTTGTGCAAGGCTGTTCTGCTGAGGGCACGTGGCCACACATTTCCCTGCAGCAGGCTGCAGATCACACACACAGAGTGTTTGGGAGCTTCACCAGGTGTGTGTTTTTTTCTTCCAGATAGGCTCTGGAAAGGTTTGACAGCTGGGCCTGTTCCCACTTCCTTCCTGGCTGAAATGATTGGATGCTGACTCAAATACTTGCACATTTTCCAGGTGCAGGCCTCCAGCTGCCATCTGCCCTCAAGCAGCAGTAAGATGGTTCTGTAAAAACTTCAAGTGGTGAGCACACGTGGAAGGAGACACTTGGCAAGACAGCAGCAGGCAGCGTATCCCAAATGGAGCTCCAGTAAAAAGAGACACGCAAACCAGCAGTGCCTTGCCATTCCCCAACAGCTGGTATTGTGTTTGCCGTGTTTAGGGTCACCTAAAAACACCTCCACTGTGTTTTCCTCTAAAACTGTTCCTGTCTGCCCCAGCAAGAAGGACTTAACACGTGTGGAAAAATCAATGGGCTTCTGCTGCAGGGGCTTGTGGCATGGGCTGGCTTTTGCAGGGAGCCCTTGAGAGAGCTTATTTCTTTTATCTAGTGGCATGAGATGTTCAAGAGGAAAATAACTGCTGCAGAAATTGTTCTTGTGCCTTGCCACAGTCCAAAGCTGGAAATACCACAGTTGGAGCAGTTCTCTGTAGCTGCCTGGATTAGAAAGGTAACTCATAAACCACGGTGGATGTTTTTTAAAATGCTGATAATTGTTTTCAGAGTGCAGCTTGATGTGACTGTTGTTCTCCCTTCAGAGTAGGATAAAAATACTTATCAACATATTTGTTAATTCTTATCTATTACGATGAGTTGTGGTACAAGTAGGAAAAATTAATTATATGTAAATATAACACTGAACTGGGCTGATAGGAACTTGTGTTCTGTAGACTCAAATCTCAGTAAAAGGGGATATTGCTTTACTTGTCTCCATGTGGTAAAATCCTGGACTTTTTTATTCTCTGGAGGCAGTTAAAAAACCCCAAATTTCCCCCAAATGCAGTAGTTTCATTACTGAATGATACTTTATTTCTTAGAGATACTTTATTACTTGGAGCATTCCATGCAGAAAGCTACATTTCTGCTCACTTGGGAACCAGTAGCTCTGCTGTTTGCCTTCCTTTGGCACATACTGTATTCCCAACCATGCTTATTTTAAACTTGAGGCTGACAGCAAAGGTGTCCTACTGACTTGGTTAAAATATTGACTGAATTTTGTGTCCTGTTCCTACAGTGGCCAGTGACAGATGAGTAGGAAACAGCTTGAGGAATGAAAGATCCATAGTGTGATTTTTCCTTTGAGATACCTTGTCCACTTTTGGCAAAAAAAGTGTGCACCTAAGGCTGCTGTGGTTAATAGCTCCTGATTGATCTGTCTCCATTAATTTGGTGAGTCCCTTTCTGAATGAATTTACAATACTGGTTTTTGAAGTTGACACAGCAGTTGAATTTCCAGCACAGCGATGCATTGTGAGAAGGCACTTCCATTTGTGTCATTGCAGCTTTCCGCAAAACAATTCAGACTGAGCCTCCCCTTTCGATTCAGTCTGGTGGCAGATATGTCAGAACTTAACAAAAGAGGGTGGAGATAGCTTTTCCCCCCCCCCCCCCCCCCCCAAACTGTGGTCTCTGCCAGTCCTGTTTGCAGTTTAGTTTGCATATTTTTTGTGGGTTTCCGTTGCTGAGTACTGGAAGCCTCGTTAGCAACTTAGTATCTTCCACCTAGGGCCATGCTAACCATACTGTTACAGCGTGCAAATAAAAGTCTTGCAATTGACTCATAAATGCCATAAAAAGAATGGAATTACAGAAGCAGAAAATCTGATTGCAAATAAAAAAAAAAAGAGCAACTCCTGATAATTAGCACAACTTTTCCAAAGCAGTACTGTGTGGCCCTCTCCAGGTCTGCCTCACCTGATCAAGAGGACCAGGGTTGTTTCAAATGCAGGCACCCTGATAACAGTTAAATCACTAAGTCCAGATGTCACTTGGCAGAGCTGTCTGTAGGTACTGTGTGATTTTCACTTTGCTGATGCTGTAAATCCCCTTTCAGTTAGAAGTAACCAAGTGCAAATGCTGTATATTTGCAAAGGAACCTTCTCTGGCCTCGCGTGTTGCTGTTTCCAAACAGTCCCACGATGACTTCAGGAACCTCGTGACCTAATAAATGAAACAGCCCTAAACAAAGGCAGCCTAATCTCCTCACTCAGGCATTTTGCCACGGAAAGTCACTGTTTGCTGGCTCAACACTGTCAAACAGGAGAGGCTCTGAGAGGGAGGTGACTCACCATGGAAACTCTGTCATCTTTCTTTCCTGCATTCCCCTCTCTGGGCCCTGCAGATCAGGACCCGCAGCAGCCCGAGCAGCGGGACCCCAGGTTGGGGCAGGGCTGTATTTCCATGGGAGCATCTCCCTGGGGAGCACCCGCCTGTCTCTTCCTGCTGCCTGCTGCCAGAGCTCAGGCTCCCTCCTCCACTGGGAAAAAAAAAAAGCTTCACAGTCTTTTGAGGTAGCTACAGTAGCTCTTTCTTTCAAAGTTGACCTTCAAGGGAATAAATGCTGTCAGCCAGATCCTGCTTTGTGCTGTTTGAAGAACAGCTGAAGTGAGAGAGATGTTTTGAGAAGATCCCGATTATTTTTTTTCTTTATTTTCAATTCTGCTTGTTCTTTATGTCCCAATTTTAAGATCCTGTCTGTCCTGGTGACAGAATGGCTGACCTGGAAATGTAGAAGCATGAATTAACAAGAGCAATACTTGGGTCTGCTTGAGAGGAAGGTTTTTGTGTTTTTTTTTTTTCTTCCTTTGGTTATGCCAGAATAATTAATTCATTATAAAGCTTGCAAAAAGGAAGGAACTACTGTTACTGATAAATACTAGTATGTATAAAACCCTCACTTTCCTAGGTATTAACTTTACTTTTTAGGGAATTCGACCTATTACTGTAGCCTGAATTTCAGGTTTCTAAATTTCTGAATTTCAAAATTTCCATGCCGAGAGAGTCTGCAAAGGAGTAAAAGCCTGACCTTGATGTAATTGCTACAACTGTTCTGTGTAGAACTGTTAATTTTTCTCTGCCAAAGAAATGTCTTGTCAGATTTGATACATCATGTTGCCTCCTGAAAAACTTAACTCCTTTCTAGACAAATTTAGTTGAAGATAAAAATACTCTTAAAACTAATAGTGTGTTATTTGTACACAATTTTAGGAGTAAAGGAAGTTTAATGAACATCCCTCCTCTTACCTCCATAAAATTAAATTTCATGCATCTCTACTGTAATTTATTAATGAAAAAATTCTTATTTATTAAGCTTACGAAAAAATCAGCCAGTCCACATAACTTCTTGAAGATACTCTTTCTACAGTCCAAGAGTAAGGGGATACAAATTTTTTGAGAACTGATTGATAAGCTCAAATAGTAGAGAATTCCAGCTATATTCCAGCTATAACTTACTTTCCTTTGAAAAAATATGGAGTGGGAGGAGATGATAAGATTTATAGCTTCAAGAAGTTTGCATTTTTCTTCAGTCCTCAGATGTAATGGCGTACCTGTTTTTGTTACAGACCTTGATGTAATGCACAGGCCGTGTTTGGTGCCTTTATCTCACACAAAGTTTTGAGGAGATCTGTAATGCAGCTGTGAACTCTGCACAAGAGTGAGCAGCTGTGTGAGTGCTGGGCATGCTGCTGCTGCTGAGTCATGCTGACAGCTCAGCCTGGGCAGCTTTAATCAAGGTTCAGAGGGGAACAGGGCATCTCTGAGCACGGAGCTAAGACCAAGGAATCCTGCAGGCACTGCTGGTGCTCAGCTGGCTTCTTGCTGAACCTGCTGTGCCAGCCTCTGAGCTGGCAGGAAGGGAAAGAACGTGGCTGCTGATCCTCAGCTTTCTGGTACTGTAATTAGGGCTTTGGCTTTTTGACTCGCTGCAGAACATCTTCTTAAAGCCACCAGAACAGTTCCTTTGCTGTCAGATGTCACTAGGGGTGTAAAGAAATTTTCACTGACTTCAAGGATGGTGCTCAAAGTGTGACTTTATAATTTTCCTTAGATGTGATTAGGCACTCTTGCAGTGGAGGCTGCCACTGCTGCCAAGGGACTGTGGGGACATTTATGAAATCCTATTTACATGTGAATTAACTGTGAATGGATGAACTTACTTTCTTCTTCTAACCAGTCGGGTTAAGACTCAGTCATGCACATGGAAAACAATAGAAAAGGGACTTTTATCTTATGGGATCATAAGACAAAAGTGTTTTCTCCCCCAGTCGGTCATTTGTGGTATCTGCCACAGGATGTCCTTTGGCAAACATAAAGCTGCCATAGAAAATGGCTTCATGGGCAAGTTGCATAATGACAGATGTTCTTTGTCATCAGGTGTGTTTATGCCAGGGGAAGGATGTGCTTCCTGTTCTCTGGCTTTATGGAAATGCATTTGGTTGGGGAAAAAGGTGATGGTATTTGTATGTGGTAGTTCATATCCTGTCATGGACAATTTGTCCTTTCAGTATGAGTCACACTGGTCTAAGCACTGAGTCACACTGGTTAAGAACTGCATCATGCCAATCACTTGTTTCATTTTGTTAATTGTTAAAAGTAAGGCTGGTTTGCTTCCTCAGCTACCTTGCACTAGTTATCTTGCCTTAGATGATATAAATGAAGATCACTCCTTTTCTCACAACCAAAGGCAAAGCCCACTTTTAAAGTGACTCCTCCAGCTCTGCCAGCTCTGGTTTGCAGCTGCTGTCAGTTGTTATTTTGTCCAACTCACCTATCTGCCTGACACTGGGAGGCTTCCCTTTGGATATATTCATTGGATCTGACTTTAGATTTATTTACCACTAGGCTTGTTTTACTGTTCCAAGTAAGGGCCAGCCCCTTCCTAGAGCAGAACGTGTGGGATTTGTCAGAAGGGGACAGCTTTAAGGCTGCCAGATAACCTGACCAGCCTGCTCCCCTGTAAACAATTTTGTGGGCTCTGCTGATAACGATAAAGCAACTGCACTGGAGATGATTGGAAGATGCTGGTATCTGTAGGGCAGCAGACCAGTCCTGCTCCTGCATGCTCGTGAAGAAAAGCACTTTCAAGCTTATGAACATTTATAGCCTCTTGTTACTGATGGTGGCACCCATCTGCAGTTTTTCGGCTGTCAGTGTGTGTCATCAAGCCCCAGATGCTCGTTGTTTTGTTCTCATCAAACACCCTGCTTTGGTTCACAGGCCCATAAGAAACTCTCCGTGGCTCTTTGCAACAAACTAAACAATTACAAACCCCTTCCAGCCCAGTCTGGGTGATGCTTATCAAAGGGTTACTCATGTAGGTCTTGCCTGTATTAGATAAGGTGTCTGCCCCTAGAATGAGACACTTGGATCCATGGAACTGCTGGTTAACTCTGTTCAATCTGTATCTGAAATTGATTTTAAGCCTTGCAGGATTAATATAAGCTTTTTCAGCTAGGGATTATAGACCTATGAGGACATGCAGATGCCATTTTGCTAGTTATAAATTGTATTGTAGGTTAAATTCCAAGGGACTCAGGTATTTTAAGAGTGCCATTCACCCCTGCACAGGTGAATTTATCTGGTATCCATCTGTGATGAAAACCCTGAGAAAGTGTGGGCCTGTTACAATGACAGCAATAGAAAAGTGATAGCTTTAGGTCAAACCTGTCAGGTTTCACCCCTGTGAGGAGGGTGGGGAGAAAAACACCTTTATCCTTCCTGCAAACCATACAAATAGAAAAGCAAAGACTGTAAAGCAGAAGGGACTGAAGGGAGAATCCAGGTTTAAGCAGGAGGTGACTCAAAAAGAAGCACTATGTCTCCTGCAAATATTTGCTGTGATGAAGCATGGGAAGGCATAAAAGCAGTCTGAAAATCTGAGTATTTGCATCTGCAGAAAGAGAGAAGAGGAATGAGAGTGCAGATCTTGCTATTTTTCTCTGGCTCTGTTGCCAGAGGGCCAAGGCAGGTTGCAGATGAAGCTGTTACCTTCCCCTGTCCCCGGGGCATGTGGGCAACCCAGCAGCCTTCCTGCATTGCTTTCATTTTGCTGTAGCTCTGCACCTTGCACCAAATTCTTTTAGAGATCCGTGGAGTGTTATTGCCTGCCCTTGTCTTTGCACCTGTAAATTCTGCAGCAGAAATGGATCAATTTTGCTTGATGTGACTTTGCTGTCTGCTGCCTTTAAATCAGCTTCAGCTGCTCTGAGACTCAAGTGGTGGCAGCTGGGAGACTGCTTAGCTTCAAGCGTGGCTGGAGTTGCTCTGTGACCTGAAGAAAAAGGTGACTGCATTTTACACTCTGGGTGGCAGAATGCCATGCATTAAGGGCAGTGGAAAATAGGTATGTGGGAGGAAGCCCTTACTCAGTTAATACACCTAAATGTGAAGAAAGAGGATTTGGTGTCAAAGTACATCTGTTGCACATGGTTTGATGCAGACAGCATGACATGTATTGCTAAACCTTTGTTCCAGCTGTCACAGGCACCTAAGTTTCCATGATTTTTCGTTGGCTGCTGCTTGTGAAATTTGCTGCTTTTGAAATTTACTGCTTCTGACACAGAGGAATATTTTTTCAAAGTGTGAGTGAGCCTGCAGGATGAGGATGTTGATAGCACAGAGCTGACCACACTCTGCTGAAAGCTTTAGTTCAGCAGAATTTCAACTCCTGGTTGCAATGGTAGTTAGAAAGGAAGAGAATAATATTGGACAGCTCTCACCATGTCATCTGATTTGTAGTTTCTGAAGAGATTTTTGTCTTACACTATTCTTCTTTGCTTTATGAAGGAAAACATATATATTTTTCCTTTGTGTTTAGAGAGCAGGCATGGATTAGGCTTACTAAGCAATAATCAGCTTTCACTGGTTTAAAATTAACTAAAACAAAACTAGTCTTTTTCTCTCAGCTGGTGACAGTAGGGGACAGAAGGTGCCTGGAGGAGGTGGCTCAGGCTTTTGTGGCACTGTGAAGAGAGATGTGACCTGCAGCAAGCTCTTTCTATTGCCAGAGGCGTGGTGCCACATCCACCCTGGATGGGTTTTCCTGGCCATCTTCCCACCTGCCAGGATGGCAGTATGGAAAGAGAGGTGAATTCTGCTCTGTGCAGGAGGGAGGGATAGGTGTTATCCTGGTGGTGATGGGAATGCATGTCCTAGGGCTGGTGGAGAGCCAGCAACAGCAGGTGTCCTGTCCTACTGTCCACCACCCTCAACCTGTTCCCCTAAAGAGAGTGTCCTCCCCTCTCCTGTTTTGTGCTGGCAGTGAAATGTTAGAGTTGTAACTGAAATGGGTACGTGGGGGATTTTAAACCCCTGCCCCTTGCAGTGGGGAAGGACACCGAGAGGCCTTTGCTGCCTTCTCTTTCTTTGCTCTCTCTCTCATGCTGAGAGCTTCAGTGTTCATGGTGGAGATGCTGTACTGCAGCTACACTGAGCATTCCTTGGTGCGTGGGCAGGGATGTCACCCCCCACATCAGGGTGGTCCCATCCAGCCTGGCCTTGAACAGGGCATCCACAGCTGCTCTGGGCAGCCTGTTCCAGTGCCTCAGCACCCCCTCAGTAAAGAACTCCTTCCTACTATAATTTAACTGTCTCTTCCTTTCATTTAAAACTGTTGCCCATTTCCCATCATTATGTGCCTGTCTTCTTGTTACGTGGCCTGAGCCTTTGTCAGTGTGTCCTCCTAGCTCTGTGTAGCCATGTCTGTATCCCTGCCAATGGGATTCATGTGCCAGCAAGGAGGCTGGAGCCTCCATGTTCCCCAGCATGGCTGCTTTCTGGGGCTGGGAAAGCTTGATTTTACTTTATCTTCTCTAATTAAGTTGTTTTATTTTGATTTTGTGTTTGGGTGTGGTTAACATGCCCACTCATCTGGAACCACACAGTGTATGTAACTTCAGTGTGTATCTTCAGGCTCACATCATGCTGGGTCATGATTATTTTTTTTGGCAGAACAGCAGCTAAAGTTTTCCCTTTCTCACTATTGAGCAATTGGGCCAATGACCTCCTCCTGAAATCACAACTGTGACCCATTTTCTGTGCTAAAGCACCAAAGGTGTAAGAGTTCACAGCCTAGCACAGAGCTGTGCCTAGCAGGCAACACTTCCCATTTTCGGTTTCTTCTGCTGGCCAAGTCATGCTGGGAGATGTGACTTAAGGCTAAAAAACCTCCACAGGGTGTGCAAGGCCTGTCTGTGTGTCAAACATCTTTCCACCTCCTCTTAGCACTGAATTGGAGAAGGCTGTTTGCCTCCTCTAGCATTAGGGGGAGCATGGCTGTTGAGAGAGAGGCTACGTGGTTGGAAAAAAGAGAAAAACTCACAAACTGAAAAAAACAATTTCTGAGCCTTATGAGTCCAGTTTAAACCCTGTCCCTACGCAATGGCCTGTTTATAGTCCCTGGGCCACCAGTAACAAAGCTTCTGCAGGCACTGGAGATTGAAGGACCTTGCTGTCAGAGATCAGGCCAAGAGGAGGAGTAGAAATGGACAGCCTGATAATTTTGCAGTCCCCTGGGAAGTAGTAAACTAAACTGAGTGGGATTAACAATTGTTGAAACCTTGTTTGGCATTCCAGAGTCCTTGTTAACAAGAGTGTTACAACAGCTATTCAGGAATGCTATTCTACCACCAGGGCTGCCTCTGAGAAGTTGCATTTTCTAAACTGTAATTCCTTGGTTTAGCTTGCAGGGTGTGTCACTGCTGATTGTACATAGGACCTTGGATACAGGGGAGAATATTCTTCTCTTGTTTGAAGCCCCTGGCTCTGCAAATTAGTTTAGTTTTGCACTTTGGTAGAAACATTGCCCAATAAGCTGTGTGGTAAAACCTCTCCACCCCCAGCCAAAATCCCCAAACTCGTACTGATTTTCTCAGAGCTGGGATTTCGCATGTGGGCTCAAAGTTCATAGACTTACGTAATTCCTCTGCTTCCATCTCTGCTGGCTTGTGCTTGTTTCCTCCACTCATGGAAAGTACCTTATTGATCAGTTCCCTTTAAAGCCCTAGGGATACTTTCTGCCTACTCAGTGAGCAAGGCTGGCAGAATTGGTGCCTGTGTGCACAAAAGGTACCAGATAATGACATTTAGGCCAAATGTTCTATCCAAGGATATTTTACTTCCCATGCTTTTCCACAATTTAGCACCTCCTTTAATCATGGCATCTCAAGCTAGTTCATTCTGCACACATTCCATTTGCTTCTTTAGGAAAAATACCAGTGTTGGTAATACTGAGAGAATTAAGGATAAAGTCTTGAAGAAGAGTGATTCCTTCCAAGGGAAAGTTTGGGATGCCCAAAGAAGGTGTGCCTGGGTGCCAGACATTGGTACTGGTAGCTGCAGGAAGACTGTGCAAGGAAAACAAAGGGTGGCTGGTACATGTGGATTCTTCCTCAGTAATATTACCTGAGTGGAAAGTTTTATGAGACCTGTGGTGTTTGCAGTGCATCCAGAAGTCAGACAGAGAAGAGGGAGAGATTTGGAAAGAGCCTAGAGAGGGAAGAATCCTTGGAAGGGCAAGGAAGAAGGCCAGAAAGAAAAAACCTTTGTAGGTTGCTCTATGAGGGCACAAAAGCAACTCATGTGCCCCAGAGTGACAGTGCCATGAAAGTTACAACAGAAATCGCCAGTGGAAAAGGATATTCTTCTTTACCCCCCTCCTTTTTTTTTCCTTTTTTAAAATTAAGTTCAAAAGGATAACAGGAGCATGAGGCAAAGTGTTATTTGTGTAGCAGGGAAGAGACATATATGAGGACATCTGTTTTAAAGAACTGCTTCAAAAATAACCACAGGAGAGGAGAGTGTTTGCAGAGCACAGCAGGAGACCAGCAGAGTAGTGGAAAGTGAGACATCAGTGGTGCCCCGAGTGCAGACAGCCCCAAATGTCTCCAGGATTGTGTACTCACTGCCAAACTACCCCAACCTGACCCCAGTGGCTGTTTTACAAATTGAAGAAGGTGCTGTTTCCATGTTTTCTGCCCAAAAACATTGATCCCTTTTTTGTTGCTCTCCTTCCTGACCCCTATTTCTTAAGTCAGCAGCTTTTAAATTCCACTTTCAAGTCTTTAAAAAATAACCCTGTTTCAATGAATCTTCAAAACATATGGCAAAGGAATGCAGATTTGGATATGACTCCATCCCAAAGATGAGGTCTTGTTCACCAGAAAAAAAAAGGAACAGCAAAAGTGTCAGATTTTGGAGCAGGATGCTCGTATCCAGCATTCTGCCCTAGCCTGTTTACTGCTGACTGCAGGAACAGACAGCAAACTTGGCCACTGATTTACTGAGATGCTTTAAGAAAGTCCATTACACCTTACCTGTTGCTTCAGCTTCCTGGTGGGTAAACCAGAGAAGTGAGAAGTACAACTTTTATCCTTGTTTTCTTTGTAAAGTCTGTGGTTTCAGACAGCTCTGAAAGTGTTGTGGTGAAGGATTCAATGCAAATATCGGGTGTGATCCATTAGTGAAATGGAAGTGGTAAAGCCAGATGGTGTGAGGCATCCCACTGGGGAACACAATGTTTCAGGCACCACGCAGTTAATTTCTCCTGTTACCCAGCTAAGAGAGCATGTTTGGGAAAGGCCAAATGAAAACTGAGCATAATTGCTCATTGGGAGATTCACCCTTTCCATGGCCAAATACTCCTTAAACAGAACTTTGCCAAAGCATGCCTGATGAATTTGCATCTCTGTTTTCTAGTGTTACGTTGGAAAATCAATGGCAAGCACCACTTCAAAGTAGCAAGCAGATGTTTCCTTCCTGCTTTTTTTAGCTATCACTGTGAGTAACAGAAACCTTTCACAAAGAGAAGTGAGGGTTTGAGATATAGTAGCTGACACCACTCTGGGAGGACACAGCTGTATTTCTTTTCTACACTAGTGGCTGTCAGCTGACTTTGGCTGTCCCCTACCTCAAGGGAAACATTATCTTTTGTGGTCCCTCCAGTGCTGTGTTTTCTGATAAAGAACAAATGTTTCTGCTACAATCAGTTCATGTTGCGGTAACCACTTGGAACAAAGCTTTGGTTTCAGTTATAAAAATTCTCCCTGCACAAAGTTAACTATTTGGACTTTCACAGAGATATCCCATATTCACCTGGCTATGCCTGGTATAACCATGACTGCACTTTGGCCAGTGTTTGGAAGCTGACTACAAGCTGCAATGCAGCATCATGTGTCTGTAAACCAAGTAAAGGTTCTGCTTTGGCCAAATTTGATATTTCAAAATTCTTAAGTAGCAGTCAAATTAGGTAATGAAATGAGTTCACCAATGGTCATTTCATATCCAGACTGCTTACACCATCCCACTGGATACCTCTTTTTCAGTGCCCAAGCAAGTTGCAAACCAGGCCCTGTAGGACTTGCATCTGACTGCTTTAAAGGAGACTTGGTCTTCTAAGCATCAAGATCACTTTTGCAATGGGAGCTTTGGCATATTGGGCCAAATTTTGAGAGGTATTCAGGCATACAAATTGTTTGGTTTTTAAACTTTCCTTGAAGTATTTAATGGTTTACTGTTTTGATGTCTCTTCTGGCTTTGCCAAGGTTATGTTTTTTCTGTTACTTTGTAACCACATAGAAGATATAAAACAGTTCACTCTCAATAAATTAATGGGTGTTTCATTCCAGCTTGGACTCAGCATATGGCTTTCTTCGTGCAGTTGTTTGATTGCATCATTCTTGTTTCAAATGTGAACAATTTGGCCTAAACCTTTCTTTTCCATGTGTGAAGTGGGACATGAGTGCATTGCATCATTTGGTTGTGCATATCCACTGGACATGTGTTCTCTGCTATGGGATTATGGAAAACTGCCCAATTTTTTCTCTGACTGCTGCTGTACAGACGCAGGCAGGGTAGCAAGCATAAGCTCGTTAGGACAAAGATGTATTCTGGAAGAGAACAAGCACTGTAAGCAGGCACCTGTAAACAGATGTTCTCTATAGTGCAGAACTGAGTGCAGGCTCTTCCTCATCCATCCAGCCAAAGCTGCCCTCGTGTTTGACATGGTCACTGCTCCTGCCACCCTTTCTCCCACTTTTGCTGCAGGGTCCTGTGCACCTTGGCTTGCTCCCTAAATGTCTCACTGCTGCCGAGTCCTGAACCAGTCAAAATCTGGTCCATGTCCCTTTCTGCCAGGCTGGAGCACAGCTGAGATGCAGCATGCCTCTGGAAGGCAGAGAGCAGCAGGCTGCACAGCGGGGTAATTTACCACTAGATGGCTGGGCCTCCTTTTTGTCCAGCTCTCAGTTTTTTGTTCCCAGCTCAGTGACCGTGCTTAGCCCAGAACAGTGGAGTCGTTGTAAGCTCTCTGCCCACCCACTTTATAGCTTAACATTTTGAAACAACTGATGCTTTTAGCAGATTCACCTTCGTGATGAATAGTTCAAACTTTTGAAACTTACTGAAAGAGCCGTGGTAATATTTAAGAAAATCATAGCTTTTTTGCAAGACTAAAAATAAATGCTCCCTAATCCTTTTCTTGGGTTTTTTCCATTCCATGTATAATACAATTTTCACTGAGTCTTATTTCGTAGGTGTATGCATAAGTGGGACACATTTAACAGTTCATCACTCAGACTGGAATACAGCATCATAGTGTCCTGAATAGTCACTGCCACGTGCTTTGATCTGGTGAATTTGGTGGTATAAAATCTGTAAAACTTTTAGACAGTAACATACATGTCACTGTGATTTGATGCAGCAATGTCTTTCCTCTAAAAAATTATTTTGCCCACAGTCAACATCTTCAAAAAATTAATACCTTTGGATGAAAAATGTCAACTTTCCTGATGATTGCAGACTGATACATTATACAGAGCAAGAAGACCCACTTCAAAAGGAAGATTTCTCCTGCCTGAAAGCAGACAGGAGGAATAGGCAAAGAATCTGTTTTTTGAAGATACCACTTTTTTTCCCCTTATCAGTGTCTTCACATTTTCAGCTCTGTTACTTGTATTTACTGGGTTCACACCATGTGTCTATAAATGTATTTGTATCCTGAGTTCAAAACAAGAGAGAGGTAGGTTTTTAAATTAAAATTATTTTAGCTGTTTTGCTGTCACAGCACTGGCATTTTACACTTGCCACTTGGAGGAACAAGGAGGAAGGAGTTATTGTCCCTGCTTCCCAGGTAATATAATCTAAAATATCAAACCTGGAAGTCTTAGGGCACTTCAACACCTTTGTGGGAGCCGGAAGATGTGCCTAAAAATGATGAGACATGAAATAGTAAGGTGAAGATGAATCTAGAAATAGTTCTGGGGTGGGTTTTCTTTTCTAAGTAGCAGTCTCTCACAGTTCAATTTTCTTAAAGCACTATGACAGAAAAAAAAAAAGAGCTGATGGTTTAACCAGTGTGGTGGAAGAGCAGGAAATTCAGATTAACCCCACCCATTAAGACTCACAGAGAAACAGGTAGTGAAGCATACAGCAAAGATGAGCTGAATAAACAGACCTCAAAAGTAATTGTTCAACCCACCCAGAATATTAGTAGCTATTCTGTTTGTATCTGCAGAAAGGTTTCTGGTTCTGTTAATGCAACAGAAGAGAGTAAAAAGGCTTGGAAATTTCAATTTAGTGGACTTGCAGACAAGTAAATTGTAAATTTTTTTAAGTGCTTCCTTTTTACAGGTGCCTGAAGATTAACATGTGCAGATTATTTATGAAGAGCAACCTCACATTTGGAAGTAGTCCAGAAACAAAGTCCTACTTGATCCTACCACAAGCAGAATGTTGTTACTGAGCCCAGAATGTCAGATGTAGCATAATCACAGGCTTTGTGTATTCCTCCTATGACACTGTGGGAAGCAAAAGCCATGGTTTGTAATCCCTCTAGTAGTGCTGTTTTATGCCTTTTGGGAATGTTTAAATAAACTTATTTTATTTACCTTGTTCCTAAGCAGGTCCACTGGTACAAGCTATACAGAATACTACTGTAAAATACCTGTTCACTGGTGCTGTTACAAGTGCTACGTTCGCTGTGGCAGCTCTGCATAACATCTGAGAAATCAGAAGTGTCAATACCAAAGGTAAAGGAAACTGCTATCTTTGATCCAGCTGTGTGGTAGCTGTCACTGGATGTGAATAGAGATGGTGGGTTTGAAGAACCAGACACAAAATTGTGAAGAAATCAGCTTAAACGTATCACCAACCTTCCTTTGGGATTATCAGCTCACTTGCAGAGTCCTAATAAACTGTTAGAGGCCCTGTTGTACAGTCTGACAGACAGGAGACACCAATGTCACAGCAGAGATGACAGCATTTTTGTCACTGTTCTTTCCATAGCTCAGATGAGCAAGCCTCTTCCTGACAGAGGGTGGGAGGAGGCTCCCTGCAGCCAGGCTGCACTGCATATCTGGGCCCTCCTCCAGCAGGTGCTGACCCCCTTGTGCACCTCATTGCTCTCCCCAGAGGGTTTTGGATCAGCTCTCTGCTGTGGAGGCAAGGACATAGAGTCCCTTCAGATCACAGCATCTGTATAGCCATTTGAGTCAAAAAGCAATGAAAAAAAAAAGTTACTTGGATCTGAAATGAGAATTTTTTTACACGGTTGGCTTTTTCCACTCTTTCTCAGCAAGGCAATTTAAGTTCCTGCCTACACAGAGGTCTGGGGGCTGAACTCCTGACCAAGCTGGCCAAACAGGTATTCCATGTCTTTTAGTTCAATTACTGGCTAGGCCATGGTGGCAAACTCTTCTAGAAGCTGGGCTTTGAGATTAATTGCTCTTCTAGCCTCCCTTCCTACCAGTCTGGCAGCAACTTGAAGCCTACAACAGCCAGATTTGCAGTCGTGCACTCTCATCCACCACCTGCTTGCATTCTCTGACCTTCTGACAGGTTTACAGATGTTCCTGGAGAGAGGTGCCAGAATGATTCCTGAGGGATTGTTCTTGCAGGAAACTCTGATCCAGGCTCCCAGGAGAAGCAAAAATCTTCACAGGGGAGGATGGGAGAAGCTCAGGTGGTTTAGGCCTGAGCAAAGGAAACCCTTGAAGGGAAACATTCTCAAAGATTACTTAAAATGGTGGATTTGCAGAAAAGCTTATCACCATTAGAAACACACTCAGAGGAAATAGTCACTCTCCTGAGTGGTATTACAGAGCAAACACTCTAAGTTAAACCTCTGAGTTGAGTGTGTCCTGTATTATATGATGAAGAATGACTGAAAGCAACTCAGAGGGCCTTGAAAAACCTAAGGGACCTTAAGAAGATCATGTGATGTTCTGTTACTGGATAAACACCGGTTGTCCTTTTGGACAGCGCATCATCAAGAATTATACCTGAACCTTCAGGTATACACAAGCAATAGCCCATACTTGTGAAGTGAGAACCTTTCAAATTTGCAGAGTATGTCCAGTACTTTTAGCAGTACAAAGTGAAAAAAGATAAATTTGGCACTTACTGGAGTCTAAGTTTATATCCATTTTAAGCACCATGGACTAGTAGCAGCAGTAATGGAAGGGGAGGTGACTGCCCACACTGATTGCAGTTGTCCCTAATTTAGGACTGCAAATCTGTGTCTCTTTTTTTTGTAGAATAATGCATATGCTTTATCTCATTAAAGCCTGTCACTGTCGTGCCCATAAAATGGTTGTAATAACTACCTCATAATTAATGCCCTTTGAGCCAGTTTGATTGTATGAGTGCCTGGAACCACACCTGCAGCTGTGGCATGACACTGAGCTGTGGACCAGGTATGTTGTACTATTCCTGCTTCGCTGTTGTATAGACTTGTCAGGGCTTAATCCCTGATAAGAAAGAGCTGTGTAAAAAACTCCAGGAGAGGGGCTTGCTGAGGCACAGCACCACTACAGAAACAGGGCTGTGTGCCAGGATGTTTGCCCCAAGCAGCACCCCGGGCGCTCCTTTGCCCCTGCCCGCACAGCCGTGGGCAGGAAGTGTGCCACCACTCCCAGCCCTTCCTCTCACAAGGGGCAGATGCAGCAGCTCGAGGTGCCTGACACAAAAAGAAATAAAGGCTCAGATACACACTGTCTGGAGAAAATAAAATCAGACACCATGCAGCTGGTTATTGGTTGTTATTTGGTACGCCTTAGTTTCAGTTTCTGGCCTCTAACCCAGTAGATGTATAGACATGCTTCATGCTTTGTGAGTCATCCCAACAACATTGCTGTTATCACATTATAATGATGTTGGGTTGGTCCTGTGAGATGATATTATTATCCAGTATTGAGAGCTAAGTTTCAGATGAAAAAGCAGCTCAATACTCACCAGTGTTACCCATAACAGTAATTAGTCAGTACTTGCACTTATTAGTCTTGAGGGAAGCTGAAATCATGTTCACATCTGGGACAGAGCATGTACTTCTACCAAGGCCAATACAATTTGTATCACTACCTGAGTTTAGTTCTATGAAATTCTTTTCTCAGAATTCCTTCTCAGCCTAAACAATGTCCCCTCGTCAGTGCTTGCACTTTTGCTAAGCAGAAAACAAAGTGTTTTTATGGTTGCAAAACTATAAAATGAACACAAATGGCATTATGAGCTAGTATGTTATTTAGATTTAAAAATTCTGAGGTATGTAGAACCTCTGACTCTATAAATCTTGCCTGTCAGAAAGCTGTATGGTTTCCCCATGGAAAAAGACTGCTATTCTATGAATTCTCACTAAAATGGAGTGTCTAGGAAGTAACTAGATTTATGGACACAGACACTGAACTTTTCTTAGACCACAACTCTTTTCTCAGTGCATGTGGCATGAGGTGAGATTGGCAATGGGATAACTCACAGAACTACAGCCTTCACTGTGCTGCTCTGCTATTTTTCTTCTAGAGTCACTCCTGTTTGCATTTCTTTTTCCCTGGAAAATGTCAAAGAATTCACAGATCAAAAAACAGGAGCTGACACAAAGAGAGAGGTACTGGATCTAAGGAATGATTGATTTCAGGAATTGGGTTGAGGACTCTTTTGTTTGGTGGGAAGTAAGAATTTCAGAGTCCACAACTATACCTCTTTTAAAATATGAACTTCTCAAACTTGACACACTTCTTAATATTAGAGCTGGCCAGTCTTTTGTCAGAAGTCCATTTATATCTGCATCTTAGAGACGGGAAATACATTTAGTCATTCAGATGGGACTTTTTCTCAATGTCAGTAGCAAATCAAAGCATTCCTGGTGTTATGAAGCACTGTGCTGCTAGAACCAGCTTTGTCATTGAAATCCCGCCCATTAGTACTCCTGTGCCTTGTCAGATGAATTATGAACTGATGGAATTTGAATAACTGTCTTGCCCTTCTGCAAGAAAAGGTAATATTGCTCCTGCTTAGTATTGCCCCAGGCTTTTGTACCAAAACATCACAGTAGAATTCAGTGTTGACTGGAAACTAACAGTGAATTTAAAGTGCTGTCACAGCCTTCCTGCTCAGCTTCCAGGCCTAGGTGGCCAAAGCATGTAAGAAGCAATCCACAAGAGATGGCACAAAGATGAAGGACTGGGATTTTTTTAAATCCTTGTTTGTTTAGGACAGGAGGCAAAACGTGTTTGCAGAGAGGCTGCTGCAGGTGCAGAAGGCTCTGCTACAGCTGGTTTCTGAAAGATCAATTACCTACACCAAAGCTGTTCTGCTGCCTTTGCTATCTGCTTGCTCATTACACACAAAGTGAATTAAAGAGAGCAGGGTTCTGTGCTCAATACCTTCTTCAAGTGAGCAATCTAACCCTTAAAACCAGACATCCTTAAGCTGATCAGATGATGGGACAACATGAAATGCTTTTGGCTCTAAAAGGACACCTGGCTAATAATACTATTCTTAATTGAGAAAGCAAGTGAGCTCATGTAAATATGATGCTATAAATGATGTAGGTTGCATTTCTTTTTGAGTTGTTGGGAATTAATGGATGGATAAGTAAAACATCTGATATCGTTACTGAATTTATCATAATAAATATTACTCTGCAATATTTTGCTTCTGCCTGTGAAGAATTAACATGTTAAAGGGTGCCAACACGTGATGCTAGGAGAGCATGTTATGACAGTCATATTACAAATGTTTGTACAGGTTGTCATCAATATTTGAAGCCACTTGTAAAAACAGCACCTTAATATAATACATTATTACCATACCTTACTGTAAGTGGTGATGTGCCTTTATCCGGTGGCACAGAACACGTACATTACTAATTATTCTCCCTTCTCTACCTTCTTCCCATGGATGGTCTTGCAAAGACAGTGTTAAAAGTAGACACAGGGATAACACTCATGTCGTAAACTACACAGTCGTGGTTAAAGTGTATAGATGTGTTGCATTAATTTCTCATTTACCAAAAACATCGCCTATTTTCATGGATACATTTCAGCAGATGCTTTTTTCTTCTCATCACCTACCAGATGCGATAGACAAATATTTCTCTTCACTCTCAAAAAAGACTCACAAGGCCCCATAACTGACATGATGTGATCGTGAATCAAGACTGTCTTCCGTAGTTCTATCAATATTGTTTTTCTGAAGTGTGCTATCTTGCAATCCTGTAGAGATGGGAAATGTATTTTATTATAAAGAAACCTTCCATCTATTGAATCAGAAGTTATACTTGTAGAATCATATAAACACGGAATCAATTAGGTTGGAAAAGACCTCCAACACTGAGTCCAACTTTCACCAATCCCAACCTTGTCAACCAGATCTCGGCACTAAGTGTCAGTCCGCCACCTCCCTGGGCAGCCCATTCCAATGTTTAACAACCCTTTTTGTGAAGGAATTCCTCCTAATGTCCATCCTAAACCTGCCCTGGCACAGTCTGAGGCCATTTCCTCTCATCCTGGCACAACCTGCTTTCCGGGAGCTGCAGAGAGTGATAAGGTCACCCCTGAGCCTCCTCCTCTCCTGAGAGCTGGAAACTTTGAAGCCTTGATCCATTGACATGACGACATCCTTCAGCAAAGAAAACCCACTAATTATGGTGTTAATGCCAGACCATGTGCACGCTGAATCCCGAAGCACACGAATACAACTAAGCCCCATAACTTTATGTCTGTCAGGTTCAACATAAACTCAGGGGATGCTAAAATACAAACCCTAGCAATCATTGTAAAATGGTTCTTCATGCGTTCCTGCGCGTGTGGCGCATACGGGATCATGTGGGAGGCGATGTGACGGCGCCCATTGAGAACAACCTGCACGGTGCAATTACGGTCTTGCTCCTCCTCATTACCGCAGCCAGCCTAGAACCGCCGCTGCCCTGCCGGCAGCATTCCCGCTGCCGAGCGGTGCTCTCTGTGCCAGGCGGGGCCAGTCCGCTCTGTCTGGGCATTCCCCGGCCCGTGTCACCGCGGGCCGCCGGACTGACGGACGGACGGAGGGACGGACTGAGGGACGGGACTGGAGCCCCTCAGCCTGGCACGCCCGGCCCGGGCGGGGCCTCAGCGCCGCCCCCGCCCCGCCCCCAGCGCCGGCGGCGCTCGCGCGCCCCGATTGGCGGGGAGCGGTGCCAATCACGCCGCGGGGCGGGGCGCGCGCGGCGGCCCCTTGGCGCTGAGGGGGCGCGCGGCTCCGGCCTCTGCCCGGGCCGATCCTGCCCCGGCGGCGCCTTTCCCGGCGGCCGCCCCGCTCCTTGCCGCTCTCTCCTGCCTCCCGCCGCGAGCAGCCGGGGCCTCCTCCATGCGGGAGAAGAGGAGGAGGAGGAGGAGGTGGGAGCTGCTCGCCGGCCATCCCCGGCGCCCGGCAAGTCGGAGCCGACCCGCCGCCGCGCCGCTCCTGCCGCATCTCCCCGCGGCGCGGAGCCGGCCCTGAGCTCTGCTCGCCGCGCCGGCCCTGGAGCCCTCCTCATAGCCTTGCCCCCACCCTCCTTCTAGTCTTCCCAGACCCTCCTCCTAGTCTTCCTCCTTTTTGTTTGTTGTGTGTTTTTTTTTTTTTTTTCCTCTTAATTCTCCCCCTTTCCCCCTCCCCCTCTGGTTCTCACCCTGGCTGCGAGCAAAGCGTCTTCATGAGCGCAGAGGATGTCCGGAAAGCACTACAAGGGGCCTGAAGTCAGTTGTTGCATCAAATATTTCATCTTCGGCTTCAATGTCATTTTCTGGGTAAGTGGGGCCGGTTTCGTGTCTTCCTCTGCTTCCTCCTCTCCTCCTCGCCCTCCCCGGCGCCGCCGCTGCCGGGCTGGGCACGCCGGGAGCGGCAGGGACGTGTGGCAGCCCGGCGTGAGGCCGCGGGGACATTTCGGATGGGCTGCGGGTGCGAGGCCAGGGCTGCCGCCGCCTCCGACCCGCCCGCCCCGGGCAGCCTTCCCCGGGCAAGTTGTGGTGCTGCATTCCTCCACCTCCCGAGGGTGCCGGTTCTCTTCCCTTCCGGCCCTCCTAATTGCTTTTGTTGTTAGTACGAAGCGGATTTCGTGCCTTCTTCCCACCTCCCCGTCTTTTCCTTTTTTCGTGTTCCCTCCTTCCTTCCCCCCCACCTCTGCTTTGTGGTGGGAGAGGAAGGGAGCAGCCAAGCACCCAGGCCTGGAGAACGAATTGGTCTGCATGTTTTCACGCTGCCATCCCTGTTCCGTGCAAATAATAGAAAGAATCACAGCTCAGGTTTTCTGCACAGTGCTGTTTGAAGATTTCACAATGATGAAGTTGTGTATGGCACAGGTTTATTATGATTAGCTGTTAACGCGTAGTAGTAGTAGCGATAATAGGATAGAGGAAGGGGGAAAGGGTATTTCCACCCATACCTAAAGTGAAAGCCCTTAGGAGGCCTGTTTGGGCATTTGTTGGGATTCCTGGCTGTGCTGTTTGATCTGCCTGCACAGTATCTTGTAGCACCATTGCCCACCGGCTGTGGAGTAGGCAGAACTGTGCAGTGAAATGTAACCTGCCTGTAAGAGTGTTTCTAGCATCTTCTCATTGTGTTGGATTTGAAAGAGAAGCAGCTGGTTTTGGATGTTCATGCCAAATTTCATAACTGTGGGGGAAGGGGGGGGGGGCAGCATTCTCACACATGTGTGAGTGATGAGGTCTTCTCACTGCACAGAATGTTAAAGTCAGGTGAAGGTTCTTACATGTACAGCTCCCCTTTTTACATGAGGTATTCCACAGAGCACTGAGAAACATGCCCAAACCCAGCTTGACAGATTCACAGAATATTCTGAGTTGGAAGTACCCACCAGAGTCAGCAAGTCCAGCTCTGGATCAAACCCAGATGGTGTGGATGTGTTTTTGAGGGCCTTTGGAAGCAAGTTGAATGCATATCTGGGATAGTGGCTTGTTTGGACTAGAAGGAGAATTGGGGAAAAAAGCCCCACCACCATCTTGAAGGTTATGGATGAAGGTAGGGAAGAACAGAGGAGAGAAGCCTTTTGGGCAGTGCTGAGCTTCTGTTTGTCCCCTTGGGGAGAACAGAGGGCAGTGGTTGCATGGATAGCAGGTGTCCATAGCTAACCTCAGGTCTGTGTTCTGGAAAATAAACGTATCCGAAGAAGATGTTTTGAAATGATGGGAGTTTTGATTAAGTCCACTTTCATAGTGTATTACTTCTCTTAAACAAGAAGCTATGGTGCCAGAGTGAAGCTGTGGCTTTATGTCAGTGTTACTTGGCCTCAGACTAACCCCTGCAGATGAACGGTGGCGAGCTTTGTAGCGTTTTTACCCTACAGAGCTGATGTGGTTGCACTCTTGGCTCAGGTTTCCATGATTGAGTTTGCCATGGTTCTTTGCCCTTGTCTGTTTCTTTGTTTTGGTTTTGCTGGGAATATGTTGCTGTGAACACAATATTTTTCAGCAGGGAGCAAGTAGTGTGAGGAACACTTGTGTGCTGCGTCCTTGGATTGAGAGAGAGAGATTTTGGTGGAATATATAGAACCATGTTAACTTGCTCTTTCAGACCCTGTCAGTGTCTCAGAAGCTCTATATCCTGTAATTTCCTTCATTTTATTCTCTGAAGGTGAATGTGTGGATGGTGCAAGTGGGGAACTGATTGTGTTTTACATTTTCTGTAACTAGTCTTTTTCTCACTCTTGTGTTCATGAGGCCGATGCAGTGTGGCTGCTGCATGATGGCAAGTCTGCCTGTGTTGTGCACTGAATGGGCCAAAGGCTTTATGCTGCTGGCATGCTGATCTGAGAGCCTGAAAAAATGTAATTGTGTATCACCCACTCTGCCAGTTGCTTGATGTGAGGCCCTTGCTTGCAGTTTTCCTCTTTTGGAAAACGCTAATTGTCTCATTTGTGTTCCTGGCTAAACTTCTTGAAATTCATGAAGACCAAGCACTTTGAGAGTTTAGTAATTTCTTTAGAATATTGTAATCTCTTTAAGAGAAAGCCTGCATTTATTACCATGTCTGTCATGATCTGGAGTGAAAATATAGGCAGATATTGTTGTTGAATACGTGTTAATATTATTTTTACTGAAGTAATAGCAAACTCTTCAATGACTGGGCCAGAAAAGCTCTAAATGAAAATTGCAAATTCAGTTTGTTGTTTACAGAAAGTGATAACCAAAAATAGCCACTAATGTAGTCATTGCAAATAGACTGAAATGATGAGGAGGTCATCATCCTAACCCCATGACACTTTCCAGGATCTTGCCAACAGGGAGCACACTGTGTTAGGCCTTCTGTCTGAGCATTATGATATAGTGGTTTTAACACAACCTTTTGAAATGGTACTGTAAACAAAGAAAATACCTCTATTCTGCATCATAAAAACAATGGACTAAAAATAAAGAGAACTGAGTTGGAAGAGTAATGGTTTTGACAAGAAAATTGTCAGCGCTTTGAATAGCAGAATATTATAGATCTGCTGAAATTATGCAGGGAATAATTGTACTTGCTGCTTAAACTGAAGTTATTACACAAATCTGAGGCTTTAAATATCACAGCAAAATAAATGGCCAGGCCCTTTTGTCTTTTTTATTTTGTGCCGGTCATTTCATGCCTTAAAAACCACATCAGAATTATGAGGATAATGAATATGGAAAAATTGCACTCCAGTGCTGTGTGTGTAGTTGTGACTAAAGGTGACAGTATGCTTTGTAGGAGGTAGTTCTCAGGCTTGCACCAGCCCAGGTAAGGTATTCTTGCCTAAATCTGTATTTTATACTGTTGTAGAAGACCATATTCTCTGCTGAGTCTATGCATAATTAATGTTCTAGATATATTTGCAGGCTTACTTTCTTGTGGCAGTTCAGTGTTCAAGTTGGTAAATACTCTGGAAATGTTTGTTCAGAAGAGCTTATGAGACTCCTGTGCTGGTGAGGAAAAGGAAAGCTCATTGGGCAGCCACCAAAGTAGTGTTTAGGGACAAAGAGCTAACAGCACAAACGCAGGTCAGTGTGAAGCGGGCAGCCCGTGCCGTGTTCCCTCTGCCGGCTGAGCGCACCCCTGTGCCTTGGCTCACTGCCCTTCTGCCGGTGCTGTGTGTCACCTTTCCCGGCTGGCAGCTGCTGCCACACACACTGCTCCTTCGTGAGCCTTTCTGCTCGTGTCTCGCTAAAGCCTGGAGCTGTAGTATGAGGTAGCCGAACACTTTGCTGTACTCAAAGCAAGAAACAAACAATGCCTCCTTCCCCCTTCGGCTTCCACGTAGAATGGTAACAAAGGTATGGTGCAAAAGGTCAAAGTAGGCCACCCCGCTTCACAAAAGGCAAGAAGTAGTTCCCTGTCTTTCCCCCTTACTTTGGGAAGACAGGCTGACTTTTAGTTCCAGGAGATGTTTTTGATTGTTCTCTCTGCTTTTTTATGCTTGATGGAAACTGTGGATGTATACTATTGTTAAGTTCTAACTTTCAGTCCACACTTGATTTCACTGTCCCTGGTCTAATTGGAAAGATGTATAAAAAGCACCGACACCTCAGAAACTTTTGCTTTAGCTGGTGATTTAGCTAAGTTATGAGCTATGCTGCAATTATGATACATCAGCATATTACAAATCATAACTTGTGTTTTAATTTGCTTGGCATCTGCTGTATTTGATGGCAACCATATGGGAATCTAGATAGTCTTCTGAATTACAGAAAGGTAGCAGAAGAAAATAAGGTTATGTAAGTGTGTTACAGGAAAAATGTTGGACAAGTGCACTGACCTTTAAAGGACAACCAATAGATTGCTTATTAAATTCTGTACATTGTTGATAGTTTGTTTTTCAGAGGGGGAGAGGATAATTCTCTGATGTCAGCTGGTTTTTATATATGCACAAGGAAGTTTTGATTTTATAATTTTTCCCTTGCCACAGTGTTTAAAAAAAACCCCAAACAAATCAATGTGAAGCTTGTTCCATGCAATTTTGAAATGCATTCTGTAGCATTTGATCTTTAAAAATTTGCATTGGGAGGACGTCCTTGCAGTGGAAGCATTCTCTTCATTTCCCTCCCCTTCCCCTTTTATGATCAAATGACTTTTTTATTTTACATTTCTTCATAGCACAGATGAAGCATAGTTAAACATTCCACCAGTGGTCTTGCCAGAAACAGAACAATGCTTGTTTTGGGCAAGTACTCCACTGATTTCTGACAGTGAAAGGTGGGGGTGTATATATGGGTGAAATAGATGCATTATTGTGAGGTTGGCATTCTTGAATTCCTCAGTGTCTCTTACAGCAGATGTAGCCTCAGTCTTCAAATGCATATAAAAATTTAGTAACTGCTGGCTTTGGGGCACTTCATATCTGTAGAAGTCATTCTTAGAATAAAAATTTTCTTTGCCTTGTGCTCCCTCACAACTTTGTGGTAGGCTGTATATTGGTAATATAAAAATAAATAGCTGAGGATCTTGGGAGAAACTGTTCCTTTCTCTTAAATATTTGTTTTGCCAAAATTGGGTGTTTATAAATGTGCTACTGTTTTAAGTTATTTGATGTTTCTAGTTTCTAAAAGATTGAAGAAGCATAAGAGAACTAGAACTAGAGAAAACCCATTGTGATTAATTGTGCGACTTCTCTTGTTTGATGTCAATGTGCTTCAAGTGAATATTATTGGAACTATCATGTGCAGCACTTTCCTTCTGTGTTAAAGATGAATTTGGTAAATATATTTACCAGTCTTCCACCTTGATTGAATTGTCACAGTACATTTTTTCTGGTGGCACATCTGTCTCCAAGTATGAAGGGTCAATTTTGGATTTTTAATGTGTCAGTCAGAGAAGAGTTGATCCATGTGAATGGCACCCAGAGCACAGGCAGTCCCAACAGAATGTTTGTGCCAGTGAAACATCTCATGGATATTTGTGTGTGTGGAAAGAAGTTAGCACTGGTCCCAATCCCCTTGCCCTTGTTGCATGTGGATGATATTTCCATAATAAAGGCAACAAATTAATGTTCTGCAACACTGAATTTGAAGATGGATGTACCAGCTTAATTCTAATAAGGCAGCCTTTGCACTGTGAACTTTTTGGTGTTTGTATTAGGCCTGTACATGTTCAACTGCAGTGTGAGATGTAATAGGTGTGTAAGGAAGGCATGAGCTGTTCCAGGGGAGAAAGGCTTTCTTTTTCCAGATGGGAACCCAGGAGACATAGTCTTGTAAACAAACAAAAAAATTTCATACAAGGAGCATTTGATGTAGGATAATTTTCAGATTGAAAATGTGGGAAAGAATTTTTTTTTTTTTGGAGGGGATTGGTGGAGTTCAGGGTTTTTTTTTTGGTTGGCTTTTTTTTGCTGTTGTTGTTTTTGTGTATCAAGTGGTGAGAAGAAAAATGTAAGGAACTTCTCTGTCCTCTGCAGTGGACAGGAGTTTGAAAGTATGTATGTAATCTTTTACTTAAGAATGCTTTCTTAAACCTAATTCTATAGATTGCAGTAATCCTGATGTACTTCTTAGTGAACTTTAATTTGTTCTTTATTCCTCAGACTCTCCAAGATTCAAGTTAATGATTAGTAGAGAATGAGAAACTTGAGCTAAAGGAAATATTTCACTAACTCTTTCTTTTGAGTCCCATTCCTACAAATTGACATTTTGAAGTCTGTATTGAAAAAGAAATATAAACTGGTTTTGGCACCAGGGCTGGTACAAGTTATAAATTTGGAGCAAGAAGCTGATGTGTGTTAAGTGCTCAGGCTGAATACTTCAGCAGTTCACATTCCATTAACCAAAAGCAGTAACCTATGAAGATTTGCTATGGGCATTTAGAATATAATGTTTTACTTTCAGTTAAAACCCGAGGTGAGAGAAAATATTTATGACACAAAAAAATCACGTGACCTAATTCTACCAGTTAGGAAATTCTGGTCTTTAACTATAGTTCTGTAGGGGAGACTTGTTTTGCCCAAAATATGCAGCATGCTTCTCAAATGCATGGCTGGTAGCCTGTCAACAGGACTGTAATTGTTTTATTGATGTAGACAGGAGAGCAAGCAGCTGAACAGCTCATGAAGTAACCCAGCTCTGTTAGAGATGACCCAGAAGTCACTGTCAGCATTAGCCATAAAAGGATCTTCCAGTAGGGTAGTATTTTAACCTTTTTCCTATCTGACTGTTCCATTAGCTTGAATTTTATAGTGACTTTGTACTCACATACAATTTGTCTGTTTCTCCTTAAAAATTAGAAAATATTGTTACAATGCAGTAAAGAATTAAAACAAAAAAAGCTTATCCAATTTTTAATGAATGTACTGAATTGTACTTCATGACAGTTTTACGATGCAAAATACATTAGGCCTTAAATCAGTGAAGAATAATCTATTTCATTGTACTGTCACAGGAATTTGGAAGACATCCTATTTTTTTGATTGTGCTACTGCTCTTGCCTCAAAATATCCTGTCTTGAGATGTAGGTTTCCTAAGAACACTTGTGGATGAGACTCCTGAAAGGATTTACAGTTTTTCATATGCTTTGAGTTAGATGCACAGGAGAAATACTGACAAGATGTTGTCAAGAGGTCAAAATAACAAAAAACTTCATTGGCAACTTCAGAGAAATCGGAGAACTTTGGCAAAAGTTTAGAGCAGTATTCACTCAACATGAAACACTTCACAAAACACTGATTTAGCCCATTCAACTTAGCAGCTCCAAGTCTGTCTGATTTTAGGTTACTCAAAATTCTGAGAAGAGAGAGTTAGAGGAAGGAAGAGGAGGAAACACAGAAAAATAGAGAAAAGAACAAGTATGGCTACCTCTCCTAGTTCCAGGAGTGTTCAGCTGAGAGAAATTCCAAGAGGAGGTCGGGTCAAGACCTGTGCTTGCCTCATGCTTCAGTTTAGTGCCCTTTGGCTTCCCTGGGCTTCTCCCAGGTTGGACTTTAGGTCATCTGTCCCCTCTGGGGCTAGACTGGGCTCCAGGGCTGGGCTGTGGGCACTGCCTGTGCTGTGGCAGGGACTGGTGACCCGGCCCAGAGGGGGATGTGTGTGTGCAGAGCGGGGCATCGCCTCTCCAGAGCAAAGCCTGACCTACCTATTCTCCTACACATGCGCCCAAAATACTTTGAGCCAGCAGTCCTTGCAGTCTCTCACATGTTGTTCTCTGTGAATACAGATTTTCCCTGATTTCAGCAGTATTTTGTGCAGGTGTAAGGGTTGCTGTGGGTGGATGTCACTGTTCGCACAGTGCTCAGTGTAGCTGCTTCTGTAACATACACAGAGATCTAGAGCAGTTCAGCCTTCTCCCTGTGCTGGCATTTAAAAATGTCACTAGCACACTGAGGCTTTGCAGTCAGGGGTGCTTGATTTGGTATCAAACTCTGACTCAGTGTGATCTCATATAACCTCCAGATGGCCTGACTTGCAGAGATGCTAAAAACAGTCAGATCCTACTTCTATGGCTTTATAAACTAAATGAGGCTGTAGCAGTATTTAGCTTAATACACATCAGTCTCTACATCAGATTCTTCAGCTAATGCTTCAGCTTTCCAGTCACTTTCCTCTGGACAGCATTTAGAATAAGTATTTCATCACACACACAGGATCTTATGAATGAACTGTCAATTTTCCACAGAACTGGGAAAAATCAATATGCCTCTTCAAGGCCTTGAAAATCCCTCTGCTCCTAGTGAAGACTCTGTTACATCAAATCATATTGAAAACCATTTCAAGCAACGTTCCTGATGTGTGGTGACAGAAGAGCTTTTTACCTTTTGCAGCAAAGCAAGGAAATATTATGAGAACACTTTATGTACCTATTCTGTACCTGTTACCTCTTGGTTTTCCCAGCAGCAAAACTTCTTACAGGGTAAAACAATGAAAGAATTTATAGGAACTTTTGCTTAAATAGGTTTTCTTTCTCCTCAATAAGCAAGTAACATTATTTCTAAAAGTGTTTAGTTCTTCTTTGTGCTATTGAATTTAAAAAAAAATATATAAAGAAGACTAGATATCTTCAGATATGTACAATATTTTGGATTCACAGAGGCTTCTGTTTTGCTCACTTCATCAGTGTGACATGGATGAGTTATAACCTGAGTATGTCTGCTGTCATTGCTCTAGTAGGCTGCTCTTAGAGGGCACTGAGGATGAAATAAGCACCCTTGCAGTAACTCGGCCTGTGGGGTGTTTCCCAGTGTTCATGGATTATGCTTGATGAGAGTCCAGCTTAATTTTTGTTGATTTAGGGGCTAATCTTACATGACATGGAACATTATTTTGGGTCAGGATTTTCTCTGTGTCAAGAGGGCAGGCTCTCAGTTGAGCTCTGGTGCCCCAAGCAAAGGTGCAGCAGCACTGTGTGTGTGTGGGATGTCACCCCAAGCAGATCCACACGGTGTCTGTCATTTTGTGCAAGCCTGCACCACAGGTTCTCCCTGTTGGATACCTTTGCTTTGCTTACCCATGTAGGACATATGCTTACCCTTGTGAGGCTGGGTTCTGTGTGCTTCCCTCTCACTGAACTGCATCTCTTCTGCTATGTTCTGTTTTCCAGTGTGCTGTGATTTAAAAATCTTGATTTAAAAAGCTTGAAGGGAGTTCCCTCTATGTGCTGTGAATGGTTTCTTTGTAGGAGCAGAGACACTGAGGGAAAGGGTTCCCACATAACGGATGGCAAGGGTTTTGTTGCTTTGTGCTGGGCTTCAATTAACTGTGTCACCTTGTGGAAGAAGTCTCTGCAATGCCATGTGATTGGAGTGTTTCAGACTGGAGCTTGGAATTTGGAAATGGTGGCATTTCAAAGCTGTGGGTCCTCCCAGGTAATGAGAAGGGTTGCCAAGTAACCCCAGGCACCTCTCAGCTCGGAGTGTACTGGGATGTTGTACTGTGCAAAGAGCAAGAATTTGATTTTTAAATTTTTGCCTTTTAAATATAAAACCAGGAAGATTCCCTTTCTGTGTGGGTAAAAGATAGCATTTTGTAGAAATTGTCTTCTTGACTGCCAGTTCACATGGGTATATGTCTAAAGGAATATGTGTGAATTCAGTCAGTGCAACAATAATTAAATCTATAATAAAAATAATTAAAAAAGAAGGGGCAAGACTTGTAAAATTAAAATTCCTCTTTTCCAAGAAGTTATCCAATTAATTTCTAGATGAAAATTCATCCATCTGGCTTGTGAAGATTATAAAAATATAAATATAAAATAGATAGGATTGCAGTTAAAAAATAACTAAGTTCCAGTTTTTAATGTATATTGCTTGATATCACAACCATTCTCTTGTTTCTTTTTCATTCTGTGGCCATTAAGGGGGAATGTAAGCTGCTGCCTTACTCAATTTTTTTTCATCTCTGAATGCCTAGGAGGACTTGTTTCTATTGCAAGGTTACTTCCCACTTTGGTTGTAGGAACCTTTCAGGATTGGTTTTCGTGTGGGGCCTTGCAAATTCTGGTCTCAAAATGAGAGCAGGAGGCGGCAGACAGCTGAGGCTGGCACAAGGCTGCAGAGCCAAATGTGCTAATGCAGCTTCAGTGGACCAACAGCAGTCAGGTACCACCTCTGGCTGAGAGCTTTCTCATCTGGCTCAATTTCTATTGATTTGCTCTTTGGCTCCAAGAATGAAGTGTGGGAAGATGGTAGGACTGGCTCCTCCTTTCCCTGCATAGATCAACTTCAAGTGATTGTACAAGCGTGGCCTGTTTCAGCTCTAGGTAAAGTGGCTTTGGAGTGTGGAGTACACGGAGATGTAAGGCATGGTGCTGGGGCAAGAGTTAGCTCACTCCAGGGAGCACTGTTATGTAAGTGCTACCCCTCTGGTGCACCTTGATCTTCACTGGTTTTGGAAGAGTTATGGTGGTTATCTGTTCACTCCTGCTTGCTCAGTGATGTTAGAAAAACAAAAAGCAATGATTGTCTTCCAAGGTTATTGTAATGTGAACCTAATTTGAACTTAAGTGGACAGCTGCATCATTTACCTCTCTGGTTTCTTTTCCTTCCCATGAATGTTACTCCAAACACTGTGCCACTCCCTCTAATAGAGCTAAACCTTCGTTGGAGGTTGTTAGATGTGGTGGCAAATGATCTCTCTGAGATAGTTTGTCATGATTATCCATTTCCAAGTAGTGTCCTTTCTGGTGGCTTGTTACATACAAAAGGTTTGTGTGCATTTAGTGCCTTTATTTTATATATATATATATATATATAACACTATGCGTGCATGTATATATACACACACTCATATAAATACATAATACATACACAAAATAACACAGTACTTAAAAAATGAATTCTGATTTGCTAGAGTAGAAGTTAATATATGTACCTAAAAGGACTTGAAGGGGCTAGAAATCCATCTAACTGCTGTTGCATGCAGAGAAGGACTTTTCCTTCCTCTGACTGTATTCTACTGCTCTGCTGCTGGGAGCCCTGGCATGGTCACAAGTAGTGTTCCCACTTCAGCTCTGTGGGGCTGGGTGTGGTTTGAAAACATTGCTTTCTTTTTGTATTCTTTGTTTTGAAGATAGGCAAAACCACTACTTGGGTAGTCTAAAGGTTTGTGGTGATATTTGAATCAAAGTTCTGTTCTGCAGAAACTTTTTTCATGAAGATAAGTGTGTGTTTGACTCAGGAACGTGAGGCAATTACATTTTTACATGGTTTATATTCTTGTTGGCTTCTGCTTTTCTACATTTTTCCTAAGCTACTCTCATACCTGTGGGAGAGGAAGCAGCTCCTGAGCGGATGCAGCTAATAACTTTGCATATTAAAGAAAATCAGTCCAAATCCTGATGACACTCAAGGGTTTGTGCCACTGTAGCAGGTGAATGAATTGTGACTCCCATTTGGCCATTTTAGTTGCTCTGAATACTCTTCTCTGCCCCATTCGTGATCCTATCAGGTGTCCTGCCGTGGGGCTGACAGCTGACAGAGGGAAAGGGACAGCTGTGGGCTGCAGTAGCTTTTATCTTCAACTTCCCCATCCCAGAAATAGGGGTGTGTGTAAGAATTCTAGTGGACTCTATATCATCTGGTATTTCATATATTGTTTTAGATGCCATGCCTTTTAAATGACAGTGATGAAGTACTCCACTTACTTGTGGTTTTCATGTCAATAGCAGCTCACTACTGCCTAGAGAAATTACCATGCCTCTTGCAAATATCCTATTCTTGTTGGTTTTGCCCTCCTTTCAGTTTGTGCTCTACTCCAGCCTGCAGAGGCTGTTCTCTGTTCCGTTCTCTGAGGAAGCCCTTTCTGTGGCACTCTGTGTATCTGTGTCTGTTCTTACACCTGGAGTAGGAAGCTCACAGGAGCCTCTGCATAGTCGCTGTCATGCTGTGAGAGAGGAGTTTGTGGACTCTGTTACTGGAGTCCAGCCACATGGCTGCAGGAAAGGGGCAACAAGTAAAACCCCAACACTGGCTGGTTCTTTTACCATTTTGTAAGGTACTTGTTCCTATTTCACCTTTGTTCCATAAGGACATGTGCCCCTTTCAGGGTAATGTGCAAGCATCTCCTTGTGAAACAGCAAGCCTCATGTTGGTGCAAGGCCTCCCAAATAACACCTGTGGGAGATAATCCTTCTTTAGTTACTGTGTCAGACTCTAAGGCTGGTGAATATCAAGGCTGTGCACACAACTCTGTCTCTGATGTGAAGAATTTCACATTTTCACAATTCATAAAAAATTGCTGCAGGACTGAGTCACGTAGAATCAAGTGAGGTAGAATGGGTGAGGCTATTTTAGAGACTGGCATGATCGTAGAGGTTTGAGGGATGTGCTGTGTCTCCTGTTTGCACCACATGGAAGGCCTGTTGCTGCTGAAGCACAGGATCTCAATGATGTTTTGAGGCTGGAGTACAGGACTGAAATTTAAGTAGGCTGGTAGTTGTTGCTGCTGTATAAGTTTGAAACATACTGTAAAGTCCTAACTACTTTATGCTGAGAGTTGGTGGGACTCCTTTTTTGTATCTTTGATGTATCAGAATTCTGGTGGATATTGCTATTTAAATCTTCGTAGTGTACTAGGGTCAGATTTTCATTTATACTAAAAGGCTGCCTTGTTCCTATCTGTCACTTAACATGTCCTGAAAATGACTGCTGGTGATATTTATGGAGCAGGGTAGAATACTTTTGGTGTAGCTGTGTTGTCAAAATAGTTCAAGTGAGCAGTATTGGACTCCTAGCTTGAGGAGTTTGAAGGACTTTGTAAGATGGAATGATGGACTTTGCATTGTGGGATGTGATTGGACTTCTGTATAAATGATGGTGAGAAGAGAAACCTGTAATTTTTCCCAGAACAAGGAGGAATGGAAAACACACATTTGTTCATAAAGCAGAAGATGTTTAAGAATGTAAGCTTATAAAAGTGAGAGGGTAGTAATTTTTTGTCTGAAAAAAGACCTACCTCATTTTTTTTTCCATCTTTCTTTCTGGGAAGATATTTTTCCACAGTTATTGTTATCAGAGGGCCACTCTTGTCATTGTTTCACTTGGTTTTGTTAGTAGAACTTCAGTTCGAAAACTTTCTACCTTGGAAAAAACCACAAAAGCAAACCAAAACAAACATCCATGTTTAAGAATTCCCAGAAAACAAACTGTGGATCAATTATTCAGTGCCTCCCCTCTCCCTCCTCCACTTCCTGATGTGTTATTAATTTTGCATGAGCCCCCTGCTTAGCCCTTGATGCACTTAGAGTATAGAGCGCAAAGGCTTTCAGCGCTGTAAATGACGGGCACTCACTACGACCCTCTGCATAAGAGCAGATCCTGTTGACTTCAGTGGGAATCACTTGTTGGCAGCTGCATAATTGTTTTTCAAACAATGTAGGTTTTTCTAAAAAAAAGGCAAACAAAAAAAGGGAGGATGTGTGAGAAAGCCCAAAGAGGTTCCCCAAACAAAACACTGAAAAGTCATTCAAAGGAGCTGGAGCAATTACTTCAGTTGCCTAAGTAGTTAAGAGCGGGCAAAAAGGGTGATAGTGATCTAACCAAAAACTCTGGCAGAGAACAGTCGAGTGTTCCCAGGGAGTGTTCCTGCTCATTTGTGTTTCGGAGTGTCTTCCTGGCCATCCATTACCTGATGGCTTCCCTGCAGCAACAGGAGCTCTGTGAGACTCTCATCCTTGGATCAGAGAGAGAACTTGGCTGATGAAGGATGCAGAGTTCATCCTCAGCATGCAGTTGTGACTGTTCTAATTGCAGAGTAGTGGTGTGCTTGTATGAAATGGCTTTACATGTGCTGAAATACGTGCAGAAAACAGTGGTTTCTGCAGGCCTTGCTACCAGTCTGGACAGCAAGTTGGTCACTACTGTCATTTTTTATAAGCAGTGATTCCCAGCACTTCATTGAGTACTGAGAGCTGCTTGTGCCAGGCATGTACATAATAACAGCAGCTTAATGATACATCTGTGTCCGAGGGAGCTGCTAATGCCCGGCTCTAAAGCACCACTACTGATGTGCTCTACCAGCAGCAGCCACATAAGAAATCTCCACATTTTATTTTATCTGAACTTTAACAACAGCTTAGGCTACAGATAATGGCTTCTGCATGAAATATGTTCTATTCCTGCTAATGCTGTCTTATCAAGTAAGCTAGTGTGTGAGATAGAAGAATTTCTGTAAACAAAGCATAAAAAGTGTGTGTATAAATCATGCCTGAAGTCAATTTACAGCTGAATGGGGATTGAACATCTAGGTCTAGTTTTGTTTATGCTTTGGTGATTGATAGAGTAAAAACAGTGTAAGTGCAGAACTTGATGAATATTGCCTTTATTTCCTACTATTGGATTGTTTCAGCACTTTGTGGTAAAGCAATAAGAGTAGTTAGTTACAGTTTGTGCTAGTACCAATGGTTTCAGTACTGTTAAAAGTAAATAACAAGAGCCACCTTTCTTTTTGCCCTTGAGGAAGGCTTTAAAGAAATGTGAAACTGATTCTTGCTGATGGTTTAGGGTAAAAAAAGTGGTCAAGGTTAACAGTCCCTAATTTTAGATTCATCATGCCACCAAGTGAGATGAAGAACTTTGAGCTATTGCACTGAATCCTTAGTCTGCTACATTGTCACATACCTTTACGTGAAACATTAACCTCCAAATCCAAACATTACTCCAAGGTTTTGGAGTAGAGTGCTGAGCCTTGCCTTTTGACCAGATTCAGTGCCAGGGAGTTCCCTAGGGGAAAGGATCTTGCTGTTAGTTTTCCCTGTGATGTGTGAAGAAACAATATATCAATGCATCTACAGTTCTCATTGAACAAGTTGGAGTGGTAATGATGAACAAGTGAAAAAAATGTTTCTTTAAAGATTCTGTTATCTGGATTTCTGTTACCTTTGTGTGGATTAACAATTTACCTAGAACAGGTTTGTTTGTTTGTTTTAAAATATGTTTGGCTGTGTTTTTTATAGTGTGAAAGATGTGATAAAAGAACATTTTGGAATAATCTTTAATTTCTGCCTGAGTGCCATACAATTCAAAGGTAGTTTGGATGGTTTTGTCCCAGAGGGCATTTGAAGATGGTGTCTTTGCCAGTTAACCCAGTTTAAAGCCTGTGTAAAGTACGGCTTCATGGTCCCACCGGGAGTGAGGAGTGATATGGGAAGAGAACAACTTCCCTCAGGGAGGATGTGACTGGGAGAACCATTTTGCTACTGAAGCACCAGACTGGTTTACCTGCCTTGACTTGAAGCCATGTAGGGTTTTTTTTGGGAGTGGTGCCCATGTCAAGCACCAATCCTGCAATTAGTATTTGGCATAATTAGTAGTTTCTATAGACAGACACAATCTGAAAAAATCTGCTCAGTGTACAGTAGGAAATGTCCCTTGGGATTATTTAATCTTAATTAGCTCAAGTCTGTGGCACACTGTCATTTCCATATTGTTTTCAAAGTCTGATACCTTTGATCAACCTCAGGCTGAGTTAGGAAAGCCTAAGGTATGAAAGGAATGTTGAAATCTGCAGAGCTACAGTTACTACAGAAGTTATGGAGACAAAACCATTAATACTGGTCTGGTATGAGCCAGTAGGAGTTTGTCTGGAATGGTATTTCTACTGTACTTTGCTGAAGGGTAATAAAAGTGAGGTTTTCTCTTGTACTTTTGGGATGAATCTGTCTAGTGAAAAATTTATTTCTGGCTTAACCTGAGATAATGCCAGCAATGTCACGCTCTGTAAACTGTTACAAAACTTCAAAAGGAATTCTCAAGGGTCACACTGAGAGTAGGGTGAGGTTTATGTGTTTGTTGTTTGTGCAATGTTCCTAACAAATTATAATCATCAGTAAAGTAACTGGAAGCAAAAAGAGTAAATCCTCCTAAGTTTCAGAGGTTACTATTTTGTGAGCTTATTAAAGGTAGCTCTGAAATTTTCAAGAAATTGTTACTTTAATGAAAATATATAGCATTAAAACATTGTTTTAAATCCAGACACATTCACTATTAATCAGTTCCCTTAATATGGGTGTTTTGCATTTAAAATAAAAGAGAATGTTCTTGGATTTGGATAGGACTCAAGAATGAAAACTTGCACAGGGCTAGACAGAAAGTTGTTCTGGACCTTTTATGGGTGATGTGCTGTGAGGTGTTCTAGTCCTTTCTCCCTGACTTGGTTTATGCTTGGTCGAAGCATTTTCTCATATAGAAAATAAATAAGGTGTCACTGCCAAGGAGGACCTCAACCTTTTTAGATATGCAACTAAGAGGCCGTACCTGTGATCATGCTGGACGAGGCAATAGGTCTGTTGCAGGTAAATAACCTCAGAGAGTGGCCAGTGGTGGAGAGCTGGTGAGAAGTGTAAGAAACAAGGCAGGTACATAGCGATAAATCACAGGGAATATGCTCTGAATCCCCAGCCTTTCAGATCCACAATTAGTGTCTTTGTACTTGGTATCACTATATGATGTTTTTCTTTGTGAATTTATCTGGTTGATCATTGAATCTCTAATTTTCTGAAGTGAGTGACATCCAGTACCTTTTTTGTGTTAGTATTGGCTTACTTTGGGAGAGGTGGAGTTCCAACAGGCATCTAATAAAGCATTCTGCAGCTTGGAGTCTGTTAACTTTCATGTTCATCTGCTTAGCTTCTGGCAAACCACAATGAAAATTCTGCATCTGAAGAATGTAGCTTAAAACACCTTTTATCTGCTCCCTGCTGCACCATGCCCCTGGCTTTTCCACGTAATACCATTAAGAAACAAATTTTGGACACCTTCCTTTTCAGTGGTTCAGATGGTTGAATTACAAATGTAGGAGGCGTGTAAAGTCAAGTGAGTGTACCAGTCCCAGGCAACTACAGCTGGATGTCACAGATGAAAAAGCTTGCTGCTGGGAAGAGGAGCTTTGAGTTTCCAGATGGTGACCTAGTTGGATCTCCACACAGCTCCTCCACTTACAATGAAATAACCATTTTCAGCCCAGGCCATGTGTAACAGTAAGACATACAGTTGGCAGTTTTTGATGTAGGATTGCAATTCCTTGCAGTTGTCCTTTTTCATCCCCTCTTTCCTGTGCTTCACAAAAAGAAGAAACATGCAAGCCTAAACTCCCAGAATCCTTATTTAATTTTGCCACTGATTATGGTTCATTCTTATTAAGTAACAAAACAGTGTACAAAAAACAAGAAATCTGTCATGGACAGGTGAATCTGAAGGGTGTTGTCAGGCAGACATCAGATGATGCCCTCCTGTGATTACTGTTTTGGAAGATTCCAGTAATTGTCTGTAACATAAAAGGTCAAATGTAGCACTTACCTATTATTTTGGAAGGAAAGGTATAAAGTTCCTTGTCTGGGCCCCGAGAAAGCTCCTAAGCAAATGTGTGGGTTATGGGCTGTGCTGCCTGGCTGTGTGTGAAGCAGAGATCAGTGCTGTGCTGAGAGCAGAACCCTGAGGGGCTGCAAAAGCTAAATCAGTGGCCAGGCAGGAGAGTGGAGTCCTTGGTGCTATACAAGTGTGACATCTGGAAGGTTGTGTTGTAGCCCAAGAAAATTTGTTAATCAAAGCAACTTTATAAGAGTCATCTTACCTCATACAGCATTGGACATCTGATAAATATATTTTCTTAATTATTTGCATAGTAGTCCTCCTAAGGAAGGAGGAATGTGTCGTGGGTGACAGCTGGTATTGACTGGCTGATGAAGAGAGAGGCAAGAGAGCAACATAAACCTGATGGCATGATCAGATCCTTTAAAGCTAGGTGGCCATACAGAGACTGACTTCAGATTTAAGCTAATTTACTAGGCTTGAGAATAAGAATAAAATTAGCTTACCGAGTTCTAAGTCTTTTTGTTTTACTTAAAAATAATAAATGAGTGCTTCTGAATGCCTTTGTAAATTCTTATTCCCAGGGCTCAGGTCCACGATCTGATCTCCTTGGGAACTGGATTTCCAAGTAAAGGACTTAGTCTAGTTGCTGTAGGAAAGCTAAAAAAAAAAAAAAAAAAGGAAAAGCCCTGAGAAAACAATTTGGTAGCTGTTCGATCCGTTTTATTTGCTGCATGGGGATTTATTTATTTATCATGGAAGTACTTCAATGAAAAGTTGGACAATGGAACAAAATACTTCAAGGCATAGCATTTAAACATGTACTACTTTGGTTGTTTTGGTTTTCTTAAGTTTTTAGGTGGGTGGTTTTGGGGTTTTGTTTGGTTATATATATGTGAAGTACTTGGATTAATTCCTGTTTTCTCAGCAGCAACAAAGAGTTGTTCTCTGTGCCCCATCCTTGTTGCTCACTGTATAACTGTGTTCTGCATTGTGCCTTGATCTTGAATGAGAAATAAAGCCATCTTGCAAATTTAATTTAATGCTATAGGCAAGCTCTACTTCCAAAAGTGTAATTGCTAGGCTAGAAAACTGGATTTTTCTAGCATTAATAAAATTGAGTGTATGTTAGCACATTTATGTATATATACAGGTGTGCTTGTGTGTGTGTGTATATGTGTATATTTTAACTCTTTTTCCTTGTTCTGTGATTTCACTTCTGCGCCATACCAGTACTGCTGAACTCGTGTAAGAGGACAGCTTTTGCTCTTGCCAGCCAGAATCTGTTTTTGCAGTGAGGGGTCCCTGCTGGGGAGGCCTTTCTTTTCCTGCTCTTTCTTCTCTCGGCAGGGTAGCAGGCACAAGGACTGCCCTCCCGTCTGCTCTGCTGACAGCCGCGCCTTCTCTGCTCCGACTGCAGCAGCTGCTGCTCCTCAGCCTGACTGAGAGAGCATAAATTAAAATACAAAGGTCTCCTGTGGCCACTCTTGGCTGGCAGTGCAATGGCAGATCAGACCTTCCTACATCATCTTCACTTGACTTTCTTCTTTTTCTCAAGAATTTCCTCTGCATTTGTCTCAGTCACAGTCTTTTGCCACTGAGCTGAATAGAAGCAGCAATCCAGTAACTCTAAATGTTTTATGTACTTGTGTCACTGGAGCAGTTTGCAGAGAAAAGAGTCAGTGATGTGGGTTTCACCAAAAGCTCAAGGCTTTCTGCTTTTCATACTGTCTGGAAGAGACTGACTGTTTGTGTGCTCTTCATGGCTGCTGAAGATGCAGGGCTAATTCCCGTTCTCATCTCCCCAGGAAGTCAGTGGGAGCGTTAGGAACAGCAGAACCATTGTGCTGCCATTGTGTGTGTGTGACTGAGGGCACAGCAGTGAGCACGAGTGCTTTCTCCAGTGGGCTTTTATTGTTTTGCAGCCTGGTCTCTTACAATGCTCGTATTGGGGGTCTCAACCCCAGAGGGTGGAGAGGGGGCTACTTAGTGGTGGGATGGAATGCCATGCCACAAAACTGGCTATGTAGAATTCCTGACCCAACTGTGGGGTTTTTGGTTGGTTTTTTTTTTTTTTTTTTGGTAAGGGAGTTGTTTTGGATTGTTCTGTTTCTGCCCTGTGCTTGTCTAACATAGCAGATGTTTTTTGGCTCAGTGTGCTTAAATATGAGGACTGTTCCTTGTAGGTGGTAAGTGGTGAAGATGATGACTATTTTAAATTGCTTTATTGAAGTAACTTTGTCTGCTTCCCCTGCTTTTTCTTGCCTTAGACCCTGCAGGCTGGTTTGGCTTATTGGGCACTTGGCTTATGCTAATGACATGGAATACTCTTTTTATAGAGTGCTAATATTTTTGCTAGCCCTCTTATCTGTTTCAGTCAGAGTCTGAATTCCAACACCTTTATGGGAAAAAAATTAAACTGACTAATATTTTGAGTGTTTGTTTTTGTTTTTTTAACCCTTCTTGAAATGTATTTTTTTCCTTTTTTTCCCATTTTTTCCCCACCATGGAATGCCACGTTAAACTTGCATCTTCTTGTGTTGTAGCTTCTGTCATGTTGGGTTTGTCTTCAGGGCATTGTCACGATTGGAAGGCAGCCCTAAAGAAAAGCATTTCAGTAATTAATTTCATTTTCAGTTCAGAAAATCATGTGAGAAATTAAAACCTGCTCTTTTTTATTTCCATTTGTATAATTGTCATCTAGTCCTCAATGCAAGTTTGTTCAGGTCCTCTGCTCATTCTATCCACTGCTCTCTGGATTATGGATGTGGAGGTTCTCCATGATCTGTGCAGTGACTCAGTTGTTTGTTTTGATTGTAGATATGTTTTGGCTTTAAATGCAAGGCTCTGCAACAGTGATTGTTACAGCATGAATACCGTTTTGTCATACTTAATAATATTCCACATTGTGAGGGCCTTAAACCAAAACATGCCTAAGCTTAGAACCTTTTTATCCATAGTTGTGTTACATATAAAATGTCTTGATTTCTGTAGTTGACTTTATGGGTTTGGAGGGAGGGAAGTATCAGGACTTTCTCATGCTGTTCCTTTTATCATGGTGATTAGGCAAGTGAAAGCTACCATGGTGGTGGGGCAAGAGGACAGCATAGTGCAAGTGAGCTGTTAAAGGAAAGCAGAATGCACAGGTGATGAAAAATGTGTGGCCTTTTTCTTCAGTAAGTTCCATGCTAGTAGCAGGTGCAGGTGAAGAGCTGGCATCCTGTATTTCCATGTCACACAGAGCAGGATGTGTGGGACAGGGACAGCAAGTGGCTGCCCAGCACCCACACAGGGGCAGAGCACTTCTGCTGCTGTTGTAACTCTGCCCTGTAACTGCACCCCAGCTGGTACAAGCAGTGGTAGGTCTGGGATGTGAACTTTGGGTAAACTGGGCTCTGTTAGCTGCTCTTCTGGAGAGCTGCTGTAACTGCAGGTTGACTCTTCCTTTCTTTTTTTTTCCCCCTCCTTTTTATCTTAGTGAGCTTTTTACAGGGGGAGAATGAGAAGTATTCTGTGCATTGATTTGTTGTTTGTCTGCTTAATTGTGATCAATTCAAGAATATTTTGGTACAAAGAGTCCAGGGTGTGGTGAGATTACCCAAGAAGTTTGCTAAGGACATGTGAAGTTAATTGCAGGAATTTTACTGTTGCTGTCAGCTGATGGTGCTTTTTTTTTTTTTTTTTTGGTTCTGAAATGGTATCATCCTTGAATACATTTTTGTGAATCACTGTCACTTGACTTGCTTGTGGGTTCAGAAGATCGATCTTTGTGTAAAGCTTCTCCTGTCCTTTCCTGGCTGATTAAATAAATAACATTTTTTCTAAACTTTTGGCACATCTTTGTGTTTGTGTTATCCTTTAAAGGGGAGAAAGAGAACCGAGAAACATATCAACATCCTCTTCTTATTTAATCCCATAACTGAAAAACGAACATGAAGAGTTCACAAGGGCACTTTTGATGTTAGTGCTGCTCTGTTCTGCAGGCAGGAAAATAAGCAAATGGGAGCAGTAGCTGAAGTACTTGGTAGACTGTAATTGTCTGCTATTGCACTGTGATTTGCAAAGATTGTAGAAGCAATATAAGTAGCATCGGTGGTAATTTCTTTTTTTCAGGCATTGTTCTTTCCACCCTCAGTTATAAGCAGTGCCCTTTAATTACAGCCCTGTCTAATAGGAGCTGAAGAAGGTCAGTGTCAGAGAGGGAGGGTGGAGCTACAGTGTGGATGGAATTCATTGGCCTGGCACTAGTGTGATTCAGCTGACAGCTTTTATGCTTGCTGGCATGACCCTTTCACAACATAAGATACTTTGTTCATTTGCTAGTATTGTGCTCTGTGTTTGCAACGCTTTCAAACAGGCTGATCATGCGATTTTGAGTTTTTTGTCACTTGGCTGGAGTTGACTGTCCTGGCCTATGTACTCCTGTGGGTACTGTAATAATATAGATAACTGTGCTTCTCATTCTGACCAAGTAGATTATTGAAATGTCATTTAAAGTGTTACAGTGGAGAACACATTAGTAAGAAAGAAGGAGGCATGCAGCTGTTGGGTTGTTTTCTTTTTTGACACTGACCTGCTTAATCTTCCCAGGACCTTCCATTTTTTCATGGCAGCTTGGGAAACACTGCTGATAGATTGCTTACCTTGAGGACATTGAAAAGTATTGTTCAAAAGGGTAATTTATTCTCTTCTGTTTCCTCTACTTCCTAGAGCAGTGAGGCTTGGTCTGGTTTCTGTGTTAAGAAGCCAATTACTCTGACTGGGTCTCTCTTAGAGGCTGTAGACAAACACAGTGAAGACTTGCCCAGGATTTAGAAAGGTTTTGTACTGAAATAATAGGCTTTGGTTTGGTGTGGCTTGCTGTTGTCAGTGCTTTGGCCAGAATGGGGTGGGCTGTGCAGGTAGCTGGCTAGTTACAATATGCATGCATTAAGAATATTTATTTTGGCTTTAAAACAACATGTATGTTCATGCTATAGGTAAAAAGTCCTTTCTTTCTAATCTTGCATTTGTTCCTAAAAGGCACTGTACTTCAGAGGTGCCTGTGGAAAAAGAGATCATTTAGTTTTGAGCAGTTACTGAAAAACTAATCCTGTACTCCAGAGTATAATGAGTTGTGGATTCTTTGCTCCATTGAGTGAAATATGACTGGTGTGACCTACTTTATTTGCATGTTTAACATACTGGATACTTTTTGTTAGTGGGGGGTTGGTTTTTTTTTTTTTTTTCTTGTTTCCTAGGAAACAAATGCCCTGGTATACTAGAGAACAGCTATTGTATGGAGACGGCTGCCTGTCTGAGCATTGTTCTCTTGTAGGTGGAAGGCTTTAAAGAGGAAAGAGCTGGAGTTTTCAAAAACATCTTTATTAACTGAAATAGCTCAAGGATGTTTCAGGCTGCTGTGAAACTCTTCATTATAGTTGTGTTTTTCTCAGTAGGAGTATCTGTGTTGTAATGGCTTATCTAGTAAAAGTGTTGTGTATGTTCCCATTGAAGGCATACCAAAAGAAACGGAATGAGTAACTAATAAATAGTTGTTGTCATCCTTACTGTAGATGCATATTTCTAAAAGTGTTTTATTTTGAATTATCTGGAGTGGAAACATCTATCTGGTATTTTGTGGCGGATTCCTACAATGGAACATGTTTTGTGAAGAGGGAAAGAAATTATTTTTCTTATGAGAAAGAGGGGGGGAGGTTCAGATTGTGTGATAGGTTCTGCAGATTGATCAGATGGTCATCTCCCCAGGTGGTCCTCATGTAGCTTATCTAGTGGTTTTGCCTAGTGGAAAGAAGGTAGGTGACTGACATTGTTCTGGATACCAACATTGCTCAGTTGAATACCAGCATCAACTGCTTCATGAGTACCTGTTCCTACTCGTGCTTGGTCAAAAAGATGACTGCTAATAATAAAAGATTTTACTGAGTTTTTTCCAGATTTTTTTTTGTTGCTTTTTAAAGAAAGTTCAAGTCTTTGAACTCCAGAAGTGCCAGCTTTTCTGACTTGAGAGCACATTATGGCACTGCACCTCTTCACTAGTTACCAGTTAATCTGATCAAAGTAGACCCACAACTGAAGACACAAGTGTTGTTTAATAACCTCTCCAAGTACGTGATTCTAGTTCTTGTGAAAGCAGCTGTACATGGAGTGATCTGGACCTCCTGCAAGAGCTGTGTGCCAGTGGAACTGCTGATTTTCTTATCTGACTTTGTGTGCATGAAATAAGACTTTCTGAATAGATGGACTCAGTAATAAGCAAACAATTTCAAATTCAACACAAAACATAAAAGAACGCTAGTTTTCACACAGTTAAGGCATCTAAAGTAGATTTTCACCTCTCAAGTCTAGAGAGAGGGAGAAGCAGATCTAGGAGTTGTAGACCTCTTGAAGTAGGAACTGAACTGTCCCTTTGTGTGATAAATACTCAGCATGTGAATGAATAAATGATTTCATGAGAGGTTGCTGGTTAGCTTGCTCTGTTCCCCCAGTGATGTCGTAGAGTCTTAGGGAGAACTCTGTACCTGACTATTCAGTTATTAACACTCATGGATGCAGCAACTAAAGCTGCACAAAATGGAGAGGCCAAGCCTCTAGGAGGGAAGATCTTGTAATTTCAGCTGGGATTAAAGCCTGTGAGCAGTGACCGTGGCAAATTTTGCAGCATGCCATGTTAATTTAACCATAAGAGTCCCTGTTCTATGAGTACATTAGTGAATGCTGTTACAAGCTGTTTTCTTTGAAAATGCTGGATGCCCTCCCCTCCCCAAAGCCAGTGCTTACCTCTGTTGCCTTTCTCATGGTCACTTTGAAGAAGGTGAGAGGAGGTTCTGGTGAACAAAGTGGCAATTGCAAATAGGACTGTAACTTCTGTCTCTGCTTTAAGCGTTCCCATCTGTTGGATCTTTGATACTTCTCTTGTTTCACTTAGTGTAGTTTCCCTGGATAATGCATGTAATGCACTTTTATTGCTGCTCTTGGAGCACTTACATGCAAATGTAAAAACTCTGAACTGTGGTGTATTTGAGGTACTTGTATAAAGCAGTATTTGAGTGTACACAAATGCAAAGTAAAGGCATGCTCTGCTGTGGAACAATTAAATGTGCCACTTAGGCAAGATCTCAAATGTTGTAGAAAATACATGTGGAAATGTTTTAAGAGTTCATTACATAACTAGGGCATCTGATTATTGTTATTCAAATCTCTTCTCATAATAAAAGCCAAAAACTTGTAGAGGAGTTGTCCTTGTACGTTAGCATCATCCCACTGTTCCACAGTGCAGTGTAAATTCAAAGCAACACTGATCCAGCATTAGGGTGCTTCGCTCTTAGTGGGAAGTTATTATTTAATTTAGTTTCATTATGCTTTTCATTTTATTTAATGATATGAGCGTAGGAAATTTCCCTTTTTTTTTCTTTTAGTAAAGAAATTCAGATTTGAAAATCTGGGGTAGATGTGTACATAAGGAAGCAGTCACTCCAAATATTATTCTGCCTCATTGGTTAAATTGCAGGATGATTTCCCTGGGCTTTCCCTTCTGTTTGTTACCTACTGTAGCTTGATAAGGAGAACCAAAATGGACTTCTGTGGGCTCCTTCCTTGAGCTCTGTTTGTACCCTGCAACTGCAAGGACCATGAAGAAGCCAGCTGGACACTTAGAAATGTAGGAAAGGATATTGGAACATAATCACACAGAGTTTCTTAAATCTGCTAAGATTACTCACCATTCCTAAAATTAGCTTTTGCCTAAGGTTTTGGAAACCAGGTGCTCTGAGGAAATGGAACTGGTGACCAGCTAAAAGAGCAGTGTCAAGCAGTGGCTACAAGTATCCCAGGCTGATGTCAGCTGGCACTGGAGATGTGGGAATGTATTCTCCTAACAGCTGTAGTGTCACTAGGGTCCCTTGGTGGGGAGTGAATTGCATGTGGCAGTGCCTGCTGGGGAGGATTGCTTTCCTTGCGGGGGTTCCTTCTGCAGTGTTGGAGGACATAGTGATGATAGGAGAACCAGAAGATAGGGACTCTTTTCTTGTGTGCTGGTTCTTTTTGTTTTCTTCACTGGTGATTCAAATGTTGATCAAAACTGTAGTTCTGTTAAGTGCTGTGTGTGCAAAATTAATGCTAAAGTTTTACATCTGGATCATTGTCAAGTATGTTCTAGTGGCTGCAGAACAGATCAGCAAGAGTAGTGAGGTGCAAATGACACATCTGCTGTTTTAACTCAAAGTACTTGATTGTTAGGACTCTTAAGTTCCAAATCTTTGTATAGTAATAATACTACTTTTTTGTGATGCTTCCAGTTACATTCAGTAACTTCTTACAGAACAAAATTGAAAATCCTGTGTGGATCATGCTTAGTTTGTTTTGAGGAGCATCCTTTCAGAAAAAATTTGGTGAGTTTTAGCTCTGTGTTATATGAAGTGACTGTCTTGGTGGCAGATTCTCCATCTGCTGGCAGGCGACACTGATAATTGTACTGGTGTCACTGTTGGTTTGACAACTCTCTCAGCTGAAATGATGAAATAATATAGGTTGCAAATGTATGGTTATGTCTTATTTTGTTTCCTTTGGAAATTATGTAATTCATGGTTCCAGTTAGAGAACAGCTAAAGAAAGTAGTGTCTTGAGGAGGAAGCAACCTCTGTGCCAGGGTGGAGGAGGAATGAGCATTGGAGGGAAGATCTGAGGCTTAAGAACTGTTGCTGATAAAAGGCTGCTTGCATAGGCACAGACCAAACCCTGCCAGAAAGCACATCACTATGTGCCCACATATTCCTGGAAAGGAAATCAGGATCAGCTATAAGAGATTGTAGTGGCGGTTCTCTGTGATGTTGTCAATCTGATTGCAGGCTAAATGCAGTGGTGCAGTGAATTTGAAGTGGGATGAACTTAAAAAGATTGCTTTTACGTGCAGATGGCAAACATCAAGCAATTATCACAAGTTTATTGAAGATTATTTTTAATGGGAGTATTAAATCTGTTATGCTATTGTTGCTTTTTAGCTACCTGTTTTTCAGGCTTGTCCTCACTTTTTTTTTTTCCTCTCAATTTAATGCAAGTTACTCAGTGCAGGACTAAATAATAATTAGTAGTTATACAGTGACATTTGTTTTATTCCTTGCTTCATTCCAGTGTATCATCAGTTCGTATGCCATGTAAATCCCTGCATTTCAGCATTGTTTTGCAATCTGGTTTGACCTTTTTTAAATGCAACTGGCATTTTTACTTGTACCTTAGAAATAGAGTTGAGTGATTAACCTGCAGAATAGCAAGTGTGGTTTAGGTAATTTAGACCCAAAATTTCTGGGGTATCTTTTTTAGGATTTCACTAGTGTGATTTTTCTTTTTCTTTTGTTTGCACAGTGGCTAGTGCATGCATACTGCATGGGATAGGACAGAAAGGTTCTCTTAGATCAAATTCTTCTCAGCAGAATTGCCGGGAAAAAGGAATTTGTGCTTGAATTTTAACTTTACTGACATGTAGCCATGATCATGAATTAAGTGCATGAACATTGCCAAGAGAGAGGTTGTGTGGCTGCTGTGCTGCCCTTTCACTTTTATTGGCTCTTAGTGGCACCCCAGCCTGCTGCTGGGGACAGATGATCTTTGTGTTCTACCCGCACTTTGAACCTGGAGTGGTTGGTGTTCAGCTGTGCTCACTCATTCTCTTCTAGAGCTTCCTCAATTAGCTGAGAACACTGCATTCCTGCCCTCTTCCTGGGGATATGCTTTTCCTGCAAGCAAGGTAAATGAAATGCAACGCTATGCTCCCGAAGCAACAGATGGAAAACTGAAAAACTTTTTGTTGCAGAGGTTCTTTTCTATTAACTGATCCGGGAATTTGAGTTTTTCTTCAGATATAGTTAGGTGTACTCCTGTTGCCCTCACTAGCCACTCCTAGCTGCTCATGCTTTCAGCAGAGCTCAAGGGAAGAAGCAGCACTGCTGGGAAGAGTGATGTGATAGAACTTATTTTTAAAATTCAAGAGCAGCAGAGCTATCTGCATAGGGTTTTACATTAAATGGATTTTTCTCATCAACTGGAGTGAGACTTTATCTTAACATTTTCTCCCAGAAGCTCTACTTCTGAGTTTGCTAGAAGTTGCTTTATTGTGTGAGATGTATTGGCATTGATGCTATTGAAAGCCTATTTTACATGACAGTATAATAGTAAATATAGGTGAATCCTTTTAAAACCTTTCACAAGAGCTGAGATTTAACACTAATTTTTTCTTGGGTTGTGTTTCAAAGTAATTATTTTCTACCTTCTTTATATAATCTGTAGGGAAACAAAGCAATTTGAAGATCAACAAACAGAAGCTCATCAAAATACATCTATAGTAGCTAGTGATAAATAATCTTATTAACAATGGATTTGTGCTGAATGTAAGTATTGTTCCCTGGTAGTCAATTACTTGAGCTGATTTTGTTCGTATACTAGAAATATTGCTGTGCCCCAGTCCTGTGCTTATTGATCAAATTGAAGTGTCTGTACCAGCCCTGAGCTTTTAATACAGAAGTCATGCAGCATCCATTTCCTTATTGTCTTGAGTGGAGCTGCCCCAAACTGGCAGTCCTCAGACTTGCAGCTGCTTTGCTGTATTGTGCCAGCATTGGCTGGGGAGAGGCAGTAGGCAGGGAAATAGGCTTTACCAAGGGGAGGTTAATTAAAATACTTCTGAAATTACACATTTCCAGAAAGGGATTAACATGGGGAAGCTTAGCAAAGGTGTTTGAAAAAAGGTGTGCCAGTTTGAGATTATCTTGTCTCTGGGTTTTTGTGTGGAGGTTTTTTGCCTTGAAAGTGAGCAGATCATGGCAGGTGGAATTATTTTAGCCCTTGGGTTACAGAACTGTAAAATATTTTAAATATCTGCTTAGTACAGTTCTTAAGATGCAATACTGTGGAGCAGTGGATGTGCAGTTGTTCCTGCTGTCCATCCCCCAGCTTTAATACTGTTGATGGACTCATAAACACTTACATATAATCAGTTTGGATGATGAAATCCTGCCTGGTTAATTTGCCATTAGGTATTTGAAAGAGCTCTAACCAGAGAATGCAGAAGGTTGAGGAGCATTTTAAAAACTTCTTCCACAACTTTTGCCTTTCACTTTTCTTGCTATTTGTGTGGTGAAGCCAAACACTTACAAGCTTTTTTGGATCTGGAGGAACAGAAAGAATTGGAGATTTGCCAGAAGCATCTTTTAACAGAGTGGATTTTCTGATAGGAAGCGGGTCAGTGGGTCCAGTCCATGCTGCCTAATGCTAGGAAGTAAATGGTCTCCTGGAGCCAAGTGTCCCAGTGCTGCAGGCAGGCTGATTAAATTGGGCTGATACCAGGGGATTGCCATGAGGGAGCACATCTGCACAGCCTGGAGTCAGGGAAGGGTAAAAGAGCCTCTCTGTGGGTCTGGTTGCTCCCCAGCTCTGTATTTGGCCCTGCAGGACTTGCTGGAGTGAGCAGTAATGTGGGCTGAGCACTGTGTGGCCCCAGTCACAGAATCTGCAGTGTGTGGAGTCCATCAGGCCTGAGTGGAAAGCACCGCAGGTGGCTTGAGGGGGGCCTTGCTCACCCGCCTGTGACAGGCTCAGGGCCCAGGCAGCTCCTGCTCTGGCCTTGGGCTATGCCCTGCTAATTTCCTTTTGTTCCTGCTGGACAAAAATGGCCTAAGTGCTGTTGCCACACACTGTCCTTCCTTCTCAGCCAGGTGGAGTGCTGCTTTTAACAATACTTACGAGTTGGAAGGGACCCGCATGAATCATGGAGCCCTGCTCTTAAGATGGGGGCATGGAACCCACAAGCTTATCAGCACCGCCTGTGTGGCTACACCAAGTGCTGTGTAGCTCTCAGACCTGAAGCTGGTGATTTGTGACAGTAATTCTCTCCAGCAGTGGCTAGCATGGTGTGGATCTGTACAGAATATCTTCTGTAAATCTTACCTAAAGGCTCCAGTCTTCGACTGTTGTTTCTTTTGATTTAGATAATTTTGGTGCATTGCACATCTTTTGTTTAAAACCTTGTAGCCAATTTTCTGTAAGAGGCTCAAATTTGCAGGACTTGTTATCAGTTCTAACATGTAAATGGTTCAAGTATAGTGCCAAATCAACAGTTTGTTCAATTTTTAATTAGGATATTTTATATGTGACAGATTTTTTGTTATTGTCAGTCATTCTACAATTTTTTAAAAAAGGAAATCAGATTACTTTGGTTGTTCAGTTCCTGGGATTATTGCTCCTTCTGTGAGCACTTGGAAAGAGAGGCAGCCCAATTCAACTAATTGTGTTGTAACTGTCCTAGTGGCTATGACAAATTGTATTAACTCTTCTGTACTTAAGGGAAAAAATGAAATGGAAACACTGGCTTGATGCAAAGGGCTGGCTTTATTTGGTAAAATGTGTTTTGGTTTAAACTTCCACTTGTTTTCAGCAGCACTGTTAGCCTGAGGTTTTGATGCATAGTTGTTTCTGAGGGCTCTTGAGTTGAGAGCCTTTACAGGTAGGGGTAAAGGATTTTGTTCCATGTTTCGTATTGTATGTATATTGCTTCTGGAGAGCTCAGCTGGGTCTTCCATGCAATTTCTTGATTCAGTAGCTAATTTTGTTTTGTCTTATTTTGAGTTTGTTGGTTTTTTTTTCTTTTTTTTTTTTTTTTTCTGTACTGATATCTAAAAATAGCAAGGCTTATTTGTGACTACTTGGAACTAATTTTTGAGGGGGAAGAGGAATGTACTGACTTTTGCAAAATCTTGTTCCTATACCAAGGCCTACCAGTGGACTGAAAGATGGCATTGCTATGTGACAATTCTTGCGCCACCACTCTTCAAACTTTTGCTGAGCTCTCACCAAGAACACAGGGAAAGTAAGGCACTAAATGTGTTATCCCCTCCTCCTTCCTCTGTAATAAGTCTGAAGCCCTTTGGCCCACATCTCCAATATTTATTGGAAGGAAAATGAATATATATCTTTTATCCTATCCAAAAACCTTATCCAAAGTGATGGGGCAGGAACCTGCTGCAGAGGACCTTGTTTTATTGACAGGAACTCTTGAGCAGTTAAAGTTCTGAGTTGTCCTCTTCCTGAACTTGGAAGAGGAGGGAAAAATAAAAAATGCTAAGAATAACTGAAATATCCCTTAATATTCATGTCCTAGCTCTGTTGCCAAAGGAAAGCTGCAGCAAAGCAAGAGGCTAGGCTATGTATGAGGAGTTAGTGCAACCCTTGAGTGACCCTCAAGTAACTAGTTGAGCATGAGAGGGGGAGGCCTGGCTTTCCCAAGAGCTGCAGAGCACTACTTGATATTTGGCTCTGACATATTCCCAGTGATATGAATAGATTTCTTATGTTACAGCACGTAAGCAGGATCAGAATGTGAGTCTACTACAGCAGTTGGTGAAAACAACATATGTTTAATTTTATGAAGACTTAAAGACAGATGGTGTCCCATAGAATAATTATATAACAGCCAAAATTCCCTTAACAAATCTTTTTATAATAGCTGTGATAATTACTCATAAATAGCCAGTCATTTCAGTATTTTTTTTTGGTTACATAAATAGGACAGGGATCTAGTTTAGCCCCTCTTAAAATCTTGGGTGAATTTGTTCTTTAGTCCAGGTTATTTTTTTCACTTGTCATTTCTAGTCTTCGCTTGTTTTTGACAAAAGGCCCAAGTGATGTGCGCTTCTGTCCAATCAAGTGAAATAAATCTGAAAATGTCACCTCTCCCTTACATCTGTGTCTTTTAGGCTTTTTTCTTTGCCTTCATGGAGTTCCCTGTGTTTTACTCCTCCCAGTCTCTGTCCAAAGAGATTAAAGTTCCCATAAGAAATTGGTTACTGTGTGTTCCCCTGTAGTCAGCCTTGGAGGAATGGAGTATAGAATTAAGATCTGTTTTCTGGGAACTGCTGACTTTCATCCAAGATTTTATACCCATTTCTTCAGCTGTTATCTTGGATGTTTCTTGCATGACTCTTGAGTGGACTGGGAAGTTGTGCAGATTGCTGGAAAAAAGTTGTTAGAAATGGGTATGAGCTGGGCAACTACTTCTGAGGCATCAGCATAACAGCCTTTGGAGCACCAGTGGCCCTGATTGATGTGACATCAAGATGAACTGTCTGCTAGCAAAGGACAGTTGCCTTTTGATGAGGATTTTGAGGAATGGATTTAACAATCAATGTCCTTTCTTACCTCTCTAAGTCTAAGCCTTTCAGTATCCAGTAGCTCATAACCCATCTGCTTTCTGTATCCAAAGGGCAATTTGCCAACTCCTTGTAAGCCACAGGTCACTCCTTGACTGGCATCATCTTGGGGGAAGGGACACAGAAAATCTCTTTTCTGGCTCTTTGCCTTTATCATGTTTGTGCTGATTTCTACTTTTTCTGGTGAAGGTGGTATGCAGGGCAGGGATTCAGACACAGATCGTGTTAAGTAGGCTGGCCAAGGCTAGGGAGATGTTAAACTTATGAGGGACAGAATTCTGCTAACACAACATTTCAAATAATGCCAGCCAACAGTAGAAGCATGTATTGAGCACTGGCCTGTTTGTATGCAAAATGTTTCTTATTTGAAGGCCTCTGTGTGAAGTTATATCTCTGCTTTCCCCAAAGGAAGCCTTTCTAGCTTCCTTGCTAGCCATGGACCTTTAGCAATCAAAACAGATGAGGCCTTGAAGAAGTAATTATAGGAATACAGCAGCAGAAGTACTTCAGTAAATGCCACTACAGTTTCTCAGCAGGAGTAGTACTAAGAGTGATTTCCTTTGGGACATCACACTTTATTCTCAGTGGTAGATGCAAGTCTGGCCCTTGACAATTCTAGTTGAGCAAATTACAAGAAGTTCCTCATAGCAAGAGCAATGCAGGACTCGAAGCAGTAGAGGCTGCTTGTGTTAGCCAGGTCATTACTGTGGAAATGAGCGTGCCTTATATGACCCTGTGCACAGCACTACTTACTGTCATGCTGTTTTACAGTAGTGTCAGCCCTAAACAAATATCCTCCAGCAGTGACCTGGAAGCTGAGCAAAGGCTTTTTTGCTGGAGCTATCTGTGCAGGCAAGGATCCTGGAAACTGGGCATTCACTTGTGGAAGCACAGATGGAGGAAATATTTGGGAGTTTTGGGCTGTGGGGGAAGAGGCTCTTTGCTCACCTTTGTATGTTACCAAATGAAACCATTTCCAATAATAATAAATTAAGGAAAATCTCCCTTTCTAAGGTCAACCAACTTCCTGAGAACCTATAAATAAAGAAATACAAATCTGTTAAAATATGACCAAGAAAGTGTCTTAATTTTTTGTTTTTATTATTTTTAGCGAGAAGCAGTCTCCTAAGTTTCTTGTTTCAATATGGACTTGTTTGTTTGGCTGGTAATGTGGTTAATTCATTTCTCTGTCTTCAGAAGATATTCATATCAAATTCAGCCCGTGGCTCAGACAAATCAAGAAATTAAACAGGACAGTGTCTTTAGCAGACATGGTCTTGTATTTGTCTTAAACAAATTTCCAAGCAAGTAGACCCTTGATTACTCTTTGGTGATAACTTTCATGATTATCCATCCAAGAAATCTGGTGATTTCTTGGTCTGGGTGTTAAGACCCTTGCTGGGCAGTTATTTTCCTGTCTTATTTTCCAGGTCTAATATGGTTTTTGCTTTAAAACTTCTAAAATGTTCTTTCACATTAAGTATTTGCATTACACTGAACATGTAATTTGGTATGGCATATCCCTTGGGCGAGTCGGGGTCAGCTGTCCCAGCTCTTTCCTCTCCCAACTCCAAGTGCATTCCCAGCCTCCTCACTGGTGGGGCGGGATGAGGAGTAGAAAAGGCCTTGACTGTGCAAGTGCTGCTCAGTGGGGATGAAAACATTGCTGTGTTATCAACACTGTTTCCAGCACAAATCCAAAATACAGTCCATACTAACTAATGTCAGGACAATTAACTCTATCCCAGCCAAAACTAGCATACAAAAGAAGGGGGTTAGGGGATAAAGCAGTGAAATGTTGCAAATAAAGTTCGTTGCTAATACTGGTGTTTCCTATGTGGTCCTTAAATGACTATATTCAGTTTATTCTTTTGGGGGGAATGGCTAAAGAGAGTTAGAATTTATGATGATGAATGTGACAGTTGCCAGCATTTTGCTGTAGAATATTCTCTCAGATTTCTCCAACTGGTGCAGTTTCTTTGCCTCTTTTCAGCAGTAGAACTCAGATATTAAAAAAAATAAATCTGTGCAGCTGCAAGGCAAACTGCACTAGTATTTCATCTGTTCTAGACTGTGGTATTGTGTGGAAGGTACAAGGTTCATGAGAAAAGGCATATAAGCAGCAGTTATTTGGTATGTGATTTATGCACCATGAAACTCCATTTACCTATTTTAGGCCTTTCCTGCCCATGATTCTCAAGTGGATGTATTGTCTGTCACAGTCAGAGGACAGAGGCACTTACATGCTCAGCAAGATGCTAGTTTGGAGCAGTGAATTAGCTCCCTTTCCAGCCTGGGGATAAAGAAAGGTGGGATTGTCAGATTGTTCCAAGCGATCATTAGCAGCACGTATGAAGTCTTTTATAGTGACCTGTGATATATGACTTTAAACAATAGCACTGAGTGTTGAGGTATAGAGGATTATTATCCTTAGTGTATACTGCCAGATCTGGAGTCTACATTAATCTCTTCAGTTTGCAATTTTTGTTTCACTCACAAAACCTTTCAGTACATTCAATATGTTCTTGTCCTAGAAGAAAAAGCTTTCAGCTCAAAAGCAAAGAATGTATTCATTGAAGGCGTGGGACATGGCAACATAATTACAATGAGAGCTTGTAGGTTAGTCTGTACTAGCTTTAGTTACATCTTACTTTTACAAGTTTTTCTTGTTTTTGCGGTGTTTGCCTTTCTGGAAATTTTAACATGACCTTGTAACCCGTTTCTTGAATCTCAGATAAAGAAAGATTTGAAGCCAAATGACCTTCTCTTATTGATACTTGACAACAGAAAACTGCTAATAGTTTATTTTGATTGAGGTCTTTAAGGAAAGCTTATTGAGAGGTTCGGAACAAACCATCCCAGTGTGCAGAGTGCCAAGAATGTCAGAAGAAGGGATGTTGAGCTAAGCAAGGAGCTTTAATGAATTCAAATGTAGACAAAGAGCATAGAAGAAACACGAGCAAAGACAGGCAGGGGGTGTGTGCAGACATCCTTGGGCACTAGGGGTGCCACCCAGCAGGCCAAAGCCCAGTTGCAGTTCAGACTGTCTTGGGACATTAAAAATTGCTAAGAAGGGTCTCTACAAGTATACCAGTAGCAAAAGAAAGCTCTTTGAAAAGACAGGTGTGTTGTTGAACAGGAAGACAGCTTAATAATGGATCATACAGGGAAGGCTCAAGTATTCAATGTTTTTGGCTCAAGAATGCAGCAGAATGGGGACTTACCAGAGAAGCTGATGTCTTGTACTGTCCTCCTATTGGAGCGTTACTTGATATCTCATCTGACTCATCTTTGATTAAATATCAGCCTGTTGCTGTTTCTGTTGTGAACAGAGAGTATAAGTTATTCCTTTTTCCTTATGCAGTGGTTAGGGTCTATTACCAGCTTGCTGTCCTTTGTGCTGTAAGTAAAGATTCTAAACCTGGGGGAGTTTTTTAGGCCAACAGTTACTTCTTTGCTTTCTTAGGTACTATAAGCAATCTATGTCTTTGTAAAAGTTAAGTGCCTAAAACTAGATGAAACATCCAGATAAGCTTTACAGGGACTAAATAGAACATAAGGATTACTGTCTGTGTTTTGCAGGATAGATGGCTTCAATTTTAAGCTCCTGTATGGAGTAGAGTTTTTGTCTAGTGGCTTTTTCTTGTTGACTCGACATAGAATTTACCTTAGCTCTTTAAAACACTTGCTGTTTTTAATATTTAATTTTTTTAATGTTGCCCACTCAATAAGGAAGTCGTGTCTGACTGGATTTGCCAGAGAAGCACATAGTTATTGTGGCTGAAATTACAGCAGTGCTTTGGTGTTGCTCTTAGAGGGAGGAAAAAGATGGGAAGTGGGGGATCATTCTGAGAAGTCTACATGCTGTATGTGTATATGTATATACAGCTGGGATCTTGAAGTCTGGGCAGAATTTACTTGCACTGAGAGTCTTAACAAGCATCAGCCATTTGAATACTCCTGTATTAGATCCTTTTCTGTGAGGAGCTGCCACACTCTGCTCTCTGCACTGTGCTTGTGCACTTGGTTGTGTCAGCTTTCGAGTTGTATGTTGCCTCTTCTGAATGGATGGTTTCATTCTGTCTACATCTCTGGACTTGGTCAAAATAAACATGAGGTCTCATTCTGACTGCTATAGGAAGACCTCTTAAATGTGCTGTTTTCTTTTATCCTGTTGGTAAGAAAAATATTGAATGATAGAGGATGGGTACCTGGAAATTACCTGTCATGTCTTTCCATTTTGGCAGGGAGATAATGGTAATTATTTGCTTACTTAGCCTGTTGCCCCATTCTCACTCTTGTGTCCTTGTAGACTCACTAGGACTATTTACCCAAACTGGATAATAAGAACCTTTTAATTCAAATTCCTTCAAAATGCTCAAGACTAGTTAGTCTTGTTGAAGGTAATGGGGCCCACAACAGGCACCAGAGAACTTGTGGGTGGACATTGCTGTTAAAATAAGGTTTTTACTTTGTACATTGACATTAATCAAAATAAATTCAACAGCACAATGCATATCAGCAGTGACAGTGTCCCCTGGGAAACATTTTTAATCTAAATGCAATGAGTGTCATTAAGAGCATTGAAGTGCATGGGGGAGTGCAGTCTTGTGGCATGAAATAATAATAGTCTTCCTAACACAGAATCACAGAATGGTTTGTGTTGGAAGAGACCTTAAAGATCATCTAGTTCCACCCCCTTGCCGTAGACAGGGACACCATTTGTCAGGTTTTATTTTCTAAAGAATATAGTGACAATTGCCAGCCTATTTTTTTTTGTTTGTTTTGGTAGTTGTTTCTCCTTCTCTGAATGGAGGAAAAGAAACTTCCGTTCATTATTTGATTTGCTTCAGAGTAATTATTAATTTTGGAAATTAGTGAATATCTGAGTTAATGGTTACTCAGTTGGTATTCCAAGTGGAGCCAGGCTTGGCAGAAGTTTGTCTTGGTACATGGCAAACATGACAAAGCTGGTCATCAGCAGCCTGTTTTCATTCTGTAAACTGTAAAGCAACAACAGCAGCTTAAAATCCTTTTGCCACTGATTCCTAAAAATATTTTAAAGGATGCTCTCATGGGAGTACTACATTCAGGTCTGGGGTCCTCAGCACAGGAAGGACATAGAGCTGTTGGAGCGAGTCCAGAGGAGGCCATGGATGTGGATCTGAGGAATGGAACTCCTGTGCAGGTGGTCTGAGAACTGGGACTGCTCAGCCTGGGGAAGGAGCGGTCTCTGGGGACAACTTCCAGCACCTTCCAGTACCTAAAGAGGACCTAGAGAAACAAACGTTTTAGGAGGCCCTGTTGTCATAGAACAAAGGGTAACATTTTCAAACTGGAGAGGGTCAATTTGAATTAGATGTGAGGAGGAGCACAGAAGAACTTAGGTAAGGAAGAACTTGTGCAAGAGTGTGGTAAAACACTTGAACTGGTTCTATGATTGAAGGAGATGCTGCCTTGTGAAGCCTCCAAGCTTTTAAGAATTCCATGTTATTTCATGTCTCCGATACGCTGTTGTGGTTTAACCTCAGCCTCCAGCTGAGCGCCGCACAGCCGCTCACTCGCTTTGACTACTCTGCCAGTTTTGATGTAGAGTTTAGTTTGTCTTGTCATTGCTGACAGTCTGTGGGAAGAAATAAAAGTGTTTGAATGAACAGAGTCAACATTTTGGATGAAAACATGAATCTGCTAGAAATCCTTCTATTTGTAAGTGTAGTTTACTTTTTTCTTACTAAATCAAACAAAAAACCCTATCCCAACAAAAATTAAAAAAAAAAAAGCAAAAACAACTCAGTCTTCAACATTCTAATTTGAAATTAACCTTTGAACATCTTTGGGACTGCACAGCTAATATTCAGTTGAAGTTACATTAAATTATTAGTAGTCACTTAAAGTTGGTAATTCGTATGAAAAACTAGATAGATCTGTTTTGCAGTCTTCATTGCTAAAAACACGGTCAGGGAACATTAAAGAATGAACATTTTGTCACTGAACAATAAACTTATGTCATGTTTCAACGCATGGGACGGTTATTATGTGGTTTGGATTTTTTTGTTTCTCTGGAGGAGCTGATTAAAGCTGGTTGTTGTCTACAGGCATGTTGGAACAAGTTTCTATTCTTCTTTCTTAGGGTTTCTGTTTGTTTTTAAAATAATCTAATGCAGTGAATGTAATCTGCAGTGCAAATGAAATGGAAGAAATCTGCCTAGTTTCATAGGGGAATTTCTCCTTCTGTGAACTGGGCAGATATGCAGAACAGATGAGAAATTTTGGAATAGACAAAATAGCAGGTAGCTAGTACTGCCACAGAGAGGAATGTTATCACAATTTTGGTTTTTTGTTTTCATGTTTTTGCTAGTATCTTTTCATTGACTTGCCTGGGATTCATCTGTGATTTTGGCCACTACCAGCTTGGTGTTTGCTGAATTGTATTTGTGATGTCCTAGAGTGGCAAAAAATATCACAAGGGACAGGTTTCAATCTGGTCAGCACTTCTTATTATTCTGGCAAGGGCAAGGACATGCAGCTTGTAGCAAACAAGCTTAGTGCCCTTGCTCTCTTAGTATCCTCTGTGGCATTATTAGACTTAATTATGTTGATCCCAAATGCACTTTAATTAGGACAGGCAAGGAGAAAATGAAGTAGACAGCACAAGTCACATGAACCTCCTCTATCCTGCTTTTTATGTTCTTTGCTTTATTTTTCTTCCTTCTTTGACTTTCAGGCTTTTAATGGAAAAAAAAAAGTGTTTGGCTTTGTCACACAAGGTAATTGCATCTTTTAAAGTATAGCTGCCTGCTGTGACTAAAAGGTACCAAAACAGCCTTTAATATCCTGGTGCTGATGAAAGTTTGTCAGAACTTTCTGGATGATTGATAAAGCTGCTCTTACATTTCTGCTCTACTGGCATTTAGGACAGGCCACTAGAAAAGATGGGTCTCTGCATTTCTGTTTTGTCTCCTCTGGGATTTTCCTAGATATTTTTGTCAAAAGCCCATAGAACCATTCTTTACACCTATATTTATGTCCCTTTTCCCTCCCTTCCCTTTCTTTAGACTTTAAATATATCAAATAGTAGATTTGTAATCCTCTGTAATAGTGTATGGCCAAAACCAGAGAGTGTTGGCAGTATTGCTAAAACGAAACCCTTGCTAAATGCTTTTTCACATGCTGTGTTCTTTGTGTGTTCAGTATGTTAAAGTGGAAGTGAACCAGCAATAATCTGTTATGATCCCCCAGATTCAGTCTCATTTAATTGAACAATGAGAAACCAATGTTTCATCAACACTTTACCCTTCCTGAGCCTGAGAAACTACTGGGGTTTTTTGCTCCTACAACAGGGATAGCATTGTACTCAATTGCCAGCTTTGAGACAGGCCTTGTCCTGAAGAATTCAGTCTATTTGGACAAGACAAAAGATGATAGGGAAAACTGAGGCATGGAAGGGACGTGACCTGTGTAGGGTCTTGCTGCAGGTCAGTGGCAAAACCATGGTGAGAACTCGGGTGCTGTAGCTGCTGCCTCATTGCTGGGTCAGCCCCTGCTCGCTGCGGGCAGCCACTTCCCAGGGACTCCCGAGAATCAACTTGTAACGTGTGTACTGCAGGTCAAGCTGCTCATTAACTCTGGTGGTGCTGCTGCCATCTCTTCTTTCAGTTCGTTGTCTGATCTATAGCTTCAGGTCTCACTCTGGTTTCTAAACTTCTTCATTCTAAATGTCTTCCAAGGCTAGTTTGGAATGAGAAAATGTTAATTTCTAGAAGTATCTTAGACCAGATTATAATAAGCAGGTCATTAAGCTGTCACGGTCTATTGTGTCTGTGGGACTTGGGAGACCTTTAATCAGCAGATTATTGACACTACATGGCAAACAGTCTGGTATGTAAATACAAGTTCATGACCTTAGGAATTGCTAATAAAAGGTCCCCATTCTGGTTACTACTGCTTAAAAAGAAGAAAGGTCTATATGTTTTTGAAGTAGTTTTTATTGTAAGGTTAGTGAAAAGCAAAGAGCGTGGTGCCTTGTAGTTCAGGCCCAAGGCTTTTTATCAGCAACTGTAACATTGCACGGCTGCTAATGTTCAATCTTGCTAAGCATGCAACAGTTTCCATATGTTGTGTTGTAATCCTCTTTTTGGTGATTTTGTCTTCTGAAGTTATTTCAAGTTCCTTTGGCATGATGAGGATTTAAGCAGCATGAGTGTAGTTTTAGGTATTTGTTTGTTTTGTGGTAGTAAATGCTCATGCTTTTTTTATGTACACTATAAGCACTGTACAGAACTTGCCATTTAACTCCGTGTGTCTTTGCTTGTGTAAAACTGATCAGCTCTCAGTTTGTAATGTGCTAGATGGTCTTCAACAGAAAACAGAGAATCTTCCTCTATACACCAAGACAAAATGCATTTTGCTTGTCAGCCCTCTCCCAGTTAAAGGTGTGGGAGCTGAACCAGAGACATTTCAGAGCCCTTCTCAAAAACAGCAGTGTGGTTGCCCTGCCCAAGCTCGGTGCTCTGGGCCAAGGCAGGCTGTGATAAGCACACCAGAGCTGGAAGGAGCTCCTGGGCTCTGTGTGAAGTGCAGTGGCTTTGGTGCAGAATGCAAGTTACAGATAAACCCGAGTTACTTTAGCTCCCCTGGAATTTCCACTGCAATCTCTTGTCCTTATACAGTTACCCTTTTCTGTGTTTCATACCACAGTGCAAATTAAAACTAGTGTTTGAGAAAAACAGTTCTCAAAAAGAAGCTGCAGCCTTAGGTCCTGGGTGTCTGTAACTGACCATGTAAAGTGAATAAACCCAACAGAACTGACCAGGCTCCTTTGTGCTAAAAAATTCTCTTACTGAGGATTTACACAAGAAGTTGATAATAGCTGAAAGCTCATTCTTTTCACATTGTTTAGACTTGCTGCAATTGTACTGCCTCTATTGCTCTTATTTTGGAGCGAAATATGTTTACAGTTAATTGGCCTAATGCCCACGTAGCTGAATTTGGTAGACAGATCAAATTTTAATAATGAAAAGCATTACAAATTAAAACAAATAGATAAAACTTTTGGATATTACATAAAGCTTTCTAAATGTTAAAGTGAACATGGGACTACAAAAAAAAGGTTTGCTTTTAGATCTTCATTCAGCCAAACATATCAATTAGATGCTGTAATTTTTTTTTTGTCTTAGTGCTTTTGTCTTTCTTATAAGTTTTACCAGAATCTCAATTGAAAATTTTTAAAAAGGCTTGTCAGAGTTACCAATTTCAGTGATAGAATAAAAACTATGATATAGAATGAAATATATATTAAATACTAGGTGTTAGATTTCTCAGGAGAAATACTACAGGTTTAGGTGCTTTTCTATAGCTTCCAAGATATGGTAAAAGAGGTCATTGCCCTTAATCGGGGCTGGTTTCTTTTTTCTTTATCTCTGCTGCAATGGTATCAATCTCAATCTATGGCTCCCAATTACTCTTTGATTTTTAAAAAACATACTCTACAATTTCACTGAAGTGTGCCCTATTTTTTGTAATTTGATGTAAGATTATATAATATTCACTCAGTAATAATTCAGTGGACAATTCCCCTTGCTAATTGAATAAACACTTCTTGATCCTTCTGATTGTCCAAGTTGCACCTTTGCTTTTGTGGAATGGAATTGAACAATTGATAGGAAAAGTCAATGGAAATGCATTTATCTGTGCTGCGGGACACATGGCTTGTTCAAAGAAGACTCACTGAAAAGTAGATCAGATGTTTTGTGTAAAAACTGCTGTTCATACACTTGCTTCTAGCAAAGTTCTTGCTCTTGGGTAGATGGAGAAGTGATGAGGACATGAGATTGTTTCTGTGTAAACATTTTTTTGGCAGCTCTTTTGCAGTGGAAGAATACAGGTGATGACAACTCTTGGGGTGAAAGAAATTTTACTTCCATAGGGAGTTTTTTTCCTATGCAAAATGAGTAGCAATGGCCTTATGCAAAAGTATTAAAAATAGGTGTCTGCCTACAATTTGACTGATAAAAATGATACATTTTAGTTAGAATGGGTTCCTCAGTGCCTTTTTGCGAAGGTGTAACAGGGATAGATGATGGACTACTGGTTAGATTATATTACCTTTGACAAGATGTCAGTGTTACTGGATGGTTCTTTTTACAGTGAATCAAAGAAGTTTCTAAGATGCACATTCAGGTTAAAAAATCTCAAGTAAAAATTTTTGTGTAGGGATGCATTTAAAAAAATTTCTAAATAATGAGGTGGACTGTGCTGCGTTGATTACTTACTCAGACTACTGAAGTGCACCATCTCTGAACATGAAGCACAGCCAAGATGCTGCTTTGGGACTGGCATGCAGGGCTCTGGGCAGATCATTGAGCACAGATCATCTCCTCAGCTTTTACAAGCAGATCATGTATTTTTCAGGGGTTCTTTATTAAATTTTCGGTTTTATTTTGAGAGCTATGGCAGAGTGGTATGTTAATTTTCATTATGAAGTCAGGTTTTTTGCAAATGAAGACTTACCTGGATGCCTACCATGCAGCTGAGCCTACTGTGCATTGTATGTGCTGAGAATAACTGGAGTTCTGGTATAATTCCAAGGGGATTTCTTCACAGGGGCAATTTTCAGCATCATTGAACTCAGGAATAAAAATCTCAGTTTGTAAGATTAACTGCAGAACAATTATTAGGAGGGACTCAGAGCCACACTCTCTAAAGAAAAGAAAGAAAAATGAGAAGAGTAGAAGAGACTGAGATCCAGGTAGTATTTTTGTTAGTGTCTGATCATATTTTGTCTGTTAAAGCCAGAAAAATATTCTGATCAATATGAAAAATTTTATTATTATAAAAATGCATCAAAGTTCTGATTTTGCATTTACTAGTATCTCTCTCTCATTGCCCTAGCAAACCGTGCATCGTGGAGGAGATCTTTTGTCTACAGCTCTAAATGCTTAAATAGTGGCCTTAAATACTTAAACACCAGCCCTCTGCATGGGGCCGGTATTCATGTACGTGTGTTTGGGGTGATTTTATCAGCGGTCTTACTGCCTTCCTTGTGTGCACCTGCAGTCATGGGCTGGCTGGATTCCTCGGAAAGCCCTCGGTGACAGGATTTGGAAGAGTGAATTGAGTAGAAAGTATAAGTCAGAGCTTAAGCTGAGCTCTTAATTGCACTGCTTCTGTCAGTGGGGATTGACCCACAGAGTAGCTGTCTCTTACTTTGCTGCAAACCTCCCGTCTTTTCACTCTGGGCTTATGGGAAAGCTGCATAGAATATATGGGAAGTAGCCAAATAGACTCCTGTGCATAGGCCACAGTATCAGGCAGCTTAGGATCTTTGGTTTTGCTCCCATTTATTGCTGATTCCTGTGGCAGAAATAGGAAGGATCTGTTTGTGTTACATTGATTAGTGAGATCTGTTGAGAAAGAAATGATTGTATTTTATAAGTATGTATGAATATCTTGGGACTCAAACTGGATTAAGCTATTTAATATTTACTGGGAGGCAAGAATTGAGGGAATCCTTCAACTGGTGAAAAGAATGGAATCTTTATTTGTGGAACCTCTTTTTATTTTTTTCTTTTCTGGGGAATCTGTCATCTCTAAGATGCCCCAATTTTTCAAAGGCGATAACCATTTAAAAAAAAAACTATGGGAGAATAGAAAAATACAGCTAGCTGTTCTCAAATGAAGAGGTAAATCAATTTAATTAGTAACACTGTTGCATGCAATTTTAAGGAACAGAAAATCTGGTAAAGCTGGTGGACACTCATTAATTTTTTTTCTTTCTAAAATAAAAATACATTTGAAGAGGAGATGGAGCAGGTGGCTTCAAAGACAGTGGTACTATTTTTAGCCTTCTAATTCTGTGATGTGAATTAATGTCAATAGAATTAACGAGAGTTTACCAGTTTCCCATTATGCTTTTTTGGTCCACCTCTCAGTTTTAGTAAGTTAAGAGAAACAATTTATTACAATTAAGTTGGGCACTGTGGACATTAGCAATTGTTATGGAGAGAATTTTCAAAAGCTTCTAGTAGTTCTTGGCTAGTGTTAAAGTCAGAAGGGAAACTAGAGGGAATCGTGCCACAATTTGATATGTTTGTATATCCTGATTATTGTGCATCTTTTGCCTGGAGAACTAAAACAGTGTAATTTTTTCTAAAATTAAGAAAAAAAATTAGTTGCATTTCATGCCTTTAGATAGATAATGCAGTGTTTTATGGGGACAGACAGCTCAGCCAGCAGCCAAATCTAATCTCTCTTAGTCACTGGAACGCTGTGGAGTGTGGGCTTTCTCCTTCTGCTGCTTCTTTGCAGCTCCAGCCTCCACACGGTCTCGTGGCTGATTAGAAGCTCTTTGTTTGTGCAGAAATGTGATTGTGTTGGTTGAGAGTGCAGGGGCTTGTACATGTTACAAATTGGGGCTGGGAAGTTCCTGTAGCACAGCCTCAAACATCCGTATCTTGTAGGAATTGTGTAGGAGAGGCAGGAGTAGGAGCTCCAAGCAAGTCGGTGATAGACCACACTGACAGCGTAGAAAACTATGGATGGATGTGTTGTCCTGCATTGTTACATAAAAATAATGTATATTGACTGTATATGGCAGGCAGGGGAGCAACCCCATTGCTTAATTTGGGACATATCATTTCAGCTCATACCGGGTTTTGCTTTCTGCTCTGCCTGAGGCAAGAGCCGGTAGTGCTAATTGCCGGATTAAGTGAAGGAGAGACAAAGAGCAGTCCGTGGTGTCTCTGTCTTCACACACTCTTCTCCTTGCTCGCTCTTTTCAGTGCCCTGAGGGTGCCTGCTGTAGAGTCTAATTGCTCCGTTTGGTGCATCGAGAGAGGATGTGACACGCCACCCTGCACTTGTTTGTGCTCTGCCCATTTGGCAGCGACAGAAACCAAGCAGAGGTCATGCGAGGGCAGCCAGAACCAGAAGAGCGCGGCCGTGCCGGGAACGCAGTTCCACTACACTGGGCTCCTTTTGTTCCTGCCGTGTGAATGGGGGTCAGCGCTGTACCGAATGTCGTGGAATTACGTGGTGATTTTATGCAGACACATCGAAATGGGACAGACTGAGGAACCCCACCCCACGCTGGAAACAGTGTGTTGTGCTTTCAGGGAAGGGGCTAATCATGAGTGGTTGAATGAATGAGAGTGACTTCGGAGCAAAGCAATTACAGGCTTGATCCTGGAAAACCCTCTTACTTGCTGTTTGTGTGACAGAAGCCTCATGATTTACTAGGGAGACCAGGAGTTCATCAGTCACAGATGGAGGTGTTGAAAACATGTTCCTTAATAAAAAAACCACCTCTGTCACTCTAAAGAGTTAGGGGCTGCAATCTCGTATGCTTCTGTTTGTGTATTTGCATTTAAGTCTACACTCTCTGGGCTGCCTTGTCTTCCTGGCATTGTTTAGGTTGAAGTGTAATTAATGAAGGTGCAGGTTTATGCTGACATGCCCAGCCACATACGAAGTGTTACAGGTCCATTTACAAAATCCTAAGAACCCAGTTTAATTGGTGAGTGTTGGTGGGGTCTCCTGTGGGAGTTGTAACCCATATGCTTAAACTCCTACAGTTGGACCCTGCCAGTGGCAAGGTGACACTAGAAGGAAGAGCCCACGAACATTTAGCAGGCTACAGCTGTACTGGTGGTGTTGGCCATGTTACGTTTTTGCAGTTAGTGGAAGTGAGGGAAACCTTTAGAAAGCAGCTACATTCTTTCTGAGAATGGTGTATTAAATGTCAAGTATTTTCTCTTTCTGTATTCCATCAACTTGCTAGCTCGCAGATTGATGCATACAATTTCAAGGCTGTCTTCTGTTGTGTTTCCAGTGAATAAATTTTCAGCTTATAGCAGTTATTTTCTTAGTCTTTAAGTATATGACACTGTGTTTAGATTGTTGGATTTCATTCCATCTGTATGTCCCATATGTTCAGCCCTCCTGCTGTTCCAATTTGTTTGTGGTCACCTTTCTTCACTATGTGAGGGAAAGAATATGAGTAGCTGGAAAGCATTCTTGCTGATAGCTCCAGAGTCGTGGCTACAGCTGGTACAGCTGTCTGTTGTTGAAGACCCCTTCTCTTACCCCCAGTGCAGGGTTAATTACAGTGTTTGTGCAGCAGGGAAGGACCAGATTTAAAGGTCTCTTTCTGTTTCCTGATGTTTCAGCTCAAATAAGGAAATATCTAAATGCAAAAACAGTTAAAGGAAAACAATTCATGCTTTGAAAGGTTTCTAATGTCCTTGTAGTGGATGAACAACAGCACAGGTTAATGGGGCAATTTGCTAGGCTGAAGTGTTTTGAAATGGAGGAGAAGGCAGGCAGAGCATTCTGGACTTTCCTGGGCATGTTTGTCAATATACAAATAGTTTCAGTTGCTTCAAAGGGGATCAGTCAATGGAATTATTGAAAAACAGGAAAAATGTGTTTGGCACTGCTTTTTCATGCCCAGTTAAACTTTATTTTGTTCTGTTTGCATTTACTTCTCAAATTTAGAATCAGCTTCCGAATATACTTGCTCTTAAACAAAAGCAAGGCTGAAAACCAGGAGAATCTGTCTTAACAGTGGTTTCCCTTCCAAATGCTTCTTGGAGAAAACATGCCTTTCAAGTTGGATCCTTTCCTGTTGCTTGTGTATGTCAGTTAATGAAAAGTGAAATTCTGACACTATTAACTTTGGGTGAAGGAACACCTTCACCCAATAAACATTATTTTTCAGATAAGGGAAAAAAACCTAATAAGTTTTTTATCTAGTGTTGTGCTTGCACTTTTGTGTTGCAAAATGTTTCTTTTCTCTTCTAGCATGGATTGAAGTTACAGTGTAGGCAGAGAGTTGTCAAGATTGGTTTAGCAGTTTGATCCTGTGCATGTTCCCCTGTATGCTCAAGTTTTTACCCTTCCTCTAGCAGAGTACCCTCTTGACATTGGTGTTATTAGCAGGAATTAATTTTCCCCATTAGCAGCTGAGATACACCTTCTTTGCTGTATAAATGCTTCACTAGAATTATCTGTTAGCTTATATATAGGATTATCTGTGGTGTGTGGAGTTGTACTTCTTTAAGTAAGGTTGAGAAAATGTCCTGGCTAGTGCTTTTGCCCTGGTTTCTATCCCAGGTTTGTTAAAACATACATTTCTTGGTCTCTTTCTATCCTTGACTGTTTTATTGGTGCTGAGAAATCTTCTGTCAGGGGTGGTCAGGAGGCTTCTGAGCCCCTCAGTGTGACAGAGGTCTGTTTGCCCTAACACATTGCTATTTCAACAAGATTCTGTGGAATTCTTAAAGACAGTGCTCTAGAAAATCGTGTTATTTTTCAGCTGATCAAGCCAAGTGTAGTGGGCTTTGCCTGGAAGGCTGGAGTTGAGAGTGTGGATTGCGGATGTCCCTTCTGAGATGCTGTGCGGGGTGACTGTTCCATGGGAAACAGCTGAAGTTTTAAAATGAGTTTTACTGCTGGCACTCAGTAGTAAAAAATAAATGCTTTCTTTTATTCCCTTTTATAACAATGTCTAGCTGAGCAAAGACACTTACCTAGTATTTATATTTTTATAGTTAAATGACTGCTTTGTGTTGCTCATGTACCTGGTGTCTTGAAACCCTTCTGGGACTGAGCAGAAAAAAAGAAACTTTTCCTATGAGGAGTAGCAGTTGCTGAACTAAGTTGAAATCATGGGTGAGTGCATGAAGTCAAACCAAATCCAGTCCTCTGTGCACAGTTGTTGGGGATTTTTTTTGTTGGGATGTTGTTTTGAAAAAGTGGTATGCAAAGACTGACTGCAAGAGCACAGCTTTGCAGCACAAGGGTCTTAGTCACTTGCTTTTTATAGCTTTTCTCTTAGGGAGCCATCTGCATGTACTACAATTACATTTCCAGATCCCTTAAAGATGTTTTTAGTCCTTGTTTTACTTCTAGGTGTCGGTGAAGGAATCAGCTGTTAGTGTTTGTGCAAAGCAGAGAAGGTTTGTGCAAACAGTAAGTAAGCTGGTGGATTCATCAGGAGCTATAGTTGTTGGAAATAATGTAGTTCACAGTGGCAATAAAATTGGGAATAAAAGTTTGCACTTGCAAGTGGATGAGCATTTTATATCATGTAGATGATACTGCTCATGCTGTTGGCTAAGCTGAAATTATGTGAGAAGAGTAGGCTCTTAGTGAACTGGAAATCTTCCAGTGTAGTTCTGTTTTTCCAATGCATTTTTTCTTAAAGCAAGTTTAACCCTCAAATTAAATTGCAGTGATAGTGTTGTATTTGTATCTTCAGCACGAGTCCAGCAAAGGTGTCAGCAGCAAAGCCACCCCAGGCTGTGAAACAGTTGTGATCTGAAGGGGCAACTTAACAGAAGTGAAGAGGATTTTGTCTGCATGTTTAGTCAAGCCCCCACACCTCGTTTGAGAATGACAAATAATAGAGATGCTTTTGGTGCTGTCTGCAAACCAGACAAAGGATCAGCAGTCTATTTCATTTATACAAGCAGCTGGTTTATGGCTGCCTTTTTTTTTTTGTTTTTCTTTTTTCTATTGCCAAACTGTGGAACTTTTGTCTGGGAACAAACCCCTCAGGTAAACAGCACTGTGACCATTTGTTGCTGCCAGTTTGTTCCATGTTGCTTGTGTTGAAAAAGAAATTCAAATCACAGTTTTGCTTACTTTGCTCTTGTGAAGAGTGCTATTGCAGAAAGGACAAATTGACGTCAATCCCTGCATATTTTACATTTACTGGAAATTGGAAAGATATCTTATAGTATAAATATAGATACTAAAGCATGGGTTAATGTCAACATAATTAAAAATATAGCTTAATTTGGTTAAGAGTCTTGTTTAGTCTATATACAGTAACCTCTAGAATTAGTAGGAAGCACCACAGTGCAAGACAAAATGCAGAGCTGAATTACCTTCTGGAAAATAGTTTTTCAAAGCTCTGGTCAGCAGACATCGAGAGTCTCTGGAAGTTGCACTCAGAGGTTCACAGAACCATTTCTAATACATAATCTGAATATTTTACTTTTGGGCAGTTAGTGTAACACACAGGCAATGGTGATATTAGCTAAAAATACTACTCTGCTTGAGACATTTCCCTCTCTTGCAATGAGTACAAAGTGCAAAGCGATTAAGAATTTTGGTCAGTATTTATGCAACATGTGTCTTGTAATTTGGCTAGCAATTGTACATGGATATTAGAAAATAATTTAGATACCTGCCTATTTAGTGTTTGGCTTCATTTTTTTCCCCCTACATCTCTCTGAAAAATGAAGCTGTGCATGGGTGTGGCTTTTGAATTTCTGCTTTTATTTATGTTGACAAAGTACTGCTGGCCTCTGTACATCTTGTGCTCCTTTGTAAAGTGAAGTGTTGGTAGGCTGTCAACTCTTGATAAACTCGCCACAATTCTTCTGGTGTCTGCTTCTCTCCTGCATTACCCCACACTCAGTGTTAGTTGATTTATTCCATGTATTAACATATGCCATACATTTGGGCATTTGCCATTAGAGAATTTTTAACTCTGAGTCTGATGAGAAGTGTGATAAGCTATGCAAACGTATTATATCAGGGCCAGGATTCTGGACATGGCTGGAACTTCGCTTTTGGCATGTTATTAAATTGCAGACTCATTTCCTACCTTTTCAAGCTATGATTTCTTCATATATGTGGTACTGGTTTCTTTCTAAATGGTTTTGAACATCTTATTGTGGGGGACAGTAGGAAGAGAACCATGAATGAGCATTTGGTGGAAGAAAGAGGCAATAAAGCTGTTGAGAAAGTTGCTAGGAAAAGTTCTGTGTGTATTTGCATTTTGGAGGTGGGTTCACCATTTGCTTGATGCTCACTCTTTTCTGTGCTGGTTGGGTTTTTCTTTTTTTTTTTTTTTCTTTTTTTTTTAAGTAGAAAGAGAGCAAAGTTAAATAGTTTGCCTTAAGATTTTGTGTAAAGTTGCTGGTGTTGACTTGCCTCTCCCTCCAGACTGCTTCAGTCTTCTCATTCCTCCCTCATCCTCCACATGTGTTTGCTTCTCTGCAAAGTGAACAGAATGAATCTCTGACATTTGAATCTGCTATGAAATCTCTGAGAAAGAATCTCCTGTGAAACAACCTGGGATGTGACAGCTTATGTAGCTGGGATAGAAGATTTCGGGACTCCCTCTCTGCAGCCTACAAGCACAGCTAGGAGCTGAGACTGCTTTCCCAAAAGGAAATGCTGAGCATTCAGAGTATCCTGCTGTGTTGACAAGCCAACCTGTTTGTGTTTCCTGGCTCTGCACTCTTGATGTTCTCAGCTGTTCAATCAATTGTGCAGGCAATGTAATTGCCCATTTGTTACTAGGGAAAAAGACTAGCTCAGATCGTTTCTGTTTGCTGTATCAAATGCCTGAAGTAGATGTTATAACTTTACTGCTTGCAACTGGAATAAGTGAGCACTTGTGTATCAGTTTCCTAATGAGACTGAATGTATTCTCTGTATTTTTGTGGGTGTGGTGGTACTTTTCAAAATTTTAGTGGAACAACGGCTTCAGGAAAAGAAAGTGAAGACTCGTGGTGGGGATGAACCTAAATAGCCTGAAGCTCAGGTCTAGGAATTTGGGATGAATAAAATTGGCACAGCAGCAGGAAGAAGATGGAAGAGGTCTAGCTGCCCTCTGGGGCTGGAAGCTGCTAACCCTGGGCAGCAAAACAGACCTGGAAAATGACCCGCTTGCAGTTCTGCTTCCAGACCCTTTTCCTTCACCTTGGCTTGAAGCAAGACATGCTTTATTTGCCCTTATACCTCTTCTTATACCTGACTTGTATGCCAGAATGAGAAGACTTTGCATTGTCAACCTGCCTAAGATAAATGATGAATGTTATGATAAAGTATGTCAAATTCAGGTTTAAGGTTTTCTCCCAATTATTTTATTTTACACTTCTCTACTGTGTGTGTTTGTATTTTAAGCCCATACTGCTTAGATATGCTGCTGCAGCACCACTTATGTAATTTTTGGAAGGTTTTGCAAATAGAAAATGGCTTCAGTCATGGATGTTGCCGTGGCAAGGATTGAGCTAGAGATGGAATGGTGTTGGTGAGAACAAGGCTGGATAGGAAAAGCAGGAGGACACGTAGCACTTGGTGTAGTTCAGAAGCAAAGGCAGGGAAGAGATCTTTGGAAAGGTCTGTACAGCAGAATTTCTCAGTCTTTCTGCAAAGTGTTTTGGGCTCAAGGAGGGCTCAGAAGAGAGTATGGTGAAATAAGTTCCAGTGGAGAGTAGAAAGAAGAGAAAGGATGTGATCTCTGTGAGATGAGTGTACCGAAGTCACTTTGAATGGAGGTGTCTTGTTACTTCAACTCTAGGCTTTTTGAATGTTTCTGTGTGGTAGTGGTGGGGTATTTACCTTAATGATCTTTGATTTTTGTGTGAGGAAAAAAGGTACTAGTTTTAGGAAATGAGCTCGATCCGACAGAAGTGAAAGTATTAAACTCCCAAAAGCTTTTATTGAAAATTTTTGCAAAGAGAGTGGTATGTTAAAGTTTTTTATTCTTTAAAATAAATCTGCTCCAAATGAAGTATTTTCTTTAGGCATCAGGACCTGAGTTTGAAGAGTCTCAGTGTGCATTTGAAAAGAGTTAAATTTATTTTGTCTAGGCTTGAGAGGAGTTGTTCAAAAGTTGGAGCAGGGGAAATAGGACATAATTCATTCTCCTTTTTGTGTTTTCCAGAATATCAAGTTCTATGGACAAGAGGAGAGGGACTTTAGTCTTAAGGGACTCTTGCTCCAAGCTGATTGGCAGTGCATACAATTGCACCACCAGAAAGCAATAAAATAAATACATAGAGCAACAGTAACAGAAAGCAGATGTCTTGCTTTTACAATTCAGGAACTGGAAATGACAGTAAGAAACTGATGGCAATTGACTCTGCAGTGGCGGGAGTATATATATCTTGCTTTCTTGTCAGACAAAATGGAAAACCCTTACTGGTGCAAGCAAAATATACATTAACAGCCATAGTGTCTTGCTCTGAAAATTTGTGTCATGTGTGCTTAATATTTCATTAGAAAACATCATGCAAAGGATCTTTGCAAGACGGAGCAGGCAGCTTTTCTCATTGTGTTCTCAGGTCTGTTTTTCTCATTTGGATAATTCTATAAAAATCAGTCAAGTCTCTGATTTAGCTGAGAAAAATGTGTGGAAACTGGCAAATGTGGTGGGTTTTTTCCTTCCTTTTTTTAAAAAAAAATTTTCCTTTTCTTTTTTTTTTTAATAATTCCACATGTGTGGGTTTTGTGTTGGGAAGGAAAAGATTTTACCAAGACAGTTATCTGTGAGATATAGTATAATGTTTTTTAGAGACTGCATATAAAATGGAAATAGGTTTGACATCTTGTATTCTATGTCTGAATGTTGCCATGAACTAAAATGGTAATTAGTCACCTACGCAACATCTTCATCAGCATCTTCATTCACTGACTGTAGTACATGGAGTTTTCTTGCTGCTAATCTCAAGGCAAGCAAGAAATGGGCTTTAGAAGAAAGCATTAACTTAGATGTGTAAATACATAGGTATGCTTTGTGCAGTTTGCCTCTCCTTTCATCAGCACACTTTTTAGCCACGTGAAAATGAAATGCTTTAACAATCTATGTTGAGAATGGAAAAGTCATTGGAACTGGGGCATATGGAAAAAGAAATAAGAGCAGACTTCTGGTACTTCCCTTCCATGTGATACTGGCCCAGGTTGAAAGCTGTAGAGTTGAGAGGATGTCCTATCTGTTTTGCTTGAGAGAACGCTAAGTGACATATTTTAAGCAGAGTGCACATCAGTGGCATGAAGGAGAGAAAAAAAAACTGTGTGAAACTTCATTTTGATTTTTACTTTGGTGCTCTTTCTCTGTCAGAGCTACTTAAAAGCAAACAGGTGACAAAACCAACAACTAAATCCTTTTTTGACCCAGACAAAAACTGACACATACATTAAGCTCATTTTTTGCCCTGGCTTAAAAAGCAAAAGGACTTACTTGGCATAAAATACTTTAAAGAAGCAGTGAGTATTGCAGCTGAAATAACTTTGAGTGAGTCTAAGCGCAGACTGCTGCAGAGGAAGTTCTTTGGGAAAAATTGTCCATTTGGGGTTTTGGAGTTCAGTTAGGAACTTGTCAGCACTGTTTTATGTATGTACACAGCTCAGGAGCCGTGTGTTTTCCTGACTGTATTTCAGGATGTGAAAAGCTTTACTTCATGTTGTCCTGATCACTGCTGTGCTGTTGCTAAAATACTGTACCTTGTGTTCTGTGCTGTGCTGCTTGAATCACAGCAGGAAGCCTTGCTCAGTGAATTACCTACAGCATACAGGAACACTGAAGTGCCCGTAGGAATCCTGGTAGTCTCCGTGCTAACACAAAGTTCTTGTGGCACCTCAAAGGGAAGGGCAAGTGGGAGTTTTTCACACACAAGCCAAAGTACAGGACTTAAACACCCCCCCACCTCCCAGTCCCAATAAACCAGAAAAGCTCTGGGCAGAAAGCTCCGGTTCTGAACTCTGACAGCTTTGGCAGGCTTCCGCTGCGGTGTTTGTGTTGTCACCAGGAAGGTGAAATGAGGTGCCTGCACAAGGCTTCTACCTCTCACAAGTGTTTAATGTCACCACTCTTAAATGTACACTGGTTTGTGCATGTGGCACATTAACCAACCTCTTACTGCTTGGCCTGCTGCTGTCCTGCTTTTAGTTGAAAACTGGTGCCAAGTTATTTAAGAATATCAGCTGAGGTGAAAAATTCCCTATGTTTAGTAATCACTATGCCTCTCAAAGGTTTTCTGGCCTTTTTGTTAGTGTTTGCCCCAAGAGCCTTTAAATGCAGTGCTGTGCTGTGGGATGCTGCATCCTTACCAAAAAAAGAATAATGTTCCTCCATGCAAACAAGACTGAGAATGAAATATGTATAGCTTGAAATGCTGGTCAATTCACTTTGGAAAACAGCATGTGAATTGCACAAGCACACTAACAGTGCAAGTACTGCTACACCTTTGACTTATAAAAACATTTAATCTTGATAGAAAAGAAATATAAAAACATTTGGGTTTTGTTTGTGAATAGAAAACTTACAGCTGGGAAAATACTGCTGTGCAAGTGTTTTTTTAAGGCTAATGCTCCAGAGAAATGTTTTAATATTCTCCTAAAAATTATTGTATAGAAAAGGAAAGAAAAAAAGGAAATCAAGATTTTACATGCTCTGCAGCAGTGACCATTTATAGTTAGACCAGATGGTCTTATTAGATGTCTGTGGAGAATTGAGGCTTTTTCTCTGTAAAATGAATTGTTGATAATGAACTAAACTTCCACCTTTTTATTGCTCATTGGAATTGCTTCCAAATAATTTTAGGCTACGAAGGAGCTATTCATAATTGTCAAGAAAGTCCAAAGTTAATCCTGGTGAGAGGTGGAAGTGTTCTCATGAACATGTGTTTTCTGCCAGTGGGGGTTACAGGGAGCATTCCTGTGTGCTTTGTCCCCATAGCAGGCTGTGTTTGTGCCAAGGTGTGCCTTTCCTAGGGCGTGACTGCAGGGCCTTGGGTGAGTGGTCTGCCTGCCTCTGTGTTTTGTCTCAAGTAGAGCAAGTAAAGTTTCTCCAAGGCAAGAGGCATTTAACCAACAAAACATGCATGCAGCAATCTTTTCCTGATTTCAGTCTCCCAATAAGTGTCACTGTAAAAACTTTCTGAGCCAGAAGCTGCATCAGAATCACATTTATTTCAGTAGCTATGGGCCATTTGTTAATTACCTTTTTTTTTCCTCTATGCCATTAAGCTTTTGATTTCCACAGCATCCTGTGATAAGAGTTCATGATTGCATTCTGAATCTTTTTTCTCCTAATAGATCTTGCTTGTTGTTCTTCATCTGCTCAAAAAAGCATTTCTGGGTTAGGATATGGAGAGGACAGAGCAGCATGGAATTCTCTTATCCTTTTGAAAGCTCTGAGAACTGAGTTTTCTGTGCTCTCCTGACAGAAGCTAGACAGCGTTGGTTTTTAGGTGCCTCAGTTTAGCACAGTGTGGTGTGATAGCCCCAGTATAACCAGGGATGAGCTCGGCCTGGCTTGGGACCTGTGTAGTGTAAGTCACCCTCTGCAGCCCGTGAGGTAATCTTACCTGTAGGTCTCAAGTTCTGGTGAAGGATCAGGACATGTGGCTGGATTAAATTATATAAAGTCAGTGAAGCTGGGCCAGACCTGCAGCTGATTTGTATGAATGTAAATTTGTATGAATGCACTGATCAAATACTTCTGTTCTAGTTTTCCATGCTTGTTCTGTTCACAACCATATTAACCAGTTCACAAAACATAATGTTTTTTGCCCCTTTACAAATAACAATTTTCTAATTCCAAATGTAACTTATGGATATTTGTAATATATAATTTCCCCCAGTCCCGTTCCTTCACCTGTGGTGCCTTTGGCTGTGTAAGAAAGAAGGAAAGGAGCCTGTTACTGCAAAAAAAAGCTGTATTTGTCTGAGAGGGAAACTTGAACAGCTTTATCTCAAGTTTCAAATAATCACTGCAGTCAGGAAGAGTGTGTGTAATCTTTTGGCAAGCTTTATAACCATAAAAAAAGCAGTTTTGATACAGGTAAGATGACCTTTTTTTAGCTTTCTTTGTGGTGTATTAGAAGAGGCTGTACTGACTCAAATCCGCATCTTGTACTTTATAAATAATTAAGGCTGTTGAAATAAGACTTTCTTGACCTGCAGTCCTGCTTTCTATCTAAGAAAAAATTCCGTTTATCTTTTGTTAAAATGCAGCCAAGCCTGTAACAATTTCCTTTGAAGAATGCTGACTTCTAGTATTGTTCAAATTTACAGTCATGACTCTTCAAGTCGGAAAAGTTTCATTCCCAGTATACATGGTCCTTTGGGTAGCTGGCACAGCACACTTGGAGGAGAAAGTTACAGAAATGCAAGGGTTGTTTGGGAACTTCAGGGCATTGTAGCAAGTGTATTTCGCTTGATAATGAGTTACAGTTAGCTTTGTATTACAAAGATAAAATTCCCCCCTCCAAAAAAGTGCTTGTAGGGAAGGAGTCTTTGTTTGAAACTGTTGAAATCACTTCTGGAAAAGGTTTTAAAGTTTATATTCCTGCCTCCTCCCACTTTTCAACAGAAAAACACTTTTGTTCTCTTCGCAAAAGAGAAATCTCTAGGATTCTTCACTGTTTACACAGATCTTAAGAGACAGGGTAAATGTGCCAAAATAAGTCTGTACACTGCAGTGTGGAGAAATGGCAAAGAAAATCAGTCTTATGTTTGAGCAACATTCTACTGCATGCCCTGAAACTACAGTGAAAATAGTTTTTTTTTTTAGTTGGCACTTTTAAAATCAGATATGCAAGTTGGACAGATGGACATTTAGAGATGTTCTCAGACATCTACTAAATGTTTTTAAAACATTTTACGTGATTGATACTGTATTGTGCCAAATATGCACTAATCATGTTGGGAGATGGAGTGCTTATTCTGCCTGTTTTGCTTGTTTCACTGATCATTGGTGTAGATTTTGTATGGCATCCCTGTAGATTTGGAGGGAAATTACGCATTTTAAATTATTCAGTGGAATGGAGAACATGGATGTAACAAAATCAAAGATGGTGTTCCATTTTTCATCATGGGGGAAAACTATCTCTTGAGCTTGATGCTGTTGAATCTCTTGGGGGAGAAAGGAGATGGATCTTCCCTTATGAAACAGTCAGTATCAGAAAAGTTATCAAATATTACCTGCAGGGCTTTTAAAAATTCTTAGTCTTTCAGACCAGTATTATTTATTTTTTTCCCCTCAGAAATGATAGGTTATTTTATATGGACAGCATTGCTAAAACTGATAATAAATGTGTATTTAGGATTTTTTAAAATCACTTTCTCACTTGAGAGCACAGAGAGGGCAATTGCTTTGTGCAGGCAGTGGTGATGCAATAGTAAAATAGCAAACAAAAGTGTTGTTTGACTATGGAGTTTGCTTTGAGTCCTATAAACTCAAAAAGAACCTTGCCTGGTCAGTACTGATGAAGTGACAGCTATTGCACCTACTGTTCCTGTGTGGGACATCCCCAAGTTCTGCGAGTTTTAAATTCTTCAGCTGAAAGTATTTGAATTGTAAAACATATTGTAAAACTCTCACTGAGCGCCCCTCAGTCCTGATAAAATTATTATCCAACAGAGTGGATGAGTCAATATGTGTCTCTAAAAAAAAACAACTGACAAAAACCACAACAGATTTCTAATTCCTGCTCTTTTTTTTCCATTTTCCTTTAGTTCCTTGGCATAGCATTTCTTGGGATTGGATTGTGGGCATGGAATGAAAAGGTAAGTTGAATATAGTACCAAACTTTGTTTTTCCTCCTTATCTCTTGTTTTCTGATGACATATTGAAACAGTAATATGCTGCATATTTTGTGTTCACACACAGTTTCTATGGGAACAAAATCAAGCCTCTCTGTCAAATACAACCCTTAGCTTGGGTCACTTAGAGGAACATGGTTGCAATCTTTCCCAAGAATACCTTGGCAAGAATTGGTGACTGACACTTGCCCATAAACCAATCATCCCAATCCTTGCACTGCAGCTCAGATAGCAGAACACCCTGCTGGGGCAGTATGGGCAGTGTGTTCCCAGGAAGGGAGGGGGAGCCTACATGTCTTAGAAGGCAGCTTCCTGAAAAATACCCAACTGGGATTTGCCTTAACATAGCATGTTAATTGCTGTTCCTCTTAAAAAAACAAACCCAAAACACTGAAAATCAAGATGAGCCCTGAAAATCAATGCAAACCTGAGGCAGAATAACTGTTTTTTCTTTTGTAAATGAAACTGGCCACTAGAACACCCTTTGTTGCCAGACTCTAAAATCAGCTTTGAAATGGGAAGTATGTGTGTGTGGAGTGAGCAGGCAGGGAAACAGAAAACATTTCTGAACCAGAGCCTAATTTTTAGTTTGCTCGCTGCAGAAATTGGGAAGGAGATAAAATGTCAAGGCATAATTTACTAAACTAGTCAGTATGTCTTGGGTTACTGGATGAAGAGTTTGGCTTGCTGAAAGACAACAGCTGAAATTAAGGCCTGTATTTCCTTTTCTTCTTTGTTTAAAAGACTAAAAATAATAAAACCTGGCTGTTGACAGTGCTGTATTATTTAGTTGTATAATAAGTTTTTTTTCTTTTAATGGAAAACACTGAGTAAGTTATAAATTGATCTTAAGGCATAATAGCTGGTGCTTGCAGCAGAACAAATAACAGATTTGGAAGCTCGAGAGTTCTGCCTCTAAAAAATTCAGAACAAATTTTGAGGTGTTAACTTATATTCTAATTGCTCTGTGTGTGCGCCTTGGAAGGAGATCATCACAAACAGTAATGGGATGTTAATTACTGCACACTATGTACACCTATATAGATGTGTATGTATATTTGCATACCATATGATACTGATGTTGGATAGCACAGATAGGCTTAGAAACACGTACTGTGACTTTTTTATTCAGCAAAGGTGGAAAAACATGTTTTATTTACTACTCTGAACGTACTCTTAGAGCTTGTACCTATGTCTAAGCTCCAGAGAGTTGCTTTACAGAACAGATTTGAACATTTTTGTATCATTTCAGTTGGTAACACAAATGATTCCTCTTTAGAGTGAAAGAACAGATAAAGGGAAAACAACTATAGTGTTTGAAGTCTAAAGTATGCCAGTCTTAACAGCTAGAAAGTGTTCTGGTTTGTTAGGGTTTACATATTTTCTGTGTGGGAAAGTATGTACCCTTTCCTAGGGAAAATGCATTCAATTCATAATTGCTAATAGCCAGAAGCCAAAGCTCTTGTTTTTATGTGAGACTTGTATGTCTGTTATCAAGTAATCTTAAACCATTTTTAATCAGATTCTGAAAGTGGGAGAAAATGCCATGTTGTTTTAAGACAAGCAAATAAAACCACCACAGTTTAATATGCATTAACTCAGGCTCCACACGTAGTAGGTTTTTTAGGTTTCTTTCTATACTAACAAGTAAAATAAAATACTGTTTATAGGTTTAAAGCATGGTTTTTTCCTTGAAAAATGATCACGTTTCCCCAGCTTCTTTAAGTGTTTTATTCTGAAGTGCTTAGTATGGAGTGTTTCAGTTCATGGCTGTAGCAATCAAAATGCTGTATAGGTATAGCGAAGTGCAGAGCTCTTGAGCACAGACAAATTTGAGTTTGGTAGAAGAACTGTGAAAAAACTGACTCGTGTCAAACTAATTGTAGTCTTTTATTTCACTCAGCTCTTTAGAGGAGAGGCAGTGGCCAAAAGCTGCTGTCAGCAGGATCAAGTTCCAGGTATTCATAGGCCCTGTGTTATTTAGTGGGGGACAGATCAGTTAGATCCCAGACAGAGTTTTCTTACTGCTGATGAGGAGTTGAAGATGAAAGCGAAGGAGGTGAAGCCCACGGCTTGAGAGATCTGTAACAGAACTGAAAAGCACTTCTCTAGCTAGGCTGCTTGCCTAAGGCTAGGATGGATATCCCTTAGGCATTATGGGCTCTTGGAATGGTGCACTGTACGACAACAAAGCAGCTTGTCAGAGGAGGACCTGGTGTACACAGTCAAACCATGAGCCAGCACTGTGTCCTTGTGACAAAGAAGGCCAATGTGTCCTGGGCTGTACAAGGAATGTTGCCAATAGTTGAGGAAGGGAATTCTTCCCCTCTCTTCAGCACGGGTGAGGCCACACTTAGGCCAGTTCTGGGCTCCCCAGTCTAAGAGGGATGCTGATACTGGAGAATTCAGCAAAGGGCTGAGGAGATGATTAACATACAGGAGCTGTTCTCCTACAGGGAAAGGCTGAGAGAGCTAAGACTGTTCAGTCCAGGGAAGAGTAGGCTCGGGGAATCTTAGTGTATGGAAGTACCTGAAGGAAGAAAACAAAGAGAATGGAGCCAGCCTGCTTTCAGTGGTGCCCAGTGACAAAGGCAATGGGCACAAAATGAAACATGAGTGGTGTTTCTCCTGAATATCAGGGAGCACCATTTTTTATAATGTGAGGATGACTGAGTACTGGCACAGTTTGTCCAGAGAGGATCCAAAGCAATCAGGACATGATTCTGTGCAGCCAGAGCTAGGTGGCCAGATGACTTCAGCCATTCTGTGAAGATTTGCTGCTGTCCCAGTGAATTTGACTTTATCAGATTTGAACTTGACACTGCTGTTGCATAATGTGTAAATTTGTAAGGGTTTTTTTCAGGAGTAAGTCTTCAGGACTTCTGCTGTAAACTTCATTTGATGGTGGGGAGGATTTTGATTAACTTCTGTTTTAAATTGTGTGGCTTTATATTTAGCTGTGTGGTTTTATAGCCTGCCATCAACTTGTATATACTTTTGTTGCTTCACAGAATCTTTCAAAGGTAAAAAGATAGTGTTCCATGTCACATTAAAACTGTAGGGTGTAAAAAAATAATCCAGACTTCACAGGAGTCCTATTGGCTGCTGTTTTAAACAAATTTGGGACAGATTTGTGGACTTGGTGCCTAGTTTCTCTTTTTTTTTGCTAAGTTGGCTTGAATTCTTCCCTTTAAACTTTCTTGTGAAGAAGAAAAGCACAATATCCAGTCTTGTGGCCTTCCTTAAGGCCTTTGCAGGGAGGCAAAAGAACTCATTTGTCAAGTAGGCAATAGAATTGGCTTGACAGCCAGTGAGCCAGCCCTAGACAAAAGCTGGGCAATTAGCATTCTGAGCCATGAGCCTGAAAGAGAGCTGGGGGTGGGGGCAATAAGCTGTGGGGATGAATAAAGCTGTCTATACATGGTGGCACTGTATAGGTCACAGTCTCACAGTGTTTTCGGGCATGCCAGGCTTGGGCTTGTACCATTAAATAGTTCATCCATGGCAGCCGATTTCCACCCTCCTCCCCCCAACAGTGACATGAACATTGTTAGCATACAAAAAGTCTGTGTGAAACCTCAGCAACTTACAGCACTTTTGCTCAGCAGCAGGGGAAAATGTTTATATTTAGTTGTTTTTCTTAACCACTTCAAGTCATGTCTTCTGGTGACTCTTTAAAAATAAACTAGACTTGTACAAAATGTCGATTTCCCTCCTTGGTTGTGTGTATTAGATATTGAGGTGCTTGGGAAAATAAGCTTCCTGGCTACCTGCAGGAGATTTATGTTCAAGAGCAGTGAGCTTAAGTAATGAATTGCTGTTATGTCTTCTGAGACCTTATGAGATTGTCCGTGGAGAGGGACTTTTTAGAAGGAAAGCATTGTGGTTTTGGGGTAAACTCTTAAGTAGAAGGTAGCAAAAGTAAGATAAACTGAAGTAGAGAAGAAATATTTCAAATTTTGTTGATTAAATTTAATTTGTGTATGAAGCTGACTGAAATGAAGAGGGAGAAGTGGAAGAAGCTGATCATGCTCATGAGTTTGGCTTCTCAGGTTTTCCAGTTAAATCAGCATAACAATAAGTTGCTTCAGCTCAGAAGTTGTGTGCAGTTTGGAATACCGGTATGGTATCTCTGGGTGCCAGCATGGTATTCTTAGTGAGTAGGAGCTCTAAATCTGGATCTGAAGTTTTAAGATAGACTTCTGCTTGTCTAAGGTGATTTATGTCTGCTTTAGTGTTCTTGGACAAGCTAAACTCTGTACATGGAAATAATCACAATTTGTTAGATCAAACCTATCTCTCCTTGCCCTGAAGTGAAAACTAAAGTTGTTTTAAAGAAAAAAATTCTCGCTTACTGTCCCAGTGAGTGGCTGACAGCAGGAAGGAGTGATGCACGAGTCACTCCATAATTGTTGTGCGTACATGTCTATCACACGGTTCTTCCAAAAATTATTGCCAACAAGGAACCTGCACATATCCTATGTTTCTTATAGGCTGAAGGATACCCAAAGCCTCTATCTTGCCTCTAAGACAAGGCTGTGTGTGGGTTTTATAGGACTGGAGAAGAGAGGAGGGGATCCACTATTACACTTCATTTAAATTTCAGTACATAGAGATGTGTAATCTAACCAGGCAGGCTCTTAAATGATTTACTAGTGTTCCAATACTTTATAGTCATTAATCCTGGAAAGTCTAAAAATCTGTATCTTGTATGTATTTATGCCAGTTATTCTGTATCTTGTATGTGTATTATGCTTTTGATCTCTGCTGTGTCAGCACAAGAAAGTTAGACTAGTTCTTCTCCGTTAGACACTTGAAAAATAAAGTTCTGCTGCTATTACTGTTTGCTGTGGGAAATGCAAAACCAACAAAAATCAAAGAAATAAGATTTGTAAACATCCCCCACCTAGTTTCTTGCTTGCAGACACAAAATTCTGGAGTAGAATTAATTTGGCACGTTTCAATGAGTATTGTTCTGTTCCCTGTGTTCATTCAGATGTGCAGCATGGAGGAACTGCATGGAGTTTATGACTAACAAAGCAGATTTAATGTTTTAAAATCATGCATTTGAAAATACTTTTATTTACCATCACCTCCCAGATGTTACTGTTTGCCAGTGATTCTATGTCCCGCAGACAAGCCTGTGAAAAGGCTAAACCTTCGTTTGCAGAAATGGATGTTTCAGAAGATCTTGTACTGATGTATCTTTTTCTGATCTCCTGCATTTCTTGGATGTACGGTGTGGGGTGCTATTTTGTTTGTTTGTTGTTTGTTTGGTTTGTTTTGTTTTGGTTTTGTTTTGTCCTCCCAGTAATGAGATATTGCAGCAGAGAAGTTTTTGGGTTTTTTTCCCCATCTTGGAGGAAACAGAAAATAAGAAATAGTGGATTTCTCCCATCCTCCTGTATTGTTGAGTTCCCTTTACATGCATCCTGTGGGCCAAATTCCATATACACTCATTATATTACCTCTCTGTTTCTTAGGCTGATGATTCTTCTAAGTTGTCTCTGACTCATTATGCCTTGAATTTTCATTACTGGGTCAGCTTTTCAGAATTGCTGCTGCCTGGAGTGCTTTCAGTTGGAGCCATTCTCCCTTGTCCTGCAGTTTGCAACTGTGCATGTTAGAGCAGTAGCTGTTCTGGAAATGTCACTGGTTTGTGTCACTTATGACTCCCTTAGGAACCCACGAACGCATCAGATTGTGTAGGTGTGACAACACTGGGTCACTGCTGCAGCCAAGACATGTGTCTGGCTTTGGGCTCAGCCTGTGAGGACTGTTACTGCTAAATGTGTGCTCTGAGATTGTTCAGGTGTGAGCTGAAGCACAGCTTGTGTGTGGTCACTTCAAAAGGGCTGCTGAATCTGACCTGAAATATTAATGTAGATGCGCACCAAAGGCAGGAGCTGAAGTCGGGTCTGTCTCTGGAGAGTGGTACAAGCTGTTCTGATGATCTTAAAGAGTACAAGATGGAGAAGGGGTGAGTTGTGCACCCTTACTGCTTTTGTATGAAACTGTTGCTTCCTTATTCTTTACTGATGGGATAAAGGCAAACTATTGTGCCTTTAATTATTGTGCTATAATATCCGGAGGGGCATTCATGAGCTTCCGTGTTCAAGACCAGCGTTTTCCCTTTGCCTTGTTCTCCCTTGAGCTGTATGTGAGATCCTGCTTGTAGTGTGGAGTGCTCTTGCCATGAAGAAAACATGACATGAGGACCTCTCGGGCATCTCTCAGACTTTTTTCCTACCTGTGCTCACATACTAGGAGGAGAAGATTCCAGTTTTGCAGGAGTTTTTTCTGCCTGGCTTGGTTGTCTCACATTTCCTTGTGGGTGCAATGCACCCTTGTGTTGAAGAGAAGAGCCAAGTCCTAACCATTTCATTTGCCTTCTCCTGAATTTGGGTGAGGTGGAAATGTGGGGTCAGTCTTTCCTGTTCCATCATCGTATCCTAATGATTGAAGTACATTTCATATATAAAGCAACTTTACTGTTGCTTATTTTAGTTCACTTATGGATGATGCTTTTGTTGTTTCAGTACACCAAATAAATTTTGGCTTGTGTTGGATTATATTAAATAGCCACTCATGGACTGTAATGTACAACAGGCTATAGAGGGTGGAGGAAGAGAGCCAACAGATGAGCTGGAGATCAGCCAGGGAACATGTCCTGCTGGCTCTCCTCGTGGGACTACAGCAGAACCCTGAGTGGACACCATAGTGAGAAGTAAATTACTTGAGTGTGTAGCTTTGTACAAATAAAACATTTCCTGCCAATACAGATTACACACATGCCTAAACTACCGAGGAAGTATTGTGTGTGTACCTCAAAAATAACCATACTTCAAATTGGGAATAGGTCTAGAGGAAAAAATTGCTCCTCCTTTTAGATATTAAAGTATCAGACTACTTGCAACAATTTAACAGTTGTGGTTGTACTGGGCAACTGCAGGAATGTTGTTGACGAAAAATACCTTGCATTTGTAGAAAGCCTTACTTTAAAGTTATTTACAGGTTTAGGTCTTGTATTGATGCATGAGAGAAATGGGCAGTCACCATATATTCCATGACTGCTCAGCCTGAGGATTCAGAGCACGTTGTGGAGGGTGCAGTGTTAGAATATGAGATTACTGATCCTCTGCTCAAGCACCTCTGGAAATGTTTCCTTCTGCTAAAGATGGGTTGAAGACAGAATTGGTCACTACCAGATGTTTGTACATCTGTGTCAAACTTTTCCCAGGAGTAGCTGTTGCAGCCAAAAAAAGGAAAAAAAATTGTGGTAGTAGGTGTAGTAGGCATTATAGAAACTTGCAGTGGATAGGAAGAGTATGTGCCTAGAGGACTGTACATTTAGATCTTCTTAACGATATAAAGTGAGATATTATTCCCCAGTTGTTGCCTTGCTGCTTGAAGCAAAATATGCTTTTCTTCAGGGTATTGCACTGGTGCATCTTCAGAGCTTATTTGTAAGTGTCCGGAGTATAAGACTGGAAAATTGTATTCTAAGCAGGAAGCAGTAATCTTCTATCAGACTACTTCTGTGTACCTCGAGCTGTAATCACAGAGCATTGTCTGTGTTTCTCATTCCCACTGCCAGCTATTGTTTTATTGACAAAACCTCTCTGAAGATTGTGTATCCTGAGATGTCTCTATAGAATACTGATAAATTGTGGTTCATATGCACAGAGCATATGGAGTAAAACAAGAATTAAGCAGTATGTGCTTTGCATTGTCAGGATGTGTTATTTGGGATTTATCCAAGTTAGGCTTATGATTGCCATATGTGGACTAGCAACAGATGCACATAAAGGTGCTTTCCAAGGACAGCAAACAATGGCAGATAAAGCCTGTGTTGATCTATGCAGTTTTTGTTGGAACACAGCTACCCTGAGGAGTGGCCAGCCAACATGTGGCATTACAGGCTGCTAAGAGCCTGGCAGTTCTAGGAAATCAAGTAAAGGGAACAAGGGTAGGATTGGAAAAAACAGTATAAAACTGGCTCAATAAATTTTACTGCTATTGAATTTAATGTGACTGTGACAAAATGCAAAGTGGTGTGTTTCTTGCTACCACTTTTGTATTATGACTGTCTTCTCTAACAGTATTGTCCACAAATGCTGAATTTTACTTGGATTTCTTTTTGTTTGAACTTGACTACTTTCATATGGAAAGAAGTTGATTTAGTGTAGTAATTTGCTTTGAGTTTGTTTTGTTGATTTATTTGATTTTGTTTGCTTTGTTTTTAAGGAAAGACAAAGTATCTTATGAAGAGAGACTTAAATCTTAATATTTATTTTTTAAAAAAGTAAATACACGTAATAACAAAGGTAACATCCATTCTCCAATGACTAGTTTTTTTCACTCTACTACACCACAGTCTGTTAATTCTGAAATCAGAAAATGTTAAAAAGAAAAGAGTAGTAGTGCTTGCTTTAGGGCAGAATTTATTCTTATTTTATGTTAACTATGTACACAGAGGAAAGGCATTTAAAACTTTGTGAAGAAATAATTTTAGTAGTTGTTTTTCCCCTTGAGGCAGAGCTCTTGCTTCTTGACTTGTGTAGGGCCAAGGCCTTGGTTTTTTCAAAGGTTCTGTGTTGCTGGATTGTCCTGTTTATATTGCTTGTTATTCTTAGCCAGAAAGGTGGCTTGGATTTGTTTTCTATAACAAATGTAATGAAACAAAAGTAGTGGAAAAACTTTTGCACAAGTTGAAGTGTTAATGATGTTAATGATAGGTAAGTGTTCATTTAATCTTGGTGTGTATCATCTCTTCACTGAGATGGCACCAGAAAAAGGGACGGGCCAACTGCTCTGCTTTGATAGCAGTGCTGGCTTTGAGTCGTGTTACTTTGTTCCTTATATCTCTTTTTTTCCTTTTTAATGAATGTCAGTAAGGCTAGTACTATATGTGATGTAGGAGGAAAGTGATGAATGTGATTTTTTCTTTTTTTTCATCCCTCTCAGTCAACAGCCTTCTCTAGTAGGAGGGAACAGAATATACTTTGAGAATGTTATTCGTGTTGTTGAATTATTGTTTGTATTTTAGGATTGGGTTTTAGTCAGATTTTTCTTTGGGTTTTGGCCTTTTCTAAGGCTCCTTGATGTGTGCACTGGTGAAATTTACATATATATTTTATTTACTCTGTCCTTGTCTGCAGAATTAAAGGCTTTGAGTACTGTCTTCATTTAGTCCTTGCTCAAGTTTTGCTTGGGAAACTCTATGAAAGTGGTTGCAAGCTACATGAAGTCATGTGTTAGAGGTATTGATTATATGAAAATTGATATGTTTTATGTGGTCCAAAATGATTATGTGTGTGTGTGTGTGTATAAAATCACAAGTCTAAAGCCACAGTTATGAGCAATCATCATTATCAATGTTCATTTAAACTTCTGGAAATGAGGTTGTGGTAACATCCTCTTGCTGCTTTGGCACTATTTCAAAGAAACAAAGGGGTATGAACAGAAATAAGAAAAAGGATGAACTGGAGTTTTGCATATAAGGAGCTGAAGATGTAGAGATCTCTGTTGCTGCTTCTCAAGCCACGGCATCGTGCAGGAGTTAGAGGAAGCAGTAGTCCAAAGCACTCAGCCCGAGTTCAGGCTTCTGTGAGGAAACACAGCAGTGTGCTTTGCATTGACCTACAGCACTGGAGAGGGGAATGAAGAAATAGTGACACTTCAGCATTTTTTTTCTGCTGAAAAGCCTTAGGAAACTGTAATTGTTCCTGTGCAAATTCACTGGAATAGGGTAAACTTTGTACTTGCTTCTTGATACAACCCATCTGTTCAACATCAGCCAAACTCTGCCTAAAATGTGTTCAAAAAATTAAAATAGTTCCTCAGGATTACTGATGTCGCAACCCAAGCTTTGCTTCCAAGGCAGAAATGGCATTACAAGCAGAGTGTGCTGACTGTCATATCTAAAACACAGCATATGTGGTCTAACATATGATAAGTCTATTCTAAGTTAGTGTAAACCATGTCTCAAGACAAGTTCTTAAATTGTCTTTCATTGTACTAAGAGACTTTGATATTTTGAAATTCTTCCTGCTAGCTAATTAGTCAGTAGCCATACTTTATTTCTAGAATGAGGTTTTGGCACTGTAGATGCCTGAAGTTGAATTGGCCAGATTATGTAGTTTGTCAAAATTTGTTGAAAAACTTCTGTGGCAAGATACTGCAACCTAGGAACTCACTTCTAATTTCTGACAATTGCTGTAAATACTGAGAATAAATGCTAAATTCAAGGTGGCTTTATTGCTTTTAATATCTTTTCTATATAACATGTAACTGTGTGTTTACTTAGATGAAGTATGTGATACATAAAATGTGTCTCAGCACGGGTAATAAGAGTTAAGTTCTGTTCTGAGTTTCTGGCACACTACTTCTTATAGCTACATAAGCAGAAAATGCCCTGTGGGTTTCTCACAGAGAATTCTTCAAGAACATTGTTACTCATTCACATGTTGATTCAGAAATATTGCACATAATTGCACTTTTTATCTCTTTTGGGATACAAAGATTTTCTTAATTGCTGTACTGCAGAACATTTATTTTTCTGTAGTCTTCTTTTTTTAGGAAGGAAAATGCAGGTAGAATTTGTACAACAGAAAGCTGAACTACCTTTTTATCCCTTGTCATTGTCTCTTTCTCAGGGAGTGCTGTCCAATATCTCCTCCATCACTGACCTGGGAGGCTTTGATCCTGTTTGGCTCTTCCTAGTGGTAGGAGGAGTTATGTTCATTTTGGGATTTGCAGGATGCATTGGAGCTTTACGAGAAAACACTTTTCTTCTCAAATTTGTAAGTAGCTTTTGTAAATGTCACATTCCTCATTTATGTAGCATGCCATGTTGTCTGTTCTGTTTAACTGTGTTAAGCTTTTAAAATGTATTTTGGAGAGGAAGGTGTTATCCAGTGTCAGAATACCAGGAAAGCACTTAGCTTTGAACATGTTACAGCTCTTCAGTCTCTGGTGCTTACTGGCTGTGGTTTTTTAAAGCTCAAAAATACTGATGGTAAAAATCATAACATGGAAGTACTGATTTTCATATGTATGTAGCCTAACATTTTGCTTCCCTGTCACAAAAAGAGAGAAATTTCTTGTGAGAATTTGTATGTTGAACTTGGAGTCCATAACAAGCTGCCTGTGAAATGTGAGCGATGTAGATGCAGCAGTGAATGTGGCCCATGTGACTTGTGCTGTGCAAGGGCCCCTCAGAGGAGACAGGACTGTTACAATATCCTTAGTCTGGCTGATACTCTCAGTCCCTGCTTTTCAGCTCACTGGAAGGGGCTTCATTGCTTTCAGAGCTGGGGCCTGAGAATGAAAAGGGGAAGAGAATGTGTCCAGGATGCAGAAAGAAAATGGAATTTTTCTTGAATTCTGGGCTGGATTGTTGGTTAGGGAAGGAGCTGCGGGTGTACAAATGGACCTCAGTATGCAGAACTTCTTCAGCTAAGTAGCTGCTTTCTGTATTTTGAAGGACTTCCTCCTGTGACTTTTGAAAATGAAGGTAACAGTATCATGTTCACTTTTAGATAAATTGAAAATTCATAATAAAGAAGATTCTTTCCTCCCCCACTCCCCTTTCCAGAGGTGAGCACTGCCTGTGGACACAGTTGTGTCTTCATAACCATTAACTGTTAATATATACATGAAAAAGCTTCTAGTGGAATAACTACCTCCAAGTGACACATTTGGCTCCCACAGACATGTTGTATAAGGGGAGGAGGCAATTGAGAGTCACAGTTCTCGAGGCATTTATAAAGCAGCTTGTAACACTTTTTTTCCTTCTTCCTTGCTTCTCTTAGCTTGCCTAAAATGAACCCATCTGCTGTACCAGAAATAGCTTCCCATACAGCAGCTGCAGGAGAAATTAAAAATGTATCTGAACACACACAGAGAGCACATTAAAGTGAAACTCAAAGGCAGAGTTGCAAAGGGGATGGACTTCCAGTATACCAGGACCCCTGTGTGGTTTAAAACAGTGTAGACTCAGTGGAAATGCTTAGGGAAAGTGGTGGATCATTAGTAATGCCTTTGGCATCCATTGCATTTGCATTAATCATAGCAGCCTCATTTAGATTTAATGTGGATGTGAGTAATTTCATAGACATTCCGCTCCGACTTAGTCATTAATTAATTTCTGCTGTTACCAATTTCTGCTTTGTCTGCTTAGGCAAAGCTTTGCCAGTGAGAGGATCTAAAGCAAAAGTCACGTAGAAAGTACTTTACTGGCACATTTTTCATTGGTTGTTTATGCCTTCTGAAATGTAAGTGCCTATGTTGAAATTTAAGACCGGTTTTCAAGGGCCCTACATGTGGTGGTGACTAGCTGTGTCTTGAAATTTACAGTGAATTCTCTTAGATCTCTTTGTAAATCTCAATGAAATATTCAAGGTTTGGCCATTTGTTAGCATTTTTGTAATTTGTTAGAATAGAGTTAAGATTTCTGTGCTACAGCTCCAATAAAAATGGTGTGTTATTAAATTAAAATTTCCTGTGTGCCAAAGTGGCTTGAACTTGCACTGAAACAGGTAAACCTTATCACTGGATATAACTGTAAGCTTTGAAAAAGTTTTGGTCATAAAGGAAAATAATTTTAGCCTTTTTTATTTTCTTCATAGTTCTCTGTATTTCTTGGAATTATTTTCTTCCTGGAGCTCACTGCTGGCGTTCTAGCATTTGTTTTCAAAGACTGGATAAAGGACCAGCTGTATTTCTTTATAAACAACAACATCAGAGCATACCGAGATGACATTGATTTACAGAACCTCATAGACTTCACACAGGAATATGTAAGTTTATTTTTTATGTTTATTTTTTTGTAAAGCTTACTTTTAAGAAATACCTGCTCTGCATATTTTACTTCCCATCCGTTGTGTTTCTTCAAGAAGCTACAGAAATATTCTAGTGTTTAATGCCTTTGAATATATTTATGTTTGCTTTTACAGAAGTTCTGCAAATATACAGCACCTATGTAGAGTGGCTTTATTGATGTATGACTGCATAAAACAAGATGGAGACTTGGGGTGACTTTTCTTGAAGACTTAGAGAAGACATACTATAATATGTCAAATGCACCAAAGTTAAAATATTTTATTGTAAAAGCTATCACATCTGTTTAAGAAATTACTCATTTTCTAAGTTTCATTTGGTCCTGAGATGAATGTTGGTGTAGTTTTAGCAACTTAGAAGTACTACACCACACTGCAGAGTGGCAGAGGTATTTAGTTGGTCCAAATGAAACTAAAATTTTATTTCTTCTGAATTAGACTTAATGGAATAAGCCTTATGAAGGGGGCCAGTTGTAGAGTTCTTGTAGGACACCTCTAAGTGATGCCACATCTGCACTTGGGGAGGGAAGGGTGAAACCAGCGGTGCACCTGTTTGTGCTGGTTAAGCTCTGTAATTCATCAGTGTGTGTAAAGAAGTCTTGCACTGACTTTTGCACACAAGGTCTGCCTTTCCTCTCCAGTACTCAGTTCTGGCCGGTGTTGATGGAGTCCTCTTTCATTCTGGCACTGTGTGGCTAACATGGCTGAGTGTTGGTTAAATTCATGTTTACTAATTTTTGTACATTCTGCAATTAAAATACTTTCAATGATTGAGTTGCTTCTCTGTGCCTGGGGGAAAAGTGATAAGGAACAGGATGTGGATCCTTGCACTGTTTTGAATCTTCTGCAAGAAGGTCAGAGGTCACCACAAACTGAAAGTAGTGGTCCACTTGTATGCAACCAAAGGCTACAGTGCAAATTTGCAGTGACTTCCCAAGGCTTTCTCTCCTAACTGCATGAGCACTCAGCAGGTAGGCCGGGGCAGCAGGAGTTGTGAGAGTGAGTTACTTCTTCAACCAGTAGAGTTAGTGCATAAAGACAACGTGTCAGATATTGTAAAGAGAACTGCTACATCTAGAAGGAGAAAATGGCTATTCCAATGCTTTTAAAAATGTGGTTGTGTTTTGGTTTTTTTTTTTCTTTTAATTGACATAGATGGGTTTGTTGGTCTAGCTCCTTATTTGCTGTAAGCCGTCAGTGTTTCACTGGTCTCCAGTCCATTCTTTGTATGTTCAGCAAAACACATCAATTCCTTGTGCATTCAACATGTTTCGCCAGACTAAGCCTGCCTTTGGCATATTTACTCTGAAGGATTCACTAAAGATGTTCATTGTGCAGTGTGTGGTTCTCAGGGAACAGTGTGTTCACACCGTCTGATGTACAGCCAGGCAAAGTTCTCCCAAACTAGCAAAAGGAGTAGCTGTACCAGCGTAGCCCTTGGAGCTTGTGTTTTTGAAAATCCAGGGCTCATTAGACTGGACAGAATATTGTACTCTTGGCTCTGCTGTCCCTCGGGCCTGAGCTTGTAGGCCTGTGCAACTCTGTGCTATTGTGTAGGCTTATCAGCTCACCCATGGGTTTCTCCAGAGAGCAGCAGAGCAGGGTGTGAATGTAACTTCAATCACATGATAGCTTTGGAACAACTTGCCCATTTAGAGTGGTATTTAAAAAAAATTACAAAACTCCCCAACCAAACAAAAAAAGACAGTTTCAATGAAAGCAGTGGGAGTCTCAGATTTTGTTTTGAAAGCTAGAGGGAAACTGGCAGCAGCCATGCATGTTACTAACGCTGAGATTTTCATTCTGAAAATTAAGAAGCTCTTCTTTTTTTGTTCTAGTGGCAGTGCTGTGGGGCTTTTGGAGCTGATGACTGGAACCTTAATATTTACTTCAATTGTACAGATTCCAACGCGAGCCGAGAGCGCTGTGGGGTGCCATTCTCTTGCTGTACTAAAGACCCTGCTGTAAGTGATGGTCTGGAGGGAGGAGGTGTGCTGTTCCAGTCATAAACAACGCTTCAAGATTTTCCCTTTTTATTTCTGGAAATTTAGCCTAATTATTAACTTCTCACCAACCTGTATTTTTTTTTGTTCTTGCAGCTCAGCTTAATCACTAACTTCTCTGCAGTCAGCAAAACTCATAACTTAAGTCTTCATTGTTTGTGGCTTTTATTAGAAAGCGAGAACCATGGGCTTGGCTGAACATACATATTAATTTTAGCAAGTATAAAAAGGAGAAGCACTTAATGAATTGAAAGATCTGAGCTTTCAATTGAAATTCATCAGAACAGTAACCCTTAAGATCAGACACTTTAAAGGAGGTATTATTCATTATTTAATGCAGTGTCCTGAAGCTGCAGCCAGTTTGACCCAGTTTGTGCTAGGTATGGTAATGAATGACACAGTCTGTGCCCTGAGGAACTGACATGTTTGCATTAGAATCTTCAGTTGGGTATGGGTATCTTTACATACTCTTTTTTAACTTTAAAATTACTGCCTGTCCTGCAGTCACCTGAAATCAGACTTGAAAGGTCAGAAATTGTCTGTGGGAGCAGCTTTTAGGTAAATTTTCATGTCCTTTAAGATATTTATAATTCTGGATCATCAAGTGGAAGATGTTGGAGCCATGCATTGCTAATATGGATATGATAAAGAAGAGTAAAGTGTAGTGAATCAGTTCACTAACAGTGAAAGGCTTGGAACAGGGATGGGTGTGTGCATGGAAACTGTTACGTGCCTAGCACATATGCATTTGACTTTATATAGCTTGAAAGAAGCTGGCTTTGAGTGCTTGTATTATCTAGCAGTTCAGCTTTGGCTTTGTCTTCACCTGGAATGACTTATAGTTCCTTGAATATATTGGTCTAACACAGACTGAAGTTAGGCAAGTTGCCAAAAGGCACCTCAGGTGCTTTGTGCCTTGCTAATAATGCATTGCAGTCACTGCTCCTGGCATCCAGTGGCTGCTGCTCTCCCCCTCTCCTGATAAGGCACTGCCAATGGCACAAGCTGGTTCTGGGTCCTCTGCAGTGAATGTGACTTCACAGTAATTAGAGTTTTTCTCACAAACATAGCTGAAAATGTTTAAATGGGATATTAAAACAATATGTGGGTTAGGTTCAAACATTACCTTATGCTTAGGATTCCCTCTGCTGTTTACCTATCTGCCCACCCACCCACACAGAGGTCATTACAACCCAGTTTTAAAAATACAGTTGTTATAAAACCCAAGCAGTGACAGCAGTACAAGGTAATCCTATAAATACATAATCCATCCTGAAGTTCTCTCTTTCTCTCAGTTGTGTAAATGGCTATGCAGTTTGTTAGCATAGTGATGCAGTAACCAGAAATTGAAAGATAAATCTCATTCACTGTAAGGAAACAACCTTAATGGCCTTTAAAAACTGAAAACATTAGAAGTCATGCATGCAAATAAAATAATTGTAACTAAGCTGTGATTAGTTCAGTTGCAGTGATAACCTCAGATTTTTTCTGTGGGAAAGCAAATTTGTCCCTTTTAGAATTAGGTTTCAGTGTTGCACTGATGCAAACAGTTACATGGATGCCTTGCTTTTAGTTTAGCTTGTATCAGGAAGTGGTAAGTTTAAGGCAGGCTAATATAAGTTTCTTGAAACAAATTTTGACTATAATAGTTCATTTTGATGTAGTTAAGGAGATTGAAGTGTTCCAAATTCTTGTACAGACAAGTCTAGAAAACTTACTTATTTCCATTGCATTTTTGGTTAACAAATTCCAAGGTTAAAGGCAGAAGACATTAATAATGAAGCAAGTATGCATTTAGTACAAGGAAGAAAACTTAAAATCCCTCTGTCAGAATCTTAGGTGCTTTTACATCCTTGTAGTCTGTGGCACTTAGGTCCTGAAACAGAAGCTTTCATCTCATTAGGAGATAAAAGTTGCTTGAATTTTGAAGATCCATTAAGGGAATCCAGTTTTGGCAGCTGACAGAATGCAACCTGTTGGACATCCTGCAATATGAGGAAACAGAGGAGCTTTCCATGCTGATAGGAGATACTTTTTTCTATATGGCTGCTTTTTAAAATCCATCCAAAGACATTGCTTGTCTTTCTCACTTCCAACAATTTGATTAAATTGTGGTGTTTGGTACACCTAGCTAAGATTGGCTGATTTTCTCACTTTCTTGAGTACTTCTTCTTCTACTCACTGTCATTATATGTTAAGTCAGTAACTTAATATTTTGATGCCATTGTGGCTGATGCCAAAAGTTTCATGCTTTGTTTTATAACTATGAAATAACTGTATACAAAGTAAAAATACAGCTTCAGCTGCCCATGGGAAGCACTTGTTCACTAGGGAAAATCTGCCAGAGCCCATTTTATTACCTAAGCTTTGGGAGTACTAAAGGAAACGGAGTAGGAAAAGCCCCTCCTTTCCCAGTGGTATCAAGCTCCTATAAGAAAGAGCAAGCAGTAAGAACACATTACTCCATCTGTTATTTTTTCTTTCAGGTTTTTGGTAAGGAACTGTACATATTTCTAGAGACATTCTCAGAAAGAACTTGCAGCTTTTGCAACAGAACTGCCCCTTTTTGCCTCTTCTTTCTGCACAGACTGAACCCTGAAAATGACAGCAGTACTCTTGGTGTATTTTTTTAGTACAGACAAGACCGTTTCAGCAGAAGGTTCTTTCACTTACCATAGATGTTCCCTAGTCCTTTTACTTTACTAAATGCTTGTATCTGGAACATGGAGTTCACCCAGGTGGAGGACTGGTTTTCCCAGCTTGCTGACATGAGAGATGAAAATTTTTTTGAATGTATGCTCTTGTTTGCCGCAAATAATTAATAGCGCAGAGTGAAGGAGGAAGGTTTTTTTAATTAAAGCAATATGCTAACCACGGTTTGGGTGATTGTCTTATTACATACAGGACCAACTCCAGGGAGTTGGGAGAGGGTGTTTGGGAGACATTTTACTGATTGCCTCTCTTCTCTTCTCTCTCTCTCTCTCTGTCTCTCTCTCCCCCCTCTAGGAAGACGTTATTAATACTCAGTGTGGCTATGATGCAAGGCAAAAACCAGTAAGCTTTTTTTTTTCTTCTTTTTAATTGTTGTATGTTAAGGATCTGAATCCTATTGGAAGAGGAGAATGTTCTGCTCATAGTGTAGTGAATGTAATTATCTCTGTCTTTTTCCCTCTTCTCCTTGGCAGGAAGTTGATCAGCAGATTGTTATCTACACTAAAGGCTGTGTCCCTCAGTTTGAGAAATGGTTGCAGGACAACCTTACCATAGTTGCTGGTATATTCATTGGGATAGCATTACTGCAGGTAAACATCATGTTCCCTGGAATGAGTTGCACAGAGGAATACTAGATAAAGTGAATATATGAGGGGGGAAACTGTATATGAGAATGGAAAATGCAGTGCCAGTTGCCTATTTGTGGGTTTTAGCAGTGGGAACTAAACGTATGAGGCTTTCTTTGTGTTAAGGAATATTTAATTTTTATCTACAGGGATACATTTTTTTCTTTTCAACTCTCAGCAGGTTGAAAGTAACACTCTGTTAGATTAACCCTATGTGGAGACTTTCAAGTCTGTACAGACCCACTGTTTCTAGTGGTGCTTAAATGAGCAGCAGAGAGCCTTTAGGGTTGCTTTGAAACAAGACTAGAGCTGTTAATTAACTAGAAACTGGTGCCACCATAAAAATACTGGGATTAGAGGAGTTCTTCAATATTCTTTCTTTTTCCAACACTTAGGGTTAATTTAATTTCTACCTCTGTTGTTTCTTTATCTAAGTTGTGTATAACCTAAGGAGTTTGCCTGTGTGAAAAGTTGTCTAATGCTCCAAATGAATAAACTGTTGTCTCTTCCAGATATTTGGGATATGCTTAGCCCAGAATTTGGTTAGTGACATTGAGGCTGTCAGAGCCAGCTGGTAAAACTGCTGAAGTAACCACAACAAGACACTGGACAACTGAAACCCTCTGAAACCTCCAGTGTGTCACTCCGACACCAAGCTGTATGGACATGGGTGACAGGGAAGCCTTCTCTCCCAAGTAGTCTCAAGTTTAAGTTCCTGATATTGCAGTGAACTTGTGTTTCTTTGGGGTGGGGTAGAGAAGAGTGGGCTATTGAAAATCTGCTGCTCACTGACAATTTTTTTTCTTATAAACCACCACTTTGAAAGCTGTTGAGCCGTGAATCTCTACTGTATTCTTGATTTTGAGTAACAAGTGGACACTTTTTTAAATTGGTGTATTCAGTGAGACAGAGTTGCATTGTTGTAGTCTGTGGATATGCTGTTTATTCTTCATGCCATGAGCTCTTTGATAGCTGCCAAATATTCCTGAGATGGTCTATCTCCTCACCACTCTGTAAAGGAACAATCTTCTTGTTTTCACAGCTAAACATAGCTACAGGCCTAAACCCATGAAGCAGGAAGCAACTTTCTATGCATCTATTGTACAGTAAAAAAAATTGTTTTTCAAACAAGGGAAATTATTTTTATGCAAGCTTCCAACTATCTCGCTGTAGTACTTTGAGGTTGGAATCAGCAGAAGGGAGAATTGCTTAATTTTGTCAAGATCTTTCTTCCTTCTCCACTCTTGTATGAAGGGAAAGGAATTTTATATTTGACGAACAAGGGTTGCTGCCATACCTTTGGATATCAGTCTCATAAGGCAAGGATGGAATATAACTGTATAAATGTATGAAAGCAGTGTGGATGTTGGGTCCAAGTGAAGAATAATATTCAAAGAATGAATTATATATTAACTTAAAAAAATCAAAATTTATGTATCTGATATGGCAAAATCTTTTGTTTCTCTGAAATTTAGTGTAACCTAATGTATTTAGGGATCTCACTGGTATTAATGCTTTGACATACTCATGCTAAGCTCATTTCTTTGGTCTGTTCCTAGCTGGGGCTTTGGTCTTTCTTTTTTTCTTTTCTTTAATTCTTTTTACTTGCATGAGCTGTGGAATAAGAATCTGTGACACTCCAGTGCTTTAAATATGTGCATATGTTTTAATACAGTCTAATCCAAACTTATTTATTGATAAATGCATGTGGTTATGGAAAGATCATTTCCCATTCTCTTGGAAGTTGGAGAGAACAGTTTTTGTCAGAGTAAAATGCTTACCTCCAGTGAACAAATCCATGCTATGGAGATATCTCCTTTTCTTGCTCTAAAGGCAACAAAGAGCTTTCTTGAAGCCACAGAATAAAAATCTTAAAATAGAAGCATTTATTAGGATCAGCTAAGACAGACCCTTTTGAATTGGACACAAGAAAGCAGAATGTGAGGAAAAAGCACAAATAGTGGAGAAGACTTAAATTAGGCTCCATCCAGCTAAGCGCTTCTGATTTGTTCTTTACTAATAATAGTGAAGTTAAAGATCTGACCATGGCTTGGATAGTTCATTGCACTTTGTATAAATTTAGTGTGTTTTATGACCCTTCTCAGTATCTCCATACCAGTCCTGAAAGCTGTAGTCCTGCTTTGGTCAGACAGTGGCAAAGGATGTGTAGCACCTCCTTGCAAGGATGTAACATCTATCTGAGTTGAGTTTCCTAAAAGAGGAGGTATATGGAATAGAAGAGAGGAACACATTGCTTTCAAAACTTCCCTCTTCTGGGGGATAGATAGAAGGCTGATCTGGTGACTTGTTAAGGCCCTTTTTGGTCCTGTGACAAATAAATGAATATACCCTTGCACATTTTGCCTTCCTGTGCTTTGGTTGGCTGTGGTTTTTCTCCCCTCTGAAGCCTGGTGATGGGCACGCTGGTGCTTCACAGATGCCTCAGACAGACCCATTGTCCTCCCATCTTTGAGCATTACCTCATCCTCTTCTGGTTAACTCCCACTGACTGGCTCTGAATCAGGCAGCCTCCATATCCCTTGGTATTTGCTGTTAAAGGCCAGCCATGACTCAGAGTGTTTTTAAAGCCTTTCAAAGCAATTATAATTCATTGTCCTTAATAAAGTTGGTTCCACCTCAGCACAGCGTTATGTTTTTCTTAGCCACTCCTCAATTTGAGGAATTGTTGGCTGTTTTCCCCCAGAGGGACATGCCATTTTGCCTGATAGTGGCAGGACAGACAGATGATCAGCACCAGTATTGCTGCACTGAGACAAAATGGTGCAGGGAGGAATCAGGGAAATGGGGTTGAGGAAATAACCCCTCCACCAAAGAGCCTTGATTATGATTCTGGGCTTTGGTTTGGAGGGAAAACAAAAAGCCTAATTACAGAAACATTCCTTGTTGCCACTGATCTTGAATAGTGCTGTTGCTGCTCTGAGTTTCTGAAGATGGCTTCATTCTTGTACTTGAATCTCTGCAGTTGTACTGTATTGGCCTTCTGTCTTGTCTCGCTGTTCTGAGTTCCAGTCTGCTGGCCGTGCAGCTGGCAGTGTCAGACTGATAGGAGGATAAATGCTCCAAGCTGAGCAATTCTTGTTCTCACAACTTGCACTTCTACAGACAAATGTGCAACACTTCTGCTGAATCCCAGAATGACTGACTGTTCTTACAAAAACCACTAGATAACTTAATTTTCTAGAGCTTGTCTTTATTGCTGTGGATGTTCATCCTTCTCACTCCCTTGTTCCCAGGAGATAGTTATTTACTCATTTTTGCATTGTTTGATGGATGTGCACTGAATGTTTAAGATCAGCTGTCTGTTACACATTTAAATCCCACATTTTTTTGGCTACAGATCAGGTAATATGTCCTAGAAATGTACCATCAACAGCTACTCAGCAGCTTAGGTGTCCAGTTGTGAAAGCTTGTGGGAGGCCTTGGAAATGTATTATTGTCAAAGCCTGCCAAATACAAGCAGACTTTTTTCCAGGAAATTGGAAAAGTTCATGTGAACTGCAACTAAAGCACAACTGCTGGCTACGTGGGCTCAGTGTCTAAAGCAATAAGATGTGGTGGGCACTAGGACTCCATGGCAATTTCCTGCCTGGTGTGGTGGTGGGGTACATGCGGGTTCAGAGATCAGCCTAATTATCTTTAATATGCAGTAGTTCTTCAGACATTGGTTGTCAGGCTTACGGAGTGGGAAACAGCTCTGTTTGCTGGGTAATTCCTGTGGAGTAGTGGCGTTGCTAACAAGGACTCTGGTAGCTCAGCAGCAGCACTGGCTTTAAAGCTATTTCCATATATCCCATTGAGGCCTGCCAGACGGCATCACAGTCCTTGATTCTCTGCTTTCTAAATACCCTCTGTATTCACAGGCCTTTCTGTTGTTTGGGTTTGGGTTTTTTTTTTTTATTAATAGCCTAATGGACAAATGTTTGATTCATCTCTTCGTGTCTGTTTTGGTAGCAGTAGATCTGTTTGCTTAAAATCCATAATTTGGATTGTGCCCCTTAGAGTTTGAAGCTGTGGGGGGTGCTTGCTCAAGTGTACTCTGTCCCAAAAGCCTTCTTCTCTCCCCTTTGAGAGAGATGCTCATTGTAGTTCTGGTGTGTAAATAGTGTTTGAAATGTAAATAGTAGCATGCAGATTAAATGATTCTTGCACATGACTGCTTTTCACCCTGAAAGTGTTTTATGGAGAGGAAAGGTGTCCACCAAGAGAGTCCTGAGTGGTTGTCTGGGCTGTCCCTCGCCCTGATGGAGCAGCAGCAGCGCCTCAGCTGCCCGCGCTCGGTGCCTGCCCTGTGGGTGGGTGGCTGGCCCTGAGGAAGATGAAGCCCTGGCCAGCCCTTTGAGCCCTGGCTAGTGGCAGGGCCTCCCTTGCCTTTTCCCTTTGCTGCTTGGCATTAGAACAGCATTCGACTGTAAAGTGGAGAGTTGGTGGCAGCACCTCCTACCATTTATGGGAGATTGCCATCACTTGTGGCAGGATTAAACATGGTGCTATAAGAACTGTCCTGGACGTCAATTTGTATTTTTACTACTTTAGAGATGCCCTTGTTAAAATTGGTCTTGGTTAATATGGTTGGTTACGACAGAAACTATTGTCTGAATTTTTGATTCTGTTTCTCTTCTTGCTGTGTATGTCTCTTGGGTGCATTGAAATAGCAGTTCTGCAAATACCTAGGAAGGAGATCACCTTTAGACCTCAAAAGGTGTCAAGCACTGCTGAATGTTCCAGTTCCTCCCATTTTTCATTTTTCTCTGAATCTTTTCCAGATACCTCTTAACAAGTGATGAAACTGTCTAAAACAAATGAAATAATACTATCTTGATCCATTAGCTACCAAATTCTGCCCCTTGAAAAAAAGAAATAAAAAATCTGTCTCCCTTAACATGCAGTATATGAAGAAGTACGACTAGTGTACACGAGGCAGCACTGCTAGCTGTCTTTTGTGGTTTTGGCAATATAAGTGTGTTAATAAAAAGCTCCATCTGTATGTGTGTTCATGTTCATGCTGTGTACATAGTAGAGATGGACCTTGAGCTCTGGGAAGATTGGGATGTGAGTTTGTGACTCAGATCCGTTTCTGATACATGTATTCCAGATTAGTTCCAGCTGAATCTTTCTCTCTTGTTCATCTGAAGGTGTACAGCAAGGTGTCAATATTTACCCTTTGTGTATCATTCCTTTTTATACGAATGTATTCTCTTGTGTTCCTTTTTTATCAGTTGTAAAATTGATTGTAAAAGCCAACTACACTTACCGATTGAAAGTATTGCTATAACAGAACTGCATGCCCAGTAGAGTTTGACTTGAGCTTTAGTTTTCTGATTTCAGACTGGTTCCCTTCAGTCTAGGAGAAAAGCATAGATCAGGTGCATAATGTATTACTTGTCATCTTTAGCATTAGACTGTGGTATTGTATCACATGCTGATCTCGATGGATGTAACTGGAGTCTACTTAGGAAGTTAATGCAACTTCCTGGTAATTCATTTTAAGCTATTGAAAATGGTCTTGGTCATGCTACTTGTGTTCTTGGGTTTTTGTTTTTTAATAGAGGCATTTTTTAGGAATGTTTTAATACACTTATGATGGACAATACAATAGTTTTAATAGTCGTGCAGTATTCTGTATTTACTTGAAGTAAATCATTTTATATGCAATTTGTTAGATAATTACAATTTTATAAATAAAATTGTGTGAAATATGGTGTTGTGAATGTGTATGCACTCTTGATGTAGCACTTAATATAAACAATAGAAAGATACATTCATGGAAGGTTCCTCCAGGAAAAGATCCCTATCTCCTTTCCTCCAAACTAACAGGGGAAGTAAATCCCCATCTCACATATGTGTTGTAGAATACTGTGTTCTGAGTAAATCACAAAACATGCTCATGCCTCCAGTAGCTGCCCTTAGGTGAATAATAAGCCAAGACTTGACGAACGTGTCCCCACATAAAGAGATCCCTTATTTGCTGTCAGTTGTTGTTGAAGTCTCTGCCTAATGAACATGCTCTGCTTCTTTCCAACAGGTTGCTGATGTTCCTCAGGCTGCAATGACTGTGCTCTCCCAGAATTATTCTGGTCACACTGGTGTGTTCAGAAGTTGATGCTTTGCAAGACTTAGACAAATGAAATTCCCACCTCCTTTCTCAAAAGTTTAAATAAGTGCAACATGTCCTTAAACAGAAGTAGTGAGAACTGGCTTACATTATTGCGCAGGTAAAAATGGGTAATGATGTCTTGTGCTACTTTGGATAGAGGAGGAAGCAGACTTTTTAAAAAAAAGTATTTCAACATCTCTAGGTTTTGTACACAAAATGGCACTGTGATCAATTTAAAAGCATGTCTATATCCAGACTGAAGTCTAATGCCTTTTGTATATTTCAGGCATATGACATTTATCTGAATGTATGGAAATTATTTGGCAAAGTAAGCATCTAAATTGGGGACAGACAGACACACAAACAAAAGAATGACCAGAAATTAACAAAAAAAGAAGAAAAGGCAAGGGCATTGCCTAATAGATGTGACAAACCTGAAAAAAAAAATTTCATGATGGAGAGGGATGTCAGGAGTGGCTACCTGCCATCTGTCAAACTCTTAACAGACTTGTACACCGATTCTTGAAGTTGAGGCTGGTTACCATTTTAAAACAAATTACCTTTTCCAATGGGTGCTCTGGATGCAAGGCCAGTATTGTTGGGGTTTGTGCCTTACCCAGAGTGGAGCTTCTCTTGTAATAAGGACACTGAAATGTAAAAACATGTGGATGTATTCACCTTCCTGACAGTGAGATGCTGGGCCAAAGTTTGTACAGATGCCAATGAGTGTGACACTCGAGGGAGGTGCTGCCTGCCCTGTCGTAGGGCCATAGGGATTGTTCTGATTGTTCTGGCTTGGCTGTGGTGGCACTAAGACAAAGACAAGACCTCATGTCTGGCATTGCTGTCATAGAAACAGTATGAGCAGCAGATGTCAAGGTTTGCTTAGATGCTATCTAGCTAGTAAACATCTAATTGGAATTACTGTCAGGCTTTTCACTTCCCTTGACTTCAGTCCAGTGAAATGCATGTGATAGATCCTTAGATCCCAGTATTTTTTAAAGGTGCTCAGAGGATAAATGACTTACCAACTGCATAGCAGTAACCTGCAGACTGCAGCACACCTCAGAACAGCACAGTATTTGTGTGGTTAGGTAGTCTCTTCAATTACCTCCTTCTACTGTGACATACACACATCTTTGCCCTTATGGGGGCTCAGCACAAATTTTATCTAGGAATGTAAGTCATTTGATATTCCGTCCAGGGAAACCATCTGAAGGTAGGGTATTACCACTGGCCTGTGGTCACATATGCTTCCTGTGACAGTGGTATTCCTGATAAACATCTGTTGATGAGAATAGAACTAATGCTTAACCACAGCTCCAGTTAGACAACCAAATGGGAATTCTGTCAATGTCACAACCAGTTTGTGTGAGCACTCGCAGTTTATACCAATGTCAAAAGGAATAGTCTCTTTTGAGAACCAGGCAGGTTGTTGATACTGGCCTTTCAAATGTTATTTTGGCTTCTGTTTAAATCAGTAGAGTTTCTGTGCCTGAGAGAACTTGGGCTTGTGAGGGCCTGTGAGCTGTGATTGCAAACATGTTGATTATGTTCAGCAGCAGTGCAGAGGTTCTGTGTTATTTGGAGCCTGATGTCACGAGCTCCTGGTCTGTGTTGACAGTTCTGCACTTTGTCAGTGGCTTTATTGCACTAGTACTAGCAAATGCCTTTTTGAATGTGTTTTGCTTTGTCTTTTTTCGGTTGTGCAGTTTGGTATTGGAGGCTTTTTCTGCATCTTTCTGGCACTAGATTAAATGGATGTGGAGTCTCTGCAGTGTAAAAACTCCTGTAGCATCTGCTGTGTTTTGGTGTAACCTGAGACCTTAAGCTGGCTATTGAAAGCAAGTTTCTTTTCATTTTTTGTGTAAAAAATCTCTTTACCCTCATGACTGGCATCTTCCCATCACAGTATCTGAGGGATAGGCAGTGGTTTCATGGAGCTGGGGAGTGAATTTGTGAAGGTCAAAAGCAGTGGTTTGCAATTAGCTGGCATGGGATCTCATAGATGCTTGAACTGGGAATGCTGAAGTCACTTAAAAATGTTATACATCTTGTGACCTTCATGCATGGTGGGCTTGATCAAGCTAGGTAATGGTATCACACAGTCCAAAATAACATCTGCTGGCTTGTTGGAAATCGCTATCCCAACTGGCTGCTTGTTTTGCCAGAGTGCTGTCTGCTGGTTTGCTCGCTGGCATGTTATAGACCTACAAAAGAGCAGCTGTGAGATAAGATGCTCAGACTGGCGTTTTTCCATCTCCCTTACCTAGGAAAGGAGAAAAAGGAAGTCTCTTGTATCTTGCATTTGTCACTCGATGGGCTCTGATGAACAGCTGCTGCAAGATATTCCTTTAAAAATCCATCTATAAAACTCCCCCAGTAAACAAAGAAGCAATCCCAAGCAAGCCCAGGAGCATTCATATGCACATGGCTTTGTAAGATAAGGATTGTATCATGCATTGCTGCTAAAATGCATGATTGTTATGCCACACAGTGCCTCTGTGTGAGCACACACAGTGAAAGTGGTTGGAATAGCTTCCTTTGTATCTGCTCAGCTATAGGCAGTGATCGTGGTCGGGCCAGAGCCAGGAACAAAAAGAACTCACCAGTGCACGGTAGTGCAGTCGCAGCTTCTGTGTGCAATTAGAAAAAAGGACAAACCACAGGGTAAAGTGAGAGCACTGAAAGTTTTATTTGTTACCTCTAGGTACCACGAGTTTGACATTAATAGGCAAGACCAGTGAATGAGCAGCAGTACATTGCATTCAAACCTGAATCTCCAAAGCACCAAAAATTGAGCTAGATTTACTTCTTAATCCTATAGACAGCACACTAGTCTGGAGCTGCTGCATCTCGAGTTGTCCCTAATTTAGTAGTACATTTTTATGCAGTTAGGGGGCATGAGGAAAGAGTCAGTTGTGTAGTACCACTTCTACATCATCATAGGACTACAACATGCACATTCTACTATGTGGCCCAAGCAACAAGAATACAAGTAGAACAGTTACGGGTGGAGACAAGTTCATGTTAACACCACCTATGAATTTGTAGAAACCTTTTTGGACAGGTACCTACAGCAGTTCATCAATTTGTGTGGGAACGTTACACGCATGCACAAGTGATACAGTGGAAAACATAGCAGGAGCGGCAGCAGGACGGAGGACAAAGGTGAAATCTGTGATGGGATGCACTGGAAACAAGACTTTCCTCAGCTTTCTACAGCAAGTCTCTGCTCTGTTAGCGAGGCCTGCTGGGCAACAGTTTTGTTCTCATGGCTGCGGAGTTTTGATATGACTTCTAGAAACGCCATGCTCTGCACTTCCTTTTGAAGAGGTTCTGGAAAAAGAAATATAAAAGAAACAGTGCTTTGTATGAGATAGGCAGAAGGAAACCGTGACAAACTTTTCTACTAAATCCTGTACACACAACCACACAGCTGTGAGTACGCATAATCTGGTTATTGTTTACTTTTTTGAATTGCTTTTGATGGAGAGACAACTTTTCAGGGCCTCCAGCACACACAAACTCCATGGATTTCAGGTCATGATGAATGGTGAAGCTGCTGCATAGCAGTTAAGAATATCCACCTGGACTGCCTTCCAAAACAGATGCTTAGAAAGTATTTTTAGTGAAAACATTTTTTTGGTTTATTCTTTAAACTAGCCTGACCAAGTGAGCTGGCTGTGACAGGCTCACTGCATCATTTGTGTGTGTCAACTCTTACTGGTTGTGTGGGGGTGTGAGATGGGTCCTTAATGGATGTGTCACCACCTGGTCACTGTTTGCTGTCCCTTTACAGCTCAGCTCTGAAGTTAATGCAAACGACAACACGTAGAGCATTGCCCAGTGCTGTGCATATGGATGCAGTGTTTATGTTCTACTCAAAACTAGGAGACACTGTCTGATGATTCTGATCCTGGATTGCATGTTAGTTACTTTTTGTAACAGAGGTTGGCAGCAATTCATAAAATTGAGCAGAAATTGTAAGAAATTTGACAAGTTTTCTCAAAGCCCTGTACTCTGAACATCTCACAGTTTTGATCTAAAATGGTTGGTTTTGTTGCATGCCTCTCTAGTGAATTCCCACTCAGCAACAAATGCATATTATTTTGCTTTCCACATGTTGCCAGGGGCCTAATCTCTGAATTTCCCAGGAGAAACCCCAACCACCTGTTTCAGATAGCTATGCTTTATGCTGTGCTATTTACTTTTTTTTTTTTTAATTTTTTTTAAAGCAAGTTTTGGCATTTGTTCCCAACCCTACCTACTTTCTTGTTCACATGTTTTTAGTTCTTATGCAGCTTAATCCCTACCATGTAAGAGCTGGCACCTCTCATGCTGCTGTGCACCTGGGAATGTCTATGTACAGACTGATGTCAGTGAAGCTGTTGAGTGTTCATGCTATGTATGCACTTCCTGCTTTCTGCTGAGATGCCAACACGTTTAAGCAGGTATTTCACTGTGCTTTACCATGGCTGGTAACATCCAGTTTCATGGAGACTCTTGCCTACAAAAGACTGTGCTAGCTAAGAATGCAGTGCTTTGGATGATCCCTTTTCCATTGTCCTCATTTTTCTTTCCCTATCCATTCACTCAGTTGCAAGAGGAACTTCCAGATGGAAAGAATCACATAAAAGTAGGTATCTGTTAACTGCTTAACCATCTGAAGTTCAGCAAAGGCTCTTCACCTGGGGAAGAATAACCCCAGGCACCACTACAGGCTGGGGGCTGATCTGGGGAAAGCATCTCTGTGGAGAAGTGTGTCCTGGTAGACAAACAGCTGTCCATGAGCCAGCAGTGTGTCCCTGTAGCCATGAAGGCCATTAGTATCCTGGGGTGCATTAGGAAGAACATGGACAGCAGGTCAAGGGGCCCTCTGCTCAGTCCTGATAAAGCACCATCTGCAGTGCTTTTGTCCAGTTCTGGGCTCCTGAGTACAAGAGAGACATGGAGCTCCTGGAGTGGGTCCAGTGGAGGGCGACAAAGATGATGAAGGAACTGGAGCATCTCTCAGAAGGAAAGGCTGAGGGAGCTGCAAATGTTCAGCCTCAAGAAGAGATGACCAAGAAGGAAACTCATCAATGGCTATGACTATCTGAAGGGAGGGTGTGACGAAGACAGAACCAGGCTCTGCTCAGTGAAGCAACAGGACAAGAGGCAACAGGCAGAAACTTGATGCAGAGGAAGTTTCACCTGAACATGAGGAAGAACTGTTTCACTGTGCCGGTGATTGAATACCAAACAGATTGCCCAGAAAGGTTCTGGAGTTTCCCCTCACTGGAACTTTGTGGATGCAATCCTGTGCCATGTGCTCTAGGATGGCTCTGCCTGAGCAGGGAGGCTGGACCACTGTGGTCCCTTCCAACTTGACCCATTCTGTGAATACACAGATGTTGGCAACACCATCAATGTGGTTAAATGTGATACCCCATAACAAAGCATAGGAACAACAGCAGTCACTGGAGAATTAAATGAAAACAATAATTAAGCCAGTGGAGCTGCTTCTAGTCTTTATTGCACTATACTGGGGTCAGTTACTTTAAAAATAACTACACAGGTCTGAAACAGTAGAATAAGGAAATGTGGCTCATGATGTGGATATGGTGTTGAAAACCGTTTAGAGGCAACACAGTTGTAAGAGGTGCATATTAGTATTTTCCCTTGTAAAGAGCAATCAGCTCCTTGATTCTCCTCTCCTTGGTTAAAATAGTAACTCCCCCCAACTTAGAAGTTAATACCAGGGTTGCTCAGTTGTTATTCTTGTGTCCTCACTGTTTTTACACAGATCTGTTCATCAGGAAGCAGGACAGAACACTGGGTCAGTCAAATACTGGGCCTTAACTTCACAGCTGCATAATGCAGTGACATGCTGCTGTCTGTTCTCTGGGAGTAGGGTAAAGAGCCTTGTGCTTAGACAAAGCTTACAGTGCAGTGGCAGGCTGAACTCTGCCACTCAGATAACCCTGAAATACGCCCCCTAAGATAAGACTGCTCTGTACTCTGGTGGACAAGAGAGATGGGTATTTGACTTTAAATAACTGTCAGTCTTGCAGGTGACAAGATTCAGGAAGGGAAAATGCAGCTGTCAGGCAGATTTTCTGAAGATGATTATTTTAGTTGGAAGCAGTGGAAATCAAGAAGATCAAGACAGTGAGGCTGACTGTGAACCTTTAGCAAAAGGGTTCTGCTCTAAAATGCATGGATAGTCCCAGGCATGAAATGGCTCAAGAAGGTTGTGAGTAACAATTAAGTTTACATGTCTTAGCATTAAAGTGAGTGCCTACTGAGAGCTGAGGCTTGTTAGCAAGTTTTGAGCACAATCTTTGCACACTGAGATGTGTATACTCTCTAAAACTGGGTATTTGTTTATAATATAAGATGGCACGAATACAATATTCACTTGCATGGATGTACAGGTCTCCAAAACTACACTTGCAGTAGACATGGTGAACTCTGTTTAAATGAAAAAGTACCTTTGTTTACAGAGACAGCACACGTTTAACTGTGGTAACTTTTAATCTATTAATTGAATTGGTGTAAACTATCTTCTAGAGTACCTTCATCTGTTTCACACTTGGCAAGTTGTGCAGACAGGCTCTGACTTTTCACCTTCCTGTAATTATTCCAGTTCTTTGTCATCTTAGTTGACTGTAAATGCCTAGACCTTTATGGAATGAAATTTGTTCACTCTCCACAGATTCAATCTTTCTTAAAGAACTAAATGAAAGAAACATAGTAACTTCTTGAAACCTTGAATGAAATTTTCCCCATGACACCTTGCTCTTTTTTGTTTTGTGGTTTTTGTTTGTTTGCTTGAACACAGGTGGGAAATTGCAATATCAAACCACAGCCTACTCGAAGAGCCTGTAAACAGCCTGACCTTTGGCAGAGGGTGAGCTCAGAGAGATGAGAGTTTACAGTGTCCAGCACTGATGTGTGTTAGTGCACGTTGTGCCTTGATGGCCTGAGCATGCGAGGGCTGTTGAGGGAAGGAGTCTTCCTAGTGACATAAATGTAAGGATCCTTCCTAAAGCACCATCACACATCAATTACAGGGAACTTGCAGCTAGAAATGAAAATGAAATTCTTACGATCTGCATATTTGCAAAGACAACTTGATATTGTACAGTTTTAAATGCTTTCATTTCTTTCCTTTCAAAGTTTGAGCTAGCTGCATCCTACAGAAGCCAGAGTCAAGTTTCTGCAGTTAGTATCCAAAACTGAATTATCCTTGACACTACAGATAGACATTACAGAGTCATAGTAAGCTGAACCTTTGTGTTTATATCCATTGTGAACAGAGAACCAGTCACAGTGTGTTTCCACATGCTCTGTGTTCAACTCTAGGGAAGAACTATATTTCATACATCATCTTGGGAAGTAGCCTCTCCTGAATACTCACCAGATCCTATAAGAGCACAGATCAGCACCATGGAGTTATATTTTATTTCTGGAGCACTCCTGTCGTCTGAGAGCAGTCTGTGTAGAATCTGAACAAGCTGAGCATTTTCAAGATCCTTTTCAGCAGTGACTGAAATACAAGTGAAAATTTGTAAGTATGGAAGTGCCACTTGCTTTGACGCTTCCATGTGTTATCCTTTTATTGAAACATGATCTCTCACCAGAGTGAAAGGCTGTGGTACATAACTCATTGGTATAAAACTCAAGCACATATTTGATGGTATGATGAAAAGAATCACAGCTCTTGCTATAAAAATGTGAAGTTGTCTAACTGCTTGAAAGGACAGTCACAGAGTCTGTGATGAAATCCAGTCTTAATGTTCAGTAAGCTGATGGAAAAGCCATGAGGCTTTCTAGCCATTTAGGCCAACACCTGGAATATTTCAGCTTTCAACACTTCCATTGCCTGAATTTGCTTTTGGAAATTGTGTCTGAGTAAATAAAGATGGTGTAGTTCTTGATGGTAGAGGGAGCTCAGGGTCCATTATAAAGCCTGTGGAAAACTTTTCAAGATCTCCATTTGAGTTACTGCCTCTGTAGCTTTCTAAGATACATGCACTGAATTCAGACTCGACCTTTAAATGCCTGAAGACAAGACAAAGAGATGATTCATGTGAATAGGAACATCTTTCCTTTTATTTAAAATAATTCCTTGATGTATTGGCAGTGATTCGAAAGTTGAACAGAGCATTCCTGTAGTACACAATGGCAAGAGATGAAATCAAGAACAAAAATATGTAAGTTCTTTGTTTAGTTCCTTATTTAATAAGTAAGTAAACAGGATAAACAAAACCTCTGCTGAGCATTTACTTTCCTGTTTTGAAAGCTGAGGTACTACAAATGCAGGTCAAGACACGGAATCATGTATGTCTTCATATGGCAATTCTTGCACTTAATCCTGGGTAATTTAATGAAGACATGTTGGGGGCGTTAACCACTTCTGTGTATTCTCCAGTTCTTACTTATTAGGTAAGTGGACTCTTCACTTTGAAAAGTTCTCTCAAAAGCAGATTAACATTCTAGTGTAGGAATGTGGTCAGGTCATATAGTCTCTAGTCTAAGGTATGTTTGTTTTCTGAGTTTTACCCCAAATCTGAAAGTTAAGCTGGAGTGCCTTTCCAGATCACTCCACCATCTACCAGAATGATGGAGCAGATCCTGTATAACCAACAGTTTCCTGCATAACATGATGGCTTGCCTGTGTCTGCATGAACCACCATGGAAATACTCAAAGGCAGGTGGAAGGAGGAGGCTATTCTACATTGCATTCTCCCTCCATGGCTTCTCTTGGGCACAGACTGGAAAGGAAACAGGTGCAGTGAACTCCTGGGATACTCACCTAACTCTAGAGCTGCTATCAATGCCAGTGCAACGAGAGCTTCGTTTTGCATTATTACGTGTTCGCTGGTCGCCATGGTTACTAAATGCTTGATGCCACCACTCTGTACAATGGTCCTAATTACATCCTAAAATAAATAACGCAAAGATGACAAAATTCTGCATTGCATACAAATTGTATTAAATAAGGGAACTGTCAGGGATGCTGTGTTATCTTTGGGTAAGGGTACTTGTTGGCTTTGTGCACACAGAATCACTTTATACATCAATATACAGACATGCAGGCCTACGTATTAGCTGTTATTACTGCTCTGCAATTGAAAGGTACAGGGTGTTAAACCAAGGGAGGTAACCCCATAACTATGTTAAGACACACATAATGAACTCTTTTCCAGGTTATATGGTGTAACTCAAGTTTTCACACTGTGTCATCAATCATCAAATAATTAGGGGTTCAAAGTATCCAACAAACTATATACTTGGGGTAAGGAAACACACAAATATAGTTAAAGTTATTAAATGCTTAATCTCTCTCCACGAATTTTCAGAGTTTCTTCAAAATGTTCAGAGAGGTGAGATCACAGAATGACACCTTACTATGTAACAGAAATGGTGTACTTGAAAAGCTGTTTAGACATAAGACAGGAAAGCAAGCAGTGGTATCTTATTATGGAATTTTTCTTCAAATACAAAGGAGGTAAGGAAAAGGTATGTATGGGCCACCAATGTGTTGGTTTCTGTTCTAAAGCCAGATGTTAAAATGAACTGTTGTGCAGTACTGCTGCCCAATATCTAGAAACTTAAAATGTTATTTAACTGCATTAAATGTGTCTAAAATAGATAAAAATACACAGCTGAGATTCTGTTTTCAAGTCCAAAATTTGATCCAACTTACGTGACAAGATAAAGATTATAACAGACTAATACTCTACAGGTATTATAATTTCACAAGTGGTTGTGCACCTCATGTTTTCACCATCTTATATCCCAAAAATACTTGCAAATTGTTTGCCTGAAAAGTCAGGTTACTTGGCATGCTGAAAGGAAACTGTTCAAGGAAATGTGGATTAGTTTTTTGTTATTTTTATTTGTTCTGTGAGTGCACAAAGGTTTGAAGTAGCATTTATTTATTGAAACAAAAATACGATTTAAATTTTTCATCTATATCTTAAATTTCCATTTAAAACACATTCCCTTTCTTATACCAGCCACAAGCCAAAATAGTGAGATGTATAGCCTCACTACTGTGTGACTTTAATATAAATAAACAACCCCAAACACCTAAACCTAAACACAAAATACCATCTTAAAATACCTTCAATCCCAACCTCAACAAAAAAACCCCAAAAAACCAAAAACTAGCACTTCAAAGTAGTTTTCAGACTGAGACAATCTGGGACTGCTAAGTTCTATTTGAATTGGTGTGGAATTTTGGGTATATAAGTCTTAAGAACCAATCAGCATCTTTGACATCAAAATATTTTACATTGTAGGTGAGCCTCACCCTTTATAAGGCAGTACCGAATAGATGACAGCCATCAGGTTTGGTGCTAGTGTGGCTGAAATCACAGGTACCTACTCCAGTTTTGTGGAATGACTAAAACTGGCTGTTGCCTTTGTAAATATTACCCCAAAGCATTTAAAATTAAAAGCCCAATTCAAATCTGATGTTAAGAGCTGTACTCATATTCAAACCTAGAGGGCAGCAAAAGCTTAAAAAACTCCACTCTCTCAGCTGTTATCCTCTTAATGTCAAATTTCCTCTGTGAGTACACGCACCCCACAAAAATTAATTCAGCTGTGATAATGCTGTTAATTTCTGCCTTAATATCTATTTGATGTCATCAGTAGTGTCTCCATATTTAGAATTGAATTCTGTTGTCCTATAGAGAATATTTATTATGTTTCACATCTGTGGTGGTGTTCGCCATCTATGCATACATGTTGGGGACTTTGGGGAGGGAGGCAGAAGAAGTGAGAACCAGAAAAATGAACCCTGATCAGTTTTAGAGGCTGAACATAAAATGGAGAAAGGGTATTAGAGACAGTGATATCAGCAATCAGCAAAGATTTAAATCCCTGTGAGGCCTGCTGATTTGTTCTTGGAGGCAGTCAGTACACATCAGGCCCCTTCTATATTTTTCACTTCATAAATGCCATGGATGAATAAAGAGGTCACTGTTACAGTCTGAGCTCTCCAAATCACACTTGCTATTTAAGTTCAGTAATGCAGCCTGTGTTCGTATCAGTGAACATGCTAAAGGAAGTCTGAGCCTGAAATAGCCTGTCTCCAGAGATGTGTCTGTCCTTTATAAGGCTGCTTTGTCTAATACTCAGCTGAGCAAGAATGATGGACTTGGACTGCTTAGGTAAAGATATTTGATTGATGTGAAGGTGATGGGAGGGGCAGATGAATTTTTCCTAATGTAATACCTTTTGCCATATACAAGCAAGCTTTTGTTAGAATTTGGAATAAATTATCATTTCTAATGATCCATCAGAATCTTAAAACTCTGAAATATGCTGTACGAAGAGTAGGGAGACAGACTATTTCTGGATCTCAGTTTTATATAAATACATAGCAAGATCCTAACAACTGAGTTCACGGATTCCTCATATATAGCACCATTAAACATAGAGAATACAGCATGCTGAACTTCTGCAGGAGACATTCAAAATAAAAATGATCCAAGCCTTGGGCAGAGGAGATGTAACACGTTAATACCCAAGCAGGCTCGCTAGAAGGATTGCAAGGTGGAGGGTTGGTTACCAACAGCAAGTGCACAGGTAACTCTTGGTTCTGACAAGCTGACTTTTTTCTCCACTAACTTACTTTTGATTTGCTGTGTCGTATAAGTGCAGAAAGTAGTCTGTTGGACTCTCCCATCACACCTGCGTGATCCTTGGCTTCACACCACTCCACCAATCGTTCCACCAGTTTTACGTTTTTGCCCAGCTGTTCAGCTGCTTCTGCTACATGATGCCGGAGCCAACAACACAACAAAAAGGTTGTCACTTTTTTAAGCAAGTGCTAGAAAAACAAGCTGAAAGTTACTAACTTGGAGGTGTTAGAAGAACTTCACTAGCTTGCACTACCAGTGGGAAAAGTCTAGGTTGCATTGAAGCAAGTAAAGCCAGTAAAAATGAAAAGAAATAAAAAGAAATCCAGTAAAACATTCATAATCCAGTTTTTGAAACAATTTATCAGCCCGGTTAATGAAGCTTGTGCACTGATGAAGAGCAGGAAAATTCAGGTGATACCACACCCCCAGCTGAGCTGTGAGCCAGCTCAAGAATTAAAAACCAGGAGGGACTGCTGCCAGAAGGGAGCACTGTGGTCAGTTAGATCAGGTTTGATAGACTGTAAGTCACATAAGTTTCTTCAAAAAATGTCTATTTCACATCCAATAGCTTTGCCAGAACTAGAATGGATCTTTTGAAAAAATCTGTAGGACTGAGTCAAAAATAAATACACAGCTTATTTACCACATAAACTATTTCTGGTTTTTAGCAGACTTCCGATTTTATAAATCCTCATCCTGGAACAAGTTGGTAACTAAAACGTGCTTTTTCTTTTTGGAATTGCAGTCTATCAATTAATTGAGTATTATCCTGTTCCAAGGACCGAGGTACAGCCAGGGAATACAGTAAGTGAACAGCAAAACAGGAGTGGTAGCTCAAAACACTCACACCTCAATACACACTTGTAATGTGACAGTGTAAAGAAGTTAAAAAATAAATAAGCATTTGACACCTATTTGGAGGGTCCCTGGTAGTCAGTTTAGGAGTTCTGAAAAAAAAAAATCAACCCATATTCCTCTCCTTTTGCATATGTATTAGACTTATTCCATGACTTCAGGAATGAAATTTAGAAAAACTCTGCTTCTCTAAGAATCTTGGCAGCGTATCACAGACTGAACCAAAGAGAATCACTTAACATAGAGAACAGTTTATTTTTACCTTGTGCATCTATTAACATTCTTAATGTTCCCAGCAGCTTGAACTGAACGGGGGGCATCTCCGATCTGAGAAATTTCAATACAGCTTCTGCAACGCCAGCTGATAGCATCTTAGCCTTATTTACAACTGCATGAATAAAGAACAGGGATTGATCTCAAAAACATTTCTGGAAGATGCAGTTTATTTCAGAGCTGGTCTTGAAGCACATTTTCAGATGTGATTTGAAAAAGAGGTTGTGAGCACAGACTTCAGGAACAGTGCGCTGGTGATACTGTGTTGTGGAGAAATGTCACAGTTCCTGTGAAATTAAGTGCTTTTTCCTAGCATGCACATCTAGATTTCTGTATTCAGTTTGAGCACCACTGAAGGGTAGACTCCTCCCTTTGGTGTAGGAAAGGCATCTTCCACAGAATCCATCAGGTAGAAGCCCAGGCTAATACTTGCCCCCCCAAATATGAGGAAACTTCTCTGAGTCCCAACCACACTCTTCTGTTTCTCACAGGCAAAGGAACATCCAATTAGCAGAATAACCTCTTACCAGTTCCAGTGTTTCATACAAATAATACTGTCCTGACATGCCTGGAGTCAGTTGTCTTTTGTTACCTTCTTCCCCTCTCCAACCTCTCTTTCATCCCCTCCACTAGTCCATGTCCTCCACTTTCACATAACTCTCTGAAATGCATTTAAGGTGCAAACCTTGCCCCCCAGTGTACTTGGAAAAAAATGCCTATTAGGTATTTGAAATAGTGTTTGACACAGAGCTCATCACTGAGGTCAGTTATTACTTGCTCGTTTCTTTCTAACAATGTACAGGGATGGTTATGTAGGTCTCTGGCAGACATCCTTCAGCATAGGCTACAGGGAAGCTGACTGATGGAAGTGAAGAGAATGAGTCACCTGAGAAAGGTAAGCAAAAGGAATACTGCTAAACCACAGCGGGTTTAGTTATGTATGCATCACCATTTCTAAAAGTTATGATTTGTCAAAACCAAAAATAGTAAAATAAGGTTTTATGGATGAAAGACTTATTTTTGGCTTGGCACAAGAAACCATACACAAGTGTTATGGATTTGCTTTGTTGCTTTGTGCGCGTGCTCTACCTTTATGCTTGGGTAATCAAAACTCACACAAATTAAGTTACTATAAATGACAAAATTAGCATTCAGCTTACTGCCAACAAACACTAACTGCAATAGGTTGGCTATTCTGTCAGTCTACCTCTAGCTCTAGATATAATAATTTGGCAATTTTCAGTGTCTTAAGTAAGATGCAGAGTTTTAACAAAGTGGGTACTGTTCTCTGGTGGGGACCCTCAGCTGTGAGACAGATTGCAAATGAAGCAAGCAGAAAGAAAAATAAATATGCAGTGCTCTGGACCAAAAGGGTTGAGAAATCATATTCAAGGCCTCCTCAGCTCCTTGCCAATTACAAGGCTGCCCTTTCTTTGGTGGGGGATACTGTGTGATCAAAGTGGCAAGGAGCAGTCACCATGCCTGTGATGTATTCAGAACTGCTGTGCAACAGACACAAAAGCAGTGATGGGCCAGAATGAAAAGCAGCAGTCTGACCTGCCTCTAGGACTGTCAGTGCTCCCACCCTCATTCCCTGGGGGGTACAGTGGGAGAACAGAATTTCACCTTTGGGGGGTTAGCAATGCAAAGAGAGGCTTACCAGGAATAGCCAGGTTTCTGAGAGCACTCAGTGCAGCGTGCTGCACAGTTACATTTCCATCCTCCACATGTCTGTCTAGCAGATCCATCAGCTTTTGAACTATGCCATTATCCACCATATGGATGCAGTTTCCGTCTGTGCAAGATGTAACAAGTCATTTGTGAAGGGAAGATTATTACTAAGATTTCTACAATAGCTTCTTATGAATAGAAGGGTTGTTTCCTTGGTCCTTTTTACATTTCATTGTTGAGAATTTGACCACCATCATCTGTGAGAATTGCAGTGCTCATGACAAACTTAAAAGAGTGATAGAAGAAATACTGAAGAAGGCATAAATCCCCTATACCCCTCTACAAATGCAAAATAATATTTTAAAGTAAGTTTAATGCTTTTGAGGATTGTAAAGTTTAAAACTAGTGATGTTACTGTGTAACTCAACAGCAGCTTTTACTGCAACACAGTTCTTATTTGCAGCTGTACAGACAGCAAGATAGAGGGAAACACATAAATCTACATAAGCTATTATGGCATGTTCTTACCATTTCTGGCAAAATTTGCAATAGCCAGCGCTCCTGCAAGCTGTAGCTGATGACTATTGGAAGGAATCCATGAAAGTACTCTTTGGAACACACTGCCTTTTCCTCCTTCAAATAACTTTTGCATGGATTCATCTGGGGTAAAAAGCACAGAGAGTCAGCAAGCTAAACTGTTTGTTAGGGAAACTTCCCTTTATATCTGTGAAGCTCTGCTGGTTCCACTACAATTAATCCAGTCCTGCAATGAGGGACAAAATCTGACCTGTTAAATGTTTGCCTGGTGGATAGCAGGTCGTCTAGGTTATTTAGAAAATTAATAAATAGTGAAATTCAGCAGCTGAACAGCGTTACAAGTATATGCTGTTACTTTGCAGGACATAGTGACAGCCCATCCTTACCTCCAAGCAATAATAGAACCATAAGATCAGAAGCTGTTTTAAGCTCTGCAATATCATCCTCTTTGTCACTGTCCACAGTCTTCTGGACAATCTCAAGTAAGCACTCCACCAAACCTGCTTCAACCAGCTGCAGTTTAATGACATCTGGAAAATAGCATGGATAATAGGAGTCGGAATCAGGATTTTAAATGCATCTATCCTACACACATATGCAAGACAGGCTGTAAGAAACAGTGATGTCAGTGTTTTCACAGACAAATTGTGTACATGAAACCACAAGTTCTTTATTTGAAATTCTTATGGCCAACTTCTGTTATTATTCATCTAACAGGCTCTCCCTGGCTCTGGACTGCCTTTAGAGCACAGTCATAAGCTGAAGGTGTATGGAGCTCTTCACTTCTAAAAATGAGGATATTTCTCTACAGCAAACTTCTGGCACCTCAGTCATGGCACAGCAGACTCATAAGGACTGTGCTGTGCTCATGCTTCCCAAAGACAGACAGTATATCTGCCATTTGTTGAAAGGGCTGCAGGAGGAGTGCAGAAAGGCCAAATCCAAAAGGTTCGGTTGGCAGAGAAGTTTCTTCTGGAAATTGATGAGGCAAACTAATTTCTTAGTTGTTATTCAAAACAAGGCTTGAGAAGGTAATTTTTTTTTTTCAGGTCACATAGAATCTGGGAACAATATTTTTTGTCTTGTTTCTAAAATGACAAAATATTTAACAGATATTTCCTTTGGAATCTACATGCCTAAACTCCCTTTCTGTTAAGAGGGAATGGCAGGCTGTCTTGTGCTATGCTGGGTCTCTTCATACATGGAAGTGATTCTGGTAGTTTTTGCAGGCTGATTTTGAAAAATAGTCACAAAGCTCTGCAGAACTGTGCCAAAGAAGTATATTTCTCTTGGCTTTCTACATGAAATGGTATTTTTACAAAAAGGTGTTCAACCTAAGTTAAAATATTTTTAGGCCAGAGCTTTGGAAATATTTTTTCATACAGTTTACAAGCCACACTTGGGAGAGGAAGTGTGTTCTACCTCTGCTGAAGGATGTGTCTGACTCTCAGTTTCCTGGTGTCACTAGGCTTTTTGGCTTAGTGAAATTCATTGTTCCTTTAAGAGCAGCTGACCTTCTCATGAACTTGGTAAGGAAATGCAAAATCTCCAGTTGGAATTTTTTTAAAAATAGGCTCTTTTGCACTGAGGTGCTTTAAAAAATAGAGAATTCCCTTAGCTATAGAATACAAGGTTGCAGATGTTCTGTGATTTTAATTGAAATTGCTACACCAGCATGCTTAATCAACAAGTAAATTAGAAAAAAAAAACCTTAAAACACCCCAACTACCAAAATCCAGACTCTGCAAATACTTCATTGAGATGTTTTTCCCTTCTGACCTATTGCTAATTGTCTACAATCAAAAGCACCTAAACAGTACCTGCAAAGTGAACTCATTTAAGTATGCCTTGAATCCATAGTGGAAATGTTTTTCTGACTACCTCTCAACATCTGAGCATCTGAGTTAGGGTCAGCAGCAATGAATTTCTCAAATCTTATTGCAACTAAAAAAAACATAATCTTAAGAAAAATTAAGCACTTGAACTGACATATATCAAACACACAAAAAGTTCAATCCTGTTTTATGTCATTCTGAGGATGGAGATATCTTAGAACAGATTTTAAATTATTATATAATAAATTATATATTTTGGAAAAGATGTGCATTTTTAGAGCTGAAAAAAGGAATTGTTTTTCCATGCCACTTAAAATAAAAATCAAAATACCTTTTTAAATTGAAGTGAAAGTTTATCCTGACTTATACATTGTAAAACAGACACATGCAGAGTGTGCATACACAATAGAATAGGATTAAACATAAATCTGAGTTTGCAGTTCTATCTAACAATCTATTCAATGAAAAAAAACTTTAATGCTGAAGTGGGTAAAATGAGGTTAGAGAGCCATCAAATACTCTGATGTCTTCCCTACACAGAACTGCTTCCCACTTCAGTCCAGCTCCACCTGTTAACTCATTTCTTTATTTCCATTAAGGGCAGATGATACATTGTACAAGCAACCTTTGTCTGATCCTTTGTTCCTCTGGAGGAACATCCTGGAGGGATGATCAGCGCTGCACATCAATTCCTGCTCTGGCTTGAGCAGTGAGTCAAACTCCCAGGGGCTGCCTGGGGCTATGTAAGATAGGCCACCAAACACCCAAATTAAATTCATATGATCTCTCAATGAACAGTAAGGGCAGAGTGTCCAGCCCTTAGCTCTGCAATTGACATGCCCCTAGCAAAAATAATGTTATAGGAAATGGAACTGCCAGCGGCTCTGCAATTCCAGGAAATGATGTACTGGTGCTCCAATGGTCTATGAACACTTGAGCCAGTGTTTGCAGACAAATGTTGTGAAGCTCTTTAAAAAGCAGCTTTTGATATTCCCACTGTGGGCACAGGGCAATAAAATATAACATAATTGTATACAAAGTGAATCAGTGATGGAATTAGCATCAACAATGTGCTCGCTCCTCTCATATGCTCAACAATTAAGACCCATTCACTTTTCATGACACTACAGTCACAAGGATCAGCTGTGGTGGCTTTGGAAGGAGACAGCCCATTACCCTGCATTTAGTGCCTGAAAAACACATCGATATACTGAAACAAAAGATACACTAAGAGAATGAGTAAAAGATAGAGTAAGAAAAAAAAATTCTCACCATTTTCTGCCAGGGGGGCCAAAACTTCAAAAATCATCTCTTTTTTATCATGCTCTATTTGCTTCTTGAACAGTTTCACAAGCTCTTCAGCAATGTTCGTGTAGGCAAACTGCTCCTTACTTGACTCTGTGAAGCAAAGGAGAAAATCAGTATAAAGTAAACAAACCACATAAGAAAGGAGAACTCCTTTTTCTCTTTGTTACCAGGCTTATTCAGTAAGATGACTAACTGCTCTTCGCAGACAAGAGCAATGGACTCATGCTTGTCACAAAATGAAAAGATAATTGTCCAGCACTTTAAATGTGCTGACCTGAATTAGTTATGGTTAAGGCTGTTAAAAATATATAAATATATATGATTCAAGGCTGTTTGGTCTGGTTTTGTGCACCAAAATTTAAGCTAGCTATAGAAACAGTAATAGTACAAAAAGAAGTCTTTGATTTCCCTCATCTTAATAGAAAGAAGAGCAGGTAATATGCTGCATTTTCTGTTGGAGAGATGAAGAGTTGCACCAAATGGTTTAATATTTACATGGTCTCATGATGGTGACATTTCTTTTGAAATCTGTGTCTGGCTGTTGCTGGGCCATCTCATACTGCACAGATGCAGCATAAAGCAGTTTTACAGATGGGTGAGGCTCCTACCAGATTAGCCAGCAGATCTTCAAATGTACATTCAACAAAAGCATCTCTTATTCCATTGCCTGTATCATATTCCTCCTCACTGGCAGTATTACAAGGGATGCAGGTGGTAGGACTGGTGTTCTGCATTCTCCAGTTGCCACCTCCTGAGGGCCATCTGTAGCCAGAAAACCTTCCAGCACCTTTGCTATTGCTCTCATGGATGCTTAGGGATTACTTTACAGTAGAACTGACCCCAAGGACTTGGGAAAAGCATGAACTGCAATCCTAGACACTTTTGTGCACATCTCATCATTTTCTCTCACTGTGCATGGTTGCATAGTATATTCTATGTGGATTTTTGATCTTTCCAGCCTTTTAGCAGATCCATCACTGGTTTGTGCCCTGCTTTGACATAGAATTAGAGTCATATAATGCTTTTCAAGGGATTTGTGCAAGGTTGTTGTCTCGTAAGTGATGAAAAATGATAACCTCACCTAAAAAATTCCCTGAAGTTACAAGGCAAAAATAAAATAATACAGTTACAATGTGATTGACTATTTCTTAAGGGAGAATAAAGTATTACAAAGTAAATTTATTTTGTGTCAGTTTTAAAGAACAAGCACCTTTTCAATGTGTAGAACTGGAGGGGAAGCAGCTGCTGTAAAGTTTCTTTCCCATGGTTCTCATTACTCAACAAGACAGAGCTGCATCATTCCAAAGAGGGAAAGAAAATTCTCAGTGAGTCTACCATTTATTATATTTAATATCATTATGGTTGCATTTAAGCACTAGAACTTTCAGTGTATGACTCTTATACTTTCTGCTGTGCAGACAGTGTCCATCCTGCAGACCTCTGATTTGTTAATTTCTTTATGCTACCTTGATGGCTTTTTCTGCTGTTGATTTGTTATGAAGAATTGTCTGCTGTAAATAAATTTATTATGTGTATGATCAAACTAAACTAGGTAACACAACACTTTCTCTGGCCTTGAAATCTGTGAACTCAGGCCACCAAGTACTACAAACTCAGAGATATATTTTTCATATTTTGAATTGCTGAATGTTCTTAGATGACATTGTAAGTGCTTTGGATTATTTACTCCAGTGTAAAAAAACCCAACTCATAAAACTAGAATTTCCCCAAATATGTTAGCAAAAGAACAATATAAACCACAATGCTAATAAAACACAGGCCTTAACAACCCATTGATTTACACATGGTTGAATTCCAATGAAAACAGATGTGCTTGCAAAGACATCAGATCAAAGCAGGGCCACAAACTTCAATTTAAATGAAGTTGTAACTAAAATTAACATCTATTGATGATTTACACATGGAGGTATTTAGACTAGACCATATTAAAATTCTGCAGCTAAAATAATAATGTATATGCAGATTAATGAACTGTGCCTGTCTCAATTTCATTCAGAGATTTTAATGAGCCAAATGTCATCTCGATAAAACTTTGCAGAGCTACACCAGGATACAATATTTATATTTTTAATAAATAATTCACATTTAGTAGCAGTGCTATGGAAATACTGTTTAGATGATTTAAAATGTGCTTAGTTGCACTGAAGCACAGTAACATAAAACATAAGTTTGAATTAAGTACCCAAATAAATTTCAGTTACTGAAGGGGGAAAAAAGAGACAACTATATATTCTAGAAAAAATAAGCAAAAATTACTTGTCTATTATTGTTGGATGTACCAAAAGGACTTGAACGAGCTTTTGTTAGTCTTTAATTAAGACATAACATTATGAAAACTGGATGTAAATTTGAGATTAGTATTGTGGACTTACCGAGTTCTGCTAAATTGCCAAATGCAACAAGGCACATTTCTGTCAGAGCTGCATTTTGGCAATGAATGCCCAACAATTTCACTAACGTAGGAATAACACCCATATTGATAAGCTGTGACTGCAAGGTATCTACATAAAAAGAGAGTACAACAGTGAGTTAGCATTTCTCTTCATAGTACTGTTCTTTTTACCAAAAAAGCATTTTTCACACAAAGCAACGTCTAGGCTAAGCAGCATTAAAATGCCTGTCTCCTCTACTCCTCAGACTAGGATTTGGTTCAGATTTGAGATACAGACTCATAATTCTTGTCCCTGGCAATGGAATGTGGAATGTACTTCCAGAAATATTCCTTCCTGATCTGTTCATAGAGTATAGTGAATTATGCATCTACTGACAATTTTGTGGTTATCAGGTTTCTAATAAATGTCAGGTTTGATTCTGGGCTCACTGAGACTACCTGACTGAAATTGACCTGAACTAGGTCAACGAAACAGTGATTTATCTGAGAGCTTTTTCTAGATACTCTTTCTAAAATTAAAGACCAAAACTGGAAAATTAAAATTAGAATGAATATAAACTGGCACTGAAATAAACATGAAAAGTTTTATAAACACAGGAAGTCACAATGTAGATTATGAGGAGCTTGAGAAAAAAAGAAAGTTTAATAAAGACAAAAAATGGAAGGTTTAAGAAAAGTCCTTAGAAGCCATTCTGATAATTTCTTGCATAGGATGAAAGTTTATAGTATTTACAAGTAAGAAAAGTATTGCTCCTAGGTGTCTGCAAATAGAAAGATGCTTTGATGGTTAGGCAGAAACATGATTGGTTTAAAAGATTATTTATAACAGTATTTTCTCTTACACATTTTACCTATAACATAGTAAAGAAGAAAAACATTGTTTCACAGTTGAGTAGAATGAAGCAGACATAAACACACCAGATGTTGTTTAGTAATTTTCCTAAGCATCTTTTTTTCCTTTGTTTCTAAAGCACTTCAACTATGTTTACATGTTACAGACTCAAAAGACAAGGATCCAAAGCCCAGTGACATCAAGAGAACTGGATTATTAATTTAGCTTTTGGTCAAGCCCTACTGGGGAATTCGGGTGTGGTTTTTTTGGTGGTGTTGTTGTTTGTTTGTTTGTTTTTTCATTTGTTTGGTTGTTGGAGGTTTTTTGGTGTGGTTTTCTTGTTAAGGAATTCATTCTAGGCAACTGAAATCAGTTGGAGTTCTTATATGTGTGGCATCAGAGCCATAAAAAAATGCAGATTTTTACAGGGAGATAAAAACATATGACATCTGAAGTTTAGCAGATTTAGAATCATCTCATGCTCTCAAAAAACTCTTTGAAACATTCATATAATGAAAATTATGAAAGATTTCAGAATGTTTAGCTCATTTGTATTCAGTATAAAATACTTTGATAATAATTATGAATTTGGTATAGCAAGTAAGTAAATGGCATGGTTATTATAGGTTGTTGGGGATGAGCAGGAATCCTTATGGCTTGACATCTTTAATAAAACTGTATTACTTACCAGTAACTGAATTTCCTTTTTTGGGGGGAGGGATTACCTCTTCCACAGATTCATGGTCTTTAGTGAAATTTATGAGAACGCCATGTCAGACACCAAAGAGCTGTTGAAGTTGTCAAATTTCAGGTAAGTACAAATTGTACTAGCGCATGCATTGAATGCCATTTTACCTCTGGCAGATGTGTGAGTCACTACTACACCCTCCTACTTCATTCCAAACTGACTGGAAAAATCTGTCTTTCAATAGGAAACCTGGGGAGAGAGGGAGATGGAATGGTTCTACGGAGAAAATTGTTGTGTAGGAGAACTCAAGTTACTGGTAAATAATCTGTTTTTGTCCTTGGTTTGTGATTGTCCCCTGTAAACACATAAAAATTCTGAAGGAAAACTGGTCGTCATGGAGAGTGGGAGAACAAAGACACAAACCACAAATGCCATAGAAAATTATTTGGAAAGAAATTGTTTTGTTACTAGACTATACCTTTAGTCACTCTACAAATCTCTTTATCCAACTGTAAGTGATAAAGAGACAATCTCTATGGACTTCATTCCGACATCAGAAGCATAAAGTCTCCATTTTGAGCAGGTTTTTTGGTTCTGCAGACTCTTTCTTAATACAAAATCTATAAAAAGCATGGAGAGAAACAACATAACCTTTGAAAGGAAATAGGAATCTTAAGAGTCGGATAGAAAGATATATCATTGTTCAAGAGAGCATGGAGTGCACTGACTAAAGGACCTCTAGAATTTCCAAACTAAAAAAATGAAAAAAACCCATATGCTAAGAAAGAACAATTGTACTGGGTCAAAAGTCAGGAATTATACCAGACTCCATACCTGTCTGATTTTCCCAGAGTAAAAGGATGGCACCTGAGTACAGGCAATATCTACAGTGATAAGAATGGCTTTACAAGAATTGGCAAAAAGGTAAACATTGCCTTAACAGCAGTAAATGTTAATTTAAAACTTATAAATTTTCTCCTTTGACAAAGACAGGGCAGCCCTGTGAGTCAAAGCTGCACAGGAAGCAAGACCTTTGAAAATAAAAGGCTGCCAGCAGCTATTTGCTATGTTTATACTTAAGCCTGGGCTTGCCATACAAATTCTGGACGTGACATTTACATCTGTCATTATCACCAGCAGGAGGCTCTTTCTCTAGCAAAGTCTATTAAGCATTTTAAGAGAAAAGTATCAGGCATCTCACTGGTACAGAGACCTACAGCACTTTTTAGTTCAGATAAATTAAAAATATCTAAGTGGTTCAGTCTCAGCTGAAGGAACTGCCAGCAGTTCTCTCTCTGCCCTAGGAAAACCTCAGACTGGGTAACTTGGACTAACTGTGTATCTTGGCCTTTCACTGCAGGAAGTGTAAATGCCCTACTAGAGCAGGAGACCATTTTGGGGAAACATGCATCCATCCTACAATCAGTTGCCTGACACGGGACTAAAGCAAGCTGTGACACCAGGCAATGCTGTGTTTCAGGATGAAACAGCACTTCTGTCCATTTACTAAGCAGAACTTTATGCACAGAGAGCAGGAAGCATGAAAAACTGAATGCCTCTCCTGAATTTATAACTTAAAACCACAGTTTACGCTGCTATCACGTGTTGCACTATGTCTGTGTGTTCTTTTGGGGTGAAAAGCACTGACAGTGATGCTGTACAGATGCATATACAGGTAGATAAAAGGCAATCAATACATGCGCCAGCACAAAGAATTACCTACCTAAAACTTGATATTCAATGGCTCCATGTCCTTCGGTGACACACATGGAAACTCCAAAGAGTAAGATCTGAGGAGAATATCCCAAATTGAGAACTTTATTGGGGGCATTTTAGTTAAAAATGCTGATTTAGGCTAATTCATGATTTTGAAAAGAATTTCAGAAAACAACTCCTCATTTGTGTCCCATCAATAACTGTGATGATAATACTGAAGGAAAAGTAGTTTTGTACAAATTGATGGCATAATTTCATACCCTAGAGAAACCTGCTTGCAATCCCCACAGGTATGTTAAATCATGACAGAACATAAAAGTGATTGTATTGAGTATCTCACTGTGGTAAGGAACATACTTTTGATCTGCTTTTGCATACTTTAGGTTACTTTGCAATTTGGTATATTTAGGTCTTGAGCATGCTAGGCATCTCTAGCTGTGATGTAAATGAAACAAAATGACAAGCATGAAAATTAGCAAAGTTAAATCTTAGGAGGAAGCATTACAGAAATATTGCTGTCAGACCATAATAATGGTGCCATAATCTCCCTTTCATTTCTTGTATATTTACATAACTTCTGCAGATGGTCAACAGCGCACATCAGACCCCAACATTCATTCCAGTTGCTAAGAGTTTTGTGAGAATAAGAAAGGCTCAGCAGTTGTATGATTTAACATCAGGATGACACATTTTACGAAGGTGCTGAAGGAAAGACAATCTCGACAGACTGAAGTTTGCCATGAAATGAAATGAGGCAGCAATCTATAAAGGTGATTATTTTTATCTACATATATAAGCTCACATATATAAATGTACGTATACTTTCACACATGCATACTGTATCCAGTTAACTCCTGAACTCCAATTTGACTATCTAATAAACCAATTGGCCTAGTTTTTCCATAATTTCTGCATTTCTTTAAAAAGCCTTCTTGGTTTGTTTTAGAGATCTCAAGAGACAATTTGTTACCTTATGGACTGATCTCATTTACTTGCAAATAGTCTTGCCTCACAGGATTATGGGATCTTCAGAATAACCATTCATATTTCTAACTCTTACGTGAGTGTTTGCATATGAATGTTAGTTTTATTAGATTAGTTATTAGTTTTCCCCTCTTTATCCAAGCCTGCTTTGCTTCTTGCTCTCAAGCAGATAAATGGCTACACAGAAGCTAATAACTGAAAGCAGGGATGAGCTATTTGTGTCTGATTTAATTTGGGTCGTAAAATACAATTATGACAAGAGGGTTGAGATAACTTGGGCTGAAGGCAAAGGGATGTTTCCTGTCAGAAAAAACCCTCTAACTTCTAGCAGATTAAATATCAATACTTTTTTTTAAGCTTAAAAGAACTGCAGGGAATGCCTAAGTTTGAGTTTGTTGTCTTAACAATTGTAGTTACTATTGAAATTATAAGATACCAAGGAAGGAAAGAAAGAAAGAATGGAGAGACAGTAAGCAAAAATAATTCCTGAACACAAGCAGACGACACAAGAATCTTGTTAAAGGAATCCTATTTTTAAAGCTTAGACAACAATGTTATGACTGGAGTTACAATTGCAAGCTGAGTGTCCAGAATCAGGATGAGATACAAAAATTCTCCATTAATTTGCTCTGTTTAGGAAAAGGAAGTCTTACTTGTAGCTGCTTCTTAGTTGCCTCTTTTGTAAAACTCATGTGTGATAAATGCCTTAAACTACTCAAGACTAAGTCTCTCATGTTTAAAAAAATAAGGCAGTTGATAGTTACTAATAATGAAATAGTAGCTATTGGAAAAAGAGAGCAATTAGCTGACTGGGAATGACAAACTGTTTGGAATCAACTAAGACAACTTATACACTCTTTTGCTCATAAAATGCTGATGATTAGAAAATATTAGGGTGTTCACAGATAATTAGATGCAACTAAGAACCAACTGTGCTGTAATGGTCCTTATCTGGATAGCTAGTACAAATTAAAAGAGTGCAAGTCATTAAGAGCAGTTAAAGAAATCTTCCAAGTCCCCACCTGTAACTTTTTAATACAGCATGCAAAGCTGGAAAATATTACAGAAACATGAGAAGAGAATGCAGAAGTGCTGTTTCAAAGACTGAAACACTTCCTCCTTATTTAATATATTTTCTTTTATTTTTGTCCCAATTGGTTTCCATAACTACGGACAAAGAAATCTGTAACTCTAGGTTGCAATCCCTTACTGCTCATCCTTCAGCAAAACCAATGGAATTTTTTATCTTCTTTCTAAGTAGCTGGGATCAAACCTTTGCAAGTAAATCCCAAAAATGGTATTCACTAAGTTGTGAGCACAATTAACTGTCAGGGCAATCTCAGTTTTGATGTTTAACAGGTAAGCAAAGAACTGGATTTAGTCAGACTATTATTCACCTGCTGCTGCAATGCAGGGAAGTAAGTGGTTGACTCAGGCTCCTAGCTGACATTGACTGCTGTCCTGAAAATTCACAATGGCCCACAGGTGATATTTTTAGACCAGCTCACAATTATGGTCCAATTGTACTCATGACTCTTAAAACTGGCAAGACAGGTCAAATACCCATTTCTCCATTCACATGCTACAGGTATGGTCAATAAATTTTCTTCTAAAAATTTAGTTCTCGAAATCACTTTTCTTTTTTCTTTTAATATTGGGGTCTAATTCAATGGTTGCCCCAGTCAGTGAGCAAATTCACAATGAAACTAGAGGACACAAATCTTACACAGTCTACCATGAATGCTGGGCCAAACATGAGCTGGGTTCCTGCAAAAGGAACCCTTCCTCATGGAGACAACCAAGTGCGTGGGGTAAAGTGGAGGTTTGGTCAACTCCCAGCACTCCTCCCTGATGTGATGGTAGAACACGGGGTTGGTGAGCACCCTGATCCAAAAGCCTGGAATACTCCTGCATTTCTCACTTCTGACACTGCTTCAGTGGCTCCTGTGAATAGTGTGAGATGAAAGATGTCCTTTAGCAGAGAGGAGAGCAGCTAGTGAATCCTCCTAGCTGTCACTGAACCACACAAACTGCTTTATTGATTGCACAAGAATAAGCTCTCTTACTAGATGGAATGAGTCATTTGTTCAATGTTCCTAACAGTTAAGCTGTTCAGAAGCTGCTTGTTTGGGAGATTTATCTCATAATTAGTTTTCCTAGAGAAGATCTGCTGGGAGCTTGGTCACTGAAGCAAAACTGATAACGATATCTCTACACATTGCTTTTGGATTTGTCTGTCTTGAGCTACCAAGTCTTCTGTATGCTCATTAGCCTTAATTAATACAGAGCATTCTGGTAACTTAGAAGTGAGAATATAAATTTTCTCCAAATATTATAACAAAGAAAAGTACTGAGTTAACACTAAGAAATATAGAAAATGTGATACTTATGTGAAGTGGTCAAGGAAAACAGTTCCTGGAAACTATATGAAATGAAGGAACCAGAAAAGAATGGAAAACAAGAATTCTTAGATAATACAAAGAAAAGAGGAGGAAAAAACCCACTGTAAGAACAAGCAAAATAGATGAGACACAACAGTTATATTTGGAGCTGGATGAGTAACACAAAGAGCTGAGATCTCCAGAGAGATGGCACAGAAAACATACATGGAAACTATGCTAGAAGAGATGATAAAGCAGATTAAAAATGTATACTATAAAGCCTATGGACCATCCTGAAAAGCAGAAAAGTTTTGGGGACATAGGATTGGAAAGTGAGTTACAGCAAGTGCTATCTTTCAGGAAATGGTGAGTAACTAATAAAGAAGATATTTATTCCTATGATGAAAACTGCAATTCAGGAAATGGGCAGGACTGAAAATGATATAATTACTAAATGTATTTGTAATCTGTGCCATTGCAAGTCAGGAAAACACTTTCTCTGTAGCCTTCCTATTGTATTCCAATTTTCTTCACATTTTGAAAACGTGAAAATGTGTGAATGATGTAAATATATTTTGGCACATTAAAACACTTGTGTGCAGAAGCAAGCTAGGCACTAGTTTGTACTACTAATGTAGAATGCTGTTGTGTTACTGTCAGTGGTCAAGGGTTTCTCATTTAATATACTCTCATGTTTTTGTCCCTAAACATCTCCAATTAAAGGGATAATGAACATAAACTTATAATTTGAAGACACAGAATAGTGTTGAACATACCTGTAAATGATTCCGTATTTCTTTTAAAACAATATAACATATGGTTTTATATACATTTCACAAGAAGAAAAATTATTAACTGTTTGGCCTATGTATCCTTAAATAATTAACAACACGGCACGTCTGCAACAAATTAGTCTTATGATGTTGATACTATTTGACAGAGGACTTAGTGTAGCCTTCTAATTAGAATCTGTAAATCTGGGTGATACATTTTTATGTTTTGCTTTTAGACAAAGAAGTAAACTCCAGACGTTGATCTTAAAACTTCACACAATTTATGTTATATGGAATTGTATCAGGAATATATCTAGTATTTTTGGGAACATAATTTTACTGAAACAGAAAATTGTATATGTGAATTAGGTCCCTGATCTCTTCAGAATAACTTAGTGTCAAGCATTCACAATGTAAACCTACAGATGATTTTAACTTTTTATCTTTTTTTGTTGGGGTTGTTCTCCTGGTAGACATAAAGCAAATTTTCGGTGTTGTTTACCATTCTCATTGCTATAGTTCATCAGCATGCCACAAAAGACAGTCAAGAGCTTCTCACTGGCTGGATCTGTTTTACTGCACAGTGACCTTAAATGGTCTACTACAATATGTGCACCACCTGCATGGTCAACTGCGTTCCTGCCCTCATCTGTAAAACAAAGAGTTACATTAAAAAAAAATGAAACCAAACCCCACCATTGAATCCCGAACGTAACAGTAATCATACAAAATGAAGCTTTAAAACAGAGTGAAGTCATTCCTCCAGTGTTGTCAAATTCATCTAGAGAGATGCCTGAGGGCCAATTTTTAGTGCAACAGAGCTAGGAAAGTGAAAACACCTACAAGAAAAAGGATTAACCACCTAGCACTAATACCTTTGTAAAGAAGTTCAGTGTTTGAGGCAGAGCTGCTGGAGCTGATAAACGATATTTTGAAGATGCACTGATTTTTGCCAGAGGGAGGTTCTGAGCACTTGACACAGCTTAGTCCATACACAGGTAAATTACTCTTGCTGTTACGCAGATCAAGAAATTGAAATACAGAAAATAAATTGCTTGGATAACTTAAAAATAGAAAGGGGAATAAAATGGACAAAGCAGAGAGAGGTGCTAGTTCCCGGTGGCAACTGTTCTTGCACTCAGTCTGCCACATAGAACGTTCTTTGCACTTCTCTAGCTGAAATTTAATACCACTATCAGATACTTTTCATATGGCTAAAAGAAAAATTTACTCTGCATCTATAAAAGACTGCAATGTTCTGAAGGGTTGTAAATAACACATTGTAATCTTTGTATGGAACTCTTCCTATATAACAAATCAGATTTGACACAACAGTGTAGGACCAAAGGAAAAATAGGCCTTCTATTACAGTAATCATCAATACTGCTTCCTGCCCAGCAGTAAGCAATAAGCAATAGACAACAGTCAATAAACTAAATTCCAGGGCTTCCAAAAGGAGAGATTTCCATGTGAGCTACCACTGGAATCAGCTGGAAAATCTGGATGAAAACAAAACCTTAGGGGGAAGGAGGAGGGACTATCTAAAGTTTTGCAATATAAGAAAAACAAAACGCCCTCTCCTCAATTTCTTCATGGCCTCAAAGCAAATCTTCTCTTTTCCTTGTTATTCCACCACTCTACCATCCCTCCTCTCTCCCCATCATACGTGCAGGTCAAGCTACCAAGTTTTCATCATTTTGCAACATATACAGCAGGAAACCCAAGGCTGTACACATTTATAATATCATCTTCCACTGTAAGATGTTCCACAGCTCTGCAAAAAGAAGCTTCTCAATTTTCCAATTCTTGTTAATACTACTCATGAACTTTATATACCCCTATACTATATATAAAAACCAGGATTCTAAGTGTTGCATATAGGGACTTCAGAAAGTTTGCTGAATGGAGCTGAAGGAAGGGTAATTCTTGGCAGGTCTTAAATTATTACCAAAGTGGTAAGTATTTTGCAGAATAAATTCACTGCCATGATTGTTTCCACCTTGGACAGGATCAGGATGTCAAAAAACCTGTGTTTTGCTGCTGGCATGTCTATTTCATTTTGAAAAAGGAGAAATTATAATCTATTAAACAGTTAAATTCAAGGAAGGACTGTGTGTCAAGGTACAACTACTAAAAAAAAGGAAAAACAGAAAAGAAATTTCTCAGATCCTTGATGCCATAACAAACATAGCTCTAATGCTGCAACAAAAGGAAGTCCTGCATCCAGTAGGACTAACATACAGTGAAACAATACAGTCAGGTGTTCAGACTCAGTGCATACATGTACCAAATCAGCAGAGAATAAAAAGTAATTTGGGTTGGAATAATCAAGCATTCTGCTTTATTTATCCTCTTCTGGTATTTTCTACTAGAAAATTTATGTAAATACATGATTTTGTATTTAACTCATCTGTTCTGTGAATCAAAACAGGTATGCAAAATGAAACTGAATCACTGATTCTGGATCAGATGAACTGAATGTGGTCCTCAAATTACTATCATGAAACTTAAATCAACAAACAAAGATGATAAATTCAGGTAAGAATCACATGTCAAAATCAACTCTGTGTCTTGATGTTGATGAACTGCATGTAAAATATGTAAGCAAAGTACAATAGAAAGGTAGAGTTTGGTGCGTGTTTGGAAACAAGCGTTAAAACACCAAAAAAAAAAAAGTAGTTACAAGCCAAGTTTCTTAACTGGACAGAATTTGGCAGAACTCTCCTGAAAATTATTGTGTGATGATATTTTACAAAAAATCTAAGTCATGTATCCTTTAAATTAAAATGTCTCTGGTTTGTTAAAAACTGCTGCACAGTCTCTCACTTCAAATACATGATAAAACTTCTCCACACAATGTTTTTGTTAAGTAAACAGATCACCAGCTTCTGCTGTACAGACAGCAAAAGCAAAGCAGGAAGATTCAGAAACAAGTCTCACTCCAAGAAATGTCTGGCCTTATGGTACACTCAAAAAGTTAGGTACAAATGAACCTCAGAAGGGGCAGGCTGTAAGAGCCAGCCTTTGACAGGACTACATATGCTGGCAGACTTGTAAAGGAGATGCCATAACTTGGTTTGCTGCTCTCCCTCTCTCCCACACTGGAGCTCACCCTGCATGGCTGCTTCTCTGCCCCAGGCAGCTGAGTGAAGAACAGACCTGGGTGAGTGCTATAATTAGGACCTCCTGGTGCTGCCTTCTTTGCCCAAGAGGATTAACTCAGCTCATTAGTGCAGGGCCACAAAGAATCCTGTGCCAGATGTAGGAGGAAATCTCTGAAGGTCCTGCCTACCCACTGGCAGCACTGCTGTGACACTCTGCTGCATCCCCAAGCAGGAAGTGTAGTCCTGACTCAGAATGCTTCGTGTGCATTTCACCAACTCACTTCTCACTAGTCCTCTGTCGCTAAGGAACAGATTTTGCACACAAGAATACTCATCAAACTCCAAATCATTTACAGTCAAAACAAGCCCACAGCATGTTGCTGCATCTTGTTCTCAATCCAACTATTACCTTGCAGTTCAGCAGCTCTATGAACTCCCACACTTAATGTGCTTCCAAGCCTCCCAGAAGCTGTGTTGAATTTTTTTACTGTGACCTTTTTAAATAAACATTTGCTATTCCTAAGAGAACAGTGATTGAACAGTTTAATGACAGCATTCATATTTCTGCTTAAAAATGCTTCTCTGCAGCTCAGAAAGGGCAATGCTGCTGTACAGCTTTTTTTAAGTACATGTAATACAGTCTAAAGATGCCAGAATGAGAACCTAAGAAACCAGACAAATTTTTTCCCTGTAAAATGTACAGTAAGATTTATTACAGAATGAATTATTACTTCACAATGTTCTCTAGCCCAATTCAACACAACAGTCTCTAAGAATGAGTACAGTCCATTTTTCTATCCTGAGTTGCTCAAAGGAGTTTTATGCAAAAAAAGGGTTTTAAGTGGATTATCAAATTACTGTAACTGTTGACATTCCCTCTATGAACATTCTTGTCATATCTTTCTCTTGCTCAACTATGCCCAAAGTCAACAACTAAACTTTTTAAATGTATGGGATCGTTAAATCTTTACAAAGTAGCACTTAGAGTGGTTTCAATTTGCTTTTCCCAAGCCGTTTGCATCACTTTCCCTCGAGTTTTTTTCCCTAATCCACCAAGCCCCAAAACAAATCATTAAATCACAAAATGTTAACAAGAGAAAAAAAATCTAAGTCAGAAAAAAAGGCTGTGCCATAATAGAAAGATATATCAGAAAATATTTAGGCTTAAAAAATACACCCATTTCTCAGATGATCAGCTAGTATCACTTTTATGATCAGCAGTATCAGATTTATACTTTGAAAGGTTCTAGTTTTGTCTTGCAACTGGATACCTGAATTATCCTGTCCCCCATTCATGTTCTGCACAAGTTTATTGGTTTAAATAGTTGCATTGGTATAAATGGTGCAAGTCAGGGAGGGAAAGGATTATCCTCATGATCAAGGTCCCTGATTTGCATAAACCAAATTGCCAAGACAGCAAATTTGGGTGATGTGGGGAAAATATAGTATTTATTTTAAAATTCTTTTTACTTCTGTAGTGATCAAATAATTTAAGTGACATACTGCCATTTAACTTTAATTACTTCTTTGTTATTGCTTTTGGCTACAATCCTGCATTTTTTGACCAAAATATTGCTTAGATTGGACAGTGCTTTACAGATAACTCTTTCTTGATTTTCTTAATTAAAAAAAGATGAACTAATCTACATTAGCCCAAGCTGGGGGGTGGGAGGGACTGTTCTTTCTATGTGTTCTATTACTACTTTCCTCTGTTTTCTAATTAGGTCCTCCCTGCAAGACTTTTGTGGTGAGGCATTCATTTGCTCCTGCTGCTTATTCTTTCACCTGAAACCATTATGGTATGTGATAGCAAGCTGGCTGCTGCAAGGAAATTATGATGTGACAGAATATTACAAATATGTGTAAGAATAAAAGTGCAGGAGTAGAACTCCAAAGGAAAAAAATCCTGGTCACATGTGCAAAAAAAAGAAAGAAAATATGCAAAAAGCAATGGCAAACCCTGAGCTAGTGTAAATGACATTATCTATGTAGACACTAGAAAAAGTACTGCCACTTATATAAACTGGGACTTTACCTTTTCTTTCCCTGTCTGAACACTGTAAGATTAAAACTTTCCACGCAATGCTGTCATTCAATTTTAATACTTGACTCTACTTTTTATCCTCAGTCTGGTTTGTGTACGCTTTTTGGTCAGTGCCCCTGTCAGGTCTCTGACTGCATGACTACAGACCATAACCCCCTTACACAACACCTGTAGCATTTCATCAATTTTATTTTTCAAGGAAAGAAAGCTCCATGTGATTATACTGCACTACCATTGTTTGCCGCTTTTCCCATGTCTTCTGTGCAATTGTCTTAGAGGGACATTGCACAGCAATACTGTATTTTGAGATTCATGTTTTAATAATTTGAAAGATAATTTTTGGGGTTGCTCTGTCTTGTACTGAAACTTCCTTTCCTTTATTAATTCCTTTAGGAATTATAATGCTGATTACCAGAAGTACATTTTTGTTTTATTTGCTTGCTGGTTAAAATCAATCAGCATAATCTTAAAAGTTTTGCTTTATAAAGAAAATAAACAATCTTGAATTAGTTATGCTTGCTTCAGATAACAGAATTGTCCTGTAGTCAGTTCATCTGAAAATGCTGGCAGCTATCCTTAGGCCTAAGAGTAAGCATTGAGGATACTGTTTGATAAGTTATTCTATTAGAATAATTGCTAAAATAATAAATATGTAAACAGTAAACTAGGAGAACATTATCTTTTAATACAGCCCCTTCAAGGACTGAAAATAGGCAGAATTGGTATTTTTGGATAAAACTGTTGCCAGCAATTTTTTTGGCTGATGACAACTGATGCAGCAGTGTATTGGCCCTCTTATGCAACTAGTTTATACTAACAAACAAATACTATTTTAAAATGTATCCAAACAGAGATCTAGGGATATTTTTCCTAGACTCTTCATAATATGTTCAATGTGTGGACCACAGGATATCAATGCCATCAAGCCCTAATCTCTTTCATGATTTCTTTTGTCTGCAGAGTCAGGAGCCTGGCAGAACATTTGAAGGGAAAGGTAAGTGTGCAGATATTGAAATCTCCCAAATGCTATGCTGAGGTAGCAGTCAAATACAAGCTGGATTCCAGACCACAATTTAACTTCAATAACATTTGCTTATTAGTCGTATTCGTCTTATGTCATATTAATACAAGAAAAACAATGGTGTTTCTGATCTCAGACAAAAGAACAGTGATGAATTTACTGCTCAAGACTTCAATACTTTGATTCCAGTCAAATGCTACTAGTGGATCTCATATTCTAATATAGCAGCAGAAATGTTTTTATCAGCAACAAGACATACAACACTACTAGACTCAGTATTGGCAAGTAATTGTTCTGGATTCCAAGGATACTTCAGTGTGTAATTAAAATGTAGTAATTACTACTACTGAATTCTGTTTGAAATTAAAGAAGCCAACTTAGAGAAGAGAATGTTCTACATAGATATACTAAAGTCAGGTAAAGGTCCTCAAAGCTGAATGTAGCTTTGCTTTCCTTTTCATATACAATATGCTTACAGCAGACTCTTCAGTTGATTTTATAACTCTATGAAACTCCTTAGTAATTCCATTGCAGTCAAACAAATTACTCTAGGTTTATGAGAGTGTAAGTCAGAGCTGAAGTCAGCTTAGTATTTCATACAGCACAAAATAAATCATGGAACCCAATTACATAGCAAAACAGCAGGCAGTTTTTCTACACTGAAAATAGGCATTTATAGAATCTCTTGCTATATTAACAGAATAGACCTACATACCACAATTAATTTAGAATTCCTACTCCCAGGCCTGCAGTGCAATGTTGTCTCTCAGCTTCAAACTCTCCAAGAGGAAGGGTGTGAAGTGAGCATGGTATGGTCACAGTCTGCTGCTGGCTGCTACTGAAAGAAGCCCAAATGAGCTGTGAGTCTCCACCAAAGCAGCCAGAGGAGCAGTCCCAGAAAGTGTGAAACCCATGGGAATTTGGAATAGGTTGGGAAAAGCCCAAGAAGGAAAAAATAAAACAAAGTCGAAAGAATCCACCATAAAGCACATTTGTGATTCTACCAGGGTACTTTTCTTTCCCTGCTAGAAAAAGAAAGACAATTATTCCAAGAATTGAAAAAGTAATAAGTAGACCTGGGATCTACAAACAGCTGAGGCAGGTCCTGGGTTTGGGGTCAGTGCTATTTGTCCAAAATCATGAAGCCTAGTAGGAGCCTAGCCTGAGAACTCATGGGTTTTGCATCACCTCTCAAATGTCTTTTTTCTGATGATCTAGAAAGATCTGATGCCATTTAGGCAATTTATTCTAAGAAGTTAGAATAATAATATTTAACAGCTTTCTAAGAACATTAATGATTAATTGCTAGTAAGAACTCAGTATTACTGAGGAAGTATATGTTGGCATACATATATTCTAGTTTCTAGCTGATGCAATACTTGTGTACAGAGCCTTGGAGAAAAACCTGGACTATCAAGGACCTCCAAAGTAAAAATGCTATGGTTTTCTAAGACTGGCATCTAAAGGTAAAGCACTATTACTGTACAGTCAAAACCTTGAATTTGAATTCTCTGCAAGCAAAACACTCAGTTTTCAAGCAACAATTTAAGGACTGATCTTAATTTCTTGGTATTTCTTGGGAAACATCTTAGTAGGTGGCATATGCATTTGGTAGGATCTAGTACAATGATAAGTGAAAAATCGTGCTAAGATGCTGCCTAGCTGCATGAATCAGGGTGACCTTCATAAAAATGTTTAGCCAGTAGTGTACCATTATCTACATCAGTTGTGTTCTAGGATTCTGCTGGTTTTCCATATGGTAATGAAAAAGGTTATGCCGTTTTTTGAAGAAAACTGAATTTGACTTCTTTCCAGTATGTTTTATTTTAAAGTGTCTGATTTTTTCCTTTAGATCTGAAATTAATCGTATCTCCTGAAAGAACACAACTGTACAATTGAGCTGTTTCTTATTTTTATACTTAGCCCTTCGTAGCAGATCCCTGCAAGAGATCTGTACATTCTTATAAGATAGGCAGCTGAGGTTATGGAATTTATAGCACGTGTAAGATCTTTTTAACAAGAAGTGATAAAATGTTCATGTTCTGGAGTTGAGGCTGAGATGAAGAGGGATCTGGTTTTATGTGAAAGGCCACATAGCTGAAATTCAGCTAGGAGGCTTGCCATCAATACAAGTAAGACTGCATAGATAACAAAGAAATATACAGCTTGGGAAATGAGAAAAGGACCCAATAAATCTCCTGCTGAGAAAGGTAGATAAGCAGCTGTCAGAGGAGATATAGAATGACCTGGCATTTTTAACTTCTTTCCAGCTCTATAAGATCCCTACATACCAAGTATGGTTGCTAAGAACATGTAGCCAAGCTGGCAGTTTCATGAAGAAACAAGGCTGTGGTACAAAAAGAAGTAACTTCTAGGTTACACAAGGTCTCTAAACACTACCATTAATATGTATATTATGGAAGGGCAGAATGGGAAATTTTTCACTTCCACTACAAGATATATGGAGAGCTTAATTCCCTTTGCTAGCTTTCAGAATATGTGAATGCTCTAAACAGCAAGAAGGAAATATTTTCTAAGAGGAAAAGGAAATGTTTTCTAAGATTTTCTAAGAGCCTAATCTAATCTCAACTGAAGTCAATCAGAATGCCTCCCTCTAGTTTGTATGGCTTCCAATTCAGGCTCTAAATATCCCAGCCTTTCACTTCCTCTTAGATTATCGCTTTAATAGCACAAGTATGGCAGCCTCTATCATGTGCACAGTGCTATATAAAAACACAGGTAAGTAGTTTGTCAACCACTTCAGAACTGAAGTATTTAACAAGTTACCAGTGCAAAGATCACTGAGATTAGGATAGCACGTGCATTGCAAACTTCATGATAAAAAAATATAGTGAGGCTATTATTTGCTAAGAAAATACTACTAATTTAATATAGCATCATCGTCTATTAAAATTATTGATAAATTTTATTTGATTGGCCTGATCTTTCACCCAGACAAACTGCACTGGTGTGGGGGGTGTCAGAGTAGGAGAGAGACCTGGCTACAGACAGGTTTTGTCTTTCTCCCACATTGTCTTGTTGGTCTTGCAAGAAAGTAGGTCTAAGTTGAAAACTGTAGTCTGAGTTTCTCTGTCTCACATGTACTTGATCATCACATGAGACCAGTCACCAGACTCTTGCCACCCTACTGTGAAAAAGCCACCAGAGAGAGCCAAAGGGTGTACTAATTACCAGGGTGTTCATTATGTGATCACAAGGTGCAATTTGGATAATGCTTTGCTTTAACTTAATACCCCAATGGCTACAGCTGATGGTAGCAAGTAATTCTTAGGCTTTATCTACAGCAGAATTAGCCATTCTGCACTGACTTAAGACATTGCTTTTTGCAGCAAGAACCATATTAAACATAACGTTTTCCAAAAAATGGAGATGAGATCTTTACGTTGCATGTGGAGCCAAAGAGTTTGGGAGGTATTTGTAATATCTGTACCTCTGCAATATCCCTTAAAGAGAAAACTTCCTAAAGAAACAGCACCGGGAAGAATGACAGGAGGGGATAGACAGACAGACACTAGAAAGGTACCTGTAGTTTGACTCGTGGATAAAGAGTGCTGAAGCAGCTAGGATAGCTGTTATGCTCTGACTGGACAATTCCTAAGAATTGAGCATTGACTATAAGCAAAACCACATTAACTGGTGGTTAAAAGGAAAGAATGGGCTAGGAGTTTTGCAACTAATAATACAGGTCTGATAAAATTCTGCCCATGAATGAGGCCAAGGACTCTGTTGTCTGGGAATTTGAAAGTACAAGCAGCTGCACTTGGTACAGGCTGTAGATACAATGGGGGAGAAAGCAGGAGGAAGGAGAGATTATGTCTCCATTTCTTTACTTTGCACTTTATGCTTTGATGAAAATTTGGGGGCTGAGGTGTATGTGGCATTTACTAGATAAAGTGTGTAGAAAAATGACAGGCTGTACAGGAACATGCAGTAATGTATCTGTTCTTAAACTGCAGGGCTGCACTGAACAATCTGCATAGAGTTGCTTCTGACAGTCTGCAATTCATTTCTTCTGACTTAAAATCTTTTTATCTGCCTCAATTGTTTCTTGCATCTTTGCATACAAGAGGAAGTCTGTGAGACCAGAACCTCATCAGTACTAACAAAGCTTCCTCCTACCTGCTTTGCAATTATATTTGCCTGTATTCTTGATGTTCAGAGATTCACGTAACACAGATTTCTTCAAAACAAATACTTTAAAAAGGATGTTCTCAAGGCTGCTTGGTATAAGTTTGACCTATTTTTTCCCCTTTAACTTTTATGTAATGCATTTAATTCTTTGTATTTTGTTCCATGTTCAAATAGGTAACTATTTGAGTAGTATTTTCCACAGCTAACACATATGAGCACCCAGACAATAAGAGGTCTACCTCAAAACATAACAGACAAGAAAATCTATCAGTAAGTCAACAGGTTTTCATGTAATGTTTTCTGTGGAAATGAATCTATTCAAAGAGGTCTTTGGCCAGGTGTAATTCACCTTTAACTCATGGAAGGTACTAAATTTCTTTCAGTATTGGGACTTAGTCATGAATTACCTTTCCATAGTAGCTGTAGCCAAGAGTAGCCACTCCAGAACTTAGAGGGAAATGGTCTTGCCTTTGTGCAGCAATTGTGAGATCTGTGAACACTGAAGAACCATTGCCATTTTCCTTTGGAAAAACAATTCAGGCAATCCTTTTCTTCAAGGCCAGTTTTAAGGGGCTTTCCCTGCAGAAGCAGCTGTTTGTCCCAGCTGTTTCATCCTGCACCACACCAACTTCTCTCAGAAACAGAGACTTTTGGCACAAGCTGCCACTAAACAAAGTGATGCATGCTCACTGGGATGAAATACAGGATAACTGGGCTTTCAATATAAAGAGATATTGGTATGAGCCATCCAATATGGGCTTTATTGCATAGGCTCAGCATAACAATGATTTAGGACTTGGAGACATTCCTCATTGCTGTATGTTATAGTTACATAGCCAGTAGAAGTATAAAAAAGCTCATGTAATTGGAAAAATATAGTTTCATGTTCTTGTACAAATCACAATTACCAGAAGGGTAACAGATGCTTTTGTCTCAATTGGAAAAAAAATTACTATTGATATGTAACATTTTTAATTAGAACTACTGGCTTCCACATCTTATATTTGTTATACTTTATATTTCCTTGTTAGGGAAAACCAATAGTAAAAAACTGAAATATATTAAATTTTCTAGTAATAAGCATAGTGAAAGTATTTGTCCTAAAAAAGAATTTAGGATAGAGTGCATAACTGTTTAATAATTACACATTAAGTTAACAGAAAATGTCAGATAGGATGGATGTGACAACTAAGCACTGTAAATAGTCTCTTCCACTCCAATCCAAATGCTAACCTCGATTTTTGTCACATTTTATTACACTTTACTCATTAATTTTATTCACATACACAGGGAAGGTAGTGACTGTCCTCCCACAGGAGCACGACAACACATGGCACACAGAATACATCACTGCCTACTGTAGATTTTATCAGTGCTAGCTTTGCTCCACAGAAGGACAACACAAGGTGAGTAATACAGTTTTCTTTACAGGATAAATTCTGCAATGTAAAAGCCAGGAGCAGTCCACAAAACCTCACACTACAAAACCATTTCTATGTGCCCTTATTGTATTTCATGAAAAAATGTGGGATGAACAATAATGACATGAACAGATTTTACTTATATTAAATAAACCAGTGCATCTGAGAGTGACCTTGATCTCATATATAATCCTGAAATAGAATATAGTAAATAAATTATGTTATAGGAAGCTTAACAGCTTCTTTGTGAAGTTTCCATTGGGAAGCAGCTGTTCAGTTGATTGGTCACCTTAAAGAAAACCCTAAATGAAAGAATTATACATTAACATTCTCAAGCAGTAGTTGTCTGTAACTGGAAATGCCAATATATGATTAACTTCCCTGAGGTCAAGGGCAAGGTAATTTAAAACAACATAAAATGTATATTTTTGAACTCATATGAAAAAATGTAGCAAGAAGAAAGGTTACAGTCAGTATTAATACAGCAGAACTTTTGGTAAATGCAACATAATATGAAAAATTATCACCATATAAAATAAGTCACTAACTCTCAGGATAAAAAAATGATTTTACAATTTCATCTCACTTCCCATCTGCAGGCATCCACAATTCCTTCATGTGCAACATGTTCCTGCTGTCTCTGCTTCTGCACCATATTTATTGTGCACTGACTTTTTTCAAAAATTTGAAGTAAGGGATAATGAGGCTGCATTTTCAAAACACTGCAACCACTAGTTCGGTTTTGCAGATGACACACCCATGCATGTAATCAGCACATGCAGTCACAATTGCATTCCAAAACTCAATTGCTTCTCACTGTAAAAATTTATTGTGCCCATAAAAAGCTAAAAAGCCCCACCAACATCCCCCAGGCACAACCCTTGACTACCAAAAATACAAATATATAGTCCTGGAGCAACTGATTAGCCACATAAGAATTTTGAGAATCAGCAACATAACTCAGGCATCATTTCAGCCACATATGCAGCTCTGCACAGATTTGAGACTGGTTAGAATATGAGTGTTCCATTCTGACTCTGTTCCATTCGAACACATTCTGTCTGAGGAAAAATTAACTGTTCAGTGCCTCTGCATATGTAGCATCTGCTCCTTAAAAACCTAGTTTATTATATTTGGAAAAAAAAAAAAACCAACCAAAAAACCAAACCCAGGATGAGAAAATCTTTCTATTTTGTATCCAGTTATATTACAATATTGAAAATGTATTTTAATCTTTCTATCAAAAAAGCATTATGCAAGTGTGATGCTCAATTTTCTCATCCAATCAGAAGAATCATGGGGTAAATAAAAAGCAAGAAAAGAGGAAAATGACCCCGCAGCACACAATATAGAGAGCACGAAAACACTCCCCTCCCTTCCACAACAGCAAGTGCAAAATACAGCAGATTTCAACACTCACGGCTATCGTAGCATATATTGCCCAGGGCACGTCCCGTTTGAAGCAATACTTCCTGGTCTTTGCAGTTTAACAGCTGCACCAAGGGAGGGATCAACCCAGCATCCACACAGGGGTTCCGCATGAATTCTGCAAAGAAAGCAAAGCCTCTTAACGCCAGGCCAGCTATTCCCAATTCATCAATTCCAGTTACACTGGCCTGGCAACTGGGCCTTTTGTGTGCCCTAAACACGTGCACAGACAGTGTAAATTCTCACGCAAGTTTCTAGATAATAAACCCAAGTCAGGATTTGGGCTTAATTATTTCCATTATTTACTAATTTAGAAGAAATTAAGGGCATTTAATTGACTTCCATGGAAACGAATTTAATATAGATCAGACTAAGCATATTTTTAGCATCACAAAGAAGTGCTGCTAAGAACAGTGAATTCACAACAAATTCAATATAAACTTGAATTTCTAAATAACACAAAAGATGACTTAAAACTAGTATTCTAGGGCAGCATTTTTTACTCTCTATTGCCTTAATTAGAATTACAGAAAAGCTTTTGCTTTAACAGAATAAAAAAAAAGCAGGGGAAAAGAAAAAAGCTCAGTAACAGGCTTTTATTTGGAAGGTGAAGAAAAGAACAGAAAAAGAGAATGAGAAATACAAGAGTTTATGTGAGCCCAAAGGCCTGTCGCTTTCCACAATCTAACTGATGCCCACCATGGGAGGAAAGGTAGAGGACCCATCCACTGGGAAGCTCTCTGCCCTTCCTTCCTGCTATACTACAGAGAACCAGAGAATTATTTTACATCTGTGCAAGTCATAGAGAACTATCCTGGTGTCAGAGAGATAAAGAGCAGTTCTAGAGAAGGAGATACAGCTAGGCAGGCACTGTGCTGCACATTTTAAAAAGGTGGTTTATAGAAGGAACCACCTGATAACACCAGTGTTATTTCACAGTTTACTACCGAGCACTCTTTAGAGATGTAGTATTGTTAGGCAAATGGTCAATATGTTTTTGATTAGTTCTGAACTGCAAATTATCACAGAATCACAGAGTGGGTAAGATTGAAAGGGACTGCAATGGCTCATCTGGTCCAACATTCCTGCTTAAGCAGGGTCACCCTAGAGCACAGAGCATAGGAATGCATCCAGATGGTTCTTGAATATCTGTAGTGAAATAGACTCCAGAACCTCTCTGGGCAATCTGTTGCAGTGCTTGGTCACCCATACAATAAAGAACTTCCTCATACATTGGTAAGATCCCCTCTCTGTCATCCCTTCTCAAGGCTGAACAGACCCAGCTCTCTCAGCCTTTCCTTGTAACAGATGCTCCAGTTCCCTCTCATCCTTGTGGCCTCTGCTGGACCTGCTCCAGGAACTCAATGTCTCTCTCGTACAGAAGAGCCCAAAACTGGACAGTAATCAGGATGCAGCCTCACCAGGGCTGAGCAGAGGGGCAAGTTATGTCTCTTCCTGATCCTAAATAATATTGCATCTTTCAGAGTCAGTTTACTTTTGTGTTACTTAATCATTTATGAGACAGAATGAACCAGGGTGTACAATCCCCCTAAAAACAGATGAGAAAATTTTTCTGATTCTGGATCAACAGATTTCCTCATGCTAATACCTCAAAGATGTCATACAATGCTTGAAGTACAAATACATCTTCTCAAATACTCAGTTTGTTGGATCTATTACTACATTCTTTGATGTTTTGGTAGCTACAAAATCTAACCTCTTTTGTATTTGTATTTAGTCCTGCAGTGTTATTTTACCTAAAGAATTGTCAGAGGTAAGCAATTATCATGTGATGATATAACTCTGATACATCAACACACAGATTAAGAAGAATTAGCAATATCTCTACACTTGCAAGGTCCAAGAAAAGATAGATGTGAGCACAATTAACCCACCTTCCCAAGGTACTGTAACATTTTAGAACTGTGGCTAGATGCTATAGTGTGACAGATGGTGATAATATCCATTGTAATGAACATAACAAATATCAGATACATCTGGTCTTTAAAACTGGTCTTGCCATGTCCTTGTAACATTCAGTATATTTCCTTATCACCCACTTTCACCTTCATTGCAATGTTTATTTATTACATGTAATTAGTTTCTTCCTCTGTCTTCTCTGTCCCCTCAGCCTCTTCCTCTCAATTGCCTGTAAAAACTCTTCCCTGTTCTTCAGCTATCCCCACATAATTTTCTTTTACACCCACTAACTTACCATAATCTTTACATCATCAGTCAGGTGGATTTTTTTCTCCTAGTCTGTATCAGGAAATGAAACTTGTTCTCTCCTAAATGACTGAGAGGTCTCAGTCTGTTCTGCTGTTTGTTTAGGTTCTTCCTCACGTGGTGAAAAGGAGTAAGAAACCCTTCCTCCACCCTCCCTCCATTTGGAGCGAGTGGGAGCTTTTTCAGCAACAAAATAACTGGTCAATCACTGAGCAAACTTGTATTTATCAAGATCATGTAAGAGCAAGAAGTAAAATAAATTGTGCCATATGTATCAAAATAATCTGTGAAACAAGAACAAAGATGGTAACTGCAACTACTTTTGCAGCAGATACTATACAGAAGTAATAGAAGGATGAGAAAGTAGTTGAGAACAGAGTCTTTAAAAGGTTTCCACTAAACTGGGAGAGAAATGAAGCAGATCCTTAGAAGAAAACAGCAAAGAATCATTTGAGAAGTTAGGAGAACAACCACTGAGGGCACAGTAACATAAACCAAAAGGACAAGATTTTGAAAGTGAAATGTAATTGTGTTTTAATATTACAGACTGTGAAGATGATGTTCTCTCATTCCTGCACCTGGCAAAGAAGACAAAACTAAAAACCTTGGAAGAGGGTTTAAAAGGTCCACAGTGGAGAGAGAAACTCCATGTAACAAGTCCATCTTAGCCTTCATGATGCTCACAGTTGAAAGGCAAATGGTTGTAGTTGGAGAGACATGAGTGACTAAAGGGAGTTTTCTATGTTTGGGTGTTTAAAAGCTGGGAGGAGGAAGAGTCATGTGAGCAGAGTGAAACAGCAAGAGCATGAAGAGGTGAAAAGATGAAACACAACAAAGCCACCAAGGCAAGTAGAGAGATTTGATGTGATCAGATGTGTGTGCCTGTGATCAGGTGAGAGGAATGTAAGAGGAAAACAAGTGGGAAGGAAAAGATACTCTTGTATCAATAACACCCAAAATCACAGTCTCTGCTCCCAGTTCTGGCAGTACTGCATGGCATGACCACTCAGGGAATGGGTTTAATGCCTACTACCCATTGAATGTTGATAACATGAATTTCTCAAAGTGCCCTGAAGTTTGTTGAAAATGGGTACAATATAAGCATTAAACTCTTGTATTTTTATGCAATAAAGCAAAGAAAACAACAGAATTCAAATGAGGCATTCTCTCCTATCCTAACTATTTCAACACAGTTAGAATCCAATGAGAATACCCAGATGATCTCAGTCTTGAAAGCACTGGGACCTTAAGTAATTTCTGAATACCTTCACTTTTACCTTGGTCCCAGTTACACCTGCTAATGACTCTAAGGAAAAGACAAAAGCTATTTTGTATGATGAACCAGGTAAAATGCCAGCTTTTCTGAGAGTGTATATAACGTATCAGTTTAAAAGCTGTCAGGGAAAAGAACACATTAGAAACTATTCAGACATTTCATGTGTGGTTTCAGATACTGGCTAAAATGCTCTGTAAGGGAATCTTTGCAGAAAAATACCTAGTAATCAGTTTAGCTATTGTGAACATTGATTTTAACTTTTCCCTGCTTGGGTAGGAGCTAAAAGGACCAACTGTGAGGACACATGGTTGACAGTGCTGTTCTAAAAATGCTTATTATGAATTCACTAAGTACAGAAAAAACCCTGTGATATATTTGCCTAAATCTCTATCATTCTGAAACATTTCTAAATTTAAATTTCTACATATACATATTTTATTGCCTCTTTATCTAAATAATTTTAACACTTAAAAAATGAACATATCTCTTTTCTCATTTGTGTTGTTTCTGAATAACCATCTATAGGTCTGTCTTAAAACCAGTAAAATGGGTGGACATCTCCATGGGATATCAGTAAGAAGCTGTAGTTTGTGATTCCTCAGAAAAGGTGGAAATGGAATGTACAAGGAGTCAGCAAAAATGCAGCCCTTTCCTTGAGGAGGCATCAGCATGAGAGTTTACAAAGGGAGAGGGATGAGGCTGCCAGGACAGCAGTTAAGTAACATTCTAATTTTCTCTCTCTGGCCTGCAGGGAAGGAAAGTCCAAAACAGAATCTGTGCCTCTTCAGCTGTGACAGCAGCAAGTCCAGGAGTGAGAAATTCAGCCACAAATGTCCTCTACCCTCATCACAGGGTCTGCCCATAGTGTCTGCTTGCAGGTATGATGCCATTCTTTTGGGCTCAAGATATGCAGGTATTGGGTGAGCTTTAAAATAATCCTGTCTAAAGAAAAATTTAAATAGTTTTTTAAATTACCTCTGATGATATATTTGTATGTATATAATACATACAAAAATGGACCTGATTCTTATTTGGGACTTTGGGCTCTTACTCTAACATATATAATGCTCTTTAGATGGGACTAATTGGTTTCAGTGTGGTATCAAAGACTAATAATGATTATAATCTTAGGACAAATGTCAGGCCAAAGAAATTATCTACTATCCCTTAACCACCTGTATAGATGCTACTGCTGTAACTATGGGCTGTATGCATAATTGGCTGCACATGTTGTGCATGTCTCTTTTTCTACATGCTTTTCATATACAAATGCATTTCATCAATGGTGGGCTATTTCTGCCCAATAAATTACATTACTATCTTAAAAACTAAACAGAATGAAAGTAAGAGAAATTCCAGCAGCCAACTGCTCTTCTGATTGTATTGAAAAGTACATAAAAAAAATTAGACAAAACAAAAAGAGTGATAGGGAGGGACATGAAAGGTGTCTAATCTATAAAATGAAAACATAAATGAAGTAAAACATACTGACAAGTGAGGTGAAAAACTGAAGATGTTCCAGCAGAAAAGTTCTTGTAGAAAACCTCACCATTTCTGGCTACTTCTGCTATGATGTTAGCTACTTTTGCTGTGCAGGATGATTGTGGCGTCAACAGACTCGCGAACACCTGGAGAACTCCACTTTTCTGGATTTTTTCACTTGTCTCCATATCTGAAAAACACATCACACAAAAATGACTTATGCATCAAATTGCTTTGGGGAAGAACAGAAAGAAAAGCAAAAGGGAAGTCTTCTCAAAAGTCATTATTTCCCATATAAGAAGCCAACTGTAAGTTCAGTAACCATACTTATTTTATCTGATGTACTCAAAGAACTTAATACTTTGCCATTTCTAATCAATTGACCTTTATAAGGTGACTGCTATGTAAGTATATACAGATACATACTCATGCTTACATGGGAAAAACACTGGAGAGACTGTAAGGGTAAAGATCATAAAGTGATACACAGCAGGTAAAGGTGTTATGTTAAAGTCAAGGAATGACACTTTGAAGAGATGAATTATTGGAAACGTTCAAGGAATGATGGGGAAAGTTCTTACAGTTTCGGGTGCAGCTTAATGCAGTGTAGGAATCAGAAACTGGAGAAGAGAGAGAGCTAAGATGATCCTGGTTGTAGACTCCTCTTACCCTCACTAAAATATCTTCTATGTTACTCTGTTACTGAGTGGCTCCAGTAGACTCAGTAGAAGGGAAAGGGAAAAACACTGATTTCCTGTAGTAGATATCAAAGAATTGTGACAAAAGCTTTCCCCTTTCTGTATGTAGTAAGAGAAATTGTGTAGCTGCTCCCTAACAGGGCCCCACCTAATATTGCTGGCCAACAGCAATGCTCTGTAACAAACTGAAAATCAACTTTGATTCCACTGCAGTTAAAGACAAGCTACTAGATGGCTTGACATATTTTGCTAATGCTTTTAAAAATGGCCTATTTGAGATGAATATTAGTGTGACACACAGTACATCTAGATGGCAGCTATAATTTTAGAAAGCAGCATGACTTCTTAAGCCATTTATAAGGGAAGTTATTTGCATTCTTCAGAATTTACTGTGAGATGCTCCAATTGATGACTTTTGCAAAGCAAAACAAATCCATCTGAATGCAGTTTGCAACCACTCTTTTGCTGTGCTTCACCTGTAAATTGATAATAACATACCACCCTCTCTCTTCTTTTCCTCCTTCCTTTCCCCACTCTCAGGGCTGCAAGTGAATTTGATTTGTGGCAGCCCCAGGAACACTGTGCCGCCTCTGAGAATGGGAGGGATCCACTCAAGCTGCCCCTGAACAGAAGCCAGCATGAGCCTGGCAGAGGTGACTCCCATGGGTTTTGTGGCTCACACAAAGTATATACATGCTTCAGTGTCTGAGAGCTGGTTATGTCTACATGACAGAAAACAGACTGAAAACAGAGAACTTCAAGTCTGGACTGCAGTTGTGCCTCCCATTTCTGTATATAATTCCAATTTGGGATGTTGGTGTTTGGCTAGGACCACTCAGCTACAGTATGTCCATGATGACATCTGATTACAGACAGATTAGGCATCAGTAAAGAGTAATCTCAGCATCTCATGCATAATATAAGTGCTAACTATTATTAACCTGCTTGCAATCTAGTTAACTGCAATTTTTGAAATACACTGGAAAAAAAACCTCTTGGAAGATACAATGTAAAGGAGCTTATGGCTTATTTGAAAGCTTTTAAAAACTCTGCACATACTTAGTAGCAATATTTTCCAGTGGGTATAGGCACACAAAATGAAAGTCTGATTTAGAGAAAATCATATCAGGACTAAAGACTAGTCCAGACATCTTAGATGTCTATTAAGGAAGAGGTTCTCTCTCCCTTAAGTTCAAAACTCGAAGCACAGAATTCAAAATGCAAAATATGGATATGTGTGAACATGTATTAGTAGGCAGGAGACATTAATACATTTTCTCCTGTCACGCTGCTGTGATATACAGTATCCAGTCCTATTTTTTTGGTCTGTAGTTTGATGGACTCATTACTGTGCAAAGCATAAATTACGTAAGTAGAACTAAATATATCCTGCAAGAAGTGGGAAAATAAAATTAAGTGCTTCTCCAGGCAAGTTGTGTGCAGCAGATACACCCTGATTTATTTTATTAAGAAAAGCGAGCACCATAAAAGCACAGCCCTAACAGACCTCTCAGAAACTGGGAAATAAGTTACCTGGGATCACATAGATGAAAACTGACCAGTGTCTTATTCCTTCTTTGAAGCAGTAGAGGAGGCACACCTGCATATCCCTTCACCTCACATATCTCTTCACCTGCATATGCCATACCTCACTCATCCCTTCAAACTAAAATCCTAATGTTTCTTGTTAGTCAGTTGGGTATCGATGTCAAACTTTTGCTAGTCATAAAAGAGGGAAGATGGATTAATTAGACCAGCAGTGAGTGCAGAACACCCCACCTCTACTCTACCCTGGGTGAGTGCTCAAGCATCATTATTTTGAGGAAAAGCACATTACTCTGGCATCCGGCAGAAGAATTACTATCAGCCCACAGTGCTCTCTGAGGCATTTTTGCCAGGAATTGCCTTAGGTGTAAAAAATGCCACAGGGTGCTTCAGCTTGTCTACTCCAAGTCTAAGGAAGCACTGCTCTTCCTCTGCAGAACACATACAACTTACACTTGGTGTAATATACAAATTAATTCAGTTTCAAAATAGAGAGATGACAGTATGACACTAAATCTTTGCAAGTAGTTTATAGTAGACCCTCCATATAAGGCATCTTAAGAGAATGTGCCAGGAAAATTACTCTTCCATCCTCATCTACATTACTCTGTTTAGTATCTGCAAAAAATATCCATTTTTTTCCAGGGATTCTGGGTTCATCATATTGAATTTCTAATAAAGAAGTTGGGAAAAAGAATGTGCTGTAATATACAAATTAATTTTGCAAGTCACATGTTATTAGCAGATATTTTTGTTACAGGAAACCAATCTTTCTGGAGTTTTGAAATGCTTAAACAAGGAAGGGTATTTTAATTGGAACAAGATGTCTTATTTATAAACCTAAAATTGCCTTGTTAAATATAGCATTTTTGTTCAGTATTTTTTATATTCTTTTAAAGAAGGAAGACTTAACAGGAAACTAATTCACAGGGCTGCCCTGTGAAGTCTAAACTAAGATCTTCAACCACCCCTTGCTTGTCTGCAGAGTCAATTGTACACTCAGTTCAGGTACTAAGTGTTAAAATGCATGTCTGCAGAAGAGAATACCAAGCTGGAGGCCATGAAGATGATTTCAGCACAGCTGTAGGTACATAAGCATTTCTTATAGTGCCCAAATGGGACAATTGCTTCAGTTACAAAACATGAGCAAACAGTCCTGTGTGTGACTCTCCTTTGAGCTCAACTTCACATAACACCTGTCCTGTATAAATACATAAAACATACAGGGACATAGGGAAAAAATGATGGGAAGTGTGTGTGGTGTTATTCTTTGGAGTGGACAGTAGATTGTCATGTTTATGCAGCAGTATTTTCACTATGACGGTAAAAACTATCAGTTGTTTTTGATTCTGCAGAACCTGAGACTGGGAGACCACACATCAATGCTGCCGCAGGGTTGGTACCCCTACCACTGCCTGATTCTAGGAGAAATAAGGTAGGCTTTACTGAGAATTAGAAACTGCTAGTGGCTTTAGCATAGGCAACCCTCAATTCTTGCCTTTATTTGTTCTCTTCAGAGGCTGGAGAAAGCCTGCCTGGCTTTCTGTCTCTCTGTGTGTATGCACTGAAGAGGTAGTATTTATTAAGGATATCAATCTTCTGTGTGCTAGTTTCATTCTGGGCTTCCTAGTAAATTATTAGAGGGTAAACTATTTTGAAAACTTATTTCAGCTGTCATCTTTTAAATTGCTATTTCAATTGTAGTTGGAGCATGTAAACCGAAAAAAATTCTCCAGGAGCAAGAAAGACCTAGGCAAATCTCTACCACTTATTCTCCTCCTGTGTTTCTATACTGGCCAAAAAGGAAATCACAGCCAACAATCCTTTAGTAGAACTGCAACCCCTTTAAAATCCATTATATTTGTGTCTGAAAGAAACCTAGCAATGTAGATAGCCTGACATTAGGGTGCCACACCTCATAATCCTTTTGCTATCTGTGATGTATCTGTGATTTCAAATGCTTTTTTTAAAGGCTGATTTTCAATCTGCTTACACCAGCCCACACCTAGAGCTGTCCCATCTTAAAGTAAAGAAACTGTAGGACTGTAATAATGCTGCATTAAAAGCAGCCCTTTTGCACACAGTCTAACACAGCATAATTGGAGGGGGAAACCCCCTAAGGTTAAGCCTGCTGCTTTAGATGCCTCCTTTTATCACTCCATATCAAGACAAAGGGTATGTTACATCACGTAGTGTCAAAATCTTATTGATGTCACAGCTGAGTGATTAAAATGTCAATATGCTTGCTTTTTGTGGTTTTTGCAGTGACTAAAGTCAGAGTAGTTAAGGGTGCGGGCAGGAAAATCTTTAATGCCACAGATAGAGATGGAGAGATGAGGACGGTGGCTATCCGACTGGTTAATTAAGTAGCAGAAATGATAGGAAAAAATATAATGTGTTTCAAATTAAAATTCTACACTCTCTTCCCTCTCAGATCTCTTTCCTCTGAAATTTTACTTCCCTCTATTCACTCTTCTCTCGGAGAGAAGGTGTATTATTTTGTACACCTTCAAGTGAAATCAAAGGCAGAAAGGAGGAAGGGAAAGGCAAGGCATATCTCTCAACAATGCCTTGCTAGCAGAAGAAAGCTGGAGACTCACCATTATCCCATATGAACAATGAGTCTAAGTTATACTATTATTAGTAACCCTACAGTTGTGCTGCAATAATTCCCATGTTGTGGAGCTTCACACCTCTTGAGCATCCTCTTTATTAAGCAAACTGTGTTTGCCATGCAGCCTTTCGAAAAATGCATGTCTTTCTAACTGCAAAGATGTTTTATAAACCTACTGGAACTACTGTAGGAATTTACCTTGGATTGACAATGTTCCTCCTACATGTACTCTCATCAGAAAGATGAACACATGAATAAATAATGATGAACCACATATATCATGAAAGGAACCTTCCATCTGCTCTGTCAGAAGGCAGAAGGGAAGAGAATGAAGGGAACAAGGGCACATGCTCCTAACCACCACAGTAAGAAGGTTCATGTGACCAAGCACAAGCACTGATGCTCTCTCCATATACAGCCTGAGTCAAGTCCCTCTCTCCTCAGCCTCCCACTGTATTTTTCAAACCACTAAATGAAGATTTTAGTCTGGCTAAAAAAGCACAAAAAGTGAGTTGTTAAGAAGCTCAGAAAAACAAATTGTAGGATCTCATGAAACAAAGAATGTACCACTGATAAGGTGGTTTTGCTTAACAAACCTAAACCAAAGAGTCGTTTCCAATTATCAAGAGTTACTTAAATGAGGGGAAAAAAGTCCTTTACGACTAATAATTTATGTATAAAAATAACTGTAGACATTTGATTTCTTTTTGGCATGCTCTTCCTCACATGGGGAAATCCCCAAAATCTGCCTGTTCACTTATCCTTGAAATTAGACACCTATTAGGCAAGGAGGGAGGATTCTCCCTTAGCTGTACAAATGTTTCCATCATGGTGTTTGCTCTGTTTTGTCTCTGTCAGCAGCTACAGGGCAACTTCACTTCCTATTTTTAACGAAGAAAGAGACAGTACACAGATGTTTGTAATTAAAATCTCAGCTCTAACAAGGAAGGAAGGACAGATGGAGAGACAGATTTATCAATCAACTAGCTGCATGAGTCCCGATGATTAAATTCTCCAAAAGCTACATCCAAAGGATAAAAGTGAATTTCAGGATGAGATTCTACCCATTGAATAGCCTGTTGCAAGCACCAATGAAGTAAAAAATATGTGACCTCTTTGCCTTCAATGAAAAGAAATGCACATATACTTCCATGAATAGGTCACAGCACAAGGCAGAATATTAAAGTTAGGCAGCTCGGCACCCCTGAGCTCCTGAACTGCATCCAGGATCGAGCCCTGGCATGTAGCTGGTAGATTTATCTGAGCTGTTCCCCCTTTCTGACTCACCCTCTCCAGGATGTAACCACTTCAGTAGCAAGGTTGCTGAAAGAGTTTGATGTCAGTGCCTCAGCTGCCAAGTTTGTTGTCTGGCATCTTAGTACAAATGTCATACACTCACATCTTCATGTTTTGTATTAGGCTTCTGTGGACATTTTCCCCTGCCTCCTCTCTTACTTGTGTTGCCTGAACCCAGTTCAGGTCCCAGGGTAAAGGGTATTTACCTTGCTTTAGTTCTTCAAAATGTATAACAAATACTCCAAGGACCAGAGTCCTATGGAGTAAAATCCTTTCTCCAAATTTGATTTAGTTGATTAACATCAAATCAAATTTGAAAGCTGATCATTTTATATGCAGGAAATGTTTCATGCTCCTTTAAAGCAATCTCTTAAGAGGGCTCTTAAGTGAGCTGAAATGCCTGCTGTGAAATTTCACCCTTTGCATATTGAAAGAGTACATCTACATACAGGATTTTTTTAATCTGCTGGTGTTTTTAGTGAGCTGTGCAATCAGAGTAGCTTAAGGAAAACCTAATCTTAAAAAGATCACATTTTTAAGTTATAAGGGACTGGAGCAAAGCTAAGAATGAAACTGCAGACCTGAAATTGTGAATTACATGATCTCTAAATATAATCTTCTGTAAAATGTAGGCGTTTTCCTTTGCATTTTTGAAATGCAATATAGAAGCAAAAGAAAAGGCCTGCCTTTTCTTCATTTTCTTTCATTGAAAATGCAACACAGAGGCAATCTAAAAAAAAGATGTGTCAATTCTATTATCTGGAACTGCTATTCACTGATGCCTTCTGCAAAGAAAAAAAATATAATAGTTAATCTTTATTTGGCACATTGTGTATTCAATGAATAGCACTTGGAATTTAACACTTGGATAAACATTTAACTATCTGGCACTAACTAAATACATCACTATTAAGAGGAATTTATGTAAAATATAATCCCACTAAGCAGCAGTGATTACCATTCAGTATCATTAGGGTAAGCCAGTTTACTGGGAGACAGTCCAATAAAAAGCAGCCACCTTGATTTAGTATAGTTATACTGTAAAAATATATTATATACAGCTCTTAATGAGGAAACATTTCTGGATTATGTGTGTACAATATCATGACAAGGCAACAGTCCATGAGCTAAAATGCAACAAACATCCTTCTTCTGCAAAAAGAAGGAACACTTTATAACACAGTATTTGAGCCAAAACTCCCTATTAAAAAATATTCATCAGGATTCCCAAATTTTAGCAGGGCATTTGACTAGAAATCTTTGCAGGTAATATAAATGGCTTGATTGGCTGAGCTGGCCCAATTAAATTTGAACCCCTGCCTCTGTTAAAAGAGATTATCTGTGTCAGAAGCAGACTAGAAATTCTTGCTGGTCTGAGATGTGGAGTTCTGGTTTGACTGCTTCCTACCAGCCACTGAAGTACATGCATTTAGCTTGTTTTTTTGGGGTTTTTTCCCTTCAAAAATGTTATCTTTGTATCTGTTTCCCCCTTCTGCCATTTCTCTTCTTCCTCTAAAATGAAAATCTTATGTTCCACTGTATTCCTTGTTACTCATCCATTTAGTTTCATTTTTTCCCTTTTCATTTCTACTCCCTCTCCCTCCCTTGGTTTGAATAGATGTTAAATGCATTATGCCCACTCCACTGAATTCCAAAGATGCTGAATCAAGGTTTAGTAGTAGCTAAACAGACATTAGTTCGTGTCTTCAATACACAAAGAAAACAAGTCCTACAGGTACAATGATGCCTTAGTGCTACTCTTAATATTTTTGCAGTTTCCAAGACAAACCAGGAATAATGATAAAGTCCTAAAATCTTTGTCATATGCTAAGGATACCATCTACCTAAAGAATACTTTAATCTCAGCAGAGAACTATACATTTCAGAAGACAGTTAGCAATGATACTGTTTAGTTTTTATCTTATTGGAGGAGGATGTTGTAGCTTTGATCTGAGTATTTCCTCTTCATGGATAACACCATAAATGTTTGTTGCTTGTCTGAATGTTCAAGAGGAGACATTTACATGTCAGGACTAACATGCAGGTCCATGCCTGCTGGGTCTGAGTGTACATCCATGGGTGTGATGCCTAGAGAGGCTGACACAGAATAGAGGCTGGACAGAGTTAAAGAACAAAGTAGGTGTTTATTAAAAGACCTTAAAGGATACACCTTGGGCAGCACAAGAGCCTGGCCAGGGCTACACCCAAGATGGACCCAAAATGGTCACAAAATGAACGACTGATCACAAAATCCCACATTTCTATAAGTTTTGGTCCATTTATATATTTGGGTTAATTGTCCAATTATATCTTCAGGTCATGAAGTCCCATCCTCCCTGTGCTCTCTTCAATTAATTGTTGTTTATGCTTTTTGGGCTTGAGGCTTGCAACAGTTGTCCTTGGCTCTCAGGCTGGAAAATGATTGTTTTGTCTCCCTACCCTGTGAAGACAACTTACCAACACTTAACATGAAGTTCAGAGTTACTGTACTACACCCAAGGCAGCAGAGAATCTGAAAAATATGGAAGCTAAAACTTAAGGCACCAGATGGCCTCGTTCTCCTTCCAACACCACAGCTGGGAGACATACCAGGGATCACTGCAGGGCACAACCGAGGAGGATCAAAAATCTTCCTGGAAGGGAGACTGCTACTCAGAAGAGATATGCTAAAGATCAAAAGGGAGTAAGAAAGCAGGGAAATGCTATTTGTCAGTGAACTTAATTCTACCAGTTATCAGTTGTTTTAAGGCCACTAATCTAATTAGTACCACTGCCTACCCCCTTGGTTGTGTTAAGTTCTTTTGATGTACTTATGCACTGCCTTGTCACAGCTTACATGTAAAGTTTGCTAAATCTGCAGGGATGCTGAAAGCTCTTTTTTTATTTATACAAAACAACTGTGGTCAGGATAGGGCCTATAGACAGTTATTGTTTTAAGCTTTAATACTGTGGAAGCATTCACAATCAGGAAAGCATTGTTCAGTGGCCACAATTTGCATGAAACAACAGTTGCATCATTTTACCCTTATTCTGTTCATACAATTTCTTCAAAACAGAGAAAGATTAGTGTGCTGATGTTTAAGAATATGTTTGTTTGAGCATGCTCTGAAATGTGGAGCTTTTTCTCCATGCTCCGTTTCACAAAAGGGAATGGAGAAAGCTTAAGATGTTTAGCCAATAGGAAAAAATGAAAGTGATTTTAGTTGTTTGTGCCTTAGAATAACTCTGCTATGACAAAATGTTCTACAACTTAATTTTTTCTATGTGTGGGGCAGGAGGATAGATATTTTCATGCTAATGTGAGAGGACTGTAGAAACAAAAGATGAAATGACTGCTTCTTAATCCTCTGTGTACTAAAGAGGTAAAAGGCTTCACTGAAATCAGATGGCACTTAGTGTTACAAGTTAAGCAGACAGCTGCCTACCTGACTCTGCAATGAATAAATAAGAGTGTGTACAGAGAACTATCAAGAATGTCCAAAGAAAAGAGATAAATAGATACAAATAGGTACATCTTGCTTTTTTCTTTTACAAATCAAAGGTATTAATAGCAAGAATCATACATTTTAAAATTTCAGGGGTTTTTTAGTTGAGCCCTGAATTACAGAATTATAAAATTCTCAATTCTTCATGATTTTTCTGTTCCAGTAGAGGAATTGTTCAATTTTCTATGGCCACTGAAGATCAGAAAAACGAACACCAAGCACTAACTAAATTCAACAACATATGGAAGCCATGGCTATGAAGAACAGAATAAAATGAATTTCCAACTGAAATATAACCTCTGTGTAAACATATGGTTGTGAGAACTGGAAATCCACCAAAATAATTAAAGAGAGAAAACTAGATGTCTGTTAGAGCAGGTGCCTACCAAAGTTAATTTAGGGCATTCAGTGAGAAGTTTCACCGCTGACAAAGGAATGTGAGAAATCTGCTGTATCTCCAGATATCCATGATTTTCTTAAGCACTCCAGATCCTCCTCTGGGATGCCATCAAATAGGAATAAACTCGTTTCAGAAAACTCACTGGTGACTCCCAAGAGAAAACCTGAACAAGGAGCTTTAGGTAGAAGGGATAAGCCCATGATCCCTAAATGCTGGAGCAGCAGGAAGTGATGGCAAAAGCTTACTAGAAATTTGTAACAATGTTATTTTCCCTGATACAACACAGCCAGTATATTCTACACAAAGCATGGCTCCAGCATATGGGACAAAGCAAAATACTATTACGAAATGGTGTGCATTATGGGAAGAGAAATGGCACTCCAAAGTAGCCTTTGAATAATGCTGAGATTTCCAGTTTCAAGCAAATTAAAAATTTTCATGTGCCATGTGACGGTTCCTCGAGTTACCAGGTATTAGCAAAGCTCAACAAGTAGAAAATAAGGCACCTTAGTCAGCCACATCTTTAAGGTAAAGTGCGTTATTTCAAATTTTTCCAATGTTTCAAAATCCTTTTCAAAACTGGGGCCTAGACCTCTCACATAAGCTTATCTTTATTGTTGTGATTTTGCAAAACCATTTTTTCACACACACATGTAAACTCATATTCTTAATCTTCTAAAAAGTGCATGTAAAAAAATATTTCAAATGCATGTGCCAGCCTTTCCACTCCAGCTACATGTCAGACATTTTCAGAGCCAGGTGCTGAAAGCTGGGATTAGTGGGCATTTTCAGCCTCTTATGCTGAGTACAGCAGAGCCAAAAATAACATTCTCAGCAGATTTTTCAGATTCTCATTTATCCAAACTGGGTTATTTATGTCTGCTGTAACTTCTTGTATCTGAAACACAGCACGCCTGGACTAGCAGTAACTTTTTTTTGTTGTTACTGCAATAGCTATGTCCCAGAGAGCCTGCTGTTTAAAAGAAAACCTCTATTTCCTTTTTGCTTTCTTTCTCTCAGGAAGGACATTTATTTAGAGATGTTATGATAAATGCACTTTTTTTGATAGGCATAGTATTTATGAAATGGCTCTTAACAAGTATTAATTTGTATATGCTGACTGAATAGAATGGCCAGTATTGTTATCTCCTGTAATTCCTTACACAAGAAAATTAACCAATTGTTCCCAATATCCAATAGTAGTACATACCCAATATTTTCCTTGGGTGCAAGATACAGAATAAAGCAATTATACTTCACATACTTCATTCCAGAAATGTAACCATATGATCTTTCAAGTTAATTTTCTTCAGTACATGCCTTACTCATACTTTTGAGGACGTTTGTGCCTTTTCTCATTGTTATGATCATTCTACACTCCATGTCACTGTAAGCAGTCTGCTTCTAGATCACCAAAATTCTTTGACAATAACACACCAATTCAGGCCTGTATAGAACTAATCCAGATTATATGGAGCAAACAGTGGAATAACTTGTTTTAATGTATAATTGTTAAAAGAAAACACATGTAATACACACCTTTCACCTCTTGATTGAATATAAGCCAGAAATTCATTTAGTGCAAGGCTGGCTCTGTTTTTTCCTGCTAACAATGTTTATGAATCACGTACCTCAGCCTTTCCTTAAAAATCTGAATTATGGGAAGTTTAGCAGATGGTGAGTGCTTGCAGGAGGACAGAGATCAAATATTTGTGTTTTTCTTTCAGAAGCAAGGTGGACAGAATCTCAGCTTCTGTGAATGAGGTAGATCCATGGTGGTGAAAGGAGCTCTTACATTACCTGTGAATCCTGAGTTATGTTACTGCAGCTTTATGTCTGCCAAGTCTTCACAAATGCTAGTTAACTTCACTGGGAATGCTGAAGGAACTCCACACAAAATGAGGTATGTCATTATTCTAAAGCATTCTAATGCATATTTATGTCTCATTCTTCTGTCATTTTTACCTCTTTCATCTTCAAAAAAAAAACCCTCAGTTTTCTCTAGTGCTACAAGCTAGACCATATATGAATGGCCTCAGACAGAAGTGCTGGTGACAGACAAGAACTAAAATATCTGCATAAAGAGGAATATATGTATTTCAAAACAATGTCTCCTAAGAAAACCATCTGTGCAGGATTTTCAGACCCAGGTCTCAGATGTGAAGGGCTATGCAAGTTTCTCCTAGACAAACTGTAGTTAAAACAATTTGAATTTGGCTTGCCAAATATTTACCAGCAGTTATCACATTCAGCTGAGTATGTGACTCGCCCTTCTGTAGTATAGCATATGTGTGTGTGCATGCACCTTAATTTGACTGCTGTGACAAATGGCAGAATAGCTCCTAAAGTCAGGCAGGAGGTATCATGTTCCAGGGCATTACACCTGTCTAGGACTATCAACAGATCGGTTTTGACAAAGAGAGTGAAAAACAAAAGAAAACACAGCAGATTACATAGAATGAAATGAAAAGTTATGATAGTCATCATAACTTTTTCTTGTCTTTCTATACAGTAGAAAAAATGAGAAGAAAGTAATGTTTTAGCATAATGAGAACATAAAGATTGTATGCAAAATAAATGGAACTATAATTTTCACTGTACACTTAGAGACTAGGGAATATAGCATTCTGCAGCAGCCACAAACATATGCTGCATGCAGATACCAATGGATAGTGGTGTAATGGTCACTAAAACATGCACGTGTACATACACTATGCAAAACTGAAGTTGTCCTTTACTGAAAATCTCAATTTGTTGTAGCATCATTGGGTTTAACTACTGATTTTGGCTGGCAGTAGATGGGAGTGGGTTGCATTAGCATATTAGTAATGTACTGAATTTTATATAAGAAAAAATAATATTTTTATCTCCAAGTCTTAAAGCAGTGAATAAAACTTTAACTTCTGTGATTACCAATACTACCATGAACTCCCAACAAAATCACAGTTCTATAAAATTATCTTAAAATGAACTCTTCCTTGAATGGCTTGCTTCTTTCACATTAATATGATGATTTACTGAACTATAATATAAATGTATACTTCATTAATTTAATCATACACATGGAAATATACTAAAAGAGAGCAGAATAACTGTTTGCAAAATATTATTTAAATGATTTCTGCATTACAATTAACACGTACTTTTATATAAACAATTTGATTTCTCATTATTATTGTGTAATAATTTGTACACAGACAAAGGTACAGTGTGTCTCTCATAACTAGGTATTGTATATATGATAATATAGACTATCATTAAAAATCAATCAGCTAAATCCATGTTAAGATGTTAACTGGATGGATGAGAGCTGTGAGAAAGCATTTACAATGCTGATTATGTATCTATTTGTTGAATCAATCTCTGAAGTCTTTTGAATGTACTGCTGTTCTCATATAATTATCTCAAGCCATAAGTCTGTTCCCCAAATCATCAGACAACCTTGATAACTAAAGTCCATTGTCCAAAGAGACTTAGCAAAACTTAGGTATGGAAATGTCCAGTTCCCTTGAAACAGAATTGATATACTGGTTCATAAATTACCAGCAAGCTGTTTAAAAAACCTGTCTTATCTGACCCATTTAATTTTCAGTGCATTATTTCACTTGCCCTCAATCTTGGGCAAATGCAAATATATGGAGATGTGTATCATAGGGCAGCTCAGCAGGGCTATATCCATGGCACTGACTTACACACCCAAGAGCATGGGAAATTATGGAGAGAATATATTTTCTAGAACTACCCCAAAGAGAGAGGTCAAAATCCTAATAATCTGTTTATCTGATCTGGCAGCTACAAATCTAGAACAGAACAGATTTTGGAAGGAAGAGCAAAGCCCTAGACTGAGGCAGAAGAGTCTGGTTGCAAAGAAGCATCAGTAAGTTTGCTGTACATTAGTAAAATTACTTTGCATCTGCCAGACTTGTTCTCTGACACAGCTATGTGACCTTCATAGGCAAAATAGCAAACTCTGTTATTTACATGAGTAAGCTGTCACTTTTCATATGATCTTTTTAGAACTTATTGTTTAAGTATTACGCTTCAAATAGTGGAAGTAAATCCAACTGGAGGTTGGATTAAAGTATTGGATATACCTTGTAAATAAATCCAGAACCTTCAAAAAATGATTGATCTAAACCTTAAAAATTTTATTACTTTCTGGCTGATAATCTCCTTCTAAAATAGTGATAATTAAAAACAGAATAATTAGTAAATGCAAACACTGTTATAATCCATTTTTGACTTGATCTGGATGGTGCTTATATTCAGTTGTGAAAATCCTCATGAAGTATTTTACACCAGCTAATCCAAAAGGCTTTGATTTGTACAATACTATCAGGCTTATTAATACTTTGTACTTTTGAGTGTACTGATACTTCCAGAGGGCTCTTTTTAAAATAAAAAAGTTTTAATCATGGCTTGTACCTATCCCGAGAAGTTTTTCAACCTGAAATTCTTCTTCTGCCACAATCTGAAGCACTAACAAAGTTAAATACTGAAAAATCTTATAAATTGTCATCTTCATTAACCTTACCTTGCTGTCTACTGGGAGTGGGGACAAGCATTCTAAAGTTTTTGGTGAAAATAACATCTTGTTCCATTCTGATGTTATTTTTGTTACATACTACATATCAAACTTGGACTGTCTTTGGATATCCAGCCTAGTTCTAATTGAAACTCCTGGAATTAGGAAATCTGTGATCAGAAGTGTGAGGAGAAATACATTACAAATGGGAAACTATGGTCTTTCAACCAGAATTAGCTAGCAGCTCCCTTATCCTTTTCCCCATCTTATGAGGCTTATTTCTCCATCTCTGTTCATTTTTTTCTTGAATGATCAATTAAAAAAGTGTTCTACTTCCTTGTGGAGAAAGGAATGAACTACAGCTGTTCCAAATATTCAGGTATTTACCTGTCACTGTCTTCATTGCTACCAGAAAATTACAGATATATGGGTTAAAAACCCCCAAAACTCAATAGAGCCAATCTAGCAGCCTACTGCTTGAGTCAGTCTTTCTGCCACATTTTAATTCACGGATCTAATATGATTTAAAATGTGAAAGGTCCATACAACTTACTGTTTTGTGCCAGAGCTTGAAGCAGACAGTCCAAGCATCCCTCCAAGCTATCTGCTGTGCTGTCAGTGGATGTTATCTTCAGCTTTTTCAGGGCTTCACTTAAATTATCTGCTTGAGAAACACAAAGGAAAAAGAAATAAATGTCCTCATCAGTTTGGTAACAGCACTATAGTCTTGAATGTAAATAGTTAGTGTAAACAGTTCCTGTATCAATGAAGAAGACATGCATGGTCTGTATTCTGAGGATACAAAAAGCCAGGAGGCAAAGGTTATAGATGAAATGAAACTTTTCAAATTTATATATACATTTATCATTTTGCATCTGAGAACAGGATGTCACAGCAGATGAAATGGCTTTATGAAATGCCACTGAACAGCAATTTATCTCTCAGTGTTTTCTCAGCCTTGCTGGTTCAGAAAACCAGCAGCTGTTTCTTTGCTTCTCCCCTTGCATGTGGGAATAAAATAGAATAGAAATAAGCATATCTTGATATTCTTCATCATCAATAGAGACAAAGTAATTGAAAATGCCAATTTCTGCATGCTGTGTAGGCTTCCATCTTGACTATTCACAGATGCCTAGTGCTAAGCTTAGAGCCTTTTTAGAATTATGCCACTTTCCACCACAATGTTACAAGCATCAGTTTATAGGAATTGTGTTAACTCTTTAAATTCAACTGATCCATAGAAACAGATGGCATCTTCTCGAAATATGAAAGTTCTCTTGCGGATTTCAGATGATTAACTCTTCCTTCTTTAAAAAACCCACCACCACCGAAATGCAAATGAAATTACATCATTCTCAAAAGACACCTATTTGCCCAATAATGGTTGGGGTAGTATGACTGTTACCATTTTGAGGATTCTATCCTTTTATGAGCAAGGTTTAAGGCTGCAGCTGCAGCCTGAGCCTCTGGTAAGCCCACTGATGACTAACCTCACTCTGAATGGACTATTCTTTTCAAAAGGAGTGCTGATTCAGTTTCCATGCCAACTCTGGACAGCAAGCAGAAAGTGTTACTCAAAACAAATAATGTTAAATAGTGTCTCACTGTCTCTTGTTCCCAGTGGCTGATCAAGAGCCTTGACCCAAGCTCGACACAGCCATAGGTGCAGTTTCTTTTCAGTGCATCACTGGTATCTTCTGAGCCTGACTAGCTGCCAGTGCTGCTTAGAGCTTGCCACCAGCGTAGGAAGCCTCCTTGACAGGTGAGCTGGCACCTGCTGTGCTCTGCCTCCTCTTCACTTGCCTTATGTATGGGATGGTGCAAAGGAAAAGAGTGAAGACACAGCAGGCATCCCATGAAAAGGGTGGAATCTCACTCCTGGAGCTGCTTTGCTTCTCAGCCAAAGCTGTGGCTTTTGTTCCACCTCCAATTTTTATTAGCATATGCTTTTGTAGTTCATTACAGTTCATACAGAAAAAGGTGAGATACTTAACTTTCTAAAGTGCTCAATATTTATATATGAAATTGCTTATATGTTTCTATGATCAGGCAGTTATTTTGTCTATTCAGTAATAAACACGTTCTTAGCAACACTACAGCCAGGAGTGTCAGTACTCAATGCAACCACACTTGGTTGTGGCTCCTCCAGATTTTAAAAACCTTCCTCCCTATCACCTCCTCACTACACTGAGCTGCCACTTTCTGGAACAAGTTAGCTGGAAAAGCCCCTAAATCTGATTTCCTCTCATACTCACATTACTCTCTAGAAGGCTTACGACAGCACTTTTCTTGAATCACCTTCAGCCAACAGTAAAGTTGAACATGCACTGCAAAGTCTCATTACTTAAATACATTACTCAGAATGTATCACTAGAACTTGTCAAAAGACACAACTTGTCAATGACCAGCCCCAGTACTACAATTTTACATTGTGCACTCCACCTCCTCTCACACCTTCTTCACCTGCCTCCTTCTCACATTCTTCTCTTCAGTTTTCTGCTAACATAGCACTAATTCTCTTCCTTCCTTAGAGACATCTCGTCTCCTTGTATATTCACACACTTAACTTTGAAGCTATAGCAACATTTACAATAAGAAGACTCAATCTACCATATATATGAAAAGCAAGGGTTCCTTTAATCTGGGGAAGAAGAAAATTCAAAGATAAGAAATTCACTGTCACATCAGATTTTGCAGCCTATTGTCATAGAGCACACCCAGATTTTATTTCTCTCTTACAGCCTGTTCTACTTTGCTTGTTCTACTTCAATAAATCACAAGATCCCACATTTCATTTTTCTGTGCATAGATGAGTGCTTTATATAAAATACTTGTTGTTTCTTTCACTCCATTCCACATCAGAACCTACAATAGTTAGAAGTCTCCACAGTCTATTTTCCTACCACTCCTTTCTGCACAGTGCCATGTGAAGTCCACTATTTTAATACTACACAATTACAGATGATATGCAAAATTACACATTTTTGCAGTCAAATGTGACAATCTAAATATTTCATTCCCTAGGACAAAGAACTCAATTTTTCCTGGTACCAAGCATGTGCACATCCCACTGACATACATGGACATTTAACTGCAACTTTAGACAAACTTCAAGTATCAATGGGTACTTCTGACAATGGTACTTGTGACCACACTACTTTTAAAATATCTTATGAAACAATGTTGCACTGTGTGCCAAATTGCCTTCCACTAGGTATACTTGGATGCTGTGTGTATTTTTAAAATAACATAACAGGAGATATTAATTTAGAAACCATACTCATAAAGTGTACTTCTAAAATAAATTACAATAATCCTTGATTTTCTAATAAGCCTACAACTCTAAACTCTTGCAGCTTGACACTTAATCACTCTGTACTAAAGAAGAAAATATAATGAGAATACTGTAGAAACAACAGATCTCTTTACCCAATGCCACAAGGCCAAGAGCACAGAGGGAAGAAACCATCCTTCAAGAAAGAACTTGTTTCCTATGGTTCTTTCTGTCCTAGTCCATTTCCTTTCTAAACTGAGTTGATACTTTGAAAAAGACAGTTGCTTGTGAAATCCAAGAATCCTGGATATGTGGAAACATATCTTCAACAGATTCAGAGGTTTTGTTATAGTTTTGTTTTTTTTCTTTTGTTGTCCTGTAAAGAACAAACCCTTACAGTCTGAGATGACACTGACAGGGATATTCAGAGAAGTGCTGTAGTGTTCCAGAGGGCTCTCACCATATAATCACACAAGGCTTTCCGACTCCTGCTGTTCACCGTTGCCCTAAACCCATTGTTTAGTGAAGAAGCTGCAAATGCTTCTTTTCCAAGTACAAAACACCTGATGTTTTCTTGTGATCATCTCCTGCTTACTTTTGTGTCTCCTCCTCTCCTACAGAAGCTGTTTCCAAAAGGCTCGTTGATGCACAGGCTGATCAGATTGTCAGCAATAAACCCCATGAAATAAAGCAATATAAGGAATCTTTTTGGCTGTGTATCAGAAACGTGAGTTGGTACATTGTGTCAACATGCAAGTCATGTGAAGCTCAGATTAGGAAGATCTAAAGGCACAAGATTAGGATGGCTGAGGTAAAAATTGGCTAGTAATGTTCCCTGTGGTACAGTTGGTCAATAATGTGGTATTAAGTTGTGAATATGTGTGGCATGAAGTCTGAAATTTAATACAAGTATAAACTATTTTGTTAATGATCCTAAGCACAGGGAGTCTCTCATATCTGACTTACTGTATTGCTTTCAGAAAATAAGTTATCTTATCTGGACAGGAAGCTCTGAATCCCACACACCTTAATCCTGTATATCCTAATGTTACAAACTGATAAGTTAGCAAGTGGAGTCTGCCAAGAGCTGTCAGACCTGTCTGGCCCATTCCACCTACGGTTACATTTTGTTTTCCCCAATAGCTACTCCTGCACAAACACTCATAAAAAATGAGGCAGTTTAAATTCTTTGATTACCCACATTGCTTTTTGGTAGCACAGTATTACTACTGTCTCTTGCAACCTTTTGCTATCGCTTGTGCAGGCATTTTTACAGAGAAAATTAATAAGAAACTAACATTAGTGAATGTTTTAATATTCTCTTTCACTTCACTGTACCCTTTTTTCTAAGAGCTTTTCTATGACTCACTCCTATTTGCAGTCACTGACTTGTTTTATACAAAAGAACTGTTCTATTTCATCTAGTAAAAATTTGATAGTTCATCAACTTTGTTTAGGGTCAAGGCCACAGGAGTGCTGGTTAGACTGCAAAAAGTTTGAACAGGTACCCAATAGTCTTTCTAATAATGCAGCTTCTGAAGGTAAGAACCAACTTGCCAATTTTGCCAAGTCCAGAGCATCTTCACCCAAATCACAGGAAAAACCCTATTCCAACACTGATGTTAATAAAGTATGTACAATGTCTTAGCTGAGTATTTAGAGGTCAGTTTTTCTCTGGACTGTTTTGTTTTCCATATATCTTATAACATTTTATCCAGTATAGATATTTTCTCTACAAATTAAGGATTTTGAACATATCATTCATATTGACAGTATCTTTTGATTGACACTTCACAGATGTAGACATGTTGTTATTAAACAGACTAAGGAATTCAAAATTAATAGATATTGAAATGGGACATACTGAAACATGCTGATCAGATAAAAAAACAAGTTCCAGCAGTTCTGCTGTTCCGGGGATGGTGCCTGTATTAACATCAGAGCCTTTTGAGTCTGTTTCACTGCCTCTCAGGAAACAATGAGACATCAAAATTGAGCAGAAGGAATGGTGCCACTTTATGGGTCTCCTTGTGTTATAACAGCATAAATCTCTTAAAATGTAAGAGCATACATGCACATGGGCTAGACTGCAGAAATGACTTCATTTTCTTGTACAGACTTGAACTTACTAGACTTTCAGTCCAAACTAACCCATAAGGGAAATCCAACCCAGGCTCACCACAGTTTTTGATGAAAAGTGTATTCTGATGTGGTATTATTTGAGAACCTGACACAGAGATCAGACACATAATCCATCTGGGTGAGATTTATATATTTGGCCTGAATGACTTCTTGCAGCAGAAATCCCAGCAGCTGGTGAGATCTGTAGCACAGCTTTGGTCTTTGATGACCCCAGATGGCACTTCCCCAAAGAGAACGGAAGACTGCTGCAAAATCATGGGAGCCTTTTAGCTCCCAGGACATTGAATAAGCTGGCAGAAATGTACAGCATGGGTCTTTTTTGGACCTATATAAACTGAGACACATCCTCGTGGTAACTTTTCAGAAGATACCTAGGCCCATTCAAATGTTCACATAGGCATGCAAAACACTTCAAATACAGAGTTTATTGGGGACAGAAGAATCTTTTTCTCACATTCAGCCCATTGCCAAAAAATACTCTATCCCTTTCTTTCTTTGTAGCAGCTGCCCTCAAGCGCTCCCAAGTGTACAATATTTTCAAACCACCCAAAGACATCATTAGAGACAACTCTTTGCTCCTAGCCCATCCACAAAATTTTTAAACCTAGAATCTAATCAGGAGGTACTTATATGCTGTCAGAGGGCAGAAGTGAAGAATTTGTTTTTTATTAGTAATGCCAGAACACCTGTACAGACATACAAGACCAAGATCTTAATCAGGAAAGAACTTTTTTTTGGAAACAGAAGCCCTGTTTGTTTCTGTCCTACCACGGTCACTGAGGTGGGTTAATGCTTTTTTCCCAACAAATTTTCCAGTTCCAGGGATATAATGATGGATCATTAACTGCAGGGCTTCTACTGCAACCTGCTTTTTACTTAGGTACATTTGCTCTACTTTTCTAGCATAGTAACTAATTTTAATGAGAGTGTCTATTTTTGACAGCAGTTCAGCTGCTTCATTCTTAAACACTTTCTGCATCTTAGATATATGCCATCTGGTCTTAGAGACTTGTTACTCTTTCATTTATCCTCTTGGTTCTGCATCTGTTCTTCTGACATGGGGCTTCATTTTTATCACCTGAAAACACTGACACACCATGACTCACTGCCACCTGAGCACTAAGCCACCTAATTAGTTTTTGTAATTATCAGGTCAGCTTATACACACTAACAGCTACTTAGTCAATCTGTATTCAAAATTAGGATAGAAACCTAAAACAAGTGGCACCAACCAGCAGTCAGTACACTTGGAATTTCTTGCCAATGTAAATTTTCTGTTTGCTTCCCCCCGTCCCTTGGAGGACATTTGATATCTTTAAAAAGAATTTCACGTATTATTTTTACTGTAGCCACAGATAAACAATAGATTCTAATATTAAAAACATTTACACTATGCCAAGGTATATGGATCTGTAATTTGATTCTGCACATTAATGATCCTCTATTACTTAAATAATGACTTGCAAAGGCTGCAAGAATGACATTTCAAAAGAATTTGCAGAACTTTGGAAATTTTTTAAAATCTTTTCTAGAAAAACATGGTACAGATTGAGGTATCTTTATATTTCATAATTAAACACTGCATATCTGGAATTATCTTAAGGTCTAAAGAAACCGATCAAAATTCAGTGAAATCAACATAACTCTACTGCTTTACAAAAAGTCTTAAAAGATTTTGCTTAAAACTAGTCCTAGAAGAAGAATGAAATAGATTTTTTTCATAAAGGGAGTCTGTAGTGGATACATTTTATTTAAAAATCAGCTAACGATAGAAAAAGTAATTATTCTAAATAATTTGGTTCTCAGTATATGGAAAGATCCTTTCTGATACTTTTTTACTAGCAGTAGTTGAAAAAACTATCAAGATGGCTACCAATTTGTAAAGAATTACAATTTAATTGACAAGATTGCATTTGTATTTGCATATTTTATTTTCATATTGCTTTTTTTCTCCACGTGCCTGATCTTCACTGAGTCATATTATCAAAATGGTTTTAAACACAGAAAGTTCCAAAATTAAATCAACCCACATATATTTCACCATGTAAAATATTTACCATGCAATACATGCATGCCAAGATGTACACATGAAGAATACTGTTTTATCCAAGGGACACCTCTCTCTTTCAGGAGAAATGTTCTGTCAAAGAACAGCTGAATGTCTTTTCATATCCTCCTTCTTGGCAAGTGGTTCTCCTTTTATTTACCAGGTACTACTAAAAGATGAAGGATCATTTCCTTTCTCAGTGGCAATTACAAAGTTACTATCATTACATTATGTCATCATGCTTCAAAGATATGAATGTGCTTGCTTTCAGAAGGTATTTATAAAGTAGGAGGGAAGCAATGCACTGTGTGAATGAATGGGAGGACTGGAAATTTAGGGTTAAAAGTATCTGTGTGGGAAGTGGGGTTTTCCACAAGAGATTTTCAGGTTCCAGAATTCCTGCACACTCTGGATTCTGCAGGAGTCTTCAGATGCAGGTACAGATGACACCCAGCACTTCTATAAAGCAGAGCCCTGCTGAGCTCAACACATCATGGGCAGCTATCAAGAGAGTGTCAGGTATCACACGGGGCAAAAGGGGATCCTGCTCTTTGTGGGAACATTCAGCTGTAAATGCTTCTCTCTACATACCCACCCCTCCTTAGTTTATGAGATGGCTTCAAAGTACTGCAACACAAAAGGCAGGGGAAGGTCTCCTCCACCAGATTATTCCTGATTACTGCCCGCCCTATGCACAGAATTAAAAACATTTAGTGGGGGAAAAACAACAGGACCAAAATATACCTTAAATGACTACTGTTACTTCAGACAGTAGTCCAAACCTGTTTCTTGCTCATGCAAGAACTCATGAAGGAAATTAAAATGAACAGCCTAAAGCAGACAGCTGGAACAGAATATAGCTCTTTGTGAACATCCAGTAAATGACTGAAACAGGATCTTGGAAAAGAAGAAGCAACCTTAATGCTAATCAAATCTATCATTCCCTACAATGCTGTACTACATATAATCATATGGAGCAGTATAGAAGAGACAAGCTGCATGCCTGCATGTGTCCATGCACACACACACAGAGCTGGCAGGGTTTGCATCTCTATACTGGCTCTTTTTAAATTTATTTAGGTGGTTTATTCTGTTATTTTGTTTTCTTTCTCTTCTTTTTCTGCTCTTCCAGATGATTTCTGCCTGAAGCACTTTTAATCTAGCAAGCAAGTCACTTTGTCAAGTCACGACGCAAGAACAGGTGCTAGAAAACAAACAGAAGAAAATTAAACTACTGAAACAGTACAGTCTAGAAACAGCACATTTAAAACTAAGCATATCAAGCTTTTCAGCTTTATCTTTTCTTTGAGATGGTCTTTGCCTACACTACTGTGTCTAACTTTTTCTGACTGTACCTGCTCTAAAAGTCTTGATCCTAATGTGACTCAAGTTAGCTGATTACAAATGCCAGCCTAGACATTACACAAACGAATAGGAGGAAAGCACTTTCCTAAAGAGCTTCTTAATTTTTTGTTAAATTATTTCCCTTACCATATTAGAACATTGATTTCTTTTGTGGCATAATTTAACGAGGCTGCCAATTCTCTGTACTTTTTCCAAGTTCTATCCAAAATATGGCTTATTAACCAACAAAATAACACATAAGGAATGCTACAAGTTAGTCTGAATGGACTTCTGTAGGATGTTGTAATGCAGGACAACAATTTAGACTTGAAGTATACATTCCTAATCAATTTAACCAGCTTACTCTACTGTTAGCTTTTTAGATAAACAAGTTAAAATTACATTTTCTTCTTACTGAGTCTAAAACCAAACTAATCAACCAACCAAGTAAATAAATAAAACCCAGGTAATGGATACAAAGTTCCAGAACTAAGAAAAATTCCCTTTGACTTCAACAAGCTCTGGTTCTGGTCTTTCACCTACCCTCTGCAAATCCACATCGACTGTACAAGTGCATGGTGCAGTATCTGTCATAACTATACTTATACCAGCTTGAGTTACTGAACAAATACAGGATTTGATTCTGTATAAAGCCCTCAGGCACATCTTTCACCAGCAACAGTGAGAATTTTGTCTGGGTAAGATACCTAGGTTCAAAATTGGTACTGCTAGCTCTAATTGTATGTCACATCAGTGCTCTGTCAGATGTTATGAAATACTAATCTCTGACTAGACAGCTTTTTTCTAGCTATCATGAGTCCCCTGAAAACCTTAAATATGGAAAGGAAGCAACTGAAAGTAATAGGGTGAACCAAGAGTCCACAGAGTGTTACAGATTTTTCTTTTGTGTTTCTTTTCTGTCTGGTTTGAAGGTTATAGAATCATGGGCTCTTTAAGGCTGGAGAAGACCTCCAAGAGCATTGGCTCTACCCTTTGACTGAACATCACTATGCCCCCTAAAACATATTGAGAATGCGACATCCACCCATTTCTTGAACACTTCCAGGGATGGTGACTTTACCACTTCTCTGGGGAGCTTTTTCCTGCTTCCAGTGAAGAATTTTTTCCTAATATCTGACCTGAGCCTCCTCAGAACAACTTGAGGTAATTTCCTCTTGTTCCAGTTATCTGGGGGAAAAGGCCAATGCCCATCTTGCTACAACCTTCTTTTGGGGAGTTGTAGAGAGTGATATGGTCACCTCTTACCATTCTTTTCTCCAGACTGAACAACCTCAGGTCCCTCAGCTGTTCCCTGTAGGGCTAATCATCATCCTGTCATTTACTGGAGACAATGGAGATTCTCAGTTTGCAGGTATTTCTTACTGATAATAAATAAATCCATGATGATACCAGAAAAGGAGAAGTCACATAAATTTGCATGGTCTTAATGTTTACCAGAATCTTTAAACGGAAATCTGATATCACTATTACCAGTGGTTACTGATATCAGAAATCGGGTCTCTTTAATATTTAGGGTTTTTTTGTTCTTTTTCATAAAATACATTCTTTAAGTTTATTTATTAGAAGCTTACTTCTAAGCTCTGCTTTTAGTATGACCACAAACTGCATAGATAAAAGCACCTTTCCGAAATTCACTAAAAAGTAGTGATACCTAAATTACCACACCTCTCACAACTACCTTCTTATCTATCTTACAGGAATGACAACCTCTGAAGCAGTCTTCATCTTTGCATTAAGGGAAGGTGTATGTGTAATTTTGCGCAGTATGAAAGTACATCAAGCTTTCTGACACATCCTCTACAAGCATTTCAAAAATAGTAAGTTAAGAAACAAAATCTCAGCCCTTGTCCTGTTGGCTGTTAATAAAATTCCATCTGGTCACTTAGGAACTGTGCCAACATTACCACACAAAGAGCTTTTAAGCTGTTTGAATGTTCAAGAGTCATTTGACAGCTTTTTTATTTACCTTTTTTTTTGTCAAATATGCACCTAATACTATACAGATGGCTAGGTTCTAACAAGTTTACTTGTATGCAATCTTGAAACTAACCTTGAAAGTAAACTGCTGAGGTTTTGCTTTGGGGTGTTGCTTGGGTTACACGTTTTTTTCTAACATTTAGGATTGTTCAGTCTACTGCTGCTCCAAGTTCCTTATTAGGCAAATACAAAGTGAAAGTGAAAACTTGCTGCCTGGTTTTTCTAAAACTGCAAACATAGTAGGAATCTGCTCAACCTGCTCAGAGCCAACAGAATGGGAGTAGGGGAAAGGGAGCTGAAGTCTCAGTAGACAGCAAGTTAAAGAAATGTTCACTGACAAAAATCTTCAAAGGGAAAGAAATCCCAAGAACCACTCTGGGCAATGAGAGAGACTTCAGCAGCAGATGGAGACTATTTTCAGTGTATATTATCCTTATATCTTTTAGTGCCAAAATCAGTTCTAGATTTATTCTCTCGACACTGTGATAAAATACGTGTATTTAATACAGAAAAATAATTTCACACTGTAATTAATATTCAAATTTGTACTGGAAAATCAAAATTGGTTTGCCAAAAAAAGCCCCACCCCCATTATCTGATCCAGCTTCAAAATTAGCCACCTTGGCACAGGAGGCTGTATTAGGTGATGCCATCAATGACTTCATTTTTTGTGTGAATCTGTTAGTCCGTGTGATGTGTTAAATCATTAACACGTAACAGTGAAATTGCTTGGCCTGGTCTGTTGCCTTCAACAATCATTATAATAGACAAATTATCAGGGAGGATTCAAGATGTTACAAGTCTTGCAGGGGTAATGTTGGTCATCCACTTCTGCATGACACTGAGCCAAAAGGGACAGGTGAAACAACACTGAACGGTCCACCAGGCTCTCAGCTTGAGGAGCAGTTGTCTGGCATTCAAGAAACCCAGTCAGACAAGAATGCTATTTCAGTCACTTGAAGTGGTTTAGTTATGCTTTCTCCTCATTCATATCCCTCAACTTCTTTTAATTGAATCAAGTATAAAATCTGTTAGTTAAGGGAATCAATTTTTATTTTAAATTTCGGTAAGATAAGCACTCACTATACAGGTAAGGGTCTGATTCTCTCACTATTTATTTATTATTATTTCTCTCACTTATTCTCTCACTATTTAGGTCCTGACATACAATGAGATAATAAAGGGAATAAGCCTGTAAAAACATAGAGTATTTTACTGTTGTTTTAATTGAATTGTGGGCAATTCAACCAAATGAAGTTTTGGAAAGGATCTGAGTAGAAAGATGTTGGCTTTGATGTTCTCTTCCAATTCTCTACTTTGGACTTAATTAAAACTAGCTACTCCAATATTCAAAGCTATAACATTTGACTAAAACAAAAAGAGAAAATAAAATGTATCTGAGCAGTGGAAAATAGAGACTAACCTAGGAAAAGCTGTGAAGATTTAAGGAAGCCATTAGAGATCAAATAACAGAACATAATGATCTTTCTATACATATTCTGTGTGCTATATTTTTGTTTTGTTTAGTGCTATATTTTTAAAGGTATCTTGGCACCTTAAATAAAGATGTAATTGAAATAAATAATTTATGGAATCTGCTTTTGTATTCTTGGTCTGAGATCTTACATTTTTATAAATTAATAACTTAATTTCCCAGTCCTCTTCCAGGCAAAGAAACTGTCTTGTTTGTTGGGTCTTCAAACAGCTCATTTTAAATTCAAGGTTGATCAGAATACTCTAGCAACCCATTTTCTCCTGGTCCAGCTATCAACTTGAGTTTCTCTGTGGCAGCTGCTACGACAGTGTCTGGTGCTGAAAGAGTCCCCTTTGCATGTCAGCTCCGTGAGAAACATCTCTGATGTCCGACACAGAACAGATACCAGATATTGAAGAGCCTGGGGGCTCACACAACACTTCAATGAAATCTCAGCAAGGAAAGTAAGTAAATATTTACCCTGATAAAATTATAAAGGTCATTTTGTATTCTGTTCTTTTACATTTAACATAGAAATATAAATTATTAAATAAAACAAATTTTAAAAGGTAGCAATTAAATTACCTTAGCAGTTCCTAATTAAAAAGACATAAGGCATTCTGTTATGCAACAACACTCATGCAAGTTCCATTTTCCTTCTTGACAAGATTCATATCCTAAACCAGCTGATCTACTACACTCATCCCCGCAGCTATCTTTTTATGGAAACATACAGTTTTTCTCCAGTTCTCTATCCCAGCAGAAGGCTGAATTGCAGCCTCTGCATCTTGTCAGACTGGGGGACTTCACAATGATGTTCCAAAGGGTACATATTCCTTAGATACAAAGACTTAATGGTGATTTATGGTGTACTCAGAGGACTTGAAAATTTGCGTTTAATTTGGTTTTATTTTTTTCCCCCAAAATTACCCAAGAAGTCTCTACTTTTAATTACAAGCTGCATGATAATTACAAACCATGTATGAAAGCTTTTAACCCTGAAAATACAGTTAAATTTGATGAGTGTGTACAAGTAAGTTCCTAATGGAAGTGACCTGCCATTTGTGTTATTGTTAGGTTTTCAGTGAAAGTTTCTTAGAAACAGATTAGTTACAAATCTAATAAGTGCCTCTAAACCCTTTTATTTACAAATGTCTTACAATCAAACACTCTTATAGTTGCAAGTACTTGCTAGTACTTGTTTGCCTGTATTATCCTACTTAAAAGTTACTTTCATCAAAGCATTTTTGTCCCAAGGAGAAAATATGAGAGAAAGACTCGCAAATAAAAATGTACTTTTCCACCTAAACACACAACTGTTAAGACCTGAAATTTAAAAATTCCCTTTGACCACATAAGGGCCAATAGATGTGTGACAGACTTCTCATGCCTTGGACAAAAAGGCTTTTAGTATTCCCTAATGTCAGTGAAGGATACAGAGAAAATTAAGTCAGTTTTGGAAATCCCTGCTTCTTGGCTGGTGAAATGGCACTAATTGTCCAATTTAGCAGTTTAGTAAAAATTACTAAAATGGCCTGAAATCAACAATATGCACTTTGTAGGCAGATTGTGGTGCCCACATATCACAAATTGAAAGCTACATTGTCAGCATCATTCGTCTATAAGCTTTTAGGGCCAAAATGTACTCTGGAGATTTTAGTTTGCTTTTATACATGTAATGTATGGCTTTAAACCTGGTATTATTAAGATTAGCAGACCTCTGTGGTTAATCCCTCTAGTGATAAATAGCTTCCTATTAATGCAGGTATTTATTTTCATCTAGGAATGCATAGGATATAGAGCATCAATAAAAACACTGCAGTGATGGGATCAGCTCAGATCCTCTCTAAAGGAAAAGGATTCAACTGAGTCTTCATGTAAGGCTGACACAAAACTGCAGAATCAGATGGCAAAATGAAAATGGTGCACAAACTGCTCAATATAACCCTGTTTTAAACAAAAATTTTCACAAAACCCACTAGTATTCCGCATGACTGCTGCAGTTAGAAGTGATCATTAACCTCTGCCCAGCCTTTAAGAGCTTTATTTAGTAAAATTCATACGAGAGTGACAAGGCAGTAAACATGATACTGATGTTCTGATGCAGCACATTACAGTACATGGGCACAGCTGGATAAATCACAATCCGATTGTTACGGTCCTCAAGTGTTGCTTCAGAAAACTGTGATGAATATTTGAATGAGTGAGATGATGCAATAGGTATGCACTGAAAATAAGGTTTTGGAGAGAGAAAATCTGACAGGACAAATCAGGGGGAAAAATCTCCAAAAGAGAGGGCTACTTCCTATGTCTTAAATCTCAGGACTCTTAATTAAACTATTAATCCCCCATTCAATCAACTGTGTTTGGGCAACATCCCAAAAACAAGTGAAATGCTCCCAAGAGATACATATTTACAGGAAGCTCAATAAAAAAAAGGCAAGCAAGATTTCTTTTCTCTTCAAAAAGAAATGTATTTTTAAAGACAAAAAAAATTCTGCAAAATGCCACTCACTAGATTAAATTGCAAGTCATTTGCTTCCCCCACAAGCAGGATCTGACTGTGTGCAAAGTGGAGGAGTGCTTTGCTTTCTCTGCTTAATAACCATCTCTCAGACTAGGTAAAGAGTCACATTGACAGAAACTGAAAGGGGTCAGGTTCTGCACACAATCTGCAGGTCTCAAGGATGAAGGGCAGATGGGAAGTACAAACAAGTCCTTGGGATACATTTCACAAGGGATGCAAGGATCTGTGTCAACTCAATACAGTTGCTCATGCTATGTCCCCACATCAAGAATGCCCACTGTACTCTCAGAAATGTTTATCCCTTTGACAACCATGAAAACCTTAACTGATCCTTAAATCACAGGGGAGGAAAAAAAATCAAGTTTATATGCAGAGATGACTGTAGAAAGCATACCTCCCATGGACTCTTCTACCAGACACCAGATTCTGGAGAAATATTACCTTTTTTCCTTTTAAGTTCCACATGCATATAGCTTAAGCCCAAATCCAGAACTCTCTTAGTACTCTCAGGCAACTTACTAACCAAATTCATATATTACTCTTATTGGTATCTCTGAAGATATGGCTCTTCTAGGCCCTGCTTTTAATGTATCCTGTAAACACAGGCAACAGAAGAATTCTTGGGAGAAAGAATCCAACGCAAAGCACGTGGCAACAATGTGAAAAGTGCCTTTTGCACATTAGTGTGAACATGAGAACAAACCAAATGCTAGCCTCCACCTCAAAAGGATTTAATAAAAATTTCTCTAAAACATACTCAAATCCAATTTTTGTGGTTTTCACGTGAGGACTGAAATACTTCTCACTTCTTCTGTTGAGACATATTTTATATTGGATGGGGTTTGAGCAACCTGTCCTAGTGAAAAGTGTCCCTGCCCATGGCAGAGGGCTTGGGACTAGATGACGTTCGATGTCCCTTCCAACCCCACAAATTCTATAATTCTATATTAAACAGTCATTGCATAAAACAAATGAGTAGTCACAGGAAAAAGTGCTGGAACTAAAACCCTTCACCTTTAAAAAATATGCCTTATCTGACACACTATGAACACATATCACTGTTGGGTCTTATACCCTGGTATAAGTTTTAGGGTACAGTTTTGATTTCAGGCAGAGGAAAGGCTTTGACTTTTGGAGCTCTTTCCTACATAAAGGTGCCCAAGGAAGGCATAGTTGGTAACCCACTTGTGCCTCTTCCTCCATTCACATTTGAAAAGAAAAAGGTTTCAAACTTCCTTAGAAAACATGCAGGCATCCAGCTCTAAGAAATAATTTCAAGCCCTGGGCTTAAGGCAGAAATCATGCTGATCAGAAAATGGCATGCATATTAATTAAGGGTGATTTCCTGCTGAGCTTGGAAGTTCATCCTATTCTGGACTCTCCAAGCACTTTTTATTTACACAGCCAGAACTCTTGGCTCAGGTTTCTGAATGCCACATTGGAAAACAGCACCTAAAATTCAGAGCATATGCAAAAAGCAGTCTGCCCCTAACCAGGCATCTATAGAGAAACTTCCACTGCAGTATTCCAGGATATTCATGGTATTTATTTTATACAGACTCTTGGGAAGACTGAGCTACTGATCAGCTGCCAGTCCTTTTGCCAATAGGAAGTAAAGAGGCAGTGATACTTCAGAAGGAAGACACAAACAACAGAAGTCAAAACCCAGCATGATTTTTGAGGCAATTCCTGACCAGCTCCCGCATGTAACAAGGATGTTGCAGCCTTTGGCATAACTGAGTGCACTTATTTATGGACTGGTAAATAGTCAAGAGGCACTAAAAATCTTTGCAATGGTCTGTCAGTCGTCTGAAAAACTTCACCAATGTGCCCTAGGCCATCCTCCACTTGCATCTTGCACCAACATTAAGGAACAGCACAGTCCTTTCTATACCCTCTGTTTAGAGTGTTTACATCAGGGAAATTCCTCTCTTTCAGCATTTATAACTCCCACAGATGCCAGCCACAAAGGGACCACAGTTAGGAAAAATCTCTCTTCTAGTAAGTTTTGTGGTTGTTTTCCTTCTCCTGCATCTTTTTGTTTGCAAACATAATTCCTTTGAAAGTGAAAGAAAGGGGAAGTAGAGAAAACAATAGTTCAGAAGTTGTCCACTTTACGGGGTAAAGCTTAGAGACATTTCATGGAATAATGTGTGGATTATGCACAAACCAAAAGCTGTTGTTAATTTTAACTACTGTAGATTTGCTGATATTTTAATGAAACAAATAAAGGAAAAGGACTTTTCTGTATCAGCAGGCGCAGAGCAAAGCAGCTTTATTGCTGGCCATATCCTATTTATTCCTAGAAGCTGCATATAAGAATAAAAATTTAAAAACATTAGCAGGTGAAATATTCTTACTTTTCATTTCATTAATACATAAAATCATCATATGCAATGTTATTAAATGTTATTAATTAATATAGTAAGCAATTGATCCTTAAAGCAGCATTTATCAGGAAAGTTGATAATTCAGCTATAAGAACAAGATATAAAAACTCTCCTTCCTAAGGTCTCTTTGAACTAAGCAGCTGGGCACAACGAATAGTAGTTTGGTTACTGTTGATAATTTAAAATCTACTACAAATCCAGCACAAGGACACACTTAGCTCCTTCTATATCTTATCCAGGTATCAGACCTTCTCAGACTAAGCACTCCCCCACTCTACATCAGCACTGTCACATGTAACCAGAGCCAGACTCATCCATAGAAAAGGGTACAAGAAAGCCCAAAGACAGGGAACTAAAAACTTCTAGTGTTGAAAAATCTAAAATATTCCAGGAAACACATCTGGTCACCACCCCCCTTTTAGACTGAAGTTTGTCTTCTGTGATAATCTCTAGCAAAACAATCCAGTTATGTCCCACCAGAGAAGTATTAAATGCCTCTCTCAAAAGGAACTATCCTCTGATCTAGTTGAGCAGAACTTTTGATTGTCCTCCAATCAACACCACAGGCACTCTAGAAGGATAAAAAGTGGAAGATGCTACCAAGTAACTTTGCAAGGATAGATTTATCTGTCTTGGAAAAGCTTCCTTTTCCTCCAGGTTGCCAAAATTTATTATCAAAGCCAAAAAAGTAAATTAGTCATATTTCACAAGTAAAACCACTACGTGTTGGGATAAATGAACTTAATTTGTGAAGAGGCTTTTACCTCTCTAATTAATACAGATACATCCCATGACAGACAGTGTGGATATGACTGAAGTGCGGGACTCAGGAGAGCTTTTAAGTACATGTTCTGGATCATCATATTTCATGTCAGAATGAAAGGTATGCACTCTCCCCTGTTAAGGTGGAAAGGAATACGGTCATGCCATAGCATCATAGAAACAGCACTGAAAGCTGTATCAAAATCCAAAAAGATTACATCAATAACATGTAGATGGGGTGGGAGCTCAGTAGGGCTTTCATGAGAAGGACTGGGAGATCTGGACCCATTGGTTTCCCATTAACTGCTGCTGCAAGTCAATCTGAATGCATTTCTCATCAGCTAAATAAGTAATGGAGCACAGAAAGAGCTGAAATCCTATTTAGGCTACACCTTATATTCTGTCTTTCATCCCCAGTGTGATTTTGCAGAATTCAGTCTGTTGGGTGTGTACAGATAAAGGTTTGCCATCCTCTATCCACTTGCATTAACTTGTGTTTACTTGTAACTGTGGTCAGTACAAGGGACAGTTACTTGTAGTAAACAACAACAAACACTCCTAAGCAATTTTTCAAGTATACAGACTTTAACTATTCTTAATAAATAAATAAGTTTTGTATTTTATAGATAATAAAGAAATGTTAATTTTCCTGGAGTCACAGTTATGAAGGGCTTATCATTCCTTTACATACTATCAAGAAGTCAAACATAAATCTATAGGCTGGCTGGCTGGCTGAACAGCAGATGTTGAGTATGCAGTTTGTGCTTGGAACCACTATAGCCTAAAGGCAGATACACATTTGTAATCTTTGCAAACAACACTAAATTTGGAGAAACAACTGGCACACCAAAGAGGAGTCCAGAGACACTGTACAGAAACCTGGGGACTGGATCGACAGAAATCTCCTGAAGTTCAACAGTGGTGTCAAGTTCTGCAGAATTCTACAACAGAATAATCCCAAGCACCAGGGCAGGCTGGGAACACACCCAGGGGTTACAGGGGATGCCAAGTAAAACATGAGGCAGCAGCATGTTCCCAAAGCAAACTGTACTGATTGGTTACATCAGGAGCGTGACCAGCACACTGAGGCTCTGCTTGACACCCGCAAGGATTTGTGTCTCCCACAATTCTATGTCTGGGTCTGTATGTCCCAGATCAACAACACTGCAAGACTGGGCAGAACTATCAAAATGGTCATGTTCCCACAACTCATGGTGTGTAAGAGCTTGGGAGCCTCTGTAGTCTGGCAAAGAGGAGGCTAAGGGGGAAACCTGGAACTACCTGAAGGGATGTTACAGAAACTACAGAGATTTCAAGCAGTAGCTGCACAAAGTCATAGCTGACCTGGTTCAACTGCCTCAAAATTCTCCCAAATTATGGTTCTGTATTTGTTCTATGTTTCCATGAAACTGTTTCAAATTTCATCTCGAAACACTTTCACTGTTTCTACCGCAGTGTCTCCCATTTAGGACACGCAGGTATGCCTCAGTCTTGTTGTGTAACTGCTTGGTCCTTCTAGAAGTTAGCAGAACACAGAAAATTGTGCTCTGGGGAGCACAACTGGGAAAATTCCTCATCTGACTATTCCTGCTATCTAACTTTAATTTAATAAATATTTTCCTTTTCTTTCCAAACAGGTTAAGTACCCTTTTGCTCTACAAAGCAGGTAGGAGTTTGAGGCTCATGAAGAAAAGGCCTCAAACACAAGTAAAAAGTACTCCTTTTACATCTAAAATGATTTCATTTCACTTGCAAACAATATGCTAATTTTTAGTATGAGATTTTTATTATGATTCATTTATTATGGTATTTACTCAACAGTGTATGCAGTTTTGGTACTGCTTGAACTCCCATATATACAAAGATAGACTGGGATTGTGAAATACTGTGCAAGCAAAGTCTTACTACTGGGAAAAAGCAACTTGGTGACTATGATGTAAAATTAGCTTGACTTGGTAAGTCCTTCATATTATTCCAGAATGGTCTAAGCACAGCTTTGAAGAAGAGGGAATATAGACTCCCTTTTACTGTGGTCTTCAGTTGTAAAGGCAAAATAAAAGGAGTTTGAATGAGGCTTGATTTCTGTTACAATATTTCAATATTGAGGAAAGAGTATAAATTATTTGTATCTTTGAAGAGAAAAAGAATGCATGAAAATGTGAATTTGGGTTTTAAAAAATTCCCACAGAATTTGTGAGATGACAGTATACACAACACAAATGGTACACAAGTACCACAGAGGCTATTTTGTGAACTGTTACTAGTAGAGCTGCAAAAGAATATTAACTCTCCACTTTCCTATTAAAGCAAGCACTTAGGAACCTCACAGCTTATTAACTGTTAGGAGGTGATGCATATATAATGAAATAATATCTAGAAACTTTATATTCTGAAGTGAATAAGGAGTTTTGGTCTGAACATAAGCCCTTGAAAATGCTGAGTTAACCTCTAGCTGTCATTGTGACACATGTTGCACCTTGCAATCTCTATTAATGATGCAATGTCCCACTAGAAAACCACATTTTAGGAACAAATGTCTTCACATGTATCAAAGCAGTATTTCTTTGCATGGCCTGCCTTTCATTTGTTACTTGTTTACTTTCACATTTCAGAGTTCAAGGTAAAAATCTAGTTTTCACTTAATTTCTACTTCCCCATCTGGGTCAATCACAGCCTTATGCAATACGTTAACTTTAAATCCTGCACGAGAATAGGAGTAGAAAGGAAGACAACTTTTTACAATCCACTCTCTTGGTCTTGTTGTTTCCCCTTTTTTAAAGAAACAGATGGCAGTGGGCTAAATTTAAGCTTGGTTTTATTTACCTGCTTCACTTTTTACACAATTAAACCCTCTTGCAATTAAAAGGTTATTTAGATGAATTAATGTTTATAGATACCTCTTCAGAGGAGTTTTTTTTAAAGACAGAGCTGAGTTCTCTTATCTTTTTAGCAACTGTTTGTCACCCTTTGGTGGCATGTCTACATTTTCTCTCTAATACATAAGAAGTCAGATTTTCTCATCTTTATCTGACAACATGATACACTGAACTGTCTTGTCATTTGAGAATACAACTAATTCCCCTGTGCCACAAATTCTCCAGAGTACTAAACATCTGCAACTTTTTCTGGTTTCCACAGATGTGAGTCACTGCAAAAAAACCCCCAAACCCTGTAGATCATAAGGTCATTAATTCTACCAAACCATTATGAGTATTTAAACATGAAACCAACAAGTCATCTCAGGTATGAAGGCACTATGGGCATAGTTTTATTATGCAGCACTGAATTACCCATTATCTTGTGGTCATATATGCTCAGGCAGAATACAAAACCTACTATTTGGGCCCAAACACGATCTTAAATCAAATCTGCAGTCTCTGCACATAATACAGGGCAATGGGGAACTGAGGCTATAATCTGACTACATTGAGGTTTCAGCAGCAAAGCTGGTTTCAACAGATTACCTTTTCTAAATGCTCTGCAACCAGGTCATTTAAGGCACTGCAATACAGCATCACTTAAGCCTACAACACACACGTAAACCTGTCATTTGATAGAATTTTCTGTATTCAATTTAAAGAAGTCGTGTCTCAGCACTGAATATAAGTTTTACTTTCATTAAATTAATGCCTCAATGCCTCTTGATAAGCTTTGTTGAGCATGCAGATCTTTCTTGTCAAAGCAACCACACTTTTTTGTCTGACGGTTTTACATCACCCTCAGATTACATTAGATAAAGCAGCAGAAACATCTAGAATGAAAAGATTCAGATGATATGCTGAATTCTGGGAACAAATTTACAGAGCAGAATAGTATGCTCACCTAAACAAGCAGAAGTGGGCTTCTAAACTTGAACAGAGCCTTGGAAAGTTAGAACTTAACCAAAGTCCAACACCAACATGTGCTACATGCTCAAAGCCTGAGTGGTACAGAATCTGTTACATAAACACAACACCACAGTGGACATCAAAGCCCCATTCTGGTTGTTCTTGGAGATGCTGATGAATGAGTGTTAAAACAAATATTGTTAAAACATAATATTTTCATTCCAAATTGTGATCCAGCTCAGAAGAGACCTTTATATTATAAAGCTGCTTTTGCCAGAAGTTAGAGGGCTAAAAGAAATTAAAAAATCAGGGGCTTGCAAGAATTTCTGAGTTTTCAATTTTGATATCTACTCCTTGAACTCAGATTTACATTTTCACCCAAAGAGAGTCTAATCTTAATCTGGAAGCACGCTCCTCAGCTTATTTCGGATTGTAAAAAGTAAACTTATGGTGATGGTAAAAAACCAATAGGCTCATCTATATATTTTTTAAAAAATAAAGAGTCAAGCAGAAAAGCCTTGTGTTTCAAAAAACCTGCCAAAACGAAGTAATTTTAAAAATGTGCCTGTTGACCAGCTTTCAAAAATCCAGCAAGTTCTTTGTGTACAGCCAAAGATGCTGTTTTGTTGATAACAACTTCTGATTTTAGAAATAAAGTAGTTTAAGTAGTTGCTAGGTATGCTCACTTCCAAGAGAAACCTCACTGTTGTGATCACTGAAGTACAGAAAACTGTTCAGAAGTGGAAGAGCTAAAAGTAGGCTAAAACCAATCCAGTAGTCCACAGCTGTTGTTTTTAAAAGCCTGTTTAATATCAATTTAAAGAAAAAACCGAAAACCTAAAACAGGCCACCCCTTGCTTAACTGAAGTGCTGCATAATCTAGGGCATTTCTCTCTCCAGCCATCTGTTTTGAGCTGGGTGCATGCACTGAACTCAAATTTTATGTTCACAAGAGAACTCTACCTGTTTCTTCCAGAGACTGTATGACAAGTCTCAAATTCTACCTTGTTCTCAACAGCAGAAAAAAGAACAGTGATACCTTGTAAAGGGAGAAGTTATGACCTTCATAAAGGTAAGCAGACACTTCAGATGAGGTCTAGGATAAAGCTGCATTCCAAAGAAATCTACTGAATTGCTTTCTGTTTGTTTCCACCATTCTTGCCTTCAGAGAAGTAAGTGTCCAGACTAAGGCATGTGTGATTAGAAGCCTTAGGTGTAAAAGTCTTGCAAAGAGAAATTCCTAACATTTTCTGGGAATATCAGAAAACATCAAAAGCCATCATCTAATGGCTACAAAGTGAATTTCATTCTGAAAGCACAGTATTTTCTCTGTGCTGCTACAAGATAGAACAAAGGTCACTGTATGTAAATTAATAGCTTATGGCACTGTGCTTACTGTTCCTTTTACAGGAGGATGTTCTAACATAATGATCTCCACTTTAAATTGGTTTCTTCTTTGATATAACAAATTATATAAACTACATAATTCCATCAATTTGAAAGAAAAATCAAGTTTACCAAATCATTTTCTCTATCATCAAATATAGCTCTTTCTTCATTTACCAAGTTCCTTCAGAGGCTATGTATTAGTATAGCACCATATCTAGGAACAGAAAGTTCCTAGAAAAAAGTGCTTCTGATGGACAATCAGTCCAATGTCTGCGTTCCTCCCCCAGCTGTACCAACTGGGGAGCCAATATTACTATGCCATGAAAGGGTGGAGTGACCCATGCCATTTCACATACTTTCACCAAAACAGGACAGTTGAAGCTGTAGCACAGCCAAGTGACAAAAGCAGGAGCCCAATGACTTCAGTGGTGCTCAGTGTGGGCTTAGTGGGGGTACAAGAATGCTGTATAAATAGCATTTATACAAATAGGGCTCAATTCTGTACAATTTCTTTCCTACAGGACACATTCTTTTATATAATGTACCTATTGTACATTAGGCAGAACTGAAGCATGATTTTAAGCTGGTTGTAAATAACTTGATATTTAACCAAAGAAAAGAACATTAAAAAAAAAAAAACAACCAAAAAAACCCCCAAAACACTTCAAAACTCTTGAAATTACAAAGCTGAGCACCAGTTTTTCAATTCTTTCCCTAACAAAGATGGTGAAAAGGGTATATTGTAAAAGAAGCTGTCATGTTTTTAACTAATAAAGAAAGAACCTGATGAAGAGAGAATGTGAGATGGATGTACTCTGTATTTGGGCACTACTGCACAAAAATTGATTACTATCTTTGGTTCAACTGAGGAACTATCTTGCTGTGACAGGGTGACAGGATTTTCATTGCAAAAGCTTAAAAAAAAAGCCTATCCTCTTGCCCCCAAAACCTGATTGATTCCTGCCAGCATCTCCTTACATACACATTCTTCCTCTTTCTCTCAATCACCAATGCTTCCCTGCTTTTCCTGTAATTCCATATGGCAGGAGCCAGCATGTCTATATGTTCTCCCTTAGCTTTGCAGAGAAACGGGTAAGAAAGCCTGACAAGCTTTGCAGGATGACAGCAAATTTGTACCTCTATAAACTGTATTAGTGGATTTTTAAATTAATTTGATTGTACCAGACATTTTTACAACAAATATGTTCACAGACTGGTTTTCTGTTCTGGTTGTCCTTTTTTTCCTCCCACAGAACAACACCCTGATCCTAAAATCGTTCAACACAAGCAAGGAAGAGGAAGGAGGAAAAATCGTGGCTCCCAATCACTTGAGAGAGAAGGAAAAAAAAAAGAGAACGGGAAGTATGAAAATGCCTCATAACTGTTAGACTGCTGCTGCCACTCCTCTTGAGGGTCACAGTCACTCACTGCTTTTCCTCTTAACTTGCTCAGGCAGTCCAGGCAGGGTGTCTCAGGTATTCAAACAACAGAGTTCTACCATGACCAGCAGCCCAGTAATGCCCAGAGTGCCCATGAAGGACTGCAGAAGGAAGTGGTCAGACACAGAAGATGCTATCACCAATAGAGCAGACTCAGAAGACTCCAGTCAGGTCCTCCAAAGGCCCAGGAGGGGTAAGTTAAACATTCTGTGGACAGGGAAGATTTAGATAAGAAAGATGTGTACAATCCTGCTTTGGTTTAAAAACCCTTTTCTCTTCCCATGCTTTGTTTCTGCTGTCAAGATAAAACAGCATTTTGATTTAAGGAATCATTCCAAAGCCTTCATGTAGCAAAAGCAGCTATTTGGCAGTACTGAACTCAAGCTTTGCCTGCAGGGTACTGGGTGCTATTGACACTGAACATGATGGAATTTCTCCACAGGAAAGGGATACAGGAATGAACTCAGCAAGGAGAAGGTAAGCTACTGGTCCTCTAAATAGTGGCATGTACTTGTAAGGTTGCATTTAAGGCTAGGAAAGTTAAAATAGTCTAATTAATGTCACTGGACTGTTGTATTCAACATCAAAGACAGGAAGCATTTCTAAATATGCTCCCAAGAGGAGTTCCCAGCTGCTGGAGAGCAAGGCACTCTCAGCAATAGGCAGAGCTCCCCAGCCAAACACTTCACGTACCCTAGAGATTACAAAGGCTTGCATATGTTTGCGTCATGATTTTGATATTTATGTAAAAGATCTAGGCTGGCAGCTTTTTCAGTTCCCATTCACAGAATTAATCCATGTGGTACAATTTTAGTTCCCAGCCTAGGTATAATTAAGGGCAAAAGGGGTAGAACAGAGTTTGTCAAGTGCTGAGAGTAAGAGCTCTCTTCCAAGAGTAATTCTCTAATGTACAGAAGACAGGATGAGAGAAAGGTGAGTACTCCATTGTACATGGTGTTCTTTCTGGATGGATGTCTTCTAGAGGAAAAGGCAATTACTGAAAGATAAAGAAGGCAATAAGGACAGGGTTTTCAACTGCAGGTTTTGTGCCTTGATGCTCCATGGTAGTACATCATGAAGACCTTAAATGTACAGGCACCTGACAGTGGAAATAAGAACTCAAGACTACCACGAGATGCTGAGCTGTCACCTCCCCAGGTCTCCCAAGCACAGGTCTGTTTCCCACAGGCTCACTGGCAGCCCTGACAAATTTCTAGAGGGTTTTGTTCAATCCTCATCATACCATCCATCCTATAATGCTTAGCTGCTTTTCTCCTTCAATCCCAGTCTTCTCAGTCTCCATGGCTCTGTCCAGCCATTTGCAGAGCACAGACAGGAAAACTGAAATAAATACTGTTATTAACCATGTGAATTTAATACTTGATTAACTGGATTTAATCAGATACTGAAAAGACTTGCACAACCCAAGTCAACTGATAGGAAGGGTCAACAAAAAATTTAAATTATACATATATTTTGTATATGCCTTCAAAATCATTGTGTCCGTCAGACTGGTAAGTATGAGTGGATGGAACTGACTGATGAATTCAAACACTGATTAACTTCCATGAACCTCCTGAGTTATTGCTAACACAATGAATAGCTCAGTGTTTTGATAAAAACTCAGAACTGACAAACGCCTCAGGTGTTCCAATAGTACACAACTAGGAGGCAGTAAGTATGTACGAGCTGTTAAATGTGAAGGAAATGAGACCTACTGTTGCAGTGGATCACTAAAAAAAATTTCCTTTGCAAGAGTGTGATTTTCTTAAAATTTCATTTCCCCTGATTTCTAAATGTCTAAGTGTAATTTTTATAATACATTTGTTTGACCTGGAAATAGAAATCATGAAAGCATTTCATTTATTTTGAGCTGCAAAGTTTAACACAACTTTACACATGCATCCATGCTGTCAGTTTATGCATACTGTTAATTTCAACTACTTCAGACATACACACTTTTTTTTTTCAGACATATCTTATCATAATTTGTGGAGCTGTATCTGAAAGTGCTTCAGGTCAGAGATATTTCTAAGACACATGCCTTGCCTGTGCACACTTACAGTACAGACATACTGTAATTATTTGCAAGTCCCAAAGCTTCATGCATTAAATTCTGTCCTCTACCTGGAGATAAAATGAACAGCATTTATCTGGTTTATAGATGTGACAAATTCTTCTGGGCATCTGCCAACTTTGTAATCTGCTTGAACTATAGCTTAAGAACCATATGAGATCACCAGGGCTTCTGCACAACTTCAAAGCTCCCTAAGGCAGAGCTGTGCAGTTCTCAGGCTGAACAAACGTCGCCAGGCTCTGTGCACAGCTTTGAGGCTCCTTGAACTACAGCCACTTGTTCCAGAGGGTTTACAAATTCTATTAGGCATATCTGGAGCACACATAAATTCTAATACACATCAGCTATGTTTCTGCACTAAAAGGAACTTCAACATTCAGAAATAATGGCTTTTAACTACCATTTTACTCTACCAAAACAAATTTCATTTGGTTGCAATTATAATAAAATCTGTAAATAGAAAAAAATTTCTATACCATATTTAACAAAAAGAGGCCCTGGGAGATTGTCCTTGCAGTGAAAGCTGCTACTTATAAAATCCTTTAGTAGGAAAAGCTCCTTCTCTAATTAAAATGCATACCACCATAAGAAAAACTTCTCCATTAGCTAGAGAACACATATTAACATTTTAAAACACCTAATTTCCAGAAGCTTAAATGTAGTTCCTAATCTATTTTAATCTGGAAACAAGTTAGCATCTAAAACTTAATGCCTTCAGCAGTATCAAGACAGCAGGAATGCTCATTTTCTCGAGCACAGCATGCGAACAGACCCAGGTGGACCAGTCAGCAGTGAAAAGTGGGCTTTCTCTTACATAAGTAACTAGGTCATCATCTAATGTCCCTCTGTTACCCTAAAACATGAACTTCATCCTGTGACAGAGTTAAGAACAGATAACAACCAACCTCCTTGACAGATGCCACAGAACAATCTCCATAGCCTTCTCTCCGGTCAAAACAGTAATGACATTGTTTTCCCTTTCTTTTGAACAAATACTTGTTTATGCTGATCTCTTCTTTTTGTTTTACATATTTATATATAATTAAATTCTGAGAACTTCCAAAAATAATTCAGCTTTACTTGAGAAAGATGGAAAACTATAATGAGTCTTCTCAAGCACTGTCAGCAGCATACAACTGGTACTATAAAAAAATAAAAGGAAGTAATAATTATCTGATTTCATTCACACTATCTTAGCTATTGTCTTTATATTGTGGGGAGGGACATACAGTAGACCTCCTTCTTTCTTCCTCCTATTTCTGTCCTCTGTTGTTCTATTCATCCATCTTTAGTTCTAGTATTTCTCTCCCTTCATGCATTTCCCTTAAGGGACTTCTGTTCTCTTCTATTCTTGTCTTAGTAGCTTTCTCATTTCCATTATTACAGCTTTTGTTTCCTTCAGGTTTCAGCTGCTCTTCTGCCCTTTCCTCTTTCAATTTGATGCTACAGAAAGCCAGACGTTCCTCACAGACTTCTGAAACTAACTGAATCTTCTGTTCTCAGGAAACATACTTGTGAATGAAGCCTTTAACCTAAAGCTAAAGACAAAATTGGTTGGTTTCAGTCTCACATAGTAACAAGATCACAAATACTGGCCTGATCACAGGAACAGTTATTCATTGAGGAAGGTCAGTCAGAAGTAACCTAACCTTTTGGCTACTTTAAAAGTACACTTCAAGGAACACAACTGAAGCAAAAGATGCAGTCTAAAAGCAGCTTCTTCTCTGTTTATGTTTTAAAGGGAAGACTTTTACTAAAAGCAGTCTCATTTTTTCAAAAATGCTTACAACCCTTTATACTGGCTTAAACTGGTGTATTCTGGCTGGCTAGAACTAATATGCTGGTAGTGTTAGAAGTCTCATTGTTAGCAAAAACTTTAAGAGAATTAAAAATTATCTATTTGTGCAATTGACATAACTCTTGTCAGATTTGCATTTCATGAAAGAAAACTAGCAAAAGAGCCCAAGATGGAAGACTTTTTCCCATTAATTTTCATTTGTCTCATCTGAAGCTACTGATGACCTTTTTTTTTACCAAAAGCAGGTTGGTCTACTCTATCTTCCCAAAAGCAATACTGGACACAGCTACGCCTGAAGCTTTACATCCTCCTGCCTCCTCTATTTCATGAACCATCACCCTGAAGATAGGCAATGGTTTGTTACACCCTGCTCTGTGGTTCAGTTTCAATTTAGTGTTTCACGACCACAAGGCTTGTTGCACATGCTAATTCTTCAGGGAAAGTGGGAGGGAAAATTGAGTATTTCTGGGATGACAGCAGTAATATAAATCTTTGTTTTGATAACTAAGTGGACACTACTAAAACAAATCCATCTGCATTATAGACTGGGAATCTTACATATTTTGTCACTTTTAATGCTAGCTGTTGTAAAGAGAGCCTAGCAGGCTGCTTTTGCAGTTTGTTGCCCAAGTGAACACCTATGTCTGAGTAGAGGCTGCCTTCCATTTCCTGCTAACCAGACCAGGGCCCTCAAAATGGAATATTTTTATGAGCTTTCACTATTACAGACTGTAACTGACACTTCAAACAAAGTGATAAGTGACATGAAAACAACTGTATTCTGTACTTGTATTTTGCATACAAACTCTCATTTGTGGTGTTTTTCCATCTTTTGGCTCAATGGATTACTGCTGAGTGGTTAAATTGTAAAAGAGTTTCTAATTTTTATTTCATGAATTTACATCTGAGGAATAATTGCGGCCTGCTTACAATAACCACCATAGGTCACTGCTCAAAAATGGACAGATTTTCTTGGATACAGTGTGATTGTACAAGTTCACCAGTTGTGTTTTTTGAGGTTCAGAACAAGAACTGACTGAGGAAAGGGACCGTTCATGGTGAAACTGCAGCATTACATTAGTAACTGGAAAGTCAAAGCCTTGTAAGTGTTTGTGTAACAACAGAAATAAAGTAGTGGTGGTGCACATGTCACCTAAAGTAAGTTCTCTGCCAGCTCTACTTAAGGCCACCTACCTCTCAAAGTCAGAAGTTGAATAGTGTTCAAACTCTACTCACACACAGCTTCACAAACTATAAATGCAAGCAGCAGAAGTTACAATTTTGGAAAGAACCTGAGAGGAAAGAGCAACCCTCCAGGAGGAAACATCTGCCATAGTAATGTCTTCAGAGGAAGAAACACATGGAAACAATGTAGCAGAAGACTTATTTCTATACAGTAAAGGCAGATCCATGTATACGTAATAAGTATTTTTAACTACAGAAATATTTTGATTTGACTTAGAATATATCTGCTTGGGCTTCCATGTTATATTTTTAGTATGGAAACCAGTTAACACCATGCCAACCTGCACACATACTGAAAAGACTGTTTAAATGTAAGATATCACTGTACTCTTTGACACAAACGCTTGTTTGTTGAGCATGATTTCTGGAAAGGTATAAAAGCCATTGGAAGAACAAATTCACTCTTGATTTAATTCTAAGGATTTTCAGCTTTTATGCTACATGTTACCAAAAAGAAAGCTATAACCTGAAGGAGTGAATATCCAGCATTGACTGTGTAAGCTTAAAGATAGATATTTAAAGTCACTACAGTTGTCAGCCAAGGTGGAACTGATTTCAATCTTTGCTGCTCACAAGAGCTGCTGCAGAGGCTACTTACAGTTTGCTTTGATTTAGAGACAGTGGAATCAGATATGTGAAGAATAGAAAAAGCCCCAAAAAACCCTTCCTCTCTATTTTCACAAGCAATCTCTCTGGGCAGTTATGGACAGGTACTGACAGTCTACAGACAAGTTATTTCAGTTTTCCTGAAAATAATTATAACTACTCTTACTTTTGCAGCAAGATTTAATAGCAGATTCTCAAGCTGTTTACAAACGTCCCTGCAACTGAAGTGTAGTTTCCTCCAAAAAGGAGTGATGCGCTCATCCTGCACCAGCTTTTCTGAGCAGGTTTTAGCTGATGCCCTAAAGTTACTATTTTCAGAAGCCAAAATAGCTAAACTTTGACCAGGATCAAAAGACTAATAGTCTTACTTTGTGAATGAAGACTGGAAGCATAGGCAAACTAAATTTTGGTATTTTGCATTTTCAACCCTCATGAAAAAGAAATCTTCACTACATTGTTAGAGTTTAACCTAACACTGATGAAATCTGACAGTTATTCCTTGTGTCTGACCACGGCAGCTTCTAGTTTGAGCGATTCTCCAAAGGTTTTCTACTGCTTTACAGGAGTTAAATAAGTATTTAACCTCATTTCACAACCAGAAAAACTGAGGCACAGCAACAGCTTCCTTCCATGGAAACTTCTAGTTAAAAGTGAAAGATGCATGTGATCTGCAAAGAAACTACTGATATACCTAAGGCCACAGGAAGTGCTGATGTCAAAACCCCGAGCCGAGTTCAGGAGCTGCCACCTCCTTAGCCTGGTTGTGAACCATAGTTCCTCGCCCTCTGGACCTGCAACCTTGATCCCACCATCACGTTTGGCAGACTGGCTAGGTCTTTGGCAGCTCAACGTGGTCACCTCCTACCCATCCCTAGGATCTACATTACAGCCAGATCTCTGGAAAATCTGTTTTATTGTAGCTGTTTCATACCGGGAGAGATGTAGCTTTGTGCGAGAGGATGAGGTGGAGAAGGCAAGAGAAATTCATCGGCACCTCTGTTACGAAAACCCAAACACCATGCTTCCTGGTCTCGTGTGGCATTTGTTGGGCACTCCATAAAAGTGTCAATCAGCGTGAAACTATTTAATTTATAATCTTAAGGCAAAAAAAGGGAGAGGTAACATGGCTGCATTTTGAGCCACGATTAAGGTTCCAAAAGACGGAGAAATACGAGGACCCTTGTGCTCCTCAAACAATGAGCAGAGATTATAAAACAATCTAAGCGTACTACCCCAACTTATCTCCATTACGCAAACAGTAACTGGGAAAGCGTCCTGGGGGTGCCTTACATAACTCTTGCTCTGAGCCCCCCGTGGCACCCGGGGAGCTGATCTTTCCCCCGAGCCCGACCGCAGCCGCGGCTCCGCGAGTGCCGTGCGGGAGCTCCCCGGGCTGGGCGCAGCCGGCGGGCGGCGGCAGCCGCGGAAACTTTGCGCCGCAGGGGCCGGGCAGCGGCCGCGGCAGCGCCGGGGGAACCGGGGGGGCTCGGCAGAGCCCCGAGCCTCCGCCCCGGCGCTGCGAGGGAAGCGGCCGACGCGAAAGTTGCACCGGCCGCCTCTTCCCGCCCGCCGGAGACGAGAGGGCGGCGGCCTCCGGGGGCAGAGGGACGGCGGCAGGGGCTGCACAGCGCGGGCTGGGGCGACTTACCCATGGTGCCGCCGCGGCCTCCTCCGCCTCCTGCTGCTGCTGCTGCTGCTCCTGCAGCCGCGCCTCTCCGCCGGCGCGGAGGGAGGCGCGGGAGGCGTGTACGCGGAGCGGGGCGCGGCGCGGAGCCTGCGTGCGGCGGGCTATGAGTCAGGGCAGCACATCCGGGCACGGCCGGGAGACACCCCGCCCGACAGCCCGCCCGCCCGCCCGGCCGCACCGAGCCGCCGCCGCCGCCGGGGGAGGGTGGGAACCGCGCAGCGAGAGAGGAGGCGGCGCGGGCCGGCGGCAGCGCCCCCGGCTGGGCAGGAGGCGGCGGCGGGGCGGGGCCGCTGGCAGCGCCGCCGCCCCCGGGCCTCCTTTGTTACCGGCGCTGGGGTGGGGCCCGCCGGGTACTGGGGCTGCGCTCAGCACATCCCCGCTCCGCTGTGTGTTCCTCGGTCCGCTGGGAACGTGGGGTGGTTTAAACACAGCGCTTGCCGTTTTAAAGTTCATATTTAATGATACGGGCTCAAAGGAGGAGCGTTTTCCATGAAGGAGGGGGTTATGCTGGATGGATAATGGGGGGTTTTTTGAGGTGGTCTGTGTAAGGAAAAAGAAGTAGCAGGTGATGTCCAACTGCTGCATATTTTGCTGAACCAACATGACAGGTTTTACACCCGAAATTGAAAGGCACCTGGTAGTTCTGTGTGGAAGGCATTTTTACCAAGAAAATTAATGTCTGTGTTTAGTGGTCCCGATCCCTTTCTGCCCTCGGGTTCAGAACCTGTAAAGTAAGGAACAATAAGGAACTGTTCTCTGTTACAGTTCTTATAGCATTTTCTGTGGGAAACATTTGAGGGGGAAGGAGATGCTGAACTGAGGTAGCTTTTGTGGCATTTGCCAAATCTCCTCCTGGTGATGTATTCATGGTATTACCTGAGTAAATCCTAAAGTGTGGTAAATAGAGTAGGACCACAGAGTGTGGTAAGAGGGTTTTGCTTGCTGTGTAGAAATGGATAGGCCAAGGACAATTCTGATGAGTGATGCAAAAAAAAGTTTTAGTTGAATCATCCCCCACAGTGGCTTCACAAGTGACACCAGTAGTCCCTCTCACCAGCAGTCAGCAGCTGCCAGGGATTTCCTCTCTGGAACACATCCCAGGAGCTTTCATGCCTGTAAAAGGGCAGTGTGATGTGACAAGCAAAGAATAATTCATCAGTCTTTCTGCAGAGTCCAGACTGAACATGTTGGTCTTTATCCATTTACTTTGCTATAGTCCTATGATTCACCACCTCTTTCCTTAGGACACAGCGGAATTTTGTGGTTGACTTCAGCAGGGTTAACCACTGTTCCACTATGCAGAACTCGACACTGAAGATGTGTAAATTTATGATCAACTGATGCTGAAAATTAGTATGTTTTATAAAGCTGGACAACACAACCAGTTTTGTAACTGTTTTCATTGACTGAGACTGCAGGAAATTCAAACCAGAACATGCTGAGTTTTTAACTGCAGGGTTTATCTAATTCAGTACTTTAAAAAACCATAGGTTTCTTAAATGAGTCTAAGTGGTGAAAAGCTGGGGTTTTTTTATTCTGCTTTCCTCTAGTTTCAAACCTTGTTTGAAATTCATCTTTGTCCTATGTTTTTACCTCTATTTCTTTCACTCAGCAATAAATTTTGCTTTGGCTTTATAACTGTGTCCCAAATGTCTCCTCCACTTGTCTGGAGAAAAAGGCAGTGAAATTCTCTTCTTAATGATCTGTCTTTGAGGGGTCATGGAAGATATATTCCACATATTCTTTCTTGTGGGATAAACTGGAGAAACTGTAAAATGCTCAGGTTTCTCTAGTTTACTTACATGTCCTAACTGAAATGCACATGCATACCTTTGCAAGACCTAGAAAGGTAGGACCATTGCCTGCTTCAAAAAAGGATTTTGAGGGCAGTGACTTCTAAAGAATTCTGCTTTCAAAAACACTTCCAGAAAGACACTATAGAATGTCTTTGATTTTAATTAGTTTCAGTGGATCGAAAAGAACCATGCAAAACTAGGGAGACCTTTTGTTCTTTTGACTGAATACTTATTAATTCTAGAACAGAAAGTGAAAGCTCTAAACAAGCTGATGGCTCGATTTTTGTCAATCCCTTAATTAGGTACAAGATTACACCAGGAAAAAGGGGTGTTGTTAAAAAAAAAAACCCAAGTCCTCCCATTCTTAAAGTTGACTGAAAGGTCCTGCATGTATGGTTACACATGGAATAGTTCAAGAAGAGGGAGAGGAATCCTCATGAGACGAATGTCCATCCCCAAAAGACTGTATAGAAGTTTTGTGCCCTTAGGCTTAGATAGCATATGTAGAGAAGATAAGACACAAAATCAGTGTCCTGACTTTTTTAAATGTGATCAGCACCTGCAAACTGTGGTCCAGTGATACCTGCTAGAATATCTCATTAAAAACAATGATATTAGGATACTCCTGATGTATTCCTGAAGGAAAAAAAATAATTAAAATCCAGGTTTTTGAGAAAAACAGGCAACTAGAAACAATGTATTGGGTTGCTGGTGAGGTTTGCAGTAGAAATTGGAAAGAAACCTGTACAAGTGTTTTCTGTGGATTTCAGAAGTTGTTTGATTTCAGTAGTGGGGGAAAGACTGAAAAATTTGTTCATAAAAATATCCTTTAGAACAGCTTATCACTGCTTTTCTTTCTGCACTTCTAACGCAGCTGTGAAAATTGAGTTGTAGACTACAGAAATTAGGAAGTTATTAATAAGTGCTTTCTCTGCACTCCCAAACATTGACTGTGTCTGATATCCTGCAAGGAAATGGAAAATTTTCTTTGACCAAGTGACCTTCCAGTGCTTACTACTTCATGAATGTTCTTTCTCAGATCTTGCACCAATTTCAAATTCTCAGCACATCTCCTTGAAAATCTTCTCACATACATTATACCATTTAATTTGGCACAAAGGCACATGTAAGGAATATATTCTAAATTGCCTCTGTATGGATGCTAGAAGGCTACATGAGTAACAGGAGCATGCTGGGATACTCAAATACGTAAGGAAATACCATATGCTGCTCTACTTTAGTGGAAGTCCCATCATCTGATGGGAATGGCCTGTCACAGCTTGTTCAGTAATGAAGGGAAAAGAAAGCAAAAGTGTGGGTAGCACTTTACCCCTGTTAGAGGCACAGGCAACATTTTGAATCCTGGCACCCTGAGAAATCTCAGTTTTTGTAAAACTAGAGGTCAAAATAGTGCAGGGCTATCTGTGAGCTTGCATATGAAAATAGGACAAGCTACTTCTTGAGACCTTCCCATGGTATGTGAATGGGGAGACAATAAAAGTGTGCAGAGGGAAGAGAACTCCCAAGGGATAGGAGTACTGACAAGTGGCTGGCAACCTTCTCCCTGAAGGTAAGCTGCCTCCCATGGTCCATGGGATAGGAGCAGTTATTGACTGAGAAGTGAACACCTTAATTTTTTCTATGATAACTCATTCATATTCCCATATCTACTGTGTAAGTATTAATGATAAATCCTTTCTGGTAAGTTGAAATTTGAAAAAGGCACCTGAAAAAGGTAATTTAAAAATTACCACACAGTCTGTGGTAATTGGGAGTGGGGCTGTGGCCAAGCCTCATCCCCAATGGGCTACAGCTGTGAAAAGCAGGTGAAAGCAATGAGCCATGGAGTGCCCAGGGGCACTGACCAACCACCAAAGGGAGCAGAGAGCACACAGGGGCAGTGCATATAAGATGAGGACTGTAAAAGTTTGGGCTGAAGAACAAAAGGAGTCGATGGTTGCGGTCTTTTGAGGGGATGTTGCTCTCTATGGGTTGAAGCTTTCTGGGATTGTATGGTGATGCTCTGTGCGTCGTGGCTGTCTCAACTGCGCCAGATGCTGTGGCAGGTACCCTTTCTATTTCTGAGTGCAATTTAAATGCAAGAGTGGCTGACCTTGGAAAATGGAATCTGAGGAATGAGTTGTTTTTTAATGCCAAACTTTTAAAAAACAATGCTTAAATCTGTCTGAAATACAAAAGGTCTGTATGTGAGTTTGTATGCTTTGTGTGTTATGCTGCAAGGCTGCAGTAACCCTTTCTGCCCTAAAAAATTGGGACTTTTTTCAATGACTGTGTTTCCATGTGTATTGGGGATAGTAAAAATGGCATGTGATGTTTGGTACATTCCTAACTCATGAAGTTACGGTGGGTGCAGGCTTGACTCACACTTTAGAGCTGAAAGAAATTTCTTGCATTGTCAAAAAGGACTTTCTTTCTCCTTGCTCTCAAATTTACCTGGACAGTTGTATTGTGTTTTGTTTTCTTGTTAGGGTTTTGTATTTGTTATGGCTTTTTCTACAACCCTCAAGAAGAGCTAGGAGAGCAACTGAAGGGGAAAATTGTTCTAAGATTATTTTATCTGTTTGAAATCTCTTTGAATGACCTAGTCATAGGGTCTGGGCTTGGGGAGGACTTAGCTTCCAGGTGAGATTGGTAGGGGCCTTGCTGATATTTGCTTTTCCCTTCACTATGGAGCTGGTTTGCCAGCTGGACTTCTGTCTGTAAATCTCACCTAACTAGTATCCAGGTGTGCAGCTGTCTTGGGTAGCAGAATTTGGGTAGGTGATTGCTGTTCCTCAGTGATGGCACATAGCTGCATCTGACTAAATCCCAGTAGGGCTCAGGTGAGTCAAGTCAGACTAATTATGAAACATCTAGGCTAAATTGTGGGCCCAATGGCCTCTACTGGTATTGTGCTCACAGAAGTTATTCACAACAGCTGTGAGACAAAAAGTTGAAAAGGATGAAGGAGAGTTCTGGAGAATTTATATTCCTTTTCAAGGCTGGTGAGCACTCAGCTTCCCTCAGCAAATTTAAATACCATGAAATGAGAGGGGTTAAAATATTCACCAAAAATCAAGTTTCTCTGCAGATATTTCCGACTTTCCTGTAAGAATATTCTTTCCCACGTGGACTGATATAATATCCTAATTTTACTGTAGTTCCTTATTAATCCAGAGGTGTGTGAGCTACATTGCACTAATCCCCTTTATTGATTCACAGTGCTCTTTATGAGTAAGTGCTAATACACAATCAGGTTCTTGTATAAAGGCTTATTTGGGGGTTGTTAGATGTACAAAGCAATTATACAGTGCTTTTTATTTTTAATTGTATACCTTTAGTACTTCTGCACTTGCAGATAAATGTTTTTAGGCTAAAGCTAATGTAGGGAATACATCTGCAGCAGAGTTTGCTATGCTGAGTTTATTTTAGTAGTATGAGGCATTTTATCCTTAAATATTATTTAGTACAGCACAAATAATACTCCTCTGTTAGGATAATAATGCCCTATTTGTTTCTCTGCTTCCATTAATTTCTATAATTTAAGGCAATTAAAAGTAAGCTCTGTAAGTAACTTCTAATTTGTGAAAGCTACAGTAGACATGATAATACCAGTGGAAATAATTTGAATTCTACCTGCGCAATATTAATGATAATAGCAAAGCTGTTTTTAGGTAATGCCACTGTGTTCAGCCCTTAGTGATGCCTAAACCATAAGCTTGCAATACAAGGAAAAATACATTTTAAAGTAGAGTTATAAAAAATTTGGTTTGAAATATCACCTTTTTACTTCTTAGGTGGTATAGGCAAGTTATGTTGGTCTGTGATTGTGTGGTCATGAGCATGCCCATTCAACAATTGATGGGGAACAAGTGATCTGTTGTTAACTGCCTGTATTTTGCTAGAACCAAATAGCCAAAATCCCTAAAAGTCCAAGAAAAATCCCACTATCCCTCAGTGCCAGACAAAATACTGCATTGCTTTACCAACATCACTATCAGAATTTAAATAAGACATTACAGAGATTTTTTACAGCCTTTTTTTGCTTAAATCTTTCTGCCATTTTTCAGTACTGCAATTCAGGGAGATTGGGCTTCCTTGGTGCTCTTTATTTTGACTCCATTTGCTTTGTCCCTGTCAGGAAATAATTTTGCCACATGTGATGACTGATTTAATTCTGATTGAAGTTAGGAAATAGTGTATTTGTCAGATGACTTTCTTCAGAGGCATTTGCAACTCTGAGGTAGTGAGTTATTGCCCACAGCATTATTGGTAGTGTTAATCTGGATCTTCCTTTCTCCAGATTAACATGACCAATCTTCTTCTGCCTGGATTGTGTCCTTTTAAAGCCTATTTTTTGTTGAGGTAGGTAAAATATGAACTCTGTAGTTTTTAATTTTTGGTTCATTAGTATAGGAGTTCAGGCTGTATTTTAAGGTAGCAAAAATGGTTTAGTATGTTTATGTGGGAAGGACCCTGTATGTTCAGTGGTTCCTTAGCTGTAAAACTGGCTATAGATTGCTTTGAATTTCATAAAACTAACTTTCAATATATGCATCTACCTATCTTCACAAATATTTAATGTATGTCTATCTACATGCATAAGTGTGTTCATATATAGTTATTTCTGGGATATCTTAAAAGTATGAATTCCATATGAATGGAAAAAAGTGGGTTTTTGCATTTGTGGGAGAATGAAATAATAACTTTGAATACCACAGACAAAATCCTTAGGCTTACATTTTTCCATGCTACAGAATTAGTCATTTTCCCAAAGAAGTTAGTCTTCACATTCCTGTTGAAGACAGCATTTTGCTGCAGCTGCATGCCTTAGTCTTTTCTGGTTTTTTTGGTTTTTTTCGTTTGTCTTTTTGTGCCTTAAGCTGCTGCAAATCACATTTCTCTGACTGAATTCCAGAATGTAAATAATTAGTTATATCTTGTTTCTGGGTCTTGGGGGAAGAGCCCCCTTTACCACCAGGCAACTCTGGGTACATCCTGGTAATCAAAGTAACTTTTTGGGTTGTCATTTTTCCTGGGAAAGGTTTCAAAATTCATAATGTATTTGAGATACTTGAAGAAATTTAGCCTGCAATAACATTTATCATATTTCTAGCTGAAATTGTGCAGTTGGGCAATTCTGAGAATGAATTTTCAGATCGATGTTGAGTTCTGGTCTGAGCTGCTCACTCTCAAGTTTTTTGGTTTTTTTTTAAATTTCCTTAGACCATACAGCTGAAGAAGTTGGGGTGGGAAAACACATTATGCTGTGAAAGTGCTAATGTATATCAGCACATGTGTGTAAAATGTGCACGATAGAGCTGTAGCTGTAAGGTGCTGCTTTAGGCAATGAGGATGCTGGTCTCCATGAAGGGTGGGGCAAGGGCCTCAGATTGCAAATTTTGAATTTGTTTTTAATGTTGAAATCTATGTGCCAACAATGATATTACTGATAAACCCACAACCATTATAGCATTAAGAATAAACTGTGGAATTTCTAAAGGAAGACAGTGGTTTCCTAAACTAGAATTAGGGAAAATCTGCACCTAGACACCAGCAGTGAGGCCATTATCTCCTCTGAATATTTTAGCAAGTGCTTAGCAAGCTTGCCTGTTCACTGAGGCTGAGAATTTCAGAAGAGCAATTCTGAGACACTCAGATGCCCACAAGAGCTACTCTCAAGATGTTGAGGCATTTCACTTTGATGCTGCTTGAAAAGTTAAATCTAGATGTTTGATTCTGTGGATTTCTTAGGATTCACTTCAACAGAGGGCTTTATATCTCATCGTGTTTGTTATCAGTTTCTCCTTCCTTAATGCCCTTCACTTTTCCTCAAAAAGGGCATTAATCTACATATACAGTAGTAGGACCTCTCAAAAGTTTCAAATGTGCTAAACCAGTTTCACTGAGCCAGGTTTATCACTTCTTGTTTCCTTTTCTAAGGTTTGGTCCATGTTCAAAACTAAACCTAAGGATATTTCAGTGTAAAAAAATATTCTTACTTTCCCCAGTGGGAGTGGAAATACAAAACCAGTATAAAAATTATGCTTATGAGAACAGGTTCAGTTGCCTCTAAGTTCCTTGGGTTGTATGTAAGACTTTTGACTTGGGAAAGATGGAAATTTCAATACCACAAGCTGAGGAATAATACAGGGCATCAGGATTGCTGGTGCGTGTGGAAGTGTTGTTACTTAGTCTAGACTCTTGAAGATGATATCTGAAAGGGCTGTGAGGATGGTTGGGCTTGATGGATGATGATTCCAGCTGATGCAGCAGTTGGACTATGAAGGGACTAGAGAGTAAGACATACCAATTGTAGTGTAAACTTAGACCTGAGACCAAGAAAAAAATATTGTCTATTATACTCCAGTTTGTGGGAGAAACCTGATCTGGTGTATCAGGAGAAAAGAATACAATAGAGACTAAAAGAATCTGACACTTACAAAGCAAGATGGAAAAGGATTTGTGGTCAGCAGTAGTGTTCTGACATGTAGGGAAAGCTGCTGATCTAGAAAACATCCTGGCTATAGCAGCAATAAGAGAGGATCAGATTATAGGCAGAAGTTAATGGTAGCAAAACTAGAAATGCAGAGACTTTATTTGTATTCCTTCATTGTCTCCTGGACGAGCTACCCAAACAAAATACAAAAATAATTTAATTACAATTAAATCAAATCCACACTGTTGAATCATTTAAAGATTATTTTCATCAGTGTTGTAGGCCAAAGTCTGGGTTACTCATGTGGAAGCCTCAAAATTGACGTAATATAAGAAGGTGCAAGAATAGAAAGTTTGACTGTTCTTGTTGTTACTGAGGAGAATATTGTGGGACAGATGTGGGACTGTGACACATTTGTGTTCTGACTCCATGTGAAGGAATTTGGACCTTGTTTTCCAGGAACTGTATGGGTGTGCTTGGGGTACTCCTGGGCAATTGCAAATCAAATGCTGAGCATGACCCTTTAAAAGAGTAGATGTAGGCTATGTATTGTACAGGTACATTTGTCTTCACAGTCACAGCTTTATTTCTAAAAACTGCTAGATAGCTCCTTTTCCTAATAACAGGTATTAATGTACTGGTTTTACTCATCAGGCTCTCTAATTTTAAAGCTTGGAGCTGATTTAAAGCTGCCCTATTTTAGTGCTGTGTATCTCTGATAGCATATTTTCCCCACCACCAGTGTTAATTTAGCCTGTCAGGCATTGTGACACTGCAAGACCGTGCAGGTACTTCTCATGCCTGAAAACATTATCCTGAACACTGCAGGTGGGGGTGGAAGTTGCAGCAAAGGTAATTACCACACATCTTGATCTTCTAGGCAGTGGAGATTGTGGTTAGGGGGGGTTTTCCTCGGGGGAGAAGGGGGAGGTAGGAGTCAGCAGCGCTGACTTGGTGCACTCTGTGTTTTTGGCGTGGTGAGGAGAGCTGCAGCAGCACACGAGCTGCCATCTGGAAGAGGACATAGCAATGAGGGGGGGTACACTGATGCTGCAGGGGAGGTCCTGGGAGGGAGAGCCTAGAGAGAAGGACATTTAAAAATGAAAATTTTATAAGAGGTGTGTTCATATTTTGGCGTTACAAAGAAAATTTTGATTTAAATGGCAGTTTCCCACTACTGTCTACTATTGCCTTTCTTACAGTCCTGAGCTCCCAGTCACCTCAAATGGTACAGTGGTTTGCCTGTTGATGGTTACTGTATAAAAAAGTCTCTTATTTGATCCTAGTCTGCATTCAGGGACAACCCTATATGTACCTATATCTTAGTATTTTTAGTTATGAGGACCTCTGGAGTTGCAACAAAAACACTGTTGTCAACAACAAACTGAGAGGCCTTTGAAAAATTAGCTTTGAAGTCTTAAACTTCTTGCTGCAGGGCTGATTACAGCTGCACTTCTTGATGGCAAGAACTGCAAGAATGTTTAAGTGAAAGAATCGGTTTCAAGTAATGATTTGTATCTATATATCTGCTTTGTATTGCTGGATTTTGGATTTTTTGATGTTATGTTTGAAGTTATGGCCTTTTTCTTTGTGTATGAAGCTGATAACTAACCAAGATTTAAATTTTAAATTAGCTTTAGGGGCTCTTAATTAACAGGCCTTAAAACAATTTATTTTTTGACAGGCCTAGATAACAAATGAAAAATTAGCAGGGGAAAAAAAAACTGACGAACCAGTGTAGTCAAAATGGCTATTTGCTTTTCTGTTTACTTGGATGCACTTGTCCTGTATGAGTCTTTACTGGCTGTTTTATTAGAGGAAGTTTTCTAAGTTCCTGCGAATGTTATCGTAAGTAGAGGCCCAGTGAGACTGCTGCTTAGTGAAAGCATATTGCCCTCCTTTCTTGGGTTTGCATTAGTGATGATGAGTTTCTGGAGCTTTCAGAGCTTCTTGCCAGAAAGATAAGGCTATCATGTCTTTGCTGTTGTCGTTCATTATAGTCGCTGCTGCTTGGTGATGTGCCAGGAATAGTTCAGGGATTAGCTGGAGCCTGGCCTGTGGTTACACCTGTGCGTTATGCTAATATTGTGAAAAGAGTGGACTTGGATGTAATTCACAAGTACATTCAAGTGAAGTATGTGCAAATAAAATATTCAAATCTCGCCTGCAGATTAATGGTGATGTAGGTCTGAAAACTCTGAAATCTCCTCTGTTGCAAAACGCTTAAAATTGCATAGTTGGAGAGCTGTGCCTGCCTCATTGTGTAGAGAGACAACCTTATCTTTTTGTTCCTTTTTTTCCTCCTGCCCATCTGATACTGCCTTGTATACGTCGTAGTTTTGCTAGTTCACATCCTCAGCAGAGGCTGTAGGGCTGTGTGTTGTGCAGGGAAGCCTCTTCTCCTCTTTGTGCTTGTCTGCCTCCAGGTGACCTCTGTGTCTCCTCTAGGACTAACAGTGACACCTGAGCCTTCATGGAAGTAGCTGTGTGTTCTGACAACATCAATGCTCACCCAAGTCTAATGTGGGCTCAGACTCCTGTGGGATCCAAGGCTATCAAAATTCAACATCACAAACGGCTTATCTACATAAAGGATCTGGAAGTGAGAGCAAACAATAACCAGTGAATGGCATAGCAATAGCTTATTACCCTGATAAATTGGAAGGCTTGCAAGTGAAAAGTCCTTGGGTAATTTTACAGGAGGGAACAAATATAAATAACTGGAGCCTTCAATAACTGTAACTTCTGCCTCAGAGTTTCAATGGAATATTTCATCTGCTTTCCCCTGATACCTTACTCTACCAAATTAGAAGCATTATTTATTAAGATGGTTGTCAGAGTCTAAAATAAGGGAATAATGTACTGCAGTTCCTTGTAGGCTTTTGGACCCCTAGGTCTTTATTCTGGCTGAAAAATTCTGCTGTTCCTGAGGTTGCTTATTTTAATGGATTTTTTTGTTCTTGTTGTGCAGGGCAGATAGGATACAATCACTTCAATATGAACCAAAAAAGTCATAGATCATGTTTTAGTGGAAGTTAAGCATTTCCAAAGCTTCAGACTTTAGGGAGCTGAAACTGCCTTTCCAACAGCCCAGCTCTTTTCCACAGGGTCAGGCTTTTGTTCTCAAAGAAGATGAGTCAAACCCTGCTAACTGGCTTTATAGAACTCGGAGCTCTAGGAATTCTGCTGTCGTGGACTTTTTAGCAGAGCTTTTTATTTCCCAGGCAAAAACTCATTTGCATTATGGTATTGTTATGTGTTTTCCTTTGATCTCCTACTTTGGATTTCTGAGACTGAGTGCTATTTTTTTACTTGCAAATCTGCATTGCCCCAGGATATGAGAGGTTTGTTTGAACTCATTTAATTGGCCAGTGATGTGAAAAATGATTGTTTTCTGTATTGAAAATGAGTTCAAATAACCCCTTCATGGAGTCCTTATAACCTACTGTAACTTTCCATGCATTTTTACTGACTCAGATGTGTCTTGTCTGGAAGGAGAATGAACACTTCTAATCTTTTCCATGTTTGCAGCCATGATTTTTGGGTTTACAAGACATCACCATAAAAATATAGAAAAATGAAAAGATAATTAACCATGCTTTCCTGTGTTTTTCTTTCAGTGCAAAAGATACAGTTCCAATTAAATCGAAGGAGATCATCTCAATAGATATGTGCTTAAGAATAAAATAGAGTTTGCTTTTTAAGCTTTCTTTCATGCTGATTTATATTATAATTTTGAAGAGGTTGCCTTATATTTTATATGGTGGTTTTGGACAAGAAGGAAAACATCCCTTTTTATTCTTTGAAAAGCCTGAATGCAACACTCTAACCTGTAGTGTAGAAAACCTCCATGACTGGTCTTAAAAAAGAAGAGGCTTTATTAAGGTATTTTTGTTAGCATTCATGACATCTTAAAATTGCTTGTTGATTTTTTTAGAATCTTAGGAGAAAGCTAGAAGTGTATGAATTGAACTTGACATTTTCTACTGACATCAGAAATACACTGAACTGCTGTTCAGTGGAGTGTTTTCCCTATCAGCTTTATCAACACTTGTAGGTTCCCCTACCTTCTCTTTTGTCTTGCCTCACTGTAGAATGCTTGCCTGTGATGTTTTACTGTGTTCACAATTGCCAAGTCCTGCAGCCAGAGGTTGCACATGTCCTTTGAGTCCTATTTAAGGGGAACTTGTCTCTGCCTTGTAGGTGGGAGGGTGTTATCTCGAGATTGAGGAAAAGATGGCAATTTACTTGGCTGCTGTGCTGTTCAGAATCATTAACTCCAGCTTTTTTTTTTCCCACTCTCTCTGCTCTGGACTTAAATCATGTACCAGAAATGAGCTTGGTTATATATAAGACTTTAAAAAAAATAATCTTCAGGTATAGCTGGTCTGTGTGATCCTAAGTGGTTTACCCAATGTACTCAGGGAAGGCTCAATGCACAGATTTGCTGTTGTCTCTTGTAGCAGTTCTTTAAGTGGAATTAGTCCAGGCTGAAACTTGCAATTGCTAAGTGAGAGGAATATTATAATGACACAAGTGGCTATGTTCATTGTGGTACACCTGCTGTCTTGGTTTTTTGTGGTTGCTATGCCTTTGGAGTTGTGTTTTGGTGTTGAAAATAATAGGTAATCTTACTTCCTACTCTTTAGAGCAGTTCCTCAATTATAGTAGTTTTCTTCAGTTGGGTAGGAACTGTGATAATCTTTCATCATGTGGGCTTAAATTTTTGTAAGGTGTATTAACTGAGCAAAATGGTGATGAACAAGTCTGAGGAAAAAACTTATTCTTAACTCCTGAAATGTGTAGGGAACTTGTGCTATTTCACTGTGTAGGATGAAGGATGTAGGAAGAAGGATGGCCAATGTTTATCGTTCTAATTTTTGACTTCTAAAACTTACCAAAGTAATTCCTGTGTATGTGTTTGGTCAGTTGTAGGGCTCTTGGTGGTCTTGACTGTGTTCTGGCAGCAAGGTGTGGGTGCTGCTGGCTGCTCTGCCAAGGCACACATCAAAGATGTTATTTTTGAGGGCTTTGCAAAGTGTTCAGCAGACGTTCTCTATAGCAGAATTAACTTGTCATGCTTGGGCTTGCTAAAGTGAAATTCCAGACTGAAACTAGACTGTCACTTGTGTCTCATCACAGATAGTGCAAGAAAATAATTAGGAAGGAAAAAGAGCAGACAGACTGCGTTCCAGGCATTTTATGCTGTCTGTCTCTATTTTAGGGTGAACATGAACCACAGATAGAAGTATCCAGACTGGGAGGGATGTATGCAATGCCCTGTCTCCTTTTAGATTTCTTTGGAGAAAAAAATCCAGGCCTATAGATTTAGACTATCAAATTGCCATCTTTCATGTTCTACTTCTCAGAGTTTATTGAAGAAGAAATACTCCAGACAGCAAGCACAAGAAATGTTATGGGTTTGCTGTGGTTTATTTCTGTACATGATTTATATTTGAAACAATCTAAAATAAATGGTTGCAAAAGAGATGCAGGAAGTTAGTCCTTGAGCTGTTCTAAGGATGGCCTCCTTGCAAATATTTACAGCCTGTGGGCTATCCTATATATCCAGAAACAGATTTGGCAAATGTTTTGTATGTAATCCCCAGTAAAACTTCAGTCTTCCATTTTAATAAGAGATTTCTGTACTGCTGCGTCTTTAACACCATAGGTAATATGTTTCAGCTAAATGTATCTGTGTTCTCACTTCTTTTGGTGTTCTGACTCTATTGAGTCTTAATCAGAACATATTTTATTTTTTTTCTTTTTATGTAAGTACTACGTTTTTCCCCAATGTACCACATATAGTACCCTATTAAAATCCAGATTTGGACATAAATAAGACTTCAAATATGACTTAAAGTTGATAAAACCCAGAAAAATACTGATGGCTTTCATATTTGTCCTTTGTTAAAGAGGAAAAAGGATAAAAGAGCTACCCCAGGATAGCAGTTCAATGCAAGCTCCTGGTGTGGACAGGCTGCATTCACACCCTTGTGAGTTCTGGGGTAGCTGCTCTTGGCAGGCAAACCCTCAGATCAGTTGACAGGAATGATGTCTCATCAATGTACGTGTGCGTATCTTGATTAAGGGTACACGTTGTTGGAGCTGACAGGAATGTCAGGCTCTTTAGATTTCCAGAAATTCTCTAAGCCTGACAGATATGAGGCTGGTGTTGGCTGAATACATTGAGATAATTTTTCACAAAAGATGAGTCATTCTTCTTCCTATATGAATTAGTACCTCTTCCAGAATCTGAATTTACCATTCCTCTGTGAGATTATTTTTTTAAAAATTATTTATAATTCAGAGACAGAGCTGTATATTTTATACTATGTAACAGACACTTAAATGCAAGAGTATGCCATATTTTTAAGACCTACAGAGGATTTTTTAATTCAGAAAAACCCACTAAAGTCTTATTGAGTGTTACTAAGGACATATATTGAGATGCAAGTATATCTAATGGAAGAAAATCTGTTATTTTTCTGGGCAGAGACAGAATAACTATTAAAGCATGACTAAACCTTGGAAAATGTTAAATGTTCTGTAGCTGAGGGAAAGGATGTTTATCCTTGTCTTTCTAATTGCTTCATTTAAGTTATATCTTATCCAAAGCTTTAAAGAGCAGATCCAAATATTGTGTGGTACTATGACTTTAGTAAATAAAGATATGGGGTTTTTTTCCCCTTTAAATACAAAACTAACACACTAATGAAATCCTGCGTGCGGAAGCAATTTTATAAGGAAGAGATGCTTTAAACATATATAACTGGTAGTAGCTGTCACCTTTATGCAGACATTAGTTTGTCAGTAAAATAGGTATTGTTTAACTACATCCATTGCATGTTAGGATGTAAACCCACTTTTCTTTCACAAACTTGGTTCAAGTAGTCATTTAGGTCAGGTTTGCGCTGCAGAGTTTTGCTGGCATAGCTGTTGTTACTTTTATTGAATGGTTGATAGCCACTGATTTTCTTTCATCTTTTATTCATAATAATCCTTTTATTTGTATACAGTTGTCAATAAAATAGCCTTTCAAGTAAAAGACCCTGGAAGTCTGAGGTCTATGTGCTGGAGGGGGAATAGATACTAATGAGCTTGGTGAGAGAAACAGACTTGTACCTCGTGAGAGGTTGTCAGGGAAATTAAATGGGACTGGGCATGAGGTTTCAGGCATGGGCTGAGCCTAATTACGGCTCTCGGACAACACTGAGGAAATGCTTTGACTGCTGCATCTTGGACTGATAAGGAAAGGGATCTAAAAGATATCAAACGCTCTTGTAGTGATGATAATGGGGGCAATTTTCATAATACTTGGACAATAATTGCTGAAATTGAGTATTTTGGTAGGAACAATGGTTTTAAGCTAAAGAGTTGTGTTATAGTTCAGTTGTCTCAGTACCAAGTACAGCTTAATATTTACTAGTTCAGTGTTAATTTTCTGCCAACATTAATTTTGATTACAGGCATTAGAACTGGATGTTGCCCTGGCATAGATAGATACAAAAACACACATACAGAAGGATTCTCTTTTGCTGCATCTGGTCCTTAGTTAAAGCAGCACAAAAATCTGTGTGGACAAGCCAGAAATGAAAAATAAGTATAAATAAACATCAACAAAAAAATTATCCCAAAATGTAACTTGGTGTTCTTCCTGAGCCTACTTGCATTAACCAGATGTATGAGCAGCCAAGGGTTAAACCCACAGAAAGTGGCTAAACCCAACTTTTTCAGACTTTTCAGTCTTTCCACTTCAGTGAAACAAGGGAATAAGTACGGGCTGCATCTTGCACTTCTTTCAGTCTAGCCTCTAATCAAGGATCTGCTTTTTTCTTTTGCAATGGATAACACAGGGCTTAAGAGACTTCAGTTAAGAGGGACATGTGCATTAATCCAGGGCTTTATCTCCTCTTAGGCTGTCAAATATACAGATCCTTAATAATACCTCCTCTTTAGCATCTCACTGATGTCTTGATCTGTTTCCAGCATGAAAATTCAAGCTGTAAATTGTCTTAGTGGTTAGATCTTATTTAGGATCTCTACATAACTATGATCACCCATGTTCAGGAAAGGCAAATTCAAATTTGCTTTACAGGAAAATGAAGTCTCTGAACTAAAAGTGGCTTATAACCTGTGATGTTGCAAATAGATGGCAGTTGGCCAACACATCTCTTAATTTATCAACATCAACAAGGTGAGGTACTCAGTTTTTGAGGGATTTGGAGTTTGTAGTGTTATAGGAATGATAAGCATTTAGAATTCAATTAGTTCCTTCCAATGTCTGGTATCTTGTGGCACTGATCCAGACAAGAGCTAATCCTTAGACTAGTGCAGTTTTTCTTTCTGTCTGTGCATGCTTGGTGTGGTGTGGTTGTGGTGTGTGAGATTTTGTTATTGTTTGTTTTAAGATTTATCTGACACTACACAGGAATGCTGCCCTGCAGATGATCAATCTCTGCTCTGTGCCAGACAGGAGGCAGCCCTACAGGTGCCTTAGCAGCAGCATCAGAGCCCAGGCAGGATTCGGAGCTCATAGAATGATTCTACATTCTCCAGCTACCAGCAGAGAGGGAATTGGCAGGTAAAAGGTGTGGCTGTATCCCAGAAACTTTGGGCTGCTGGCTTTGCATGCTGATGCCCTCCACAGCCAGCCTGCTGCTCAGGTGCTATGTCAGGGACAGACAAAAGGCAGATGTTGGGACACTCAGATGGACTTGTCCAGTTGGAGAGTAGTGGGCCTTGCTGGCCCTGTCCCTGTTCTTCAGTCACTTCTAAGTGCCATAAGATATGAAACAATGAAAGTGCTACCCAAGTTGTTCAACCTACACAGAGACTCTATTATTTTCTCTATTAAAGGAAGGCTAAAATTTGGTATGCTGGTGTCAGAGAGTTTCCAAGAAGAAAGTTACTGAGCTGATACTCCCAGTAATCCCAAACAGAACTGTTAGAGATGCTGAAAGCACTGAAAGGTGAAAAAAAACCAAAACCCAAACCCATCCTAAAAGGAGATCAAGAAATGAGCCAGGAAGCTGCAGATTTTGAGAAATCAAATATTCTTTCCCAGTCTGTTCTGGGATGCTTCCAATGCTTTGTCAGGAGAGATAAAAAACTCTGACCCTGTAATTTAAAGTGTCTGAGTGAATGAGGAAGCCAAATCAGAGCTCTCTGTCTGTATGAGCAAGACAGATTGATGAGGTGCTCAGTGAACTGGCTGTCATGGCTCAGAAAGTTTTCCAGGAAATGAAGGAGACATGGAAGCTGCTAGTCAGCTTGGAAAATGCTGAGATAAGATGCTGCAAGTAGTGCAGGAACTAAATAATTAGCTTGCAAACAAACAAGAAGGTTTTGGACTGCCTTCTGCATAAGATGTGCTGAGCATCCAAAGGGCTTAGGTAAGCAAGGGTGTACAATAAGAGCAGGCTGGGAAAATACCCTATGTGCAGAAGGCAGAGCCAAGAAATTAGATTGCCTTAGTTTAAATGACTTTATCTTTGAAGAGAGAACTCCTTGTGATGATTATTTTACTCTAATGGATGAAAAGAGGAATTTTGGTAGACAGCTGAAGTGACCCACCTCTGAGGATGCTGCAGAGTTTACCTGCAGGAAAAGAAACCTCATTATCCAAAGCTCAAACAAGTCTGTAATATGTGCCTTAGAACTACTCATCCATCACTGTTGGCCAAGAGACAGTTCAGAACTAGAAAGAAAAAAGAAATTTCATTTGAACTGTTAAAGGTATGAAATGGTATTTGCTCCTCACCTAGCCAAAACCCCATGAGGCATTCTAGAGTAAATTGGTAGCATGCCAGTTTCTTGTTCATTGGAATTTAAGGCTAAAGATGAAAAGCCCCAGCATAAGACAAAGCAAATGCTAGTGAGAATATTAAAGAAGAGTATTTTGTGTGAATACTGATGTGATATGGTCTTGCTTGAGAAAGTCTGAAAGTCAGTGTTCTCGAATATCTGGGCTAGAAGAGTATTCTATAAAACAGTTGGAAATTCTGCCATAAGAGGCAGAAATATTGTAACACTACCTCAGGTGTTCTTCACTGCACTTGAGAATCTGATTTACAAATATTTAATCCTAAGTAGACATAAAAAAGGGTTGAAATATCAGCCATCCTGGCTCTTTCCTCAAGGCAGCAGAGAAATAAAAGGATGTGAATCTGCTAACTACTGTTTCTATCGATGACATGCTGAACTGTCGACAGTGTGGGAGACCATAATCTCTTGCACAGGCTGCTCTCAGCTTCTGAGAGTAGCGAAGAAATAGTGTAACTTTGCAAATAAGAGAAGGCCTGGCTATTTCAGGTGTTGGGTGTTGAAACACAGAGACCGAAGAACATTGCAGAGTTGGCCAAGAGCCAAAGCTTGAAACCTTGCCCAGCTTTCCTCTGGTTTTTCACCAGGCAGCTGAGGTGCATGAATATGACTTGCCTATTAATCAGGTTTTTAAAAAGACCTGATTAGCTTGGTTGCAGCGATGGATCTAAGGTGACTGCAGGGTTTTGTACTGCAGCTCATATGTGAAGCCTTTGACAGAGCAAAGCAATGGGCCACTTAAGCACATGGTAAGAAATTAGTGTGGAAAGAGGCAGCCATGTGAGCTTTCATTCCGTAATTGTCCTGCTGAATGCGTGCCAACCCAGCAAAACACTTTCTCTAGAGTTCAGTTTCCATTTGGGAGCAGGCTGAAGGCTGCTTTCAGTTTTCTGATGAGATGGTAGCTTGCACAAAGAATGGCTGGAAGCTTGGTCTGCTCTGGTGATTTGGGAGAGGAAGCTGGAAGGTGTTGCAGAGTGTGAGGACTCCCTGATTTATTGTGTGTAATGTCAAAGCCGAAATAGCCTTTGGGTACTTGAGATAATTCAGTAGCTAAAACTGCCCATGCAAGCTCTGGGTTGATATCATTGTAGACTGCTGATAGGGTGCCTGTCAGCTTCTGTGGTTTTAGGGCACACAGTAAGTAACATTCGATGAATTGTGACCCCACGTGAATGGTTAATACACCAACCTTTCCATTTCCAGAGACCTTGCAAAACGCCCAGTGAATCTCAGCAGAATGTACTTTGCTAACTGTGTTAGTTGTGAGCTAGGATTGCGAAGCAGGGGAGGAAACTGCATTATGTGGGAGAAGCACTAGGAAGCAATTGTGGACTTCATTTAAGATGAATTCAAGTGCATAGACATCCTCCCTAAAAGCTAAATGGAAGAGACAGTCCACATTATTGAATAAGATTGCTAAAACCTCAAAAGTCTTTGCCTGGGATCCTGTGTCATGAATGCTTATGTGAGAGGAATAGAAACTTAGTTTGAGAAGAAGAAAGCAGGCTCCAGGACAGGCTAGCTGCAGCTGTGCTTGTCCATGGTAAGTTAAGCACAAAAGGTAACCAGATAGCAGAAAAAGTGAACAACATCAATGCATATTTAATCACTGGGACACTAATCTCCTTCTTGTGTTTAAAATTCTATATTTCATGCTGGAAATTGTAAGTTTTTATAAGTTTGGGGGTTTTAAAGTATATATAATAAAGTGTAACTAAATTGGATATGTTTCTGAAGAGAATTCTGTATATTTTGCTGAAAATTAAATACTTGAAACAAATGCAACTGCTGAAGGTAGGATTTGAGATCAGAATTGGAAGTATCCAGAAAAGTTTTTATCATATGAAGTCAGCCACCTGGCAAAACATTTGTATTTTGTAAAAAACATCAATAATTCAGAAAATATTTGTATAAGTTTGATCTCATGTCAGAGGAAACATTTATGTAATATCTTTTTCCAAGTATAACACTAGACATGCACAATGTTGCTTAGCATTTTGGGAATGACCTTTACTTCTGTAAAGTGCTGATTTGACTTATCAGTCACTACTCAGATTTTTATACTTGAACGGGCTTTAGAAGTGTATTTAGAACAAAATAAATACTTATTTCCCAGCTCATCAGTAACCTTTAGACATGTAGGCTGGATCTTATATTCTGTGCCACTGCTATGTCTTTATCTTTGTTTACAAAGCAGGTATTTTAGCAGCATATATAGACCTCAGCTAAGGTCTTTAATTCCCTGTAAGTTTACATTTTTAGAGAGGTTAATATGATGCATCCTCCTTTCCACATATTCTTTGTACATCCATTAGTACAGAATGACAGAATAACAATGTATTTTATTTGGCAAGTGTTCTATTAGATCTACAGTGCATTACTTTTATTTCTATATTTATTAATAGTGAACTGAGATTTGCTTGGGAGAGATCTGACTTAAAATGAAAGACAGAAGGAGGATTTACACTTTATTTGCCAGAGGAAGGAAAAGAATGGAAGTAAATGAGTGCAGGCAGGGGAAAACCTAGGAGCTCAGAAGGACAAAGTCAGTCTTTTGCCATCCCACTGGATTCACCCTAATGCTGTTTCTCCTTTGCTGCCAGCTCTGACAGACTTTTTTGCCATTTGATGTGCATGTGGCTGCTAGCTGGAGCACACTGAAAGATTTTTGAGCCTCACAAGCCCTTGTCCACAGTGATCAGGCAAGTTGTGCTGACTTGCTGTTTCTTTCCTGTTACTTTTCCGGAAAAGTAATTTCTAATGTAACTTTTGCCTGTACTTAAGGGCTCAATTACCAAATGATGCTATGCATTCACAAACGGGAGTGAGAACCTCATTTACAGATGAGGTGGAGGGGGGCTCATGCACAGGGAAAGAAGTCTCCTAAAGTGCTCTTTGGGTATTAGGGGGCAGAGAGGGGGAGTATGGAATGCAGCTGTACAGCCTATAGTGCTTGCTGTGTAAAATGCCTACATTGCTTGCCTCTGAGCTCACAATACAGCTGGCATGCTATCAAATATCCCAAAGGGGATTAGCAGTGGGATTTTGGTAAAAGCCTCTCTGTAAAATAACTAGTGCTTTTTTGAAAATAAAAATGTGCCCAACACTAAGTAGAGGGGAAGAACCTAACAAAACCCCAATTGTGCAAGTTCTATTTCAGTTATGAACATGTCTTTGCAGAACAAAGAACAAATGTTGGGTTTTGCTGATGCAAATGTTGCTTCTGGAGATGGGTGATAGCTCTCCACCTTATTCTCCAAACAGTTTTTCACTTTTATGGTCTTAGTTTTCAATTTTCTTTCTTTTTTGCCTTGTAATCACTTTTTGCTTTGCTTTGGACCCTCTTTTCCCTTCACCCCTGACATGTTGATCTAACTTCTAAAGGCTTTGAGAAACCTATATCCATGAAGTCCTTTCACCTTGACCCCTTGCTGCCTGCTGCTGGAAGTGCACTTTTCCATGGCATCTGTGCATTCCACCTGGCTTTGTGGTTACCATGGAAACAGGCCATAGGCTGCATAAAGCCACTGATGAGACAAGGAAGAAGGGAGAAGTCTTTTAGTTCCTGAAATAGAATAATAAGTGTAGGATTGAGAACAAATAGCACTCTAATTGTCAAGGACACATACAGAGCCAAGCATGAATTCTGGTGGTGCTGTGAGGTAGTTTGATGGTATTTTAATAGGGGAAAGTCTTGGTCTATTTTCCATTTATGCAGGCTTTTTTTGGCTTGGTGAATGAGATTGAATTCAACTTGCCTCAGTTCTGAGACAAAATCCAGTTTTTCCTTTGAAAGTGGGTGATCCATAAGTGTCCTGCAGCTTTAGGGTGTGGGTGATTGTTTTCAGCTGGATGATGTGAATGTTGAGCACAGGTATTCTGCACTGGTGGCAATTTATAGAGGTGGTGTGAGTGATCACATAATGTGTGAGTGGCAGGAGGAAAGCTGCAGCCTTGCAAACCTGCAGCTGGGGAATGTAGCAGCAACTCAGACATCCAAGCTCAGGCTTGGCAATCCGTGCTGTTTCTGAATGTGGGTGGAATCTTGGGTGGCACTGAAGCAATGGCTCTGCGTGCCCAGAACACTGAGGACCTGGAAGCTTGAGTCATTTTCCTTCTGTCTCTTCTGTTCTGTTTCTCCAGTGGTAGCAAGGTACTGGGAGAAGGCTTGCTTTGGATTTGTTAAAGGCTCAGTTTGGTAACTTCCAGATTTAGCAGGAGACAGATTTAATTAGTTATTTACCTCATTTATTCCAGGGTTTTGTGGATGGCCATTTAGCAGAAGGTTTAATAAACAAAATGCTCTACTTACTTGACTGATTTCTTGATGGAAGGTGATAAAGGCTGTCCTGAGGTGACACGCACCCTATACACCCACAAGGGTGTCACAGGCAGCCATGTGCAAGCACAGCTTGCTCTTAAAGCTAACCACAAATGATATGACAATACCTCCATGGTCCTGAGCTAAGGCTGATGCTGAGACTTTAGGAGGGTTAGATAATTCAGGGCTGTTGTGAGGCTTACTGCAGCCACATGGCTTTGGACACTGCAAAATAAGGCCAGAACTGCTGAGTCTGATGATTTGTCTCACTGACAGTGTGTGATGCTGCTTTTTTTCCAAGCCAGGCAGCTGTTCACTGGCAACTGGAGTAAGAACACTGTGCTCTCAGTTCCCACCGGCTGCTGAGCAGCTGTCAAGGGCAGCTGGCTTCTATTGAGGCTTGTGACTGCAGCAGAATCAGGAGTGGCTTTGGATCCCATTGCCTGCTCTTTGTCACTGCTGGTGCTACAGCCTGGTCTCATTCACAGTTAGGAGTCTGAAGTTGTGAACTGATTTACTCATGCTTGCTTTTTGCCTCATGGCATTATGAATGAGACAAGACTGAATTTCCCCTCCTCTCTGTACTATTCAACCTTCCTAAAGCCTTCAACATCATGTTTGTGTAGCCTCCATGCTATACTTTAATGGGTGTTACTTAACCTAATAAAACTCATTAGTAGTTGTGTTTTCCAGAATAGTTTTTTTTCTTTTGGAATTACTATGGTTCTAACATGATAAAGAAAAAATCCCACATCCTGAATACAGTGATTATTAAACCCCACCATTGTAATATATTTTATCTGTTTTGTAAGACTATGGAACTTGAAAGAGAAATTTCTCAGCTATCAGGTAAAAAAATGCTACCAGTTTATTAAAGAAGGAAAGCTTACAGGTAAGATGAGATTACTCTGGTGACATATCTATATTGTCAGTGTCCAGTTCCTAATGAAAACAGTAAATGTACTAAATTCAACTAGCTGTGTAGATACTACTGTTTAAGCAGCTTCAGCTGAGAAGGGTGGGTTTGTAACAGTCTTGGATGCAAATAAGCATATATTTTTTTCTTCCTCATATGAATCTATTTTCAGTACTCCTTATGGGGATCCATGGTTTATAGTAATAGATTTTTATTTCTAGTAATGCTCATGTGGCAAGAGGAACCCCCTGCAATTCTTTTTGACATGCATGGTTGAATGCAAAGGGCATACATACATAGATGCACACATTACATGTGTTAATAGAAAATACTAAGCTGTCAAAAGCAACCTCCGAAGCATTTTGGATCTAATAATCACCCCTTTGGAGAGAATTACAATATGTAATGTGTTTATATTACATGGTGTGAAAGCTGAGAACATCTCCTGAACCACAGCTGTAATATAATATAATGTTTTTTGTTTATAACATTTTTTTTGTTCACAGAATCATTGATTGGGAAAACAACCTTTAAAACAAGCAAACAATGAAAACTCAAACCCCACTACTTTATTTTTTTTTTCTCCACTAGAGAAATTCAATATTCAGCTTCAGCAAATAACACAACATGGGACATTTCACACCCTCCAGAGCATGTTTTAGATGTTGTGCAATTGTCATTGACATATTGTGGCACTATGAACTGCAAATCTGGGACTGTACTCAGCAAACAACTTGCTTATTTTAAAAATTGTTCTGGTGATGGCATTGGCATTTCTCCAGCTGCAGAATCTTAGTATTTTTCATATGTATGAACTGTATGTAACTGCATGGAGAATTTAATCTTGAGTTTGATGTTTTGGATGCAACTGAAATATATATATAAATAATGATAAATAGAAAAGCTGCATGAAAAAGTTAGAAGACAGTACTGGAACTAGGGAAAACAAGTATGTCTTTATACCAGACCAGCATCTCCTTTTCTCCAGACAAACACTCTACATGCAATTTGTCCATTCAATAAACCAATAGGTAACATTGCTTTCAGCTGCAATAGGAAAAGAAACTGAATCAAAAAATCTCACACCAGGTTGGAAGAAGATAATGTGAGCAGAGTGAGGTCTGAGCTGCAGGAAGTATTCTGGTGGAAAGCTATGGCTAGATATTTTCACATGACAAGCTTGAAAAATTAAACAGATGCTGAATTTGCAGCAGGATGTAGAAAGAAATGCTAGGGTAAGGAGAATAATCTATTGGGAATATTCCCAACAATAAAAAACATCTGGCCCAGGATTAGAAATCTGGACTATTTCATCTGCAGTGTCTTAAAGCATTTATAATTTATTCTCACAGTGATTTGATGATCTTCATCTTCCCTGATCACTGTTCTTTTTGTAATAAGCCATTTTTCCTATGTCCCTCTTCCATTTTTTTAAACTTTAAATGTACTCATTTCTCACTGCCACATTCTTTAATCAGCATCTTTGTGTAGTGCAATTCAGAGTAGATTAAATTCAAAGTCTACATGATCTTAGATGCATAAGAAATAGTAATACAGCATTACTAAAGTACCTTTTCACACTGCTTGGGCACCTTTTCAAAATATATTTGGTGCTTTATTTTTTAAATTGTTGTTTTAAAAGTATTCACATTATTTTTCCAAGTTTCATAAAACACATTTAACTAGGAAACTTTCCTTCACATCTGATGGCTCTGTCTCTGATACTGAATTTGAAGCTTGGGACTTCTCATGTAAACCAGCCAAAATACAACTACATTTTATATCTTTATTCTGATATTTTGAAAAACTTTATATCTGCTAGTTTCATGGTTTTCTATGGGGTGTCTGTGTGAATTGTGTGAGGTTTTCACCAGAGACAAAAAAAGCTTCTATTTTTATTGGCTTACTATCTTAATGAGATCTTTATATCACAGCAGTTTCTTTCCAGCCTCAGGTAGATAAATATGGCTACTCAACTCAAATAAGGGTGACAGCAGAAAAAGAGAGGAGCAGTTTCTGTTGCACAAAGCCTTCTCCAGAAATGATTAGAGGAACAGAGGTTTCCATACCCTGACTGCAGTTATTGGCTCTCCTGGATCAGGGGCACACTCTGGGTGAGCTCTGATCCATGTTTGAGACATTTGTCATGTGAGAGCTCCATTAGCATTTCACATATGTAACCCGAATAAAAATCATGAATACTTCACCAAAACTGGAAGAATATCACTTATGAGGGAAGAACTTAATTATTGAGTTCCACTTTCTAGAGTGATCCTTACTGTGTATAATTCTGGAACAAATGTTGATAGTGTGATTTCTTCACGTGGGTGCAGTATGGATATATTTATTCTTGGCGTTGCAGTAGCCTGAAGTTACTATTTATAAATCCTTTTTCCCTTTTTTTTTTTTTTTTTTTTTAATTCCTGGAGGCACTGGAAAGGGCGAAGCTTTCTGCTGCATCACTTTTGCAATGGTGAAGTGGGCAGAATTCAGTGTACCGACCTAGCCTGAGAAAAATTGGGGGAATGCGCCATCTATAGCCACCTCTGTGGTACTTCTTTTCCTGCAGTTGTGTGCTGCTTTTTCAGTCTTTTCTACAAATCTGTTGTTGAAAACTTTGGCGAGAAATTCTACCTCTTAGTACCAAGGAAGGGCAGTGAATATTTTTAACCTTTGTATGTTGCTATTTTTATTTTTTGCCAAAAAACCCTCCAGTCTAACGGTAAGGAAAAAATTCTATGGAGAATGAAATCCCTCGGAGTTTAAATTGGGTGTCAGAGGTGAAAATGTGTTCCTTTGTTTGTCTTCCCTTATTTCCCTGTGGTTTGGAAAGATGTCGCTGGACGTGGTTTCAGGTGTCTTTAGGAAATAATGTGTACTCTTTAATGGCAGACCTTCTGCAAAGAACCATGTGGCTCGGCCACTGTGCTGTGGGAGCAGAAAATGTGGTCAGCATTTGTCACTTCAGACTTATTGGGAAACAAAGAAGGAAACAGCACATATAATAATAACAGTTAGAAATAATAATTCCAGCCTCTTTTGAGCCTTGTTGATATATTTTTCCTCATCTTTCACTTTTACTGACTGCTGTTTAGAAATAAAGTAACAATAAATTGACACTAGTGCAGTAGTTCTCACTGTTACCCCAGACAGTAACATGAGTACAACAAAATCTTAGCTGAAAATAAATTTTCAGTTAGGCATTGCTTTACTTGCAGGGAAACAGGTTCAATCTTAAAATTATTCTCAGTATTTTTGTTGATCTAACACTTTCTACTTATGGAACTGTATGTGATCATAGTGATTCCAGTTTAACCTATTTAAGTTCCCTTGCTGCTTCAGGGTCAACAATAGTGGGTATTTGGAGATTGAAAGTTTAAAACCTTGTACTTGCCATGGCAGCAGTCATCAGCACTCTTATACCACGTTTGATTAGAGTATCCTCTTCTTTCAAGTAAGTTGGCCAACAATGGAAAGAATGTAGGAAGGAACCATTTGTTACAATTACTTATTTCATGTATCTGGCTTCCCTTAGTTTCTTCTTTTATTTTTCTGTAGTAAGATCCTTATAATGCAGCCCCTGAAGGTGATGTTGTCTGATGTTTAAAAATCAGTTTTGCATTTGTTGTTTTTGATGGGTGTCAAATTTCCAAAATTATTTTTTGCTACTTATCTGAAGTTACAGATTTTGCTGTAGCTGAAAATGTCCTTCTAGCCCAATGAAGTAACAAGAGAACTGTTTCTAAAGAAAGAAGCTGTGTATTAGTTTTATTAAATCCTTGTCTCTGAAAGAGAAGTGAATTCAATGATGCAGAGAGACCTTTCCAAGGTACACAGGTTTTTGCCACTTTATTTTACACATACCTCTTAAAAATATTAAGAATATTACAAAGAACTCATAACCTAATTGTTTTAATGAAACTCACTTATGAAACTACTGAGTAACTATGGTATGCAAATTATTACAATTTGGTTAGTAACAGATGAGCGCATGACACACATTTTGGAAGATTTTTCTGATGGAAACAAGAAGTAATTTTGATTTAATTTATTCTATAAACATTTTGACAAAAACTTTGGTGTCATCAAATGAGTTAAAAGAAATTAAAGTTCTACATATTGAGGTTTAGTAATTGTCAACAAAATGGAAAATAATATGAGAAACTTCCTGACTTTCCTGTGTAAGGGAGTCTGAAGGAATTTATTCTAGGTTCACTGATATTCAATATTCCCGTAAGTTATCTGGAAAAGGGATGACTGAGATTGAATAAAGCAGTGCAGAGTGCAAACTTTACAAAGTAGCAAAAATGAAATGTAGTTGCAAAGAGCTGTAGAAAGACTTGATGATAATGCGTGATGGAGTGATAAAATGGCATGTGAGATTTAGTGCAGATAAATGCACTTGGGATCCAATTTTGATTTTCTGCATTAAAACATAAAATTCAGTGACACTGAATTAAATTTTGCTGAAGAACTTAAAATTTTAACACAGCACTGAACAAATCAGCTAGCTCAAAGCACAGTAGCAGTAAAAAAAAAAACCAAACCAAAAAACAAAACAAGACGAGTAGATTATTAAGGAGCATTAGAAAAGGAAGGACAAAACATAAAACTGATGCCTTGTATAAATACTGTAATTTGCCTGCAGATTCATTTTTACCTGAAATTCTGGTTTACTTGTGTCCTGAATGTGTATTTTGAAATTTAAAATGTATGAAGGACATAAAGGATGATCAGAGATCTGAAAGTACTTTTTTAAAGGATTCATTAGCTAGGTTAGGTTTACTCATGTTGAAAAAGTTACAGCCAAGATGGAAGTTTAAGTAGTGTTGAGTTCCATAGAACAGATGAATGGAAGTCACTGTTTGTGATTTATTTTTTCTTCTCAATGCAAAAAGCAAGGGCTGTTGAGAAATCCAGTGAAATGTCAGAGCAAAAGGATGCACAGTTATGTGATCAAAGATTTTTTCCCATTTTGGGAGGTGTCAAGGCTGAAGGTCCCAGGTTGGTGCCCTATGGACTGCAGGTGTTTTGGTTGGGAAGAGTGAAGTGGGGATTGGGTGAAAAAAACCAAACCAGAACAGGATGTGACTCGTGCAATCTGTGGAAAGTGGTGCATTTTCAGTCCTTCTCCCTCCTTCATCCTTGTGCCACATAGTGCTGCAATAGCAGTCCTGTTCCTGGAAAACCAGAATAGTTTATGTTGGAAAAAACCTTTAAGGTCACAGAGTCCATCCCCTAACCCCACATTGCCAAGTCCAGCACTAAACCATGTCCCGAAGTGCCACATCTACATGTCTTTTAAGAACCTCTAGGGAGGGTACAGAAGTCTGATCTTCCTTATGGTTTTTTGAGTATTTCTAAGCATTGTGTGGAGGTTTTTCTGACTCCTTTTTTTCCCCCCATAGCTGCTAGCAAAGATAAATGTATGGGAACAGTGTCTCTTGCTACTGGGAGCTGAGCAGGGATGCTCTTTGCCTCAGGCAGTACATCTTATTGCTCTCAAAGAAGAGTGATGCTTATAACTTGAAGTGGAACCCATTTTAGATGTATAATTATGTTCTTCTGACAAGAAGAAAATTGTAAATTCAGCTTTTGGAACTTTAATATGCAGCGTAAATATTACAGAACAAGAGCATAGCATGACTCTGAAGTAACATCAGTGCCCACAGCTGTAAAATGCATAAAACAATGCAACTACAGAAAGTATTAGACTGTCTGAAGCATGGAGCTAAACAACAATGAAAAATCCATGTTATAGTTGTGTATTTCATGTGTTTTCTTACTGTACAATCATTTAAGACAAGCTGACTTCTATCCACATTCCCAAGAGGGAAGACATGATAAAGCTGTTTGCATCAAATTTTGTGCTAGAATGATAGAATCGGTTATGATAAACATATGATGAGCAATGAAGATATTTTGGCTTTTTTTCCCAAATTCTCCTCAGCTTTAAATTACAATGGAAGAAGAGCAAATAGCTCATTAATTAATGAGATTTTTTTCTCCCTTCATAAGAAAGGGCATGACAGATAAAAACTGTGGATGTAAAAGATTTTGTTTCATGTCCATAATAAGGTCATGCAGTACGTTGACTTTTGATGCTGCTTTCTAAGCTACAGGAAGGCTGTTGCAGAAAACTCTTGAAGTTCTAGCATTTTATATAAGATTGCAATATGTGAGACCTGTTGAATCATAAACATTCTTGAATTATTTTAATTTTTTTTCATAATTTGAATATTTTAGGAATGTAATGACTTACAAAATAATGAGCTTTGATAGTTCTGAGTTTTCAGGATGTTAATATATTGTAGTAATTCTTATTCTCAAAAGCGTCAGATATTACACTAATGCTTGGAAACTTTAATATTAAAAATGCAAGTTCCAAATCCAGAGCATCTTGAAAAGAAATCTACTTGCAGAGTTGTCAATACCACAATCAAAAACCTATGTCATTTCTTTCCTGTTTAGAACTTTTATCTCCTCATAATTCTTGTCATCTTCATCTTTAGTTAAAGTGTACCCTTGTAGGTCAGTGTAGTAATATATTAATGTCTTTTTTCAAAAGGTATTGGGGCTTGATTGTGTGACTCCTGCTGGTAGAGCAGTTGGCAGGTCTATATCAATCTGTGGCAAAAGCTAATTTTCAAGGTTTTAAAATTTTTAGGTTGTTAAATCACTTTTAGAGCTGGTACGCTGTAAATCTGCTGTTAAATCCACACTGAAAAAAAACTATATTCTTATATTAAGAGAACTTTCACAGAATAGGAGTTCTACTTTAAAACCATTCTGAGACATGACAGATTCCAATTCTGTAAGCTCTGGGTAATAGCTCTTGAGTTCTGTTGTAAGACAGATTTTTACAGCACTGTAATAAACCATGTTCTTTAGTGTTTTTTGTCTCATCTTCTCAAATTACAGATTAAGGGTCCCTTTGAAGTCCCTCAAGAGCTGCTGTTCACTGTTCCTTATTACAGATGATTCTGAAGTAGCAACATCAGCTGTAGATTGTCATAAATGGTAAGGGGATGCTTCAGGAGCAATAATTGCATACAGTGAATGACAGTGTGTATATATATATATAATATAGATGAGATTTTATGTATATATAATATAGAAGTGAATAATGAAATCCTTCTTTTTGGTTCCTCTTTTCCCCTCTAATTATTCTACCAAGAAATGCATTAGGGGGCAGCAGAGCTGTGTGGACACCAAAGTCACAACGGTGTTCCACATTTTTTATTAGGAATTGTGATTTCTGTGGATGCCATTGCCCACATACAAGGCATTGTGTTTTCTCAACACTGGATAAGCACAAGGAATAGTGTAATCAGAGAAATTGTCATTATTGCTGAGCAGAGCTCGCACAGTGTGAAAGCCTTTTTGAGTCACTTCTCACTCTGTTAGAGAGGAGGCTGGGGGGCACAAGGGATTGGGAGGGGACCACAGCTGGGGCAGCTTGCCAAGGGGGGTTAAACAATGCAATTGGGAAAATGTGGATGGGAATGTGAGAATTTCAATCTGCTTTCCATTTCTAGATTAGAATGCTTTCAGGTGGTCTTTTAGCTACCTGTATGCTTCATCTTAGGGAAGGAGAGATGAAATATACAGGGACTCATAGAATATGCAAGTGAATTTTTTATTGCAAATTTGTGTTTCTTTTGCATAATTAATTAAAAAAAATTTTTGAAAGCTAGATTTAACTTATGATGATGAAAGACTGCTTGGCATGAGAATTAAAACAGCAATGTTGACCATTTCATCACTGTCAAAAATCTAAGAACTAGAAAGTTCTGTATTCTGGTGAATGTGAGTGCCCAATAATTTCAGAACTCTTTGATGGAGAGTTCTGTATGAATGCAAATTACTCTGTAAATATTATTATTGTTATAGAAGAAACATTGCCCAACACTGGTGCAGTAGAGCTTAAAAAACTGTAAGAAGAGCAGGAAACTTGTGGTGGATCTGTGGTCCTAGAGATTGTAAGGTACTTCAGTCTTGATCTTTCACCATGACAGCTTTCAGTTAATTTATTTTCTAGAATGGTGGTATTTAAAGAAGTTGGCTACTACTGAGGTAGTTATTATGCAAAAAGGGATAAAAAAATAATAAAGCTTTTTAAGGATTTTGATTTACCTACCATATTTATATTCCTATTTTTTTCTTTTTTTGAATAAGGCTTTTGAGGACAAAGAGGAGTTCTGCTTCTGTCTCTCTAGGGAAATAATGAACATCTTCATGGGAAAAGATGGTCATCTTTCAAGGCTGTAATTATTAGTTTCTATTTATGGAACTGAATCATAGCCAGACCAAAGTGTTTAAGTGGGTCACCACTTTTCCAAATAAAGACCTTACTGTAGATTATCTCAGCAGTCATTGCCGTTTCTCATGAATAAGTTATAGAAATTTTACAGCACAGTTTTGATTCACCTGTATTTCTTGTTCAGTTCCTTCTTTTTTTCCTGCTTGAGATGTGGTTTTTTTCCTGCTGTTTCAGATTCATTGTCCTGTTCTGTCAGATTTCAGATAGAAATGCTGATCTAGTTAAAGACTTTACTTTAAAGAGGCATAACTAAGGGTAGAAGAGATAACATTTAAATGATTCATTGGAGTCTATTTAACCTTTTGTTCTATATCTCTTGGTTTTAATAAGATATTTTATTTTTCTTCATATATTTCTGCTTCTACTGTGGGTAGAGCTAATCATGCCCGAGTCCTGTCATCTCCCTGTTTCTCTTAGAATTAGAAAATTTTTCATTTTCAAGGATTTATTTGCAAGAGTATGTTTATCAGCAGAAAATATGCTGCATATGCATGTTTTTCTTAAAAATTATGACAGAATCAATGGGATCAGGGTTTTTTTTGCGAAACTATGAGCAATAATGGCCATCAAGTGTATCAGGACACACAGAAGAAAAGTGTTATGACTCTAAGGAGAGAGAGAGTTTTTAGATAGTCTGCAATCAGTTCTGTTTTCTGGGGGTTTTGACAATGCTTTCTTGTAAGCAAAACACCCTATTTTATATTCTTGTTTACTATAAATTTGCTTGAATAAAAGCAGCAAGTAAACTTTAATAATTTAAGGTATTTCCACCGTTAAAATATAATAGGACTGCAGGAAACCACATGAAAAGCAGAAGCAGTAAATAAGCTTCTAAGTGGATCATTAAACTATGTTGAGTGTTTTTATAGCAATTGCAACAGCTGTTTTGGCCTTGTCTTCTCTCTGGAGAAGTGACAGCACGTGATGTTGAGTTGAATCCTTACTTTTATTTTACATAGCCATTGCTTTCAGGCCAGAGCTCCTCCTTTGTGCCTTCAAAGCCAAATCCACCTAAGTGTCCCCAAGTTGCTGCTTTTTTTTTCTTACTGTGAATACATATTTTTGATAAGTCATGAATACCCAAAGCATGTTTTTACTGCCAAACAGATGTAGGCCTAAGTCCAGCAAAGCACTTAGATGTTAATAGTTAAATACATAGTTAGCTGGTGCATTTGGCTGCACTAGGACTGCTTACATATTTTAAGCTTTAGACATACAGAAGTGCTTTAGTGTATTGGTGCCCACATGCAACGCCAATGGAGAGCAAAAAATTTGCGTTTTGTTACTGAGCTAGGTGCTCTGGCACAGAGAAACATCAACAAAGCCTTAAAGTAAAAAAAGAACTAAAATCCTGTTTTTAAATAGGTAAAATATTTGCATTACAACATATGCACTCTATAAATATCACAGAATTAGCTTAAAAAACCCCAACAAAACAGCTGTTCATTTTCACTTGCTGCCATGGGAATATTACTGTGCTTTGATAAGATTGGCAGCTGCTTTGAAAATGTGGAAGGACTGATGCATCAGGCTGGGACCAGGGAGCTCTGCAGATCTAGGGCTGCTTGCCCATACACTATGGTTTGGAAGGAGAGCTGGAGAGAGTGAATAATTCTGTGGCATAATGTGAGAAAATAGAATGTGTGAGCAAAACAGCAGCATTAAAAGGTCTGTGCTGAGAGGAACTGCCTTAGTCTGAGTGTTAAAACCCTCGGTGGCATGATTGTTGTTAGGGAGTTTGTGCTGGGAAAGATGAGCAACATGCAAATGAGGTTGTTTTGCCTGGTGTTTTATTAAAAGAAGTATTAAAACTCAAGCCAGTGACAATTGTTATGCTAGAGATTATTGAGGTGGCTGTAAAGGCTACATAATCACTGTATATTGGTAATACAGCTGCACACATCTTCAGGCAATGGGGTCTTACTCCAGCTGTTTCACCAATAAATCTAAAGTTCCAGGTAGTATTTGAGAATCTGAAAAATACATCCTTTTAAAACAGCATGTTTTAAATCAGCCTAAATCTGCTTTACAAGGTTGGGTATTGAAACTAAAAGGTGCTGCTGGAGTCTGACACTGATGCATCGGTTAATGCTGGCAACATGCTGGGAACTACCTGTGTGCTGTAACACTGGAAGGCAGTCCATTAGTGCCTGAATTAATGCACTCAGGGACTTTTCATTCTTCAGAGAATCTATTTCCATATTTAATTACGGGAAAGTCAGAGAAAAAAGTTACAAAGCACCTTCTTCATCCATTTCATTGTCAACGGGAGTGGCGATTAGTAATTCTTCTTCAAGTTATATTGCAGGGTTCACTTAAAATAATGCAGCTCCTTGCTGAGTTTGCTCCAATTAAACCATATTTTATTTGCTAATGACTTACCAAGTTGACAATGACCTTGAAGTTGGTATTGTCAACACTTCTTGGCAAAAAGAGCTGGATGATTTACAGTTATTAAAAGTGCATCAATATATTCTTCAGTCTTTGTCAGTATTTTTAGAAAGATTTTTAATTCCATTACAGAGAGGATACTTTACCTGAATATAATGTACAGGTTAGTAAGTTAAGTAATAGTCAATTTATATTGTTTTTACTGAAGATCTTAAAACAATGCTTCTATTGCTTTTGGGTTTGCTAAAGTGTACTTTAAAACTCAGTAGCTTTAATAAGTAGAAATGCAATTTATCTCTGTCACATTTCTCTTGGCCATAACTCGCTTATATAAATAAATTTGCAGATATTTAGATACTGAATTTCATAGTTTCAGAAGTTACACTTTATCATGGTCAAATTTATTTCACTGTGGTATCTTTGTACTGATAGTAATATCTCTAGTACTCTAGCAATGCAGAATCACCCCTCGTATTTCACTCCTCTGTCATGAACAGAGTAAGAAATTCTTCATGAATGCTTTTTGGCAATTTAAAATTAAGGTTACTAGTAAAATTACATTTATATAGTTTAGAAATGCTTAGAGCATCATAGTTACAATTAAGTAATGTGTGCCTTTAGAAGGGATTTACAGTGGGCTAGCTTAAACATTTTAGATCAAACAATTTTGCACAAATGAGTGCCTTAATTGTTTTATCACTGAAGTGTCAGTGAACATACCTCTTTCCTGAGTTTTGTCCTGTTTGTTCTTCTGGAAGCTGATGTTGCATGTTCTCTTCACCCAGATCCATGCATAATCACTCTACCTAATGTTCATTATTTGTAGGGAACTATCACTAGTTCTTCACATTTTCATTTTGCATCGTATCTGTCTTCAAGGAGCGGGGGAAAGATGAGTTTAGGAAGAAGTTGTTGTCATTACTTTAAAAAAACACTATCATAAATTGTGTTCTGCTTTTGATGCATTTAAATTGGATGATGTTTTACTTGTTAAGAACATTAGTTCATATGCAAAGAAGTATTTACTGTGTGCTATTTAAAAAGAAGTGATCAAACTGCCATCTTACCTCAAGCAGATCTTTTAAAAATATACTTTTTTTTCAAGAATTGAGTTCTATGCCATAATATTTTACTTTACTGGAGTCATCATTGTGTGCAAAACTGTAACTGAGAAATCGCATGATGTAATTGCTGCAACCTGTTTCTTAAATCTGAAACTGCTCTCGGTTTCTGCATCATGCCTAATAAAATACCATAGGGGCTTTGGACTGCTTAGTCTGGTGTCTAGGATCTTTTGAATGCTTAAATGTTAAATAATGGAGTGTACATGTGTATGTATGTATTTATATATGGCTTCCTAGGGAATAGCAAGCACAGATTTTGGTTTAAGTCACTCAATTATACACATAAACTTAAGATTATCTCTTTCTATTAAAAATGCCTTTTAAAATATTTCTTTCAATTATATAGTAAGTAGAGTCAATGTGGAGTGATAATGTGCTGAGCATTCTTCTGTGGTTGTTAGAACATGGCGAAAAATGCCTGCCATCTGACTGGGTGACATATTTATACTTTCACAGTATTTCTATTTGGAAACATGCTCATTTGAATTAGCAAGGGGTTAAAATAAATTTCCTTAAGAATATATAGTGTGACTAATGTTTAAAAAAGCAGACACGACTTCTGATGTTCAGGACTTCAATTTTTAATAAGAAAAATCCTTATTCTTCAGTGCAGTCAGCTGTGATGTTTGAAATTGCTTGCAATTTCCAATTCTTTTTTCAGTCTTGTAAGACTTCTGCTCTGTAATAGGGTACATATACAAAAAAGCAGCATGTGCATAAAATGAGAGAATGACTGCTTTTTTCCCTATTTTTTCTTTAAATTTAGATTTGCAAAACATAGAAGGCTTTTTACCTTGTAGCAATACATACTTTTCATTAATATGGAATCAAATACTGTGGTATTAGAAATGTTTAATGTATTTAAGATATATTTCTAAATGTACTACTTTTTGTTCTATGTAAACTTCATTTACATTTTGAGTGCTGCCCCCAGGAGAGAAAAGCAGAAAGTTCAGACACAGTTGGTGTATAGACAAATCTCATACTAAAATAGCAATCTGCACATTTTAATCCCCATAGCAGGGCTGTATATTTTTACAGTTTGTTAGCAATTTAATCTCATTCCTTTAGACACACAAATGACTTCTCTTTTTTCAAAGCTCATGCCCCTCCGGGTGGGAGTCAGGTTGGTTTCATTTCACTTTTTTAGCTGCCAGAGCAATTAGGTGAGACTGATGTGAGCCTGCTGTGCCCAACATCTTCCCTGCCCATAGAGGAGGAGCTGGAGATCAGTGCCCTCCAACCCTTGGAGAGCCCCACCAGTGTGGTTAGGATGTACAAGATTTTTCCTGCCCTAGAAAGGTTCTGTTCCATTAATAATAATATTGTGCTCTCCTTTATTAGTATTGCAGTCAAATGTAAGTAATTCCAAAGAATTAACCATAGAAAAAATTCAATACGTTTATCCTTATTATAGACTTCAAAATAAATTATATTTCTACAGGATCTAATCTGTCACAATTAAAGCTACTTTGAAAAAGAATATGTTGTACATAACTGAACAACAATATTTTTTATTTTACCATGCATTAAACCAGGAATAAATAGTGCCTTACAGAACCACTTGATGGTGCTGTCACCCTTTTACTCTGAAAATTCAGTTTAGCTCTCATGTTTCCTTTGTAATAATGGTCATCTTAAATGTCTTTAAATGGTGAAGGAGGAATTGTGTAAGCAAGGAAATGATTTTTTTGTTTTCTTTATTTTTTTGCTTTTTTTTTCTTATGAGGAGAAGAGTACATGTTAAAAAAGCAATATGTAAGCCTGCGGGGCTTTTTTTTGTTATTGTGAGGTTGTGAGAATGCATACCCTGGAAATAGAGATGCTACATATCAATTAAAAAGAATCTAAACTGAGAAAGAAGCTAGCTGTTATTTTCAGGATGCTGAAGTAATTGATGCATAATGAAGGAAAAATAGGACTGAGTTGCTTTTCTGAAATGGGGCTGACTTCAATGTTAAAATTATTGAATTATAGAAATGTACATGCTGATCCTGGGTGCAAATTCTGTTACTGGTAGCAAAGTGGTTTTGGCTCCCCCCTAAAAATATTAGACAGATTATATTCTTTGATAGCCATTCATTCCCAGCATGTAACTGAGAATGTTCTCTCTCTGTAGTCAGTGTATCAGATTTCTTAGAAATCATGTAAGATTTGCTGTGAATCGTTTTGATGTATTTAGAATTAGTGAGTGGAATTTTAGATACATATTGAATTTACTGAACTAGCTGTTTTCTGTTTAAAGACATGCTCTATCTACAGACCACTGAATTTCAAATGTGTCTGTAGAGTTGAACATTGAGCTGAAAGGCTGGTAATGAAGGGAAATATTTGCACAGATCTTGGTGATAGGTTCAAGGTAGATGTGTTCTATCCAGATTAGTGCGTTTTATTCAGCAATTTCCAACCCATGACTACTATTAAATGTATTCACATGGAAACCAGAATTTAGGCTCCTGCCTGGGGAGGGGAAAGTGTGACGCAAGCACACCAGAACAAAATGATGCTACATGAACATAAAATTTGTGCATTTTTTATATACCTCCCACTACAAGGAACTGTTTCTGCTGCTCCAACTTCCACATCATCTGTTGAATGGACCACAGCTGGATGTGTGGTTGACAGCTGGAAATGCCACAATGCAGATGTGTGCAGAAAGTGCAATTGGACATGAGTGGTCCATTCATTGAGCAGGTTTGCACAGCTGAGGTCTGGCTTCTTGATGTGGACATTGATAACCTGAATTTTGTTAGTCTTGCCATCTTTATGCATTCTGGTCCATCCAGTTTGAAGCTAAATTGTTAATCAGACTTTTCTATGGCAATCACTGCTGCATCTCTGGGAGAGAGATCTGTGCTCCCCTTGATGGGTTGTGTATGACTTAAGAAGCAGCTCTGAATAAGAATTAAGATGAGAACTCTAACTTGATTAAATAAGAAAATGTTTTTTAAAAAGTTTTGTTTCTGAAGTGAAATGTGCTGTCTGGAATCACAAGCTGCTTCCCTGTTGGACAGCCACTGTAGCTGTAAATCCTCAAAGCCCTCCTACCTAAAACCTAGTCACTGTTCTCTGTGGTTTCAGCGTTACCCATCACAATGCTGCTAGTGAAATGAATTTGTTAGTATTAGAGAATTTTTAGCTTAACAATTGCGATTTGTTTGCAGAGAATAGGGAGACTTGAGGGTAGAGAGGTGAGTGAGAAAACTGGGGGAAAACCTGCTTGAAGACCTTTGGAAGGGAATAAAATTAAACTGCAGTGTTGTTTATATGGTAGTTATAGTATAACTAGCAAAGATGCTTTAACAAACAGCTCTATGAATAAAATTCACTACAAGCTTCTAAGTGATATTTATACAATGATTTTGGCTGGCAGCTATTATAAATTGTAGCTGTACTTTGCAGATGGCTGAGAAGTGACCAAGATAGTTCAAACAAGGCTGAGAAACTACAAAATTCTTTAACAAATTAAGTTTTTCCTTCCTTTTTTCCCTCTGTTATTCATTCTGCTCTTAAATATAAGGGATGTATTTCAATCATTTAACTGGAAAAATGTGGGAGTTTAAACCTTAAGATGGGCCACATCTGGGTCTTATTGACTAAGTTATTAATGTAACTTAGTAAATAACAATAAGCCAAGGTATTTTTTTAAAAATATTTTTATTCAAAAAGTAGGTATTTATTCTTTAGATTAAATTTGTTGGTTTTGTTTTGGTTTTATTTGTGTTGTACTGATAGATGTTGATTGTCTTCTGCTTTTCAGCCTTTGGATTTGCAGCAGTCAGTCTCATTTGCTGCTCCTGAGCTCTTATATTTCATGAAGACCTTCTTTTCATATGTGCAGACACTTTTCCTTATTTCACTGGAAATCCAATCCTTTCAGTTATTAATTTTGCTGTAGTTTCAGAGCAGTGAACACATTTTTAAAGGTTTCCCTTACTGAAAGCCAATTTACTTTACACTTGACGGCTTGTAAAAAATATGATCTTTCAGTAACTTAGTTGAGCTTTGCACTCATCTAGGTTGGTCTTCTGCCACACTTGATAGCCTTTTTGCACGTTGGAATGTGCTCTGAGGAGAGTGCTCCTGAATATCAATCAGCTCAGCTCTCCATTCAGCCCTCTGGGGCAGTCAAACAGATCCCTGAGTGAGTTGGATCTGGGAGGGATGCCCTGCTGGGCTTGTTACTGGTGGAAAAGGACAAACTCTTAAGGGATGTGAAGGTCAAAGTATGGTGGAATTTAAGATCCTGAGAGAAGCGGGGAAGGCAAATAGTAAAATTAATCCTCATTTAACTAATCCTTAATTTAGGCCCTTCTCTTGACTGCCAAATGGGTCATTGTTAAATAGGATGTAAGGAAGTATTTTTCCTTATTGAGCTTATAACCCTGTGTTAAGAGGAAGGCATCTCATTTATGTCTGCAACTTCCTGTAGAGGTGCTCATTAAGATACTCCAGACCATAGATATTTCTACTGCTGTATGAGTGGTCATTAAGAAACTGGAAAATATGTGTATGACCATTGCTTCCTCCTCTGTGTCCTACAAGTATAAACGACTGGCTTGGATTCCTTTTAAAAGCAATGACAACAGAAAGAGTTTGATTGTTCATCCTGCTCCCAAATTAAAAGTAAGAAAGGAAGTTAGTGTCAAAAGTTTGGGACAAGCAAGATTGTAGAATCTCATTCAGTGACTCTGCTGGTTGGTTTAAGCAGCACAATGATCAGTGTGCTGCCTGGTGCTGGTTGTGTTTGCAGGTAAGCAATGCTCCTGTGTTAACCATAAATGGCACTTTGGCATAAATCCCAAGTATTGCCAGATTTCATTTGTGTGATTCTGACCTTCAAGGCCAAAATTGTCTATTCTTCTGGTAGGGTCTTACACCTTGTTGGTGCTTTTTAAAAATGTAATGTTAACTAAATATTCATATTTGTGCCTGAGCAGTTTATACACTTATTTCAGAGGCCTGGGTCTGTGGAACTTTTGAATAAAATTAAAAAGAAAGATTAATTATATGTGTATATTTAATCACTAAGCAGCAGATGTGGCATAAGTTTTCAGGCTGCAACTCTAAATTCATTAGAAGTTGGAAAGAGAATTTTTAAAAATAAACCTCAGTTTGCGTTATCTGTAGGCTGGTTAGTCTTAATTTGCTGTGCAAGCATCTGTCATGGTTTAAATCCTTTCCAGTGTCTTGGCCAGATTTAGTTGAATGTCATTTGAAGTGGTCATAAAAACTACTTGAGTATTTAAAGAGATTTCCTTTGAAGATTTTTTTTCCTAAAATATTAGTGATAGAAGGGCTCTCTAGACAATTGCTTCTACCAAGAGAGTTTTAAAAATGTGTGATGTAACCGGACCTGTTTTAGCTAATTACAGTGCTAAAGCTCATATTTAGAGTTAGAGAATCATAACTCAAAGCTTTGTTTGACATGTATTAGAGTAACAGCTGAAAAATTGCGTGCTTGCTTTAAGCTTTATTTTTCTCCATTGAGTGGTGGTTAGAATCATCCTCTGATAATAACTACATGATTTTGCCATTTTTGGAACAAGGCTTGTGTTGCTTCTTTGGGTTTACTGCATATTTGTACAACAATATTGTGGGGCCCCTCCCTTTAGTGAGTAATCTTGGCTTTCATTAGTTATTGCAAAGAGCAGCTGTTTGTAATAGAATAGGCTCCCACTAAATGTATTTAGATAAGCATTTAAAAATGAAGACCCATAAATCTTTCCTTTAACTTTCTAAAGGGAAGCTACACTGCATTATGAAAAAGTCAACAGCAAGGAAAAATGAGGCAAGAAAAAAATATGACCTCTTCATCCCTCTGTAATAGAATTACAGGAAGAAAAGGAGGCAATGGCACTTCAGCTTTTTCCTACTATTTGGAAACTAATTTATACCCAGATTCCAGGTGTAAGGCTTTTATAAGAAGATGAAACAAACCCTGCAATTTATATTAAAAAATGAAAAAACAATCTTCAACTGGTTAAGAGAGCTTATGGATTTTCATTCTCCCCCCTTCTTTCCTGCTTTGGTATAAATCCTGTGAAATAATTACAGAGCGTAAGTTTTTCATATTTAGAAATTATGAGGATGGAACAGATTTTCCAGAGAGGTTGTGAAGTCTCCAGGATATCCAAGAACTGTCTGGATGCAATCCTGAGCCAAGTACTCTGGGGTGACCCTGCCTGAGCAAGGAGGCTGGACCAGGTGACCCAACCTCACCCACCCACTGTGCTCCCTTCCAACCTTACCCAGTGTGGGATTCTGTATTTTCACACTCTTTTGGAATATGTCAAAATTGTATTTAAATGACTCGTGACTCCTATCAGAATTCATCAAGGTTTGATAAATGTATGTGAAAAATGTATTCAGAATAAATGGCCTGTGCTGTTGTTTTGCTTTGGTTTTAGCTGTACAAATGAAATATTTCAGAGGGTTTACCTTGCTTGGCAGAATTTTGGGGCCTTTAGGGATGCATGCAGGGAGAAGACTTGAGCTACAGGCAACTGCTTTAGCTTCTCTATACTTCCTCTTTCTTCAAATACTTTATAATAATTCTTAAAAATATAAATATATTTTTAGAGATTTTAAATTTTTCTAATTACAAAATCAATACTTCACTACACCCACCTGTATTTTCTTTTTTGACTGAGTTTTCCATGTCTCCAGCAAAATGTGTTTTGGGGGTAAAACTTCTTGTCATTGTACATTTAGTTTTTTTTACTTTCACGTAGTGTGACTGTAAAGAATTGTAAGGTAAACTAGACAGATACTGCCAGCTTACAATGAGAAGTGATACAACACCAAACATTGTTTTTGAAAGTTGAGCACTAGGAGTAAATAACAGGGTTTCATTAAACAATAACAGGTATTACTGGGGCAAAGGACAGAAATGTTGATAGCTTTGAGAAAAGTCTGCAAATAACTTTTCACATGCTTAAAATTAGTTTTCTTAAAATTCAATTAACTTTATCTATGGGACTTGTGAGTTTTGAAAGCCTGTGTATGTGGATGCAAAACTCAGGAAAGATCACTATTTCTGGCATACAAACCTTGCAAATGAAGGCTGAAGTTGACGCCTCAGGTTTCAGCTTTTATATTTCTCAGATTCTGTGCTGCTTCAGTGTGTTGTTCTGAGCTGCATGTTAGGGGATGGTGAGCTCTCTTCACAGAGTAGAGAGACAAAAGAATGCCTTCTCTAGCTGGGGACCAAGGACAAATGACCCAAATCTCAGGCCCAAGAGCATAAACAACAGTGGGCTGAAGAGAGAAAAACAAGAAGGATGGGACTTCATAATCTGCAGCTGTAATTGGACAATTAACTCCAAATGGACCAGAACTTGTAAAAGTGTGAGACCCCATGACCCATTGTCCATTTTGTGACCATTTTGGGTCCATCTTGGTTGTTGCCCTGCCTGGGCTCTCGTACTGCCCAAGGTGTATCCATTGAGCCTTTTAGTAAATATCTACTTTATTCTTTAACTCCACCTAGGCTCTGTTCTAGGTCAGCCTTCACAAGGCATCAATATAACTAAGACTATAATATTGCTATATGGACAATCCTGAAAGTACTTGTGTTAATACGGCATAAACTTGCAAAAGCTGTCCGAGATCTCTTGAAATGACAAGGATGTCTTTCAAATATACACTGTGAACCACAGTTTCTTATTTGGAATATTCTCAGGTGAAAATGAGGATTTTACTACCTTGCCTCACTAAAAAGAGCAGACTGAAGGCTGAGCAGTGACGTAAACAGGGGGAACTGCACTGGTGGGAAGCAGCTGTTCTCTTGGCATGTGAGCAGATGTGTGCCATGCTAAAGGTTTTAAGGGATTTAAGTGTGAGATTGTACATTCTTGGCTCTTTCATGCCACATTCTTTAACTCCTAGTCAAGTAGTTCAGTCTTTCTTGGGTATGTAAATCTGCCTGTGACATAAGAAGAAAACAAGCAATGATGTAAAGGAATACACAGAAATATGAGATAGTCTAGAACTCCTCTCACTAAGAAAGCAGCAAAGCAGGAAACTAGATAGACTCAGGAGGGAGGGGAAAACTGGTCTTGGTAGGAAGGAATTGATAATAATGAGGTGTCATTTGTTGTATGTTAGAAGAGGAAAAGAATGTGTTTTTTTTTTCCTCCTATCTTGCTTTAAAGTTCAATAAAGAATTGATGAATAAATATTTCCTTGTGTTTTCAAATTACACAAATATCTGGTTACAATATTCATTTCAGGTTTCTGTTATGTACTAAGGCATACAAATTTATTATAAAAAATTATTAGGAAAAGACATGTTAAGTGAGAATTAAAGCCCAGAGTACATCCCAGTAATTGAAGCTGATTAACAGGGTGCTGCAATTTGCTTAAAGTGATCTCAGTCCTTCATGATATGAAATGCAAAACTGCCCAGGTAAAAATCAGTTTTTTGTCCTCAGCTGGAATGAGACCCACACTTCAAATGAGTGTGTGGGAAATAGTCATGGGAACACTTAGCTGAACTCAGCCTTGTGCTCTGGGATTGAAGGCAGGAACTGGAAACCTCATTCTTGGAACCGAACTTAACCTGAGCTTTGGGACTGGATTTGCTGCTGCCCAGGAAAGGCTGCATGCTAATGTAGCTTTTTTGTATTCTAAAGTCATTCATAGCACTTGGCTGCAGATCCACAGATTTATGCTAAGGCTTGAGCTTACAGTGCAGCCCATTAATCAGAGCAATATCTTTTCACAGCCTTTCTTTTCTCAAAACTTTAATGTCAACAAGTCTGCAAGTTCTTGTTCAAAAATTGGTTGACTGACTAATATGTTAAAATTATCAAGAAAGGATGAATTGACTCCTGAACCTGTGTTCATATAACTTATAACCTCCTGAAACTATATTCATTTTTTCATCTAAAGACTCTAATTGCAGTGTTTTAATCATCAGTTCATTCTAATTTAGGTTCATCAATGTTTAAATGTGCAGCTGTAACTGTCTATTTGCCATAGTGTCCCATCTGGAAAAGACAAGGATTTCCCAAATTACCTTATTGAGGTTTTGATGTCTTAAAATATTTGGATTTTCCTTTTTTTTTTTTCTTTAAACTGGGTTTGAATTAAGATTTCCAGAGGCTGCAGTGTTGAGTTTTCCTGTAGTGTCATTATAAAGAGTTTTAGGTGTTGTATTTTTTTAATATGCTCAATATAAAATTTCCCCTTACTCTTAGAAATCTATACATCAAAAAAAATCTTAATGAGTAAGAAACAAAAGGAGGAAGTGCAGTTTACAGGATTTCCCTGATTTTAGGTGATTTCTGCCGGCTGTAACTTTTGCATGATAAATTTGTTTCATTCAACTGCTGCTCTCTTCCTGTTCCCCTACTCTTGAGGGTTTCTTAAGGGAAAAAAAATTCTATAAGAAACTTTTAGATAAAGAAGATGGAAAAATAGAGTAGTACAGTTGGGGAGGTACAACAGTCCTGTTGAAAGTGCTGGGGGAAAAAAAAAATCTCTCAAACTATGGCCGGACCTACAAATTTCATTTTGCTTATATTTAAAGTGAAAGGATAATAAAATCAGGCAAACACAAACTAAAGAACACCTTACAGTGACTTCTGTCCATTCATTTTCTTATTTTGATTAGCCCTCTGTGCTCACAGTAACATCCTGAAAAGCGGATCTATTTAAAAAGAGCAGACAAGAGATACTTTCTCTAATACATCTACAATACAAAAAAAGCCCCCAGTTTTTTAAGAAGTAAGAAGATTTTGAATTTTTAAAGAATGGTTTGTGCATGTATATTAGTGTATTCTGCAGTTTTAAAAATATATACACTAAAACGATGTGAAGGGTTGAGAGAACAGAGGCATCCAACATGGCCATGCCAGAGAATTTCTATGTAGAGTTTGGTAAAATAAATGTTTATTTATATAAATACATATACACAGAGAATCTAAATCATACTTCAATAGATAACTAATGTTGGCATTTCATGAGGTATTTTTGATTACCTTGCATTACAAGAAACTAATCATTATGCAAGGAGGAAGATGTTATTGTGAGGATTTAAATCAGTGTGTAAACAGTTTGTTGGTCCTAAAGTGTTTATAGCCAATTTTTTGTACTGTTAGATGTGTGCTTAATATAAAATACTATCACCTTGGAATTAATGAAATGTCTTACAAATTTAAAAACACATATAGGCTGTTTCCCTACAAAGAAGTAGAAAGAAAGGGGCTCAGAAAAAAAGAGGAGTTGAACTAAAAAGGTGAAGCATTCTCCTGGATACTTGAAAAAAGTTGACACCATACAAATTTGTGGTGAAAAGTTCATAGAGCTGGGTTCTTTTTTCATTTATAATAGAAACAGGATGATACTTAAGGGAATTAGGCTTTTAAAGACACTTCTCATAATATTTTCTTGAATAATTTCAGAGAAAGGACTGGAAACCCAGATTTCAGTTGGTAGTGAAACTGATAGAGTAAAAAGAAAAATGCATACAGCTTGGAGAAATGCTGCTGATTTCTCATATCTTCCTTGATACAGATGACCTTATTGGTAGTTTTGTTCCAAATACCTTGAAGAATCCCAAGGAACAACAGTGTCTAAGCTGTCTGTGTGTAAAGATTGTGGTAGTGTTGTGAAAAAAGGAGTGTCCAGATGCTGTGTTAGGATGTGTACAGAGAAGTTTGGCCTGCCATGGAATAATTCTTGTGAGCTGTACTACAAAGAGCAAACTTTACTGTGGTGGGGTGTCACCTCCAGCATATTTCAAGTATAAAATGTGGAGACCATCAGGGCTATTTTAGAGGAGAATTATGAGAGTAATGAGACACTTAGAGAAGGTTCCCAGACAGAAGAAATGAATGAGCTGTATTCATTACTGTAAAGAATAAAGGGGAACTTAGTAATAATCTTACTACTAGTTATCTTCACCTATACAAAAGTTTTCTGAAAAGAGGCAGAAAATAATGTGACTTCTAAATCCATCTATAATCAGGATTGGAAAAGCAAAACTTTGGCCTAGGACAGATTGGTGCACCTTTTGAAGGAGTTCTCACTGAAGACTTGTAAATTTAATCAACTTCCTTTCTCCATGCAGATTTTGGCTGAACTTTTTTTTTTTTTACTCAAATTTCTAAAAGGTTTTAGAATAGATTCTTTTATTCTTTGAGAAAAGGCAGGTGGAATATAATAAAAATTTGTCAGTGTAATTGCAGTTTTATTCCTGTGTTTCAATCATGTAGGAATGTTTTCTCTGTGTGGACTGTAAAGTTTTTAAAGCTATTGTATACTTTCCTTTAAACGTATAATTACAATTGACAAAGTGGATATAATGGAGAAAAATACACCACAGGTTAATGTGTGCCTAACAGCCAGATTTCACTGGAATTGCAAGTTTTTCTCATTCATAAATTACAGGTCTTCATATGACAAATGAGCTAAGTGACAAACATAACAGTTCTCCAGAATATTCTGCACACTTGCTATTATGATGATATTAACACTTGGGTTTCTTTTTAAATGTTAAAGGGCATTTTTCTAGACTGTGGTAGCCTTTATCAGCCAGTGAAATTGTGAATAAAACCATGAATACATAACTGCTGTTTTTGTGATACATCAGCTATGTTTGATGCCCCTTGCTCCCAGAGATTTCTTTTGTTTTGGTGGTTTTTTCCCCCCCTTTTATTTGACTACTTTTGGTTTTCTTTCATAGGATAAACTGGTGAAATCACCTGTCATAAATGAATTCATCATACAGAGTTAGTTTTATCCTGTATGTAACATTAGAAGCTTCTTGCAAAACAGAATTCTGAGGTTCGTGTATATTGGAGTTACTGGATCTTGAAGAGCTTCTGTTGCCTCAGGCAAAATTCTGAGGCTGCTTAATCATTTATCTTCTGGGAACAACAGTAAATCATCTGTGAATTTAAATCTGTTTGAAAAGGTAACTTACACTGGAGTCACTCTTAGCATATATTAGGCAAAACTGTAATTTATACCCTCACAGAGTAGGCATAAATTCCCTTATATTTACTAGAAATCATTGCTTATGTGCAAGGTAGGTTTTTGAGTGTCACCAACTCATTAGTTTTATATGGATGTAAAAACAAGTTCAACACATAGATCAGATTTACAGCTATGTTCAATTCTGTTAAAAAAATTGAAATGGCTATTTTTTTGCCTTTATTCTGGGAGTTAAAGGTTGTTCAGTGCTAGCTTTTATCTATCAAAACTTTTAGAATTTCTACTAGGTTATTACTTAGATAAACATTACATGACTCCTATCAAGCCATAACTTGACTTTTATTTTTAGCCTAGGATGAGGATGCAACAATTCTCTTTACTTCTCAAATATTTTTTTTCCTAAAATGCTAGAGTCTCCCCTCCTCTTAAGAATGTACTGAGCCATGTAAAATGCAAGTGCTGGGATCTTGATGTTCAATTTACAGTTAAGAGTGTGGGTGTCTAATGAGGTTACTGGGTCTATTAAAGAGTGCTCGGTAGATGAGCATGGCAAGAAATAAAATGTTGGTTTTTTGTAACTATGTTTTCTGCCTTTTGATAAGAGCAGCTATTGATGAAATGTATTATTTGGTTTACTGCTACTATGGGATTGTATTTTAATATACCATTGCCTGTTATAGCTGGTAAAAAATCTTTCCCAGCCATCCCATTTTTCTGGATGATTTGCAGCCCTTGGTAAATTTGTACTTCCTATTGACTGTTAGTGGAGTCACATCCAAAATTAAATGGGTAGACTTTTGTGTGGTGTTTTGAATAGAAATTAATTGATTCTGAAAGCAAGACAGCCATTTCTTCCCAAAAGCTCTTACATAAAAACACTTCCTTCTGGTTTTAGCTTTATGAATAATTTTATTCTCTGGATGTCTGGTTAGTGCTGTGACTTTGCTTTGTTGCAGCTGGTTATTAACAAAATCCTGGTGAATCCTGGCAGATGGCAATGTGCTCTGCAGGTTTCACCCCACACTAGCTCAAAGTCATAACATTTTTCACTACAGGCTGGTTTTGGTCTGGTGTGTATTTTTTGTTTGCTTTGGTTGTGGGGTTTTTTCCTTCCCCCACCCCCCTTTCCTTTATCTCTAGAGAACTTCACTCTCTGGAGTTTCCCATCGTAACTCTTCCTGACATTTGCTCACTGCTTGAATTGATGAATGGTTGGATCTACAGCAATATTCTGTCACAAGTATCTGGCTTTTGTGGTGCCATAACCGTCATGTAGAAATTGACAGAATGAGTCAAATCATCACTTGTTTCTGTAGTAACTGTTATTTAAAAAAAATAAAAATGCATTAACTTGAGGTCTGTGTGAGCAGAGTTCACTGTAAGAAGTTCTTTCATATACTACTGTTGGATTGTAGTGTTTAGAAAGGATGAATAGCTGTAGGGTTTTGCAACTAGTCGCTATTTCCTTTAAATTTTTGGTTTTACTGTTAGTGTCAGAGGTCATGTTTGTAAATTCCTATGAATATTGGAAACTTTTATTTCTCCGGGTAGTAACAGCAGTGAATTTTTCATGAGATCTTTTGCTGAGCTTTTCAGGCTGCTTCATGTTGTCTAAAATAAAATAATAAAGTTTATTTTTTAATCTGAGAAGACAACATTAAAGCAGGTATGTGTGTGTATTAGGCAGTGTGTCAGAGATATCCTGGTAAGACTAATGATTACCTGAAATACTTGTCTGTGCTTTTGAAGCTTAACCCTTTTGCTCATCAATCAGTCAGCAGAGGCAGGTAGTGACCATTAGGTGGATTCATTAGCACCCTGCAGCCTTCTTGTACAGGGTGACCCACATCTGTCTTCATTAGAAGTTTGCCACTTGCCAGTAGTGAACAGATGGGTCATTATAGCCTACATTGCCCTCTGGGCATACCTGGAGGACAGACAAAGTCGTCCAGTGCAGGACACACATGTGTGCTTTCTTCATAGGAACAGGGCAAGGTATTCATCATAAGTCTAACACCATTAGGCCTTGTCTTTAGACAAGCCAGCTTATATTTTGTGAAGTTATTTGTATTATTATTTATTCTGTCTGATACCAGCTTTGAGAACATGAAAGGGCTAAAACAGAGACTTGAATTATTCATGACCATTTCTTAATATTATGGAGTATAACATACAGTGATGCTGAACTGTTAATCAGTATTTTCATTTGAACTCCAGGTGTGATTTCAGCATCTCATTTTCTTTTTCAAGAACTGGAATATTTTCTGTACAGACTAAATTATGAACTTTTTCTTTTTTTGGAAAGAATTCTATGAGCTAAGGCTGAAGATAAAATACATTCATAATCCTGTTGCCAGGAGAGGAAAGTAAAAGCCTTGTTTGCTTATTGCTTCATGCTGTTTACACTGCATGAGCTTAAATCCTGTTCTAACACCATGGTTAAAGACATCGTTAAAAAAAATCCACATTCTCTGTGTCAGTTATTTACCATAGGTTGCCTTCTTTCAAAATTTTGGAGCAGTTAAGCATTTTCAGTGTTAGCAGCATTATAACTGACATTCAATTTCAGTGTCTTTTGGAGAAGATTCCTTATGTCACTGTGTTTTAAGTAAAACGCTCTTAAATGTGAGGCAAACTGATTAGAGCTGGAAAGCCTCATCATGCCACTAGCTTTTCCCCTGGAATGCTCTCCCAAATCAAACAGGAGCTAACTTTACTGGTGAGGAAAGGCTCCCTTTCCCCCTTTAAGTGTTGCTTTATTAAAAGAAATACCATATAAGGTGTCATGCTCCCCTCCACTGGACAAATCTTATCCTCCACTTAATCATATCTACTATAAAGGGACTTTAATTGTTATCACAGTATTTTTGTGTCTTTAGCTTTTTGTAATAAGTTGTTTTCTAGTGGGCAGATGTTTGCTATATTTAAATAATAAGTATACTGTTTTTCTTAGTAGTTTGGAATAGGTACTAGTTTTGTACAGTTTGTTCTTGTGTTAAAAGAATATTCTTTTATAAACAATATTTCTTACTGAATTTTTGTGAAAAATTGTTCCTGTAAGAAAATGTTCACTCCATGTTGCTGTGTGTGAGTTTCTGCTTTCTTTTGTGGCACTTCAGATAGAATTTAAAGGCAAAAGTATTTTTGGAGGTTGTGCCTGTTATAACAGAGACCATTCCCTTTAGAAAGGTATGACATTGTCCTACGGTTAAATTTCATGCAAGAATAAGGATTTAGTATTTTGTTTATATTACAAAAAAAAAAAAAAAATAAAAAATCATGTGGTCATCTTATTTGGTTAAAAACTAAAATCCATTTTTGTTAAATAGATTTTAAAATAGATGTTATATATTTAGTGAAATGTACCATTAGTGAGGTTGTCATAAGTAATAGACTTGAATGAAAAAACGTTATTTGAAGTTTAATGTATAACAGATGAATTGGACACCAAACAAAGACATGCTTTCTACTTGCAGAAGAGATGATTAATTCCTCTTGATGTGTGGAAGGGAGCATTAATAGCTGCTTGTGAGAAGTGCCATGTCTTGCTGCTGTAGCTGTTTTCTATGAAGTTTATTCCACCTATATGTTATGCTCGATAAAAAAGTGGCAGAAGCTTGTTGCTCTAACTTAAGGAAAATACTAAAATTTATTCATCCTTTCAGATTTGGAGAAATTGCATCCTGTGTTAGCACGTTCTTTGTATTTATGATCTCTGATTACCCAGCAGTAAAGCTGACATTCAGCACCCATCTGGAATATTTGCATGCATTCTCCCTCTTTGCAGAAGCCATTAAACGATGGGAGAGGCTCTGATTTAAGATGATGCAGGTAACCCCAGTATGGCTGTGGAGTACGTGTAGTTGGTGATACAATCTTTAATTACATGATGACACTATGTTTTCCAGAGAATCTTGCCTTAGGGTATACAGAATAGATAGTGTTCATTGAGTGAAGTGCTTTTGCTTTATTTCCTTTTTATCTTCCTTGATCTGTGTGAACTCCTTCCTATATATGGCACATCCTCTTTACTGTGTTCTGAAATGCAGGTGATTAATTTCCTTTCTAGTAGTCCTCTGCTGCTTGTTGTAGAGGTTTTTTAACCTCCTTTACAAGCATAAAATGTGCCATCTTTCAATGACTCCTAGTCAAGTTAATTTTCATTGCTTCTGTCCTCTGTTCCTTTTTTGGTAACTAGCATCAGATCTTTCATTCTTACACCCTTCCTTTGTGCATCTCTGATTCTCTCTTCCGTCATTAAAATCTACATTTTTTTACCCCTCTAACAGCCAGCTTTCCTGATAATAGTTGAAAATTACATGAATAGTTTTCATTTTGCCGTTTAATTTTGAATATGTGAAAAGGGATATAGCCTCTTGACATTTTATCATGATTAAAACCACTGACTCTGTTACAATGTGTTAATATTGCTGGAAAGAATGACACTTTTTTACTACTGTGTTGACAGCATGAGCGCTTTTATATTTAGAGTGGCAATTCATAGTTAGGGAATAGTCGAGTGATAAATACATTTCAGTGGCTTCATAATTGCATGTACCAATGCACAGTTACCTTTCAGTGTTTAAGAAATGGAAGAATTACACATTCTGTATAGCTGTCTGTATTTGACAAACACTGATTTTAAATAATACTGCTTTGCAGATGATTCATTCTAGCTGCTTCTCTTTTTCCAATGGGTTATCTTTTAGAATTTCAACAGGTAGTGGAGTGACTTGTTAAGACAGCTATTTATTGGAAGTGGAGGCATGTGAGCTGGCATCCATAAATTCTAGAGCATGTTTAGTTCATTATGAGAATTAGTACTTGGCAATTACTGGTGCTGATCCGTGCAGTGTGAGATTGTTATATTGTGGGCACAAATATATGGTGGCATCAAGTTACACATTAATAAATATATCTCCAAGATGTGAGGAAGCAGTCTGATGTTAACAGTTCTAAAGCTCTGTTGTGTGCTTACATAGATCCTGGTGGGGAGACAGGAACTCCTCTGAAACTCCAGGGAAGAAAGTGGGGAGTTCTGCCCAGAGCAATAGGAAGAGAGGTACAGCACTGCAATTCAGTTCTCATCCTCTGCTGGGTGGCTTGATTAAACATTAGAAAAATTGTGGAAGGAAATAATTTTCTTAAGTGGGACCTTTCAGAATTAGTGTTACTTCAAAACCAATTCATTTTCATGCCTGATGTTTATAGCTTAAATGCAGATCGACAAATTTGACCCTTTTAAAAAGATTGCTGTAATTTAGCATCATTAACTATTTTCAGCATGATATTAATTAGAATATGCAAGTTAGTTGAGCTTTCTGGAGATTAAATTAATTTAATGGAGACAGTATTGGTACAAGGTAATACTTGTATAATGTTATTTGATGTTATTGCTCAAGAAACTATTTTTAGGTATGGAGAAATCTTAATAGAAGTAGCTTTTGATACCTACAGCTATGTTGTAATTTATGTCAACGCATCTCAAAAAAATGGAATATCAGAGGCTGAGCAAAATTTGGGTTATGTAATGCTAACATGGCAAATTTTTGTCACTTCTAAACTTTTAGTCTCATTTGAGAGGAGGGATGTTTTGACCAATTTAAGCATTATGTATTTTTAGTACTTACCAGCTGCTGGAGCGACCTTCCAAAGAACGTAGACATAAATTTTGTTGGGTTTGGGCAGGGAAGACAGCAGAGAGAAATTACACTTTTATCTCTAAAAATATTGTAGTATTACAATGGTTTCACTTACATTAATATGGCAAAAGCATGGAAAGTTCTTCAGAGTAAAGTTTGTGTTTTTCAAGGTCCTGAGAAACTGCTCAGATGTTTAGAACTTGGAATTCCTACAGGCAATCTAAATATTCATCCAATCCTTATTGACTCTCTAGGAAGAATTTAATTACTTAATGGAATTTAGACTACTTTGTCTTTATTTGGTAATAATGTGTGTCTTAACCACAGACAGAACAAATCACTTGAATATTCTAACAACATAGACTTTCGAAGTGCATTTGTAAGCATTTGATTTATAGAACTTAGTATACTACCTGGGAAAAAAAATAGGAATAAACTGTCTCATTCAAAAAGGAATATTCATTGAATGACAGAAAGTTCTGGGAGAATCCCCAGTTTTCAGTTTTAGAAAATGCATTCAATAAAGACACTTTGAATTTGTTTCCCTATTCAGTACGTAAAATAAATGTAAGGGGATAAGGAGTTGCAAAAAGCTTAGTTTGTATGTGCTGTGTGGAGTGAAGTATCCAGGGGCTAGAAAGTGCTGGGACTTTTAAATATAAAACTGCTGTCACTTTCAGGCTCTGTGCTTTGTTGTATCAGGCAGTGAATGAAAAAAGCAACAAGACAGACTGTGATATAGGCTGCTCCATCCATCTGTAAGCTTTATGCTCACAGCTCTTGTGCAGGTTCCCTCCATCCTGTGCACAGTGCATCTCCTTTTGGCCAGTACAAATGGATGTGGTGTGGATCTATAGCAGTTCACACAGTTAAAGGGGTTTTTGAATCAGGATCCTGTTTTATTACAGTACTTTAGCCCTTCAAAAACACTCTTACAGTCAGCAGAGCTCCAACAGATTTTTTGAAGTAAGCTTAAGGTAGTTTCCTTTTGTCTACATTTGCATTTATATCCTTTCAACAAAGCTTCAGCTCTATGTTGCAATGGCATTGTCTTGAGCTGATTTACATTTCCTAGCACAGAAAAATATTAAAGGCTCAGAGAATATTGTAAAATCCATTAATACCAGAACTGACGTCTGGAAGGACTTAGAGCAAAAATTCGGATTCTAGTTCTGTTCTGTCATTTTGGGAAGTATCAGCTTGGAGAGAAAACTGTAAGAAGTTAGAGGACAACAAAATGCTACTGATGTACAAAAAAAAAAAAAGGAATTTACATAATCACAGAGTGGAACATGATTTTTACAGTAGGTAGTATTTACACATGAGGGAAAAGTAAATTACTACAAATGTCACACTATATTTTGAAAATTACATCTTGAGTGTTGTTCTTTTTTAAATTATTGCTCCCTATTAAACCTGCAGATGTAAAAAATAGGTGCTTTAATTGCTAGAATAAAGACTTCTATGTCTTAAAAGTAAAAATAACATATTAAAATCTCCATGGCTGCTCAGATTTTTTTCCCCCCCTCCTTGAGTCTCAGCATGTGTTTTTATAGCTTTGGAAGTCATCATTCCATCTTTACCTTCATTACTTTATCTTTTTTCATCTGTTTTTTACTAAATTGTCGTTCCATTTTCTTTGCAACAAGCATTTCAGGAAATACTATGTAGTTGACTCCACAACTTCCTGCTGTAATATTCCATGGACTGCTTGACCTATAAACACTGAATTTGTTTGTATTGATCAAGTGAATTTTTTTCCAGGAAATTGTCAGTTATATTTGATATGATCCATTAACACTATAATGTGACTTTGTTTCCATTTCAGTATCTTTCAGGTTAACTTTTGAAAGAAGTGTATTGTGACTATAAATGAACTTGGATTTGTGTGATTGCAGTTTTTATACAATTTGAATTTTTTAACTTATTGCTTGGCTGAAATTTTGCATTCTTACTTTCTACCCATGGCTGAAAGAAGATAAGAAGATTTTTGAGAAATTTGATAAAAGCTGTCATGGTTTGTTGTGTGGTTTTGGGACTTTTGTGGATTTTTTGTTGCTATTCTTTTGGTTTGCCTGATTGGTGGTTTTTTTTTTTTTTTTTTTTTTTTTTTTTTTTTTTTTTGGTAGGGTTGTTGTATTTTTTTCTCTTACACCACAGCACGGCTTTTTAAGTATTGCTAAGTTCTCTGGCAGCAACTTTCTGAACTATGTGACAATAGAAAAGGTTTGACTGATATAATTAACTTCACCAAGAAATCTCACAAGTGATTGTAGCCTCCCAGCTCATACCTGAACTCAGAGTTTCCTATAACTGATATCCTCTGTTGCATTCTGATTTTTAATCCCCATTATCTACCCCATCTATTGTTTTTAATTGTATGCTTCTGTCTTACTCATGTTGTCATCTGATTTTTATCCAGGAGGTAAGTTCTGAGGGAGATTTCATGTTCCTTATGATATTTGTGGCAAGATTTTTATAGCAGGATGGGGGAGGCTGCAGGTGTGTCCTCTGCAGGAAGGGGTCAGGGACTGTCCCCTGCTGGGCACAGCCTCCTCGTCAGCCCTGCAATGGACTTGCCACACACAGAGCTGGGCCCACCAGCCAAGCTGCTACCTCTGTGGAAATGTAGTTAGGGAAATGAAAAAAATAAAATCAGATGGACAAAGGAGGAGGAAATAACAAGAATGAGAAGCAGCAGAGAAGGAAGAGGTGCTCCAGGCATTGGCACATTTATTCCCTCGTGGCATGTGGAGAATCCATGCCTGAGCAGCTATTCCAGCAGAATGCAGCCAGTGCAGAGTCCATGCTGGAGCAGCTTTTCCTTGGCAGGAATTGTAGGTTATGGAGAGCCAATGCTAGAGAAAAGTCTCTGAAGGACTGCAGCCTGTGGGGCAGCCACGCTGGAGTGGAGTGGAACTGTAGGAAGGAGGGAGTGGAGGACAAAAACAGCAATGTGTTCTGACTGCAAATCCCATCCCCTCCTGCCACATTGGGATGGGTAGAGGAGTCTGGAGTGGTAGAGTGAAGTTGAGCCTGGGAAATGCAAGGAGGAAAAGTGTTATTTTAACATTTGTCTCCTTGTTTCTTGAAAATGAAGTTAACTTTTCCTAAGATGAGTCTACTTTGTCCACGGGTAATTGCTATGTAACATCCCTGTTTTTTTCTTGATTTAAAATATTTTTTTGTTTCATTCATCTTTCCCACTAAACAAAAGAAGGTTCAGCTAATGAAAATCAGTAGTTTTTCTTTGTTTAGTTTAAAGTTATATATAAAGAATGTTGAACCAGAAAATTGAGTTAATGGAAAGAATGGTGCTCTTCAATTTAATTCTGTGCTGTTTCCTGTCCAAGAGTCTTCCTTCCATGCATATTCTCAGTGGGACTTGTGTTCCCTGTATGTGGTTGCTGACAAATTGACTGAAGTTCTGGATGTTGTAGGTAAAAGAAGCCAAAAATGGTCTTGCTTAGGCTGTAGCGGTGTGCTAATGTGTTAGGGCTCCTGTTTCTTCAGTCACATAGAGATGAAGAGGCTTTTCAATGTAAGGGAAGTTATGAGTGACTTTAATAGCCTTGTGCAGAATTCCGTATTTTTATGTTCAAGATGGTATAAATATAAAATGGTTTTTTCTGCTAGACAAAAAAAATAATGGTTGGTGTAGTTCAGTATTTTTATACTTCTGAAATATTCAATGATTGTTTTTGTCAGGAAAAAAAATCATTCAAGTTAAAGCACTTATGTCACTCTGATTTGTATTTCCACCACTGGTTGTAATTCTGTTCACAGCTGTGTGAATCACAACCAAAATTTGCAGTTCTGCACATTTTACTTGTCCTACAGCATAGAATAAAAGTGGTTTCTGAACTCTCACAAAGTCTACAGCTGATAGCAAGTGTAATTGTGTGCTTAAATAACCTCAAATTTGTTTGTCTGATATGTTCCCACTCCCTCTTGGCTCCAGAATAATCTGATGGTAATATAAGTATTCACTTTCATCATAAATGATTCAATAGGACAGCTTGTATTGGAGTGATAGCAGTTTAATGAAAGGGTAAACATGGGAATGACTGATTGATTTTAATCACCAGAATTAATTCTACTATCTTTTTATAGCAGAGTTACTCAGAATTAAGTTAATTATTGCTTACTATTGTGATTAACTTGTACACAGCAGTTTTTCTGTATTTGTAAAAAAAGCTTCTTGTAGGATAAACAGATCTGACTAGATTGAGTAAAACTTAAGAACTTCTTTTGCTGCTAGTCAAATTCACGGCTTTTGTTGAAGGTTACCTTTTCCTAGATATAAAACTTTTGCCATGTGGTCTTGCAATTTATAATACAATTGTGATTTAGTTTTGCTCTGATGGTCCCTTTTAAACTCTTTAATCCAGATATATAATTTTGAGGACAGAATTTTTCATTTCACTATCTCAGGCCAATTCCACAATTCTTCTCCTATCTTCTTTAGCCATATGATATCTTTGTACTTGACTTGCTTGATCAAAAGCTGTTTGATTTTTTTAAAAAAGGCTGTGTTTTGACTATGTAGGACAGGTTTTTTTTTATTAAAAGCAAAATCCATGGTAACTCAGGTTAATGTAATTTATGTTGCAATTGCATGAAGTTCTGCAGATGTAAAATCCCTGTAGCTATGTAAGCTGAAAAGAATATACTATGAATTAGGCAATCAATCACCAGTTACAGGTCACAAAAATACCCTCATTAGATTGTTGTAATCTAATATAAATCATTCCTATTATTAAACATACAATACTCCAGTAGTTTAGGAAAATGTTGAGTTGGTATAAGATTCTTACCAGAAGTAATTTAAACAACCAATGTTTCCCTAAAACTGGACTTAAGCAAAATTAATTGTACTTTTCTCATGAGAGGAAACATTCTTATGAGGTGAAACACCTCTGAGAAGGAAATGATGGTGTCAGTAAACTCAAGAAGTAGAGATAACAGCAATGTTTCAGGACTGTCTTAATGTGCCAATACTTTGACAGTGTGCAAGACAGACACTGGTTGGTAAATGTGAAATCTTTTTGGATTAATTTATTCTACCTGTGGTGCACCATATTTTCCCCTATAAATGACCTCACAGAATACAACTTGGAATGGCAGGACTTTGTAATATGTAGCATGAGGTGTTCAGAAAAATCATCCTTTTATATGACGTTCAGCTGCAGAGATCTATTGTTAATTTATGTTCTACAGTTTATAGTCTAACAAAACAAGCAGTGTCCTTCTGAAGGACTACCATGTGTCACAGGTTTGGATCCAGTTTTCTCCAAAGTAAAACAGATTCATATGAGCTACACATAGTCTTTGATACACATCTTGCATGGGCAAAAATTTCCAATCAGAATTGTGTAGTATGTTTCTGTCTGTGCTACAAGCAATATAATTTGAGTGTTTTGGACTGCAAACAGCCTTAGAACTTTCCACTGAACCTTGGCTTTGCAGTAAAGTGTTCCTAACAGGGGAGTCCAACTACAAACTGAAAAACTGTAATAAGTAAAATTTAATTGTGGTTTTGTGGCTATATCTGTAAATAATAAAAAAGGGGTTTATTTGGTCACACATTTAAAGACTTTTGGGTGTTGTGGATGTGGTTATTGCCTGTGGCAAACGTGCTGATCCCCCTTAGAGAATGACATGGTCACAGAACAAGCTTTTGCTTAAGTGAATACATGACTATGAATTATACTTTCACTCTACTGGCCAGTTTGTTTCTCACACCAACTTAGAAATGGCACATGGGAGGGCAAGTGGTTCTCTAAAACTAGTTTATGTGAAACTATATTTTTTTGCCAATACCTTCAACAGTAATTGTTCACTCAGCCCAATCATTCCCTTGTGGTGGTATCCTAATGATGAAATCCCTATAGTATTGAAAATGAAAGTTTTTTTTAGAAAAAGTATATCTGATGTATGTCAGGACAGCGGTATTTTGATCTTCATTTCCTCAATGCTGGACTTTTTTTGCAAAGCAAGATTTTTGTAGTCCTGATTCTGCTGATTACCAAAGAGCTTTAGAAATATGTCTTTGAAAAGAAAGTAAAAGGACAAAAGTGTGAGAGAATTTGGAAGGATTTTTTATCCAAATGAACAGCATGGATTTAAGAATGGTTTGTACTTAGTGAAAAAAGACAACTAACCAATGAGAGGAGAGCTAAGTTCTGACTCAGTACAACATGCCTACCCTTTTGTTCACAAATGTATATTTTTCCTGTTTTATAAAATTTGTGAGTTTCAAGGCAGAACCAATCAGTTTTGACATTTCTTGTCATTTAAAGTAAAACATATTTTACTCAGTGCTGTGAAATCTAGGCTTTTCTATGAAGTTTAAAGAACAACTTATAATTATGAAGCTGTGTAATTCTAGAGAAGAAATGACAAAAGTATGGTGATGAATCAGACATGTTACTTGCTGTTTTTGAAATTACACATTCTTAGACTCTTAGATTTCTTGCTTTTATGGTTTTGTTGCATACTCTTTGTTCTTTGTCACAACTTCCCTTCTACTTCAAAATTATGATACTTTTAAAATATATTCTTCTCTGCTTGCATCAGGTGTCATAGAATTTTATAACATATTGCAACCTGTTACTTTATAAATCATCTTCTACTGAAGGGAAGCATTTAAAAATATGATTAATTTTAAGCATTTTAACATTCTATTGCCATGTTTATGTTGCTGAGAGCAAATTATCTTCTGTCTTTACTCAAAGACTAATAGCTTATTTTTTAAAATATATATTAACTGATATTGGTTCGTCTTCTGCCCTAAGAGAATCATGCTCATTCACCATTGTTGTTATTTTAATATTTAAATCTAATTTGATTCAAATATGGAATACAAAAACATAGTTTAACAGGCCAAAATATGAGTCTGTATTATCACTTCTCATTGATACATTATTCTTTATTATGCTATTTTGTGGAGGGATGGATACACAAAGAATGAGCAATTATATTTCAGAATGCTATTTCACTCTGTTATTAGTATGCATATAGAGGAAGAAATGATGAAAAGATTATTGTTGTTCTTTTGAATTGTCAATGGAGTAAATACCACTCAATGTACTTTAAATAATATGCAAAATTACTTCATTATATCAAAATATTCCTTAAATCTCCTTTTTAATTCAGCATATCTACTTCAGCCATGATACTTGTGTTTTATTAAAAAAAACTCCTAAAATCTTGCTATCTCCTACATTACACAGTCTTATGTAATTATGAAAATATTTAACCCTCTATATGCTGATAGCCTTTGAGGATGACACTTGGTTGTGTTATTCCTCAATTTCAGCTAAATATTGTAAATTGCAGGAATGAATGTTCAAGTTTTAGGATTTGTGTTTCAGGGCCTTGCTCAGTAAATTACATCTACATTGTAGTAGTTATATCATCTGGGATTACACATGAGACCATGTCTGTTGGAAGAGGAAAATTATTTTTTCTTAGAGCAGGGGGTTTAAAGTAGGTACATGTGTGAGGAGATATGAGAAAGGGAACAAATGCTTCTGGAAGCTCTACTGCTTCCTCAGATGATTGAAGAAATATTTTTCCAGGATGGCCACACTGGGAAGGACTTTTGTACCTGTAAAATCACCTCATTTCTCCTATAAAAGGGGCACTTTGTGTGACTTTTGTGGCCATAATAGCATGCTGAGCCAATTGAGCTCATGAGCCAAAGAAGTGAACAGGATTAGTCATAAACCAAAACACAGGGAAGGCCTCCTGGGGCGAGGACTTCTGAATGTTTGTCAATACTCTACTTCTAGCTTTCGTGAATCACGATTTTACTTTTTTTGTGAATTGTTTTGCTTTGTGAACAATCACATAATTCCTGGTTGTGTCAGGGGTGTACTTGCATCCACTATTGGACAAGGATGAGTTAGAGAATTCCAGTCTACCTTAGAACTGGAGATAACTTGTAGGAAGAGAATGGATTTGGGACTGTTTAATGCACAGCATGCACGTGTGTCCATGGAAACACATGTGCTTATTCTGTGTCCATTTTGGAAGTATTTAAAAGAGACTGTTCTCTTCACATCGCTTTCAGCAAACTAAAAATTAATCCAGTTATTGAAATCTACCATGGAAAAGAAGTCTCTGCAAAGTAGGAGCTATAAAAAGAAGTTGGCAGGTTTAATCCCCTCTAAAGCTGTAATCTTGCAAACTGCTGGTAGGCAGCCATTAAGCTATTCATAGTCTGCAGGACTTTGTAGAGAGTAGTTAATTAAATATAGTCTTTTATGGCCACCAATACACCAGGACAGTGTACTGCTGGTTCTGCCCTTTACCTGCTCTTTCCAATTCCATGCACCTGAAATGCACTGAGATTGGTTAACATAATTTGCTTGAATTAGAAAAGAAGTAAAATAAATTCTTCAGAAAGTGTTTCAAGATATACTTCCATGAAGTTATTTTTCTTCCAATGACAGGGATGAACTTTATTGTGTCTAAATGTCTGTCAAGTCTACATAACACAGCATGAGGATCTATTAGTAGTCTGAAGATATGTATTTACATTTTTTTGTGCTTTAGAAGTAGCTGATGCTTTAGGAGATGTTCATATTTCCAGGAGATAGGGAACATGCCTCTCACTTATCTACAATATTCTCCATGATTCCTTTTCTTTGAGCACAACCAAAAAAAATTCAAGCTCAAATCCATCCTCTCTGTCCTGATAGTCTAGAACTTAGAAGAAATGGAAAAAAATTTAAAAGAATTAATAGTGACTTTATATATAATATTTTCAACAGTAACATCACTAAACACTATCATTTACAAGCTGTTCTACCTAGTTAAAAACTGTTTTCATGTCTCTATTTTTAGAAGGCCCTACAAACTGAATGATAAAATCCACTTTGTGTATTGTCCCCTAAAAATAAACACCTTGCATGATATTTGTATTTTTTAACACACACTTTTGTATTTTCATCAACATGGAAAACTTTCTTATTGTAATCAAGTGTTGCCTCTCTCAATGCTAGACATCTGCCTTCAGGGAACTGTGAAATAAACATCCAAATGATCTGACTGTAAGGGGTATTGTTAGATTGGTCACCATCAAATGTGTGCATCAGTCCTAAAAGAGCTTTTCTTTAACACTAAGATCTTTTCTGGAGAGAGCCAATTCTAAACCCAGATAATTGAAGGTGGGATTGCAGCTGCTCAGAAATGCCTTGAAGCTTTGTTTTCTCTTTTTGAGAAATTATTTTGTAAGATTTCTGGTATCTATAGCTTAGAATTACTTCAGTTAGAAACCTCAACAAGATTAGTTAGGAAAGTGAATGATGTAACAACCAATTCAGTTAGTATTTGAAAGTACTGTCACCACACTTTTTAAGGCAGTGGAAAAATAGCTTTCTGGATACCACTTTATGAAGCTAGCAAAGCTATTTAATTAGGTAACAGTAGAAACAGAAGCACTCTAGAGAATATTCTCTGAATTACTAGCACAGTTAAAGTCCATGAAAGTGTAAAACATAGATCTGCAGAACTCTGATTTTACCATGCTTTTTGATTTAATCAGGCACTGTAAATCCTGTAGCAGATAAATAAGGGACTAAAAAAAAGTTGAAAGAAATTATCAGACAGGAAGAAAAGGCTGACTAAGAGTTTTGAAGCAGAAGGAGAGAAGTTTCTCCAGTGAGCAAATAGTCTGGATGTGTAGACTGGCTTGATATGAGTCTCTGTCTTCAAGGGGCAGGGGAGAAAACAAAGACAGGGTGATAGTATTGAAGTGGGACTGGAGGAAAAGACACAAAAAGAAGTCAAGGAAAAAATTTGACTTGATTTACTAAAATCAGGAAGAAAATGATGGATGAAAAAACTGAGCAAGAAGTTGTGGTTCCAGTAGCAGTTTTATGTTTAATCACAAATGGGAAAGATGAGTGTAGAAATGTACTGATAATGATATTCTCTATAATTCAGTGGAATTGAAAGGATTCTTGGGATTTCAGTTTTGTTGCTAATGGAGAAATAGAATACCAAACACTGGTTTGGAGTTTTTTTGTCCTTATATGGGAAGATTTTAACCATTCTGAGTGTGAAATGTGCAAAATGGGATTAAGTACAGTTCTGAAAAGACGAAGTCTTTTTAGCATTGTTACCAATTTTTTTTTCCAAATTAGTAATATCCTTGTTTTATTAGAAACAGCAGTTTAGCAACTTGAACTTTATTATGTTATCAAGTTGTGAATGTGAGTAAAAAGCTGAAGTACTATATCCAGAGAGAACAGAAAATATATAGCATTTTGAGTGATTTAGTAACTGTATAGCTTCTATCTCTGTTCTCTCAGTAAACACATCTTGCCCAAGCAGTTAAGTGGCTTCTATTCAAAAGATAGAACGTTTTAAATATGTTGTCAGAATTATATAGCCTTCATACTGAATCACTAATAGAACCACGTAGGAGCTGTACTAAAACTAGTGCACAGCATATGCCCCAGTTAATGGGAGAGCCAAGACTTGGTGAGTTACTGTGTGCAATTCTGGGTTGCTGACCAAAATTGTGAATTTAGACAGTAGATTCATAATACAGAGACCCAGCTCAGTCTTTTCTATGATATCTCTGCCTCAAAATATGTAATAGATGTTTGTATTTCTTCAAGTGGCCTGTTATACTGTGAAGAGTAAAAAGTTTCTTATAGTTAACGGCAAAAAGTTCCCTATTTTTTGCTTCTGTTTAAGTATTTTCTTATATTGAATTGCAGTCTATTTCCTGTTTTTACAGAACAATTTATTGAAAAACACACAACACTTAGGCCTAAGATAAGAAAACATCCATAACCTATTAACTGAAATAATTTAACTGAATAAATTTATAATTATTAAAGTACTGGTTTGAAAAGCAGCTATTAGAATGCATATTTCAAAAATCAATACACAGTGTAAATGTTTGCTCATTTTTATAAACATTTTGTTTAATGTGTGTGTTCTATCAATTTAGTAGTAAGGATTAAAATTTCAAGAGTGATTATTAAAAGAAAAGGCAGCACAGTGGCTAAAAAATTGTTTTTAGGCAATGAGTTTGTTGGTGGCTGAAATGGATAGAACATAAAGTATAGTAGAGGTGACATACCTTACATATGGCATGACATGCTGCTCTTGGACTTGTTTCTGGAATGTGCAAAGGAGTGTTGCTTCTCTTTGGTCCAGAGAGATTTGTAGATTTGTTGTAGTAAATTAGGGAACTCAGAAGAGAGAGCCTGCTAAGGACAAGTGGTCGTCTGATTTCCTCAGAAGGTCACAGGTGCAGAGGAACTAGAGATGCTCAATCAAATACCTGCTACTTAAAGAAAACCAAGTTGGAGATGGACAGGAGTTTAGGGCTGACAGATGAGGAAATTTGCTTGGAGATGTCAGTTCACACAGAAAACTTTAATACAAATGTCTCCAGCTGAAACAGCTGCAGATAGAGCTGGAATGGAGAATAACTCCCCTAACTGAAGAATGACCCTGAGGCTGGAACAGGGTAAATACAGCACTAAAACTGACCTACATCACAAGACGTGCTAAAAGTGGTGTAAATGTTTACCACCTCTTTCTGAAAATATGAGGTTCCAGGAAAGAAATATCTCCAGTTCAGGCTGAATAATGTGTATAGGTTATTTTTTTTTCTTTCTTTCTTCTGCTCTACTTAGCCATCACTTTTCACATGAGAACAAGTACTCCAGAGGCTGGCGTGCTGTGCCTCGGGGAGTGTTCTGGGCTCACAGCCGCGTGCTTTGCGTCACAGGAGCACACGGTTCAACTTCTTTATCTACTCTACTTCTCTTATTTTGTATTAGAAATGTATCCCTGCCTGCTTCAAGGGAAGCAGTCCCATTTAAACCTTTAAACTGGCTGTTGGAAGTTTATAATTTTGTTAGATAGGGTTAATAAAAGTTTCCATTGCCTAGCATTTATGACACTGGTAATTTCTTGAGACTACAGTGCGTTGAAAACACATGGTGTATAAAACTAAAACAATACTAAAGCCAAGTGCAATGGAGGTTTTCTGCTTACTAAGGTGTTTAGCTATAAGAAATTTTTGCATGATTTCATGTGGGATTTTAAAATTCATTTTATGAGATAAATTACTCCATTAACTTTACAATAGGTAGCTATTATTTTATGCTCATCTAATGCTGTGATACCATATGGCAGTGGAGATCTGTATGCCTCTAAATGCTTAACATTTATTTTTGTCATTTTGTAGTAAATTGTATTTCTGGCAAGGAGTGCTTTTTATGTAGCTACTATGATGGTATTTAGATATTGCCATTACTTTCCAAAGTCAGTTTTTGAAAAATCTGTGTTCAGTTTTTGTTTGGAAAATTGTGTGTTAACCCTGCAATGCAAAGATTGTCTATTCTCCCAGGCAGCCAGTGTTCCATGAACAAAGAATGTTCTTATGGCTATTGGTGGCTTAATTTTTTTTATATGCTAACTTTAGGATAGAAATGATAAAAGGTTGCTTTTTATGTTGTCCTCCTTCTTACAGTAGCATCTTCAGTGATGGTCCTCTGCAAAAATGCAGTTTTTATGTGCATTAAGGATTAAAAAAGACAAACTCTGGATTTCAGTATTTCTATGACATTAATTTATATCCAAGTTCCTTGTCAGTTTAAATTTGCGTTTAAGACAAATTTTGTCTTACAAAGTTGACTTTTGAGGTGTAAAAGTTAACTTGTCACATTTGGAATGTGACTTTTTGTTTTACTTGAAGGGGTAATCCTTTTTGAAACATGGGGTTTTTAACCTTCTCTATTATTTTAGTAACAAATACGTTTTTATTGTGGATGACGCATTCCATCAAGAGTGTCCCCAAAGACCCTGGCTGTCTTTATGTTGCAGCCCTCAGAAAATTAACCTACTGTCTCAATGGCCAGCCATGAATGCCAGCTTTATGATTCTCATATATACCTGCTGTTTAAAGGGTAGCTTTAGTAGCATAAAATGTTTTGTGTCATGCTGATTAATTGAAAGACAGCAACTGATGGAATCACTGCAGAAGTCAGAAATTCCACACCTTCTGTATTGCCTGACAAAAATTTCTTAAGAAATGGTGTGATACAGCAGCTTTCTACAGGCTAATTAATTATTCTTGTATATACAAAAAATGGGATGGATTTTTGGATAAAATTAGAATTTATTTAGGTGATTGTCATCTAATTAGGTATATTGGAAAATAAAAAAAGCAGTCTTCATTATTGTAATAATGACACTAGAAAACTCCACCCCGTGCTTGATGCTCATATCAGTGATGATGAGTGTGCCAACTGTCAGCTTTAAACCATCTTTTTTCCATATCAAGCTGGGAAGCCAAGTCCTGGCAACATGGACTCCTTGAGGGCTATAAGGAAGAAATGTTCACTGCTGGCTGTGGTAGTTGTGAAAATTGGGATCATTCTTTACAAATGGACTGTGATAAAAAATTAATAATCAATTATATTACCTTTTTTCACTGTTTCTAAAATGTTCAGACATGATATTTTTATTTTTGTACAATACTTGCTCTGAGATCTGATTTTGCTCTTTGTCTTTATAAAGAGCCTTTTGATCTGAGTATCAGTGTGTGAAGAGGAAGTGAAAAATAATGATCAATTTCTGTACTTAAGCACATGCTAGTCTTTCTGAAAAAAATCTGTTTCAACATTATAGCATTAAGATTTTGACATGTGACTTTAGCATCCAGCTGCTTAAGTTCCTCACATCTTGCTGTTTAGGAAGTCAATTTATTCTTTACAGAACTTATGTTGTACAGATAAATTTGAGACTATCATGAAATAAGACACAGTAATCAATTTCAGCTCAGCAGTTGCCTGCTATTAATTGCCATTTACACACATTTAAATGCAAAGCTCATGATAGCACCGATTCATAAAATATTAAAGATATTTTTAATATGGAGAAAAGTTTTGAACTCTGTATGTGGCAGTAAGAATTTGCATTCCTGCTCAGGTAGGCATCTCACAGTTCTTTAAAGATTTCCCTTCAACACAGACTCATTATTATTGCGTTTTTGAAATCTGACTGAGAAGATATTTCTGGATTTGTAGCTAGTGTGTATATTTAATACAAAATATAGAGCAATAAGTTGTAATAAAATAAGGTAACTTGTCCAAGATATGATCTTATGTTTACCCTTTGAGAACATTGGCTGATAATAATAATAATAATGATAGCTTTTGTGGCTTTTTGAGCTCTTGCTTTGTGCTGCCATCATCCACAGAAAGTTCATCCAGTTCCTACCTGCATGATCTCATATTTGGGATGTCACTGAGACATACTCATACTTCTGCAGTTAACACCTGTTCTGGAATGAGCACATGGAATGCTTGTGCATTTTGTTAGCATAAATAAAGAATTCCAGAAAACGTGATAAATGGAAAGCCCCAACTCTTTAATTGCTAGTTATCAAGGTAAGGCATGATCTGTATGAATATTTATCTATGATCCCATACAGATAATTAACTAATTATTTTGCCAAGGTAAAAGCATTGTAGGATAAGGTCTTTGCAGACAAAACAGTCTGAGAGAAGTTGTTACCTCTTCACTATAATTAGTCCAGGAATAAGTGCAAAGGCAGATGAATCCAGGTAAATTATTTTGATGAAAGAAGCAAAATTCTAGCACTTGGATTTTTCTGGCCTTTATATATTGACACTTATTGCCACTCAACAGCAGATCAGTGTACAGCTAGGATTCAGAACAAATTTATAGTCTCAGTTAATATTTACTTTAGTTACTTCACTTTGAATAATTAGAATTTTTCAGTTTGTTTTTAGTATGACCTAACACAATTTTCCTTCCTTTTTTTTTTTCCTTTTTTGTCTTGACTGCCTTTTCCCTTGATTGTAGCAGGTCCTCTAGGAAGAGATGAGATGTTGTCTCTTTCTAAACATCTTTCATTATCTTCTTCAACCACGAGAGCATAATTTCAATGGTTTTCCTTTTAGCATTTAAATAGGTTCGAAGGAAAAAAACAGGGAAAATCTTCAAAAGCAAATCCTTGGTGAAATATTCATTAGTATTAAAGGTCCAAATCCCTGTGGAATGCTTTCTCAGTCTTGTTTGCATCACTTCCAAACCTGTTGCATTCCTCCTCAGCCTCTGTGTGAGCATGGAATCACCTGGGCCAGTGTTTATCTCAGGGCTGGGCTGAAGCTCCAGAAATGAGTCTGTGCCAATGTCTGGAGGCTCCACAAATCCAAGTGCAAGGTGCTGCCCCTGGGTGGGGTGATCCTGTCAAATCAAAAAGAATTTATCAAAAAACTCAGGTGCAATATATGTTCCAGGTGGTTGCATGCAGCTTTTGAATGTAATCAATGAAATCTTATTATTTACTTATTTTTAGATGAACAAATTCTATAGTGAGGGTAAATGGATGTATTTCTATTATCTTCTGTTGATGCAAATCTAATTAGTATATTCACAAGCCTCCTCTAAATGTTTTTGTTGTTTTGCAAGTTGCACCTTGAGGGAAATGTTACTTATTAATCCTCCTTTGTTACTACCTGCTGCAATGAATTAAACAAGTAGGCCTAATCTTGAATTATTTTCAAAAAGCTTCTAAACAATGGATTGCTAAAATTTACTGCAAAATGCATTTTTATTATTTTAATTTGGGGGATTTGTCTTTATGAGCTGCTTTGCAAGGGCTTGCAGATGCTTCAATGGTTTTATATCTGCTGCTACTTTTTTAAAACTCATTTTGGTGATTTGTAACAGCTTGGTGATTTGAAGCTTAGAAATGCCATCCAATTTTGATATCTAAATATCAAAAGACAACAACGTCTCAAATGAATAAAGTTACATTAATGATCAAATGGCTTCAAGAAGTTGAATTAAGCAAAAAAGTGGGATGATTATCAGTGACCAAAGGTGGTGTTGAGATACTGCATTTACCAATGAAATTATACAGCTTTACTTAGGCTGGGCTCAGTTCCCTGAATACTGTTAGGACTAGAAAGTCACCATGGCTGCTCCTGCCTAATCACAATTCAAATCTGATGAAGGATTCACCAAATTCGTAGTGTTTTTTTAATTACTGAAACACATTTCAGCAGATTAGATGAACAATGCTGGGTATTCAGCTATGCTTCTACCATGAAATTAAGAAATAATTTTTTCGTTCTAGAGTCATCCTTTGGATGCTTTCATGCTCTGAAAAGGATTTTAGTTTTCTGTTCTTTAGATACATCCAGCCTCTGCCATCCTCTGCCAGTTTTTTGATGATCTTAGGGATCTTGGACCTTCAATACCCTTCTCATAAAAGCAGGGTTTCTCCTGAATCTTTTTTCTTCCCTTTGCAAGGGTTTTTTTTTCTTTATACTATGATCTATCTCAGTCTGAAGTAGCTCAGATGGAGCTGTAGGGCCAACGGATGTTAAGTTTTTCTGTATAAGCACAGACCAATTTTGAAACATCTCAAGTAGGAATTTTTTAATGAGCCAAGGCCATATTTTGAATGTGCAGGACTAAAATGCTGATGATTTATCTGACTTTGTAGATTAAAGGCTATATAAAAGTAACTAATTCTAAATTATGTCAACAATGCTTTGAGTGAAGTAAAAGACAACTGTAGGTCCCCATAAGAAGATAAAATTTTCTCTGTGGCTTTAAACATGGGGTTATTCTAAAACCCTGAGTATTTTCAAAACTATTTTCACACTGCAGATGCTCTGACAATAGAGCAATAGGGGTGTATTTGGTCTTGTGATGCTTTGACTTGTCAGTCAGATTTTTTTTTTAATAAATTGTTACAGCAGCACTTCCTTTTCCAACTGCAGCCCCAATACAGGCACCTTCCCTATCACTTAAATAGATGCATGCAGAGATTTTTGTAATAAAAACTGTGATGCCTGGGTTTCCTTTTTACTATTAAGCTCACTGAAAAATAAACATTTTTTATAAATATTTTCAAGAAGCACATCATTCTACAATTAATATATATATAAATACTTTATGTGTATGCATACATTAAGGATATATCTAGTTTATATATAAACTACTGTTCTATAAAGTTGCTATTGAAAACCAGTTTTGTTTCTAAGTCATTAAAAGGCAAATTTTGAAATGTGTAAGTTCATGATTAGAGTTTTACATCTTAGATATAATCAGAAGAAAAGGCTTACTAGGTGTCTTTATCTTTTGTTTTAAAACCCATGCCTAAGTAGCTTTATTGCTAATTTTAAAGGAAAATAGTTTATTTTAACACCAGTGTATAAGGCTAAAAAAATCATACTTGTGAGGAAAGCCTGACAGAACCTTAAATATAGCAGGAGCTAGCAGGTGTCACCATAAAAAATTAGTGATTGAGAAGAATGGCTATAAATAGATGAGCCATTTTAGTCATTTGCCTTTGAAAGCAGTTTAATAATTCCATGCTGAGTCCCCTTTCAACAAATTTAATGAAAATCAGCATGATGTTGTGGCAGTTCCTATTGGATTCTTTCACCATCTTCTTGTGTTTCATGGTGTGAGAGATTAAAATAGCATCTAATAAACTACATTAGCAGCTCTGCATTCCTCATCTGAGGCACAATTGCATACAATTCCTCCTCCTCTGGAGGGTGCCCCTGTGTTTCAGTTCATTGTCACCACGCCTAGGAACTAAGAATTGCTAAACAGCAATTTTGTGGCTTTATTCCCTATTCATTAGGATTGTCAGTGTGGAGCTACTCGGAGGCATTCTGAGCAGGAAGTAATGATTTGATTTGCAGCCTACTGTGAAAATTTATTGATTTGAATGGACTTTTCTGAAATTCTACTCGATGAGCAGGAGAAAAATAGATGCCTGTGTCAATGTTGTTGTCTGTTGGTTTCCATAGATATAAGACAAAGCAATATTTCAGACTTAGAAAACATTCTTAACAAAATATGAATCACTTAAAAGTATTTTTCCTCTTGGTTTTTTTTTTGTCTTTGCATTTAGAATCAAGAGTCCTAAATGAGTTTCTTACAGTGCTTGAGGAGCTATACAGTTTCAAGGGAGTTCAGTATAGGGTCAGCTGCTGGGGACTTTCTAAAACTTAATTATTTTTACACTTTTTGGTTCCTAGTAAGCTTGTAGAATATAATAGGAAAAAGCAAAAAGAATAGTGACTGCATTTTTTGAGACTATTTTAGAGGTAGAGTTTGTGGTGGTTTCTTTTGAAATCTCTGTATACTGTTAGGCCACTGGGAGAGACTTCAATTCTTCTTGGGCTCAAGGCATGGTGTCTGTATTGTGCTCTCATATTCTTAGTCCTTTTAAGTTTGGGAACTCCTGTCACTGGTTAAAAGAATAAAAACATTGGCTGTAGAGGAAGGTGATTTAGTTGAATATTTAAGCTAGTTGCATATAAAATACGTGGACAGTATATTTTTAAATTAAATATTCCTTCTCTAGCAAATCATGGAAGTTGTAAACTAACCTGAAATTTTTGCGCTTCAGACCTTGACCAGGAGAGGTGTCTGGAAGGAACATAGACTTCCAGATATCACAATATAGGCAATTAAAAAAAAAAAAAAAATTCAGTACTGCTTTCTTCCTAAGCACAGGAAGTGCAGTTTCTTGTATTAAGTATTTTACATTTCAGTGCATAATTTGTGCTCAGCAGTAGTTTGGTCACATATTCCAGCTGGTCTCAAAACTTTCCTGGTCCTCTGGATTCTGTTGCTGAGACTCTGATTTCTTAAAAATCCCGTTCTGTGCTTTCAGCCAAATTTCCAGAATGGTCTCAGGTCCTGCAGGCCTCTGTATTAATTGCTCTGTTAATTTTGCTGATTTTGAGACTAAACTGGAACAGATGTTTTCTGGTGGTCTCTTGCAAACAAGAGGTCTTCTGTAAAGACCACCAACAAGGTCTTTACAGAATCTTCTGCTGGAAAATTAATCCAGCCAGAGGTTTTCCTTACCAAAATATGTACATAAAATAACACTGATTAACCATATTTCCCTTACTTTTCTGAATTGTTTCAGTCTCCAATTCCTTTCTCTCCTCCTCTGTCCCAGCACAGCTCTCTGACTGTCTCATCTGTGATGTAGTTATCATCAATTTTTGAAAGCATGAAGGACTATGGGAAAGATTGTGTGAAAGACTGGACATTTTAAATTTTGATCACCTCATTAATTCTGGCTTACTTTGATAAAACAAGGATTTTGGGGAGGCTGATGCTGCTTTGTAAAAGACACATACTTTTTTTAGAGTGAGGATTCAGTGAAATAAATTCCTGTAAGTGGGTGCTACAGTGCAGGATGTGCAAATGCATTCATGATAGTAACAATCCCTGAATGGCCACTGATTCTACATGGTCTTCCTCCCATATCCAATCAAAACAGATTTGTTTCTAGAAAAAAAAATGCCTCTGTTTCTTTGTCCCTTAGACACTAGAGAAAATGCTATATACCTCCTTAATAAACTGTTCATATATGCCAGTTGTCACACTTTTGAGAAATCATGTCTTGATTAACTATTTTGAAATTAATGTGAAAATGTCTTGAACTAGGCAAAAAATTATAAACTGTAAAATATTTTGTGAAACTGAATCATGGTTTTAGTGAAGAAAATTATTTGGACTTGCAAAGAAAATAAACCAGCCTTTCCCCTCTCCCCAAGGATTGTAGAGGATAAGAAAGAAGACTGGGGATAGCAAAGATTTTAAAAAGCAAAATGCAGCATACTATAGCAGTCTTTGCTTTTTTCAGCATATGCAGATGGTTTTATTTCAAATATAGACTTGTTGGGATTTTTTCTTTTGCTTGATTGGACTTTTTTTTCTCAAGAAGAGTTAAAGATTTTGCTAGCATTAATGTGGAATGGCTGTTTTCTGTGAGCAGTGACCATGTGCTAGACAACTGGTGTTATTTAATGGTTGCCAAGTATGAGCTGAACTAAACTAAAAGACAAAGATGGTGATGCTGGCAACCAATTTTACTGGAAGTTGTAATTATCAACTGTTTTTTGTGTTAGGGGAGTGGTGAAACTTCTACTGACTTCAGAAGGTAGTTAGAATTTTATTTTTTTTTAACAAAACAATCAACCTTTCTGAGGATTTACATTTCTTTCTAATCAAAGTATATTTATTTCATCATATAAATGGCTGTGAAATATTTCAGGTGCAGATTTACCCTCAAGTGGATGTTTCTATAACCCAGTTTAAGAGGGAGGCTGCCAAGGACTCACTGCAGCCCCTCAGTCCCATCACCCTTCACTGCCTGGCATGGGGACACTGTGGAGCACATGGGAGTGAAGGAGGGAAGTTGAGCCTGGGATAAAAGGGAGTATAGGGAAATAATTGTTGTAATTTGGTCTTTGTTTCTCACTACCAAAGTCTATTTCAATAGGCAATACATTAAATTTTCCACCTAGCAAGTCTACTTTGCTTGTGATAGTAGCTGGCAAATAATCTCTCCCTGACTTTATCTCAACCCATGAGTTTTTTCTTTTCTTTTTGTTCTTTTTTCCCCCCATCTTATTTCTCCCTCTGTCCTGTTGAGGAAGGGGGATGTGAGAGCAGCTGGGTGGGTGTCTGGCAGCTGGCCAGCATCAGCCCTCCACACGAAGTTACTACTTGAAGGTAATCCTTACCTGCAGAGAGCTTCATTCTCTAAACTTAAGATGAATAGTAATTCACCAACTATATCAGACCTTAAAATGTATTATCACTTCTTCCAGAATCTTTTTTATAATATTGAGAAACCTGCTAACTAGTTGCTGGTGCCTGTATACTTTAAAACTTTTTGAATAACAAAATTCAGAATTTTGACTAGTTCTGCTCCTGTATGGCTTAAAATTGTATTTTAAAACCTATTGAAGTCCATGGAAGTCATTGCATTGATTTGAATAATTTTTATGTCAGTGTCTGAGATATTTACATGGTGTTGCACAAGAAATTTTCACGAGTACTTTTTAAAACACATGATTTGCTATGATTTCCTGAATAATTTCTTTATAAAAGGTTTTTGGATCAATATCATAGTGAAGTTATTGTATTAATAATTATTAATTCTCAGTAATTATTCATCATTGAGAAATAATGAATGCCATTATTATTAATAACAATTGCTTTGACCTAAGACATTTCATTATAGACTTTTAAATTTTTACAGAAATGTTTTTTTTTTTCATGGGAACTGAAATTTGCGACCAAGGTTTTTCAGTATCTGAAACCTGCTGATATTGGTACATTTTTATTTTGTTATACACTTACAAACCAGTTAGATTTCCTTTCACCTGAACCTGCATCTAAATCCTGATTTTTGACTAATTATTAAATCACTTTGTCGTTTCTAAGGAACAGGAGGGAGTTTAAGAGCTCACAGTGCAAGTGATTGTTTTAGGTTAATAATTTGGTTTGCTGCAAAAGAAAGGAATAACTTAAGAGTTAACACAATGTACTATCAATACAAGAAAAATAAAAAGAAAATCTTTGCACTTAGGTAACTAAAAAAGATAAAGCAGGTATAAAAAACTAGATTTTTTTTGAGATAGTTATCTTAAAAATAAGGCCATATGTTTGAATCAGAAATGTCAGTTTTTCAATGAAGTCATAACATTTGAATAAAAGTACATGCTGAGCTGTAAAAACACCATAGAACTGCCTTTTTAGGACCATGCAAAGGGAAATGATCAATTTTTTCGTTATTTTCTTCCATGAAGGAGATTGAGTCCTTCTAATAAGTTTATTTTTGGCCTTTGCTTTTTCACTATTTATGTTATGACTCAAAATATTCTGAAGTTGCTTCTTTCTGAGTGTTATTTTTCACAAGTAATTTGGGTAGTTTGCATTTTTAATTAATTACATTTTTTATTTCTTTGTTTCAATGCAGTGCATTTTGAACAGTAAAGTTTACCAAGATACTGTGATAATTGCAACACTTCTCCCTGTTCACAGCTCCATGCCCAGCTACTGGTGCTGATGCCCTCTTAAAACAGAGATGCCCAATATCTAATGGCTTAGAGGAAAAAAATAACAGCAAATAACATTTTGTCAAGCTTAAGAAAATCTTTCTTTCCTTTCAGAAATGTTCTTAAACCCTATAAAGCAGTAGAGTACATTAATGACAGTCTAAATGCATCTCTGTGATGTGATATTTGAGGATTTTTAGCAGAATACTGTTGGAAGAATAAGGGTAGATGTGTATTTTGATGATAGATGATTTCCATAAAGAGTTTTCAATGACTATCATGTGCTATTTATTAAAGAGCCCAAACTGTACTGAAAACTTTCACATTTTTAAAGAGTGCATCTATCAGCTGCCTGCCCATGTGTACCAATACTTTAATCTCTATAACGCCATTCAGAGTTCTATTAAATAATGTCAAGGTTCCATAACTGACATAGGAATTGAGCCACTGAGATATAACAATTTCTTGCACCTTTGAAATATTAAAATATTACTTTTATAGATTTTGAAATTAAGTAGCCATTCTTTAATGGACTCTGAATGGTTGATAGAATTGACAATATTTGTACTTTTTACTTATATGTCCTAAATACTATACCCATTTTTTCCCATTTCTTTTTGATGTATGAAGCTATGCATTCACAATGAGTGTGATAGAGACATTCAAAAATTATGCAATAAATAATGTAAAAGACAATTTAGTTTCATCCCTCCAAAGACATGGTAAAATTCAGAAGTAACTTTTTTAGTAAGACAGTTCCTCAGTAATATTAATGAATGGTACACTCTTGTGTAAGGTACCTCATCTTTTTATGTCTTATATAGACATTAGTAAAATTGCATTATATTCTGAATCAAATTGAATTACAATTACATGACAGTCCTTATGCATTTAGATATTTGAAATTGATTTGAAAACTACATGGGAATATAATTATATTTCTAAAGAATCTTTCACTGAAGAATTTCTGTCCCTTAATAGTTATTGCACTTCATTAATATTCCAATCAAGCTTTTGTGAGTATTGCCCAGTGGAAATGGGCAGCAAAATCAAAATATGGAAGGTAAAGAGGAACTAGGACCTATGGCATAAATGGGAAATCTTTTTTATTATACAAATAATGAAATATGAGGTGTATGGTGTTGAGATGATAGCATCTATTGGATTTGTCAACTTTCAGCTCTGCTGTGTATGAAGCAAAAAATGAGAATAAACTGTAGAAACATATGGGACTGAGATAAAAGAGCCATTTAACTTATGTGCTTTGATGCTTTCTTGACTTGGTCTTCCTGGCATGTGGTGTGTTTACAGATGGTTCAAAGCCAGTGCACCAAAGGCAGGGCATAGGGACTGAGGATGCTTCATTTTTTATTGTAATGTAGTCACTTAGGAGCTCATCACTTCATCTGCATGGTCTGTGCACAGAATCCTTGGTGGGGAGCATTCCATTTCCATTGTCAAAAACTGTTAGTCATCTTGCTTTTCAAGCTCTAGGGAAACGGGAAGTGCTGTGTTAGTGTTCAACCTTTATTTAAAGACTTTGAAGGTTGCAAAAATGGCAGACTCTGAGGACAGTGTGTTTGAGTTGAAGTGGTAGGACTTGAAATACAGGTCAGCAACATTTAACATCATTTTCCAAAGCATTGTTTGGCCATACACATGTAAATGTGCACCTCTGAAGGTGCACTTTTATTCCTATGCAGAAGCATTAAAGTTGTCTTTACGTAATCTTGGTCCCAGTTCAACTACAGTGAAGCAAATTAACTGCTTTATATGAGGTCAGGTTTCATTTGCACTTATTTATCCCCCATTTATTTATTTACAACGTCAATATTACTACTTTATATTGGTTTTGATGTCACATTCAGTATGCCATTTCAAAAACTTACGCTGTTAGCTCTTTTCCCAAGACACTGCTTTGCTTTTCTTGGAAAATGAGCAAGTCTGTTCATTGGGGTGGGTATTAGAGCATGTATGGCCCAGCCTCCAAAGCTGGTGCTGTGATTTCCAGGCTTAATACGCATCCATTAATTGAACAGAGATAAACTCTGCAGCTCCTCTGCCTGGTTCAGGAGGGATGAGGGTGGCACACCCAAGGCTGGCTGTGAAGTTATGAAAAGCAAAGTCTGTGATGCAGAAAGGCTGACAGAAGCTCAGCAGTGCCTCCCCAAAGCTACAGAAGGGCAGCAACCAGCACAAATACTGGAATATGAGTTGAAGCTTACAGACCCTGCCTTAAAATGTCTCTAATCCCAAAGGACCACTCAGCCAGCAGATCACTGGGGACTTATGTAGGTAGAGAGAAAGTGCTTTGCATAAAAACTAAATCACCTGTGCCTTCTTGTGCCTCGATGGTCACTAAAATCTGTATTTTGAACACTAGAACAATGTTGAGAGGCAACTTGAGATCAGCTCCTTACCAGAATAATTTCTATCTTATGACTTGCAGGAAAATACAACATCAGATTCTTCTCTGGCAACCTACAATGTCTTAAGCACAAAACACTGAGTAAACAGCAAAGGAGGTGGACAGTGAGAGTTGTATAACTCTGGCTGATTGTTTCTTATGTTTTGTAAATACTCTTTAAAGACAAAACAGAATAAATCAAGCAGGATAAAATACCTTCCTAGAAGCATTGCTCTGGTACTGACTCTTCCAAACTTGCCGTATATGAACTGAGGAAAGTAGGAATTGCTTGGTTTCCTCATTTGGAACACAGGAAAGCCTGTCTGAATGCTGTATTTGGATCCGAGCATAGTTTTGGTGGAAGCCATGATTCTGAAATTGGTGGAATTATTAGAAATTGTGGTTTCTAAATGTTCTCTGTGGATTATTGTCATGACATTGTCACGACATTGGGAGATGCTTTTTTAAAATTTAATTTCCAACACCCGCCCCCCCCCCCGAAGGAAGTCTGAATGAGTGTCTGAAATTCTACTGAAGAATGGATCCCCAGTGTGCACCAGCTTCCTTTCTTTTGCTGCCCAGGATTTGTTCAGGCCATCATTTTCCTCCACAGCCTTTGGAGAGAGTGCATAGGTAGTATAAACTCAAAGTAACTACAATGCCATTGGCAGCGTCACACAGGAAGAGGAGATCTAAGTGCTTCTAGCTCTCTTCATTCAAAGTCAGGAGCTTTTATACTGGCAGAACATCCAGATGGCACATTCACAGATAAGTGTCTTTAACATTAGAGGTTTTTCTGGGACAAATGCACTGACAAAAAAGCTTGAATGGATAAAAATCAGTTCTGCTGAAGCTCAGTACGTCTTCTAATACAAAGCATTATGTGCCATTAGTTTGAGTGGGCAGAAGTACTTTTACTTGAAATAAAAAAGATTGACCTGTTATTTCTGTTATGCACCTTTTGTTGCACCTCTGTAATTAGCACAAAAATAGAATTTCAATGACTTAAAACAATTAACAAACTCTTCCATGATGTATATAGCAGATGTTTCTGTATGATGCTTTGTAGATGTGCTTGAATGTCTCCATGAGATAAGATTGTTGGATGGTGAGGTGGAATACCTGGTTTAACCAAGTCCTTTTGTTACTGTTCTCATCAGAGAGAATGTTCAATTAATCTTTCTTGTCAACTGAATAGAGTTGGTAAAGAAAGAATGATGTCAAGTCAGTTGCCGTTGAGATCATTAATGTTTTTCAATGAAGTGTTTTTGTCTAATTGTTAGGTAAGTTTGTTAAGAAAGAAGCATTGTTCAGACAATTGTTTCTTCTCTCATATTCTCCCTCGCTTTACTTCCTCCAAACAGTATACAATGTTGAATAATGATGGGAAAAAAATACAGCTTCAAGATACAGGTTTCCAAGCTTTTATTTGGTATTTGTGTGTGGGTTTTTTTTTTTTTTTTTGTTTTTTTGTTTTTTTTTTCTTTCTTTAGCCTTGAAAAATCTCATACCTACTATGAGAAAAATTCCTAAGCAGGAAAAAAAAAAATTACAGTTGTAAACCAGATTTGCTGCAATATGAAAATTCTTGCTTGAAGTAGGGGAGAAACACATCATGCTTATCCAAAACTACAAGTTAGGAGCTGTATAGTATTCTTCGTTTTCCATTTTTCCCTTTAGAGCAGATTAAATACTACTTGTGTGATAGAGCTTCTAACTCTGAATGAAAGAAAAGTGAAGATTTTAGATACTTAGGACTTTGCAAATGGGGTGGTGAATAAAGCTTTAATTCCACTACTAGGTGTATTTTAAAAACTATTTCATCCAGTCGGGCCCAGCATAATATTTCTAATTGGTTTAAAGACAATTTTCAAGTGACAGGTTAAGAAAAGGAAACTTAGGATATAGTTTATTAAGTGACTGCTATCCAACAGAATATTTGTTTTTCAGTTTCTTGTTCCTTGGAAAAGTATAAAATTAAATATAAGTCTAGTCTATCAGCCTTTATGATTAGGCTGTTGTATACCCAGTGTGGCACCATCCTGATGGACACATCCTGTGGTTTCAGCTTTTATGATGATTTTCTCCCATATCTGTGATGTTTCACTTAGTGAAACATGAATGATGCCAACGACAGAGGCTTTAAAGCCACTGACTTTCCAATGCGCCAGTCACATAGTGGCAATTTCTTTGCTTTATTTGTATAATAGGCATTTTCATTTAACACAGATGAGATTGTGACTTCAGATCTTATCTGCTTGGAAAGGAGTTGGATATATGAAGAGTTATATGTATAGCAAAGGAGGGGAGAAGTTGTGAAGGTTGAAAGGGATGCAAGACTGCATAGTCCACTCTTTTCTCTGTATTTTATCTTATGTACTACTTTGTGAAATTTAGGAAAGAGGCTTCCAAAACAAGTGTCTCTGAGCAAATCTACTCAAAAAAAAAAATCCCTCAATCAACAAGTAAGCAAACCTCCTGGGAAATAAAAACCACAGAAAAAAATTATTTTTTGAAATGCCCAAAGCTGTGCTTCATTCTCTTATATATCCTATTTCACTGTGATGGTAATATTTAAGGAAAAACTCACAGAGAAGGTTTGATTAGATCTGTTATAAACTGAAAGTATAGAAAATTCCAGAAGCAAAACTGATTATATTCTTAAAAATGTACAATGTCTGGATAACTTTCAAATTTAATATGCTCTGTCAGTTGCTGTGCCCAAATGCAAGACATAAAAATTACACTCCATGAGAAGTGAATTTGGTTTTCCAATACTTTTGGAATGTGTGTGATTTGCTTCTAAGATTTCTAAAATGTGGTATTGATTAATATTTTTTTAAACCTCTGTATTGAACTTCTAAATGTAAGTGGTAGCAAAAGTGCCCAAATTAGAACCTGTCCCACAATTTTGTCTAAGGTAATAATGGTGAAATATCATGCTATAGCACACCAATTAATGGCCTTTTTTTGAATTATGTTGTTGGTCGGTGTATTCTGAACTAAGAAATTTTAAATTCTCATACACAGAGCTTAACATGGAATTCTAGAGGAAATAGTGAAAGTATTTATCCATTTGCAGAATGTTTAGTACATAAATAATGATTTCCCTCTTTTTGCCAGCCTGCTGCAACTGATGCTTGTTTTCAGGGAAATATTTCCTAAACCATGGGTTCTGTGCCTGTTGCTTTGTTGAGCCTCTGTGCTCTGGAATAAAGGCCTTGGTTATATTATATGGCATCCAAATGGGAATCTGTTTGCTCTCCACTGCTTGGGGCACAGTTGCACTTCTTGGCAGGAAAAGAAGCCATACTTTGTGGGGAGTGCAGTAGGGTGGAGCAGTCAGCACATGGGAATCAGGAGTGCCATTAACAGGAACTCTTAATGAGACCTGCTAAGAGAACAGGTAAAGGTGTGCCAGACCAGAAAATCACCTTTTCTCCAAATTTATAATCTTGGAACTGATCTAGGAAATGGCCATTTGCACCTCAAGAAACAAGTCATATTTGCAGCTTAAAACACATGTATCTATAGACTTTGTAAAAGCTGGCAAACCCATTACGTTTTGCTTTGAGCAGGCGAAGCAATACAAATCTGGATGTTGAAAACATGGACATTTTTAGTATGTATTTCATTGTATATTTTGCTTCTGAGTATTCTTTGGTTTCTTTAGAGTCTTCCCTTACCATATATGTTTTTAATCAGAAATGGAGAATATTTTTTTGTTGCAGTCTTCTTTTTAGCTGAAATTTCTCCTTATGTCTTCTGTTCTATTAACTCTTGATTTTTCTATAGTAGTCTTTTTGAATTGGTTATGGCTCCTTGTCCTGCTTTTGAGAGTGGAGTTTGTAAATTTGTCTGGGGTGAAACTGAGCTGATAAGTCTTTTGCCTTTTACTAGAGATTGTGTATTATGTAGTTGGCTGCATCAACTGAAAACTCAGTTGATTTCATGTTTTTGTTTCTATCTATTTTATATCCCATTTATTAGACTCTCTGTGGCCTCATGATTGCTAGCACTAGTGAAAAGCTAGAAGCAAGTCTGATCAGGCAGCAACGTGGAGGAAAGATCAGCTTTCTTTATACCAGTCATGATTTCTGTACACCAATGGTGATTACCCACCATGGATAATGCTCAAGGACTGGTCCAATGTAAAATTTGATCAGTGCTGCTGTTCTCACAGAAGGATACTTTATGTAGCTGCTCTTTTGCAGAAGCACTCTGCACCTCTGGAAGGAAGGCACCTCTGGAGGACAACTAATGCAGCCTCCTCTGCTCAAACTTTTGGGTCAACTGCATCAGGTTGTGCAGGGCCACCCACAGTTGTGTGTTAAATTTGTCCAAGAATGGAGACTTCTCAGCCTCTTTGGGCAGCCTCTGTTTGACCACCCTCACACTGAGAAAAAAAAAAAAAAAATCAACCCAAAGTGGAAAGCAAAACAATCAAACAAAAACACCCCTGAAAAACCGAACACCTCTCCCCCTTTCTTCCCCCATTTCTTCTATTTAAATGGAATTTCCTGTATTTTAGCAGGAATTAATAGGTCTATTGCCTCATTTCTGTCTCTTCACATCACTGAAAAGTGTCTGGCACTAGTTCTTTATTCCCCATATCAGATATTTATACATAGGAAGTTGTTCCCTAGAGTCTTTTCTTCCCTAGGCTGAACAACCCTGGCTTTTAGCCTCTGCTCTGATGACATGTGCCAATCAGCCCTGTCAGTGCACTGGCCCCACGCACAGGACTTTGCATTTCTTGTTGTTGAACTTCAGTTGATTGCTCTCAGAACTTTTCCCTGGCCACTCCAGGTTCCTCTGAGTGGCAGCAAGGCCTCCAGACTCATCACCTGCTCCCCTGATTGTGTGTTACCTGCAGACTTGCTCAAGGTGTGCTCTGCCCCATCCTTCATGCTGTTAATAAAGGATGTTAAATGCTTCTGGCCCTGTATTTATGCTGAGGAGCCCCAGCAGTGACTGTGCTCCAGCCAGTCCTCAGGCTGCTGATCACTGCCCTTTGAGCCTGGCACTCCAGCCAGCTCTCAGTCTCTGGTGATCAATGTATTCCTAGATGTGAAAGCACTGTGTCCTGATTTACTGTAAAAAAGGAACCCTGGTAGCACACAGGTGTGCAGAGATCATTTGGCAAGTGATCCATTTACTTATGTGAACATGGCACATTTCATGTGAAAATATTGATGGGAATTTCCTTTGCCTCGCAGGTTTTTTGAGAAGGAGTGCAATTGGTGTGCCCTTTAGGTTTTGCATTCTTTTATTATTTCTCTGATTGATCTCTGTCATTAAGTGCTCAGATGCTGAAATATCTGTACTGTGAGACAACTGTCATCTAGTCAGAGAAGGATTATGTCATTTCAGAGAACATCTGCTCTCAGAAAGGAGATATATAGACAGAGAATTATTGTACACACAGTAAATTTCTAACTTGTTCCTGTAGATTGAGTAAAAATACATAATTTCCTTTGTGAGAGTACATCAGGCTGATAACTGTGTTATAGCTACTGTGTCATGCAGGGTCCACAAGAATAGACAGCTTTTCCTCCTTGAAGCTGTAAAGAGATTCTACAGCTGTAGAGTCCAGATTAAGCTTGTTAGTTGTGTTTGTTACTTCCCTTCTTTAGTTGCTCCAAATTGTTATTGTCAGAAACATGGAGTTATGCCTTTGTGTAGAGTAAGGGTCAATGCAAACTTAAAGGGGGGGTAAGTTCATCTTATAAAATAAATACAACTCCAAAAGTAGAATTAAATTAACTGTTCAGTTAAATGCCATGAAATCAGTAGAGAAAGTATATTTACTTCTGATTGGAAGTTTTAGAGCTTTTTAAAAGGCAGACTTAGAAAAGTAAGGATGATTCCAATGCCAGTATTTCAAAACCTGGCTGTGCTGGCTGTGCCAGGTGAAAGGGCACTGGGCCACTGTGACTTGCCCAGACACTCTTTGAAGATTCCTCTTTACAAATGGCCAGATGTGTGTGTATGTACCTTCCTGTGCCTGTATAGGTGTGTTTCAGGAAGCACATGAGTTGCTGCTTCATGTTGGGTGATTAGTCTGAAGAATGAATGTGTCACCCCTTAGAATCTTGCTGGCAGCAGCACTTAAATCCAGTTGTTTTGTAATAGACACTGCATGCAGAGTAGGAAGCTGTTGCTGCCTGCCAGTGCTCCAAGGTTATTCTGACATCAGGTAGAAGCATGTCAGAATGATCAAGCTTGTTTTCCTGCTTTCTTTATTTCAACAATGTACATCAAGGCATAAACTCTGTCTATTCTGAGTGTATAAGTGCAGGTCTCACTATGCTAACTCATTCTGGGTCCCGGGTTAGCTGCTTTATTAGGTATAAGAGGAAAAGAGATGCACTTACTCATCAGGTCTATGGCTCTTTGTCTCATCTGTCAAACCTTATTGTCTTCTAGGTCACTGCTAAATATATTTTCTGTCATGGCCTTGTCCTTCACCATTGTTCAAGATGCACAATTCCGTTCCGTTTGTAGGAATTTCTTTTTGCCTGTAATTAACTACTTTGAACTCTGCCTCAGGGGAGAAATTTAACAAGTTGTCTCATCTCTTAGTGTTTGGTGTCTGCTTCACCACACTTCTAAAATAAAATGAGACCAGAGAGCTGCCCATAAAAAGCCTCTGGCTTTTCTCCATTATTTAGTCATATCACTTGCCTGAGACCTTCCCTTAAATGGAAGTCACCAGCTCTCTAGAGTCATCCTTGAAATTGGTCCTCCATGCTTTGCCTGCCATCTTGCCTGTTGATATTTGAAAACTGTTTTGACAAGCTTAAATGTGGATTTGGTTGATAAGACTCAGAGCCTGGAAATAGATGGCAAGAACCAAATATTTATTTAGAGTGTTATTTTTGATCACACCTTTCCTGGTATCACAAAAGAGGAACAAGAAACTGCTCTTATGCTTTAATGACAGGCCCTCTTCTAACATTTTATTGGTGCTAGTTAGGCCAAGTTTAGTTCATTCTAGGATAATGAGCATTTTATGTTTGTCTGCTTCTCTGGGAAGATCCTACTTTTTATGCTTGTTACAGTAATTGTTTAGAAAAATGGGAGTATGTGCTTAGCAGATTTCATAATGAAAAGTGATATCAAGTAAGTCTAGTGAATTTTCTATTATAGCTTTGAAAATGATTTTACATGAGTGATTTGAAAGTCATTGCATTATTAATCTATTATGAGAAGTATTTTATCTTTTGTTCTGTACATGTCTTGTACAGCACAGAGTATGTGGTAGATAGAGTGGGACAGACAAAAAGAAGTACTGCACCACACCAAAGTCTCCCTTTGTTACAGAGGAAAAAAAATTGAATCTTCAGCAAAATGTTTGAGCCAGTCCTAGAATAAATTAATTTGGGTAGCAGAATTTATCTTTAAAATTAATTCAACATATCACACGGAGGTAGTTTTGTCCACTTTTTTTTTTTAATGACTACAAGCAGCAACTTTAATATAAAAGTCAGTATTCTGTGAAAACTAATTATTTTTTCTTGTTGCTGGTTGGATTGCTGTAGTGCTCACCCAGAAGCATTGAAAAGTTTTTAAAACAGTTCAGTTCTTTGATTATTACACTGTGCGTGTGCGAAAGTTTTTACTAGTATTTTCAGTGAGCTAATTAGAATTGGCCTTTTGCTAAGGAAAATTCCTTTTGTACTGAAGTATAGTTTTATTTTAAAGTACATTGGTTTCCTTTTTCTGCTATTCTGTATTTATAGTACTGGAAAGAAAAAAAAAACCCAAAACTCCAATAATTTGGGGTGGTTTTAACCCCAACCATTGACTAGAGTACCACACAGCTGCTCCCTCACTCCCCTGCAGTGGGATGGGGAACAAATTGGAAGAGGTAAAAGTGGATAAAGTTGAAATACAGAGAGTTTGATAGATAAAGCAAAGCAGCATGCACGAGCAAACAAAGCCAGGAATTAATTCCCCACTTTTCATGAGTGGGCAGGTGTTCACCCATCCCAGGAGAGCAGGGCTCCATCGTGTGTGACAGATACTTGGGAAGACAAAATGTTATTTCTCTGAAGGGGCCCCCTACTTTCTTCTTCCTCCCTCTTTCTATGTTGACCTTGACATTCTGTGGTATGGAATATCTCTTACATCCTTAGGATTTATCTGTATACAGCAACTGTTATGCTCTCTGTGATACAAACCCACTTGTTATGACTGATTTGATATTTCTGTAGGGTCTATGCTAAGAGAGGGAAGCCAATGTAAAACTAAGAAATAATAAAATGTTTAAAAAAAATTTTGCCCTTTACAAAGCAGGTTTTAGCAGAAAATTTATTAAGGTAGTGAATCATACAAAAAGAAGCCAGAGAGAATGCATAATTTTATCATTCAGATTGTGGTATTTTTGACATGAAATGAAATTCTGGAAAAATATCTGGTGTCAATTAAAATAAAGAGACTGGGGGTGTTAAGAGAAGAGCTTTACCACCGTAACTTGCACTTCCTCTAAAATGCTGTACTAAAATTGCTGGAAATAATAACACATTTCCCATAAAGTATTTTTTTCCTTTAATGTAGCTTAAGGCCTTTGGTTAAGTTTGTGTGTGTTCCATGTTAATGTGCTCACTCTACTTCCTTCACATGTTTTGTTCAACTTAAAAAAATGTTACTCTCAAAATACATTGCTACTGTGAATATTGGCAGCCAGATAGATAAAAGCTTCTGGTTCCTCACTGTAGTATGGGATATAGTGCAAATTCACTTCTTTCTAGAGGAAAAAATCAACAAAGCAGAGAGGTTTTATGAATTCTTAGGCACAGAAATAACTTCAATTGGAGTGCTTATTAGACATCAAATAAGTCAACTATGAAACATGAAGCTATAGGGAACAGAGTATCATTAGTTCTGTTGCTTATGGAACAATTTGTCTTCATAATATATTGAAATAATTTGTCCATGAAGTATTAAAATATGAAATTGAAGAATATAAATTAGGGAAAACGGAAGAGAAGGAAAATTAGTCAAAATCATATGCAAATGGAACATATATTTAAGAGTTATGTTTACTTTCAAAAAGTTTTATTTGTTTTTGAATTATTACTTATTTCTATCTTTGGGTATAAAAATACAGCAATGAAAATGAATCTCAGGTTATGGGCCTGAGCAAGAAGCATGAAGAGCATGAAGCCCATAAATATTTATTTTAAGTTTGGTGGATTTAAGTATGTCCTTTTGATATATAGTCATGATCTGCTCCCATTTCCAGTAGCATCCTATCAAGTGAAAACCTTCAACATTTCCTGTTGCACTGCAGTTTGGAAATATTTCAAGAACACAACATTTTGAGGGGAATCTGCTGACCATTCCCAGTTTCTTCACATTGGTTCCAGGCACAGTGTATGATCAGAGTGCTGGAGTATCTTGCATGCTTTTTGAAAGCAACTCTGAACTGCAAGTGTTCTCCAGACAACAATAATCTGATCACAGTCCTGGATTAGAACATGCGATATAATTGTGCTAAGTCATGAAAAGAAGGCTCTTGTTTGTGGCACTTCTGCAATTTCTTTTCCTGTTAGAAAGGTCTCTGAAACATTTCTGCATTCTTAAGTAAATATCAAGGTTGAATATAATTATTTTACCTGTGCTTGGGCAGTTGTATAAGAGAAGTTATAGAGGTTTTTTTTTTTTCCCCTGAGGCTGTAAAAAATAGCAGAAAATATTTTGTGTTTAATTTTTTCATAGAAAAAAGTTGCTTTGACGTTTTTCCTAGCAGTGAATTGGAAATAGAGAAATAAGTGAACAGTTTTTATTGCACCTTGAAAGCATGTTACAGGTTTTCACTGTGCACATGTGGGCAGATTCCATGTCTCACTGCATTTAACAGGAGCAGTGGCTCTTTAGTCATAACTGTGGAGACTGCCCAGTAAAAGTCATGTGAACTCAACCCAGATAAATGACTTTGGAAGTCCCTTGAGTTGAGGATATTATAGGAAGCCATGACCTTCCTGTCTTGAGCTCTAGGCTGATCCAGAGAGGCTTGGCTGCATGGAGAAGGTGCTGGTGGCTGGTTTGAGGGAGTAGCTGGTGTAGGGTAAGTGGGTGAAGGACAGGGCTGGATGTGGGCTCTAGGAAAGGCAACGAGTGACTCTGAAATTACCTGAAGAGGAATAGGGCTGTCGAAGTCTGGGGGTGTGTGTCAGGCAACTGTTGGGCTCCTTAAGCTGTCAGAAGATAGGGATGAGAAGGAGACAGGGAATTATCAATAGTTAAAGGAAGACCTAGTTCTCAGGCTCAGCTCACCAGCTGTGCTGCTTGGGCCAAGGACCAACACTGTTTTCTCTGCTGAGTGCCAGGCCCCAGCAGAATCTTAATGGATTGGGATCTGCACATGCAAGTCTGCTGCTGCAGCCAACTGCAGTGGAGGAAGAGCTTTTAAATTCAGCCCAATGCTCAGTCTCCCAGCTGTTGACTAAGAAGATAAGGCTACAGAAATTCCAATAACTAAAGAGTACAGAAATATTCCTGCAATGTTAGCACTAGGTCAGATTGTTGACAGTGGCTCAGAAGGCAGATTTGCATGTAAAACATGACAGGACTGTCACTGCAGATGCTCTTGTTTCTTGGAAATCCTTCATCCAAATATTGACTCAGTCCTTTTCTATTTACTTAGTAAAGTCTAATTAGAACACAGCATGGAATGATATGGCTGTAGTGTATTCTGGTTTTTGTTTGTACATTGTTTAAAGAATGTACTGATGAAGTTAAGTAGCACATTAAGAATGAAAAGGAAAACAATCCTTTATATTTGGGAAGATACTTTATCAGATGAAGTACTTTACCTGCTTCTTTCAGATGAGGAAGCTTTTATCTATCTCTCCCAAATTTGTAGATTTTGGGAGTATGTAGAGTTAAGTAAACAAAATATAGTTAAGGAGTGTGATGTTAATCTTGTAAGAACAGGCTTATGTAATTGTCCCCAAAGTAATCTAAAAGCGATCAGTTGATGATAAAGCATTTTAAAATAATGAGGCTTTTGAGTATAGTAATGTAATCAGGATTCTCTGGCTGTTAGAGCAAAGTGCCAGCAATGTACTGTAGAATGAACTATTCTAACAAGACAAATAAAACTGGAGTTTTAGAACAAGATTACTATTGTAGTCTATTGTGTAATATTTATGAAAGTAATTCTGTGCTTGAGCTCTTCTAAGTGCATTAGAACTTCTAAAATAGCTGCAATGTAAACAATCAGCTTAAAAATGTTAAATTTTCCCAATACTATGAAAATGGCAAGGCAGTGTTATTTACCTAGTACATGTATAGAGCATATTTTAGGCTGTAAAAGGATTGTGTTTTGCATCTATGGAATTACAGAAATCACCACAATTTTCAGATCATAAACTGCTATATAGACTTAGAGCTGTTTTCTTGAGCTTTAGAAAATGTTCTGCTAGATTCTTGGATTTTGTTCTCACTTAGAATCTGCTTGAAGGACCTAAAAACGTGGCTGACTGTCCCCTTTGTGTGAAATTTAAGTGGTACTGAGAAAGGATTATTCTTGACCATGGGTGTTGTCAAAAATGTAATGGAGCAGAGTTTCTCCCACAGTGCTCCAAGGATCTCGGCTGCCACATTCTTCCTTTTGCACCATATTAGCTCTGAGAAGAGTTTTAAGGTTTTTCCAAGGTATGTAGGAAAAATGTAAAGAAGGAGTAAAGGCCTTCCATAAGAGTTATGAAAAATTTAAGTTGGAAGGGACCTCCTATTCCCACCTCTGTCTCCAAGCAGAGCTGCCTTCACAGTTGCACAGTTCTTTTCCTGTGTTAACCTTCATTACTAGAAGGATATACTCTTGATAAAAAGTACTTTATTTCCTATCCGCCTTGCCAAATCCACTGCCAGGGTGAGAGTCCTTGATTTTAGTCACTCATGCAGATGCTGTGAATCTGGATATGACTCTAAGAATCATCTAAGAAAGATATCGTTGTAGAGAAGAGTGAAAAAATGTTTAGGAAATAAAAATGGGACAGCTCCAATTAGAGAGGTGTTAAGAAATGCACAAGGGTTTGTGGGGATAAGTCAGGGAACTTCTGTAACGGGGAAAAAAAGTCAAAATTATGAGAGTTTTGTTAAAGTGAGTGGAATAACATCACAGGGACAATTTTTGCAATGAAATAATGCATTTTTCAGTAAGCTTTGCCATATCCCATTCGTTAGCAGTGGCCCTTCATGTGCCTGCTAAAATACAGCATCACTTTAAAATTAGGTTACAGGATATCATATAAAACATACAAGATTTATTTACGTAAATGAAAAAGATGCAGACAAAATCAGACGTGATGGTGGGGTAAATGCAAATTACAGAGCCATTTTAGATAAAACTGGGTAAATATTTAAAACAAATCAGTCATATGTTATGGGGATTCTTCTTATTTAAGGTTGTATTGTGAAAATAGTCTGTATTCATTTTATATTTAGCACGTCACTGTTTCCTGGTTTACTTCTCCTTAATGAAATAGTTTGAGCTGTTAGCGTGGCACTGACTTGGCATAGCTACTACAGGTGTTCATTTTTTAGGCATCAAAATGAATGTGTTGTTCAATAGCAGATAGATTTTCAGCATGCATTATGTGTGTCTCGATAGCATTTTTATTTTGAAGCATTCTGCAGAAGTAACAGGGATGGAAAATCGGAATTTAACTGCTAGAAGTTTTAAATTTTACATCTGATGCAAAATGATCTAATCCTATGTAAGTCTGTCAAAAAAAACCCCAAAAAAACCCCAAAAACCCCCCCCACCAATTCCAGTGTTTTTTATACCAGAATAAAGTTAACACACTCTCAGTACAACAATATTTTGGTCTTGCTTGTTTTTGCCCCTTTTACATAAGGCGCTATCAGTTGCCTCAACGTGGCTGTTATGTGCTTATATTGTTTTTTCTCGTCCTTTTCCTTGTTTATATAGGAGTTTTTTTCTCCTCATTTTATGTACTCTACAGTAACCTTATACTGGTTAAGTATGCCTTGCTGTTCTTTTAGGCTGGTCTCAAGCTGATCATTCCTAAGTGTCCAATGCTTCTGCTGTTTTTTGGGAAAATATCTACTCTGACAATATCTGAAAGACAAAGAAATGGAAGAGAGCAATATATCAAAAGGAAGCTGCTGCTTCCACTAATTCAGGACAGGTCTTTTGTAGGGTATTTTTTAAGGCTGCTGCTGCTTGGTGTTGCTGCTCCTGCAGTCTTTGCCACTGCAGCCACCAGCAAACAAAACTCTTGCTGCTTTTGCTGTGGCTGGGTTGGAATCCTCCGAAATGTCATGGGATACAGTCTCAGTATGTCTGAACAGCTTGAAGACTGATATTGATCTGCAGCTGTGCTGAGATCTAGATATTGATTCTAGTCATATCCATTTTAAGTAGTTATTTTTTGTTGATAATTTTCTGCAGGGAGGTGTTAGTAAGAGAAGTAAATTACAAACTTTGAACTGACAGATGCTTCTGGTATGTACAGCAGCTGCTGTGACCCCTGCCAAAGTCCTTTTGAAATCTGCTGCCTTTAGTGATAACTTGGCACATTTGTTGGCAGTGAATTCCCTCTGTGTTCCCCAGTGAAATATAATTCATGGCATTAAGGATGTTGGTCTAGCTCAAGTGAAAGACCAATTTCAAGTCCTGAGTGTGTAATGCAATAATGGCAATGGATGTGATGTACCCTGAGTTTCTAGAAGCTGGGTGAGTGTTTTTCTGAGTACCACTAAAAAAGAAGGCTGTGCCATAGCTTATGATATGTCTCACTGATGAGGGGATACTAATTATTCCCACTTCAGAAATTTCAGTTAGCAACTATGATATTTGTAAGGATTCCATCTGGAAAATAAAGGTTGTTTTCCAGTTATAAATGTGGCAATAGCTTGTGAAAATATATTTTGCAAATGTAGTCAACAGCAAAGACCCAAATAAGGAATAAAAGTTGTATTAATATAATATAAAATTATGTGAGATTCATTTTTCCATTGAATTTGTTAGCTCTTTCCATACTTCTGTATGTATTTCAAAAAGTAATCTTTTAAAAAATAATTCATATGAAAGAAATTTAGAAACTGCATGTTTGTCTGTAATATAGGAACTGAAGGGAAGCAATACTCGTGAGGTTTCCCTGTTTAGTTTTTTTTATATGGTTGGATAATAATGATCATAACAGTTATCATTAAGTGTATTAAAAAGACACCATAAAGCCTAAAGATTAGATTATTTTTTTCTCTAACAGCTTTTGTGCTATACTGAAGTTGTAAATGTTTTTCCTTAAGGCTTTGAATGTGTCAGTGGAAACAATTTATTTTTTAAATTAAAAGGAGCAGAGACGGGGATAATTAAGGAGTCCAGGAAAGGAAATGAAGATCCTACATTTCACTGAACTGAAGCCAAATAATAGCTATTACAGAGCAGGTTTTGGAGCCTCAACTAATTTTATTCAATCAACTTAAAAGTATCCATGGCATTGTTTTCAAAATTGTTGAAGAGACTTTTAAAAACAGCATCAGAATGGGACAGATCATGGAATACCAGCATAGTTAGAATTTGTAGAACCTGTTTTTCCAGTGGGTATCCTCAGAGTGTTACCACTTATCAGTAAATCTAATTTTAATACCTTCTCAAATAGTCCTAAAATAGCAGGGCAGTCATTCTTAAGAATATAAAAATGTTTGCTAATGCATTAATAATGAGGGTTAAACAAGAGGAAATTGTTCCAAGTTGCTGTGCCTGGCATTGAAATACTGACATTTACCTGCAATTAGTGTTGCTTCAGTACTTATGGCCCAACTCATATTCATCAGCAGTGTTAGTTTCTTGTATATGGCAAGGATCAATATTTGAATGCTTTACTTCATGGTTTAATTTCATTTTGTAAATGTAGAAAATGGAAAAAATTTCCCTGGTTTATCCTGATCTAAAGAAAATATTAAAATAGTTCTGCTGATATTCCCACAGAGACAGTGCAGAAATATATATTAGATGTTCATAATACAAATTAGAAACACAAATTGTTAAAGCAGGCAAATAGTGCTGCTGTTTTTTGCTGAATCTGAAGGACTGAGCTTATTTTTGGAATAACCTTCTAAAGTTTACAGCTCTGGTGTTCCCCTATGTCCCTTTCCCCCAGATATTTTTCTTTCAGTATTTTTTTCTCCAGGAGTACTTTCATTTCACTTCTGGCAGGATGGGGATGAAGCCACTTCAAGAGTTGCCCCTTGTAGTTTTCAGCTGCTAATAACTCACTTTAAACTGCTGTTCACCAGTAGCTGTAGTTAGCACAAAGCTCTTCATACTGAAATGTCTGGCCAGTGTTACTCTTTTCATGAAAGCCGTGGCAAAATAAAAAGCACAGTTATTGTGGTTATAATTTAAATATCATAAGCATTTATATTTCTGTAGGATGTCCCTTAGGTTTATTCTGATATCAGTAATTTTTTTGAAGTTTGATGTCTGGCTACTCTTCCATCAACTTCAAAGTTTTCCAGACACCTTGGCTGCATTAAGAAATTTTAAGTAACATTGCAGTTTGAAAAATTCCAACTTGCTATAGATGTTCCATTTGAATCGAACAAAATAAATGCTGAAGAGCCTATGCTGTCGGATGGTTCCTACAAAATAAGCATCATGAAACCATAATGTATGGTTAATTTGGTATAAAGCGATATCTGGAGACCTAAATAATAAAACCAGTGTTGATCAACTGTTGTTTATTTATGTTTTATAAATGTGTTACAAACACACAAAAATTAAGGGAGAAGAAATTGGAAGTGACCAGTGTTATTGAAATTCTTGAGCCATTTTCTCACGCGCATTACCTTTCTCCTCATGGCTCTATTGAGAGGAACAATCTCATTCCTTAATATGCATCCTGAATTGCAGAGTGCTTGCTCTATTTCTAAAGAACAGCCCTTTTATTTAGTCTTCTAAAAGTGGAATTACTATCCATCTATGAAAATAGCTCTATTTTGTATGGTATGCTGTGAATGCAAGCTATGCCAGTAGATCTTTAGATGTAAATCCTTTTATTCCAGGAAACAGTGCTCATGTATTTCCACTTCTGGCACCTACTGCTGCCCTGAGAGGGAAGGTGGACACAGAAGAGGCTGACTGTCCATGGCCTGGGTCTCCAGGTGTGCCTCCTGACCCCAGCCTAGAACTGTGCCTGCCAGGAGAAGTAGCTCTGTTTGTTGCTTATGTAGTGGAAAAACCAACAGACCCTTGTTAAAACATTTGTTGTTATCTAAGTGGTTCCAAAGAAAGCATCTAAAACAAGTGAGGGGGGAAAAAGTAAGATTGTCTTTGTTTTCAGCAAAAATTCTTTCAGAATTAAGCTGTACAATTGGAGTTGTAGGTAATGATCCTACTGTTACCTCCTTCCCTGATCTACAGTCAGGGACCCCATCTAACGCTTTTCCTATATTTTGCAAATATTGGTTAGCACATTGAAGGCTAGCTCTGTAATTGCATTCTGTTTTATTTGTAATACAATTTTAACAGAAGACTGTGATTTTTTTTTTTTACTCAAATTAAAAGTAATGGGGCAAAACAGATATGAAAAGACATTATCCAGCTCCAGTGGCTTAAAAAATTAGTTTTTGTCCAACATATTACAAGGCAATTGTGAAATATAGGTATGCAGGTTCATGTATTAGTAATGGACATATGCATGTGCTTATTTTTAATTTGCTTTCCTATTTCAGCAAATTCTTTATGAAAGGAGAAAATTCTAAATGTGCATCATTAACAGCTTGCCAATCAGTGTCCTTAGAGTTTTGTAGTAATGGTAAGCAGGATTTGTTCATGTTAAAAGACCACCATCAAGAAATCTTACCTTGATGCAGCGATTATTGCTGAAAGGTTTTCTCAAGTTTACATCTCACAATTACTTACACAAATATTTCCAAACACTGCATTTTCTGGCATCTGTATTAGAGCTGTATCATTAAAATCATTGGCTTAACTTCTATTTTTTTCATTAATATTGGGCATTTGAACCAGATTATTAAAATGCTGTAGAAGAGAACTGAGAACAATTTTTTAATTTGGAGCACAAACTTTACAAGTATTACTTATCAATTTTTTTTTAAAAAAAGAGTGCTGCTGTTCTAACTACCACCCCAAACCTTTCTAAGTTCAGTGATTTCTGAAAATATTCAACCCTTGATGAGCTTTTGTGTTAGTGGACAATAGCAACTTTAGTTGTATAACAGAGTCTATTCTGCAAATGAAGATATTTGACCAATACCTGGATAGGAATGAGTATTTTGAAACCCAGAGTTTTTGAATGTGTCAACTCAATTTATAGACAATGCAATCTAAAAGTGTAAATATTGGGAGGACAGATCAAGAAATCGGAATATACAAGGAAAGTGGTTAGGATAATTATTACTATAATGATAATTTGTTAGCAAATTATAATTACTTATTACCATTATTTTATAATGAAAAATGTTAGTAATTTTCTCCCTTTGCAACTTAACAAGGATTTTCATTGTTAGAAGGCACTTTGCAGCTCTTGGTGCTACAGAGATTAAACTTTTATCCTAATTCCTCCTAATTTGCATTGAAAAGATGATTAGTGTAGATGTTGCAAGTGTAATAAATGTTGCTGAAGGTTAGTCTATTCTGGACTGCTAAAGTTCTTAGAAAGCTTAATTACCTTACTAACCTTAAAATTGCAAGAAAATTTACTATGTTAAGATATTCCTTATGATAATTTGCTCTGTGCAACATCTTCAGTATTGATGGTCAGCAGATTTGAAATTATGTTTCAGATACAATTTTTTCATAAAATGCTATTTCCTTTTGGTGAAATGTTAATCAGCTCAAGGAAATTACACCCAATAAAACTGGTACAAAAACTGTAATTTTTTCTAGTCTCATAATTCTTGAACAGATATGAGATCAGATCTCAGAACAATATTGCGATCAGCTTATTCATAGGAAGGCAAACTAATTTCTGAATGGGATATTCTTTGAAGGTTTATGCTGGTAAAAGACAACATAAACCATGTATATTCTGGATTGTGAGCTCTTGCTATTTATTGTATTGCTTCAGAATAAAAGCTTCTAGAATTATTTTGTTGCATTTTATGTAAAATGAAGCTTGTAATAAGATAAAATAACATCAGACAAGGTAATAGCAAAATGTAATGCTCTGGTCTTGCTTTTTTCCAAAATTCAGGACAAAATAGGTACAAAAGAATAAAATATATGTAAAACTGCTGTGACATGTACCATGGAATATACTTATATTATTTTGTGTTGTTGCATACTTTCAGCTGCAAAAAAACCCAAAGAGACCTAACAAATATCAGGAGAAAAAGACAATAAAGCATTCCTTTTTAAGAAGCATTATTTTTATTCCCTGAGAACCCTACATAAATGGTGAACTGCTTCAGTTGCTTCTGATGTCTAAGTGAATACAAGTTTATAAAATAATATTTAACTGGCATTTATAATTTGGTTTCTAATAGGTAGCATCTGGTATCTGATGAATAAAATAAATGGTTCTCATTGATGAATGAACTTTGGAGTGGATCCTCAGGTTGAATGCATGTGGGTTCTCTTCCTTCTTTTCTTCCTTTATTGTTGGAAGATATTGGGAATATTTTGAAAGGAGATTATAAATATATTTTATATATTTTTGACTAATTCCATACTTCTATTGTTACTTAACTATACAGAGTCTTTGACAATAAGATAAACCAGTTTAGCTAGAGGTAGTGAAGTGCAAATGACAGCTTCCCTAGGTGGACAGCTGCATTCTTTCTCCTTTTTAGTTATTTTAAAAAACACCTGAATATGAAATTTTCAAACTACTTAATGTAAACCAGGGATTATTTTCTGGGTTATTGTGGAGTTTCTCTTTTTGGGGAAGTGGAACTTCTAGGAGAACAGGCATTCATTGGTGCTGAGGTGTGTGACAATGCTGAATGTGGAAAACTACCAGTCATGAGTGATGTGGTTGGATATACTTAAAGGCAGAAAAGCATTTGAATTCAAGCACAGATATGCTTTCACAAAGCTTTAAGGGATTTCAGAACAAGTTAGTCTGCATTGCTGGTTGTGATAATTCACTTGTGGGGAATTTTGGAAGGAATTTGAGACAGGACTTTTGAGTTGTTTTTTGATGATGTGGTTTATTTTCTTATCTTCTCCATAGGTAGGAAGGGTGAGTTTGGCTCGCATCATTACAGCATGGTTCAGAAGGTCACAAGACACTTAGTTACAAGACCTTTTAAAGAGTTATTGACCAATAAGACACTGTCAACATGGATATTTGTTTTTGACTCAGTCCTTAAATGTTTCATCTTATGGACCTATGCTGCTGTGTAAGCTTTCTTAGCCAATCATGTTATGACACAGAAGCCTACAGTACTGTATTCTAAACTCCTTGTTTACCTTTGTAACTACTTTTTTTTTCTATATTTTGAACTCTAAAACTCTAAACTTTCCTTTACTTAGCTCAACCTGTCTCTGCTTTAAACTATAAATCCATATTCTCTCTTCTAACACCTAAGTTTGGAAGCCTTTTCCAAGGTCGCAGATCAAATCCTCTGTTTCATTCTAAGCTTTGGCTTACAGAACCAAAGCTCTGAGAGTTCCTTGCATTTTGGATTCAAACAGTTGCTCTCCTCAGGCTCAGAAGATAACCTCTGTCAGTTCATCCTGGTATTCATAACTAAATGTACGTATTTATTTTCCCAGTTATGTGTTCTGTTTGAGCTATGATGGAACTTGGTGAATGTTTCACAGTGAAGTAAATCTTTCCTGAGTGTTTTTGTGCACTTCTGTTCTGGCTGCAGGTGAACTGAGGTTTTGATGATTCACATCAAAAACCCTAGGGAGGATTTCTACTTCCTTCACCTTTGTACAATTGGCCTAATATTCCTTGAAAACCAGCGCAGTGGATGATAGTACAATCATCCTCAAACATGTCCCTGGATTGAATGAAGACATTTTCAGGGTGTTTTCAGCTGAAAAATACTTCCATGTCCTGCCTCTTATGTATGCATTTATTTAGTCTTCTTTCTGATATTCATCACAGCAGATCACTTGCAAGATTTTCCATTCTGAGTCTACTCTATTGTTTCCTCAAATTAGTGGGGGCCCTTCTTTTAATTACCTTCCACTATCCTCTACTTGGGTATCTATGTTCACATATGATGAAAATGTCTTTTTCAATACTCTTGTGAGAAATTATGGTACATTGTTGCAAGTACTTTTTAATAGGATTTTATATTTCTGCTGAGTTAAAATTTAATTTACCTTTTAATATATAGTGTAACTAGGGGTTTTTTTGCCAAGTAAAGAATTAGTATTCCTTGTAAAACTTTCCTCTAGTTATTCATGGACTTGTGTTATCTCTGTACTGGTTTAAAATATATTTCTGTATAACTTAGAAAAAATAATTTATTTTATGTGTTGTTTTGTAAAAATGTTTTGCTTGCAATCTCAGGGACTGAACTATGTGACACTGATGGTAATCTTCACTGGACTCATTAGCTCCATGTCTTGACAGTGCCTGAAATTTGTTTCCATCTCCTTTAGGATACATTCAGGCTTATGAAAAGGCTTAATTCTATGTGCTGAAGTTCATGGGAAAATCAAGGCATGAATGGTGATAATTCTTTAATTCTTTCTCATTTTAAACTCAGGAAAAGACCATCTGCAGTAGATGAGTAGCTGTATTTCAAATGGAAATTTAGGTAAATATGGGTGTTGTAAACGTTAAGATTGGAAATGTTTTGTCCTGATGCTTCTAGTGATGCCCTGTCATCTGCAGTAATTCCTGTAAGCAGTGCAATTGGAGCTATTCATGGCAAAATTTGTTCCAAATTATGATTAAAGCTGGAAGCTTGTGACCCTGCATAATCTTTTTTATAACTGTATTTCCATGTCCTTAGTTTTAATCATCTGTTATTCAATATCTGAATGTACATTCAAAGCTATACTGCATTCAGTTATTCAAAAGCAAATTCTTTACTTTTTTAATCCCTTAAGGAGGCCTTATTACTGAATTTATATGAGACAATAATTCTCTTATGTCTGCATTTGTGGCAGACAAATCCCTGTATTTCTCCATCATATGTTATTTGTGAGTACAGGATTGCTCTGTAGGGATCTCTGCAGTGCATTTGATATTTTTACAGAAGCCCTCAATGTCAACATTTCATTTTTCTCCTGGCTTCTGGGATCTGGAGGTTTCCAAATTTTTGTTATATAGGTTATCAAACACTCCTGTGTTGAAATCCATTTCCATTGATATGTGGGTATAGTGGTGGCTTGGAACTCTGCTAATGTTTACTTTGTGGTTTTTCTGTCTCAGGTGCAGAAGGAAGTCTGAATCCATGGTAAATTTTAATCACTGAAATAATGCAAGGGTGGACTTACCTGATACTATCAGACTTTGTTTTGAAAGGTTTGTGCATGAGGATAACAAAGGATCATCTCTTTAGATTGGTTTGAACTAACTTCGTATTTGTACCCTGTTGGGATCTGCAATCCCATTGACTAGGATAAAGAGAACACAAATATGGAAAAAAACACCAACAAATCTGTGTCTCTTCCCAGCTGTAGTACCTATCATTATTTTTTTTTGCATTTATTTGGCTTCTAAGTCATTGCAAGAGTGATGACTGAAGCTGCCAGCAGTAAATTAGGAGGCACTCCAATGTCCTTGCTTGTCTTCATTGCAACATTAACATTATCTTTTGAAACAAATGGCAACCCCCTAGCATGGTTGTTTATTGGATACATATCAAAAAATCTGCATGTTGTTCTTCCATACACCTGTAAGAGACACAATGATGTTTTTGACACACAGTCTTTTTTTATTGAAGGTGTCTATAGTGCAGATCTAGTGTGGACCACCAAGATTTGGTGGTGTCTATTTGTGGGGCTCTGTCTCTCTGCTGTGGATTTATTGGTGTGCTTTTTTGTTTGTTTTACCAGAGTATGTGGCTGTAGAATGTTTTCTGCTGGCCATATCATGTCCAGGAGTTTCCTTTGTAATGTGGAGTTTGTTTACAGGGGTGCACTGAATTGCACCTGTCTGGATTCTAGGACTACTTTTCTTTCTAATCCTGAAAAAACATAATCTGTTAGAGCTGTTAAGAAAGTGGAGAATTACTTCAGCCAAAATATGAGGCTTTTGGAATATGCTTAAAGCTTACAACTAAGACTATTTTATTATTTTCAGAAATAGCTTTCCTCATTTTGTGTTCTCCATTTTCCAGTTCAGAAAGGGACACCAACCAGTTGCTTGTTGGGGGCTTCCATTGGGGACTTAGTCCTCTGTGTGTTTGTTTTTTTAAGGCAGGAATCACAAAGGTGGATTTTTAATATAGTTTGTTTTGTAAACCCTTTAGTTTATTTAAGTGATGAGCAAAGTTTTCAACACAATTTAATTTAAAAATAGGTGGAGATTCTGGAAAGACAGCTCTGTATTCAGTGGATCTCAGTAGTGATCCTGATGGGTAGTAGAGCTGCCCATGAATTTCACTGGGTTGCTCTGCCTTGTGACTTTTAGCTAAGGGGCAAATTTTTGAGTTACATTTGAACAGAGTAATGAAGTCTGAGGTAATCTTTAATGGGAACTAAACCACTAGTGAAATAAACTTCTGGGAGGAGGTAATTGCTGATCTTTAATTGCATAATGTGTTATTCAACAACTCTGCATTAGTTGCTATTGTCCATTATTCTGGAATCTTTCTCTGTTTACTTCATGATAAGATGAACATTTCCCTCCCTAAGAGGCCATGCAAACTCAAAACTTGGATTTCTTTCACAGCATGCAGAATATTTGTCAAGGGTTTATATGTATCTCAAGTTAATCTAAATAATTTTTGACAAGTCAAAAATTGTATTCACTACAAGGAGGGAAAGTGGCACTACATAAAATCATAACATCAGGATAGCATATGAGGAGAGCTTATAGCTGTACAGTAAATAATTTTATTTCTTTGTAAATGAAACTCACAGTACGCTATCTCTTTCTGAACTGTGTTTTCCACTCAAGTTATTCTGTAAGGATTAAATTAAATTCATTTCAGGGTACATGCTTTCAAAGATTGTAACAGTTCCTGGTTGTTTGAAACATACCATGACTTTCTTAACAGTGAAAGAAAAAGTTCAAAAGACAGTTTTCCACCTCATTGCTTCTTTTCATAGAAGTACTCTTACTTCAAGTGCAGGATTTTATTGAATACAAATTGAAGCAAACGTATGTCAGAATGAAAATTGCAAAACTGAGTGTGCTGTGCTTTGCTCTTTGCAAGTGGGGAGAAATGCTGTCACCACTGTGATTACTGACAACTTGGGCAGAAGGCTTGTGAGATTTGAGGAATAGTTGTATTTAAAGTAATATGAATGAATAGTCCTTCCTCTGCAAAAATCCTTTCCAGTGTATGAGTTTTACTTGCTTCAGAAGTAGCAGACTCAATTGGGACAATCTGTCTGACTTTTCCCACGAAAAATGGGAAGTTTTGGGAAGATGCAAATCTCTAGCTCTCTATTCCTAGAGATGACCAGAGGAACACATTTGCTTTGTGTCACTGCAAAGAGAAGTGAAAATAAATATAAATACTGTTGTAGGCCACCTAAGGATACTTAGATCTAGTGGATTTTTGTTTCCTTTTCTTATGTAACATACTTCAGAGAGTAATAGGATTTTTAACCTGAATTTCATTCTGGTTCTTCCATTCAAGAGCGATCCTATCTCACATTCTAAACAACATAGGATGCAATGTTATATTAACTGCTTGGTTGAAGGCACAGGGCTTGAGATGTCTGCAGGCATTTCCCCAGCATTTGGAAGACATCTGTCCCTGTGTAGAGTGGAAGGAATATCAGAATGAATCATTAGTATCAGCCTTTCATATCTGAAAGTACAGAGCAGAGCTCAGGAAAGTGAAAAGGTACTTCAACTAAAAGGCACTTTAATCTTTGTTTCTAAAAGTAGTGTGCACCATTAAAATAAAAAATAATAAAAAAAACAAAAAAAAAACCAAAAAAACCCCCCAAAAAAAACGAAAACAAAACCAAACCCTTTCACAATGCTTTTATGAAACTTGGTAAACAGTGTTTTGAAAGAAAAGACAAAAGATCCACGCTGTGAGTACTATTGCTATTATAATTTTGTTTAAACAAAAGTAAAAATACAAGACTGTGTATGTGCATATTTTTAGTTTGAAAAATGACTCTCATTTTGCTAAAATCTGGTAAGAAAAGATTAGAGACAAAGTTTTTGAATCTCAGAGCCTTTATTCCTGACAAAAAATAAGCCCTCTCTTTGGCACATCCCAGAGAAACTTGTACTTTAGACTGAAGTCTCTTGTGTGTATGTATCTTAAGGTAATGTTTGCTTCTTTTTTTTCTTTTCCATATGATATTTATTGCAGTGGTTGATGGAAAGGCTAATGGATTTCATTCCGGGGAAAGCACAGAATTAATAAACTATCTGATATTCTTTTTAAATTTTGAGACCTGTCCTTCTTTAGTGTGAGACAACTCTTCACTCCTCAGAATAGTTTCCTGAAAATTCATGTGTTCATTGAATTCTCTTCAGATTTAGCCAAATGTTACCTAGTTTTTTGGAATATAGAGTTGAAATGGCTGCATGATCACAAAATTTCTTCATCTTTGATTCTCTGTGTATTTTAATGCTCCACTGAAAATTGTCTTTTGCCTTGTAAATAATTTCTGGCAAAATTATGTAATAGATTTTCCCTTTCCTACAATGGATAAGTGTATGAAGCAGTAACATAATATTACCTGGTGTTCAGTAGAATTTTTCTGTTTCTTTTTACAACATTAATGTAGTTAGGTACAGAAACATAACAACCCCCAGGCCCTAAAGTGGTATCTAGGAAGAGCACTGAACCTTTAAAACCCATTAAATGCATGCATTTTTTTAATGGCATTTGCCATTGGTTTGAGTGGTGTGTTGGTGGTGTTGGGCCAGTTAAGCCTCCCTTATCTTCTTCCTTTCCTCTTTCCCTTTTCCCTCTTTGTCTATAGATATTAGAATATTTAGAACTAAAAACCTCTGGTTGTATCACACTGAATGTCAATTAACTTAGAAAGAAGTGATCTGTGAGGTCTACAGTGTTTGTCTGAGTCTCACAGTCTGCTTTTCTTGCATGTATTTCTTGCCCTACATATTTAGATAGACATGGAGGCAACTGTCCTTGAGAATATCTTGGAAAATTCTAGTTTCAGGATTGACTTTTTTTCCTCAAATGGAAAACAATGTTTAATTTGGCTTCAGAAGTTCCCACTGAACTGAACTGATCTCATTTTTCAGGTGCTCACTGATTCTGCTGGGGGGATTTATCTTATCATGTATGGTGATCTGTGTAAAACCTTGTAGAAAAAAACGTGTGGCTGTGGCTCCAGCTCTTCTGGCTGCCCTGGATATAGAAGGGCTGGAAACCACACAGCAGCTTCAGTTCCACATCAGGCTGTTGCTTCAAATTCCTTTATCATTGCAGCTCAGCATTGATGACTTTGCACACCACAGAAGGGTTTCTTAGTCTCCTTTTGCATTCAGTCGTGCCTGTAAATATTTTTTCTGTTGTAGGTGTTCTAGAGACCTCAGTCATATTAATGTCTGAGTCAAGAGTATCACTTAACAAATCTTGTGGTTCCTTTGGATCTAGTTTTAATTCACAGGAATAGCTAGAGAGTGTTAATTCCAGCTGCTATAAGTAAAACAAATCCCATTATGAGATCAGAACTCTTGTTTTGAAATTTCTAGTCTGTATGAGAAACTTCTAATTTTTTTTCCTAATTAGTATTGTGTGCATCCAAAGGTTAATTTTATCATCCTTTGCTATGCATACAGATTGTATATTTGTAACTGGAATTTCTTGTAATGACATTTAGTTAGAGAAATCAGCAAACGCTTTTACATCACAATAAAACATCATTATTTATCCTAAGTAATTATTCAAATGTTTTCAATATTGAGTAGCTCTTCTCCTACCAATCCCATGACAATTCAATGTTACTTTACAATAGTGCCAGGAGCATTATCTTTTGTTTCTTGCATGAATTTAGCATTTAAATGCACAACATTCTTTATCCTGTGGTCAATTATTTTTACTGATTTTATATAATTAAGCAAAAAAAGCGTGATTGTTCTCTTTAAACGATGCTACACATTTTTTACTCCAGTGGAAACAGAATTTTGTTTTTCCTTAGAGAAAAGTTTATTGCACATTGGTGTAACTTTGTAATGGTCATCTATTTCTTCTTTGAAAAAATCTTTTAATCTAACATCAGGCCAAAACTGAGAGCAGCCTCTGAGCTGTTGAAAAGCATGACTATAAATCTACAAGAGCATAATTTGCAGAAGCCTTTTTCTTTATCAAGAGAACAAAAGGAAAAATGAATTAGGAAAATGTATTCTCTGAAATTGTAAATGTTATGCATGGAAGACTTCAATATATTTTCCTTTTTGTTGGTTAGTGATGCTATTTACAACAATAAGGAAGAAAAAGAATCAGAAAGGTTATTTGTGCTTCTTTAATGGTGTACTCATAGCTGATTACATGAAATGACAGAATAAAGAGAACAATTTCCCTCCCCTAAGGAGCTCTTATTGTTTTTTTAACAAGATTAATGACAGATATGCTATCAGCTAAGTAATTAAAGTTTCTTTCAGAAGTGTGTAGAAACAAAAAAACCTGCGAGCATTTAAGAAAGATAATTTGTTATTTAATTTGGAAAAAAGAAGCTACATCAGTGAACAGCTTCCAATCAACAGGAGATAAAACACCTCAACAGAACTAAGTTGTTGACATATTTTTTCTGAAAGTACGTTTGTACTGATTTTTTTACTAAATCAGGCTAATAAAGCAGGAGAAATATAATAATAAAGCAGTGCTTAATTTACGTGCAAGGCAATGCACAATTTGTTGTAATTGCTAATGAATATAAAGTATGACTGGTTAAGTTTTTAAGACAGTAGGATACACATTTCAGTCATGAAAACTGTATTATATATATTATTTAACAGAGTATCTGTTATATATACATGATATATGTAATTATATCTAACAATATATTCTGCAAGAATTTTGTTGATAAAGTAAAAGTGTCTGCTTTTTAGATACTCAGCCTAACATGTTTTTATAGTGGAGTTGAAAATTGTTTTCATTTGCAGAAAGAAGTTTATTTTTTATGTGTGTAATACTTGGGGAGGGGTATGTTTGGAACAAAAGAATTTAAAAGCGTTTTCTTGGTTGTCTTTGGGTAACTATTTAGGAAGTCTTGAATAATTTGCGTCAGAGCTCTGATACATGGAGTACCATTTGATATTTTCATATTAACATAAAATTTATATTTCAGCATTTCATACACAGCCTCTAAGTTTCCCATGCACCATTGAAAATTAATGAATGCTTAAACAAACAACTTGCTATTGTGGGTCATTTGTTGTTTTCCATAATTAGCTCCTGACCAGGAAATCATAGTTGAAAAAATTTGAGCTTGCTGGCTCTATTGACATTCCCTATTATTCACCCATTCTGGAACGGTTTCTACATATGACACTTTAATATCTCTACTACACTTGTGTTGGAATCTAGAAATATACATGAATTAAAAAATTGTAGATTTGCCCAATAAGTTTTCTCAACTTTTAACTTTTTTTTCCCAAAACATACAGATTTTGTGGGTTTATACTGATGTGGGTTGGAAGTTAGACCTTTCATGGTATTACCCCTCTTTCAAAATCCAGTTTAGTTTTGCCCTTGTGACTCCACAGTCTGTCAGTGGTTTCTGGACTGGTCTTCTCTGAACATTCTATCATACAGAATAAACTTTTTTGCCACCTGAATTTCAGCTCCTCATAAATTTTATGAACAATTGAAATGCGTATCTTTCACCTTTTCTTATTTTATTTCTCTTTTACTTATTTGACTTTGTGTCAGTTATGCTGTGCCAAAGAAAATGTTATATTTGTGTCCTATGCTTTTCAACATATTTAGCATAGAAGTCTTTGCCTTGAAAATTCTGTGCTGCTACATGTAGATAAGATACTGTCTGTGGATATTCAGCTTTCCCATTCTGTTCTCTATCCTTGCTTAGACTAATGGTGAAAGTATTTACAAGTAAATGTTAGAAATAACATCAAAATCCATTTGCATTGGCAGACCAAATAAGGTGTTCATTAAATGTGCAGCCTTTCTTCCTGTAATCTAATTGCTGCTGCACCAAGGCTCCATGATCTCAGTGGTCTGAGAAAAACAAGATGGCACTATTTCAGATGAACTTAAATGTGAGATCAAAGCTAAGAAGCAAAGAATACATATAAGTGATTTTTGTTTTTTGTTTAAAAACAACACTGGGTTTATTTAATACATTAAGAGGAAAAGTAGGATTACAAACATGAGTTTGCATATTGTATTGAAATGATATTGTGACTTACTGAAGAGAGAAATGTTAATATCATTTAAGATCAGAAAGATGTTTCTCATGAGGCATAAGAAGTCTGACAAGCTTTAATTTAAAAAAATAAACTTGAAAGAAACTCTTAAAAATATTTCCCCACGTTTTAAAGCTTATGTTCTTTACATAATCCATATCAGACTGTTTGTCATTTCACTCTACAGAAAAACAAATTGTATACATATATATTACTTCTACCTGATAAAGGAGCATTCAGAATCTAGCAGGAAATTTTCCTTGTTTAACAGGATTAGATGGGCCCTTTGTGATTGGATTCCAAAATTATGAAATAAATTTGCAATAGAAAATGTTTCTGTCAGTTTTGTGTAAGATGTAGTATCACTGTAAAATTCTTATTTCTTCCATGTAAAATATAGTAAGATCAATAGAAGAAAGATTTTACCAACTTCAGAGAATCGTTGCCATAATTATTTTTCATTGCAATTAATTTCACGTGAAAGTGTTGCAGACAAGAGCATTTCCTGGAATTATTTTCCTGTTTCTGATTCCACTATTTGTGTTAACGCAGATCCTGTTAAAACTCTACTTATGAGAAATTTCGAGCAATTTATCTTGATTTCAATAATTTATTTCAGGGATCCTTTATATTTACTGTCACAGTTATGTCTGTAATCTGAATGTGTCTCACTTTAGTGCATTTTCACCTTTTGTGGGTTTCTTTGGTCCTGTCCCTGCCCCTTTGCACATTTCTATCTTTGTGTGATAAGGTACAATAACCTCTCCTAACCCATCGAAGGAAGCCAGCAGAGTTCACAGCATGTGATCATGTCATAATTCAACTCTCTCTTTGTTATATTAAGCCCTTTAGGTTTTGGCATAATATTTATTTTTTTGGTCCTTCAATTCTTCTCCAACCTGTCCCCTGAACCTGCTCCAAGCTGCTATCAGTATCTGTTGAATTCCAGAGTCCAGGATGACAGAACCTAGCTAGGGAGAATTCCCATGTCTAATGTGAACGCAGCAGGACTTCTGAGCCCTGCTCTTCACCTTTGTCTGCTAGACACATAGAGGGGCTGGCAGGAATGGAATTTCCAGGAAAATGGAATTTCCAGGATGTGCAGCTATGGAGCACACACCTACACTCTTAAAAATCCACGAAGGGAGTCCAGGCTCTGTGAACTTAATCATTGATCTGAAGTGTTGGCAGGTAAAACAGAAAGCTGGGATGAAGTGATTTCTAAGTATAGTCAGAAAGCAGTAAAAGTGTTAATAAAATGTGAACGCTGATCTGGCTTTCATTTTAAAAGCAGTGTTGGAAGTTAATTTTTTTTTTTTGAGGAATCTTCCTTTAATAAGAAACACTTTTGCTTTTAATAGAATTAAACTCTTATCAAGGACAGAATTTTGGAATGAAGAATACAGAGTCTAAACACCTCAAATTTAAGTTCTAGTCTTCACTTTTAAAATAATGAGCAAGAACATACCGTTAACTTTAACAGATACGATCTATTTCTAATTTTGCTGCTGAAAGAACTCTGCTGTAAGTGGATGTATGTTTGATTCCATTGAGGATTCTTTAATGTCAACAGCTGTGAAGGAAATATGAAAATCTGATGCTACCTTGGAATTTTTTTCAAGTGTGTGTATGCATGAAAATTCTGTAGCATACAAACCTGAGACTGAGATTGGTGGTAGTGAGGGGGGAAAACCACTCTGATTTAATAATAGAGAATAACAAATAAGAAAATACTACATTTTTTCTGTGTGAGTGTCATGTCATGGCAAGAATCAAATAAACATTGTTTCTCTTGTCCAAAGAAGATAACTTTTCTGAATCTCTGAATAGTTTGGGTGTCCCTTACTGCTAGAAGATTACTGTCTTGGAAAGCTCTAAGAACCTGTTTTGTTGCCTTCTGGTATTTTCTTTTGCTTTGTTAATAAAAGAGAAAATCCACCTGTGCCAAATACTAGGCTGAAGAAAGTCACCTGTATAAGAACCACTGAGAGCATGAGAGTCCAAAAATTCATGAAGAAGCAGAAAATCAAACCAACTCAAAACTCTTCCTTTTGTAGGGGCTTTGCTTTCCCTTCACCTGCTAATTTTCTGTAAAGCTGGAGCACTGAGGAGTTTTTAAAAACATGCAGTGTAATAGTTGATCAAAAGTGATACAAATGTCTTTTGGCTTCTTAATCTCAGTGATTCTTTCTGAATAATTTAGTGACCTTCTATATTTTTTTTCAGTGCTGAATACAGCCTAGCATACTATTTTTTCTATTTAAAGACTGCTCTAACTGTTCCTTAGTACTTTGTTAGATGTAATAATTGGGTTCATGTTCCTGGTGTGTCAGCCTTATCAAAAATTCCTGAGGTCTATTTCTTTCAGCAAAGATTTGTTAGGTGAGGGATGATGGGCTGGAATTTAGTTTGTCAGCTGTTGGATACTGAAGTATCTTAATTTTTACATGGATTTGGGATACATGTAATTCTCATGCTTGTATATTCTTCTAGTTTGAGGATGGCAACACAAAATATGTTTACCTGACTCTAAAAGCTTAAAATTTATTTTAGTTTGATTTTGTTGTTTTCAAGTGTTGCTGGTAGTGATTGTCATCCCATTCTTGGAAATTAGATGTACATAAAACACTGTGAGAGTAATATTGCTATTTCCTAAATCTGCTGCATTTCACAGACTAAAACCCAAAAAAGTATCCCTATTCTATAAAAGTGAAAATAAATTAGAAGAAAATCTAGTGACTGTTGCAGAAAGAACATTCAACTCTTTTGTGATGAATAAAAATTTATTTAATAAGAAAAAAATAAAGAAAATGCTTAAAAAGGCCTCAGCTAAAGTATGAATGACATAATTTGCCATTAAATTACAGTCATCAAATTAGTGCTAACATGATAAATGGATATGTTTAAGGATAACCTATTGAAGATCCTCCCTGTTGAAGACATTTATTGCTCCCAGGATTTTTTTCTTGTAGTATTTCCTGGAATGAATTTAGCCTTTGTGGGTAGTAGAGGGAATATTATGGTTTGATACTTTAGTGCAGTAACATTTACTACCTTTCTGAAGTTCTGAAGTGCAGTTCTTAAATCACCATGCATGCAAACAATTGTGCTGCAATAAAAGCTCTATCACAGTGCCTTAAATAGTCTCAAATTTCATAATATGAATTATAAATATTTTGCTATTATGAATGATAAATATTTAACAGCCTATAGCTACTATATAAAAATATAGCAACCCTTTTTCATATGGACAAAACAATTCTACCTGTCTGAAGAATTATTGCTTTAATTCTTGTAAGTGGGTTTGGAGTAGTTTGCATCAACTATTCTTGCAATAATGTCCCTTCTCTTTACCTGTAGGCTTATGTCTTATGTGTTTCTAGACATCTGTGTTTAAATAGCTATAATGGGTCAGCCATGTTCCTTAATGGCAACAGAACAGGTAAATGTTTTCAGCCAGAAATATGCAAGAGACATCCTTCTTAAAACATACTGTTAAAGAGTGTTGCCTAAAAGGTGAAAGAAACTCAGTTGACCTTTGATTTAGATGAAGATGTGGAATGAAAAGACCCCAGAAGAAAATATCTGGGTTGGTCCTAAATGGATATAAAGTCATTGCCTGTATTTGTAGAAACTTAATTTGAAAATAGTCAATTGTTGCATTAAAAAAACACTTTTAAAAGAGAATAAGTACTGAAATAACAGGTAGTTTTTGAAATATTGATTGCTTTTGACCAAAATAATGGCAAGGAATGTCAATGAAATTACTATGCTATGTCATGTAGGAAAAGGGGGGTTACTTCATCCATGTCACGATTTAGGAATGGTACTCCCCAGTTCAGTGCTTCCATTGAGACTCTCCATGCCGCCTCTTGCTTACTCCTTCCCCTCCTGCTGTGGCAGGCTGGAAAGAACTGGAGGCACAGAAGGTGAAAATCATGGGCTGAGTTGAGAACAACTGACTGGAAACAAGGAGAGCAAATGATTCCCACGTGGTTGCTCAGCACCAGCATCACCCCGCTGCTCCCTTCCCGTATCTGAGGGGAAGCTGGAGAGGGACCCTTCATCAGGAACTGCAGTCACAGCACAAGCACTAATGGGTACAGACTGAAAGGGGGGAAATTTAGGTTAGATATTAGAAAGAAATTATTTATTGTAAGGTTGGTGAGGCACTGGAACAAGTTTCCCAGGGAGGATGTGGATACCCCAGCACTGGAAGTGTTCAAGGCCAAGATAGATGCTGCTCTGAACAATCTGGTCATAGTGCAAGGAGTCCCTGCCTATGGCAGAGGGGGTTGGGACTAGGTGATCTTTAAGGTCCATTCCAATCTCTAAACATTCTGTGATTCTGTGATTTTTCAGAACTGGCAGGATTACTATAATATAAAAAGGAAGCTCCGTGAGAATAATGTTTGGCCTGAGGGACTGAGTATTTACATACTGTGAACTGATAAAATAAACAGGTTTTTCTGAAATGTTTGAGCAGTATTTTATGAAATAAATTTACTATTACACATGCCAAACTCCAGCTCTGATAGACTGCTTTTCAGGAAAGGAAATAGTCAGGGTTGTATCTTCATCTTCAGCTATGCCTACCTAATTCAAGGCACATGATGAAAATCATGCAGCTCTTGCTATCAGTACGTTTGTCAGTGCTGTGTGTGATGTAGCGACTGCAGGTGATCTTGGATTCCATGTAAAGTGATTCTATAATTTAAAAAGAATCTATTCTGCAGTACCAGTTCTGTGTGACAATCACATAGGAAATCTATAATTTTTTTCATTAATTTTTCAACTGGTTAACTTACACTGCAGATAAGTTGAGTAAACATATTCAAGGACATTTTGTAATTTCAGAGGCATTTCAGGCATTCAGAGGTTTTCTGAAGTACAGTTTGTATACATAAAATATAGTTCTTATTTTCCTGGACACACTGTGAATCTTTTCTCCCCCTAGCTGTTTAATTTTATGAGGATTGCTAATATTTTGGGACCACTTAAAAGGTGTGGTGTTTAATTTTCTTTCTATTAAGAAGTATGTTTTTATAGACAGTAAAGGTCCCCAGAGTGTCAATTATCCACTTATTATACACCAAAGTGAAATTTAAACTGTTAATTTTCTTCCATATACACTAGAGTTGTCTTTCACAATTTTTAATTTTCTTCTACTTTTATATAGCAGTCCCATTAAATTCATAGAAGTGTGACTAGATATTTTGCCCTAAGGTAAAGACATAGCTCTAGTTCTTTTTTTTCCACTTTGAAAAAAATATTACAGAGCTTGAAAATAAAACAGCCCTCATAGAAACAAACAAGAAAGAAGACCTGAAGAGTACTGTTGACTTTGGCAATAGTGTTTCTAATCTGGGGTCAATTTGAGAAAATCTATTTCACGTTTTCTCAAATTGTCTGAGAGTCTTCAAGTGCCACATCTGAAAAAAGCAGAATATGTCAGGAAGTTACTCAGATTATTTTGATAAAAAAGTTTATATAACAGAAAACTTTACTTACCTAATAATAAACTCCATTCAATAACAGAATGAAAAATGTTCTTAAAAAAATTAAAATGAAATGTGATGGTGATTGTCCCTTTGCCATACCAACTGTTTCTTCACTTATTTCACAAAAATAACTTGTATCCCTTTTTTTCACTGGATATAGTAGTCTCATTCATATGTGCAAAATGAACATTCAAATGAGAAAATTACACTCAGAAGACGCTGTATCAAGTCTTCACCTCTACTGAGAATAACACAGACAAAGCTTAGTTTAGATCTGGTTGTATTGCTAGAAGGCATCATTCTGATATGATTTTTCTGCCAGTGTAGATCAAAATGATTAATGATTTGTTGTATAAATGTCTTAGTAGGGTAGTGTGTTATAACTGATATTACATGGTTTCTGTTTTGTAGTAAATAACATTAATTGCAATTGATAGTTTAGAACAGATATTTCTTAGTGTAATAAAATTTTTGAATAAAGGGCTATTTAGGTGGGTCTCATATGTATTCTTCCTGAAGAAAATACGGTGATATAAGAGCACCTAGCTGTGTGTTGCAGTTTTTTTGGGACTCACATTGGATGGTGACTGGTTCCATAGCATAAGTTTTGTTTTTGGATTTTCTGTATGTGACAATTTTGAAGTTGACACCCTAGGTGGTCATCACAGTATCTATGAAAGTTGTAATGGTATAGGCATATATCTGCCTGAGAGAAGTATAATACTTAGCTGATGGAGCAAATCAGTGATAAAATACAGGCTTACGGTGTAAATGTTGGAAATGTCCCACCAGCTTAGTGGAGGTTTGGTGATCCAGCTGTTTTAAATATCTTCTTTATCATGTCAGTGTATTTTGGGATTGTGTCAGTATATTATGTGTTGATTAGGAGGAGTTAGTTCTTAAAGGATTGTGGGTTAAGTAGAAACCTGAGTATCTGGACTTAACTGTGAACATTTTCTCTTGTACTCATGAGCACTCCTGGTAGGTCACGATGCCATCCTTGTCCTGGTGCACATGTTGGTGGTGGTATTTTTGCTACCTTGAGGGGTGAAAAGATGGGTAATACATAACTTTTCAGGAGAAATTGGACGTCCTTGGAGAAAATTTACTCTTTGGTTTATGAGAGAATGTCTTTAAGGATTGTTTTTGATGATCTAATAATTTCATGAAGGGCTCCCATAGTGACATTTTAGTGGGTGTGTTAGTCTAGATAACGTATTACTATCCCTGTGGTGGGAAGAAGAGAAGGGTTCCTTTCTTTTCTTTCATTTTTTCCCCCCCTGGAATTTATGGAGAAGTAATTAAACTCTCATGGTGAAGCTAAATAATTACGTAGGTCTTTCCTCTCTGAAGCAAGTTCATAGTAGGATCTGTCAGAGGCATGTCAACCTTGTTAATGCAGTCTTATTGGCTCAGTTACTATACCTTGTACTCTTTCTGAAGGTTTAACATCTGTATTTTGGGTATTAAAACCTGGATAGATTTCTTTTGGGTAAGAGACAAATAGATGAGTGGCTGTGTATTTTGCTGAACATTTTACTGATAATTTCCTAATGTAAAGGATCCAGATATGATTGTCTATTCTATGTACACTATATATTTTTTTTGGAGGGCATTGTCATGATTGGCAGTCCTGCTTAGTTGGCTGTGGAATGATTTTTTTAAAAAAAAATCTAGTCAATGAAAAAATCAAACTCATCAATGTGTTGTTTAGATGCTTCTTAGGGCCCCATTTGCAGAGGCAGAGTCCTTGTATTGTGGTAATTTAGTTAAGGTTATAACAGAAAACTTAAATGGTATCTAGATTCCCTTTGTGGAACAGTGCTAGTTTTGTTAGTGCTGTTTCTCCTCATCCAGCCATTTTTGTGTTGAGATTGTCATTGATATCTGGTGCTGAATGGTCAATACTGCATAATTCTAACATCGGCTAAACTGAATTGTTTTCACAAGTCTTGGGTTTGCTTCCTCTCTGTGAATTTGTTGGAATTTATATTTCTTCTTCTACTTGAAATATTCCAGAATTAGTTAGGCTAATTCTGAGTATTTTCTAATTTTTATTGATATCTGCATATTGATACGCATTGTTTTAAAATGCCAGTTTCTATTAGACTCTAAGATATAAAACCGTAGTCCTGACACATGTGAATTTTAAGAGTCGTCTTTCCTTTCAAGAAGTACTGAAACAGTCAGAAAGACTTTGTTTTTACCCTCCTGTTCACCTTATACTCAAAGCTTAAAATTAGTGTTGAAAAAGTAATTGATATTGAACAGCCTGTAGGTTCTAAGGAATTGGCAGATATGACATTAGTCTGAGGCATAAAGAGACCACAGTCTTTGAAAAATGCATCCTTTTAGTAATGTTATGAATGCAATTGTTGGCAGATTTGGACAGCAGCAAGTTAAATAGCTATGGCCTTTCTAATAGTGTTACTATGGCCAAAAGGTTTTAAGGGAATATGAGACAATTTGATCAATGAAAAGGTCAAAGAAAAGGTGCATTGGGTGGAAAATTTTAAGCTTTTTTTTTTTTTTTTGTATCACTTGAATGAAAATTAACACATAATTTTAGAGATTGACTTGAGTGGTAAGAGTGCTTTGAAGTTAAATATGCTGTAATTGCTTCTTACTCGTGTAATTTTGATTTATTATACCCATTAAGGAAATATTCTTGTTCTTCTGTTCTTTATATGCTTTTTGTACCACTGGACGGGAACCAGAGGTTGAGATAGTTCAAAATTTGAGTGAAGGCGCTATTGGCAAATGCCCCATTTTGAATGTGTTGCTATGAATTTTAAGACTTAAAAGTGAAACCATGTTTCTTACAGTGCTTCTTTGAATACAGTAGCTAGTGAATTGCCTGTTCTTTGCTAGAACTAATCTCTAATTTGGGATAAGGCCATGTCTGGAATTATTAATTCAGGAAGATCTAGAAGAATCTCTGTGACAATGTGTGCTAAATATTAAATTTGGCTTAGGATATGAAGGATTGAAATAGAGAAAACTAAATGATTAAATAACATGATGAAATTAAACTGTGTAGCTTGCTTAAAAAAACCCCAGTTTTTTATAGTTTCACAAGAAATAACATTGACATTCAGATCTTCTGGTTTCTGTGTGAGTAGTAATTTTCAATAATTTCTCTTTTTAGGCACGTTCCCCATACTGAGTGCACTGCAGCAAGTGAATATCTGTATATAAGCTGAGGAGTGCAAAGTTGCTGTGGTGGGCATCATTGGAAGAAGAATAAATCAGGTCAGTTTCAAATTTCAGAGCATCCCTTTGCTGGGCTGATGCTCATTAGCCATACAATTTGTGCTGATGGTTACCTCTCACTCATTATCAATCATTATCCCTAAGAAATATTCCAGCAGATGGTCCTTAATGAGCATCCCAGACAAGCTGTGTGGGTCCAGCCCCACCAGTGGGTGCTGGGTCCTCAGTGCTGGTGGATGTGGTTTGCACTGGCCTCAGCGGATGGGGCTGAAAGTAGCAGAGGGGAGAGTTCTCTGCTTCTGCTGAATGAGGTTCACAGGGTACTCAACAGAATTCCACAGAAACAGGATTTATTTGAAATGGTGTATTCAGAGAATGAATGGGTTTTTGGCTGGTTGACTGAAAACATGGAATAATGGAAAAGGTATTTTGTCTTTCCAAAGATATTACGAGACGGTGTCAAAATTTCCATGCCGATCTTCACTTAAGTTTAGTTCATACAAGCTCAAATTCTGGGAAGAGAAATAACTATGTACTCAGAGGAGTAAGAAGAAATGGTATTTAGAGTTTTCACATCTGGTCTTGCCTTCAGCTATTCAAGGCTCTAAATGTAAGGGTTGGCATTACATTATTTCCTGCTTTTCTTTGTTGTATTCACTGAATGCTTTGCTTGAGTTATCCAACAGTTTTTCTTTCAGAGAAACAGATTTTAGATTATTGGCATCTTCTTTATAGCAGGAAAAGGTTTGGTTTTTTATTGTTTTGTTTGTTTTGTTCACTTTTTCCTTGTTCTTGTTGTTATTTAACATAAAAATCAAGCACTGGATTAAAGTTGGGATTTTCAGCCATGAAATCAAGTTTTCTAAAAGGATGCCTTATTCTGTGAAAATTTACAGTCTTAGAATAAACATTTACAATCTTGATATTTTCCCATCTTCTGGTGTTCATAATTTAAAAATAGAAGGAAATAATTTAAAATTTTCAGTAGTCAAATGAGCATAAAATTACTTTGCAGCATGAGAATACACTTATTTATAAGGAAGCAGTACATTTACAATTATCAAGTTGTTTTTACACAAGGATATAACTGCATTTTATATAACAAATTGGCACGGGAAGTAACGTGGTATCAGTTCTCATCTAAGGTCAGAACATGCCAATTCCCTCCTAGGCTTGAACAAATATTATATGAATGAGGGCTCTTGTGAAATGTAATGCTTTGAAATAGATTTCATTAAGGGTTTCTAGTGAAAATTTATTTTTTTCCTTTATGCCTATGTCTTTCCTCAAACTAATAATGGATAGCTTATTTGCATATAAATAGATTTCACTATTTGCTGAGGCAGAGACCTAATACGCTTCCCTTTTTTTTCCTGGCCATTGTTAAATAAGGTAGAATATTGCAGTGATCAGCAGCCATGAATTGTAATAATTTTCTTGGTCAAAACTCCTTACAGTGCTGCACTTTCGTGAAGACCTCAGAGTTTAGATACCACTTTCACTACCCAAACCATGATACATCTGTTGTTTCTATAGAGGTGTTTTTCCTGCTGTCTCCGAAGTACTTACTGATAGATGCCAGAATTGGATACCTGTTCTTAATTAACACCATGGCATGCTTTCTTGCCATTTCTAATCTAGTAGTATGTGGATATTTTTATAAGGAAAATATCACACTGTAAAGGAATATATTGTAGTTGTCTTTTTTTTCCTGGATTGCAGTGATCTCATGGTTTTAACCAGTTTTCTTTAAATTAGAGGGTTGTGTTAAACAGAAAACTTTCATGTAACCACTCCAATATGCATCAAAATAAATAAATTTTAGTTATACTCTATGAAGGATGTATGAAGCTAGAGATAAATCTAAGACTGGCTTTTATTTACTAAAAATAATGGTCAAGTAAGACTTGAACAAGTCAGTTCACAAATTCTAAAAAACTCTTTCCAAATATAAAACGCTGCATTCCAGATTCAGATGTATCTTCCAGAAAATAAGAGTGGAAGAAACTATTCTGTACCGTAGCATAACCCCAGAACTACATGTAAGAGTGAACTTCAGGTTTATAATTCATATGCCACTACTTGTTCAGTAGCTGCTACTTCAAAATGCTGCCTCTAAATGAAGTTCTGGCTGTACAGTTCTTTAAAAGACTCTAAGAGAAAGATAAACTGAGTGACTCCACAAAACTACTCAATGTTTCCTGGACAATAACTTCTTGAGCATGCAAATGTTTTAATTTTCAGTGTCCTCACCAAGAAAAATGAATGAGTTCTGTATGTGTGTGTATGTTCATGATGTAACCAAAAAGGTGCTTTTAGTGGTTTTAACCTGTGTGCCTGGAAGTTATTTTGCCAGCAGAGGTCACTCAGGGCAAAGTGAACAATTGCTTCATCTCTTAAGGAAGACAGAAACTTCATTAGGAACCATGAGAGGCGTACTGAAAAGCACGCATCTTAAAATGCACCCAGGCAACCTACCCTTGCTGCTCCTTTCCTTCAAATCTTTGTTGCTTCATACACTGAGAATTAAAGATCAAGCACATCAAAAACTTGTAGTCTTACAGGGATGCATGTGGGAATGCAGTCAGTAAAATGCTGGGCTGTGTAAAGGAAGTGATTTTTTTACTAAGCTTTATAAACCGACACAATAAATATGCAAACTTTATTTCATGTATTACTTTACCACACAGAGGTAGCTTTCTATGGGTTATCCTGGGTTTTTGAACAAAGTCTGATCAATCACTATTAAGTTTTGTAAAAGGCCAGTAAGTAGTAATGGTTACCTAGAATTTATCATATCACATACTTTTTTTTCTTCCCCTCTGCCTGATGACTCTGTAAATGCTGTTCTCATACCACATTTTCTTATTGTATATATTTAATTATATGTAATGCTTTTAGTTACAGATGCATTTTAAAATAGATTTCATTCCTTTCACTTGTTTTGAGGCAGTTTTTTGAGAAGGACGGTCTATTCCCCATGTAATATGAATACATTGAGTTGAACAGTGAGGCTGAGAATGCAATGTAGCCTGCTGTGACGAAAGGGTACATGGCAGGATCAGTTTTTATTTGATAATGATGAGCAAGCAGAAAATGCCTATCATGCTGTCAGAGCTCAGGGACTCAGATATTTTTGAACTGAACAAAAGCAGTTGAAAGGTGATAAAAGTAGAAACTGATGTAGCTGTTGCATTCAATTTTCTAAACAGAATTTCCTTTAAAGACATCATCAAAATAAAAATGAAGAACCAGAGTTGTAATATATTGCAGTTCTCATGAATGTTTTAAATATGGCATGTCTTTTCTGGACACCAATAAGAAAATGTGTCCAGTTCTCAGTCCACCAACAAAAGCCCCATTATCACCTCTTTTTAAGAAAAAATTGATAGGGTTTTTAATATAACACTACGACTAGTTAGATGATTAAGTAATTTTGAAGGGGTTTCTCAAACAATTTGTCATCAGAATATTGTATGGTCTCTAGGTGAAATATAAGAAAAATTATTTTAGTGTTATTAATGTGATTTTTGGTGTCCTCTCTTATTTAAATGCAAATGCTTGGAGGTTAAAATCTACGTGATTCCTCTGAGACATTCACAAGAGTCCACAGATTTTTAAACTCAAACACAGCTGAGCTGAAAAATTAGGGAGGTAAGGAAAAAACTAATAAGCTTTTATTGTGTGTCTTGTTTTTCTATAACTTGAATCTTTACCCAATATAAACAACTTCTGAATGTTAAAGGAAGCATCTGGCATTAAGAGTTACTTTCTATTTCATTTAAACTTTACAGAAAAGCCAAAAGAGGTCTGTGAAAGAGCTTGCTAGAGCTGAGAGAACTTGTTTTTCCTTTTTTTGTCCTGTTGCCATTTTTGCTTGGATGGCTTGGTTACAGTGTTAAAAATTTTTAAAATTGCAACCAATCATAAAGGATGAAATGTTAAGAAGCAAAACAATAGACTTTTGTACTCCTCTGTATCTGGTGAATGTATTTGGTATTCAAACAAAAAGAAGTGGTGTAGTTTTCAAGTTGTTCAATGGGAAATACTGGATTTCATTCCTACTTGAGACTAGATAAATGCAAATATATGCATGTATCAACAACAGTTTAGGTACTCCAGAGAAGAGGGAAAAGAAAAGGATTAGAGATTTGAAAGTTATACTGTGAATGGGCTAGGATTGTGTTCAGAAATATTACTGGTAAACCTGCATCTTTTGCATTTTTAAGATGATAGTAAGAATGTCTCTGTTTTTCACTATAGAAACAACTTATTCCTTTTCTTTTATACATGACTCTGTGTCTTTTCTTCTTGTATCCTCTTTGTTCTTGGTGAACATAAAAATAATTTACATTAAACATGCAAATTAGCAACAGTTTCAGTCAGACTAGGCCCATAAAACTATTTTGATTGATGTATATGTTTAATTGTATCCAGCTACACTTCCACACACTGAAAGAACTAACTCTAAACGATGCTTTTACATGCTCCAGACCCTAAAATTAAAACAATGAAGTATTTTATTTTCTTTAAGTGTTTTCCAGCAGGGGAAGAGCCTCTTAGATTTATAAGTCTGGTTTTTCTTTCCTCCCCTTTCACACTCTGGATGCAGAGGGACTGTAATGGCACCCCTAACTGTTCCAGTGCTAAAGTAGTCAATGAGTTTAGCTGGTTTACAGAAAGAGTATTGTGGTTAAGTGGGTATCACCTTTCAGCTTCTGGAATCTTCTTTCCACTGCTTGCAAAGACTTACTGTGAGGAAAATTGATCTTGCTACTATGTTTCTAGAAAAGAGGATATAAAACCCCTTTTCTACTGCTGTTTAGAAGCCTATACCATAAAAATGTATTTTTATTTCTAGCTTTCCCCAGTATTTTTGTCAAATAGTCAATTTTGTCTCTAGTCAAAAACAGTTCTTCAGCATCTTGTTCTTGTGTACCTCAGATGTTCCTAACCCAGGATATTATCTCCCAAGCTACAGAAGAACCCCTTAGATGAGTGTCTAAAGCTTTAACCTTGAAATGAGGGCAATTACTGGTGTAGTCACAAATTCCAGAATTATCCTTTGTAAAACAGATGAGCTCATTTACAGCCTTCAGTTCCTCATCAGTAAAAAATCTTAAAAAAATTAACCTTGACATGAGAATCATGCAAATAATAGTTATAGAGTCCTTGCCTGGATGGGGAAAGAAGACTTGCATTCATTTTCTGCATACCATACCTACCCATATTCGTGGGTAGATAAAAGTTCCTCAGACTTCATCTTTTCCCTGAGCATCTCCTAGTCTCACAGGTGTGGGAGAGGAAGGGACCCTCTTTGCTGGAGTGTTGGGTCCTACACTGAGCCCTCTCAGACTGGGGAACTTGATAAAAACCAGAGGGAGAGAATGCTGGAACAGAAGACAACTTTTAGGAGATACATCTTTAAAGAAAGGATTTGTAACACTGAGTGCAGCAACAACTTACCAAATTACACATTGGAAAAGATGTAGGTGATGTATGCAGATGTAGGGACTAAGGCAGCCTCTGAGAAGGGAGGGTCAGCCCAAATTCCCCATGTTTACCTAACTGAAGGAGTTCATATCATTTTTGTCCAGTAATGTTTTTTGAACAAATTATCTATCTTGTTGAAGGGATGATTGTAGCCCCAACTACATCCTAAAAAAAAATATAAAGGCTTCAGGGTGAAATATTTAAAATTATTTTTGTGCTTAGTTTTCTTGGTAAGACAACATGTTAAGATACTTTTTTTTTTGTAAAGACTTTGGAGCAGTTTAATATTATTTTTACTTAAAATATTCAACAGTTTTTTCCTGTAATGCTTTTTAATAGTCCTGAAAATATTATTGTATTTTTCTTATCATAAAGAAAAATCAGATCATACTAGTTCAGTAAGGTTCTGTATATGTTCCTATGCAATATTCTACTTTACTTCTTCATCTTTTATTAAAATATAGATTGGTTAGTAATAAGTCTTTGTTAGTTTGAATCTTGTTTTTGTCCAATACATTACTGGCAAAAGTATTAGAAGAATAAACCTCATGTCTCTTAGATGTGAATATATTATCTCCATTATACATTCATTTTCACATTTCTTGCTGCTGCATCAGAGTCTGAGGAAAGGATGATGAGAACATATCCAAAACGCCACTTTTCAAAACTCCCCTATAAAATTGCACTTGATTGTATGTCCTCTAATACACTTTTTTATGTCTCAGAATTCATTCACAGCAGATTTTGGTATAAAATGTATTGGTATAAAATGTTGTAAAAGTAGATACCAGTAATGTAACTGAACAAGTAAAGTATATGTGGATAAAAAATTCCCGTCTCATTGCAAAGAAAAATTCATGCTTCTGAGCTAGTTTGTATTTTAAATCTCTTATTTGCAAAAGTAATAATTCTACAGACCTCTTCTAATATATTAGAATGCTCAGAGTGTGAAACGAGAAACACAGATTTTCATTTGAAATTACCCATTCCGTGTGTTCTCTGCTTTTTTTGTGCCCCGTAGCATTGGTTGACATTTCATGGAGAGTCAGCTACCATAGGGCTGGAAATTATATAATTACAAGGATCACCCACTTTTCTGATTTTTTCCATTACATACCAATCGTAATGCAGACATATTTTTCATAGGTATTTAATTTCTAATGAGAAGTTTTTATTCTTCATTGACCTGTGATTAAAGTGTGGCATTTTCATAAATAAATGGAAGATACTTTTGAAATAATTCAGTTCAAAAGTTATGCTTGATAAGCTATGCAAGTCTTTGACCTGTGTCATGTGAGTCACAACATAATTTAGAATATATTTTATCATAAAAAACTGTGTAGTACAGGAAATGCTCAATGTTTCTGAACAGGTATAATATAGGAATAGAAAAAAAAAAATTACATCAAGTAGCATGTAAAATTCTGTCTTTTTAAATTATTCAAACAGTGGGAGTGGTTTAAAAATAAAGTTAATGACTAAAGTAGGCAATTAAAATGTTTATAGAGTAATAGAACTTCCACACGGCACCTTTGAAAAAGGTGCTTTGTTCTTGGGTTTTCTGGGTTTGTTTGCATGTTTTAGGTTCCCAAAGTAAGGTCAAGACAAATTATAAGAGCAGATTACTTGAATACTTGTTGGGTACCAAACCATGGATGAATGCCATTCAAAACTAGTTCACTAGAAAATGTGTTCACATTCTGTGGACCTAAGCAGATCTTGATTGTAAGATGGACTATATTTTTCTTTCTATTTAGATTAACTGTGATCCTGACACAGTTCCTAAAAAATGGGATTCCAATCCTTTTCTAATAGACTTTGTTTTTTAACGGAAACCTACATGCAGTCATTTCCTGACAGTCACTTAAAAACTGTCACTTGATTTTTATCCCAGCAGTGCCTGGGAGCCCTGACCAAGGCTCTGTTGTGCAAGTTGCTCTACAAATACATGAGGTAAAGATCACTGAGAAGACAAGTGTTGCATGCCTGGGCTTTGTTGTAGATCTGAGAATAAAATGGAAAATGAATTCACAGTGAAATTCCAGACTGATACTGACAAATTGACAATTATAAAGGGACGATTTCCTATCTAGTCATCCTTGTGTAGTCATCTCCTACTTTTATGGTTAAAATTAAATTAATCATGAAGCTTCTGTCCTTCATTAACTACACACTGTAAGAAAAAAAATACCAATTCCACATTAAAGGTAGAAACAGTCGCTTGGTAACGTAGCATGAAGTGGTTTGCAATTATGCAAGGCAACTTATTATTTGAATTAGAAAAGGATGGTATGACTCAAAATTTATCCAGGTGTTATCATAAACATATTTAATATTTCTCAGAGGCTGAAAGGCAGCAGAGTACCTACAATAAAGTAGACCTGAAGAGAAAAAGGGCTTGTGAAAAGCGCTATTGTTCAGCTACCAGGCAAGGAGAAATTATGATACTTTTGCAACCTCACTGACATACTCTTTGCAGTTCAGGCACACTACAACTACTCCTTTGCTTGTGGGTTAAATAATAAACAGATGATTTGTGATTCCCATGGACATTTTAGGCTTTTTTGTGTGGCTTCCCATGTATATATTTTTCTATATGTTCACCAGTGCTTGCTCTTGAAAGCCATGCTTACCTTGGTACCCTTCTCCTTTCCCAGCTTGTACTTTCTCTCTGCAGGGCTTTGCATCATCCCATATATCCACAGACTCAGGTTCTAGCTGGTTTTGCACAAGTGGCATTTAAGACAGACTGGCAGTCATGACAGCCAGTGTAGCAGCTCCTTAACTGAGAATATTTAAGAGGGAAAAGTTGTGTAAACTGCTAAGAGAAACAGTGTTTCAGTTTAAGGAAAAGAAACTTGTTTGTTTCCATGGTGCAGCAATAAGCAGCTAAGGGATGAATTGCAGGGTAAATGACTGTGTCAGTGCTGAATGTGGTGATCCATTTAATGTCATTGATCATGCTGGGTTCCAGACGGGACAAGCATTTTTTGTGTTCCAGGGTTTTCCTAGAATACAACAAATAAATATTATTTTTCAAAAGTTTTCTGCTGATGGAAAACACAAATTTTTGTTTCCTTTGAAGAGTGCTGAACAGAATGTAATGAGTGGCTTTTGAACTCAAATGAATCCTGTAGCACTGCTGACTTCAGCAAAACAATATTTTATTCTAACTGGATGCCTGATGTTTGTGTTTTAAACTCCTTTGAAGATAGCAAAAAAACTAATTTCCTTCTGATTTTAGTTCTTAATCTGAGTGATCCTCCCCTTGAAGTGTAAAAATAAATGGTTACAGAATGCACACATATTTCAACAATTTTTTTATCACAATTAGTAAACATTTTAGCTTTCATTAGAAATAGTTTTCATAACTATTATGGCAATTTCACTGAAGTAGTTCCTAGGTCTGTTACTGAATGATTTGCCTTAGCATGTTATTTACCAGTCTAGTGAAGTTCATCAAGGTGTTCTGCTTGATTGTTCTGCACTGATTGGTCAGCACCCCTGACTTGGAGGAAATGTGATGGTGTGTTGTAGTGTAAACCAAAACCAGTAATTTTTCATTCTCTGTTTTCAGGTACTATAGACAATTATTGCAGTGGTAGCAATAGTAATTGCAATATAGATGTAAAAACATAAAGAATAAAGCAGAATTCAAGTTCCTTCTTGAAATTTGGTCAATTTCTTAATCCTTCCCTTGTGATTTTAAAAGTCAGTAATCCGAGTCAGTGGAACATATTAAGCACCACTGGAAAAGGAGGAGTTTCTTTTCTGAACATTTTAAATGTGGCCTTGTCCCAAGAAGCTGATACTGTTTTGTAAAGTAAGCAAATAAATTAGAAGTATCTATTTTTAAAAGTAAGAACAAGGGGCAGTTCCTCTTAGAAGTTTGGCATTATTTTGTCGACCTGAGGGAAGGATATATTTATCCTAATTATGCCCCATAGAAACCATTCATGCTCTTTCTACTAATCAGAGGACTCTCAAAATTTACAGCAGCATTCATAACATTTAGGGAGCTAACCAGCAACAGTAATTAAATCACTTTGCATGTTTTTGTATTTTGAGAGCCAAGAATGCTTTCCTTTTATTTAAGTGGGGGGAAAAAAAAGTGTAAGTTTTTCTTCCTTTAAGGGAAGAATAGTATTGAGTAAGTTTACAGGAGGTTGGGAGTTTGCTTTAATGAAAGTCCCATAGTTAGAATTTCCCCTTGTTTTAATAGTGTACAGAGATTTTTATCCTCTTCTAAGAAATGTATGTGTAAATTTGTATTCACGAATCACTTCTGAAAGAAAACGTGTGAAAAAAGGTGTATAGATTTTTCATGCTGTGTTTAAAGAAAGTAACCACAAGTACCCCAAACAAAATAGTAGAACTATATTATGTGCACTCTTTTCCCATTATTAACTATTTTACATGATATTTGTAAAGAAAGAATACAATTGAATTTGCTCGATGAGCCTGAACTTAATTATTCTAGTGATGCTTGCCATTGGGCTAGCCTTTAGTACCAGCTCATAGGAATACTTCTGGAGAGAAATCCTTTCCTTTCCAAATGCATCCAATTTGATTAAGTAGTGAGGTATATTAAATCTGATTCTAGTGCATTATTGTTCATCTCTTTGTAGCCATAAAGTATGTGATTTATATCTCAGTAGTGTGCTATAGTTCTGCTTCAGGCTGAATCAGAAGGGGACAGAAAACTGATTTGGAATATATTTTTCTGCAGCACTTGGGTGAAAGGCTTCTGTTCAAGTTTGAAGTCCTGCATAATGGCATTACAAAATTATCTGTAGCTATCAGAAAGTATATTTTGAGAACTTTTGTTTACACAACAGTTAAACTGCTTTAAGTGGTTGCATTTTAGATTTTGTACTGCTGCAGTGAAGGCCTGTGGGTTTTTTTTTTTTGCCTTTTTATGGAAATTATGTAATCAGGCTGCTATGGACCATTGATTTTGACTTCAAATTAGTTTCAGTAAGGATTATAACAATATAACTGATGATATTGCTCTGTATCCAGACTTTAAATATGAGTACATGGGGTGGTTTCTTATAGTGAGGAAAATAATATGACTGGCAGATTATACAAACCACGAGAGTCCATGTGTTGTTCTGTTCATGAAACTGAAACTACAATGAACTTCTGCTAATATCTGCACTTTCATATGCTCTCTAGGAATAGTTGTGCTGGGTTAGGCCAAAGGTTTGTAGTCCAGAATCCCTTCTCCAGCAGTAGTTAAAAGCATGTAATCTAAGGAAGCATGCAAAACTGGGACAAGTAAAGAGCAGTACTTCTATGAATCTCACAATCTCTCTAATAATTTACATCTCAAGGAGTTTCAACACATATTTCTATGTATTTTTTCTCCTACCTTGGGCTCCTTACTTTGGAACCTGTGCAAACTTCTTGCAGCTACAACAATCTGGCAGAAGGGAGTTCTGCAGCATAATGATGTTATGAACAATTCCCTTCTTTAATAGCTTTCAGATTCCTTAGCTCCAGTTGCTGCTCCTCAGGCCCTTTGCTGGAAGAAGCAATAAGCTTCCTTACCCAGTCTCTGCATGCCTCTCATGATTCTATACAACTATACAATAGCAGTGGCCCCAGTTGATTCCTTTCCGTTCTGTCTTGTCCTGAATTTCTCCTTCTGAAAAGTGTGGTCATAAATTTTATCTAGTTTTCCAGGCCTTGTGCTATTGGGAAGTTTTGCTTGGAAATTTTTCTGGACATGTCTCTACAGCACTAACCACTTCCAGCACTAGCTTCAGACAATTGTGTGTAATTTTCAGGGCTGAGACTATCTTAGCAGGACTTTCATGGCTCTGCCACTGTAAAAGCAGGGGAAGGCCTCCTGTGCAAATTTGTGCTTTTTCCATGTGTTGTATTGAGACATGCAACTATTGCTTTTGGTGAGCTGATAAGGAAACCTTTATAAAAAATTCACTTGGTTTCTAATCCATAATATAACAATATAGAAGAGAAACAGTGTCATCAGGGTTCTGGAGAGATGTTTTCAGAGTACAGCTGAGGGGTTTTGTTTGGGTTTTTTTTTGGTTTTGGAATACTTATTTATTGCATTTTCCCACTATATTTTTTTTGTGGAAAAAGCACTGTCTGTAACAATCCTGGAGGATTACTCTGCTAAAATGGAACTGTAACTTAGAAATGGAACAAAATCAACCGGTATTACAATCAAATCATCATTTCTTGTTTTCTGTAATTAAATTGGTCTCATAACTATAGCTGGTTCTGCATCATCTCCTAAGAAAACAGTAGAGTTATTAAAAAGCAATAAAAGCCTTGTCACTTTGTGCAATAATTTAACACGTGGAACTATTTATGTTTTAAACTATCTTGGTAGGAAATCCCATTCTTCATGGCCTTTTTTTTTTTTAAGTAACCTCTAGTGACTAGTTGTTTAGAATATATCCCTAGTCCAAATGAAAAGCGTTACTTTGGAAAATAGGTGGCTCTCCCTGGGTTTGTAGGGGGGTGATTATACAGTAAAATAATAAATATGCTGTCTTTATCATTAATTATTGAACCTTGGGGGATTTTCTCTTGTTGTAGTAAATCTTTGCATATTCATTTCTAAGAGGAAATCATCAGTCTGCTGCATATTAAATTACCAAATGCTATAATACTATTTAATATAGTCTTTGACTTTCTGATGTTTTGTATTATCAGAATGATCCACTGGTTTATTTTTTCTGGTCTTGTGACTGCAGTGTACCAAACATTAGCATTAATAAGAGTCCCTGTATGAATGTTTTTAGGGCCCTCAAAAGTTAATAAAGACTTTTAATAATTATGAGCATGGTTTGTCAGTGTGAGGGGGTTATATCCAGTCCATCAGTGCCAACACTTACCCCTGTGTACTGGTTTTCTTAATAATCTCATAAAAAGATTCAAATCTCATTATATTTTCTGATAATCTCATTAAAAGCTTTTGAAAGATCTAGATAAAAATGTCCACTGGTTCTCCTACGTCCATGATTTGGCATCCTCAAAATGTCTTAGCAGTAAAACCAGTACCTGATACAATTAGTAACTTATGTCACTTTGTCCCTGCTTTATCCTTTTTCTTTGTGAATTTTTAAACTGTTTTAACTTTGCTGACCCAGGGTACCTAATGCTGAAGTAGCAGCATTCACAGTTGCCAATTCTCAGGTTTTTTCAGTGCCTTAAAGAACCCAAAACAAAACTAAGAAAGCCTGAAGGAAAGAGGTCCATCTATTTCTCTGGTAGAACAAGGGACTAGAAGAAAACCCTTTTATTTTAGAATAATTTTTGTACTTGCACACTAATCAGACATGTTGTTTTATGACAGCATATCCTATGCATTAAAGTAAGGGCAGCAAATCAAGCAAATGAAAAAAGCTTGAAAGAAAGCATTTAGCTACAAGTAAATCTGTGCTTTAGTACTTTATTTGGCTGAATGTATAGCACAAATTTTCCATGTTTTGCATGTTCTGTGTATGTTACCTGTTATGCATATGTAAACAGACATATGGAAGGACATTAAGGAATATAGTAAGAGTGGAAGGGAGATATCTGACTCTTTCAGAGGTCCATAAAAAGTTCTTATGGATTTCAAAAGAAGAGATGTATTACCATTTCCATACATCCATCATTCCTTCCAAAGGCAATCAAACAATCAATCAATCCTGGACTGTTCCATCCAACTTGACTTCCCTGTTTGATTTCAAAGACATTCTATAAAGCAGAGATGTAGACGTATCTAAGAGTCAAATCTATCCCATACATGCATTTATTTCAGCTGGCATGAGACATTCTTTGCAGTGTCACAAGTGTCTCTACTGACTGCAGAACCAGTGTAGTGACATCCAATTTATAATTGCACAGGCAAGGTTAGATTAGATAGGCTGTGTGTTCCTGAGTAATTTCAGTAGAATATTATTTTTAATATAAAACTTATAAACTACTCCTATTTCCATAGACTGTGGGATCTACAATGTGATTAAAATTAAACAATATATATGTATATGTATTATACTTTTGTATGTATATATAGGCACACAGCCAACTAAGCATTAGGATTGACAAAAATGAAAGGCTGAAGAGTAGGTTTATGGTTTTCTATGGAATGTGGGGAGTGCCTGCATGTGAATAAAGCTTAGGTTACTTCAACAGGGATTTTCCTGTGTACAAGTAGAAGGCCTAAACCTGAGTTCATTACATCTGTAGTCACTGTCCTTTTTAAAATGTGGAAGTTGGACAACCAGTACCTATGTCCTTACAGAGGTAACTTGTGACCCAAAGTCAGCAGTTCTTAAATTGCTGCCATTGATGGAAGTGCAAATGTAAAGATTCATTGTAAACTTGAGTGAGCAGGTTGGACATGAGAAATGTCATATCAATTTTGAGGGAGTCCTAAATGTGCTTTTTATCTACACACTGACCTAGGCTGCCTGAAGATCAGGAATTTCCTTCAAAAGCTAAAACTCTTATTTTTTAAGTAACTGCCTTGCTTTCATGTAGTTTAATCTGGTAGATTTGATCTGTATTGTTAGCATACAGCCCATTCTGTTAGGATTACAGCTGAAGTTTGCAAAGGACTATGAGAAACATGATGACAGTATGTTTTAGGTAAGGAGGTTCCATGGATTTAGAAAACAAAATGATCAGCTTAAAAATCCATTTTCTTTTACAAAATACAGCTCTATGAAGTAATTTCCCTGTTAAAATGGTAACAGCACAAAAATGCACTATTTGTTCACATTTTACCTTGGCTATTTGACTCTTGGCAGATTAAAACATCTTCTGAGGTATGAACAATGAACCTCTGTTCTTCCAAAAATGTTTGTTTCAATTGGCTTATAGATTCACATCTTGATGCAAAATTAACTCTTTCAAGCCCAGGTTGCTTCCCACATCATGCAGTGGTTACATACCCTATATTGAAAATTGGAAATGTAAATGATCCCTGAAGGGACTAAAATATATACCAGTGCAGCTACATGACTTAATTAAAATACGCCTTCAACCACTCATAAACACTATTAGATTAGATTTAGACAGATGGGACAGATTATTATTATCATAATGGGGAAAATACACTATCATGACAATGAACATTCTCCCTCATCTCATCTCCCTTTGTAAACCTCATACCAATAGAAATCCCCAAGCTAAACTTTTGCTGTAATAAATAACTTGTCCGTAAAATTTTATGGGATTGCAAAAGCACAACAAAAGACATTGTTAAAAAAAACCAAAAAACAAAACACTCACAAAGATAAGAGAAGTCAATTTTCCAAATCTTGTAAAAATTTATCATATCACTCACATTGCAATAATTGCTGCAAAGATATCTCAAAATTACAGGAAAGCTTAGCAATTTTATTCTTAAAAAAAAAAGAATACAGGTGGAGGTATTGCCTCCTTTCTTATCAAAGAAAAAAAGGATTTAGACCCATATTTTTTCGCTGATTGTGACTCTTTAAGTGTTTTCAGCCCAAGGTAGATCTGGTTGTTTTGCTTCAGTATTTTTGGACAGTGATGCCACACGAGAATTGAAAGCTTTCATGATTCTGCTTCATTTTAGATATAGACAGAGAGAAATTACACAATTCTGAAAATCTGCTTACAGTCTTTGGCAGAAAACAGATATGAATAACTTTTAGCAGTTTGATGAATACCTTGAAATGTAAAGAATGTGGGGAACCTCCTTTTTGCCACAGTAATTTTTGGCCATATTAATTATGAGGATCATTATCAACAAGAGTTGCCCTGCTACTATGAATTACCATGAGAGTTTAAGATTGCAAATATTTACAAAACTATTGTGGAAATGTAAATGCATTTTATAAACATTTATATATATATATATATATATACCTACATAACTGGCAAAATGAGTTTTAAGATGCTTTATCTTTTCCTTAGAGCCATTCAGTATTTGACTGTGAATTTAGCATCATAACAAAGAAACCTGTATATGGCTGGTGGCCAGAGGCAGTTTGTTGCTCCCCTTTAGTCATTATTTGCAGTCAAGGTGCCTTTCAGGAAGAAGGGATGACAGATTGGTAATGTCCCCACTATCAGATACACTGTCATGGGATGCACTTGTCAGGGGACAGCGGGAGACAAAGTGCAGGGGGATACAGGTGGAGCTTTTCTAGCATTGTAGCAAGATGGATGCACCTATTGTCACTGCTCCCCTGCTTTTCTGTAGCCATTAGTATGACAGTGCTGTAAATGATTGCCTGACATAAGACCTGTTTTGAAATTTTTCTCTTTCTTGAACTTGTCCTTTGAGCTTTTCAAGAGGATATAGTTGTCTACTGCCTCAATACATTGGTCTTTCTGGTTCGAGCTCTGCTATCCTAGTACTGGCAGAAAATTTGATGTGCTTGTAAGAGAAGAAGGTAATGTTCAGGTTAAACAGCTGTGTTAATGGCTGTGCATGGCAATGCTCTGTTACGTAATAGTGGTGCAGGTCAGGAAGATATTTTTCAGGGTAAGGAGAATTGTGAATATAATTTAACACATCAATTTACTGTAGCAACATACTTTGCATGCTAAAGCTCTTTATTTTGCTTATATGTTTCCCTCTGGATGCACTACTCAAAATGAAAAAAGAAAGAGTTCACTAGTTCTGCTTGAGATGATGCTGTATACCATAGATCATCACCATGCATTACACAAATTAAGTGCACTGGAATCGAGAGCAATCCATAATAAAAGGGCCAGATTATGAAAAACTCATTGTGCTTCCATTCTAATAACTGCTTGAAAAATATTGAGTCCTTCAGAAATACTTTTGAATTTAATTATGTTTTCAGACTTTACCTTATAGCAGCTCATCATCTCATCAATACAGCACATTTGGGAATACTTCAAGAGAAATATTGTAAAATGTTTGGTAGTGTCCACAGAATGTTTTCATACTTCCAACAGAAACTGTCCTCTTCACTCAACATTCATTCTCCTGCCTTGGCAGGTGTTACTGGCAGCTACAAGTATTTATGGAAATGTATTTGGCTTTTGATTTGAGATTTATTATATTTACTGCTTTTTTACAATGTGATGGTGTTTGAAAAAGGAATGCTCTCTTTGCTCACTAGCTTATTAGTATCCATGTCTCTTCTGGAGAAAGGTGAACATTTAACCCATGCTGGGACTTGTTCACAAGCTTATACTCAGCAAATGAGTTTATAAATATAGAAGGAATTTTTTATATTCTTATTCCTGGGACATGCTCTACCAAATTTCCAAATGAGATTTAGCTCTAAGAGTTTGTTTCTGGCTTAAACCAGACTAATAAAAGTAAATCCTACATCAGTGTAGAAGGCAGTCTTTGATGGGTGTGGACAGAAGAATCTGTGCACTCTCAATTTTTGAATCTGTATTTCTGATTTTACAAATATTTTCATATAATAAATTTACTCAAGGTTTTTCAGCTATGTTTTGCTATCCCTTAAATAATATGGAGAGAAAAATATCTTTAGGAAACAGAAAACTGCTATCACAAAAAATTGTATTAGCTGATGTGAGGAACCAGATGTTGTAATGTGTAGATGGAATGTTTCCACAAAGCTAATAATGCTACTATAATTTCCTATGTTCAAAAATAGCTACAATCAAAGAAATATTAGAAATATTATTATTGGTATTATATATATTTATTATGTATATAATATAATATGTTTTCATTAGAAATATTTTTATGGGTTTTTGGGTTTCTTTTTGCTTTTACTTTTTTTACTTTTACAACCATGATAGTTGATTAAATTTTCCAAGCTAGACAAAGTTTATAATCGTGTACTTAATGAAATTCCTAATATTGCTAATGATACTTTCTTTTTATCTTTTTCCAAGGAGCTGCATGAACTCAGGTCATGGATAGCTTTGATTTATGACAGCAGTCATATTTATAGTGCTTGTTAGTCATTTGGAATTGTTTGCTTGGGCAAATTGTTAATGTCAAACTAATATAATTTTATTGATGTAATTATTTCTTTCATTATAACAGTGCCTGCAAGCATATCTATAGTTAGTTATATTAGCATTCTGTTCTAATCCCTGTATTTCAAGGATTTATAAATTAGCATTAGAAACTTGCTCCAAGCTAAGTCTTCATATATAAAACAGAAGCAATTGTGTACAATTGGGAGACGTTTTAGAAGACTTAATCTAGCTGCTCTTTGTTTCTTTTTTCCCCCTCTTTTCTTGCCCCCATTATTTCTTAAAGGTGAGCAGAAAGCCTGGGAAAAAAGTGCCAACAAAAGTGGGCTTGAATATATGGAATTGAGAAAAAATTCTGCTTTGAAAGGAGGAAATATTATCTTAATGCAAATCCTTAAGTTATACATTTCATGATGGTCACTCAGAAAGGATCATGGCAGGCTCAGGGTTGTGGAATTTAAGATTCCTCCATGTACTGCCATCTGAAAAAACTGAATCCAAAGGTCTGAAGGTATATTGGCATTTAAAAAGTTCAGGGTCTGGGCAGACATTGTTAATGAAAAGTGTGGGAAGGAATGTGTGTGAATAAAGAACAGCAAAAAAACCTGTAGTGTGATGACACATTTGAAAGAAATGATCCATACTGAGTTTTGTATGATAAAGAAATGAGTAAATATCCAATTCTGTCAAACATTGCAACTTTTTTTTAGTTAAATCCTATAACAGAAACCTGTTACATACCCCAGGGGATATTAATTCAGGAAACACAGTGAATGAATTGACATATTTCACATATATGTGTAATTTTGTGAAATCATATGTGCAAATTTTGAAATCAGATTCACACTTCTTTTCCATCAATTAGCCATTAGGAATAATGTACGTTTCAGTATGAGGAAGTCACTGTCTTGGGGATCATTTTGCAAAATCCAGGGGAACTCTACATGGTTTCTTGATGCAAGATACTCTTCGTGGATGTGGCACCCATGACACACAGCCTTTTTTTGGTGTCTGTGTTATTATGTTCCAAATATCTGTTGGATAGTTACATTTTCAAAAATTGACTGTGATTGACAGTAGTGTTTTGATGGCCTATATTGGTCATTTCTCAGTCATTTCCAGAGTGAATATGCTAAAATTAAGAACAGGTGATGGAAGTTCTGCAGGTCAGGTTTCACTTTGGCTTTCTTTCCTCCTGCTCTGTGGGTGAACAATCTCATTATTTCTTGCAGTCTGACATTGTGTTCTTAACATCACCCAAAAAGGTGAGGTAGCACAGAGCTGTGCATCAGTTCTAGTAGGAAACATACTCAGTAAAGTCCAGTGTCATTCCTGATTTTGGTTCTAGTTTGATCCAACCCTTGCAATACCTCTTTGGAGGCTCATACATTTAACTGTGAGCAGCCTTTTTGGGTTTTTGCTGGATCAGGTCACAGTTCCCATTACTGCCTTGTGTTATTTCCTTGTCTCTTTCAGCTATGATACAGTGCTTCAGTGTTTTAGAATGTCATGTTTTGGCTGCTCTGGGTAAAACTGGGAAAACTGGGTAACAGTTTTCCTTATTTTGACACTGAGAGTGGCAACTGCTGAAAAGGATGATCTGTGTGGGTGACTCAGAGTAACTGTGCCCTGTGCTGTCTTCCTCTGCAAGACTGAATTTATGTACATTTAAATCCTCATGTTAGGATGAACATGTTTTTTGTTAAGAGCTTTCTGGGGACATCGCTGAAGCTGACTGGTTTAGGGTCTGGAAAGCACCAAGACTCTACTGGGCATGTGGTTGGGAAGAAGAGTGTCTTAAAGCTGTTTTCCACTTTGACACAAAGACCTGCTTCTGCCCTCTTCTGTCAGAGCTGAGGGTGGAGCAGAGCCCCTGGTATCCCCTCTGGAGCTGGAGTCAATGGCTCTCATATGCCCAGTGGCTTGGTTAAATGGTTCTTTGTTTGCCCCATCAAAAGGCAATAGCAGCTCCTGAGAACAAAGACACACACCATGTTGAGAAAGTTTCTTTTCTCTTTTGTTATTGTCTATTCTGCCTGCTGTTTGGAATGTGTAAAATGATTCTGACAAGCTTGATGTGTGCCAAAACTCAGCATGCCCACTGGTGGGAAGATTATCATCACCCAGATGTAATAAAAAGCTTCTAGAAAAGTGCCTCTAATGATGGGCTGCTTTGCTGGCACTCACAGGGTTTTCTATTTGTTTTAGCAACACCCGCTAGCACAACTGTAGCTAAAGACCTGTTAGCATTTTCATTGGAAATTCATTCCAGGACTTCATAACTCAGCTGGAAAATTTGCTTTGAACTCAAGAGCCACACAGAAGACTTTGATAGGGTCTCCTTTTTATTTTCTTGTATTTTTGAATTGAACAGAATTAAGATATTTAGTCAATAATAAATAAATGGGGAAGCCCCAAATATGTTAGCTACTAAGAACTTCCCTTAGGAAAACATGTAATATATATTTGATATCATCATCTGAAAGCTAAAACTGTGTGTAATTACTTGTTGAATTTGAGCTGAGTGCCACAGTGTTTAGCCCAATGGAGTACTATTCTTCATGAGCAGTAAAAATGTGCTATAAGGCATAAGTGTGTGTCACTTGCCTACTTTGCAATCTCAAAGGCACACTTGTGAGTTTTGCAGTTGTAATTGTGATTTTGGATGTTATAATCACTGCTCAGATGTAATAATCACATTTTATTTCAGACCCTGACTGACTCCTTTGTTCTCAGCAGTCAAACATGCTAGCTAAATTGACTTGACTTTATTTTTAAATTTTTTTATATTCAGTGGGAAGTAAACAGACAATTGCTTTTGAAAACCTTAATATTACATCTAATATCACAAGATTGCTATTATACTTACTTAAAGTTTCAAAATAATATTCAGATACCTGTCATTACTAAAACCAATTTAAATAAATACCATTTTCTTGATACTATGACAGAAGAATGTTATAAATTAATATGGATTTTTTACTATGTGCCTTAGATCTTTTTGGATGTGGAAAGTAAACTCAAATGATAAACACAAAATGAATGAATTAGTGAAAAATGAATTTGTACTTAACATAAGGATAAAGTTAGCAAAACAAATTCTGAATGAATGCATATCTGCTAATAAGACACTGGGACTTCATCTTACTGCATATCTCATTTTTTATGTTTTTCGATTATTACAGCCTCAGATTGATATTTTAAATTTCTTTAAAATACATCCATTTTTATTAATCTTTCCACCAAAGCTGCTTACCAGTGTGTAGAATTTGGCTGACAGTACTATTGATAAAAATTTGTGGCATGCTTACAGTATTTATATGATGCTTGGAGTGTAAACAGCCAATCAAAACTTGTCTAGAGTGGGCTAAGACCAAACATATTTGTCCTTGATGTTGATGGCATTGATAAAGACAATTCCTACACCCTTGTTTAAAGGCTGTAATATTTTATACAAGTAACCACAAACATATCAGATGACATCATCTCGGTATGGCAGGGGAGATACTGAAAAGGCTTCTTCCTCCAGAGGTGTCACCATGGGGAAACTGCAGCCAGCTCCGTGTGGGATATCAGCCCCTGGCTGCCAAGAGGGCAAATGGCATCCTGGGCTGCAAGGATTACAGCAGCAGCATCTGCTCAGAACTAGTGATTTTCCAGTGTTGGTGAGTGCTGGGTGCAGCTTAAGAAGGTTGTGAAGGTTCTTGAATGCCTCTGGAGGAGGGCTGGAAGCCTGTCCTGAAGGAGGAGCTGAGCACTCTGGGTTTGTCTTGGTTTGAAGAGAAGGAGTCAGAGGGGTGACCTCAGACTGCTTACTGAGAAAGGGACCTGGAGAGGAAGGTGCTGGACTCTCCTCCTGGTCCCCAGTGGCAGGATGCATGGGAATGACTTAAAACTTCACCAGCAAAGGTTTAGACTGGATATTAGGAAGTGTTTCTTTATGGAGAGGTGGTTAAACATGGCAACAGGCTTCCTACAGAGGTGGTCGATGCCCAGCAACTCTGTCTGTGTTTAAATTGCATTTGGATAGTGCCCATAATGATCTGCTTTCACCTTTGGTCATCCCTGAAGAGGTCAGGCAGTAGGACTAGATGACCACTGCAGGTCCCTCCCAACTGAAATAGTTCTGGTCTAGTCTATCCCTCTGTGTTTGACTAATCAACAGCACAGCATGTGTTATATTCATGCTTATGAACGGGTCTCTTCTGACTTCAGCCAAAACTCTGTTTGCAAGCACGTGGCATTCTCACTGTGTCCAAGAGCAAGTTCAAGCACCGTGTGGGCTGATGGATGTGGGATCCTCTTCTGGAACTGTAAGAGCTCGTGAGCAATGAGCTTTTGTGCTTGGAGAGTGATAGATTACAAATGAAATCAATATTGGTCATTAAAACCCTGCAGCTACTTTTCAAGGTGGTGCTGCTGATGCATTACTGAAGCTATTCAGTTGATGGAAAAGACAGTTACATAAAGAAGATTTTAGTAAATACTTTTTCATACACACTTACTGCATTAAGTGAGATTTATTTATACACTGCTGAAATTTGCAATAACATAAATAGCTCAAAAATCTAATATTAAAATCATGCCTCTCTCCAGCTTTTCGAAATCTTATCCATTAAAACCTTTTATCTGATGGAAAAAATATTGCCATCCTGTTGTCATTGTGTAATCGCAGCAAAAATAATTTTAAAATAATGGTCATGCACAGAAACAAAATAATTTATAAAAAATTCAGGAGAATTTGAGTTTTGAAAATGTTTAAAAGCTTTAATGTCTAAGCAGACGTGTGTCAAGTTAGAATCAAGTTAATTAGAAGTGGTTGTCATTGTCAAGAAGAGATTTTTCTCCAAAGTTTTTAGCAGTATTGTTCAGCCTGCACTGGAACAATCATGAATTGATGGGTTCCACAGTGCCAGAAGCTTTCTTGGTTTGTACATATTTTAAAAATTATTGGTATGTCCAGTGCATTCCTGTTTTTTCCCAGTAGATCTTGGAAAATGTCTGCCACTTCTGACATTATGATTTCTTTTCTTTTGGGGGTCTTGTGCTTTCTTGTATTAGGAAGTAATGACTACTGTTTTTGTAAGAAACTAGTTATATGGGCATCCTGTGGGGCTTAAAAATTCCCATGTGGATCTGGAGCTTGTTCCTTTTGAACTCTTTTCTTCCCCACACACTGATCTTCAAGGAGAATTATAGTTTTCACACTTTCTGAAGAATGGGGACACTTAATGTGTTTCAGTAGCACAGCCATCAAGGCATGTTCCTGGAAGGCATATTCTTTAGTTTTAATTAAAGCGTAGAGAGATTGTTTTCAGGAGAAACCTATAATGATGTTCATTGACCTCTTCTACAACCCAGGCCTCAGAGCTTTGCAATAATTCTCACACCCTGCTCTTAACTTCTGGCCAAGGAAAATGAGCCTCTCAATTTGAATTCTGTGATGATGAACAGTTCAAGTACATCTTTAGATAAACTGTTCTCATTGTTCATTATCGCCACTCTTAATTCATTCTCACACTAATTTGTTTAGTTTATTTCTGGCCTTTAGACCTTATCATGTCTTCACCTACTTCAATCAGAAATCTCATCCCTACAAAATAAAGTACTTTCAAATGCTGACCAAATCACCTCTATGTCTCTTCTTTGGCAAACAGCAATTTTCATTTCAATTGCCATTGAGAGATATGTTTATATAACCTATGGATTTTAATTTTTTATTTGGAGTGTGGTTTGATAAAGCAAAACTGAGATTCTTTGGATAACTCAAGTATTTTTGTCTGGCATGCGAGAAATCCCAAAATCTCAGTGTTTTACTTATTTAAAAAAGAATCTGTTTTCCTGATTGTTAATTATGTTTTCTCTGGAAGCTCCTGTGTGTGAGGAAGAAAACAAATACCATATGGTGTCTCTTATAATGTTTCTTTTAAAAGTTAGTGGCATCTCTTGAAACTTAGGACTACAATTTTATAAATACTGCAGAATATTTTAAGAGAGGAAGTGAAGAAGGGCATGGAGCTGCGTTCCATGGTAAGAAGTAAGGATGGCCAGAAAGCTGGCTATAGAATAGCAGCTTGGGGTTCTAATCACTTTTCAGATTACAAATTTTAGCAAAGCAAACAACACAAGAAGAACATCCCTTTGAATGGTTTACTGGAACAATCTGTTTTAATATATTTGTTTTCGGATTCTTTAATCTCCTTTCACTCCAATCAGTTTTAATGTGGAAACTGAAACCTACAAAAGCCTTTGTTCAGTCACCAAAAAATATACTTGCCAGTCCTCCTGGATGGGACACAAATCTGCAGAGGTAATTGGCAGTAGGCAGAAGATTACATTGCACTTCTTCTGATAAGGGCTGCTAGGAACTTTAGTCATCAAACGTAATATGTTTTTGACTCTTCCTGCCACAGTAACTGTTTTTCTGAGCCCTTTAAGTCAAAAGACAGATACAACACTAACTTTTATTGGCTTTTTTTTTTCTGAGTTAGTAATATTTCTTTTTTTCAGGGAAAGGATTTTGATTATAATTTTAAATATTGAGTCAATCCACCTGTTAGTGACTTGTAACATATGATACATCTGGATGAATGCCCTGGTCAGGCACTGGCTGCAGTAACTTTCCAATATTGAGCCTGAAAATTTTGTGTCCCAGAAAAAAAGGATGTCTCTCTTCATGAGTTTAGTAAATAAAAATTTCACTTGAAATCACTCTCTGAAGCAGGAATGTTTAAGAGCACGGAGGTCAAGTAAGGCTAAATAAAGTTTGCTTAATTTTACCAAAACAACCAGTTTTTTTCTTGCTTCATTTTATTAAAGAAAAAAGGCATAGGAATTTCTCTTAGATCTTGAGGAAAATAATGGGATATTTTTACAGATACCTCCAAATGCTTAAAAGAATTAAAATTTTAAATATGCACAGGGCTCTATGGCTGTTACATCTTTTGTCAGTTTTCATGCCCACAGATGTCCTACTGAAATACCTGTGCATGAGCAGGTTTGGTTTGCATTTCTGTATCAGGGCTCTCTGTTCCTACTGTCTGGTATTTGATGGAGTAGGTAATATTTTCTACATGTTTATGTGTAATGCTTTTATTTATCATAAAAGTAAAAAAGCCTCTGCTATTCCCTGTCATGACCTCCTTGATCTGTCTTCAGAGCACAATTCATGCAAATAACATCTAGCAAAATTTTATTTACAAAAGGTATTTCTTAATACACGTGTTTTAATGTCAGGCATTTAACTTACGCATCAGCTATATATGCTGAAGCTAGCGAACCAAAGAAGTATGAATTCCGCCTCAAAAGTCTCAGCTTCAAACATTAATATGTTAAGAAATGCAAATAGGTGATGCATGAAAAGGACAAAACAGAAGGTGAGAAACAGCCTACTCATAATTCTGTTGAATAGCTCAGCAGGCTATATCATAACCAGGTATTTTTATGAGGAAACAGCAGATTGTTTTCTTGTAAGACCTTATCCCTCTCCTCTAATAATGAGGCAGTCGCTGTTCCATTGAGGGAAACTCGCCTAAGAAAAGGTTTTTATTCCAATGTTGCCACCATATTAAATATCAGCGTAAACTGAATCCAGAGAAACTTGCAACTGCTACTGAGAGTTAACTTGTGTTTATTCTTTAAAACATGTAAAGTAAGGTTTGCAAGATTTTCACTCCTGAGAGCAACAGTATGCATGTTTGTGGATGCACCAGATGAAGTAGACTACAATTTGCCTAGCCTTGATTTTGATGAACCTATTAAAAAGTGAGTGCAACTTATTTTTGTCCATCGAAGAATCAGATAGAACCATAAAATAGTTGAAGTTGAGAAAGACCTTGAAGATCATTTAGTCTAATCATTAATCTAACACTGCTGAGTCCACCACTAAACCATGTCCATAAGCACTATCGCTATACATCTTTTAAATACTTGCAGAATTGTTCCAGCTTGACAGCCTCTTCTTTTAGAAATTTTAATTGTAGCATAACGGAAATCAGAGTATCTGTACCTGCTATGATTTTGAAAAATAAGTGAACCACTTTGTCTAAAACTCTGAAATGTTTCAACTTTCTTTTCATTCAACATTCAGTGTTACTGCAGCTTTTAAAAGAACAGAAATAATTATAAAGTGATTATCACTTGAAATAACATGTTCAAATAATCTTCATCTCTATATTAGACTGCTTCTATCATTGCTAGAATTGTTTTCTTTCAATGAAGGCTGCTGTTTGTGCTCTATCAGGTTCATCTTCTGAAGCAGAAATATTGCATCAAAGGATCTTTAATAAAAAATGCTCTCTCACTAACTTTCTGGGATCATTTCTTCACTGAATTCTAGAACTGCTTGTTTGCTTTGAGCCTCATAGTTCATTACCTGTATAAGACAATGGTTGAGAATTAAGAATTTATCGAGTTCTTAATTTAAGAAAAAATATTTTTTAATTACATGAGCTTGTATTTATCAGTATGTAGCAGTCATTTCAATGCCTTTTTGTCACAAATATAGATAATCTCCAGGGAGCTCTCTAGCTCAATTTATACCTTGGCTAATGTGGTCATCACCAGAATCTTCAGCCAGTTTAGATGCCAGAAATCTCTCTTGCCACTGTGCAGCCCTGCCAGACTCTACTGCAATTCCTCTGCTGCAGCTGGCCACAAATTCTGCACGGAGTTTGAGGGCTTCAGGACTGAGACATGTTAGACTTTCTTTCTCTGAACTTTCCTTGATCTCCTTGTACTTTGGTGTACTTCATTTACTTGTGGCAGCCATTTCTCTAATTGACCAGGTGTCTGCAGCTAATTTGTTTATTAAAAAAAAATTTTGGCAATAGTTTAATATAGATATCTGTAACAAGGAAGCATTTTATGTGAAACAAGATATTTCTTATCTAACATAATGATGTAGCATAGCAAAGTACAGTCCTAGAATGGTATCAGATGTCTGGGGAAGGACAAGCTCTAGAAGTGTCTAGAGTGCACTGGTGTGGCGTGATTAGAGATGGGGCACAGGCAGCCACTGTAGACCCCTGAGAAATTAATTACTTATGGTCAGCTAAAGATATGAAGACCTGGAACTGGACAAAACCTGAGTTTAGTGATAACAAAGAGAACCAATGAAATGTATCTCAACTACATAAAATCCACCATGAATGTAAATTCAGTGTCCTATATTGCTGCTGGCCAATGAAGAGAAAGCAAGGTGTGAAAACAAATGTACCAAATAGCAAGAAATGACTTTGAATGAGTTTTAGGCAGACAAAGCCATTGACAAATGATGATAGGTAACTGTAGCATCCTCCACTGCCAGCACCAGAATGACACCACTTGCTTTTCAATATAATATCAGGAAAAAGAACTAAGAATTCTGTTTGTAATAATTTTAACTGTATTACTGTTAAAACTTTCTTGAATCAAATAATTTTTTTTCTTTCTTGGTAATAATTACATATGTACTCATAATGAGTTTTGGATTAGGCTCAAGATTCCAATAATAATGACAAATTAGGTTATTATACTAATGTTAAAATGTTGGCTTTTTTCCTTTCCCTGTAAACAAGATTTTGACTATAATGCTCTGCAGTAGTCAACATCCATTGCTGTCTCAGACCTTGACTGATTCCAGAAACCTCCGTCTTCTAAATATGGAAAGACAAAGCTGTATATCTGGCTTACCAACGAGATTTAATCAGAGTGAATAAATGAGTCAGATGAGAATTTAAGGAGAAAAAGTTAATCAGCTCTTCATTGTTTATTCTTCTTGGGCTTTAGTTATTAACCTACTGATGTTGTTTTTGAGTTCACCCATTAAGTCATGGCTTTATATTCCCTAAAGGAACAGAAGAGATTAAATAGTCTAGTCTATTCACATACTTAAATATGAATTTTACAAGCATCTCTTCTGGGTGTATTTGTTTCCTCATCAGCAGCCAATCTTTTCTGTGAAGACAAGCAGTCCTGTTCTGATAGTTAGATAATGGCATGATGACAAGCAACACTTTAACTTAGCTTTTCTTGTCCTGAGGCAATATTGTGAAGCTGTTGGATCAGCTTGTATCTGTATTTAAAAATTGTTCATGGAACTTCAGCAGGTGTCTGATCACATCTCACTTTGGATAGGATGTACTCCCAAAAGATGAAAAGTATTTTTATCCAAAGAAGTGGAGCACAGCTAGGGCCAATGGAGTTATTTTATGAAAGGATAATCATTGAGTTTGCACAACTGAAGCACACTTCTGAAAGTGTTACTTTTACAGGAAAATGTTCCCGGCTGTTGTTTATACTGTCTTGATCTATGCCAATATGAAAGACTGCAGCAAAAGTTTTCAAAAATGAAATCTAAAGTAAGCTGAGATGATATTTTACACTAGATAAGTGGTCTGAATTTCTCCATCTGTTTTTACTTGAAAGTTCCTATTAACTGGGACAAGAGATTCTTGACTGTTAAAGTTACAGCTTAGGTGATATGCAGACTTTCCGTCTGCAGACACTTACTTAATCAATTTGGTGAAGTAAATTACTTATTTTCTAATTTTGCTTGTTTTTTATAGCTGGGGGCTTCTGTGACTGCTTTCAACTGTGGGATCTTCTTGCATGGAATTACTAGGAATTGAAATAAATCACTGTGTAAGACACCTGGGAAAATGCATAATAATTTTCTCTCAGTGCCTGTGTTTCTGTTAAATGTTCTTTGTGAAAACATTTTGCCCTAGAGAAACCAAATTTCTTTCTGATATGTAGGGTGTGGATTACAGAGAATTTGAAGTGGATGAAGAGCTCCTACCAAAGATGCAGAAAGGTTAAAAATCCCAAGAGATATTTCTGTTGAGCAAAACTAGACACTTTCTGTATCACTAAGGTGTCGATCTACTTAACATTTGTGATGCTCTAGAGATGGGGATGATGCAGAATTGTATCACTCTGGACCTCTGTGAAGGGTTCAGGTTCAGCTATTGTCTTTAGAGGGTGGAATAAATACCACAGGACTGACTCAAGCGTTTGGATTTATGTGCCCTTGGCCTGTTGCTGCTGTGCACAGAGAGGAAATATATTGCATCAGCCCCATGTCCTCAAGCAAGCAGAATTTAAACACTTTATATATAAAAGTGCCAGGTTTATAGCAGATAGTGTGTCCTTGTTTTTTAGAGCACTTTGCTAAGTAAAGAAAAGTGTAGCATAGTGCTTCAGACTATTTGCATCAATTATTTTTTTCCTCATAAGAGACAGATTCATTTTTTTAAAAAAATAGCAAATCAAGCCTGCTAAAAGTAGAAATAATAATTTGTTGTTTTTCTAATTGTTGAATTCATGCCTTCTATGGCAACTGTGTGACACAGACTGGGGTCTTACTCAGAGGTCCTTTCTACATTCATACTTATAAAATCAAGTTGTTGGCATGGTAGGGATAGAAAATTTGTCTTTCCTCAGGTTGGCACATCTGAACACAAACTCTTTACTGAGGCTTAACCTATGAACAATATCTTTCCATCTAAATCCAGTAATAGATTCTAGAGGGTTTGGTAAAGGGGGGTAAACATGTTGCCTTTTCTCTTATGGCTGAATAACTGCAGTCTTTGCTGATGAAGTGAAAGATCTGGACAGATTCTCTCTGAGCAATCTCCAAAATTAGTGATGACTTCAAGCGTCCTTATGTATTCTGCTAAGGATGAGAAGTTCAAGAACTGTGCCAGAAAGAGACTAAGAAAATAGGAACAGGATTCTGTGATCACAGCACTTACCTGGAAAAGAGGAGTCCTACAATTAATTTCCTGGGCTCAGGATTGTTAATGAGTATTGCCCTATGACTGCCTAATGTAAAGGACAAATACTAAGCTGTGCTGTCAGCAGTACCTGACAGAGCCCATTTTGAATTAGCTGTGATGTTAAATTGATAGAGTTGTATTTTACAAATGAGACATACCCACAACTTATTAAAGCCTTGTCTGTACTCACCCATGACCTGGTAAAGAGTTGTTGGAGCTGGTGGCAGTTCTCCTTCCTAGGATACCAATAGTGGTGTAGCCACTGTTGGGAGATAGCCTTAGTTAAGGTGGTGTGTCATGCTGATATTTCTGCACCCCTTCCTACAGCATTTCTGGGTTTTATTGGGGTCTCAGAGCTGTACCCCTTGGGGTGCACCCTCCCAAGGAGTTAGACCTTGTTAGAGCAAAGGCTCTGTTCTTTATTAACTCCAGCATAAACTGAGTGTGGGGTTTAATGTGTGCGGGGGTCAGATGAGAATAATTTAAACAAGCTGTTCCTGATTTTTCTCAATTAGAATGTTTCCTGAAATACTTCCAGGTATTCTGGATGGTTTGTTGTACAGCTGAACTCTTCTTTTTAAGAAATGTGTTTTTCCTAGACTAAAAGGCCAAAGGAGGATATTTTCATATGTAGGTAAAATGTAGTCTCCTTAACTTGTCACTCTACCTGAAAATTCTAGAGTCTGAAGGAAGTTAATGGATAAGAAAATAGAGTTTTTCCTTACAATAATTCAAAAACTTATTTTATTAGTTTGTAAATAAAAAAGCAAGTCTCAAAGTGGAAAAAAAATATTTTTCTTTCAGTTTGAGTTCCTGTTGCTTTGTAATGGAAGATAAAGCCAAGTCACTTACATAATTTATTATTTTTAATTTTTGAGGACAGAAGAAGTAGATGTATTTCATTGTTTAGACCTGAATCAAGTGAAGGCAAAAATCAGTGAGGGAAGGAATGTTGTATCATCTGGTGAACTTAATAATTGCTTTTAAAGAAAGGGAGTCTGCAGTTTCTCAGTACTGTGCCAACTTTCACATTTTGATGAAAATGAACCATGAAACAAAAGGATAAAGAAGAGCTGCACTCAATATTCGTAACTTGTTCCTTGAAAAATATTTTTCCACCCCTATTAAATTGTAGAGGGGAATGTAGAAGAAAAAAGGCAATTTCTTTCAGATTGAATGACTTCAGAGATTTTTACCTCTTTGACACAACATAGCGTTATGTACAAAGCACTCAGGAAAATACGCTTTGCTTTTGTGCCTCGTTTTAAGATGCCTTGTTGAAGGGTATTTAATCTTTTGAAGGCTGACTTTCATTTGTTTGCAATATTAATCTGCTGACTTTTCCCATGATCAGTTACATCCCAAAACACAAAAGGTCATGTAGTCAAAGGGATAATGAAGTGGAAAAAGATAAGAATGCTTTAAACTCTTTCCTTAGAAGGAAGATGTAAGGCACTTGGGTGAAACTCAAGTCTGTAAGGAGGAAAACAGTGTGATAGCTTTGATGTAGTATTTTCCCTTTATATTTGCTGCTTGTATGGGTGAATATGGAATAATAAAATTCAAATAGAACATGGTTACCCCTGTCAGTTTATGGAAAAATGGCACCATATGGAGTGATTTAAAATACAATGGATTTCCAGCTAGCTCTAGTTCCACCTCATGAAAGCAAAAGTGTTTTCAAAATATCCATCAGATGTAGATGCTCTTTCACTTTAGTCTGTGTTGGTGCCGTTTATTAATTTTTTCTCTCTTTGGCTTTTTTTAAAATTGCAAATCATATTTGCATGAAAGTATTTTGTAGCCTCTGCAACTTAGTCCTGTCTGAAGATCTTTGGCTCTGTGGTACCATTTCATCATTCTAAAATGATACTATTTAAATTTCCATGGCCGTAATTTGTAACACTGAAAGAAAGGGCATTGGATCAATTTGAGGGAAACTCAGGACAGATGTGTTCATAGGGAGGTGCTTTTAAATTTCTCCTCCACACTGACTTCTCTTCCCAAAAATGCCTTTCAGATTCTTATGTCCTTCATATTCCACCAGAAAGCCATTGATTTGAAGCTAAAATAATTTAAAATCCTAATTTAACTCAAAAAAAGGACCCTTCTAGATCTCAAGCTTCCAGTGGAAAATTTTTATTTATGTTGCCCTGCTTTCTGTTTTCATAACATGTGTAGATTGTTTTAAGCCATAGGTTTTTCCTGCTCCTTCTACATAACCCATGTGTTTTGTTTCTCCTAAGAGCCATGATTCTGTGATTGCTCGTGAAGTCTTTGCCAGAATTTATTGCTTTGTGTGTGATAATATAGTAGTGCTCTAAATTGTGTTTCTGAAGTAAGAAGAACAATGTGGATTTTGTTTCAGACAGTTTGTTACTTTTTTGTAGGTTAAAGGGATGTAAGAATCTTTTGTTGCCAGTCAATCAAAAAACATTTCTTGAAAAAAATAAGGTCCCATTTTCATGGAGATAAAAGCAAAAATAAGTGTTGTATAATGCAATAAACAAGCACATTAAATGCAGTCTCTGGAGAAACATTGAGGACATAAAAAGATTGTACCTGATTAATTTCCCAATGCAAAAAAACTCTTTTGTGTTAATATCTGATAGTTGCTTGTGGAAAAGTCAACTATGTTGTATTTTACTAAAAGATGTCAGAGACATTTTTAATCGCGTCTGGTAAATTCTCTCAGCAATAATAATGGAGTAATTTAAATATAAGTACTATTTTGAATTCTAGGGTTTAAAATGGATGGTATTGTAGTAAAGACTCCAAATTTTGGATAATATTCAAGGCAGTTACATTTTCTAGACAGGCTCAGGTAGATAGCCCTATGGATAAGGCTATATTAGTCATTTTCTCTTTGTCAGGATTAGTCTTGAAAAAAATCAGACTCATCTTTTGTATTGTCAGAGGCTCATCTGAAACAAGGAGCCATCTTTCTTTCAGGATTTAAATAAGACAAAGTTATTATATTAATATGTAGACAAGATGTGATTCCTAAAATACAATACAGTGGACTTTTGCATTACTCAAATAGGAACCAATGTTAAATATTTTGTCTACAAGAATGAATATCTGCTACTCTTGTGGTACCTTTTCCTGGGCAATTTGTTTTTCCACTATACCACATGGAGATAGGGAAGATATTCCTGTTTGATGACTGGATTAAGGTTCATAAGGTTTTTTTCTAATTTTTTTCCTTCCCCCCCCCCATTATTTCTAAAGTGCTTTTGTTTGCTTACACCTCCAAGAATATTGTGGTGATGTAGACAATTAAGGATAGTTAGTAAGGCCTGCATTAGCCTTAAAATGCTAATAAGTGAGTCGCAGAGTAATCTGATAGTGTTTTGGAAGATGTTCTGTTTGAGATACAGAAAAAATTGTAAAAATTCTCTATTACTTTTTGGACCTAGACTGGATTCTTGTTTTCAAGGATAAAATAAAAATGAGATGTATTTTTAAATCCTCTGGTGTGAAATGTATTTCAGTTTCAAAACTGTGTGAAGTAGTAAAATTAAATGAAAGCAGTCTGATTACATGGGTTTCGATGCCAGACAGGCTCCAGATTTATTACACAAGAGATATGGCAGATTTGAATGTGCAAGACTGAATTAATGTTTTCTGTAAAGCACTTAGAGCACTCCATGTTTTTTATACAGTAGTATTTTTGAGGCACAGAATGTAGTTGCAAGCTCATACAATTAGGAAAAGCAGGTTTGCTGTGAAAATCCTCATTGCTTCCCAGAATGGGGTTCTGTCTTAGGTAAATTTATTTGGACACATCTGTGCTTTCCACCATCTTCAGTGAACTGTGTGGTAGCTTTCAAATGACTGCCCATACACTCATTCCACTGTTGGTGCAAGTGTGCAGCTCACTCTTTGAGCCCAGAGTTTCTGCACAACAAAACTGTGTCTGGCGATTGCTGGTGCTTTGTACAGCAAAGTCCAGCACCTGTACTTAACTATTCTCTTAACTATTTCTTGTCTCAGAATGCGATTTCTTATTGCCTATATTTATAAAACCTATTTTTTTTGTCATTTTACTAAACTATCACTAGTTGCTGTTTTGATCTGGAAATCTCTTGATTTTCACAATGCCTAGCAGCTATGTATACCTGTCAGAGTACTTGTCTCCTGCCATCACAGCCTCATGGACAAGAGCCTAAAGAAATCCCATGTCCCTGGGTTTGCTGTGTCTGAGAGAGGAAGCTCAGTCCCAGATTTATCTCCAGGGTGTGTCTTTGTGGGAAGGCTAAGGTCAAAGGTCCATGTCCAGTACTCCAAGCCTCAAAGCACACGAGCTCTTCAGTTGTGTTTTGCAGAGCAGCAGCTCATGCTCTGGATGTACCCAACCTGCTATGACAAGGTGGAGAGTAGGGGCTGTTCCCAAAACATCCTTCCTTGTGGGTCATATTGACAGTAAGGACTGACTTGGGTGAGGTGAGACCCTTTTCTTTCTCCATTCCATGAAGCTTCTTGCAGGCCTTCTGAACTCCTGGAGCTCAGAAGCTCAATGAGGTGCTGTGGCCTTCATCTGGCTGATGAAAACACAGCTTTACTGCAGCAACTCAACTCCAATTGCAGAATACCAATCTCGTATTCTGAAGTTGTGCTGGACACACAGCAATATTTGACCCTTTATTCTTCATTTTACTTCTCCTGACCACCACCCAATCAATCTGTTGGAATGTAATAGGAGAATCCATGTTTTTTCAGAGGGCTGGTAGATCACGTAATGAGTTTGCACACCCTCTTATTTCTGTACAGTCTAGTTACTCCATCAAAGATTTTCAGTATTTGGAGTGACTACTGCTCTTCTTTCTAAGACTGCTGTTTCTGCTCACTGAATTGAGGTGATTTGGTTTACTACCTGTCATCAGATCAGAGTAACTGAGCCACACAATCCTTATATTTCCCCTTCCTAAGGTGCTATTTATGACAGTACATATTGTTTGCTATTTTATTTCTATTTTATTTCAATTATATTACTCCACGGGATTAGACTCTTCAAGGAGTTTGAGAGAATAAAATGCAGTAACACTGTCTATGTGCTATGAAGTGTCTAAAATTTTTTCACTATGTATCTCCCTGTTTCTTTGTATGTACTAACTGTAAAATAATTGTAAAAACCTTGTAGAAGTTTTTTGTGTGTTTTCAGTAAAATCAAGTATTCTTAAGGAAGAACTGCTGGAATTTATAATGCCAACATGAGAGCCTAACATAATGATTGAGTGTTGCCTTATGTTGACTGTCATTTAATAATGCTGCATTCCTTCTTCTCTTTCTGGTCACTTAAAGTTAGTTTGAGAGAAGAATAAATCAAATTGGAAGTATGGAATTTGTAATTTGTTCTTAAAATGTCAAAATTTATGGAAGATTAGTTGTATTGTTCTACATTTTAATACAACTTGCTTAGTATAATTTCCTTTTCTATATGTTATCAGGAATATATTTACATATATCCTGAAGGCATGGGTCTCTTCATTTGAGCTCTTACATTTTTGAGAGCTGCAAAACTGCTGGTCCTTTTTTTTTTTTTTTTCTTAGACATCTTTTTTCTTAGTTCTGTTACTACCTGAGAGGAAAAAAGTCAAAAGATACATATTCTGCTTTTCTCACAGTGCACAGCCTTGCACTGTCAAAAATGTCACAGGTTAATGGTACAACTGAGCCCCATTTATCTTATTCTGACAGCTTGTCCAATGTTGTACATCTAGCTGTGGCATCTCTCCTAAAGTAAGTGACATTTTTAGCCTTTGTTCTTTTCATATGGACCTATTAAAAGGATTTACAGTAATTCTACACTGTGTTGGTAATATGTTGCTTCTTATTATGTGGAATTACAGTGGAGATTTTAGGCCATTTTTTTTCCCACAGAATAATTAACACATAGCTGAAAATTAAAGTCTCACCTTAGAGATCTGAAATTATAGGAAAGGATTTTGTGAAAAAATGATAGTATGTATTTTTAATTTTACAACATTTTTATTGTACTTTTAAAATTATTTATGGAACCTAAAAAAGGCTAGCATGTGGTGGACAGCAACTTAATTTTATCCTCAAAAAATGTGAATTCTAACCAGTTGTTACTTACTGATGACTTACAAAATGCATTTTTTTTTTTTCTGAAGTGAGTTTTATACTAGGGCTAACCAAAATCTGAATATTCCTGGGTAAAGAAATGATGTTGTTTCATTAAAAATTTTAAAATTGATTGTTGTGTCTCTATAGGAAATAGCTGTAAGAAAACAAACTGAAAGCCCCAAAGAAGTTGTCACATTTTTGGAGATCCTTTATTAAATTAGATTTTTCAGGCTTAGATGTCATTTTAACTTGAATGGCAGAAATGTTTGGTGCTTTTTCTCTTGTCTTAGAAGAAGTGGCAATTGAAATCAGGTGGTGTTTCGAATGCTCTTTTCTTAGTTTGGATACAAACAGGGATATTTATCTTTTATGGTCTGGGCACAGTGCAGCTTTATTGAATTCTTTGAAGAGCAGAAGAGAATGGAATATTTCAGTAGGAAGAGACTTATAAGAATCATCTACCCCAACTCAAAGACTGTAGTCTTTTGAGTATGCCTGGGCAGGAGTTCTGGATGGGTGCGTGTTTTGGGCCAAGTCCATTCCCTTACTAAAAATTGAATTCTTAGTTTATAGATTTGAAATAACAGGTATTTCCTTTGTGAAATATCTGAAATCTTCTCAAAAAAAGCATATCTAGTTATGTATTTCTTTTTTCTTCTCCTTGTATTTCTTTAAAAAGCGGACCGGACCACGTACTCATTCCAAGATGATTTTCTAAATCTGAAAGCTGTAAGATTATTCTCCTCCTCATATTATCACTACCTGAACCAAGTTCTTTATGAAGTCCTCTGAATCAATCAATTTTTATTAAAAAATGCTTTGCATTAGTTTACAATAATTAGTCTTTATGTTTCCACATTATTTCCTAATACTTCAGTATTATTTCATAAAAAACATTAAATTAATGACATTTCTTTGTCCTTTTAAAATTTCACAAATTTTTTTAAGCACAGCGAATTTGTGCATCCGGGAGCAAAGGATGAATGTAAGGCATGCTGTTTTCAGAAAGACAGCTCACTGCAGAGGAACACATAGCCATAGCCCATCACTACAGAGAGCCTCATCCATCCCTCCCCAAAACCCAGCCAACCAGTCAAAAAACACCTTTTCCTTAAGGTTCATTGGTTAAAAAGGCTAATGGAAGTGAGTGGTATAGTTTTTTTTTTTTTAAACAAAGAAGTTATATCTAAAATTTGATGTCAAAATTTGATCCTCTCTATGCAGTCTGCATTAATAAGCTTGAGATCAAACCTTGATAGTGTTAGTACTAGGTATGAGTCTGGTGACCCATTTCAAGAAGAATGAAGGAACACAGGGATGGACCCAGGATCTAATGACATAATCCAGAAACTTGTGACACTGTCAGGCTTTGTGACTCTTGAGGGAGAACAGTCTCAGAGCTCACTGTGTGGTCAGAGAGACAATAAAAGTATAGTATATAGACTTGAAAAAATCACCAACCAAAACTGTCTTAAGCAGTCCTGATAGTGTATGAGAGCTGGATAATGTCCTTTTATCTATGTTTACCCAGTGACAGACAGGTATGTCTTAGTCTTTCAGATAAAGGCCACAAAGTATCCAAGGTATAATTTGCTCAAATTTAAATTTTTTTTCCCCTAGCATAAATCAAAACAAGTTTTGGAAAAGACTATTAAATACCATTACATGTGGACTTGAAAATCAGTTATATTAAAAATACATGATTTTTCTGCCAAACTGAATGGAACCAAGAATAATCTGAGAATGGGGGTGGGGAAAGAAATGAAGGTTATGTCAGAAGATGTTAGTTTCTCACTTCCCCAGTCTGCCAATCCATCCTCTGATGAGAAGAGTTAAAAAATACACAGTAGCCATATAAGTATATATAAAACCACTAGCTTTGCTTGGCTGGAGTTTATTTACTATAATCATCTATGACAGGTGAAGGAAAATAATACCAGTCTTTAAGGTGATGTCATGTTTTCAATATACTTTAAAGTTAATTATACTGTTTGCTAAAAATTGAGCTACATTTTCTTCAGTCAATCTCTGCTAATAAATTTTTAACATAATGGAAGTTTTATGACAGTGGCTTGAGTTTCTTCAGGTTTGCTTGCAACAGCTGGTGACTTGGAAAGTGAGTAGAACAAACACCTGAGAAGTTCAGTAATGCAATTTGCAAATGCTCTGATTTTTGCAACGTCCAATCAAAATACCTCTTTTTCAAGGGCAGGTAAATCACCTTAAAATATTTGCCTGCCATTGATAACCTTGATCTGGCTCTGATTATGGTTTGAGCTGTCATTTCTAACATTATCAAGATTGTTTTTGGAGATCTGTAAGGCAAAAAAATCCACTCTAGTATCAGTAAAACGTCTTTTTTCAAAATGTCCCATTGAAATATGAGACCAGTTGCATGTTTTCTCCTAGAGCTGCAAGAAAAAAGGGTAGAGACATTGAACTCTGACAGGCAGAAGTCTGATGGTTTTGAATAATCATTGCAATAATTTACTTCTTTCTTTAACATGAAAACCTCTTTGTTGTTTAGGTGGTACTGTGTCCACCTCTTGACCCCTAATGCAAGAGACATGAACATAATAGAGAGAGTCCGACTAAGGGTGAGAGAGATGGCTGTGACAGCAGCACCTCTCATATAAGGAAAGGCTGGGAGAGCTTGGACTGTTTATCCCAGAGGAGAGAAGGCTCCTGGGGGGATCTGATCCAAGTGTACAAACACCTGAATCTTCATTGAATGGAATGGAATGGAACACCAGGCTACAAAGAGGACAAGCTCCTTTCTGCAGTGCCTGGTGTCAGGATGGAGGCAGTGAGTACACTCTGAAATGCAGGAGAATCCATCTGAACATTGAGAAAAACATTTTTTCTCTGTGGATGTCACTGAGCACTAGTGCAAGTTGCCTGGGGAGGTAACAGAGCCTTCATTTTTGGAGATATCCAAAAACCTTCTGGACGTGGTCCTAGGAAGCTGTCTCTAGGTGGCCCTGCTTGAGCAGATGGGTTGGACCAGCTGACTTCCAGAAGTCCCTTTGAGTCTCAGCCATCCTGTCATTTCTTATAGATGCAAAATGGGCTGTTTAATACACTGACTATCAAATCGGAGGGTCTGGTTTTAACCTGATACAAATGCACCTAAAATACTGAGCTATTCTAAGGTTACTTCAGTATGACTGAGTCTATGCCCAATCATTTGGCAGTCCAGTGGCACAGCATAAATAAAACTAAGGACCTTCTATAGTTCCATCTGTTTTCTTCAAAAAAGGTGTCATTAAGAGATATGCATCAAATATTTCAGTATTTTCCTTGGCAACAGAAGCATTCTCCAGAATTATATATTCCTTCTCAGACTTTGGAAATTGTTTTCTTGGTGGGTTTTGTTTGTTTGCTTTTTTTCTTGTATGTCTTGAGGTCACCACAGTTTCTTTCGGCTCCAGTCTTTGTGGATTTATTCTGCAACAGGAACATATTTTGTAGGGCAAAGTAACTTGGAAAAGGAGTGAAGGGCAGTAGGTGTGAGGTAGATCTATGGTCCTTTCAGAAATGCTGCACTGAATAATTGCTCTATGTGAAAGTTTTACAGGACCTGATTAATTTCTCTACATGATATACATGGTATAGGAAGCAGATTTCGGGCATTAAAATGCAGACGTTTCTCACTCAGACATAGGACAGACTACCTTAGGCATTACAGAAGAATTTTAAAACTGTGGAGGACAACACTGTCACTATTGAAAGCTGGAGCTTAGCCAAGAAAACAGAATGAACATCTATTCCTGGAAAGAACCCATATATCTGACTACTCAGAAAAATCACTTGTACTTCTCTTTCAAAGTACTTCAAGTTCTTTAATTCTTTTAAACATTGTAATCCCAGCATATGAGCAGTCAGTTTGGTATAACTGAGCAAAAAGAATATTTCTGAAGTGAATTTTAGTTTATATTAATCTTTCTTTGCTACATAAGATGACATTTTCAAGGCTATTTTAAATGTTTTTTCTTGCAGATTGTGTGAGTTTGATTGTGAGTAAGCCATTTGACTACAGAACTCTTTTTTCCCCTCATGTTTCTTATTTTTCTGCTGAACTTTAATCTATGATTTCAGAACATAATTCCTCACAGAAACTTCCCGTGCGTTTTTATCTTGTCTTGCAGAGTTGAGATTTTGTTGTGTCATCTTGTCACAAATAACCATTTTTACTAGTATTTGGGCTCTCCATTAAAAGCTCAGTATTATGCTAGTCCACATTTCATCCTACTCTGAGAAGCAGAGGGTTTGTACTGCTCTGTGAAAGCCAGGGGAAGTACATACTTGAGCTCCCCTGTTTGATAATGTTCCATTTTAAAGCATCCCCTGAAAATACATTTTGCAGGTCAATCCACCCAGGCCTGTTGCCTTCTGAAGTGATTGATGTTGCTGCTGTGTCTGATCTTACTCGGCTGGGCCAGTCATCCATCATGGCACAGCAACAGAAACCTCTCGTAGATATTGATACAAAATTAGTTTATTAAGGTATGCAAGTATTGTTGGTTTTCCTAGCTTTTATAGAGATGGGACAACTGAGAGGCATTTTAAAAGATTTTATTCCAGTATTTGTCTTGATGAAAATTGAGATATAAGAGACGTAAAACTCAATGCCATTCCTTCAGCAGCCAATCTATTTCTTGGCTACAATACCTTATAAATGTTTTTCAGCCTGTTAGCTTTTGTCACACGGTGTTGCTATTACTTCTAACACAAATCACCTATATTTTTACCCCACATAATTCTACTGCAATGCATATTTCACAGTTCTAATTCTCTAAAATATCTAGTCTTTTTGCAAGGCCATATTTCGAAACTTGTTGAAACTTGTTTCTAGTTCAATCTCTCTTTCAACAATGTCATCTCTGTTCCATAACCTTCCTAAGTCAGCACACTTTATCTCAGTGTTTACATACAGGTGTACAAGACTGTGTGAGCCTTCTGTCAGATTTTAAGAACTCTTTAGAAATCTATTTTCCACGGTATAAATACAGGTGAAACATAGGTAAATGGAGGGGTTCAGGTCAAGGCGCTGGCCGGTTGGTGAGGGGCTTGCCCAGCAAAGCTCAGCCAAGCAGGGAAGGTAGCTACTGATCATCACGGAGCTATTGCAGCTCCAAAGGAGGGTAGGAGAGAGTAAGGAGGTCAGAATTTTTTCTTGAATGTAGTAGGAAAGTACATTCATTTCCTGAATGAAGTAGGTTTGTGGAGAGGGAGACTGAGACTTGCTGGGATTTCTGGAGAATCCCCCCAAACATTATAACTATAAAATCTTGTTCATCAGATCAGTGTTTCATCTGTGGAATCAACCACAGAGATGTAGCACATGCAGCAGAGAGGGTTTTTAGGGGATGCAGGGAAGAAAAAAATTCAAAACAATTGAATACAAGATGATGTTTCTAGCCAGCATTACAGTTCCAATCGCAATGTAAATAACACTAATTTTTGCATTCATTTCTTCAATTCCCTCTTCTATAAAATATTTTAAAATTGTCAGGTTTTTTTTTTTGGATCTTGAAAGTAAATATTTTTATTTTAATTTGATTTTAGATTAGATTTGTAAGGGGTCAGGATATAAGAACACAGCCTGGTGGAAGGAAATCCTGCTTTTGTAACCCCTGCTTCAAAATTATTTGTAGGATTTTTATTTGCATTTTTGGATTTTTTTTTAACCCAACTGCTAAAGCATAAACACTCTGGGGACAGGGATAGGAAATCCAGAGTTACCACTTTCTGATCAACTTCTTTATTGAAATGCTGTAATATATTTGTCCTCAACCTTACCACTTTTTGTCAGCATCTCTTGCTCCTTCTCTCATCATCAAAGCTTTTTCACTGCAAAGGCATGCTTCAGGCACTAAATTGCTGGAAATACCGTTGCCATCTGGTGTATGCCTAATTTGTGGCCTTTAACTTTCTATAAGCTGATTTTTAATTCTTTTCCCCCTGCCAGTGGCCTGTGCTGAATGCCACAATAAAATGTGCAGCTTTCCTCATTTATTGCACTGGCTGCACAGTTGTCAAGTCTCTGTGCATCTCATTCTGGACCTTCTCCTGGCATTGGGGATCTGGGTGTTGTGATACTCAGTGTTAATTGAATGTGGTAGGAGAGTTAACATCAGCAAAGTTCATGTCTCACTAATGTTCCTTGAGAGACCATTATTGTTATTGATGATGATCAAATGTCCCATTGTCAATGCTGAAAGATTATTGTATTTTACAGCTGATGAATATATATGAGGTAAAAAAAAATGTTCGTAGTTATTCCCTTAGGAAGACCGTACAGTGATTGCTTAATAACATTTTTTCCCCTCTCTACAACAGTGCTAAAACATAATTTCAATGAGTGGATTCAATGTCAAAAGCTATGATTTGTCAAGGCAATGAAGTGTGGACATAAATAAATGAAATTTTGCAGTTATTTTTGCATTTACTGGTTGAACAAGTTTCTGTTCTGTATGAATCCTTTGCACAACTGTGCAAAACTCTAATTTTTCTCTTCAGAGATTACTCCTTTTTGATGTTTGTGTGTGTTTGAATTTTTTTAAAAGTGTATTCAAAAGTTTTGGGGTTATTTTTAGAAGAAATTGAAATTCCATTCAGACTTGAATGAGTTTATGTCATTTTACAACCTAAAAATTGTCTCTTTTTGAAATATAGATAATCTAAAAATATTTTTTAGGATCTGAAATGAATTGTGAAACCATTAACTAAGAGCAAGACAACTTGATTTTTTTAAATAAATTGTCTTATATACAAATAATGATTTTTTACATATGTAGGCTATGAGGACTAAGGAATAGTCTTCACAATTTTTGATGGTTTTATTAGATTGAAAATAAAACTAGCTGCTAGGTGATACAGAAGTGTATTTTGTTTTTATTATGTGGCTCTTTCACTACTGTCCATAAAACAAGGTAACTGCTGAGGTAATGTATTGTCACTTCAAGTCTGACCTGCAGTTTTGTTTCCTTGCTGATAATTACTGTATGTGCATTAAAACCATAAAATAAGTGTGTTAGGGGATGTATATAAAGAGGAGGAAGTGCTCAGTGTGGAATGTCCTTGGGATGGCCACCGAATGCCTCCTATAGAATCTTGACTTTTCTCAAATTCCAAGTTAATGAAGCTAAACTTGTAGTAATTGCTTTCATAACATGATTAATGGTGGCACGTTTGGCCAGTTGGGCTGTGACCCGGCAAAACACTTAAGCACATGCTTATTTTTAAACATGTGAGTAGTTTTGAGGAAATCAATGGTTGTTTCACTGCTAGGCTCCGTTTTTGCCTTGTAGCATTTTGTTTTATTGGGATTTTGAGAAACAAAGAAGTTAAATTCTTGAAAATGTTCTAGTCTTAATTACAAAATATGTTTTAGTCATGCAATTGACAAGTTTTAATTAAAGTTGTTTTATATAAATTATATGACACTTGATATATGTACCCAGTGTACATTTATGCACTGAGAATTTATCACAGTATATAAATGTTTTTGTATTTATGTTCTATAAAAGCAATGAAGTCATAATATTATTCCATAATAACATTTCATTTTGATGTTAAGTCTTTGGTGAAAAGTGTAGAGAAGTATTCAGGGATTTTGCTCAAGTACCACAAAGCTGGAAATCACATTTATGTTTTCTGCATGCGTAATGGAAGTCTGGGCATTTTGCCTGGGTTAATATCCCACAGAATTAGTTCCTCATTCTGATGTAGAAGTAAATGAAAGCTCAGTATTAGAAATATAATAGGAATCCATATGGGGAAACTGAGTTAGTATCAAGCTCTGCTGAACCAGAAAGTACTATTTCATGAATGGGTTTGTGCCACCTTGTTAAAAAAGTGTTACGTTCCTGCGGGAAACATATAGTTTTCCTGAAACCTGAGTATTTGGTGTGTGTGTATTCCATTGAAAAACCAAACACAGAGAAATTGGTGTTTTAGACTGTGAAAATACTTCACAAATTTGATAATGAGGAATTATTTTGATATAAGTTGACTACTGGAAGAAATTTTTTAAAGTTAGAACCATAGACAGAGGTGAATGTTCCATTAGCATGGAGTGTATTGGCATCGGGCACTTTGGGAATGCAGATATTTGGATCAGCAGTGAGAGCCATTCAGAGAGACTAAACTTCTGGATACTGACATTTTTGAAAGGGAATTTCAGCTGTGAAATTTACTTCAGCATAACGTAACATGGAAAATTATTCACAAAATTCATTCAAAAATCCAATGACTGTATATATAAATTCTCATGTGCAATGTAACAGAATTTTATGTTGTATGTGTGCTATTTTATACTCGCATTTAAGGGGTAATAAATCAGTTAATAGCTAGGAAGATTACAGAAACAATAGGAAATTAAAAGATTTATAAGAATTATGAACTTATCTGTCCTACTGAGGTTACAGTCATAAGTAAGGCAGGTGTAGAAATGTCCACAACCAAAAAAAAACACTGGGAGAATGTGCTATTAACTAAAAACTCAGATGAGTGTCTTATACATTGAAAAAGATGTGGATGCCCACTTCTTACATACCAGAGAAATTTCTTCAGTTACAAATGGAGTTGGTTTTGTGTGATTTTTACTTCTTAGTCAGACTCGATTTAGATAGGCTTGATGAGGTTTTGGTTGGAACTGAAACTGTGTTGTACAGTTAATACTCCCATGTGCAGGGGAACACGGTGACCTTGGATTTGTGGTTTAGCATGATGGTATTTGTGTTCTCATTAACATTTTACCTCAACACATTGGCCTTCGGACTCTCCTAGATTCCAGAGTGAGGTACTTTTTGATCTGCTGTTTAGTTTCTGGAAATTTCAAGACGAAAGGTACAGAAGAATAGAAACCCTTTTTTTTTTTTGTCATTAAGTGGGTATTTCTACATGCATTTTTCCTTGTAGAGATGTTCAAATAACTTTAAAAAATTCCTGCCAGAATTGCATTGAAAGAATTTCAGCATATGTTTGTTTAAACTGCTTGCATTGATATTAATGCTGCAGATTAAAGTAGTTTCAAATTGTTATAGTTAATATGGGTAGTCAAAGATTTTCTTTATAGAGATGGAGCACAACAATGAGCTGGCTAAAAATGAAATTATAACAATAAGGCTTGAACTTCAGGATGACCTGATGCTTTTTAGGCACAATTTGCCTGAAACACAGAGAAAAAACTTCAGCTTTTACATTCAGGAAAAAATATAGCAGACTTTCCCCAATGACTTCTTGGGTCATATGTTCAAATTAGCTGTACTTACGTTATAAAAGAATAAGATTGTTTAAATTCTATGCTTGAACATAATTATAAGTAAGTGAAATAACTACTGTTGATACAGTTTAGACACCAAGTAGTCCACACCTCAAAAATTTTAAGCAGGCTAAACTGCTGTTACTGTTGTTAGAGACACAGTAACATTATGAGAGATACACTAGTTATGACTCTGACATTACATAGTTGGTATACAGCTGGTTTTTGGTATTTTGTTTGGCATTGGTACTTGTATACCATTGGTATCATGGAAAAGATAGCAAAGTGCAGCTGTCTCCAATGCTTTCTAATAGACCACAGCATTTGCTCTTATATTTGCCAGTACTTGTCTAAGAGAGGTGTTGCAATAATATGCTCCTCAGAAGAGGTAAAAATCCAAGTAATTTGTCCTTAGAATTTTGAAGCTCAAAACCTTTGACTGTGAATAAAAGAGTTGGTAGTGTATATCTCTTCCCTGGTTACCTTTGACTAAATACTTCCCTCCAACACATATTAATTAATTTTTGAATCAGTGAGATTTGAAAAGAAATTTCTTGACCTGGTTCTGTGTGATGTGATTTTGCCTTGTTTGATGTATTTTGATAAAAACTCTTTCAGTTCCAGGAGTTGAAGGTTGCAAATTTAACAACGTGCAGACCCCAAACTGTTGGAGGCATTTCCCAGCTCAGTGGAAATATCTGTGCCTGAGGTTTTCCAGTATGTGGTCTGAGAAGTCTGTAGATAGACTTTAGGAGTTTTGAACCAGGACAACCTTCTGAGAACACCATAGGAAAGGAATTTATGACACAGCAGACTTGAGGCATCCATCATCTTTTAGAGTTGTTTTGTGGCTCTTTGCTGCAGCCTGTACTGTTTTACACTTGGACATGCAGTAGATTAGACTTTTTAATATATATTTTATATGATGTAATCTATCCCAGGTTTAACAACTCAGCAAGGTTTGACCCTTAGGCATCTTAAAGTGTTGAAGGAGACTTTTACTCTTGGAGGGAGTATATTGCACATGCGGGAAATATTATTTTTTATTAGAGGGAAATAGCCATAATTAGTACTTTAGCTATCTTGTTAATTCCCTTTTAAAACTTGGAGAGATTCATGTAGCGATTTCCAGATATTTAAAATGTAAATGAAAGTGTTTAAATACATATTTTATAAGAGTTTTTAAAAAAATAAGTATAAAAATTAATGGCCAAAGTAAAAGTAAAATCATTCAGGAAAAAATGCCTGCAAATAAACAGAAAAATTGCATGCCAATTTTATCTCAAGTTTGTAAAAATAAGTTGCAAATGAGTCAAACTAATTTTCAGAAAGTTGCTTTCCTTGTTTTTTTTTTGTTAAATATGTTTGTGCCTCAAAATTTTGCACACTTCCCATGCTATTGCTACCTTACTAAATGTGTTATCATAAAATTTGTTCTCTTATTCATACACAGTAAAACACATCAATATTATATTTATTTTAACCTTTGACTGTCTTTTTAAGATCTTGAGTTTTCAAGTTTTAATTCAATCTCAGATTTAATATTGGTTGTATCAGACTTTCTTGGATAGAACATCTTGTAATGGCTACTTTATATTTTCACCTTCAGTAGTTAGAAGTATAAGATAGGGAGGAACAATGATGTAATTTGACTTTTGTATAAAGATTTTATAGCAAATGTTTCATGGATTGCTATTGATATCACTAATTGCTATAGCAACATAAAGTTGTATTAGTCACACTTTTTCTTATTATTTTCCTGTATTTCCTATATTGCATCTACAAAGATGCTACTTAAGGATGGCAGAAATGACTAAGATGCTTTCAGCAGCTCCAATGTTTTTTGACACAAATCCCACACAAAATCTCATGTGACTTTGGTGTGTATGTTCTCTGCTGTATCATGCTGGTGGAATGCTTGCCACGTGTAATCTGGGATGTATTTGTTATAGCTGCACACTTAGGACACTTTATTTTCATTCCACAGTTTTTGTTTTCCAAATCCCTGGAGATATTTAACAATTACATGGGATCCAGATCCTATATAACAGAGAGGAAATCTAACTGTGGAACTGTTAATCTTGCTATCCAGGAAAATGTGAAGTCTGCAGTTTTTCTTTGCTATCTTTGTTGCCCAAAATAGTGTGATTTAGTAACTATTTTTTTTTTCTAAGCAGGTCTTAGTTTGGAAGAAAAAGGAGTTCAGTGGCCTCTATTTTCTCCAGACCTGATATAAAGAATTATGTTAGGCAATATTGCCTTGTTCTTTTCGGTACCAACCTTTCTAGAAAGTTCTGTAAATCCCTAGCATATCTGTTTTCCTTAGCTGATATACAGCTACTTTAGTGTTTTTCAATTTTTCTGACATTCCATAGACCTTTAGGGGCATGGGAAGAGGGAAAATAGTCATTGCTGTGTAAGTAAATGTGATAAGAGTTATCTGTAACAAATTTCAGGTTCATAGTCTGAGATATTAATTAGCAGTTTAGCTCCATGCCATTTGACCAAATACTGTCAGATAAAAACAAAACTCACACAACTTAATAAATTTGCTTTCTGGAACTTCTACAGTTAAAAAAGTGTGATGACTGTAACAGATTGTTATTAGTAAGGTAGCTTATGTTGATATGACCTTAGTTCCTGTTGCTGTATAGAGTAGATTCTGAATTCAGCATTTATTTGAAGTTTTTATAGCTAAACCTGTCCACTGTCACATCTAAAAAGTTAAATCCCATAAATTTTATGCTGCAAAAGCAGCAAAACAGACAAGGGAAGAGAAAAATATGTTAAAATAATACAATAATGTATTATTGCTAATGCAATTAATAAAACCATACATTTTTCTACAGCAATTAATAGAAGAAAATTGTTCATTTTGTGATTTGTGTAATCCTTACATTCCTGGAAATATCTTTTACCCCTCCATGAATATTGAACGGAAACTCTTTCCTTGCCTTAAGAAAAAGAAAATAATATTAAGAGAGAAAGCCTGTAAATTAGACACTACAGATCGCAGGTTTATATCAAACGTAAATTGTAAGCCTTCTGAATCTCTCATCTCTGCTCTTTCTTGACCTTAAAACAAAGTTTACTTTTTAGTAGTTTAAATATCTTAAAGACTGCTTGGATTGTGAAAAAATCTTCACGGTGAGTTCTGTATTAATAAATGGTTTTAAAAAAGTAAGTAATTACTTTTCTGCAGAATAAAAAGATCTGTTAGTGAAAGTTTTTTTGGTAGATCTCCAAAGACTACTTTCTGGAAAAAAAATTGGTTTTTTTGAAGGTTTTCTGAATTTTTTTCCTGCATCTGCTTGAATTTCTGAAAAGTATACATTTATGTCAATATTTATTAGTGTTTTGGGGTGGATGGGAGTTGACTCACTCACATTTGAGGCATATAATGAAAGCATCATACAAATAACAAAAATGCTGATGATATCTCTGAATGCTGATCCACACATGTTCTGCTTTTGAAAAAAATTGACCTTGTTTCATCATGCCTGTCTTCTGTTTTGTTTGGAAATAAACCAAACCAAGTTTGGGAGGTGAGTTCCCCATCTCAGGTGCCAATGTGTGAGGAGAAAACAAAAGCATTGTCTTGCTCATGCAGATGTAGAGGCACTTAACACATTTTTTCAGTTTAATTCACAGAGTATTGTTTCTGGTTCTCTGCTTTACTAAGGCCCTTTACCACTTAGAGAGAATCAAAGTAATGCAGATTGTGTGAATTCAGGTGCGGAGGTTTCTTAAATAGCCTGCAAATCATAAAATGCAATTTTCTCATTTAGTTCCTAGTTCATAATAGTAAATGGTTTAGAAAATGGTATTAGGTAATTTTCTCTAGTGCATTTGATGTAAATTGCCTTAATATTGTGAAGCGCTTTTGTTTAACATATTCTTTGTAAGTTAGATAAATGAAGGTTTCTGAAGAATGGAATTAGATGAAGCTCATTAGGATGAACAAGATCCCATTCAATATGGTTAATTCTTTTGTCCTTGTGGCACTAAGCCATGGAACTTCACCATTCCTTATTATGACAGACTTTGCTTATCTGTGCACTGAAGGAAATCTCCTCAGTCATAGAAACATCACCTAACATGTTTATTCCTTGAACCCCACCGAATTGTTATCATTAGCCAGTGATGGTTTTTCCCTGAGCACAATGATGTGTGTTTTGTAGTTTTGAAAAATAAGAGAGACCAGAGAGCAGGAACCTAAAGGAAAACATACTTTGTCACCTGTACATTAATGATCTCTAGCTGTGGGCAGTAAACTTGCCATGTGGTCTGAAACGCAGATCATGTCCACCTTTTCCCCACTTTTAGTAAGGAAAAAAAAGTTTTTGTTTTGTTTGCCACTCCTTCTGACAGTAAATGAGAGGCAACCACAATTCATTGATGTCTTAAACTGGATGCAGGCATTACCAGTTCTTATGCTTACAGCATCTGAAGGCGCAGAAAGAAGGGGAAGAAATGGGCTTTTAAAATTTTTAATTTAACATCCTTGCACATTTCTTAACTGAGTGGATTCAGCACACTGAGAACATACACAGAAACTCTTCATAATAATGAGTTTCTTTTAATGATGAACTTGAAATTTAGTATTCCTACAGTTACTAAAGCAGTCATTCATTTACAAAAAATTTAATGTTGTTCTCTTTGTGCGATTCCTGCAGTAAAGGATTGCTGTAATTTAATGGGAATATAGATTATTAGAACAAGGCAGATCACATAATTTGCTGCACTTGAGAAGTGTTTGAAGTCCAGCACTACTTGCTAATTGGTAACTGCAACCAGAGTAACAAACAGTAAGTTTCGGATTTTTTAAATCTTTCTGTAATGAATATGAAATGAAATGAAACATCCAGAGAGGAGAGGGGAAGGAAAAAAAAAGAAAAGAAAACCCAGGCACGAGTGATATAAATTAAAGGAGTTTTTTAGAGCTGGACTGGAACACTGCATTACAAAAGTTTTTTCTAGGAGAATTCTTTAGTTGCTTATGAACAGTGGTATTTCACTCTAACATCAAACACAGACTTTTGTCATTGAAATATGCAGTTAAAGTTAGGTCTGAATAAAAGGCAATTGCATACTTTTTTCACTATGGTCTTGTATTTTTTAATGTATTCTTACCCAGTAGGCATACGAGACCAACTGGATACTTCTTGTAGTAGAACCCTAATTTTTGCTTTTGAGAATGAATCCTACTTTGTTTAGAGAAGATGCTGTACAGGCAATTTCTAGTGAGGGAAGGATTTGTTTGAAAAATAGATCTATTTTCCTTTCTGACTTCCTGGTATATTCACAAAGAACTCATTCACTCCATCTAATAATACCATATCAAAATTTAGCTGTCTGTGAGTTAAGGATGCTGCCTTCCCATGCACCAGGGCAATACCCCCAACTGTGGAAAATCATTCACCAGACACAGTTTACAATAGACCTGAAGAGGCCATGGCCTCATTTCATGAGCTAATTGTGCAGCTGAATGGCCACAATAACAGAATGCTGGATAAACTGAGTGACAATGATAATAGAGGAGACACTGTTAAGTGGTCAGGGAGTCAATCTGCGAAAGGATGACCATCATTAAGTGCACGGCATAATGTTTAGGTTTCTGTCATTCAAAAATTTCCTCCTCATGCTTATGCTTTGCTCACTGAAGCCAAAGTAGACACTTCTATTCAATGATTGTGTAAATGAACAATTATTCACAAAGTGAAGAACATCCCTCTGAATCAGAAATGAGTCTATGAATGCACATTGGATCATTTTTAGAAGGAGGCCACTGTGGAAAGTTCAGTGCAGCTTTCAGTGCCAGGTCCCTGGGGATGTGAGGATGAGGAAGGACAGGATGTGTGCCCTTTATGACCATGTTACAGAGTTTAAGTGTCATAATTTTGATAAAAGATTCTAATGAATCATCATCTTGTTCTGTTCCTGCTCTTTGTCCCTTTGACCCGGTAGACTGGTTTTAGACTCAGAGTGAATTTTTAATCTGTTGTCCTGCAGTTTTTCTTTCCTCTGGCTCTTATACTACTGGAAGCAGTAATTTAATTGGATCATGTGTCTTTTGCTATCTTAGGATTTAGTAATTTCCTACAATGTGATTTTATTGTGATTCATTAACTGCATGGTAATTCATAAATTATTCCCTCTGTTTTATAAAGTTGGGATGTATGTGTTCATAAGGAACTACAACAAACAAGGAGTAGTTAAATCTAAAATAAGAAATCACCAAAATCTTCCGAAATAAGTAATTCATGCAAACCTGCAGTAGCCCTGCATCTGTAATTCATTATGTTTCTAAATTATCACAAGCCAAGTTCTTAAAAAGTTGGCTGACAAAATATATTATTCTACATCAATAGCTATGACCTGAATATCAAGGAGCAATAGGGAATGCACTTCTGTCCCTGCTCACCCCCACCAAAATACAGAATAAAATTTGCAGGAAAGATAATTGCAGATTTAAACACACTTTTTTTTTCCTCTAAGAATAATTTGAGATGGTCTATGGTTGCCCTATTTTAAATACTAATGTAAAGCCATCTCTGAGTTCATGAAGCATTTGCTGAAGGCAGCTGATGATTTATGCATGTCTAGTTTGCTTCATTAAGCATTTTTTATGCATGTTTCTGAAGACAAAATGCTGAACTAGATGCACCACTGATGTGCTATATTAAGGCAGTCGCAGTCTCCATTTTCCTTCCTATATATTGCAGTTTTTGACACAATTTCCACTTATACCAAAAATACCTACCCATTTGATAAAAGCTGTTAAGTTTTATTCTTTTACTTTACTAGTGTACTAATTTGTACTCTTTCTTACAGCAGACAAAATTTTTCCTGGAGAGTAGGATTAAATTCTGAAAAGAAAACCTCTCACATTCTTTGCTTATTACCTATAGATGATTTTCTGTATTAAATTTAGCCAGCTTGGTAACAAGCTTGACAGACAAACAAACAAATCTGTTATTGTTTGCTGGGTCATGGTTATTTGTGCAAATACCAGCTCCTAATTGCTACTAGTTCTTAGTTTCATGGGGTCGAATAACTTTTTTGAATGTCTAATTAATTTCCTTTAATGATTGTTATTTCCTCTAGTTAATTATTATAATAGAACAAATAGTAATATTTTTAATTTTTTTAATCTCTTGGACATTTTTATATTTTTACTTGCTTGAGGTTTGTGCAGTTGTTACATTAAACATTTGTAATGGTAGCCAGCTCATTATAAAAATATATAGTTCATTAGAGTAGATAATATGGGTAGATTTGGCAGTTTTCCTTTGCTGTATTTTTTGTTTATAAAATTTTTATCATCAGTTTCAGGAGAATGATGTGTGTTTTAAATTCAAGCAAATACTTAAAGTACTCAAGCAAATTCTTAGGGAAGGATAGTAATCAAATTCAAGTTTGTCTCTGTCAGAGTTTTGTGTGTTTTTTTAAACTTTCCTTCAACTTCCACAGGTAGATTTGGTGTCTAATTACCATGATTGTTTGGTTTTATCATCTTTAGGTGTTATGATACTTCTGCTCATTGCTCAGAGGAATCCTTTGTAGAATTATTATGTTCATGGGGCAGCTTGACGCACAGGTCACAATTTTACCTGAAGAATACAAATTGGTGAAGAGGATGGTGTTTTATGATAGCCTCCCCTTGGCTGTGCTTGGCTAGTATTTAATCCAGCTGAGAAAATGCACTTTACTATTCACCAAATATTTGCCAAATTACTAAACTTTTTGAGCAATGGCATCATTTAAAGTTCTTAAAAATTAGCACAACCTTTGAAGAGAGTATGAATCTATATTTCAGTCCTTTCACTGGTCCTCCCAAAATATTTCTCTGACATAGAAAACTTATTGTGACTTGGCATATTGGAATACATAAATTACATAGTGGCATTTATGATGTACTGATGAAGGTGAGGCTGATGACTTAGGCACTGCACTATGCTTTCCATGGGATTTTGGCAAAACAATTAGACTTCTTAACAACCTATAATTCTTTTACCTCTGTAAGTAGGCACTGGCTTCTATGGAGATTTATGATGTCATAAATATTAATGGGTTTTTTCAGGATTATAAATAACAGTTTTCTTCTTAAAAGCTAGTCATATAGATTTTAGTGGAATTGTAGCTCCTATAAAATAATGCTGTCATGCCTTCAATTTACCATATGCCTAATGATTTCTCCAATATCAGAATTGGTAATTAGCTTCATGTAAATGGCAAATAGGGAGTGACATGTGAATCTCCCAGAGGTTCTGAGCATCCCCGTGCCATTGTGCACATCCACGTGCAGAGAAGTGTGTGTTCTTCATCTGTTCTTGGCTGCCAGCAGACTTAGATGCAGCACAAAACTGTCTTGATAATGTGACAGAAACTTTTTATTTTAATGCCTCCTAATTGGTAACAGACATTCTTTTTCAGACTATTTTGGTATTTTATAGAGACTCCTGAAATTTGTTATACAACAGAGAAATGTAGTGAACACGCAAGTTACATTCATTGTGTGCTGGCCCACACATTTATATAAGTATAAGCCTGTACATTATGTATGGGCCTAAACATTTCTGAAGATGTTTTGTACTGCACTCTGTTCCACAGCTGTAGGTATTGGTAATTCTCAGCTAAGTTTTGGGTATTATAGGGAAAAGGAAAATATTTCAGGGACGAAATTAAAGTAGCTATCTATGTTATTTAATTTAAAAAACATATAGGCCAGTGGGAGCATTTTCTATTCTGAATAGAGTATTGTGTATTTGTAGTCTAAAGGTGTTTAAATATTTTCCTGTATATTCTTGTGTTCTTGAATCAAAAGCTGGGGGATTTTTTTGCAAAGTAAAGAATCTAATGTTTTTATCTGAATCTTTGGCGTTTCTCCAAATAATTTTTTTAAAATAAATTCAAACACAAGTCTTTTATGAACAAGTCTTTTATGGGAAATCCTTTCTCGTAGGTTTGGCAACACTTTGATACCAGAAGATACATTTTATTTTACATCTATTCAGGGGATTAAGTTACAACTTTCGTCTTATATAACCATTAATATTTTGTTAGGAAAAACTCCATAAGACTACCTAGACCTCTTGAAATGCTATGGAATAAAACCTGTTCTGATTTAAAATAAAGTGTAAACAATTGCTAGTAGAAATGGTGTTTTAAAGTGACATTTCTGAGAAGCATACTTACATAAGAATTTAAAATGAATGAACTTTACTATTATGAAAGGAACCAAATGAAGTGTTTCAAGTCACTAAAAGCTTAATTAAACTCTGTTATGAAAGTCTACATGGAAGTATGTGAATTTTATTCATTACTATTTTACACTGCTTGATTAACTATTGAAATAGTCTCTCTAATTGGCATGTCCAGTACTGAGAAAATGTGTTAATGATCTTAGAAAAGATTCCCCCAAAAAACTCCTTCAAAAATAATTAGGACTTGAGTAACTTCATCTCTTTCTTTTAATCAACGGTAGGATAATCATAGCAGACCTCACATACATCTCAGAGCCGCTGAATGACTGAGGTATCTAAAGACAGCCTGTCTGAAAAGAAAACAGCTAATATCATAATTGCAGTCCTGCATAATCTTTGCTCAGGGTCACTGCTCAACTTGGAATATTTCTAAATTCACGCTGAGCTTCTTCCCCCTGTGGGTGGCAATTTTATAAGTACTGTGCCTTTTCCATGTGCCCTGAGCTGCTCGTGCTGTGAAGCCCAGCGCTCAGCACAGCCTGTCTGCTGTCACGGGTTTGTCACTTGTCCATCCTGACCTCCAGAAAGTGACCCAGTTATAGGCACGCAGGGCTTAGGGATTACCCTCTGCTATGCAGGAGTTGTAATTCTTGTGTATGAGCACATGACACCTGTGATCAAAGGCATCTTCAGCATAACAAGGAGGCCTAGAAAACATTAACTATGTGGGGTCTTCTGGAAGAGCTTGACTATGTGGTGTTGCATCGCACGTCTTGGACAAACCCTCGTTGCCAGTGGTGAGTGCAACCCTGGGACCAGATTGGCTGGGAGTGTGGTAGCAAATGAAATAGAGATGGGTATGACAAGAGTGCTCAAAAATCAGAGTTTAATAAACCAAAATAAAAGGCACACTAACAGTAAATGTGCAACAAAAACATAAGCTGTACACTGTAGGGAGCTGCTCCAGAAAACCAAGGAGTAAGGGAAGCACAAACTTATACAGAGGGCAGGGAACCAATGAACAAAGAGAAACAGAAATCATATCTTACATGGAAAACAAGACTAACCAATCAGAAAGCAGGGTTCATAACATAACCTTATATAGAATAACTTAATCTGCATAACTGCTCCCATCATTCCTTTCTTCTCACCATAACTTTGGAATGCCCAGAGCCTATGGTGTACCCTTCCTCAGCATGGCCCTGGTAGACTTACAGGCTTCCACAATGTGGTAATTAACAGCTACATTTGGCATGTAAAGTGGCAGGTAACTTTCATTTCATTTACAATTTTTAGAGGTTGCTTTCCTCTAAAAGAAAAAAAACATTCCTCTCCTTGACAAATATTAAATAGGAAAAATTGTTCAGGATGATCATCTATGTGTTTGTTTTCATCTGGTTTTCAGAATCTCTTGGAATGCAATTACATTAAATATTTAAAATTTCCCATATTTCAAATGCATACTCAAGTTGTGTTTTCCATGCTTGGTCACAAACCACCATTTTTTGTGACTTAGAGAAGTAATGTTCATGGGTATTTTCCTGAACAGGAAGGGTGATATTTTGGTCCCAAAGATGTAATTTGCATCTCTGTTGAATTTTAATTAGTTTCATGGTTTCTATTAGCAGTAAACACACATCAATTAATGCCTGTCACTGTACATGTATTCAGGTGCATGACAAAAAAAAAAGTGGGTGTATATGTCCTCAGGTTCTTGCAAGTGACTTCAATATTTGGTGTTTCATTTGTATATACAGATACTTGTTTTGTGTTTTGCATAGTAATCACATATCTGTAACTTATTCAGTCATGTGATGGTATTTCATATCTGAAATCATAAATAGGTTGATTGGAACACAGGTTTTTTTGTTACTTCTTAAGCATACAGGTGAACTATAACCTACAGCTAGGAAGCTATTTTGCAGTTCTCTACGTGCCTGTTTATGCATCTTTGAATTTATCTTCATTTTGAATGTATTTTCTACTCTAAAGAAACTCTAGCTTTTATATAAACTGATACTTCACACAGAGCTGGAAAAGGCGCCTTTATAATCAAGAATATGCAAAGATAAAAGTAAGAAAAGCTGAACTTAAATGTAGAAGTATACTCTGAGTATTCTGGAACCTTTGTTTAGCAATTTTTGTTTCAATTTATTCCATCTATTGGGCTATAATGATAAAGGTTGTTATCAGAGATCAGTAAAGCCCAAAGTAGCTGTGCAAGCTGCTCTGCAAAATCAAATGAATTTTGAGTGTCTAAAATTACTCATTTTATTTGCTTTAAAGTATAAGCTACTGGACCTAGTGCAGAAGGTAAACTACTGATGCCTTGGGAAATTTTAGTACCATACAAAAAATGCCACTAATTATACTTTTAAGACTCAGGATTCTGAAGTTTGGGCCAGATTGCTGTGGGCACCCTGTGCTTAGGAATGGGTACAGGTAGAAGTGGATGGTCACAAACACACAGGCAGATTGCCAAATCTGAGCTCTTTCAGTGGTTGCCTCAATTGCAGTTATACCACAGTCAGACCTAAATATTTGGTTCCTGTGGTGGCACATCAGCTAGAGGGAGGTATGTGCTGAGATTATGAGTCTTGCAATTGCTTCATATATCCATAAAAATAAGAAGCCAGTACTATGATTTATTATTTTAAATATTATATAAACCTCAATGTATTTGAAATAAATAGTGCATCACGCTTGTCCCTTAGTCCAAATGATGTCCTTTGTTTCTCTGGCCACTTTCAGATTTGTTTCAAGTTAAATCAAGGCTTTGGAATGTGAAACCTGAAAGATGTATTTAAAAAAAACCAAATTACATAGAGTTGCTTTTTCTAAAGATATAGTTAATTTGTTCAACTGCTTTTAGACATAAGGCAAAACTTTTTTATCTACCTGAAGTTTTCTTCCTCATTTTCTAATGTGAAAAATTATCTGTTGCTGTAGCTACTGTTCTGAACATGAAACTTGCATGGGATCAACAATGAATCAAATATGAGGACTGAGATAACATTTTCTTCCTTGTAGGTATGGGGTAAAATTTGGATAGGGGAGGACTGTGGCAGAAAATCTGTCTATACAACTTGGATTTCCACAGTGATAAAATGATTTGCTCTTGCCAGAAACCTGAAGCAAATACTCCCCTATTCTCAAATCCTGCTGAGGTGTATTTTAGTACAATGATCATATGGAAAGGTGGAGATATGTGAATTTTATTAACTAAAACCTGAGACTGTATCCAGCACAGCCATTTTCAAAGTTATTTTTGTTATTTTATTAGCTTTTGGTGCCAGAAACTGTTTTTGTGTATGTGTTAGCTGAGAAAGGGGAGAGTCTTGGGGACCATTCCAGTTATTCTGTATCACAGCAACGCCCATCTGCAGCAAGAAAATACTGTGGGGAAGACCAGGTTGCTGTGGCACTTGCTTTGCACTCTTCCAGAGTAAAATAAAAATCTAGGGGAGTGGCAGAAAACGTTGCAGTCCCTGGTGTGGATTGCTCACCTGAAACACACAGTGTTATTTAAGTTTCTGTTATGAACCATCTGTTGTTTGTTATTAGAACTGCAGCAACTGATCTTTCCTCATTATTGTTTTTGCATATGAAATGAGCTCTATTTGCTTGTTTCTCCAAGGCCATTGCTTCAGTCATTCCATTTATTTTTCTCTGGACTTATGAAATCTTTATGAAAGAGGAATGCATTAGGCATTGTAAAAATGTCTTCCTCCTGCAAAGAAGATTTCCAGACAGACAAAGTATTGCTCAAGGTTCTTGTGTTTACTTTATACAAAGAAACCTCTGAAGTACATCCTTTTCTTGTTTTTTTTACTGGGGATTCTTTACTAGTGGCTTTAGATTTTCCTAGTAGTTTGTATTGATTTAGATTTATTCTTGTGAAATAAAGGATTACTAGAAATGGAGAGAACCATTCCTTATACTGTCTTATGTCTAATTTTAGATTAGATCCTGATAGATAGATTTTTATGTCAAAGGTTTATGTTCTGTGATGTCAGAATTCATAATTTGAAAATTAAAAAACATGTTTATCTGTTTATAGTTCATAAATCTTAGCCTTCACTAGTCTGGAGCCCAGTACACATCTTGGCTGCTATGAAGATTAATGATGTGCTATAGAAAAAAGCCCATTACAATACCGCTCCTAAATTGCATTAAAAAGAAATTGCTATTTTTGAAAGAGAGAACACTCTACAAAAGAATTTATAGTAACTCCAGAAGTGATACATCTGAATCTTTCTTAAATATGTAGGGTTGAAAGTCTTTTTTATTCATGTGGAAGAAGTTGCACCATGTAGTAACACTTTTTACATTAGATTTTCTAAAGGAGTTTTCCACATTATCCACCGCTATGCATTGTCATTTATTACATCTAAACATGTTTGAAAAAGCTCACTATAGAAGTAAGGTATTTGAGGTTATCTGTTCCCTAACATTGCACTCTTAGGTCATAATCTACAGCATAAAATGCATATGTAAATCTTTAATAGCTGTTTGTATATTTGTTTATTCACATCTGACATGCTGGAATTACTTTCTGTGTTTAACTGAACACAATGTGTGTAGTTTCTAGCGATGCTTCTGTTCATTTTGATGTATTGCAGTGGTGTATAATCCAAAGATTTTTGTTTAATTTTGGATTGTCTAACTTGAAGTCATTCACTTGAACTTGGATATAACATCTGTATTTCTGATGGATTTCCTTGTCTTCTTCCTGATCTAAAAAAAAACCAAAAAACAAAACATATTAGCATGACAGTTTATAGCTACCTTTCCCCCACAAATTGGATATGTTTTAACTTAAATCATCATATTAAAGGGATCCATGTTAAGAAAGTAGTTAATTCTTTTCTTCTGTGTGTTGTACAGAGCTATACATAATTTTACTTTTATATCCTTTTCTTATACAGAAGGAAGTTGTTCCAATTTCTAAATAAACTGGTGCAATTAAGTAACTTTAAGATCTCCTTCAATTGTGACTCTTGAGAAAGCAATTTAATTTGGGGTAACCGAGTGTTGTCTTGTTTTGGGTACTTGTTTTTCACTTGTCGTGAAAATACACTTTCTTTCCGAAGGAGCTTTGATTTTTTTTTTTTGGTGGAGCAACTATTGAGTTGCTATTGATGTACATAAACATAATTAATAACTCTGTATTATATGAGTCTTTGTCATCACAGCGTGATGTCATCTGAAGAATTTTATTTTAAATACTTTCAATGATGTTGGAAAGAGTACTTCGCAGGCTTTTACTTCTGCTGGCTTAGTTCTGGGAACAGTAGGGCTGTGAAAAGAGTATGTTTATGATATTCAGTTGTTAAATGTCTTGAAAGAAGCTTTGTTTATAGGCCTACTGACAGGATTATAAGTTGGTTATTGCACAGAAGTTAAGAAAGCATGTTCAGTGAGTGAAGAGCCAGAATCAAATTGTTCTCTATGAAGTTAGTTTACATTTAAACCTAAAATTTCGTTACGCTGTAGAAAGAGCAGAGGAAATATTTTCCCACCAAAAAACCCTCCTGGGATTTTTTTTTCAAGAAATTTCTTATTTATTGAGTATTATATATTTATTATTTATTTTCAAATGTTCTTGCCTGGGAAGAAAAAAATTATTAATGATGTCAAATCAGCTTTGTATTTATGATAACAGTGAAAAACTTGAGACATATGAAGAACCATATATCATACTGGCAAGCTGGAAACTGGAATTTCTGAATAAGAGCAACAGAAATACAGGTCTAGCTTGCTTTTGAAATATATTAGTACTTTTTGGGAAATTAATCATGCTAAGGAACTTCCTACTTTTAAAGATTTTCTGTTATTTTAATTTTTTTTCCCTAGTAGAATGAGAATTGTGCTATTTTGCTGAAAATAACCTGTCACTAAATTGAGTATTTATGAAAAACAGATTGCAGAAAGATATGATTGAAAATCAGCAGACTTTTAAATATTTATGAATCAGTTAAAATATCACCCATATTCTTGTTGCTCATTTCAGATTTTAAAATAAACTGCAATGATTTAAAATGTATCTTTGGTTAAATATAGAAATAGTTTATGATTGTAGACAATTAACATCCAAATGTTGATATCCTTAATCAGCTCTTGTTCTTGCAAAACACTGATTTAGCTTTAGGCACAGTGATTTTAAAATTTATTTTCCTAAAAGATTTAACTCCTTAGGTGCTATCGTGGTCATAATACAAGTATCAAATATGAGTTTAAGGAAGGGTATTTCTTGACCTGACATTTGCAGATGGAGATGTGAAGGAAATAACAGTCTGTTTAAGCTGATTTTGGCAGGAAAGGAGGAGTTTCAACAACATAAAATAAACCTTGTGAAAAGGTAATTCTACCTTTCACAAAACTCCCAGTACCCTTGAGTAGCTTCAAATGTATTGAATGGCCTTTAGAAGGTTTTTTTTTGAGTTTGTTTCACATGGTTGTACATTTCTTTTCACACGTCTACGAAAAGATCTACCAAAATTTTATGAGGCCATGTCTCTCTAAGAATAGCGATTTCATCATCTTAGGTGTGATATTTAAGTGTTCAGTAAAGCCTTGAGGATCCCAAGGATACCAGTGCAGCCTCGAGCCAGAGGCTCGTGTTTGCTCAGAGCAATCCCATCTGTTGCACAACATCACAAAGAGGCTTCCGAGGAATTACTCTATAGAGCACTTCAGTCCACAGACCATGAGGCAATGAATTGCCAAATAATGATGGTCCCTGGTTGCAAGTGAAAGAAGGACAGCTGAGAACTTTTGATATTAAAGTACTTGATCTACTGAACCAGTTTGTGAAACGATACACGTGGGAGATGAAAGAGTGGTTTTTAGATGGAAGGAGGAGGTAATGTTCAGCGTTCTTAATTTGTGTTTCAGAGTAATGCTTATCTTAGGAAAAATAAACCTGATTGAGAAAGAATACAGTAAAATGATTTGTAATGGTAAAGACCTCTTTCCCAAATAATGTTCCATGATCTCACTAATTTACTTTAGGCCACATCTGTGGTAATTGAAGAAATCTAGAAATGCATTTTGTTCCAAGTTTCAAAGGTTCTAAACACAGACTCAGGTTTCATTGCCACCATCTGCTGCCTCCTGCTTTGCAAATTTGCATCATGTTACAAAGCACTAATGAGATTTTAACATTTTCTCTATGAAAGAACAGAAGTGAGCCAACTGAGTACTTTTTACCCTGATTATCTTAACCTCTTTTTGCTGAAATGGAATTGTTTGATAGCACCAGCCATCATTTTCACATAATTGCCTTTTTCATTCACGCTTGTTTTCTCTAACACTGTACATAGCAGACAGTCCTTGCCTCAATGTTTTTGTAGTTCCTTAATTACGAGCTGTCAGTGTTGAATGAATGCTTTAAGAGTGTATGAGTATCTACATACAGTTTTGTCACCTTTCTTAACTTTGCGTGTCACATCGAAGACTCCTGGTAATTACTGTAATAGTACTTCAGAGAAGTTATGTCAGCCTGCACTTACCATTAATGCATTAACGTGTCAAAGCAGCAGTGAATGGCAGCTCCAGGCAGTCTTAAAAGCTGCTAATGGTGGCCCAACTCAGAGGAATTGATTTGTAAGCAACGCTAAAGCCATAAAAACGTTCATCCTGAAATATGGCTTCACAAAGTCTTTTCCTCTCATCCACCTTCTATTTAGTGCAGGAGGAACAGCTGTTTGAATAAAGCAGCAATCTGTAAGGACAAGTGTTTCGTGCCATCCGTGCTGGGGTGTTACTGCCAGAAGAAAGGCGGCAAAATGACAGAGTAGTTAAAAGGGTTCTGTTGGTAACATTGTAAAAGAAAATTCCAAAGACTGCGCTGTTTCACTAGCAGGTACCTAGAGTAGCTCAAATGATGAGAGAAGTATGTCTTTACTTAAATTTTAATGAGTGAGATTGGACTCTAATGTGAAATGTATTTATACACTTGTAAAGAAAAGCATTTAGAAACTAAAATGATAAATATCTGGTAGCTAACTATAAAAAGGCTAAGAAAATACCGACAAAAATACCTGGGGCTGTGGGATGCTGGTACAGGTCTAGAGAAAACAGTTTTCTAATGGCTCTTGGGTTATAACCTCTCTGTATAACATCAACTTCACCAGCCTGGAATTAGAGCTCAAGTTTGTTGTTTCCAAACTGGATGCAGGGGAAGGAAGAGAGCCCATGAGAGAGGAGGTCCCTTTCAGAGAAGGCCAAAAGCAGTTACAGCTCTAAAACTTGGAAGAATGTAATTTCTAAAGCATAGTGTGTTCAGAGATGTGTCATGTGTGGATATCAGATAATTTTTACCATTGTGAATAGGACATGTAGTTTAACTTTTCTGAAGTAATTTATTTATCAAAAATCCATGTGAAAAACAAGGGGGAAAACTATTTGGAAGAGTCATATCAAATATCAGTATACAACTAAAATCCTGTCTTTGCTGATGTCAGTGAGAGCTGTGCTATCAACTTCAATAAAACCAAAATTTTTCTCTATATATTCATATATATCTTATCTCCCTGCAGAACTGAGGGCTGGAAGGAAGGAAGATGAATTACTAGAGACAAAAAATAATCAAAAAGCAGAAAATGGCAGACGGTGAGAGACCAGGTTATTATAAATGAAAAGGCAGAGAAATAAGAAAAAGGTGGAAATAAGATTAGGCAGAGGAAGGCTGTGGGGAGAAGAAGGATTGAAAAAGAAAACTATGAAAGGGTTCTATAAAATTCCTAATAGTTAAAAAGTTTAGGATTTTTGACAAAATGGGCAAATATTCTTTTTCTTCAGTTGACAGCTGTGAAATCACACTGGGGAACCAGGAGTATTTTCTAGTACTTCACTCAAGTACCAGCTGCCAAGTGAAAAACCTGTAATTTTTAATTAGTGAAAAGAAGGGGAAAGAACTAGTTGCTGAAAGTTTGAAAATATATTTTTCAGTCTGTGTCTTTCCCCTGAAAAAATATTTGTGTTGTAGTTGTGGTGGCCTGAGGGTGTAGGAGGGTTTGTAGGCACCATTAGAGTGATTAGTGCTCAGGAGAGAAGAGGCAAATTTTGAGGTACCCTAGGGAAAAAGTCCTTATGTATGTGAAAACTTGTCTAAATTTTTTGTCTTAGAAATGTCCATTCTATGTTTAGAATCTTGATATCCAGTTTTCCTTGCCTCCTTTTAATGGCAATTTATAGGGAGGGATTTTGTATTATAAATAATAAAACTCCAGACTTTCCATCTTTCCTACCTGGGCAATTATTCACTGTGTTTTTTTGGCGCCAGAATGAATCTGCATCTCAGCAAAGGTTGATAATGACCAGCAAGATACCCACATTGTGTTTTAAAGCCAAAAAAGTTTATTTGTTATTATTCTTTAAATTCTTGAAAGAACTCACCATAAAGGCAGGTTTGTCTTATGTTTTGTTTATACCTAGACTTTTAAAGTAAGATTGAGCCAGGAAAAGTTTGTGGAAAGTAAAATAGAAGTAAACTTGATTAAATGTTGTCTTTTAAAGCACAACTTATTTTAAGAGTAATCCATGCTATGTTTAGAAAATTGCTGTCATATTACTTTTACTGGTAACCACTGAACATCAAAACCAAAATTATTTATAATTAATAGGTTCAAGTTTAAGGTCTTCTACATGTTACATGCACCCTGTAGATTTGGGATTTTAGGGATATTTTCTATTAAGTGTATAATATAGTAGTGTTAAATGTTACATTTCTAAAAAATCACAAAGTTTGTCTTTGAATTCAGGGTAGCTTTATTTAGATATTGATTTTTTTGAGAGAGATGAAAAATCCAAAAAGATGATTTGTGTTTCTCTTACAAGCATAATGGGAAAATTGTCAGTCTAAGATCTAACAAATTTCTTTGTCAGCTTTTGAAGACTCATACTTTTTTTCTAAATTATTTTGCATGTCTTAAAACTTTCTTACATGGGGTAATGCTATTTTATAGGATTAATTTTTAAAAAATGCATTAAGTGCCATGTTAGAGCAGGAACGCACAATGGATGTGTTTAAAAATGGCAGAAAGAAACCTTAAATAATCTTTTGGATTTGCAAGGATAAAGCGACTGAAATGACTGAAATTGGGAGGATTATTGAGTAATGCTAAGTATCTTAACAGAAATAACTCTCTTTTTTATTATGTGTAGAGTTTTAATGATTTTCGGTCAATTGATGTGGATTATTTTGTGGTTTAGGTGGGTGCCAGAATTATCAGTGTATAGGAACTTAACATGTAACATGAATCAAGCTTGTAATATGAATCAAGAATATTTTGTCATATGGAGCTTTAACAGAGAAGTGCTGGGTAGCTATCCCAAAGGTACCAATTGCTTTTATTAATGAATTGCACTTGTCTTAAATCACTGTTTCCTTGCTTAATAATTGAGATTTTTTTTTTCATATTCCTTTATCACAAAAAGTTATTCTGTTCTTTCCACTCTGTCCTTGGTATGCTTGTTAATGTTTGTCATCGTAACAGGCAAATGGAGAAAATTTAGCTTTGCACTGAAATGCATTCCTTCACAGTGGGAAATATATTTTGTTCAATACTTCCTGCCACCAGAACTAGTGTAGACACTGATGTACCGGTACTTAGGCTTTTTTCCCTTTTTCTGGCCAAATGTCAGGACACAATATATAGCCTGAAAATGGTTTTGGTTTTAAAGAGAATTTAAAGAATTAAAGGTTTTAATTGAACAACCATAAATTTGGGGACGATTTAGATCCTGATAGTTGAAGGCCTTTTCCGTCAGAAAGGTTTGAGGAAGGTAGGCACCAAAGGTCAAAAACCTAGATCTAAACTTTATGACCAGCTATAGACATGAAAATGTGATATGATTTACAGAGTTTACCAAGGCAATTTGTTTATCAAAAATTCATAACAGCATGCTTCTAGCTGTCAAATGGTGTTCTGAACCTACGACAGCCATACATTTGCTGGGGGTCAAAAGTGCATCCAGATCAGCTCCAAGGAGTAGAATCATACCCTCATGGTACAGCTAGCTACGAATTCTGCATCAGCTCCTGACCAGGGCCACCCTGGGGAATGTCTTCCACACCCTGATCAAGATTAGACTTTTTTCTTCTTCTTGCCTCATTTTCATATTCTGACTTCATTTTGATAGTGAATATTTTCATCTAAAGAACTGTAAGGAGATGCTGTTACAAAAAATAGCTAGAACAAAGGCTCCATTTCTTATTGCCATTAAACCAAATGTTAATGGCAAAAAGGTACTTTGGGAAGTACAAATCCAAGGTTTGAAACTTTTATTGCATTTATGTAAATTTGCCTATGAAACACTTAAAATTTTCCTTGCAAGGTTAGAGAGACCTAGAGACAGCAAATTATTTTAAACGACCATTCATGTAGATGAGGTAGGCTTTTTGCCAGAAAACTGTTTTTTATCCCTTTCCAGAAAAATGTCCTGCTAACCTTAATCTGTTGAAATGAGGCATTGCTTAGATGTTGAATTATTAGAACAATATTGTAAAAGAGTGAAAGTTGATGTGGAAAATAAACCTGCACTGAGCAGACTATAAAATGTTTAATAGCGTTACTGTCACAATTGTACTTAATGGTTCTTAAATAATAGTGCAAATATTACAGTAGCTCTGAGTCTTCAAAAATATGCATTTCATTAAATAGGCTTTTGTAATCAGTTGGGACATGATGTTTTCTTCTACGCAGTTTTTATTATGAATGAAATGAGTTGTAGTTTACTGCTTTAATCCTTCCTTTTCAGACAGGCAGGCAAAGCACCAACTACACACCACATGTAGTACACATATCCTTCCATTTGCTTAAATTCTATCCTTGTGTAAAACATGTCACTCAAAGAAGCAGCATAAGATTATAGAAATACTGCAGTGCCATAAATGTAATACACAGGGAGCAAGTGCATTAAAGTACTCCAGTATTTTAAAGTACAATCTGAGATAATTAAAAATTAGTTTAACTGCAATAGCTTAAAATGCTGTAGTCATCACCCAAAATACTTTCATACTTGTAAGAATTCTTTCAACGTCTAGAATGATAATGTGCAGCTATATAATCTTAAAATTATATTTTCTGTATGTAATTTGTGAATTTTCTGAAAGTTTTTGGAAGAAGTGCTGCACATATAGGCTGATGTGTCTGATGTAGAGACTAATAATCTTTTTTACTTCATCTTTTCCTTCCCTTTTATTTACTAAATCATGGAATGGGTAAGGTTGGACCCAGTGTCTGCTCCTACCTCTCTGATCAGGTAGGGTCGTTCTAGAGCACATGGCACAGGATTGCATTCTCATGGTTCTTGACTCTCTCCAGTGAGGGAGACTCCAAATGCTCTCTGGCCAGTTCCAGGCACCCTAAAGAAGTTCTTCCTCATGTTTAGGCGGAACTTCCTTTGCATCAGTTTTTGCCTGTTACCTCCTGCTTCGCACCACTGAGACAAAGCCTGGCTCCATTCACTTGGCATCCTCGCTCCAGACAGTGCTAAGAAATGCATGGTCCTGTTCTGTAACTCCCCATGTTCTTTAACTTCTGTGCAAGCACAGTGGTGCCACAATTTACCAAAATCCAAGGTGATGTGTGCAGTGCCTTGACACTGGGTTGGCCTAATCTGATCTAGGATAGTCCTATCTGTGCAAGTAATGCTTGATGTCTCAGGTTTTAGCTTTCATGTTTTTCAGGTTCTGTACTGCTTTAGTATGTAGTTCTGAGCTTCATATTAGGGGATGGTGAGCTGTCTTGACAGAGTAGGTAGACAAACAATTCCTTCTCTAGCTGGGGACCAAGGACATCTGACCCAAATCTCTGGCCCAAGAACATAAACAACATGGTCTGAAAAGAGGAAAACAAGAAGGATGGGACTTCATAACCTAAAGCTGTAATTGGACAATTAACTCCAATATGCAAATGGACCAGAACTTATAAAAGCGTGAGACCTTGTGACTGGTTGTGTATTTTGTGACCATTTTGGTTTCATCTTGGGTGTAGCCCTGGCTGGGCTCTTGTGCTGCCCAAGATTTATCCATTGAGGCCTTTTAATAAATACCTACTTTATTCTTTAACTCTGTCTAGCCTCTGTTCTAGGTCAGCCTTCACAAGGCATCATGCTAGTGCCACGAAGGTGCTGGTAAATAAATGTATGCTTTTTCCCTCAGCTGAATCTCAGATCAGGCTACTCGGCTTCACCCAGACATTATTTGAGAGATAGTTTCTGCTGCAGAGCGTGCAGGGTCTTCTGCTGGCATATGGAATATGGTGAACTGCTTGTTCTTAGAGATCATTCAGTGTCTTCTTACCTTTGCAGAAGTTTTGCCCGACCTCTGAGCATACCAGTTGTGATTGCTTCTGGGGGAAATGAAGCACCCCCATGAAACACTCTTTACACCATTAAGACTAAACTTTTTTAAACTGATTTTTAAAGAAAGCATTTTTTTACTGCTTAGGCTTCTAGTTTGGCTGATTACCAACATCCAGGAGTGCTGTTTTCCCTCACAGGATCTTGTATTGAATATATATATAAAGAGGACAAAAGCTATACTGTACTTACGATGGATTTGGATTTCTGCATATGAAACCAGTTTGTCTTTGCTTTCCAAGTGCTGGCTAATTAAAGACATCTTAAAATGATACTGTACACTGAATTCCATGTTGTGTGCTAACCTGCTTTGAAGCCATGTTATCATATATTCCTAAATTATTTGTATTGTCAAGAATACAGGAACTTTTACTCTGCATAAAACCTTAATCTGTTGTATCAGTCAGTATATAAATGTGTAAAAAATTGTATTCAGCTATAAAGAATGTCAGAAACCTTCTATAATGTTCTTCAGTCTTAGAAAGACAATGATAAAATCTCTATTGTCTAATCAGTTAATAGAATTTTTCTCTGAAACTGTTGCAACCATCAATTTTTTATCAAGAAACGAGAATATGGTTGTTTTTCTGATTATAACCCTAGAGTTTAAATTTTCCTCTGAAGAGAAGGATTCTTTGAAAAACATTTCAAAGTTCATTGTAATTTCTTAACATTTTAAAAATTCTTAGCATTCATAATACAGTATGAGTTCATTAGTCTGTTTCCTAAATCCATAAGAAATTTAAATTGCATATTCAAATATTTTATCTGTGTTATAACTTCTGCAAATATGAGAAAACATCATAGAAAAAGGAAAAAAAAATCTGAATCTATATACTCTTCAGTCCTTTTAAGAAGAGTCTCACAGTCATCAGTAGGTTAAAAACCACTCTACTACATTTTGCCTTGCCTGATATTTTGCCTCGCCTGATATTTTGCCTCAATCTTTTGAACTACTCAATCTATACTTTAAATAAAAAAGTAAGGGGATATAAATAGACAAAATAAAAAAGTGTATTCCAGCAGGAACAGGCTTGGCTAAAACAGTAAATGACTGATGTTCATAACAGTTCTGGAAAAGGGCATAAAAATTTGAGATCTGGTAGAAGAGATGAATAAGTGTACTTGCAGAATGTCAACAGAGAATTGTTCGGGAGGACCATTCAGAAAGGGAACTAGACAAGCAAAGTGTGTCTATCACTGCTGTCTACAGCACAATACCTGAAGACTGAATGAAAGCTATATATTAAATACATTACGGTAATTTTCTGTGACAATGTGTGTACATGCATAAGAAAAAGTTATTAGACATTCTGTACCATATAAAAATATATTTTGGATTGGGATAGCCTGAAAAAAATCTTGTTAATTTCTATCAGAAATGTTAGATTCCCTTATGTGTAACTGAAGCCTCCTGGACAAGAGTGACTGCGAGCTATGGATTGTCTCCTCCAGGAATAGCTTTCTGTCTCAGTTTTCATTTCAACAACAATTTTCTGACTGTTATGTTTGTAGGCATTGGATAAAGACTGTATGTTTGCTCTTTTGGATACTCAATCCCATGCATTCTTATTGCTGAGGATATTGCTTGATATTCTGAGTATTTCCTTCCAGAGTTAGGGCAACTGGCTCTAAGCTGTTGAATGATAGCAATCCCAAGTTGTACTTACCCATTCAGGGAGGGGATGGGTGATGTCTGCATTAATAATTTGTATCCTGTTTGTCCCTCCTCAAGTAACCTTAGCATATTCCTAGAAATGCCACAATGGACCTGGCCCTGCCACGTGTAGCATGTACATTATTATACAGTACAGGAGTGGAGAGCTTTCTCTTCTCTCATCAGAAAGAACACCTTGGTTTCCATTCAAAAGTTACCTCTTTATCCTTGTGTGCCTGCATTTGAAGAAAATCCAGGTGGTGGCTTGATTCAGTTCTAGATTTTAAAATAGTTCTCAGGTCTTCTGTTGTATTGGAGGCATTGACAGTGTCTCAGGAGCCTGTTAATGGCATGTAATTGAGAGAGTTACAATGAGTGAAAGTTTTCTGTTAGACATTCACATTTCTCCTGAGAAAACCACAACTTTTTTTTCTTTTTTTGTTAGAAAAAGAGTTCCTTTACTAATGAATTGATGTCTGGAAAAAATCTTGTAATGCCTTTGGTAGATAACACAAAGGGGTTGCAAACTGCTGGACCACATTCAGTGCTCTGCAGATGAATTAAGTCTCTATCATGGTGTTTATGAGATGCTCAGTTAAAATTTGGGGATATGTAGCATGCAAAAGTACAAAAGGTCTCATATATATATGTATACATAATTCCAAATGGAGAGGTCATTTTTCTTCTCTTTTCACCTGAACCCTCTGAGCCTACCATATATTTCACCTTGCAGCCATGGCAGTGTAATAATTCTCAAGCTGAACACTTTCAGGGAATGCAGCTTAAGTTTCACCAGCAGCAGGATGCATCTGACTGAAAGGCAAATCATGATATTCTGGAGATGGGATTCATGCTGGGTATTCATGCTGCCTAATTTTGAGATCACTGTGGGTCTCTGAGGGGGCAGAGAAGTTTAATAAATTTCTTCCCAGAGGCAGCTTATTTTCTGCTGCCTGGAGTTACAGCAGGCGATTTGTTCAACTCCTAAACTTCAGTCTTTAGAAAATGCATGGAACTTATCTGTTAAAATCAAACTTAAAAAGCTAGTAATTTTTCTGTTGTTCTCCTGTTAGCCCATACTGATTTAAAAGTTTGTATCATTGTAATCAAAAAGGTGATGTTACTTCAAAGTTTTTACTAACTTTTAAAAACAGTGATATGCAAACAGAAAATTAGGATAATAATGAGTGAAAGAGAAATGTTATCTTTCTATTTAAAACATATTTGGATGGGTTGTAGATCCATATTGCTGCAGCTCACCCTGCCCCTCCTGACTGTTGTACTCCATTCATCTATTCAGTAGGAACTGTAGAGGGATGACATGATAACCCTTGTGACTTGTACTATTCTATGCACTCTGCATCTATTCATTTTGTCTATTCAACACTTAGAATATCACAGAGGGTTTTTTTATAATGCTTCAGCTACTTTGTCTCAGAACACTGAAAGACCATACAGGCATACAGAGGAGCTCTTGTGTACAAGAGGCAATTACTCTTCTTTACTGGGACTGTTCCAATACAGTGAGTTACAGAGCTGTGCACACATCAGCTGCTCTTCCATGGAGGTAGCTCTTATTTAAAATGCAGCAAGAGCAAACCACCTCAAAATACATGCCATTCTTTCATTCTGCTATGCATTTGGCCTTGATCCAGCTTACATATAAATTAAATTGGTTGTTTTCAAGTAATTTATTTTTGATCATATTTGTGTGTTTGACTGACAATAAGTTTTCCTGCCTGATAATAACAGTAACTTGCTTGTGCTCACTGCTGTCTTAGAAGATAAAGTTGTGGCTGGACTTGATTTATACATGAGAAAGTCTACCTTCCTGAACTATGGGAAAACTAATACTTGGCTCATATATTACTGGTGTATTAATGCTAAAAATCTATAAATAAATAAATAAATATATATATATTGCTTAGAGCAGGGACCTTTTAAAATATTTAACAGCAAAATAGGAGGGCATCCATCACTGTCATGATTCCTGTGGGAATAAATATTTTGTGATACCATGACTTTGAGATTGTAGCCTTGTAGATTTTGCATGTCTTAAGAGTTTTTATGTATTGGAGTAATGTTCTACAGCTGGGTTTCAACACAGATGTTAGAGCACTGTTGGCAACAAAGATCTTGTTTTTCCAAGGAAAGTGAAAAATGCTTTTTGCATTTTTATTTTTGACTTTATTTGTAGGGAATATTTGCAGTGAAGCTTTACGGCAGGTAGAATGATGAGTTTCATGTTTGCTTTTTCCCTCCCTTTCTTTGGATGTAGTAGACATAGCTGTTAAAGAATTCTTTTATTACCAAATTATTACATTATTATCAGATGGAAACACTAGACAAGTTTCTAAAAAATAATACAAGCACAGAAATTGACCATTAAAACTGCTTGTTGTTCTAGAGAACAAAATAAATCCTAAAATTTTATGGGCTTACAAGAAAATACTAGTAAGGATTCGCTTCCTAGCTTTTTTGTTGTGGTGTTACTCATCAGTTATGGTCAGCAATTACTGTATGAAAATGTTTGATGATTTGCAAATTGTATGGCAAGGCAAGAATACTTCTCTTTAAACTCTTTCCATCCTATTTGCATTGAAGTGCTGTATTTCCAGTCTCAGATGTCTCTAAGGCTAGCATAATTTTTTTCATGAATGTAAGTATTTTGAGATTAAATATGAGGAGACACATTTTCAGCTGAAATTTCTAGAAATTTGAGATACTTATTTTTCAAAGTGGAACATTTGGTACAATTCCATTTCTTTTTTTTTTTTTTGTTGAGGCAGTTTCCTAGGATGGATTATTGCCTTAGAGCACCAGATTTTCACAAATTAAGAATTTAAAAAAATGTTTTCCTTAATATACATAGTAAGTAACGCATCATTTAAAAGTATTATAACTTTAATTGTTTTCCCTACTTAATAATGGCTTGTTTGAATCTAGAGGAAACACAAGATGTGGATAATGTGCTTTAATTGCACTGTAGCATCATTAACTTATTTGGGAACACTGCTGGGAAATTAATCATGCAATGGGGGTCACTGTTCTTGCATTGATTACTTGTGGTTCCTCAGGGGTTGTGCTGTCAGTTCTCTTCCTACTATCTTTGCTCAACTTTTCCTGAGACCCTGCTGTGTTTAGGTTTAAATTGTTGCTGGTGAAAAGAAATTGTCTTCCTGTTGTAATAAATACTGAAAGTTTTGGTTTGTTTGCTACTCAAAAGGCATTTCCAGTTCCAGTTTATAAGACAGCTCAACCCTGTTATGAAATGAAAATTTGACTGCACCCTGGTAGTCAGGACACAATTCAGGCTGTACCTTCTCTCCCTTCTTATCTTGCAAACAGGGTAAAGTCAGTAGTGAAAATAGTATTTCCAGTGCAGTAGTCACTTTGAAGTCCTAAAAGAGAATAAATTAGTGCCCACACCAGATATGATGATTGTTCTGAAATCCTGGATATTTTTAAAATTTCTAGTTTTATAGATGTGCAACATGGATATCATTAAACTTATTCTAGAAGGGGGAGATATGAAATGAAGGTTCTCAATGTGTTTTGTGAAACTGGCATGGCTGGAATCCCACATGAAAAAAGTTCAGAAACATCCTGTATTCCCATTGGAATAGAGTAGGTTTTGTGGGTCAGCATGTTTAATACTGTATATGCCAGTCTCTTATAATTTCTCTAGAGAATTAAATACTTAATGTGATTTTTCTTTTCTGCATACATATGTTAAAGAAAGCAATTTCAAGAAGCATATCCAGGCAGTTCTTCAGTTGGGAAGTAGTGAACTTTACAACTTTTCTTCAATTGTACATAGCTTTTTTTCATATTTTTGGATCAGAGCAGCACCTTTTTGTTCCCCCAGAGGACTTTTGCCTTGGAGAAAATGGCATGCTGAGACTTAAGAGTTGTGTCATTTCAAGTGGCATTTCATGCAAAACCCAGGCTCTGACTGTTCTGGAGTTAAAAACTGAGTATTTATTAAAAGTTGTGGTCTTTGAAGGGTCCTAAAAAAGTATTGTCTTCATCTGTGGAGATGTCACTTTACTCATAGAGCTCTGTTTTTTAAAGTATATGGCCCAGTCTTTCCAGAAGTAGTGCTGGGATGTGATTTTTGCTCTGAAGAGAGCAAAGTCTGTTTATATGAAATTTATAAAACCACATGTTTATAATGCACATGTTTATAAACACACCTGCGCCCTTGGTTAGAAAGTAGAATTTCCTGGTTCCCCAAAATTGTTGTGTATGTGCTGGAAAGATATTTGGTATCTCAGAAGTGCAGTATTATTTGAAAGTAAACAGTAGAGTTTTGGGATGTACTAGTTCTATATGACTGTTTCCAAAGAAGTCATTCTGCTGCTCTACCTTTTCTTCTGAGGTGTTGGATTTTTGTTGTGTTTCTGAATAGCTGCCTTGTACTTGGAATTATTGTGGATTGGGAAATGCATCTGCTTATGCCTTATCTATAGAGAGTTCTTGAGCAAAATGACCGGTGTGAGATCATCTGCTTCCAGCATATTTTCAGAAAAGCAAAACTGATATCTGTGTTCTCCCAAATGATGATGCTAAGAATTGAAAAAGACGAGCTTTACTCTTCCTCTGAAAATAAATGACTGGCTGAAATGTGTTGAGATATGGATATGCTTATAAAGCATTCATTTTCTTTTATATGATGAAGAAAGGCAAGTTGTGGATGAGGGTAGGGAACAGCTTTCAAGGTACCTTCATGTGAAATTTGATAGACTTAAATAAATTTCAGTTTGCACTCTTTCAGGACAGTAATCCTCTCACGACTAAATCCAGACCAGATGTTCATTTCAGGAGACTGGAGTTTCTGTTTCTTTTAATTAATGCTTTTCAGCTTCTCCTTTTGAAGCCTGGAATCTTGCTATTCTTCTCTAGAGAATCTTCTAAGCTTGTACCATGAAGGAGAGATATGGTTCTTTTCTGGCTCTTGTTTTGTGAATGTGTTGCAACTGCAGAGTTCTGTCTCTTCATATCTTCAATTTTTATGGGCATCCCTCCAATCTTTCCTATCTCCTATTTAAGAGGCAAGTTCCTTTACATTTAGTTTCAGAAAGTTGTAACTGAGAAGCATATTTACATACCCTGCAAAAGATTAATGTTTTCCAGCAGTGCAACAGAATGTGGTCATTGAGGGAAAACTGAAACTGATAATGCAGAACCAAGTGGCAATAGTTCCTCCTGTAAGTAAAAATCCCACATATTTGCAATAAAACTGCAATATATGTGGTCAATATTGGTTAGATATTTCCATCTTCAGCTAAACATTTTCTTGAAAAGATGTGTCCATTTTCAAGATAAAACATAGTACCTAAGTAATCTAGAGGTATTTATAGGTGGTCATTTATTGAACAGAAGGGGAAAGCAGTTAAGAAAAACCTACTGTGTTGAGTTCAAAACACACTGGCTCAGATTTAACTTTCTGTTTATATAGATGAAGACTGATGAGGAATACACTCACCTTTCCCTGGAGGTCAGATTCAGATTGGTTTTAACTGCAAAAGGAGTGGGGTAATAAATATTAACTAAATGCAGCCTTTGCTTGCATTGTTAAAAATTTCACAGAGGAAAATGTTTTACATGGTTAAAATGTCAACTATCAAAGCATTGCACTTTTTTGGTCCCTTTAAAGAATGCAAACCTTAGGGTTTAATTTCAGAGAGGTGACTGGTTACATATTTCTACATTTTCATGCTGTGATTTTTCATTTGGCTCATTTTAACAAGAATGTAGAAAGAAAACCTAGAGGACAAAAGAAAGATCTTATTGTAGATTTACAGTTCACAGACAGCCTGGAAAATTAACTTCTTGAACTTATGGTAGCTTAGGTTAGATTAAGTACTTTCCTGTATATATTCTCTTCAGATATTTTAAAAAATGCATTAAACTGCTGCCTCTGATTAATATTAAAACATTTTAATAAACTCCTATCAGTAATTTTCTGTTGCATGTTGCTATTTGCTGTTCTTTCCACATTGGATCAATATTTATGACCAAATATCAAAATTAGGCTTTGATCAGAGAGAGAAATTATAATTGCTTCTCCTTGTAAGCTTTTCGTGCTTTCCTAAAGTCTGTCCCATATTTCTCAGCCAGATTCTGAATTAATAAAATTTGTTGTCTGAATTTAATTATACTCCAAACTGATTTTATGCAGGAAATTGTAAAGGACAGTTTGTAAAGAGCAGCTTTCAAGGTCTGAAGTGACACATTTGAGTGTCAGGAGATAAAAAGTATGTGAGTGTTTGTACACAGTAATTATATACTGGTTGAATATGATTGAAAATAACAAAAAATAGTAATATAAAGAAGCAAGCAAGATCTTTATCAAGATATACTTAATGCATAATAAATGCCATTTCAGTAAAGTGTAATTTCTTTTGCACATAAAAGCAGTTAGCCTCTATTTTTACTAAAACTTCTAGAAAATACTCAAAATGAGAATACCTCCATGAATTTTCACTGGGCTATGTTTTTTCTCTGGAGTTTTAAGTAAAGTGCATTGTTTGCTAAACCATGGTTGTCTACAGAAGCACTGCCATTTCTTTTGATTTTGTATTCACAAACTGTGCCCTTTGCACATAATTCCAGTGCAAATCAACATCAAAAAAATCTTGTATTTGATGCAATTGTAGTTGAGAAGTGATCAACATGCAGTCACACAGCCCAAATTCAGCAACATGGCTGTGAATGAAACTTGGTGTAAAATATTGCTGATAGGCAGGTTACAGGAGTTCAAAACTTAAAGCTGTTCCAATGAGCAAGTTGAAATCACAGGTGTTTCCAGACCAGGTTTGCGAGCTATTTTAACTTTCTCCAGAACTTAAAAAATTGTAAGTGATCTGTAAGGATGTGTCTACCAGTTTCAAATTCCTGTCTGTGTTCTGGAGGGTTTCCAAAGGGCTTTATTCTGCTGAATTAATGTAAAGTGGTTTAAAATAAAATACAGAGTTAAAGCATATAAAAGCAAAAAAAGACTCAAGATTTCTTTTCTGCATCCTCTGAATATCTTATGTAAAGAGTGTAGTATTGCCATTTGATTTACCTGTAGTATGTATTTATATTTTTTAGTGCACCTCTTACCTGGCTGTAGAACCATTGTTTAAGTGACACTCATTAGCACAAATTAGCACTCATTAGGGCTAATTTGCCCTAATGGTCTCCATAATGTCCCACTGTACCCCCTAAAACTTACAACCAGCTCCATTTTCACTCAAAATCCTCTATTTATTTATTTTTTTAAGAACGTGACAGTAATTCCCAATGTCAAATTTGGAACATATATTGAACCTATTGTAACAGTGGCTTTTACCCTTTAGGAGTCTTTCCCTGGAATCACAGTCAGCAAATGGGTCAGGCTGGAAGGGACCACAGTGGCTCGTCTGGTCCAACCTCCCTGCTCAAGCAGGGTCAGCCTAGAGCACATGGCACAGGATTGCATCCAGATAACTGCTGGATATCCCTAGAGAAGGAGACTCCACAATTTCTCTGGGCAACCTGTTCCAGTGCGCTGTCACCCTCACAGTAAATTTCTTCCTCACGTTCAGGCAGAACTTTGTGTTTCTGTTTGTGCCTGGTGCCTCTTATCCTATTGCCTGGTAATCACCAAGAGTCTGGCTCTATCCTCTTGGCACCCTCCCTTCAGATACTTATGTACACTGATAATTGCTTCATAATTTTTTATAAGTTGTGATGCCTTTGTGATGAAAAATATAAATAACACCTTAGCAGCAGAGATAGACCTTTGAAATATTTATAGACATTTTAATTTAACTTCACAAAAATGAGAGCTCCTAATGTAAATGTGTGTTGGCAGAAGTATTCATTATACATTGTTTCTTTAGGCACTTGTGGAAATAAAAGGTATACACTTAGGAATAAAATCTGAAAAACTGAACCCTTAAGTAGTTTCGTATATAAAGCCATTGTCAATTCTATATTAATATAATGTGTGTAATCCTTTTATTGTATGCACTCAGGAAATAATCTCAGCTGATGAAGATGCTGGCTAAGTAGTTGATTAGAGTACATGTGCTTATAAAAATGGGAGAATTTACACTTGGCTCAGAAATATTAAAATAAACTATATTTTGAGCAGTGTTTTCAATGTCCATAGGTGCAGTATTTTATAGTACAAATAAATATTGAATGATGGAGTCAGTATCTGCTTACAGGGCTTTGTGTATTTAGTAACTCCATGTATGCCTGTATTTATTTATCCATAAAGATGTGAGTATGTGTTAAGTTTGTATGTGTCCATGTATTATATGTTTCTATTAGCAGACTGATAATTTAGCGGATGTACGCTTTGGAATATTGTCTCTTTCCTTGGTTTACAGCTGTGTTACCTCCAATTAAAGATGAGATTTCATGTTTTCACCAATTCTTTCATCAAAAGGACCTTCAGAGACTGCCAGTAGAAAATACTGGAGGACCAGCAGCATCCTGTGAGGATAACCAGTTAGAGTGGCTAGAGGGAAAGAGAATAGAGAGTGTCATAGGTGGTTGCTGGTACTGAGCTGTACTATGCTATCAGCAACAGGTAGAGAAAAAGCTCTGTTTTCTGTTGTGTTTTCAAGAGGCCCAGTCAAAAAAATGGAAGTTTAATTACAGAAAGACTCTTCAATGTGAAGAAATTATATGTATAAAACTGATTGCTAGAAACTAGGCTTGAAAATGGCAAAATGAAATATCTTTAAAGGGAGTACTATTAAGGAAAATATCTTTAAATAAATTAAAATCCCTCAGACACTGCTATATATTTGTGGCTGAGAAATACAAGAAAAAATACTGTTTTCGTTTGTTCAGAAAAAAATAATGTTTTTTTTAAACAGAAGTCTGAAGAAAAATATTAACTAAATCTTTTCCTCATACTCCTGAGATATTTTTCATCTCTTTTCTTTGGAGATTCAAAGATGTAGTCAAGATTGTTCTCTCTTTCATGCTGTTTTCCCCTTTTTATTTAATATAAATGTTTTTCTTTATTATAAATTCCTTTTTTTTATAACCATTTTGCCTGCAGACAAATTGCTATATAGCAGGAAATAAAAAATTCTAATAATGCTTTAGTGTGCAAGGGGGTTCAATTTCTTCAGAGAATTATTGCATTTAATATAATCAATGGCAAGAGCTAAGTAAGCCTGACCCAAATACATGGCGATTGCCCATTGAATGCTATTTCATGCTGTGTGTCTGCAGTGGTTGATCTATGTTATGGAAATTATGCAGGGTTTGACTGTTTTCTGCTGAATCTATAAAGAGAGATTATTCTGTCAAGTCCTTTTTGCTAATAGTGCCACAGCTCAAGCTGGGACCTTGACCAAAGAATTCCCTGGGCAGTTATACCTTTGCAATCTGAATTCCCCACCCCTCAAGCAGGAGTTCTCACCAGTAGTAGTATAAGGCTTGGGCTCTTCCTCTTCCTCATTGGGTTCTTTCATTTTCTCTAGGTGGGCTGTTCCTTTTCTTAACCCTAAGGCTGCAGCTTCTGTTGATGAGTGCAGCTTCCATGGCTGCAAGTTTTTCTTTACTCGGTGAAAGCTTAACAGATCTAGGCGAACATTCCCAGCTTGTGGACTAGGGTTTGGCAAATTGAACTGCTAGCACTAAGTTATGCTAAACAAAATGTATGTAGGTAGCACACCAAATTGCATAACATGTAAATGTAGGAATGGAAGTAGATATTCAAGGGACAGGGGGGATCAGAGGACTGGTAATCCAGGCCTTTTTTCCCTCCAGGTCACTGGGTCATGTCTGTCTCAAGTTGGTAGTGACTAAAATTCATTGCTCTCTAAAGCTTGGTTACTGACCTATGTAAAATGAGTTGCTGCTCTTAGTCAGCTTTCTATTGGAAAGGTGTTTGTATCACAAGAAACTCTCTAACTGGCATCTTTCCTGATTGATAACTCCTTTAATGGGGCCAAGTACTCAATTGTCAGAGAGATGAGGCTTTGTTCCTAGCGTGCTGTAAAGGTTTGTTGTTTCTCCTTAACAGTGCAAGAATTTCCATTTTACAGCAATTAAAGAAATCCCTGTATTTAATGTTTTAGTGTTGTGTGTGACCTCTGGGCCAGGCTGTTACTGTTTTGGCTGCTTCAAGATTAGAGGAAAACGTGTGTGTTTAGAGTTTACAGCCTTTAATCCCTTAGGAAGGAAACACCTTATGGAGGTAGGAAGATACTTAGGACCAAATCCTACAGTTCTTTGCTACTTCATATTATCCAGATCCTTTGTGCTCCTACACAGTCCTGCAATGACTACACAAATCTTCTTTTCAGTTTCTTCAAGTTTCCTTCAGAAACATTTACCATTTTGAGTATTCTCCTAAAGCATTTTTACTGGAAGCTCTCTCCTTTTCTTCTCCCCCTTTCCCTTCCCAACTGTAAAATTTTAGGGTGATTTACTGAAGCCATTTGTAGCTGAATTACATATTCCCACTTTCTATTACAGCAATGCAAATAGAGAAATACAGCCGTGGTAGAGAAAAAGCTGAGAAACTACAGAGACAGCAAGGCAGCACACTGCTGTACTCAGGTCTGAGGTCATTTCATGGGAAAATCTGAATATAGGAGGACTGTGGGGGGCTTTAGGGATACTGCAAAAGCTGTGGCTTTTCCTCTGTTGTGTAGGAAAATATCACACAGCATTTTTCACTATTCCTTAGAATTTTGCTGGCAAATTATAGTTTGCAACCCCTTCTTAGGGAGAAAGTCACCACGAGGCCTACATCTTTCTGGAAGGTGGGTTACAGTGTTTGTAGTAAAGTACTGTTTTATCTGCCTCTTTCTTTATACTTTTCCTTTGAGAAAACCATCATTCTTCCTTAATCATTCACTCATATGTCCACTAACTCATGCTTGAAGCATCACCTCTGGGGTTCAGGGTCTTCAGAGATATGTGATAGGGTCCTGAGTACTTATTTAGGTACAAAATTAAATGGTATCTGAATTTCAGAAATAAAAAGCTTCTGGATTTTCCGGCACTATTTAAAAATTTGGCTACTTAAAATCTAGAGCAGCACTGTACAGTAAGTAGTAACAACAACAGTAAGAAATTTTTAACATTTCTCCTCACAGAAGCATTGGGAATGTGTGTGAGCAATGGATATATGTGTTCTCTTCTGCACAGCAGTTTGTCAAGGAATGATAAAATCAAGATTATTGTAGTTTTCTATTGTGTGTGCCACATCCTGATCCATCTACTGTATTTAGAATATGGTACTTTTGTATATTGACAGCTCATTGCTCAATGATGCCAGACTCATGAGAATGTTTAATGTTAATTTACAGAATCCTGATGCCACTCAGAGGAAGAATATTTTTTGCAAAAAAATGAGGCAGTCTGTCATGATCCTCTCTCTGCCACCTGTGAGTACTACTATATTGCTAGAAACTGTAGAATTTCAAAATAAATTACAATATTTGCTAGCATGCTGTCTAAAAGTAGAAATATGGTCACTCTGATTTCAATTGTCTGACTAGGCAGTGAATGACTATTCTGTATGGTGCAGATTCAAGTAATGTGCTCATAGTTCCCGACCTCTGTGTATTCATATCTGAACACAGAAGGGATGATATTTGGTTAAATACATTTTAGAATTGTTTTTAAATTAGAATTCTTGGCTTTTACCTAAAAAATCCCTATAGTTGTTGCAGAGATGGGTAAGATAAACATCTGTTTAAGATGTTTATCTGTTTCAGATAGATGTCTTCTTTCTGTGGATGCATGTTAGAGGAACTGAAAAGTTATATGTAAATAATAGTGAAGACAGGCTTTTCCATGTTGACTTTAATACTTGTTTCACAAACAAGAAATGTTTCTCTTGGAACTGCCTGTTATGCAGCATACTGCTAAGTTTCTTGAACTGTTTTAGACTTCTGTTCTATTAGGATCCCATGGGAAATTTTTCTACTTTTCTTTCTGTGAAAGGTTTGGATACATTGATACTGGCTATGTCTCCTGTCCACCCATATTAATTAGAAATTTTTCCCAATTTGCACACTCTTTTCTTTTTTTTTTTTTAAGGTAGCGTGATTATGCCATCTTGTCTTTATTATTGGTAAAAATCCACATTGCATTTTTAGGAAGAGAATTTCTTGAATTGTTGAATTTTTCCTGTAATTTTTCAACTAATGTTTTTAAATTTCAGTGGCTGTGAGATGCATTCGGCCTCATTGGCCTGTCAGCTGAACCTCAGATTGATATCACTTATTTTCCTGGCACCAAACATGCCACTCTGCATGTTGAGGAATCACAGGGAAAGACAGTGAGCACTTGAGGTTTGTTGAAGGATGTAAATGAGGTATGAAGTGGAAAGGATGACCAAGAGCTCATCCTTTGATGAACTGAATATAAAGATGAAGATTTTGAATATAGAGGTTGTGAAAACATGCAAATGGACAAGTGTGGTGGTGCATTCCCCCTTAACTCCTTTCCAGGCTGCAGTGTGATCTGAGAAAATGCTTGTTAGGCCTCGTCTTCAAAAATATCACCTGGGCTCAGCTCTTTCTGAGCTTATAAAACAGCCCTGTCTGCTCTCAGAAACTCAAAACGAGCTTGTTTTTCTCATGACCAGCCTTGGTAAATATTTCTCTGGTCCTAATGCCACAACATTCCTATTCTCACACTTGCAAAGAAAGTGCCCACCCAAACCATGGCCAGGATGAAATGCTGTTGTGAGTGAAGGCCACTCTCTTGCAACCCTATCAACAGTGGTCCATGATGGGGCCCTTTGAGCTCTCCTGGACCACAGCAGGTGTGAGACCTCTGTGAGACCTCTGAGGGGATGCCTCTCAGAGCCAGCAAAACCCCAGGGTTGCTATACCTGTTTAAGTGGTATTTATAACCTGTTAAGTGTTATTTCTCTGTTATGTTGTTAAGGTTAAGCTATAAATGAAGGTATGAGTTAAGTTACTGTTAAGTTTAGGTGTTGTTAAGCTTTAGGCCATGTTCCTTTCCATTCTTGTTTATATTGTCTTTACACAGACACACACATGCACTCCCGGGTAGTTTCAATTCGTTTCTGTTTTGATTGCCTGGATTTTTTTGGTGGTGTTGTTTCTTGCTTTCCCTGTTGTGCCTTAGTTGCCCCTTGTAAGTAGAGGGAATATTGCCAGTGGATCTGTTGTGCTTTGTGGTTTAATATGAAATCTGGTTTTTGCTCATAGCCTTGCTGGTGATTTTTTGAGCAATCTCAAGCACACTCATTTGGGACAACCAATTGCCCTTTAACATTTTAAACCACAATAAAGATTTTGTTATGAATTTGTTTGAATTCTCAAAATTGTTTCAGCAGTAGTAGGTCTTCTCAAAACTGTTGACTACACACCTGTTCAAGTTAACATCTCTGTTTTGTGGTCCACTGGATATATTCTAGTAATTTTGAGATGGCTAGTAATTGCAAAGAAAGATGTACAGCAAAACCTAATACATGAAGATCTTGATGCAGTTCACTAATTACCTAGAGTAGCTAGATTAATCTCTTCAATGCAACATGACATTAAAAGAATTTTCTCTTTAATCAGCTAGAGGGGATTTGAAATAATTTCTCCAATTCAGGTTAAGTTATACTTAGTGAATAATTTTCTTTTTTCACACAGAATTTAATCCAGCATTAGTATATTACTGACAGAGACAGGCTGAAAGCTCCTTCCAAAGGAAAAATTCATTTCATGGTGATCTTCCCCAGTTGCTCAAAATAGTTTTTCTTATAGTTTCCTCTTGCAAGAATTTTTCTCTGTTCTGAACTTTTTCATTCCTAGCAGATATCTGTTCTTCCGTGTTGGGTACCATGCTCCTCTATAGTCTCACAATACAAATAAAATTACAAGCATTAGATTTTTCTTCTGATTCCTTGCTATGTAACCAAGAAATTGTCACACATAGCTTTATAATTCTGCACAATGTGGAAGCATTTGCTCTCAGTCTTCAGTATGGGGGATTAATTTACAGCAAGACTGACCCAACAGAGCTGAAAAGTCTGTCATGACAGAAAAAAAACCAGGATAAAACTGTATTGTTCTTTCTGTGTTGAAATCTGCAGAACCTCTAAGCAGAGGAAATACTTTCTTTCTCTCTTTCTTTGGGGGTATGTCTTTTGAGGCATTCTCATCTTGGAGAGCAGAATCACAGAACTGTGGAATGGGTTGGAAGAGACCTTTAACCACCATTTAGTTCCAACCTCCCAGCCATGGGCAGGGATGCAATTCACCAGATCAGTTTGCTCACAGCTCCATCTAACCTGGTCTTGCACAGCTCCAGGGAATGAATGGAGCAGAATGAGGTGCAGAGTTTTCCATACCTGGCTTGTACTTCTGGAATTTATTCAGCTGCTCACCTTTCATTGGAATGATGTTGATAACCACACTCATAAGCAGATTTTACTCTGATAAACAATGACATTTCCCATCCCCCTGGTGAACCCAACAACTCCCACACATTCAGTTCCCCCACACCTCCAGGGAGAGCTCCCAGCAAACTGAGGGAGCTCCTGCTGTTGTGGGAACCAGGGGTCTAAAGCACCGTGGTTGGAAGGTGTGACCTACAAGCACCATTCCTTGGCCACAGGCAAAGACTTCCTTGCCGTTAAAAAGGTTCATCCCTGGTGGCAAAAACAGTCCTGGTGAAGAGAAGGATATTTCCAAAGAGATCTGTAGGTGTCATCTTTCTAAACCAGGCAAACTGGGTAAAACTGGACAAAAGGGAGCATAGTGGACTCATTATTTACCAATACTAATTTTTTTATTGTGTTTCTTATAGAGAGTGCTGAAAAAGTAAAAAAAAAAAAATTCATTTTGTTGGTGGATAATGACCCAGACAGCCTGTGCTATTGTGGAATGCCAAATAATGGTGTGTTATTGCTCTCCACTTTACTTTCATCGGTTTTCCTTGTGTTTTCCAAATACTAAACTTAAAATATGGCATTGTGATACTCTACCAAGGAAAAAAAAAGCATCAGGCTTTAGATGGGTTGTGTTTATGCAATCCTCAGGATACCAGCGGTTCAAATATTGAAATTTAAATAATTTAAAAATAAAATAAACCACAATAATTTGGAAATCCAGGCACTATCTTTTCGGAATTTGTTATCTCACAAATTTCCAGTATTGGAAAAAATCTCAAAATGGGATTGCTGGAATAAGAGACATTTCAGACTGCCAAAGCTATAATACACATATCTCTGACTCTTATCATACTAATTATTTACACTGAAAACAATATCCCACACCCTGTAAAAGTAAGAGAGAATATTTTTCATGAAATATGCTGAGGAGTTGAGCTACATAATGTAGTTTAAAGCAGTGGACCTTGAGTAGCTTTTCTCCATCTTTATTGTCACCAGTACCATTCCTTGGAAGGACTTGAGACATTTGGATGAAAAACTGAAAAGAAGAACAAAAAAACTTAGCCACTTAACCATGGAAAAATACTGACTACCTAATCGTGAGTCTTCTGGAATGGGGCACCCACAAGATGATGGTAAGTTCTTAAATGTTGTTTCATAACTTTTCATATTGATATTTGATGTGGGATAGAGCTAAGAAAAAAGAAACCTCTAATAAATAAGAACTTTGGAAAATGGATAAAATGTTTGTTAATTCTACCTACTGATTTTGAGAGCCGATATAAAACTTATTTTCTGTGTGTGCTGAATAGATGCAAGCTGCAGGTCTTAGCAAAACACTGAAAGCTAACTACCAATTAAAAAGAATTCTGCAAGTTATCATTGCATTTTCCAGCAATAAAGTGTCTTAAATTCACAGTTGTCAGTGTTAGCTTCTTTTTATTGCAACCTAATAAGGTCAGTGCTTAGCTACTATGACTCTTCCTGCTACAAAATCATTCTCAACAATCATAGCACAAAATTATTTGTGAAGTCCCTTCATTTAATCAGCACACTCAAATAGGGTACAAAGCTCTGCAGCTATGAAAACAAGTTTTGAAACATTGTTGAAAGCAGAACACTGATGAAAACCATTGATCCTCTGTTAATAGAAAAAAAAAATCTTTATAAAGACAAGTGCAGGTAATTTATAAGGTAACTAAATAACATCCAGTACAGCACTTCTCTCAGGTGAAAAGTATTCTAATCAGGCATTGGTTTAGAATAACTCATTTTGGGTTTGTCCTGTTTCACTAATCTGGAATATGCTTCTTTGAAGTTCTGGGCATGCCTGAGTTGATTGTGAAAACTTTTGTTATATTAAGCACCACCAAGAAAACAAAACAAACAAACAAAAAAAAACCAACACAAAAAACCGCAAACAAACAAACCCCTCCAAAACAAACAAACAAACAAAAAAACCCAACAACCCCCCCCCCCCCCCCCCCAAAAAAAAAAAAAATGCAGCACACAAATTTATTGGTGCAACAGCTTCCAAAGGTGTAAATGACAGTTCTGGTTGTGAGGATGGAAAAGAAGATATTTTGTCATAAAATTGATGCTTGAGGATTTTAGCTTTAGTATTTTCCATATATTTGTATTCCTGCAATTCATTAGTGTATAACTAACTCCATATAGAGTGTTAGCTACTGCTTTCCCATTTTAGATGGACAAAACAATTCCTGTCCAGGCCTGGGAATCAAGGACATCTCACTGTCTCAGGCCCCAAGAAATGTAAACAAAAGTGAGTTGAGGAGTAGCAAACCTGGGGTAGATGACTTCATTACCTGAAGATGTAATTGGAAGATTAACCCCCAGTCTGTAAATGGACCAAACTACATGACTGGTGTAGATCCTGGGTGGGCTTTGTCTGCCCCAAATGTATACCTGAAGGCCCTTCAATAAATATAACTGCTTTTTATTTTTTTGGCCTCTGTTTTCAGATTGCCCAAAAAGGTGTCAAAATCTGTGCTAACACTTAAGGGGCTGGTGCTATCATCCCTTTTATTTTGATAAGAGCTGGTATAATTATATAAGATACTAGAATAAGTAACTGCCATGCAGAATTAATAACTCATTGTAAAATTTAAATATCTGAGATTTCTTCCTTTTTTATTTCTTGAAAAGCATCTTGACTGACAATACTCAAGAAGAAGCTGTTGGTGCATCCTCTCAGTGACAGTCTTTGCTGTTGCTCTTGTGACTAGGTTTGAAAATTGAGAATGGTGGAGTTCAGGAGACACATTGCAAAAGATCAGGTAAAAAAAAAAATATATATATATATATAACATTTATATATAATATTTGCAATTGCTCATTTGCTCATTTGCTTGCACATTTGTATTTTGTGGCTAAAGTGTCATAACTTTATGCCAGTGTTGATGGTGTATGTGCAGTGGTGGCAGGAGAAAGAACAGCCTGCGAAATGTTCATACACACATTGCAAAAGATCAGGTAAAAAATAACTATTATGTTAGTAATTGCCCATTTGCTTGCACATTTGTCTTTTGTGGCTGAAGTTTTAGAACCCCCAATGCTGGTGCTGAAGGTGTATGTGCAGTGGTGGAAGGAAAGAGAACAGCTTGTGACATTTTCATACATGCATGGCAGATGCAGCCATTAAACGTGTAAGAATCAGTGAGCACAGTGATCACAAACTTGATCCCCAGTGTTCTCCAAACCTGTTCCCCACTTCCCAGTTTAGAGATAACATTTGGGGTGGGCCTGTATTTACTCCTTAACCAGGAGAGCTCTTCCAGTGTAAGAGATACAACAGGGGATTCAGGAGGCCTTGCAGTCTTTCAAGATGATAAATGAAGGTTTGATTTTCTCTGCAGATCTGGTGCATGGTCCCTCTGTGCCTTCTCCCTGCAATTTTGAGTCTGCAGGGCAAATATGTGCAAGCCAAAGTTGTACATATGAAAGACAGCATATACAAAGCATGCTGCAGGCAGAGCTTTGAATTGAAAATCTGTGAGCTCAAGGTTGAAGCCCAGGTGTGCTGGTTGTTGTCTCAGCAGATGTAGCTCTTTTTGGTTAGGTTTATAAGTGACTATAAGTTGCTACTTCTTTAAAGGTTCCTAAGGAGTTTCTCACTCCATGGTGGCATGCTAAATACTGTGTGTTTGACTGGATAATACCCTTTTAATTCCTCTGTGGTTGCCTTTTCTTGTTTGTTTTTTGGGCTTTTTAGTTGGATTTTTTTTTTTTTTTGTTCGCACATCCTCTTTGGTGTTTCAAGAACACAGCTGGGTTCCTAGAATGAATGTGCTAGAGGATTATTCAGATAATGCAACAGAAGAAGGGAAAAAATTTTATTCTATGTTTCTTTCATCTGGCCTTAACACAGCAGCATTTTTTTCTTTGTTTTATTTTTTTTTTAAGTTTTAAAATGAAAAGCAAGTGCAAATTACAGCTAATAATTGTTTATTCTTTGGAATAAATTGCAAGGTAAAACAATAATTTGGCTGACCAAGCATTGCAACAGGCTGTCCAGAGAAGTGGTGGAGTCACCATCAGTGGATGTATTTAAAAGATGTGTAGATGTGGTGCTTATGGATGGTTTAGTGGTGAGCTTGGCAGTGCTGGGTTAATCATTGGACTATATGATCTTAGAGGTCTTTTCCAACCTTAGTGAGTCTTTGATTTCATTATTCTACTTGCACATGATGGCAACACTGAGGATTGAAGGTTTGTAATGGATTTCTTTCTTTAAGCAAACAAACTCTTATAGTCTGAACTGGACTAAAGTAGCCAAAAAGGTTATTTGAGGGGGAGGGGAGGGAGTTGAACTAGACTTCTGACCTTGTAAGAGCCACACCACTTTGGCTGAGCTTTGATACTGATTTTCAAGGGCTTTTTCCTGAATCTTCAATTTCTAAAAATTGGTCAGTCCACAAAAACAAGGATTACAGTTCTATTTTTCCCAACTTTCTGCTCTTAGTGACAAAATAACGGGGTGGATTGTTTTAAATGTAATCCCTGAGCACTTATCTTTGGCCTCCAGATAGCACAGGCTGCTGCTGAGCAAGCACCCAGCTAGGATGTGTAAACCATATTCCTTAGGAGTTCTGACAGGCTGCAGTTCAGCTCTGACCTCGTGATTAACAGGAGAATGGAAAGGGTTTGTGTGCAGGGTAAAGTTTTAATCTCCACCCAGGAGTTGCCTAAGTAAATCCTATTAGAAAGAAAAGGATCTGAGCACATGGGTTTCACATGTGATTTTGACCACATCCCTATTAAATTCTTTGTGTGAATTACGTCAAACCCCAAGGCTGGAACATTTAAAACAAAATACTGTGTCACTCTACATTTCAGAAAAAAAATTGGGTTCAGAGATTTCATTTTACTTTGAAATTGCTAAGATATAATTTTAGAAGGATCTAGGGATATTGAGGATTAATAATTCAAATCCATCTCTACTATATTTAACCTTCTTTACCACTGAATTAAAAAAAATAGTAAAATGCACTGTCACAAATTGTGGGGCAAATGAAATTGCTACCATTGGTGTGTATTTAGCCTCTAGCTAAAAGGGACTTTTTTTCTTTATTTTTTTTGGAAGGGAACAGTTAAGATGACACAAGAAATTGTACTAGTGAAAAGTCAATAAACTATCAGAGCAGTGCAGGATGCTTTCGCCTTTGTCCCAAGAGATGACTAAACTTCAAGAGTGTTTCAATTCCATAGCTAAGACCAAAAGCCTGAGTCCTCTTCTGATATCTACATATTTGCCAGATATTTTTCCCATTAGTAACAGCAGCAGTTTAATACTAGGAAACCTGCTGCATAATTACCCCATGACCTTAATTTTGAACAGTTAATTATGAAATATGGGCTTTTTTTGTTTGTTTATTTTGGGTTTTTCCCTGTATGTAGTAAAGTGTTGTTATAATGAGTTTAATTAAGCGAAAATGCATGTTGGCCTGCAATGTTACAAGAGGTTTCTGTGTGCCAATAAATCATAATTAAATGTATTTAGTGTAATTGAAGGTGTCATTCCCAATCTTGTTGCTTGTAAAAATGTTAATTGTTTCCTTAACAGGCAAGCCCTTCCGATTATAAAGAAAATGAACCAAAAGCTCAGTTTTGGTAAAAACAATGTAATGTTTACTTTACCAAGAATATCAGTGTTTTATTCAGAGCAGTTATTTAATATGGCAAAGTAAGTGGTAATATCTGGGGCATCTGGAGAGCTTTGAATGTGCTTTTTTTTTTTTGTAAAATGTTCACTGATTTGCTGGTTGCTTTTGTGAAGTGTAGTTGTGGTGAGGGCAGTGCCATCTGCTGAAACATGGAGAAGAATCCCCAAAGAAAGCTTTGTGGCTTAACTGGACAGGACAAAGCAGTTTTAATACACTAGACTACATGATAGACTTTAATAGACTACAGGAACTTTGCTCATTATGAGTTGAGAACTAGGACTCTTAGGGCTCAAATGTGTAATTTAGAAATACACAGTGAGCACCCGAGCATACGACTCTGGGATTATTCAGGTGAATAGGTGCCACACTGTTGCAGCTTCCTTCATTGAACCATTATTTGAAAAAGGAATATTTTGTTGTTGGCCGTTTGTGTGACAGTCTGTGCTCACTCCTCTGTGTTTAAATAAGGTTTTTGTATATAAAAAATGTGTGCCTGTCCTACCTGTAAATATGAAGAAGTTTTTAGGGAGAGAATCAACTTTTCTGTGTGTTTGGAGAACATGTAGCATGTTAGTGCAATGAAGGACAATAGCCCCTTCGTACCAGATTTTCATTTTCTGTGGAACTCACTATGCCATAGTTCCTTCCCCCTCACCACCACTCCTATGCACTTTTCTGAATCCCAAATGGCTTTTTGTTAAAGCCAAAAGGAGGGGCTCAGTTCTGCCTTCCTGGCAGTGTCAGCATGTCTGATGGCATTGATTTAAATTTAAACTTTGCAGACCTGTATTAACAGAGGAGAAATGCTGCATGTGCAAGTGTGCAGGGGAAAGAAAGATATGAAAGTTTGATGCTTTAACTTTTGGATTCTTTTGAGTCCTATTTACATACAAAGTAGAAGAAAGTTTTCCATGTAGAACACTGTCATTATTGAATTAAACTTGTAAAAGTAGAATTATTTTATTTATGTCTCCATTTGTGGGTCTCAGTTCCTCCAGTCTTCACAATAGACAATTCTGGGAGACAGGGATTAGAAGCAGCTGCAGGCCTTTGTGTGATCTGAAGGGCACAGTAGGAATATAAAGAATTTAAATATAATTAATTTTCTTTTCCTTTGCTCCTTTTCTCCCTGCCTTCCCCATGCCATTCCACATGGGAATCAATCGGTCATTCAGAGCCATGGACAATGACCCCCTACCTTTCACAGCTCATATCCAAAAATCCTTTGGCAAAGCAGACCTGGACTCCAGCTATCTCAGCACTGCTGGAAGTCACATTCTGCACTGCTGGACATTGGGATTCATGAATCGCAGCCTTGCACTGTACACCGAGTACCTTCAGTCATTTGTCAGAAACATTGGCTGATCACTGTCTGAGCACTGTGTACTTTCACTTTTGTTTTAATGCCTTTTCAGTTTTCACAATGAGTCTGGGGAACCTCACTGGAATGGAGTTCTTTTCTGATTAAAATGTCTTGTCTTTAGATCCAGCTTTGCAGCAGGGATGCCAGCCTGAATGGCACAGCATGGCCCGGGTACACTTCTGGTGATTGATACAACCTCACTTCCTTGATGATCATCCCGAATAAATCTCCTCAGTATTTTCAGACATGATGTAGATGTCCTTTACATCCATATAAATCTTGAGCCAGGAGAAAATTAGCCAAGTCCAGACATTGATCTTGTGAGGTAAATTGTACCTAGGCAGCAGGGGATCCATTGATAAACAATGAAGCAATGCAGATAACTTACCAGCTTACTTTTAATCAATGCAGCTTCTCACAATGTATTATTCCAGCAATGGGTCTAAATCACTGTGCACTGTAAGAGTTGTTTTCAAAACCTTTTAATCTAATTGGAAAATCTCCCTTTCTACTGGTAATAAACACTCACTAAACTGTCTGCACCTAATTGAGCTGTAGTAATTTATGTGAGCTCCCCACTGCTTTTTCTCCCTTTAATCAGACAGACTGCTTTACATCTTTAACTAATGAAACCTAAGACTTCGCCAAGAAGATTTGATCAAATGTCACTACTGAATAAATCTTCATTAACACTGACATGTCCCACAGCCTCTCCATGTCCCTTTTCATCATTAACTCAGAGCAACATCATCATAGAAAGGTGATGGCCACTACTTTATTTACATATATAATTAAGCTGTAGTCAACAATGTCACACCAAATAAGAACTTAAAAAGAAAATTTATTGTAGCTTTTTGTCAGGACATAATGATAGTAACTGCACTGAAGCATTTTTCCTAGAAAGGAGATTTCAGTCCTAGACATGTGCTAGAAATGCCACCAGCTGCCATGTACGTTCCCAAAAGCCTTTCCTGTAGTAAAGCTGTTCAGATCCGTCCTTATCCTTGATAAATAAGAATTCCTGCCCACCTAGCAGTGCTTTGCAGAGATTCTCAAGTCAGCTCAGGCAGTGAGACAGTACAACTGCTTCCCACAGGAGTAGCAGGTGGTACCTGGCACAAAACCTATGATGGTATTGCTGGATATAACATAAGCAGCACCTGTCCCCACTAAACAGAACAGTAAAAGGTGCTACTCCTATGCCTGTGTGGGAGAGAATGAGAAAATTTTCCAGAATAGGCCAGTATTGACCAGAATTAAAGCTACAGGTGAAAGAGAAGCAAACCAGTACTCCATGAGGCAAAACAAAACTGCTTTTTGGATTTTCCCTCATGGCATACATTAATTTTTTATGCATAAACAAATCAGAGGTTCCAAAGGAAATATTCAGAATACCAGCTTTAGGTATGTCAGTGTGCTCAGCATTAATTCCATATACAGAGTTGATTCTGTACTGTCTTTCACTGTAAAGTCAGGTGAATGAATGCTTTGGTAAGTCCTTGTGTTGCTCATCAAACATTTAGTAAGTGGTAAAAGACAAAAAGAAGAGTTAGGAATTGTGTGTGGGAATTGGGATGAGTGTTGGAGCATGAATTGGGAAATACATGTTGAAATGGAGTTGGGTACAGGGACCATGATGGCAAATACAGTAATTGCTAAACTGGACAAAAAAGAGCAGCTCATAGTGGTCAGTGCTAAGGTCAGATAGGCTGAAAAAGAAGAGGAATTTGACAGCAAGGTTTGTCAAAAGTCTTGTGTCTGGCAGGTAATGCAGGCAGGACAGACTGAACAGAGCCACATCTGACCTGGCTTGGCATTTTCCTTGGAAAGCTTCCTGAGCTATGGTTTTGCAAGTGCATGCATTGATTGAATTGGACCTGCTAAGCTCAGTGGGCACTTTATGTCTGCAACACCTACTGGTAATATATGTGTGTGTATATATATATGTGTGTGTGTGTGTGTATGTGCATGTGGGAGCATGTAGTGCATCTAAATCTTTCACAAACACCACGTGTGAGTATTCTGGTTCCTTCTATAATCAGCATCTTTTTAATGGCATGGAGTGACAACAATTTTGTCAAGGTGAGGAAATAGGCAGGACTAGGATGTATAAAATAAAACTTTTCTACTTATTTTTTGCACCATGTTGTGTAGACCAAAGAAAAACTTGATATTTATGACAGAGTGCATTTGGATTTTCTTTAGGCCTTAGTTTGCTGTTAACAACTTTTAAAACTATTAATCCATAAATATTTTTTTGTGAAGGTTAGTAATACTTTCCAGTATGTGTTTAACAATCATTTTCTGGCCTTCCATCTTAGACAAACCACTTAAAATAAATGTCAGTCATAGATGATTTTGGAGCATAGCTGGAGCCTCAACAAAATTTTGTTTTTCAAGGGCAGACTTTAGCTAAAGATAGCTCTGTTCCCTTGTGTTTCTGAAGGATTTATATTGGGATGCTGTAGTACTTGAAGATAAGAGGAAAATTCGTAGTAGATGATTCATATTATGTCAATTCATTAGATTCTGTATTTCTTTAATGAGACACAATATCAGTTCTGTTGCACAAAAATACTCTGACTGTGGAAGGAATGTTTTTTGAATAGTGAAGCTGAAAGTACAGTTGCTGAGTACAGTTGGAAAGATAGAAACAGGTGGGGATTTTAGGAATATCTGCTAGCCTGTGGTTACACTGTATATGACACGTGTGTCATGGATATTTCAGAAGGGCTTGGTATCTATAATACAAATTCTAAAACCGTATGATTTTAATAAGGAAATAATTTTGTTGCCGATATGCAGTGTCTTGGTGTTATATTTTAGCCTAATATGCAGGATCTCTCATTGGTTAATGTTTCATGTTGGCAGTAAAGGCTATGGGTGAATCTCATCATCAGTACTCAGAAGGAATAGTTACATGATCTGTCAAAGAAAAAAAAAGTTGCTTCCAGAACTGCTGAGCTCTTCTGTAGCATCTGTAGAAATCCTAAAGCCTTGGAAGGCCCATGAGTGAAAAAATCCATGGTATAGATACACACATGCTTCTTGTATGCAAGTGTCTATCAGAGAGGACACACATCTTGGGGGAATAACTCATGTTTTAGCCCTGTGTTACACCTGTTCTGCTTTAAGAAATGATATGTTGTTGCCTTAGGATACCTCATATACATAGGTCATACATCCATAAAAAACATGTTTATGTATTTTCTGAGAAACAGACATCACTGGATTTTATTCATACATAATTTATTTTTCTGGGCTATCAGCATATCCAGCACATCCAATAAAAGTGTATGTGATCCATTTGGACCAATTGCCCGCCAGGCTCTGCACTCTCTGTTTTTTTACTGCTTTAGCCTAGTGTATGTGAAAACCTGCTCAACTTGGGTATGCACACAAACAGAAACTGCAGATAGGAGCATGTCTTATAGCTTTTCTTGTGCTACTGGAAACCTGAAACTTGTAGGTCAATGACACTGTTTTATTTCTTTTCCAATGATGGAAGAGGGAAAAAGATGAACTACAAGATGATCAAAAAGCATTTTTCCACTGCTGCTCCTTGATATAGTATTCTCTGTAATATAAATGCTGTAATAAATCATACTTTCTGTTTGTTCCATGTCTTCGGGTCAGTGTTCAGCACACTCAGTGGAACCGACAGTTTTTTTCTTGTTCCAATGAAAGCCTGTGAATATGCTCCAGCCAGCTTATCTGATTGTTTGTTCTGCTCAGCTAAGCAAACCATGCAAGTGTGCCTAAACTAAATTACCTGCTTCAAGTCTATACTGGTGTCATTCCAGTAAAGACTCTTCCTTGTGTTTCCTTTTATTCCTTTTCTTGTGTCTTTTTCCCAGTCATTGTTCATTAAAAGCCATTGAAAACAAAAATAGTCATAAAAAGACATACAGCTGCTTCTAGAAAGCATCTCTGATCAAAATTCCCAAATATTTTAAATTCGAGGAATTATGTTTCCTTGCCTAAAGTGAATTTATTTAAACAGGCATCAAATTAATAGAATGAAAGGATTACTAATTTCCGACATAGAAATCTGTCAGATTTTTTTCTAGTTTTATGTAGCTGGGCATGAGATGTTAACAAAGTTACAGTTTTCTACAAGACCAATTGTGGCAAAAAGTTGACTACCTTAATTAGGCTTAAACCTCTATCGCCAGAAATAAAGTGTGGGCACATTTCTTGGAAATAAGAGCTGAATGATAGGACTGGGCAAGTTGGAAAGAAGAAGCAGCAAATTTCAAAAAGCATTATATGGCTTGTAAGGACTTAAAATACATTTTTCTTTGGAGTTTTTGAACCTAGGCTATATCTTTTTGGGGAGTGAATATGTGAAGGGATTCCTAACATGACTGTGAGATTGAGGGCTCAAAGAGCTTCAGCTGAGCTGTCATCAGAGAGCCCTCTTGAACACCAGGGCTTAGAAAGAAGTATTCTGAAAAGTATGAATGAACAATTCTCTTTGATAAGGCATACCATCCACCCAACAACGTACAGGTAGCTGAACAAAAATTGGAAGAATGTTTTTGCCACTTTTTATACACATTCATTTTTCCTATTGTTACATCATGCTCTCAGCTCAACATTTTTTACTTTGCTTTCCATGATGGTCTGAAAAAAAAGGAAACTCAGTTTAAAAGAATTCAAGATTGTGAGATTGCTGTTTCCCCAGGCAAAACAGTGTCATTTGGTTAAGAGACTTCCTTGCTAGTGAATATCTAAAACAAATTTTGCTGAATTAGGGATCAGTGTTATTTAATAACTTCTCTGAATTGCAAAAAATGCTAGTGAAATCTGTAGATGAGGTGGTGCCTGCCTGGAGTCATTGATGTGTCGGTCTAATTAGAAAGAAATATTAATCCCATTTCATGAAATTGTCATTTCTCAAGAAAAAATACAGGTACATGTGCATAGTCTGCATCTAAACAACTTGTGGTTTAACCCCAGCAGGCAACTGAGTATCAAACACTCACTCACTACCCCTCAACCACCCTCCTGCCTCCCTCCCCCTTCTCTGGGGAGGAGAATTAGGAAAAGGTAAAACCCATGGGTTGAGGTAAGAACAGTTTAATAATTGAAATAAATTAAAATAAAGCAATAATAATATAAAACAGAGATTAATAAAACACAAGAAAAACAAGTGATGCACAATGCAATTACTCACCCCACTCTGAATGATGCCCAGCCTGTCCCTGAGCAGCCATCAGCAACTCCCAGCCAGCTCCCCACAGTTTACATACTGAGCATGATTTCCTATGATATGGAATATCCCTTGGGCCAGTTTGGCTCTGCTGTCCTGGCCATGCTCTCTCCCAGCTCCCTGTGCACCTCCTCACTGCCAGAGCAACAGAAACTGAAAAATCCTCGATTTAGAGTAAACACTACTAAAGCAACAGCTAAAATATTTCTGTGATCATTATTATGCTCATGCTAAACCTAAACCACAACACTGTACCAGGTACTAGGAATAAAATGAGCTCTATCCCAGCTGAAACCAGGACACAACTGCATGAAGGTAATTTGTTTCTTCATTTTTTTAATGAAAAATGTCACAATTTCTAGAATTGCAGGATTACTTCTTTTACATGGGAGTAGAATGAAAGATGAACTCAGTAACGTTATCATGTCTCAAATTTGAAGCCAAATTCACAACCTTAATATCTATCAAAAATACTTCCCTGTCCAAAGTAAATTTTTAGTAGGACTTCAGAAAAAATGTAACGCTTGTATTAAACAATGTTATGCTGGTCTGTTTTACAAAAACAGTGATAATATTCAAAATTTTTCGTACTCATAAGCTCTCATGGACAATGTTTGCTTTGTTATAAGGCAGAGAGAGTAATTAACTGGTAATCTTGGATCCAAGTCTGAACTGATTTGAAGAGGTTGGTCATACCAGCTGGGGAAATGGTTTGGTATAATATTGAGACAGATATTTCTTGTGAACATCTAAACCTGGATAACAAATTATTTGTATTGTGCTTTGAGATCCATTTGAAGTAAGACAAACGCATCGTAATCAGTAGAACATTCAACATAAATTTTTATATAGTACAATTTGCATGGTTGAGTGACCTCTGAAAAAGTTAGGAAGTTGGTCTTAGTTCAAAGGTATCAAAGCCTAACCACATTTTATAAGCTTTTTCCTAAATAAGCTCTATCTTTTAATAATGTCAAATGTTCTCAGATAATAGGCTTTTTCAGAATATTTTTGGTAACTGTAGTTCATAGTTGGACAGATGATTAACTGGTTTCCTTTCCCACTGTTTTGGCATTTCTTTTTTATTACCTAATCCAATGTCTACTGTAATTTATGGATTCCTGCCCTTCAGAATAATAAGTTTTGTTCTGAGATTCTCATGAAGGATGAAATCATGAAGTCTTTTCTTTTAAGGACTTTTAAAAATTTTGAATAAAAAATTTCAACAGCTAGAACCACTAATGTCTTAGAGCTTTGTATTATTTTAGGATGCTGTGATTTATACTTACTGTCTTATCCCTTGTTGTTAAACTTCTGCAAGGAAGACACTTGTCATAGTGAATTTAATATTTTTTATTAGAATAAGAAGAAATCTCTTTTCATGTTGCTTTCCTTAGTAAAGTGTATATTATGCCCAAAACAAAGTCATTAAGCTCAGAGTGAAAAATATGAGTAACTGTTTCACATGTTTCACACGAATGTAATTACAGAGGGTAATAGGACATCTCCGTGCAAAATCTAACTTTTTAAAATCAATCTTTCTTTTTTTCTCTTGAATCAATTAACTGGGAAAAAAATATTTATTGTACCATTTTACAACAAAACTTATAAATATTATTTGACATCCAAAATGAATTTTTGTTTCTATTTTGAAGCTGATTGATTTGCTTGTAATGTGGTTTTGTCCCTACTGTATCATGCTCATACACTTCTGCTGCTGAAAACTCACCTGTAAATAACTAAGCATTAGCAATATCTTTCAGCAGGAGAAAGAAACCCAGCTTCCAGCTTTTCTGTGGGATAACAACACTTCAGAACATGTCGGTCCATAGCCGAGGTTTGTTTTCTAAGGAAACTTCATCTGCATAGGTAAATATGAAATCAAAATTTAAATGGAGGGAAAGATTGAACGAAAGATAGAGTGGTGCTATGATTGACAGATATAAAGGCATTTTCATTTGGAAAATCATTGATGTTCCATTTGCCAGAAAAAAAAAAAAAAAATCATAATAAGCTGGAAATTGGCAGGTGAGCCAGTGTGAGAGGTAGCACCTCTCTCTTGCAGTGAGAGTGGCACAGTCCATGAAAAGGGTGAGATACTGACTGCATAAATAAGGCATTTTCTGTCCTCGGTTTTTAGGTGAAGGCTCAAGGTGCAATATGTCTCAAATACCTTTATATATCTAAATAATAAACATCCTCCCCCTAGTTAATTGCCTTTGTGGTCAATGAGCAGAAATGGGCGCTTCCAGCCAAGGGTTTACTGGACAGATTATCCTTGAATGAGACTAATCATGCCTCAGATGTGCCTCTCCAAGTGTCAAAATTTTCCTGAGATGAATCTTGCCCAAAGGCCTTCTGTGAAATATAATTCAGTCATGTTCAAGTCAGAGCTGGGCTGATAGAAAAGTTCTCCAGCCTAAGTGAGCCTCTAAGGCTACTACTGAATGAAGACCATTGGGCCTGCATGATCATAACCTCTGCGAGGTGCCAGAGCTTGAGATTCTGTGCCAAAAATTCCTGTCTGCTTTTTTATAAAGTGTGGAAGAAAATCAGTGTCTTTTGTATCTACAAGTCAAGACTGGCCATACTTGTGGATATTGATATCCTCTGTATATAGGTATACGTTAAAAGAAGAAAACTTAGTATGAAAGTGAATCATATGTATCATAAAATTATATATGAGAACATAAATATAAAAATGAAAAATTTTACTAGGTAAGTGCAAGGCTTCAATTTTTATGCTCCCACATTATATATCATTCCAATTCTATCCAATTGTTCGTTCCTGAAACTTGGTTAAAGTGTTATATTTAAACATTTGTGGACTAGTTTTCATACAAATATATAATTATATGTGACTTAAGGGCAGATTGTGGGAAAACTTAATTATTGCCCTGGAAGTAAAAGGTCATACAATATATATATTTGCTGGCATCATCAACACATGAATTTGATAAAAAGTGGTGCAATAATATTTTGTGAAAATCACAGAATCCCCTAAAGCTAAATGTCAGTGATCTGCTCTTTGTCAATTGCAAGAATTTGCAATCAGTTATAATATTTTCCCCCAGGTCTCTGTGTGTCAATTTTGTTTCAGTTCCTGGGGATACCTAGGTGTCACAAAGGGATAGATCTGTATTAGTATTTGCAAACTTCCCAAAGTATGGTAGTGCTTGGGAATTCTTTTCCCCTACATAACAGGTAACTGAGTTGTAAAACAAGGAGTGAAGGTGACATTTTTGTTCCATATGAATTCCCACAGCAAGTAAGCATAATGGATTCCGATCCACAGCTCAGATTAATAAAATGACAGCATGGGAAATGTACTGGCTGATCCTCCCAGCCTTCTGACTTGTTTTCTTTTTCCTCAGGGTTTTATATTTCTTCATAATGATTGCTTTCTCTTTAGTTACTCAGGCCATCAACGCTTACCTAGATATCTTACCTACATGTTAATGCAGTAACAACAGTTCTACATATTCTTACAGTAAATGTGAGTTCGGCAGTGGATCTTAACAGAACTGGGCCCTGGATATGGAGTAGCTAAACAGAACAAGATTGAGCAAATCCCACATTACAGCCAATGCTGAAGAAGATGCCATAATGCAGAAAAGAGCACGGCAGTCATATAAGGAAGTCTTCTGTGGGGGCTCAGATTATTATGATTTGGTTGAGTGGTCTCTTCTGGACAAACTGGCAAAGAGGAAACCATACGTTGGACATGGACATGATCATATAATATTTTGAAATGTTGAACAATTTTCAGCTGATCAATTTTTATCTCTAACTGAATTAATGTCATAAAGTACATCCAGACAGTTATCATTCCCTTGCTACATTTTTCCCCCAACTTCAGCCTCAAGATATCCTCAACTGCTGATCCTGTTTTTGCATTAGGGCCTGAAATACTGAACTGTATCTCTCAGATAAAATAGCAATCCTCTGTCATTTACCAGCTTGGGAGGTCTCCTGGCCAGACTTGCACAGATTGCTCTTCATGCCTGGGCTTTGAGTGTGTCTCCTGCAGGAAAGGCAGCAGGGCACCCTTGGCACAGCTTCACTTGGCTACTCTGAAGAAATGCTCTTACTGACAGTGTGTGATGTGAATCAGAAACACACTGTCCTACACAAGGACTGGCATGGATGGCCACCATTTCACTGATCCTGTGCTCTAATCATCCCACTGCATCCTTTCTTTTTACTCTACCATGGTTTCTTGTTCCTTAGTGCCAGAGGATGGGCCAGCCACCCCCAATCATAGGTTTGCCTCCTTGCCAGGAATCTGTAGGCACATGAGCATGGCAGTCTTCTGGCATCTTAAGACACAGCGGCACACATGCAGTCATCATCTTCTTTATCATTATCTTCCTTATCTTTATCAAAGTGTTCACTGCCATTATCACAACCTCCCTGAAATTTGCCCTCTCTTGGCATTTCCCCTCTCTGTTCATGACTCCCTGCCACCAGTCATTTGTGCTGTCACAGCATGAGCCTAAACCTTGACATCTTTGTTATTACAGATGATAACTAGCAACAGCACCAGCTGCAGAAAGCTATAGCTCCTTCACTGCTTTTGGATTCACTGCTCTGGAATCAACAGGAAACAAGTTTTCCTCTTCAGGAAAAATGTGCAGCTGCATTCTTACTTGTGGGGCTATTGCCAGGCTCCAGTCTGTGCTGCCTCTAAGTGCACTTTGCTCACAAGTGGCTCAGGAGGTTGGTGCACACAAGCACAGAGATGAGAGGCACATGATCCTTGCAGTACAAATACACAAATGCCATTCCAGTGGTAGTGTGGAGAGGCTTCTGAAGTTTCATCCAAGCTGCTGCTGACCACAGAAGGCTGGTCCATAAACATTGCTGCCAAGGAGCTGCCTAGAAATACCATTGCAGCCCGATGTCACATCGTGCTGGGTAAGTGGATGGCGAGATGCAGTGCACTACAGCATGTGGCTTAAACATCATGTCCCATGTGAGTATGTAAACTTGCTTCATTTGCAACTAAATGGTAACCTAGCATTGCTCATGTCCTGTGTTAATCACAGAATAATAGAAACATATAATTATCAGGGTTGGACAAGGCCTCCAAGGTCATCAAGTCCAACCTTTGAGTGAACACCACCATGTCAACTAAAGCATGGCACTAAGTGCCGCATCCAAGTCTTTCTTAAACACATCCAGGGATGGTAACTCCACTACCTCCCTGGGCAGCCTTTTCCAGTGCTTAACTACCCTTTCAGTGAAAAAAATTCTTCCTGATGTCAAACCTGAATTTTCTCTTGGTGCAGCTTTAGATTATGTCTGCTTGTCATGTCTTTAACTACCTGGAAAAAGAGGCCGATCCCCATCTTGCTACAATGCACCTTCCTTTTTTTACTTTGCTATCAAATCTGTGTGATACTTTTGATTATCTAAAGGGGATCTTATTGAACTTTATAGAATTAATGGGTGGAATCCTGAGCTACTGTAAATTTGGATCATTCAGCTGAAGTGAAAAATCTACTTTGCTTATCTGCATCTGATCTAAACCATTTTAAGACACTGTATTTCCTTTGGAGGAGAACACATAGCACTTACCAGACTTATGAATGACCTCTTCATGTAAGGATACTTTAAAGAGATATTATAAGAAAGCAAGGCACTGTTCTTATTCCTTGTAATTATATTTTTTTTAAGTGTGGAATCTCAGGAATGGTGAAATTTTGCTATGACAGATACATACATGAAAGCGTGATTGCTTAATGCACACTGCCACGAAGGAATTCCTCCTGTTACAGCAGATTATGGTGGTGTGAGTGTAATGAGGGGATGACTGATGTAGAAGAGGAATGGATATTTCTTGGCCAGTAAGCTTTGGTTCTTTTAAAAATTTGTCAGCTGGGTTGACTTTTTGGTGAGTAATGGCTTCAGTGCCTTGGCTGTCTTCCTAAAACCATTCAGCAGGCATCCCTGGGAAGTGCCTCTTTAATCCAAGTCTTTTCTTTTCATCTACAAACTGCCTCGGGATAAGTCTCAGTTGGTTGTGGTTTGGGGGCCCTGGTAAAAGTGTTCAGTGTAGGGAGGCATTGTGCAAGACAGATGGCTCTTATTACAGATCTTTGCATTACAAATCGAGGGTAACCAATCACCTGACAGGGGGTCTTGCTCTTGCTTTCTCCTTCCACGCAGGTGTCCTTCATATGAAGGTGGGATTTTGGGCTCTTTCCACAGCCAAAAGCACAGAAAAGTTACAGGAAATGAGTTGCCCATTTGAAGTGTCTGTGATACTGTCTGACTCTGGTTATGAGCACAGGATAGTAGCTTATCCTGAAGGAGTTTAAAGGAAAGTGAAGCAGAGAAAGCCTCTAAGAGAACAAAAAATCCACATCTCTCCATCCATGCTGAGTTTGATCAATTCTTGACAGTAATTTAACCAAGAGAAGAGATGTTACCTGTACTTTCTAACAAAGAGAGAGGTTTTATCACACTATACTGTATTTTTGGGCAATTACATTTTATCCCAATTCCACAAGAGGGGTTTTATGTGAAGATATGTGGAATGCTGTTTAGCAAACACCATTCCTATGGATAGCAGTACTTAGCAAACAATTAATCATCTTTTAGAGTCTGTTTTACTCCATTTTATTGCATCTCCTTTTTTTTTTTTATGACTGGATATTTGGTTAAAGAGACAAGATTCAGGTTTGGAGTCAATGTGTCATGGTTCAGCTCATGACTGTGGAACTGCAACATGAAATGTTGCTGATATCCTCAAAATCAGTATATCCCTCGGATAAAACAGCTTTCCAGATTTTGATCTAGTTGGACACAGTCTCAGTATCTCTCCGTCTCTTCTAGCTGGTACTGATCACGGCACATTTAGCCCCAGCAGATGGGAAATATGCTCACCACTTGTGGTTGATGCATGGTTATAAAACATTATGGAGAAAAGCTAGGAGGCATAATGATAAAAGACCAAATTGGCTTTCGGTCCTGTTTTCCTTTTTTCTGCATGAACAAAGCGCATGGAATGACTTTTGAAGCAACATGTGGCTGTTGCCAGGTATGTCTTACGGCTCAGGTGACACATTGGGAGCTGCCATAATGCATATATACTCTATATTATGTAGCTTTTGGTTTTTTTGTGAACATTTTTGACACTCGTTTGTATGCAAGTTCAAACCAGGACACCAGCTCTGGCCCTTACACCTTTAAAATATCTCAGAGCTGCATTGAAGTGTTACTTATTGGGCATGTCTGTATGTGGTAATTGTGCCTGCATCAGAAGATATCAAGTTCTCTCCTTTACACTATTAATTTTAAACCCTAGGCAATATATGCAAAAGTGTAAGCTTTAGAAAGTCATTCTCCTGTTTTGCCAGTCCCCTAATTACTTCAACCTGCAGTAAAATGTCAGTCTACCTAATTATGTGGTTACTCCTCTCCTGGGTCCAATGCAGCCTGCAGGTGTGCACAGTAACGTGGATAGCAGGACCGACTGACCTAGCACCTTCCAGTTATTACACTGGCCTTTTGCAAAGCTGGCCAAAGCTCTCGTGTCTTCAAGACACTGCTATTAATTTGAGCTTCATCAGACAAGGCTAGATCTGAAACTTTAGCAGAGCACAGGGAATTGTGAGAGTAAGGCTGAAGAATCTTACCTAGACCTAGAATGTGTCCAATTAACTAGGTAAATCTTAAGCTTTTTGGGCTTTTCCAAAATATCCTGGCAATCTGCCTCTGAATTATCTCTTTTAATTAATTCTGTGGATCCAATGCATGACAGAGAACATACTGCTTTGTTACTTCTGTAAGGAGTCTTGTAGTATAATTGGCTATTATTCTCTTGTTCTTTTAGACTTTTCTTTAAGAAACAAACTAACAACAAAAAGTGCTGCTAGAACAACAGCATTACACTGCCACTATTTACTGCCTCTCAGTGATAGAGAAGCTGTATTTAAACCACCTAAAACTGCTAAAAATGCATCAGCCTAAGCCTGTCCAGATTAGGTTTGAGATGCAGCCCTCTCCACTGAATCAAATGAATAGGGAAGTGATGTTTCCAAATATCTCTCCAGTTTTATATTTGGCCAGTGAATTCCTTGGTGGCCCTATTCTGTATGGGAGGAGGTGTACTGTGTAGGTCCAATACCTGATACATACCTCCTGTACTAACAAAAATCAGTTTGCATGCTGAAGAGCCTAGGGGGAGTGAACACAGCTCGAGCCCATTGAGTTGTTGAGGATTCAAAAGTTAAACTTGAAAGGATGGGAAAAATATCCATGCACTTCCTGATTTTGACCAGAAGAGGAAGTACCATCATGTGAAATACCATTCCTAAAACAGTTTTCAGCTGACTGAGAGTACAATACAGATTATTGTGCAACTCTACATCCCCAAAATTTAGCGAAGCTTTGTGTAGAAAGCTTTTCTAGCCTCCAAAGTGGTGATAATTTATTATGTAAATTATTACATAGATACAAACTGAAAAAGAAAAGACCACAAACTAATAGTTGAAGGAGATGATGAAAGCTAATAATTTTGTGTTCTTTGCAAAATCTTTTGTTGTGGGAGCCTGATCAGTTCAAGTAAGCATGCTTAATATTTAATATTTCAATTTAAAGAATCAGGGAATCGGGTGTCCAGAACACAGAGAACGTCTGTATGATTTTTTGATCCCTATAGAGACTTCTGAAATTCTCAGTCCCAATCAGATAATTGATCTATAACACATTACTCTTCCAGACTGCATCCAAAATATTTTGTTTTGTCTAAAAAATGCTACAATCCCTAGATTTTTAAACATAACATCATAACACTCAGATTTTTTTTTAATTGAAGAAATGATAATTTAAAGGATTTTTTTTATTACCAAGTCAACATTTGATCAAATGGAGATTTTAGGGGTCTTTTTCACATATTTTGTTGTAGTCTCCCATCCAATTTTCTGATCAGCCCTACTTATTTTGGAAAGGAAAAGAATATGGGAAAACTATGAACATAAAATCAGAGCCTTTCTGGGTATTAGTATTTCTTGTCTTGTATTGATAGTGCATCATGCAGCAGCATAATACTAGAAATTTTATAATAGGGTAATGTTTTGGGCAACTCTGGGCAGAGATGTTTTATAAGAGGTGAATCCCATATGACAAGGGTAACCATTTCACTTTAAGCATTTTTGGTGCATTTGAAATGAATAGCTACTTACTTAGGGAAAGGAGCAATACATTATTTATTCTCTAACATGATACCAGTGCCTGTGCAGTGAAAACCTCCAACCAAAGTGACAAGGGGAGTAGGAACTGTGGGCTGGGCATAGGCTAAGAGCATCATATTCATTACAAATTTAGATGGTAAGATAACACCTTCCCAATGAGAAAAGCTGCTGGAAAACCCTGGCCTTTATTAATGGGCCTCATGAGTCAATCTGCAGCAATGATGTATCATCCTCATTTAAGGAAATGATGTGCTGTGAAAATGCATAATTTTAAAGAGCAAGAGAGGGATTGAAGCAAGTACACACCATAAGGGAGCTCAAATCTCTCATGATGTATGCTGATTTTTGGGTGGTCCCCATTTGCACGGCTGTTTAAGCAAGCACTCTAAATGGAAATGCACTTGACATTTTTGTGACTAGCTGTAATCAAACAGCATTAGAATTCAGCTGATCTCACAGAAGACGATTAAACAAATTTCTTGTTTGTTCCCAGTTTTTTCTAATGGGAAAATGGAGGGAAAAGACAAGCTGATGAAAATTATCCCAGATAGAAAATGGTGTCTTAAAAGGAGCTTGGAGAGAAATGAAGACTTCCTGCCCCTTTTCCTAAAGCAAGAATCCCATCACTCCATTATGCCCATAACCAGGGGAGCCAGCATTCCCTTATGACTGTCAGGCACTGACAGAATGAACATTCAGTGAAAGGCCTCAGGATTTAGCCTTACACTGACACTGTTGGGTGCTAAAGGAGGGAAAAGTAACCCCTCTGGTTTTCAGAGCAGTTTTGTGCACACTTTTCACATAGAATAAACTCTGCTACCTGGTAGCCCAGCTGCTTGCTCTCTCAGACTAGAATATTTGAAGCAGTGTGTCTTTCAGCATCTGTGAAACTTGTTACTGCAACATGAATAAATTTTATATCAAGTTCAGCATCCAGTATAAAACACCAACTGGTCTTCATAAGCCTCTGGACTTTCTTAAAAACCTGGTCTTGGGCTAGAGCAGTGTTTGGGTGTCTTGTACAGTACTTTGGGAGATCAGTTTAGTTTTCTGGGCATTCATTTACTTCAGTGAGTGTTTTTTTGCTGTGGCTGATACCACTGGGATACCAGAAGATGAATGTCATCCTTGTTACACTGGGAAAGCAGTTTGACAGAAGGAGGTTTTGCAGGGTTTTCTGAAGGCAGAGTTGATGTGCAGCAGGTCTCCTCTGGGGCTGTGGCTGTAGCATTCCTGCAGCTGGCAACGCTTGGCTCCCTGCTCCACTGTCACTGCAGCATGGCCATGGGCCTTGTCCCAGAGGGTGGCAGCTATGCTGGCAGCTCATAGGGCAAAATTCGGTCCACAGCTTATAGAGACAGGCCTGGTCACTCTCATGATGTATAGGATCAAAACTTATTTCCAAATGGGTTGATGCTGGGATCTGCATTTGTGTGTGTGTGTGTCTGGGGAGTTGGAGCAGGACTTTGACATGTGCACAGACCTCAAACTCCAGAGAAGCTGCCCACGGGCAATGGAAAATATCAGTGGTAGTGGGGCAGCAGTGCTGCCCATGTGGGCCTCTGTCAGCATCTCCCTTGCTCTGTTTCAGCTAGAAATGCCTGAAAAATCACTTTTCTCTGGCTGAACACCTAAGGTGGTTAATCACAAAGACCATGGTGATTAATCACAAAGACCATTCAAGAGTGAGAAATGAGTCTTTTACCTGCTGTCTCCAGAGCAGGACTCTTACAGACCTCTAGGAGATCTTTGAGGTAAGTAAATAAATCCCTGCCCCTGCCAAACACTCACACAGAAAGACAAGGGCTCTGTGACCAGGTAGATGGGTAGTTGGCACAGCTGATTTCAGTGATTGCAGTGAGGGGAAGTGTTTTGGGAGCATAGCACTATGAGCTACAGCCAGGAAGCTTCTTCTCACAAATATGGTGAAGCAACTTTTTAGCTGGTCAGAGATCTGCCAAGACTAGTATTTGTCAAGATTAATTCTAGTAAGTGCTAGACAAAACCAGTTTCCTCTTACAAACCAGATACCTTCATAGGAGACAGGCTCTCTGCCCCTCAGGCACAGAGTCAGGTTGCTGCCTTGGCTGGGGGACTGTGCCTGGGGAGGTGAGGCATTGTGGGGTTGGAACTGGAAGCTGAAGGTGAGGAGCAGCAGTCCTACAAAGCACAAGCTCCTGCTTAGATCTGTGCCAGGCTGTTCCAGCTCAAGGAAAGCTCAGAGGCAGGAGATCGTGCCTTCCTCAAAGGCAAGTAAGTCACTGTCAGTCAGATGCCCTGCGGTGGTTTGCTGGGGTTACTGCTCTGAGGAACCACAGAGTTCCTTGAAGGACTGAGTGAAAGCTATTTATTCCTGCCATAGATTCAGTTATACCTTTCTGAAGAACATTTGTATAACTATCCTAAATTCTTCTTTTAAATTATATTTCTGCCTACTATCCTATTACCAGCACTGATTACTCCATCAAATCCTGCTATTCAGTTGCCACCTCCAGTTGTTGGGACTAGTTTGGTTTCTAACAGTTTTGTCCAGTTCACAGAAAAATATGGTGTACTTTTATTTCCTTTTTTCAGCCAGCATTGCATTTTCTTTTTGCTGTTCTTCAAAGATAAATGAATATCTTATGGTAAATTATGAAAAGTCTATTATTCACCTCAGCTCCCAGAACAGCTCCAGGAATGTCACTCTGTTCTCTCAGGATAGATATTATGTAGCAGTAATTGTTTGTATTTATATTTATATAGCACTTGTCATCCCCAAAACTCTAAGCATTCAGCAAGCTTCCAATAATTTTGTATGTATTCATTGCAGCTCTAGAATTTATTTGGGAAGATCTTTGTCAGAAGTTCCACTGAAATTAACTGAGTGTTGCATGATCACAAGAGTCAGTTCAGATTACAGTTTTGGGGCCCTGACATCCAAATGTATATATGTCCCATGTGAAGACAGTGCTGAATATCTCATCACAATTCATGTTACTTTTGGGGAAACTGAATTCTAAATGTTCATGGAGTGAATCTCCACTTACACAGTATCTTTACAGGTACCAGGACCAGAATTTTTCATCTTTACTCTTCAGACAGTTGCTTCAGCTACTTAACTCCTTTGTGCTTTATTTGGGTAAGGCATTTAGAAAAACATGCATTTACTTAATCTGATGTCTGTATGTTGTCCATGTTTGAAGGATCAAATCCTAGTGTCCTTCTTCACTATTCTTCTGATGGGACTGCACAGGTCTTCTGAAATTTGTTTGGACTGAATGAAGGTCTGTGATGGCAGATGGTGGTTCTTTGTGGCTGTTAGTAAAAAAAAAAACTTTCCTTCTCAAAAATTAGAAGTTCATCAGGCAATTACATGGCTGGGCAAGTTTGTGTTATATCCTCAGCAGAAAACAATCCTTCCATTGAAGCTGTTCAAGTCCAGACTGTGTGAACTCTGTGTTGATTAAAGCAGATCTGATGGAGAAGCTTGCAGTGTATGCAATACAGATTTTGACTTGTCTGACTTCATTTTGTAAAGGAACCAACTGCTAAATGAAGTTGACATGAAAGAAAATGAGTGTGTGTCTTATATGAAAAGTTTTAGCATAGACAGATATCATTTCCATATTTCCAGATCCTCAGTAATCATATTTTTGTTGAGTATGATTGGTTTGAAGTTGATGTATTGGAAAAATGCATTTAAGATAATATTTGGAAAAATTACACGTCAATTTTGACTGATCCATATTTCTCTGGTCTATTTAGTCCTATTACTGCCCTGAGAAGAGGTGAGAAGGTTTCTTTATTTTGTCTTCTATTTTTTTATACTTCCTGTGTTTAATCATATTATTTGTCCTTACCTGCTCTGCACTTCTCTCTTTTTCATTACAAAACTATTGTTTCTAAAGTTTTTTTTAATGAAAAATCTAGTTTCCTGTTGAAGAAGTGCCATTTGATATAACATCCAACATAGAACAGAACAACTTCCTCAGTAACAGTCCCTTTTTGGTTATGATAGAGGTGGGTAACTAGGCTGTACACTGTAATGTGCAGTCTCTATTCTGCATTTCAGTATCTGCTCTTTGCAATCTCTGTGAAGAAACCAGTAGTGAACATATCTTCTTCATCGATGAAGAAGTTGATAGTTGAAGTTCTTAGTTCAATCTGTGACCTGTCCTGGTTTACTCTTTTCCTTTTCTTTTTTTTTTCTGTGATTTTATGCAGAAGAATACATGAACTCTTACCAATAAAACTTTTGTTCCAAGATAGGTGGTTGTCCCTCAAAGTGGTGCAGTTACTACAGCACCGTGTACTTCCTTTGCTTTTGAGGTTCAGGGTATGCATTACTATCAGAAGACCTGAGTTGCTTTGGCAAACAGTCACGGAGGCTAGAGATTTTGAGAGATAAATGTTACCATGCCTTGCAGAAGCTGTGTTTGTATTGCTTAGTGTGCCATGGAAGATTTGAGTTCCCTTGATGAGAGAGGGCTGAGCTCCCTTTGACAGGAGGCAGCGGGATGGTAACATCCATTTGGGAAGTTACCACAAAGAAACTGAGGCAAAGCAAATTCTTTCCATGTAGTGCTATTTTGCATATCAAAGCTTTCTAAAATACTGCAAAAAGAACAGTCCTAGGCAATTATGACAGCTGTTAGAGCAGCCTCCCCTATGAAACATCTTTAGAACTGAAAATAGATTAAAACTTTTCTTCCAAAATTCATTGTTCAGTTCTTCTCCAAAGTGAATGACTACTTTTCCTAATTAAACCCCTGTTCTTCTATGTAGACATGCAAAATTTTTCCTCCCTTGTGGGTTGGAAATTTCAAGGAAGTATGGCTTTGTTTAAGTGTGGAACAAAACCCCAGTTTACATGCTTCATTGCAAAATGCATTTTCACGGCATTTGCATCCTAAATTAATCTGCATATCTGAAAACACACTTGACAGAGTTCTCCATAACTCCTTTGTGTTGTTTTTCACTGAGTCTCAACTAAGGCTAGATACAACAGTAGTAAAATCTTTTGGTGTGAGCATTTTCTGGCCTCTTTACTCAAAGCTCACTGCAGCACTCTCCCTTTTGGTAGCCCTGGTAATTTTGCCTCCAGTGCTTTACTGAAGATGCAACTGCAATTTTTTTTCAGCAAGGTTTCTTGAACTTGAATGGCACCTATCAGAGTTTTGAGAAATTTAATGATGATAAAAGTAAACAATAAATATGCTGCCTTTGAAGTTCCTCTGAAGAGAGAAGGATGTACTTGGCTGCCTACTGGGGATACCTGAGGGGAGAAGAAGAAGCAAATAAAATGGTTTTCAAAACCCGTGTGCTACACCTGTACACACATAGAATCCTGAAGGGATTGGTAATCCTCATGGATGAGTAGTTGTGCTGCATTATGCCTTTCATTTAGTGCGTTGTGAAAAACATGAGCTGATAATTTTCAGGTGGGAACTCCATGGCTGTGCAAAGTCACTGCACAGGATAAGGTACACATGACCAGAGGGTGCTGGAAAACTCAGCAGTCCGTCCAGTTGTTTAAATTGCTGATGCTCTAAAAAAGCTGGTGGCATTAGCCTACTTGCCACACGCTGGAAAAATGACTATAAAACCTTTGTCCTTGAGATTTCTTCTTGACACCTGGCATAATTATGTACTAACTGGAAGCTGATGTTATTCAATTGTTTAGACACAAGGAATAGTGAAACACTGTACTGAAGATTTGTTTCTCTAGTGGCTGAGGATTTTGGTGAGGATGATAGGAAAATACGTCCTGCTTTTGATCCTGTGGAACCCACTATGAAAGGGTGGGTGTTGAACACCCAGGTGTCCTTTCTGAACCTCTTCTGTATGCTAGAGTTCTTTCCATGAAAAAGGGGGTTGCAAGGGGTCAAGATGAATGCAATTACCTTCCCTGTATGAGGAGCAGCAAATGTTACAAAGGTCATAAGCCTCCTGTGAAGCAGTTTTTGTGGTGTCATCACACTCCATTGAAGGACCCCAAAAAGGGACTCTCTTCAGAAGTGTTGAACTTGCAAAAAAGTTTCCCAGATTGTTAGTGTTTGCCAACAAATCTGTCTTGTTTTTGTAATTTAGTAACAGCTGCTGTCTTCATTATCACTTCCCTTATTGCAGGCCTTTATCTGGGTGATACTGCATAACAATTTGCTCTACAGCTCTGAAAAATATCTGTGCAAAGCAGAGCTCTGGATGGTAGTAGTTCATGTCAATTTTAATACAGAAATAGAATGTTTAATTAAAGCAGACTTACAAAGATTGCAGTACATATTAAATATCTACTGAAGGCATATTTTCTATTCAGGATAAATCACGGTTCTGTTGCCAGTGTTTAAATATCCTGATAGAGGGTGCTGGTGCTTTATTTTAACATCCAAAAATGGGTCAGCTTCGCTTGCCTTTGTTTTTAAATCTCACCGTGTTTTTTGTGTTGATAATAAACCCTTAGGAAAAGGTTGGATTTTGTCCTTGTTTTGTAAGGAAATGTGTTAGGATCAATGCCTTAAAAAATAAAGATCTATTCTGGAGAGTTTGGCTAATTTATATTTGCTGAGCATAGCCAAATGCTGAAGTTAGTAGGAAGATAATAATCATTTCTCATTCCAGTTCTCTCTTGCCTGTTCCTCTCCATATTTTCCTGTGGTAACATAACACCAGAGGCAATCCATCCCTTTACTACAAGAAAAGAAAGAGTTTGATCAGAGACCTGCAGGTGGCTCCGGTGACCAGTCACTCCAGCAAGGTATGAAGCACCATAAAGACTTTCTTGGATGTGATTTGAGACTGTGGATTGAACTCCCACAAGGACAAGTACAAACCAAAGCAACTTCCGTGCTGAGTAATAAAGTGCGTGTTTCAACTTGTTTTTCCTAGCGCAACATATACAAGTCTGTGTATATGTCTAATTAAAAAAAAAAGAAAAGAAAGGCAAAAAACCCCAAAACTATGCTGCACACACTGCTACACTTGAGGAGTGTATGACCTCATGGATGGACTAGAAAATTGAAAGCCAGTCCCATCACTCCTAGGCTTAAAAAATATACACAAGCCATGAAAGTACACTGCTGAGGAAATGCACAAACTATCTACCAACAGCATGACAAAACAGCTTTTCCCCCTCTCTTCCTAGGACTGAACATTTGCTTGTCATTGTCCCTGTTGCAATGAGTTTTGGCATAGATGCATCCACTGGGAAGTGTGATTACGAGGGTAACATGCCTCCTATCAGCTTGTATAATGTTGTTGATGTGCCCCACCAGAATGCATGTGAAGCTAGTTCATTTTCACACCTGAATCCCCTAAGGTCATAACAGCCTGCATTTGGACTGCAATATGAGGAAGGGTATTAAGACTTGGGACTTGTAAGTGCAGGAATGCAAAGGCCTCTGCTGCTAGAGAGGATTTTTCATTAGTTGTCAGAAGCACTGGCTTGTGTCTTTGTTGTAGGAGTCTGAGGACAAAGAGACAAATTGAACATAGAAGCAGTTGTGTTGCCCTGTGGCACAGGTGATCAGCATTATTAAGAAATTACTCTGTAACATTATCTTGGAGCTGGTCATAAGTGAATAAAAATGTAAAACTAAAAGTGTTTTTCTCAAAGTGAAACCTTTGAGAAATGTAGTTTCTGGCTGATCCAAAATTACTTGTTTGTTCCTGGATCAGTGACGGATTCCTGCTCATCTTAGCAGGGAACTACAGAACATTTTGCTCCTTAGGCTACAATCAGAAGATCAGTTTCTTCCCCCCTATCTGTAATGTCAAAGATCTGGAATGGGTACTTTGGCTTATCACTGGTGGTTAGGCAGTTCTAAACAGAACTCAATTTCCTCTGCCAAATGAAGTGGTGTAAGTAATAGCAGGTTTGGATGCAGAGGCTAGTTCTGGGATAATTCATAATTTATATGAGCTGTTACAAATACACCTGAACTGCAGAATCTAAGTGCAAGCTCCTTGCCTGCATTGATAGGGTATTTGCTCATGCTTGATACTTTTGGAGAAATGTTTTTAATGTGTTATTGTTTGGATTTACTTTACTTGGATTAATTTAAGTTACTTGGAGTGTTAATTGTTTGGATTTACTTGCACTTCTCTTATCACATTTCAGCTAAGATATCTCTTGTGCAGTTTTAGCATCTAAGCTGTTCAATGCAACATTCTGACTGTATTTTTAATAGGTACTTTTAAAAGCAAGAGATTATACTAGTCTCTACCTGCTCCAAAATACCCTTTGTTGTAAATGAACACCTCTTGCTGCTACTGATTAATGACAGCTACAGCTTCAACTAAATAAAAGTAATCCTGAAATTAGAAAGATAAATCCTAGCTTTAGAGAGTCTTAACGAGTGCAGCAAGACATAGAAACCATGGCCACAAGCTTTACAAAGAAAATCCCTAATAGCATTTTTTTCTATATCTAAATAGGATGAGGAACTTCAGAAAATGTAAGACATGTAGCTCTGTAAAATTCAGATGTGCTTCCAAAAACTGAATAAATCACTTGAGTAAGAATGGTTTTTAGATCATCAAAAGTGCAGAGTTTTCTGTATGTAATATATATATATAAACACTTTATCAGCAACACTTCTGTTTTGGGAAATGGATATTTTTCATGGACTTGGAACTGTTGTTACCTCTTCAAATGCTTAGTGTTCCAAAAAGGTCATTTCAATAATTGCAAATGGTGACTAGTGGCTATTATTGTCTTAATCCTTTTAGAAATGGCTAGGATGTGCTTTTGTGTGTGCTATTTGCAATTCATCTGATCTGATTATAGTGTGATAACTGCTCCTCCAAAATGCATTGTGCAAACTTGTGAACTCCAGGAAAACCTTTTATGTAGGCACAGACCATCTAACAAATGGTGCTGAGGCACTTCATATGCCAAATTCTTTTGCCAGTGCATAAGGAAGGGATAGAGATTAGCTCCTGTTTTTAATGTAGGTTTTAGATACAGGGAAGGATGTGGATTAATATACTGAAAGCACATCTTGACATACAGAATAGATGAAAATGAAATCACAAAAAGCATTTTTTCCCTTCTCCTAGTGGGTCCTGGCTTGGATTCAGGCAGCTGGACAACAAAAGAGGAAACAGACTGCACATCTTGACTTTCCTCCAGCACTCAGGTACTGAGTCAACAAAAATCTCCAACTGTAATATTGTGGACAATATTTATGCAAATGCTTGTGTGTTTGTTTTGGGAATTAAGAGTAATCCAAAATACGCTTTTCAGTGACTTCACAGGGAGCTTGTATTAAAGCACTTTGGTGCTTTGTTGGATAGCACTAGGACACATTGAAATATCACCACCCAGCCTGTCCAAACCAAAGACTTTATCTTCAGCAAAGCCAAAGGAAGGGATGGCATTCCCTGAGGTAGCCAATATACCTCAGCTGGCTCAACAATATTTATTTGTGGTTGGAGCAGGGGGATTCACTGTCCTTGGATGGAAATCTTTGTTGTGTAGAGCCCTGCCAGATACACTGAGCACTTTAAATATCTGAACAGATGCTTCCTGGAAGGAAGCACTGCCACCAGTGTCAGTAAGCAACCTTATTCCTTACTGTATGAAATCTAGATTAAGCTACTGAGCTGTTGAATTTCCTGAAGCTTTGATTTGTATCTTCATCAGTTTAACTTCAGGGTAATGCCATTTCACCCAGTATTGATACAGCTCTGCCTTCCTTATCCTTCTGCTCTTTTCTCTGTCAAATATCTCCATTCTCTCTTTTAAGACTCTTTTCAGGTCCCAGCTTTTTCCATATTTCTGGAAATATTGCCCTTTGTCATTATGTATCACTCACCCTTTGCATTTTTCAGGCCATCATTACTCACTTCAAAGACATTACTGAGTCCTGAGAAATGTATAATTTTCAGAAATTTATAGAGAAGGAGAGGGAAATAGGGCCTTTGTCTGGTGCTCTGCTTTTTATTAACAAATACCCATTGGTAATGAAGACTTCAAGAGAGCTTCATTAGGGTTTAAGAAGAGAACAGTGTGCAACTTAATTACCTGGAGCCAAGATTCTGCATTTTCCTTTCAGCAGTCCAGTACTATGCTTTAAAAGCAATCAATGGAGAGTTGTCTGGCAAACATTCAATCTTTCCTTGAAATGTTCAGTGTAATTAGACCCTCTCCTCTCTGTCACGAGAAGACAAATTGTTTGTGGACTGCTAACAGTTGAGTATTGTAGTATGTCTTCAACCTTTATCATAATTATATTACCAATATTCATGGAAATTTCCCCAAGTGAGAAACGGGAACTTATTACTAAGCTAATTGCTTGATAATGCATTGCTGTTTTTCATGGTGAAATACTCTATTTATTTTTTTCCCTTCATTATTCTTAGTGCCCTCATGGAAGCTTTCTGTAAAGATTCATCTATCCCATTTCTGTGGCTCATTTTTGTTCCTAACTAGGGTGATGAACCACTGAACTAAGGAAAAAACAAAAAGCTAGTCCAGCTCTGTCCAACATTAACTGGTTGAAGAGACACAAAATAGTCTTAGTTTCACAGGAGCTACTGTCGGCTGCTTATGCAAATAATAATATTGGAATTTTTCTTTGTTGATACTCTGTTGATGCTTTAAAGCCACTGTGCCTTTGTGTGTCGCCCTTGGCTGACAACTGCAAGTGATAATGTGGTTGCTATGATGCAAAGGCATGCTGTAGCCTCAGCCCAACAGGAATGACAGCAGACATGCATGTGCCTGGGTGGGAGATGTGGTGGAAGAGTTGATTTGGGTTTAGGGAATAATTATAAACACTTAAGCATTTCTGGAGTGTTTTGGTGATAATCCTTACGACTTCATGCCCTTGAAAAAGATAAAGAAATTTGACTCAAACAGGTATTAGTATTAATAGGAAAGTCAGGGGATGGGTGACTCAGTTTGTTTGCTTTGTCACTTTTAAAGCAGTTACTGTTTTATAACATTCAGTCATTACTGCATGTGTGGGGGAAGTTAAAAGATATTTAATGTAATTGCCTGAACAGGTCCAGAGTCAGCTCTAGATTAAGTAAATTGTCTGTAAAACTGGATATATGGCATGCTAAGAGAAAAAGAAAGCACATCTCTAGGTCAAGCTGACCGTGAAGCTTAGGTGGAGATGCCAAACAAGCAAACTGAAATTCAGCTGCCTCCTTCCAAAGAAAGTAAAGTGAAGGGGAAATACTTGAAAATTACAGGTTTCAGTGTGGCTGCAGCTCCTTATGCCAACTGTGGGTCCAACATAAAATATCCAGGTGCATTGTGATATTTCCTTCTGTGAAAGCATTGAACAGGGAGTGATAGGAATGCCTTCTTGTTTAGTACATTGGATCAAACAGACTGGGCATAGGACTTAGGATGTATGGTTTTTCATGACCTTCTCTGGTGCAATCTTGTATACTAAATTTCACACTGGTGGTGTGCAAAACTTTATAGAATGGAACAGAACATGCCATTTGCCTGCCTTAAAAAAGGTGCATCTTTCTCTGCATTGTTGCAAAGTGACTAATCTGCATCACGTGGTTCTTATAATAACATACCTACTTATTATTTATCTCTTGTTCCTGTATGGAGCACACCTCTGATATGGTGGCTCTTCCCAATTTGGATTAAGACCCATTTCACTGTTCATCTCCACTGGCTATTTTACATTCAGTCCATCATGTTCTGTGTGTGCCAAGTACTGTTCAGACCAACCAAGCTTAAGCTTTGTTGTATTGACATGGACTCATTTCATTGCTTCCCCAGTCATGGCAACTTCTCTTTTCATAAAGCTTTCCACATAAATGTGCTCTCTTACCCTGTTCTGTGTCCTGTCCCAGTATGTTGTTCATGGCTTCTCCCCCATTGTTCCCCCAAGTGAGCAGAGTTCCTTCATGAAAATATCTTTTGTTTTCTTCCCTGTTGGTTTTTGACCACATATTTTCTATTATATTCTCCAGTGTTATGCTTGCTATTTTTTCGTTTTGTTTTCTGTCTGTCTAGTCTATATTGACTTTTTTGAAGGTGCTTAAAAGCAGTTTGAGGAACATATTCAGAACTCTTAATTTCCTAAATGGTGTTGTCAGCTTTCTTTTCTGCACTCAGGCAATTTCTATTCCCTGTGGAGGCTGAAAGCATGGGACTGCCTGTCTTTTTTTGTTTTTATTTTTTTTCAAATGTGACTGGCAAGTTGATTAGATATTATTGCAGAGCAAGCCATGCATGAGTATAAGGTGAAGCCTTGACAGATCCTTGTGCAAGGGGTACACAAAGTGATTGACACTGCTCAGGGACACTTTACAGGATCTATGGCAATAAACTGAACACCTTCCAGTCTCTATTTGGAATCCTCAGCCAGCTTCCATGTCATTGTCTGCTTCAGGGTAGGACTTCTGTTGCTGGGATGTGGTGTTGGAGTCCATGATGTTTTTCTGGGCTTTCTCAGTGGATGTGATCCAAGGACTCGAGGTGGAAATGATGTGTTAACCATGAGGAGAGACAAAAGGTGCTAGAACTGGCAGGAGAGCACAGTGACCCTCTGCTTGCAGATCTGTGGCTGGCCTGCCAAAACTGCTGTTTCCCATGTCTGACCTGCCCCAAGGCAGCCTACTGGTACTTCAAGTGTGCATTTTATACCTATTGAGACAGCATCCAGCAAAAATGCCACAGGAAAAACTGAGGGATTCACAGATCCAAGCTATCTGCAATCCTTACCAGGAAAGGTTAAGAATAATTTTGTATTTTAAAGAAAAATCTAGGGGATTGAGGCTATATCCTTCATGAGAAAGCAGCCTCAGAAATTAACATTCCCAAAGAAGAGCAGGCATGACTGACCTTGGTATAAAACAAATTTCCCACACCAGGGGGTGGGTTTGGATTTGCACAAAGTACAAAGGCTGTCTCTGTGTAGTGGAGGACATGCCAGAGTCTCACTGCCAGGAGATATAGATGCTGCATATCTTGCCTACATCACGGGGGAATATCAGACAGACTGACCTCACAGTTGGCAAAACACAGGCAGAGTGTGTGACAGCTCTGTTCCCATTCCAGCTACAGCAGGAGCTGGTGCAGGCCAGTCAGTGACTCTGGGCCATACCAGCCACATCAGCATGTGAGGGTGTTCTACAAAAGAGCAACACTAAGCTGCACATCTACAGCCCAGATGCTTCAAACTGGTTTTGGGAAGTGATCTGGATGACAGTGAGATTTTTAGACACCAGTACAATGAAAGGGTGCAGACATTGTCCCTGTTTGTTTTCAAAGGTTTGATCTTTTAATGAATAATATATGGTAGTCTCCTTCCTATTTTACTCTGTTCTGTGTACTTAAATTATCTGGGATGTTTTTTTTTTTTTTCCTGAAAAAAACGGTGTGACATTGAATAATGACTGATCTGCACAGGACTGCTGCCATAGCTTGTGCCCAGATTCTGCTCTGCGGGTCTGTAGTAGTGCTCCTTTTTAAGTGTTTGTCTGCCTTTTTGGACAATTGCCACCCATTGATACCCAAAAGGAATGCGCAGACTGACCTGCCTTTAACTAAGTGCCAAGAAAAGGAGCAAGTGCAGGTTTACTGTTGTAGCTCCAAGGAGGAGCTAACACATGCACCACTACATGTTCTTTTTATTTTTTTTCAGCCTGCTTGATAAAGGTCTTTCAACAGCATCAGCTTTTATAAGACCTGGCTGGGTCTTGGAAAGAACAATACTGGAACTTGACAGAAAATATTTGAGGACTTCACAAAATTGTGTGGATGACTCTGTTCAAGAAAAACATGTGAAATATTAGGATCACAAAGCATTATTTAGAAAGGGACAGTGATTATGACAATAACTCTTTTGTACTTGAACTACTGTAGTTTCTGTAGGCCGGATAAGTGACAGCAGTGCCATATGAAAAAATGTTTGTCTAGGGAGTACTGCAAGGTATAAGTTCTTCTAATTGCATATTTGATCTCCACATCTCTCTATGAAGATTTTTTGGAAATATTTCCTTTGACTAAAACCTACACTCTTCTGCCAGAAGTCAATAAAAAAAGCATTTGATGATCTAAGCAGAGTGACAATCACAGGGCACAAATAAATGACACAAGCATGATGTCATTTTTCTCATTCTGAAGTAAGCAACATCAATCACAGAAAAACTGAGCTACACAGAAGAATTTGAGGCTGAAGGAAGTCTGTGGGTTGTTCTGAAGCAGACTCCTCATTTATTTCCTTATTCCTGGAAAGACTGATTGTGATTTTCAGAAGTGTCCAGGAAAGCCTGTAACTGCATTTATGGTAACTACAATGGGTGCTCGTGCCCAAGACATGATGATTGCTCAGATATTTTGTATCTCTTTAGCCCTAACTCTCAAACAAAATGTGTGGGTTTTGGAGCTTTCATAAGTGTGACCAAAATGACAGATAACAACTTGTGTCCTTGTAAGCAGTTCTGCTACTCTTTGCTGTGCTGTATCTGCCTCATTCCCAGTTTTTCCAACTTGTTCATTTGTTTTCTTCCTCTCACCCAGTTATCTGAACTCTGGTGCAGTTTCAAAATTTAAAAAGCATCTGTGATTTTTTGGAACTTGTGGAATGGTTTGAATATTTTAATGCTCTTTCTATGGTTTTTAGTGTCAATAAACCTGTCATAGACTTCTAGAGGACAAATTTATCTTCATGAAAGATCTGCAGGCATTGGCAGCAAAGATAGCAAGTGAATTGGCTTATTGAAAATTAGTCAGATTTTATTTGGACATTTGAAGTGCAGCAGATTAATACAAAGTACAGACATCCTAAGGTAGACTTTAAAAAAAATTTTGGCCTGCGACTGAGTTTGGTCCATCAGTTGTAACTTACAATTCATATTGTCTGTGGTCACAGTATTGAGAAGCTTTCTGCATGCTTGTATCTTAAATCCTGTCCTGTTTTTTTCTAAACAGGAGGTTATTGGCATTGGCTTTTTAAAGTTTTTTTTTTTCCTTGATAAGGTTATGTCTTGTGAAAAAAGCACCTTGCTATTGAAACCTCAAGATTAGAAAATTGCCTAACGATTATCAGGCAAGTAATGACATGTCAGCATGGGGTTTTTGTTTGTTTGTTTTTTCTGGTAGGAGTTAAAGGCTTAACTTTTTATTCTCTTTAGAATGACCTACTGAAAAGTAAGGTGTTGCTGACCATGTGAATTGTGACATCATTGTGTCACATCTGCTACCAGCCTTGAGGAGTAGGTAAGTTTATAGCTTTCATTAATAGCTCCTCATCAGCAAACAACATTTTTCATGGGGAAAGCATACAATCCCTAGGTAAAAGTTAGGCTTTAAAATTACGTTTAAGGGGCAGCTTTTTGATGGGCAGTTAGGAGTCAGGTAAAAATGGCTGGATTATCTATTGGTTCTACTGCTAAAATGCAGCATTAAATACATTTCCACCCTGCATGAAAGTTGATTGATGGATTTTTCCCTCCTGTGCACATCTGATTTGGAGATACAGATGGTTCTTCTCTATAACCTCCCATGTTTCTTGCCAAGCTGTAAATTCTTCAAGGAAAATCTTTATCTTGTCTGTCTAGCTTCAGTTTATGATTGTTTCTGTTTCAAAAGGTGATGCTTTTTTTTTTTTTAAATAATGTATTCTGAGAGCCTGAACATATCTAAGAGACATAATTAAAATATTTATCTACAGTATGGCTTGGTTTAGGTTAACAAGTCTTTTGCATGTAATACACTACCAATGAAGAACCGTACTTTTAGATGCTCTGTTCTCCTTTTTTCTCTCCTTCATCCCCCTATTAGCAAGGAAAATTTGCACTCTGTACCTTAAGTATCTCTTATGGCACCTTTGTAATAAACATCTTAAAGGTTACTCCTAGAGCCTGGCTAAATGTTACCCGGTCTTTAGGGACAGTGACAAAGAATCCTATTCATGTAGAGCTGGAATCTTTTACATCATTTAAATCTGGTAAACCTTATGATAATAAATAAGAAATACTTTTCTGCTAACATTTCATTTTGTGCTTTCAATTACACCTGTTCATCTGTGCTTCACAATCAAAATTAAACATTAGCAGCTTCTCATAGGTATCTTAGGACTTCTGGGAACATCAGGTTTCAGGAAAAATTGTTTAGGTTGGTCTGTGAGTTTGCAAAATCACAGAGGCTGAATGTCTCAGGAGTACAGTGTGGGACAGTGCACCTTTGGCTTCTTGGTTTGAATCAGGAGCAGCTGATATTTTCTAACTTCAAATGGTACCTTAAGTTACAAGGCAAATTTAGAAACTTGCAGTTGTAGAAATAAGCCTTGATGGTACTGCTGACCTTGACTGGAGGAGTGGTGATGTGCATCAGCTGGGCAGGTACTTTCCCAAAGAGCCCTGGGAAGATGTAAGGATTGGGGCCATCTGAGCTGAACCCCGTGGAAGGCAGGATTTCACACTTGGAGAGGCTGGCTTGGTGAGCAGCTGTGGGGAGGGTGAGCAGTGGTCTTGCTTGTCTAGGACATGTGCTGCAGGACTGGGTGTGTGTGTTGAATGTCCTCTGAGGAGACTGCAAGTGTTGCATGAGGAATGCTGCAGCCAGTGATATTTATTTTGTTTCAAATTTGTGAAACACTTGTGCTCTACCACGTCAGTTTCAGATTGGAATTGCTCTGAGTGGCATTGCCTTGTAAAATGTTCTGTTTGCCTAATTTGGCTTTAATTTTTGACTAGTTGGGAAAACATCATTTACAATGTGTATAGCTGTAAATGGTAGAAATTTTAAACTAATGTAGTCATGATGTTCTGAAGATGAAAGGGCAAGCACTATATGTCTGGTTACGAAATTCTGCTGTGATTCAGATGTTTAAGCACATAAATGCCATCACGTTTTATTTCAATATGATGACAAAGAAGCACCACTAGCAAGAGAACTAAGATTTAAAGAGCAAGCCCAAATACACCACAAACGTGGTGTGACTTAAAGTATGCTTATTAGATTTATTATCTTAAAATTGACTTTTCAATATGTCTTTGGGTAATTCTTGCAATTTTGTTGGCACAATTGGGAAAATCATGCCATGATTTCCCACCTGTACAAATAGGATGTCTTAACTCACATTGAGTCATTTTTGTTCTGATATATGACTGCTTATCTGGGCTAATAAGCTGGATATCTGGATACATTTGGATAGAGACCTTGACAACTGTTTGACAATTGTTTGTTGTGCTCATATGTGTATAAATACCTCTGTATATAACTATACTTTGAATTTTTTTGTGCATCTGGATAATTGTTTACATTAGCTGTAACCCCTGAACAACCACACTGGTGTTTTCTTTTTAGAAAGTAATATTTTTTATGTATAGAGCCTCATTTCTCACTTTATTTTTTTTCATGGGTGAGACATATAATTTGTGGGGAAATAATAGAATTTGGGAATACCAGTGCATGGATTTAGATGATGAGAAAAGGCAGTGCATGGCTGTGCATTTATGGAGAGGAAAGGAGCATTTATGGTGTAACTGGATGGGACTTGGGAGAGTTGGAGTGTGCAGCTATTATTGTTGAGCTCTTTTAGGCCCTTCTCAGAGTCTTGACCATAACTAATTCTCACTAAACACCTTGACAGTAGACTTGAAATGTCAACTTTCTGTTTTTTAGGTAAAAAATTTAGGAGTCCTGAGCTGGCCCTCTGATTTTTTTGATTGGGTAACCTATGTCCGTTCATATACAGATGAGTTTTTAGGGAGCCTAGCAGAGTTTGCTATGGCATTGCTGAGAATAGAACAGTTCTTTCAGTCAGCTGTCTCCACCTGTGCATGTTCAATACCTTTGGAGCATGTCTAGCACATACAAATCTGTTTTCTGGTGTGAAAAGAATATTTTACCAATACTTGATGCACAGGAGCGTGTTATGCATGAGCCTATTTTTCTGAAAATAAAGGACATTGGACAGAAGAAAAAGGTTGTGCCATTTAAATTTGTGTGCTCTCTTCAGAGTCAGTTCTGGCTTTTTTACAACATGGTAGGCCTTGCTTAGAGCTCAAATTGAATTGCACCAAAATTCAGTAAAAATGTAAATGAAAACTCTGTTGCAGCCGTGGGAATCAGAGGGTCAACCTGCTCCAACACCAACCATTTCAAAAGCTGAGTGCCAAATTCATCTCTGACACAAACTTTCTGAATATACGTGAGATATCTCACATATTTCACTGGTAAAGTAATATAAATAAATTTGAGCTGTGTCAGACCTTCAGGTTTATAACATGAGAGGTTAAAAAATGTAAGTCTTTTTTTCCTTTGGTATGGAAGTTGGGTTTTTTTAATGACGTCTCTGTATTTGCCTTGCTCTCTTTTCCCTTGTTAATATTTTAAAAATGCTTGACAGGGAAATTATTTGTTGTAGGCTTTGAAATACTGTACATGTTTCAGTGGAAATAAGTTGAGTCTACAATAGCTGTTTTTTTATTGTCTAGGAATTATGTAAGAAATATTTTAAGAAACTCTTTTGTGTGACATTTATACTTTAATCAATACATAAAAAATTTTTATATTCTATTTTTTTCTTCTGGCTATACATGTCTGATACTTGCATTTGATCAAACAGATCTCTACATTAAGTGTTTCAGAGGCAATGTTTTAGATACCTGAAGAGCCACAGAAGGCTTGGTCCAATATGGGATAGCAATCTTATTTCTAAATGGCTTTTGGGATATTTTCCTTTAAAAGTAAAAAGGGAAGAAACGTCTTAGAAAAAATTCTGGTGTTTTGGAGGCAAGCAATATCTATGGGACCTTGCTGAAACACTCAGGAGTTTGACTTTGCCCTGCTCTGATTAACTGGTCCATCCAGGGATTTAGTGTAATGGTTTTTCCCCAAACATACCTGTGGTCGTGCCTTCCAATCCCACGAGCTGCATTAGCATTTAATAATGGAGTGGTTTCTCTGATCATTTTGGGGAGCTGGCAACAATTCCTTCTGGGGCAGAAAGCTTTTCCAGACTCCACTGCAAGAATCAACTCTTTCTCCGTATCCCTGTAGAAAATTTATGTGGAACTCCATTACAGGGATTTGAATGCCTGTTACTTCAAAGGCATTTCCAGTATCTAAGTATGGTATCCCAATCAATAAAGTGAGTGGCTGGGTTTGTTTGTTTGTTTTCCCCCTTGGAAATTTTGCACTTAAAATTCAATAGAATTCTTTGTATTTCTGTTTTATGGCTGCTGGATGTTTCCATACAGTATCAGGGAAGAGTAGAGGATAGAACTCTGCTGCCCCATCATTTTGAAAGCACACTGGCTGCATGTCAGCTGTTCTGATTTGCTGTCCAAAGGCAGTAATCCTTTACCAATTAGGTTTCATAGAGACGAGATGAGAGTTTGTGGTCAGGTATATAAATTAAAGTGATGGAGGCTGGTAAAGGTCAGAGTCATAGAAAGCTCAAGGGAGTGTTGTTTATGGTGCAAAAGCAGTTTAAATACTGTAATTTAGCTTAACAACTATGATTCACAGAGGGTCATCAGAAGGAAAGATAAAGCAAGAAGTGTTAAATTAAATGAGGTGTGACCATCTGTTTCAATACTTGTGCAGAGAGTGGGATTAAGTTTACAGATACGTTGGTGTGACTGGTAAAGAGAGATTTCAAATATGGCATTGGAAATTATGTTTGAGCTGCTGTAAAAAAGGAAAAAAATTGAGATAAAAAGGCTACTCACACAGTCAGTCTAATCACACATCCTGGTGCTTGAAGTTTCTCTGATTTCCTTTTGAGAGTCACTGTTAGCAGTTTTATTCAAAATGGGGAAGCAAAAGTGCCTGTTGTGAACTCTGGTTTTGGGCCTACAACTGCATTTCACTTTTTAAACAGTTTGGCAAACCTGGTGTGGAAGGTTTGCACTAGCTTGTTTTGTACAGCATTTGGCATTGTCCCTTCATAGCAATACACATGTCAAGGAAGGAAAAAAAATCCTTTGATTGTAGCATATTGCAGATCAGCATGTGAAGAAATATGGAAAGATGTGCCTTATTTCTTTAGCTATATTTTGAGAATTAATGCAAATAGAGAAAACTGCATACTTGTTATTTGCAAGAATGAGCTACTTAGCATGAATATACTATAAATGTACTACTTTAGTGAGTGGAAGTGATAAAAAAATGCTGTTCTGGTGTTTAGTGCCTTTGTTAATTTAGACTCAGACCAGAATGCCATCCTGGGAAGATGCTCCATGTTGACTATGATTTGTACAAGGGGAGCAAGATTATTAATAATGACAGCTTAAACTAACCACAAAAATACCCACCTGAAAAAATTAAAAGCAAATTGCACTCTATGATTTCTTACACCACCACTCAGCTCAAACACTGTTTTTCCAGGGACATTTCCTCAGTTCACAAATTGTCCATGGGGGTGGTGAAGAGAGTGGATAGTAGGAGAAAAGACAGAAACAGCATAAGCAATTACAAGATTAATCATGCAGTGAACAATAACTATCCCAGTCTTTAAAATGCCAATCCAATTTCAATTATAAACCCAGTTTTCATTAGCCACTGCCCTCATCTTGCAAGTCCCAAAGGTTGGAATGTTCTTTAATGGTTGTTCAATGTGAGGAATTCCTCAATACAATGTCTGTTGGATGTGGGCCCAATAAGTCTTGAAATCAGCCATGGAATTACACAGCAGGTCTTGATTTTTAAATCCCATGGAGGGGGATCCCCAACACATCACGTATTAAAACACATCAAGGTGTCTACACCAAGTCTCAGGGGGATCTCCAGGTCCTGTAGTACAGCTGATTTCCTTTGCACACTGAAACAAGTGTGAATGGGTTTGTTGAGGAGGTGTGTTCACATACTTCAAAGGCTTTAAAATACAGTTTTCTCTTGATCACATCCTCTTATAGTTGAAAGAATTTTATAGCTAATGCTCCTGCCTTGCTGGTTAGTTCATAAACCATGAAAAATTAGCTGTTAGAGTTCCACCACTTGCAATTGCTTCTTTCAATATTCAATGGAGGAGTGCTGCTATAACCTAGAAAAAGAAAGCAACACAAACTTTCCTGCAAGTTACCCCTTAGTGATTAGTTATTTAACTGCTTCAATTTGGTCTCTCTCATGTGGAGTTTTAACTTCTCTCTCATTAAGTGCTTGCCGTACTGCTCTTGTATTATCCCCCATTTTACAGGGGGGTCTCCTCCACGTAATGTCATGTCTGGAGGAACTGAGGCTGTCTGTGAGAAGCTGACAAGCACCTCTGCTTGTGATTTAGGGAGAGCTTAAACTGGATTTCTTTTACAGTTGAGATTACCGTTCTTTTGCTTCTCACCCATGAATTAAGTTTCTCATTTTGGCAAATAATAATTGCTCTGTTTACCCCAGTGATTTTAACTCTGCTGTCCATCTTCTTAGCATTCCACTGCATTTACATTGAATGGATTTGAATCTCACCTGATTTATGGCCAGTCTTGAATATCTTGGTAGCTGTTTTAGTAGCTGTTTGCTGGCCCTGGCAATAGTTTGTGGTTTCAGTTTTAATTAAGCATTAGCATGCTACCTCTTCATCATCAGATGTCAATACAAACATTGCATTTTGCTTTTTATTAGAACAGACTAGTTCACCATCTCTCAACTGCTCCAGTGCCCATGAAAGGTGTGAGTTACAAGACCTTGTTTCAGAGAACATTGCATCCTGCAATTCTTCCTGTGAGATTGTCTCATGTACACCACAAAGTTCCACCTGGAGGTGTTGGACATGATCACACTTGGCTGCAAGCAGTGCAGTGCCTCTTTTTGAGCTCAGCAGCAAGCAGTGCCTCTGCTTGAAATTTTTTTTTTCATTTTCCTCAATTTACTTAAAGTAATTCTTTCACCAAATCTTCTAAAGATAGTATTATTTAATGTTCAGATTTTTTGAGTGACCAGTTGCTTGTTTTCCCAGTGTTTTGCCCATACTTTCTGGGAGTGTGACAGCATGGAGGGAGGGGCATTTGACTTTCCTTATTCTTTCCCTTCTGCTGACAGCACAGGCAGGGATCAGGCTGGATTTAAATGGCATGGGTCTCTCCAAACATACAACAGTTCTTTGAATGAAGCCCCAGTTTTAAGCAAGCCAGTCTGTCATGACTGCATTCAATGCTTTCTCCTGTCAGTGTTGTGACTTGGAGTTGGGCTTGCCTTCTGTTTCCTGCAGTCAAAACTGCTGCAGCTGGCAGAAGTAAAGTCTTGGATTCATCCTCCCAGAGGTACAGGGAAAAGAGAGGGAAAACTGCTGTATCAGTGCTTTGTACTAGCGAGACAACTAGCTGAAAGAAAAATATCAATAAATTTAGTGCTGTCTGGTCTAAAACTGTTGCCTCTGTAGAGAAAGGATGGGAAAATCAGAAGTCTGCAATCTCAATAAATTATCTTTGTTGTAGGGTGGTTTGTTGTTTTGAATGATCCTTTAACAGTGGGCACAAAAAGCAGTATTTGGATGTGAGAACATTAAATTGTTTATTATCTTTTATTGTGCAAAGATTGTGCTGGATAAAATAGTCAGTTGTCCTTTGTCTTAGAGCTAGGTTAGTAGAGAAAATTAAGCCCAAATTTGATAACAATGTAAGGACGTGTTCAGGTCCTGTGGGGGCAAAAGTGAGAGTCTGAACTTTACTATCTTTGTAAGCCTAACAATGAGTTAATTTGTGGGGATATGAGGCTGTGTGCAAATTCATGGTGTCTGGGATTCTATCATATATTCTGTTCTATATTTCAGAGGCCCAAAATTCTTTCAAACTTTATTTTGGAGGACAGAATTTGCACACGTTGACCCATCTTCCACCTCTGGCTATGGAAGAGGGAAAAGAGGAGAGCTTTATGTGGTCATTTCTGCAGTTCTATATGAGGTCTCCCTTTGCAAGCATAGCTCTTCTCTAATTCATAATTTGACCTGCCTGTTGCTGAGTAATCCCAGAGGTGGGAAAGTGGCCAAATATTTTGAGACTCCTTTTATCATACCTTTCATTTCAGAGTTATACCAAATATACTGAGTACTTGTGATCTGGAGCAAGCTGTCCTGTCAAGATCCAGTAACTCATTTTAGTATATGCAAACCTAATTTCTTTCAGTTGCCAGGGGAAATCCCCACCATAAATCAAAATTCTTTGGTGGCAGAGCTCTCAAACCTATCTGTGGAAATACTAGGGATTTGTTTATGTGTTTTTATTTGCTGAGAGTGAGTTGATATTCCTAGAGGTACAGAAGAAATGGTCTTTGCTTGGAAGCTGCAACACACTCCTGGTTGCAGATGTGCTTCATTTGAGAAAGGATTTGTTAAACTATAGGAAATAATGCTCCCTGTTCTTATCCCTTGGCAAAAATGGTTAAGAGCACTGGAGATATTAGAGCAGACATGGTTAATGAAAAAGGTTTGTGCTTGAAATGTATTAACTGTCTAAACTTTTTTAAAATCAATAATTTTTCCTTTTTTTTCATTAACTTTGCTTTAAACTCTGAAGAGACCAGCCACAATGTATGTAAGGAAATGCAGTTAAAACCAAATTGCTTTGCACAGGGAGAAAGCCAGATTCTTGTTTTTCATTGATGACTTTTTTCCCTCCAATTTTCTAGTACAAGTTCTTATATAGACTTTCTCATGTGGCTTCATAAACTAGTGACTTTTTAATATATCTATTCTATTCAGTACTTATAAAAACTTCATGATAGTTGCTACTTTCCTGTTTTTATAGAACTCCAACAGTGGATATACCCAAATTTCCAATTTCCCTTCTAACTCCTTTTGGAAAGTTAAATCCATTTTAATATCAGAAGAAAAGAAGGGTTAGCACTGGAACAAAATAAGTAAAAAAAAAATTTCCTCAGAAGGAGCTATAGTAGCATAAAACTGTTTCAATGCTGAGTTTAGATGATGCTGTCACAGCCTTGGGCATGAACATGCCAGTCTGTCAAAGTTTCTTGGGAACCAGAAAAGCTTCCTGTGCTAGAAATCAGCACAGCCAGAACAACTGTGGGTGTTTCTTTTTCTCAATATTATCCACTTGATACCAGCCTCTAGCAGACATGGAATTGTCATTAAATTAATAGCATCTTTAAGTTTTATGCTAATTTCCTTGTGTCTTTTGCTCAGAACCATGCATGGCATATATTAACAAATATGCACTTTATTTCTGTCTCTTCAGCAAGGGGATGAGGTGCTGGCTTTGAGGACTGGAACAGAGATTTCTCTGTTCAGAAACAACCTGCTTACTTTTCCTCAGTGTGTGAGACGCACCCCAAGGATAGAAAGAAAGGTAGGAGCCATCTCTGAAGACAGGAGAGCTGGGAAGTATTTTTTGGCAGGAGCTACATAAGGCACATAAACTGATCAAAAATTCTGTTTTCTTGCTATGTTTAAGGGCCTTTCTATGGGTCCTAGCTTGCAGGAGTTTGTAATACCTGTCTGGCCAGGCTTGCTAAGGTGATATATTATTCTTACAATTTTTGACTGCACAGTGTGTAGTCCTGGTATGAAATCTACATTTTGTATAGTGTTGCTTAAACTGACCATCTGAAACAAGAATAGAGTAACTAGAACAGATGAAGAAAGAAAATACATGTACTTCATCCTCCCTGTCTGTTCTTCCCAATTTTTTTTGATAAACAGTGCAGATTAATGACAGACCATAATATGGTGCATTAATAGTTTTTATTGTTTTCATTTGCTTTTCACTTAAATTTGGTCCATCCCAACTCTTTAAACAATGATTTGTCTGGCTTTAAAATATTAACTTCTTAAACATTTTGACTTATTTTTAAATACTTCTTGTTTATCATAGTTCTTGGATTTCTCCTGTGGACCAAGAAAGCTATGAGCTCATGGAAAATGCTGTGGTTCCCTGTTATGTGACTCCAGGGTTTCATACTGCATATTGTTTCCTTTATTTTAAGGTACACACATGCATATGTATGCACATAAAAGTTATAGGAGCTGGGCCTAATGAGGTAGAGAATTATGTTTCAAATTTAGGTGCTAATGAATTACATCTCTAATTAGGAAATAAGACTTACTGGGGGTGGGTGAATCTGTGTCTAAAGTAATGTACTGCACTTCAGGGTGATCTCTTTGTTTTGAAATAGTACAATGAGTATGCACACAAAATACACAGAAAGCACAATTTATAATCACAGAAACTGGTTAAACTTTTTCTCCTCCATGTTCCTCTCTGTAAGAATAACATGCATTAACTGCTTGGCATCATACTTCTCAGGCAGTTTCTACTTCCAGAAAATGATTTATTAACTAGAATTCAGCTGCTTTTTGCTTTTGTTGCTGTTGACAAAAGGCATGTTTAAGCATGTTAAATGGGCTTAATGCAGTGGACAAAAATGATGGCCATGAGTAGCAGAACTTGCTGCCAACACATATTTTTTCTTTGTAACATTTATAAGGAATAGTTAATCTGACCTCAAAGAAAAGAAACATATGCTCCACCAGATAAGGTGCTAAAGATGAATGAATCTGTCTGTTATGGAGCATTTGTTGGAATAAGAGAGGGAATAAAATAAAAGTGGAGCATGAGGGAAGGAAGACTAAGACTAAGACAGCCAAGACCCAGAAGGAGAAAGTGAAGTAAATCTGGGAAGTGACAAAAATAGTGGATTGAAAGAAGAGAAGATAGATTAATGAGAGAGAAGGTAAAGATTCAGGTCTGTTGGCAGTCAGCTCTCCCTTTCTGGCTTCACTTCTTATTTTGTCTTAGGTATTACTTCAGGACTGTATCTTGCACACAGTGGGTCTTCTAAAGAATTGGGCTAAAACAAAGTAGTGCTTCTTAAGGTGAATAATTTTGTAATTGCATAATAATAATAATAATAAACTGCTCTGTCTTTAGGATCTCCTGGCCCCAGCATTATGTACTGATACATGCACATTTTCTGAAGGGATTATTAGTTTTCATTTCACTCCAGTGCCAAATGTACAGAAAAAGAGAAAAATTAGCTGCCTGGCTAGAAGCTGGAGATGAAGTGTAAGGTTTTAAAAGGAAGGAAATTAAAAATAAGAGAAGGATAAACAGAAAAGAAAGAGGAGAAAATGAATCTGAAGCACAAATCAGGGTAGCTGTGTAGAGGCAGCATTTCATATCCAGGCTGCTGACGTCAGTTTCCTTCAAAGACAGTGGTAAAGATAAAGGAGTGAGATGATAGTGTTGATGGACCTGATATCTGGATGTTTGGACCTGATGTGAATTTCAGCTTCTTTTAAGCAAAGAGCTTAGAGATTTAATCTCTGCCATGTATTTTTGGTTTTTCTCCTTATCCCATACATGTGACCGGGGAAGTGGTGTTATTTGGCCTTAATATATATGACCAAGATTTTGCCTTTTTGTCTCTGCATTTTAACTGCTTTCTCTCTTCCTGCTATTACTGTGAACATTCAGTATCTTTAATGCATTCTATTCTGATTGGTTATGTTTTCTCTCCAAATGGTAAATGTTTTTTACCATTAGCTTGTAAATATGATTTGTCAGGTCATTTAAAAATACTGCAGCTACAGACTGAATTTCAGTGATTGATCTTGCTAATGAATTCATTTGCAAAAATTGTTACTCAAAAACAACTTAAAATTAATGTACAGCTGAAATTGAATATGCAAGCTTGCATTTGTACTTTCTTCAAAAATCCTGCTTTGTATCTTCACCGTGTTCAGCTTCTGAGTGAAAGCTGAGGCCACACATGATCCCTCAGTCACCTGCATAAGAAATATGAACATAACAGTGCATGTAAGTGACTTTTGCTCTGTATCACAACACATGGTGCTGTCACTAAGAGTGGTAGTGCATGTCTCCTCAGGATGAGGACAGATGGGTGGCCACCGGTTCTCCATGGCAAGACTGACTCCTGCTACACTGGGAAGGGACTATGAAGTACTTCAACGGTGGTAGGAAGTACAGCAAATAAAACAGGCTTTTAGTCTACCTATAAAGAGGGCTGGATAATTTCCATGAATTGGAATCAAAACCTTGCTTTTGAAGCAGGCTGGTGAATGTTTCCTGGGCAGAAATCTGTTAGTGAAGAGAAGGGAACTGCACCATAACTGAAGTAGCCCACCCTGGCTGGCTGTGAGTCATCCACAAATTACAGTCAGTGTGATTATACCAAAAAATCAATTAAAGCAAAGGAGAAACAGGGCAATGAAAAGAATTTGTTGATATCAGCACTGAGCTTGGGTCAGTCCCTGAGGATAGTGCAGCCTGAGGCTAAGCCAGAATTGAATGTTTTCACGTTTAATAGATTTTCTCTTTCCTTGTTTTCTACTAGAAATGCTGCCATGGTGCATAGTTGGCAGCTGTGACCGGACTGTGGTTAAACAAACTGACATTCAAGGAGAAGAAAAATTGCCCTGGAAGGTAGACACAAGCAGTCAGAGTCACTGACAGGCAGATGTCACTATAAAACCTCTCACTCAATGATTGGCATCGGCAGCTGAACTGCTCAAAGCCAATTGACAAGTGAGAAGGACTAGATAGCAATGTCCATCTGCCAGTACGGAGCTGCCTGGGCAGGGCAATTCCAACTGACTGCTTGTTTCAGCACTGTGTAGGCAGGAAAAAAGGAGAGGGATCTGCTGACACTAATGTTTAACTTTCACCTATTTTTTATGAAAATATTAATGTCTGTAATTAAGACATTAGAAGATCAGGAAGCTGCCATAGTTAAGACTGGTACTTGAAATATTATTAATTTGAAGAATAGAAAATGTCACACAAATGGTATTTCTTGCAAGTTCAGATTGGGAAATTCAAATTTGCATTCAGCTATGAAAGTAGCAGCAAATACTACAATGTGTAATGTGCCAGAACTTCAGGCTAATCTCATGTTAGTGAAACTTTTTCTATTTCTGATTATTGGCAGGTATGATGGTTTTAAAATTGCAAATCTATGCACCACATTGTGTCTGCAGACAATTACTCTGGCATCCCAGTGACAGCATTTTCTGTGTCAAAAAGCTTCTTGTTCAAAACCGTGGTCTAAATTTAGTAAAATCTGTGTTAATATGTGAAATATAGCTTAGTTCCAGTTGGAGGGGAAACTGATGTGAATGTTCCACTCCTTGACTTTTCATTTATGTGGTTGTGTGGTGCCACAAAATTTTTATATGAGACCTGTTGTTGCTATTGGAGTTATGGGATAGCTGGAAATGGGAAGAAGAAAATAAAAGAAGTAATTTGCTCTAAATTGATTTGGCACTGTTACCTCAAAGTGTTTGTGCCTTTTCTTTACTAAATTGTCTGTACAGACATCTCAGTTTTAAGTAGTGAGGCAAATCATGCACTTTAAGCAGAAGTGGCATTGACTGAGACATCATTGACTGAAGCTCCTGTGACTCCCAAATTGTGTAGTTACAGAGTCTGAATGTGGGAGGACACTTTTTACACTTTTTTTTGAGGAAAATCATCCAGCTTCTTCACCTTTTTGAGTTGAAGAAATAATGGGCTTGTCTCCAACTCTCTCCAACAGAGCAGCATCCCAAGTTCTCTCTACTCTCCCAGCCAGCATTAATGTAATGCAGAAATTTATGAGTTTATACTGATTTTCATAATTATGCATAGTCTTGAGTGAAAATTATTTTATTGTTTTTAAGGGGAAGATAAAATGAATGTCTCATCCTCTGCTTTCCCAGTTTGGAAAGTGGGAAGACGTCTGATGCAAATGTCTTGCACCAGTCCTTAGGGACCTGAATCATCCCTTTGAGGAAAGGCTTGGTTTCCTCGAACTGTTTTTCAGTAGGGATGAAAGACAGGTGGATTTCTAAAACAACACAGAGACCTGTTGGCCTTGCTGTGTCCCTTACTATCTATAGAAGTTCTTCCTAAACCTATAGTAGATTTCAGCAGCCACTGAATTGTTCAATTGCACTGATTTGTTCCCAGTCTGCTGGGGTTTTTTTCCTCTGTGTATCTTTGGTGTTTTGGCTTTTGTGGCAATAGGACCTTTCTTAAAAACAAAACAACTCCCTCCAACATGGGAACTCTGATGAGGAATGCCTTTTCCAAAGCCTTTTAATAAACACCTACTTTATTCCTTCAACACAGTCTAGCCTCTGTTCTAGGTCTCAATGATGCTTTCAAGGCATAATTCTCTTTCTCGCTCCCTCCTTTTTCCCTCCTCCTGGTTTCCCAGCTGGCAGACCTGGCATGGTGACATGTTGTGTCAGGTTGCATCAGTCATGTTGTCTTCTGTGACATTCTGGCTCAGAAGGAGATGTGACTGATGAGAGGTGATAGTGTCATATCACAACCGAGGCCTCAGCTGGAGAAGTCTGAGCAATTTTCTCATCCATCATTAAAAGGGACATGGGATTGAGCAGCAGAGCTCTGCCTTACATCCCTTCCTTACTCTCCAGTCCCTTTCACACAGCATGTTTTGCTGTGCTACCCGAGTTAGCTTGGATCAAGAGTTGTTCTTGCTGAGGAAGTTTTGAAGGCATGTAAAAAGGAGTTCTATGACATCTGTGCTGGTGGCATAAATTTATCTGTGGGCAGCTGCAGTTGCTCTGTGTCTGATGAACCTTGTCAGCATGTCCTCAGTACTGTCCTGAATAATCACAGCCATCATGTTGTGAGCTATTCCTTGCAATCAGGGAAATGAATTAAAAAGCTCACGAGCTTCCCTCAGGCACTGTCAGAGGTCCACAGCTCACTAATGCCGCTAAATAACAACAGGCAGTTCCTGTGTAAAAGGAGTAGTGGTACATGTTGCAAAGCTGGAAAAGGGAATGTCTGAAGCAATGATAGCCCTTGTTAACCTTCTAATTATGTCTTGAACAAATAGCAGAAGTTCCCTCCCTGTCTGCAGTATCTCACCTGCAGCAGCTGTAGGAAGTGCTCTCCCTGCTGCATATCACACATATATTTTCTGTAAGAGGGTGTCACTAGGGCTCTGAGCCAGACTAAGCAGGATAAATTTCTCTGCTTAGATGAGTTCCACTTTTTCAGATGAGTAGTTGCTTTTCAAACTATGTTTTTCAGCTGCTTTTCAGATTGACAGCAATCCAGTGCTCATTGGTAAGCTGCCCATGTTGTAAAAAACATTATTCTGCAGATCACCTAATAAAGCTGAGGATTTTTTTCCTAATATGTGACTGGTAAATAAGGCAATTTTGAGAAAATGAAGGCGGCATACTGCTTGTTACTGCTAGGAGAAACTAGATGAATCATTATTTATCTTTTCCTGAATCATGACCCCGGCTGAAAATTCTCACCAGTCTCAGCTCCAAACACAGCTATTTTCCCTTCTCTTTTTAGCTCATTTTTTAATGCAAATAAAATATTTCCAATTTTCGACCCCTTTCTTAGTTTTATTGCTTTTCTGGACCATAAGTTTGGATTTGGGGCTTATGTTTTTCTGTATGAAATGTCTTAATTTTTTTTCTCCTTTTCACATACATTTTTGTTTGACCATCTTGGAATAGGTTCTTCCTCTCTTGTAACCACTGTATCCTTCCTTAAATTAATTGCTCTTTTTCTATCTTTAATTCTACTTCTTCAACTCTCTCCCCAAAACTTTCTTCCACCCTCACCAGTTATTGATTAACTCTGTACTGTGGAAAGAGTCAAGCTGTCTTTTTTTTTTTTTTGCCCATATTTTCCAAATACCTTCCCATTTATGAAAAGAAAGTTAGTCTTCACTTCTGCCTCTCTGTCTTAGGTCATACACTCCTATCCACAGTCTGGAGATGCAGAGGGAGGCGTTTCCTAATGGAAACACTGGTAGAAGCTGGTGGATCTGTGTGACACCCACTATGCCAGCTAAACTACTGCAAGGATGGATTTATTTAATGACACTGTCAAATTGCTACAGCAGGCTCACCTGACAAAGATTTCATTGTTCAGAAGCTCTTCTAAACAGTACTTGCTGAGTTGGGTGTTACTGGTCTTGATGTTTTATCTCAGACTAACCCTGGCACTTTGGCATTGGCGGCTCTCACATAAGAATCTGCTTGGTACGAATGGGTTTGCTGTGTTTGCATGGGCAAGCAAGCTGAAACAAGAGTGTTTGTCTTTCTTTTAAGAAAATGAAAGGAAGGGCATGTATGTTTTTGATGTTGCCCTTTCCTCATCTCCTCCCTAAGTGCTGTTTTTCATTTTTCCAGGACTTGAAATTTATTTTCCAGGGAAAACATGCTTTATATCTTCCTGGGCACTGCAGAGTTTCAGGGTTTGTAGAGCAGAACAGTGTAAGACATGCCAGTATTCTCCAGAGCTAGTTTTTTATTTTACCCTGCTTTTTCATGTCCTCACATATCCATGAGCCTGTGTTACAGATATTGGCAGGCTCCACTATTGAGAGCTGGATTGTCTTTGCTCTCTTTTCTGGGAAGCATACCAGGAATATGGGCAAGGATGGGGCGTGAGGCAGTGCTGAGGCTTGTCGGGCAGGAGACCTGGCTGTGCTGTAAAGTAGTGAGCAGGCTGGAGAGTGAGGGTCCATACACACGATATCAGTCTCTCCAGTCTGCAGCTTCTGTTTTCTGCTTGGCTGCACTCACTGCCTTCCTACTGCCCCTCTGGGAATTGCCCTCTTATTACCACAATTACAATCTGTACACATTTCATTAAACTAATATCGCTTCGCGCAGACTTTCTCCACCAAAGTGCACAGCTGGAGGCCCATTTCTTTTCCTCAGCTTAAACACTTTGACAGGTTAAGAAAGCTATTATGGCTGAATAACAGGTGTTGCAAAACAATGTGCATTTGATGTTTAAATGAGAGAGCTTCTTTATTGACTGCCTTTATTGCAGTGAAGACTCTCCTTTTTCAAGATGACTGGATTTTTATTGGTTTTACTGCTTTTTAAAGTGTATTCTGTTGTTTCAGAATAGGTCCAGAGTGACTGTCTGCTGTTATTTGTTATTCTGATGTCTTTTGTTATTTGCACATCTTTGCTGCCATATCCAGGTGTGGGATACTGGTGCTAAGTAGAAAAATTTTATTTTGTCTCTGTCTAACTCCAGTCCTAAGTGCTTCTTGTTCCTGGGCAGCTCCCAATGGAGCTATAAGCCATTCTGCACCATTGCTTTGCTTATTATTTCTAACCAGACTTGATTCACATCCCACCTATTGCATATAGCACCATCTAAGCATACGCACAGAGATATATATATATATATATATATGTGTGAAGTATACATAGTAGTTTATGTATGTAAGTTAAAGCTGGGCTTTAGAATGGTTTGCAAAGATTTTCAGAATGCTGCAGAAGACTTGGGCATACAGTGACCCAAGTAAATCCCATTTGTTTGGGAATCTCGTCATTTGTTATTACTCTTTGGTCCTTGATTAATAGAGTGTGTTCACAGATGATCTAAGAATAGCATGGTCCCAAAAGAAAAAGTGTGACAATCAGATATTCAATGCAATATGCTGTTTAATTAAACACAATCAATATATTGTAACTGAAAGAAATATTAAAATGATAAAAAAGAGGGGGGAAAGTTAGACTTTTTATGTTGGCATTAAAAATAGAAGCACTCTCTTAGAAAAATAAATTCCTTCCTGCGTAATATCACCATCTTTCCCCTCCATGCCTCCCACCTGGAACTCAGGCTGAGTTTTAGTAAAGCTTTCTGCAAAGTAGGAGGGGCATTTTCTTTCCTACTCTCACAGGTAGATTTTGCCTAATGCAAGCAGTGTGAAGAAGGTTCAGGGCAGAAGAAAATATAACAATGTGTAACAGTAGAGTAAGGGCATAATGACTCTGATATTATCTTTCTTTTCTGTCCTACTAAATATTTTGTACTCCAAAATTGTAAAAGAATAAATTAATAATGTGACATTTTAGCAGCCAAAAGTTTGGAGGAGATGAAGTCTTGTATTGAAAATGAAGACAAAATCTGTTCAAGCCAGCTTCATTAATATGAAATCTTTACCCTGCCTGTAACTCCTGCCACAAATCAGGCACTGATGCAAGGTCTGGCACGCTGAGAAGGGAGAGAGAGTGTCTGTTTTGAGGGAACCGTAGGCAGTACCGGGGAAATCTCACGGGAGGTCTTGCTGGCTGGGTTTATTACACCATTTTTTCTTACATGACTGATGTGAATGCCACATGAATTATGTGCAACACCAAATTGAAAGTAGAAGGAAAATTGTGTACAGATGAAGAAGGTGGGAAAGCAACTTGCTTTCACCACCACCATATTTTTTTTTTCCAGTAGGCAATAAATTAATTCGTTGAGCCTTGGGAAAATTACCTGTAATAGAGATATTAGCTGTTTCTCATTATAATGTTGATATTTGGTATATTTAACTTTCTCACAATGCCGAAGAAAAGTGAAATGCTAATTGCTACATTTTTTTTCCATAAATGACTCTGTCCATAACTGCAAAAGTCTGTCAGGATGTTGTCAAGAGAAAATTATGCTGTTTCTTTTGTCACCTCTTTTCTTCTCCCATATTTCAAAGGTCAGCCTGTGAGTATTAAGTTGCTGTTGCCAGCCTGCATGTTCAAAATCATTTATCTCAATGTATTTGCAGTTGTCTTAAGTACAACCAACATATAACCCAGTCCCCCTACAGTGCAGTGTATGATAACAGAAAGGAAAATTTTTTAATATCTAGTGGAATTGTGCTCCATTTGGAGTAACTGAATGCACTACAACTCATCTATATAATGGAGTTAGTGAGTCTGAGCTTTTTCTTCTCCTCTTGCTTGTAACAAAACAAAACCATTTTTTTCTCTAAGCTGAAGTCATATTTGCAGTTTAACTATTCTTGCTTTCTGAAAATACAACCCCCCTCTGCAGCTATTGGTTATTCCTTCCATTCATTCCCTGTTTGAAAGGGCAAGAGTTGGGATCAAGGCACAGTCAGGAGGCCAGTGAGTTTCCATCTACTTCCTCTCTCAACTCGTCCTGTTTGTGCAGTGTAACTTCAAGATAATCAGGGGAGAGGCCAGAGGAAGGCGACATGGCTCTACAAAGGAGGGATGCCTGGATTCTTGTGAGAAGGAGAACTGGATGGAGATGAGACAGTGAGGGTGGAGAAGCTGCCTGTAGGCTGATGGAGACATCAATATAAGGGAAAGAGAGAAGGCAGGGCTTGTATGTGTTTTTGTATGGCACACACCTAAGAGAAACAAGAGTGGAGTGACCAAAAATTAGGAGACAGGCTCTGACTATGGAAAAAGGCAAAGAAATAGAATTAAAGTAGTAGCTAATAAAGAAAAAAATAGGGAGGGGAAGGATATGTTAATCTATATAGGAAAAAAAGGAAAGACAAAAGGAGAGAAATAGAACAAATTGGATGAAGGTAATGAATTACGAAAGGAATGTTGTTACTCTGCTTTCATTTGCATTTATTTCTCTCATGACTGACTGGAAAGAACGAATTACAGTAGAGAGGTGATTGGAATGGTAGAAACAAAATGTGGATAGGAAAACCTACATATTGTAAAAGTGCTTGTAAACAAAATAAAAAGGATCAAAGTGTCTCAGTAGGGGCTTGGGGAAGAGTTAACAGTGGGAAGGAAAAGAAATAGTAATTCCCACCTTGTAAAAAGTCTTTGTTTCTTTGTTTTGTGGGCTTTTTTTTTTTTTTTTTTTTTTTTTTTTTTTTTTTTTTTTTTTATACTTATGGCACTAACTATTTTTCTCCAACTTCCCACCTTCCCCATAAGCAGTTTTTGTTCTGCCACAGGTTTTGGAAATCTCTTGACCACTAGCAATTTTTCTCTTTAAAACACTTCCGTATTTGGATTACAGCCACCTGCACTTTGAGGACATATCCAGCAGCTCCTAGGAGGTCTGGAAATTGCTCTTTTTGTGGTCACACATGTAGCAGAACCTTTTCTGTGGTTTACACACACTTATTCCCTTTTCTAATTGCCTTGCCTCTAACCAGGTCACTTCCATATGTCTCATCAGGTGCCTTTTGGCTATAGTTTTTCTGTGAGAAAGCAAATTGTGGTCAGGCCGTGCATTCCTGCACCCCTGACTCTTTAAAGAGCTGTTCCCAAGAGTCAGGTGTACCTTCTGGGGCCCACAGGTACCACCCTGGTGTTTGGTTTGGTTTGCTTTCTGTCCTAGAGAAAAAAGTTTGTTCTCTGTCCGTCAGTGACTTGGGAAATTCTAAGAGCAGGTTGCTTGTCTTGCAGCTGACAGATGACAGGAGTGTGAGGGTAGATGGGCTTCAGTCTATATGCAGTTGATGCAGGCAGGAGATGGTGCAATTAATCAAGGAACATTTCTGTGCCAGGGGCCAGAACTTCAGAATTTCCTCCACTTGTACCTATGAGCAGCACCAGGATATTTGCAGGTACAGGCAAACTCCAGGTAACACACACAGGGGATGAGGCTGTGTTTTTGAGCTGGCCCAGTTGATTTGACAGCTGTCTTGTGTCCAGGCTGATCCATACATTGTTAAAAGTAGCAATAACCACATGCAGGTGGAGTGACTCTGAGCTCTGTACCCTGGTATAAATAGGGTGCACAGCTGTTGTATTAAAAAGAGGAATCAGACCTTGAACTCGCAGAGCTGAGAAAAGGAAATCCATTGATTCAACAATGAGAATTTTTTTATCAGCACTCCATGATAGGTGTCCCCAGAAGCACTGTTTTCTGTCATTAGAATGCTGTCCAAAACAAGGATATGCTGATAGCCTCAGTTGCTACCATGTAGGAATTAAATGTCTTGGAATCTTTCATAATAATTCCAGTCAAGGCTTGCAAAAAAAATTGTTGTTCATAAAAAGAATCTCCTACGGGCCTTCAACCTTAATAAGCTTGTTTATGGAATTATAAATTCATAAGCATCATAAAACTATAATGGAAAATCAGGAAAAATACTGCTTAGAACTGGTTTTCACCTTGTTTGCAATTTTTTTTTTCTGTAAAAGAGAGAGAACATGATTCTGTGGGGCTTTGGTAGGTGTGGAGATCCCACATATATCCTGTAGGCTCAGACTGGAATAATTGAGGGGCAGAGAAGTGAATACTGACTGAGAAATTTGGTAAACGGTTTATGTATTATTTATACTCTAATTTCAAAGGAAGTTTAGTAGCAGATGCATGCAGTTGGGGACACTGAAGTTTAAAATAGCTTCTAAAATTTTAGAAGATGAAGTACTGTGGAACACATGTGTTTCTCAAATCAGGCCGTAAAATCTTTAATGATGAATGGAATGTATCAATATAATGTGCTGACATGTTCAGTTTAATATCTTAGAACACGCTTATTGTGCAGATGTTTCTTGCTGGTAATATAAGGTGTCTGGGTGTACTTTTGTGTAGACAAGCAAAATTCAACTTCAGGGGTTTTTTGGAGCTGCTCTTGGGCCTAATGCCTTTTTGTTTTACATGGGACTTGCTGCTCAGAAGCTTTAAGGAAGATTCTCTTAGACCACAGGTAGTTTGTGTAAGTTTAGAAAATTCCTGCTCAAAAGCCTTTAAATTAAGCATGCTGGGAAATGAATAATACCCAGAACTGTAGTCACTGACTCTGATCTTCCTTTGTGAATCTCCATCCCAGCAGTGCATAGTGATTCTTTTGGATTCATTATTGTCTTTTGCCTCTGGTTTAAAATGTGCATTATCCCACATACTAAGCATCCTTCTGGGTTAAAAGAGAAGAATTGCTACTGACAGAACACAAGAAAAAGTATTTTAAGTTTCAGGTAATGGTTCTAAAGAACTTCTGGAGAATGGAAATTCTTTAAATTGTCTAAAATATTCACTGAGGTAGAATTTAGGATTTTGGCTGTGGGTGATTGTCAGGAAGAAATAAAAGTGCTATGAAAGTCACCTGCTTTTTTAACAATATTTGACATTTATGAAAGGACAAATGAGCTTTGTAATGAAAGTACAGAACTGTTATCAAGTTTTTGGTTCTTCTACAAACTTCCAGTAGAACTTTATAAATGGATTTAATCTATTCTTTTCCTCCTTTATTAATTTCCTTGCTTCTGTTATCACACGAAAATGGAGAAAAATGTTACTTCTATGACACTTGCACACCTCTTTTGAGCTACACACTTTTAAAACGGGCATTTTCATCCAATTTCTTGTTGTGGTTCTTGTGGACTAGATACAAGCTGGATTTTTGGCAGTGAAACAGTAATAAAATATTTGCTTAGGTTTGTTTAGTTAAACAGACCAATGACATCTGAACACCACCAAATGCCAAAATGTGGCATTTCAAAAAAGGAATATATTACAGGAATCTGCAGTTTTAATACAAGTTTAATTAAAAATAGAAGGGCCTATACATTAAAAGTTGTGGAAAACACCAAGCTCTGCCTTTTATTGTAGTGAGGTTGAACACCCATGATGATAAATTGCACATGATAAATTTGTCAGGAAATTAAAGCACTGAATAGTGGGCATCAAAGTGCTATCAGAAGAATCTTCTGTCCAGCAGGAGCATTGGCACTAGTGAAAGGATGCCTGCGATGTTATATAATTTTAATTGGACTGTGTCATGACAGGATGACCAGATGCCAAAGAAAAAAGCCTAGAAAAAAAATAATATAAAAGGAAGGCAAGGTAATTACTTTATATATCTTCCTATTTCCTTTAAACTAGCTGACAGTTTTAAATCACTTTGAAATATTTTCTGTTCTAGATGTGGTTGTTTTGGGTTTTTTGTGGTGGTTTCTATTTTTTTTGGTTTTGTTTTCAGTGTCTCCTATGGTCAGTACAGGGTCCTCTGATGAGGAGCTGGGTAAAAGTGGGCAATGAGTGCAGTGCTCCCAGTGAACAGGAGGTAGGAAGGGCTTGCTGTAGGCCTGCTGCTTTTTCCCTGCAAAATCTCCTGTTAAAACTTCAGTGTCATGGGCAACTGTGCAAAGGGATACACAAAATATTGATGCAAAGGCTTGAGTTAAAATCTCTTTGTGAGATCACAATCTTAAGCCAACAAAACAATCCCCTGTGTAATCATTTCTGGGCTCTGATGGTCTTTAGGGCAAAGCCAGGGGACCTGGGATGTAAGCACCAGCCGCAGCTGTTGTTTCAAATCTGCATGAGGAAGCCTCTGGGGCTGAGTCCCACACCTCAGGGACTAGGGAGCTGAGCCCAATCTTGTGGGAAGGTTGTGAGAAAATTTTTCAGAGCTTTTTCCTTTTTTTTTTTCCTATTCCCACAATGAAACCACAAATGACTTCCACCTTGTTTCTCTTTTGTGGGCTGTTCAGGCAACTCATAGATGAGACCCAAAATCTAACTGGTGCATCAAACCTGAGTTCAGAACAGATTTTCTCCTGTTCTGCTTTGTGTAAGCTTGCATCTCTCCTGATGCACATCACTTAGTCAGAAACTGCACAAGAAGAAAGAAAAGCAATTTTGTCATCTTCTGCTTTCACAGAGTGTAAACTAATATCTTCAGCAGAAAGCTGTGTCTATGGTATACTCTGAATATAATCACTCTATCAAACACTCTGCACTGCAAAGTGCTGCAGCTCATATCCTGTTCACCAAAATGTGTACTCCTGTGGATTCTAAAGCTTGTACTTCATTGTTTGTTATATTGGCCCAGGATCAAGTTTTGTGTCTGTAAGATGAGCATAACTTATTTAAAAAGGAGCTCTGCTTTATCAGTTATTGGTGAGTGTTGTCTGTCATTTCTGGTGAGGGGTCTTGGTTCTGTTCCAGGCTGGGAAGTGAACATGTGCATTACTGTATTGGGAGCTTGTTAAACTAAAATAATTAAAAAACCTGACCAAAACTGATGTACTGGACCATCAAGAAATTGAAGTTATATGGTGTAAAGAAAATTTCTACCATGTGAGCTCTTTTCCAAAATAAATAATGTAATTTTGGTAGTTATGATATTTTTCATTGATGCCTTTAATTTATTTTGAACCTCGAAATTAGGCAAAAATAATTGAGCCGCTTAAAACATCATCGCTCAATGAGGAGTAATTGAAACAAGGGAAGTCAAACAGCAGAAGCAATAATAATAAAGCTTATTTTATTGATGGAGAGTCATAAAAACAATTTACAGATACACTTCTTTGACAATTGGCACCATACCTTTTGTGAAACAACATGAAGTAAATTTGACAATTTGGCCCTAGGGCTTGAAAATATGTCTGTAACAGGGTCAGCTTCCTCCGTCAAAAGTGCATGAATTATGTGCATTATTTTGACAAAATCAGTGCTAAAGACAAGGGAAAAGAAATTGAAAAGAAATTTGACTCCTGCAGACCATGGTGTGGCCTGAGGTGGGGGGATGCACCACCACACACAGAGAGCAGAGGCAGGAGATATGGGAGTCTACTGTCCTGTAGTCTGGCAAAATGAATCTTTGTCTGTATGAGAGCATCTAGTCTTTCTTATCAAGCTCGCACTGCTTGGGAATATCTTCTCTTTGCTCTTTATCAGTTTCCTTCAGTGAGGGTGCCATCACCTCTCAGATAATTTGTGTCTCACAGTCAAACTCTGTATGATTATGTAGATGTGTATACCTATATATACTTGTATACCTATTTTAGTTTTTCGAAGTTGCATAAGGGGCTCTTTCCCCCTTGTGTTAATTTCTCCCTGTCAGCCTCTAACATTAATCTTTGAGTTTCTGACAATCCTGCCCATTCTGTGCTGCTAGCCATGTTTGATGAAGAAGAACTCCTTGACACTCCTTGATTGGCACTGTTGACTGTTCTGTTGCACTTTCCAGGATGTACAGTGTGGTCTGATCTCTTCAAAAATTCAGGAGAATAAAGCAAATGCAGCAGTTGGCCCAGTGGAAATCTGAAGAAAATAGAAAAGCTTATAATGTGCCTATGCTCACCTATAGCCACTCCACATTTGCCTGTGGGTTGTGGGTTGCTGTGGGAAAACACTGAGGATGTGGCCTACTGTTTTATACTTGCACTCAGTTAATCCAATTATGAATCACCCTGGCTTAATTTCAAAAAGCTCTTTTAAAATGAAAAAGGTATCTTTCACTTATTATAGAACACCATCCTTAGAATCATCTAATAGAATGGAAAAAAAACAGAGCTGCACAGGAGTGCTTGTTCTTGGTGAAGCAGGTGGGAGAGGTGTGCAGAATGAAGCCTTCAGGTTACCCTCGGTGGCCATGAGCCCTCTGCCACAGCAATTATTTTAAAATGCTTGTTTTCTCTCAGACCAAATACTGTGGGGCACTTGTTGGTGCCACATTCAATTAAAAGGCCGCAGCTGAGGCTCTCGGGGGGCCTGCAGTGTCGTGTCTGATCTCGTCACTGCGGACAGTGGCCTCGGGGGCTGGCTCTGCTGCCAGCTGGCCCGAGCGCGTTGCCCATGCCAGGGTGGCTCAGTGGGGTGATCCCTGTGCCAGGGCAGCGAGGGGTGGCTGTGGTGGGGCTGGCAGGTGGCTCAGGAGTGTGGGGGCTCATCCTGGGCATGGTTGGCGTGGTGGTGAGCTCTGATTGCCGCGATGGGCACATGGATGTCATTTCCACACCACCGGTCACAGCGTGCGACAGACACCCAGCGCTGCTGCACAGCCAGGCTCGGCTTTAGGAGCAGGGGAAACAGCCTGAGGGCCTGAGTCTGAAATTGGTTCTTCTGCAGAAAACCATGTGCTGGGGATGGTGCACCTGTGGGCACACAGGGAATGAGCCATCTGACTTTTCTGCTTATTGTTTCTCATTTCTTGCCTTGGGTTTTTGGTTGTTTTTGTTGGGTTTTTTGCCCTGCCAATTAGATCCCACTTGTTCAAAACTCAGAAAGTGGCTGTGTGAGCCAAAATGCCTCCTGCTGATACATACAGTGGGCTAACACTGGTGAGCTGAGCTCTCTCCTGTGATTATTTCTTCGTAGTGGGGTACAAAATTTGAAAGCAAATGGTTAACATCATGTAAAGTTAGGGGTGATTATGATGTCTTAGATGGAGTGAACATGACTGTTATTTTAGAAATTAGCTTGTCATCAAACCGAAATTTGGACCAGAAGTAGGCACATGAGAAATTCTTTAAAAGTTTATCGTGAGGAGTGAAAGGAAAAAACTGATAAAAAACATTCACAGAATCACATAATTTTTGATAAGAAGTAGTTTCGTAGCTTCTTAAGCTTTAAAGAGGTGAAAATTGGATTTAGATGTGAATTTTTGGCTGTGTGTCAAGTTATTGGATTGAATAATATGAGTGCCATGACATCTATTACCATTACATGGCAGATTTATTGGATTACCTTGGGAAAATCTTGCTTGGAAAGTTTTAGATTTTTTTAAAATGACCAAAAAAAAAAAAAAAAAAAAAGAAAAAAAGAAAAAAGAAAAAAAATCCCCAAGCCAAAAGAAAATGAACAAACCAATACAAACAAGAAAAAAAGAAAAAAACCTCTGTGAAGTGTAAAAACAAAACAAAAAAGCACTACTTTCTGAATTTAGCATAAAGAACAGGCCATTTCCAGAAAAAAGAGAAATGTGCTTTTTTATCTTTTTTTTTTTAACTGTTCTTTTACAATGATATCTGTGGTTACTCTTGGAAAGGTAAAATGAACACACTGCTGTTTATTACTAGAGCTGGCAACTGAGACTTAGGTTGCATTTTAGATGCCTAATCTGTGTCAGTAACTTGTCAATATTAACACTCTTGGTAGAGCTGACCACTGTGCTTATCAAAAGCAAAATTTTGTTGTCTTTACCTCACTTTTGAATACTCTTAGCTTTGATTGTCATCCTATAAAGTTGGTACCTACAAAGGAAAAACATTATGGAAGCATTAAAAAAAATAAATTATATAGGACCTGGAAAACCACATAAAATAAATGTCCGTGAAGGGACAATTCTTCTGGACTCAGCCAGTGTTCAGCCGAATGTGTTCATTTAAAATGATTTTTAATTAAATGAGCTTGCAATTTCCCATGTGTATATAGTGTACAATTAGAATGGCGATATATTTTTAGAATTAACTCTTGTTGGGAAATTGCAAACATAATGTATGATGAACTATTCTACAACAGAAAAATACAGAAAATTAAACTTCCTTGGATATATCTTGATTTTTTTAAAAAGAATATTTTAATGTTTTGTAACATGAAAACAGAAGAACATAACGGACTTACTAGTAATTAAAAAACAAACAAAAAAAAAAATTAAAGGAACCATGTTAGCCCTGACCCCAGTAGAGCTGCTACAAGAAAAGCATCTTTGGCCACAATCGTTAAAAACAAGGAATTCCGGGCTAGGATAAAAATGAATATATGTTTGAATCACTTTGTGTTCCTGAAACATTGTTGCTCTCTCTGTAGATATCTGTTTGCTGACTCCTACCACTTACTGTGTTTCAAATGAGATGTTTTTTTCTCTCAACCTGTAAAAATGAGTATTCCAGAAGGAAAAATTCTTCTTTGGGCAAAAAAGACTAAGAGCAGTTATAGTGTGCTGGAGTCCTGTTTGGGTAACTTAGAGAGTAGGCTTTGAATAAGTCAGTTGCAGAGGAAAATATTTCACTGGAAGTGGTGATGATACAGTACAGCAGTGAGTCAAAATGAGAGCTCTGATTTAGCTGCAATTATAGTATTTTTTAAGCAGGATAATCTTTAATAGTGTGACATTATTCACATTGTACTCTTCCAAACTATCCAGTTCAAGAGATGTCGACAGTGGTGATGCAGAGCATTTCTGTTGATGTCTTATCAAGGCTGACCTAGAGCAGAGGCTAGACAGAGTTAAATAATAAAGTAGGGATTTATTAGAAGACTCCAATGGATACACCTTGGGCAGCACAAGAGCCCAGCCAAGGCTACACCCAAGATGAACCCAAAATGGTCACAAAATGGACGACCGGTCACGGGGTCTCACACTTTTATAAGTTCTGGTCCATTTGTATATTGGAGTTAATTGTTCAGTTATAGCTTTAGCTTGTGAAGTCCCATCCTTCTTGTTTTTCTTTCTTCAGTCCACTGTTGTTTATGCTCTTGGGCCTGAAATTTGGGTGGTTGTCCTGGGTTCCAAGCTTGGAAAGGAATTGTTTTGTCTACCTACTCAGGGAAGAGAACTTACCCACACTTAATATGAAGCTCAGAACTACACACTAAAGCAGTACAGAATCTGAAAAATATATAAATTAAAACTTAAGTCCTCACAGTTATAAAATTGACAGTGCATTTCACTTAAGCACATTTTACATTATGAGTTTCACAATGTGGTGTTACCACCACTGTGGAAACCGCTGGCTGCTCTGCTTACTTCTATGAGGAGCAGAGAAACCTCCCTCTTGGGTAATGTGACTGCAAATATGAAAAAAGTAAAAGAGGGGGGAAATCCAAACAAAACATCCCCGAAGTCCAGCATTCTTTTTCAGCGATTCTAATTTGGGAATGGGCATAAGCGCACTTCATATTTTAACTGATTGTGGTGATGCTGGCTGCCTGTAATGGCTGCTTCACCAGTATTTGCTGAAACGGTTCAAAAGCACAAACCCAAATCCCAGAGCCAACCATCCTTGGCTTGTCCTTGAGACTGTGGAACCTGAAGCTCTGTGACTTACTTCCCTTCCTGTTGGTAGGATTGTGTCATTTGGGAGAAAACCAGGGGTGGCCAAAATGCACCCTCAGGCCAAAAAGTCCAGCCTTAAGTGATATTGAATCTTTGCAACTTCCAGCAGAACCTGCAGTGCCTTCTCCAGTGTATTCACCGTTTTACAGCAGCAGGCAGCAAATGTGGGTGTATTTGTTGATGTCCACAATGAAAACTACTTCTTGTGTGATAGGCACAAGGCTGCAGACTCTGCTTCTTCTCTGCAAAGAAATCCCCTGTATTGGTCAGCAGTCACAGAAAAAACAAGTGGCAGGATTCCAAAGTACTGAAGTAAAAAGGGAATCTAAATAATACAAGTGCAATACAGATGCTTTTTTATCTCTCAAAATGTCAAAATGCTAGTTTCACTGTTTTAGTGCTCAAAGTGTTGAAGAAAATGGCAGCATCAGTTTTGTCTCCATTCCTTACAAACTCATGTGCTTCTCTTCTCTCCATCTCCTGACTCCACACTCATCCATCCACATACACATGGTTCCCATGTATCCACCTCTCCCATTTACACATTATTCAGTGTTCTGTTTTAACCCATCACACAGCCAATAAGAAAAGTATTAGAAAAACCCATATGTACAGCAGAGGCATTTTGGATATCCCACACTACCTCAGAGTATATGAATTTTTCATGCATTTTCAAAGTTTTCTTCTCAGCTGTCAAGATGAATTATATGGGTTTGTTGTCCTCCCTGCAGTAGCTGGAGGAGTGGTAGGTGAGGAGCTCTGGTTAATAATCTGTGTTGTTGTCTTAGATTGAAGACAACTTAAATTCATAAGAGATCTTGGTACTCTTTTTCTAGATGAGAGAATTGAATGTAACACAGTGAAATGCATAGCCTGTATTGTAATGATACCATATTCCAGCACTGAAATGCCAAGGAGATTTTTCCCACCAGTTTAACACATGGAAGAATTGAGAAATAGAAAATTACAGTGGCATTTCCTCCCTCTGAGGTGAAGGTCAAGTAATAGCTCCCCACCAAAGTGAGAATATTAATATATAATATACAAAATAATGTGTAGTAGTCAGATGGAGTGCACTAAGTGCACTAACTTTTTTTGTTCTCTGTTTTTTCTGGAGAAAATAATTCTTTAAATAGTGGGACTATGTTAAAAACTCACCACAGATTTTGGTAGAATTTGATAGCACACAGAAGGGGAGAGTATGCAAAGTGCATTATCTGCTGCAATATATATTCCGAGAACAAACCGGCAAATGGAAAATTGATATTCTGACGGTTTCAGGTCCAGAAATAAGAAACAGATAATTTGGCCCCTTTCTATCTTCTCTGAGGGAACAAGGCATTCCAGGCACAAAACTCAGTATTTTCAGTAGCTGCATGATAGATAACCTGTAGTCCTTCTCCTTACGTGGGCAAACACAGAGATGCCAATTCCTGAAGCCATGTAGCCATGCATACCCCTGAGCAAAACACTGCAGGAAGCAAAAGGAGTACAAAATACCAAAGGCAGATTACTTTGAGCTCAGCAAATACAAAAAAAGCTCTTTCTAATCAAGGCATAAATATTCAGGAAGTGGCAGAAACTATCAATATGGATGACTGAAAAAGTACATGAGACAATGAAGACCAAGAGAAATGCAGTTGAGATGTTTACAATTTTTTCAAAAAAAATTGTTTTGACATAAAACGATTCCACTGAGAGCTAACATTTCATTACCAAGAAATCCCTTAGGATAAATCAGAAGCGTTAGTTCTGAAAGAGAAGGTATAGGAGGCAAAAGAAAAAACAAGTTATCAAGAAATCTGAGATCAAAAGTGGAAGGAAAATTACATAGGATATAAATATGAATAATAAATGGCTATACAAATGTAAATTATAAGAAGCAAGAGGTTGATGAGAGAGACTGCAGGGACTGTGGGGTCATAAGGAAACTTTTCTCAGAAGATGTGATATTTGTATGAAACAATGACATCTTAGAGCCAATGTTCACTTGATTGACAAGGAGGCTTGATGGCTTTGTGGTTTGAATTATAAACATGATTTTATTTTTGACAGGATCTGGCTGTCTTATCCTTGGAGGTGTTCAAGGCCATGCTGGATGGGGCCCTGAGCAGTGTGGTCTAGTGAAAGTCATCCCTGCCTATGCCAGGATGATTGGAATCCCATGTCCTTTAAGGTGCCTTCCAACCCAGGCTATTATGTGACTCTATGATTTTATGTATGTAGTTGGGACAATAACTTCTTCCACACAGCTTTACATGTTCAAGTATCAGTTGATGAAAGCAGAGGACATAATGGAAATTACTGAAAGACTTTTGTCTTCATCTTGACTCTACGTAGAAATAGTAATGAGCAAAACTACAGTCCTGGAAAATGCCTTTGGTCCAGGAGGATTTAAAAACCTAACAGAGAACAGGGTAAGGGTATTATAATTATAATTCAAGTGCATAATTTAGGACAAATTGCGTTTTGTACTGTTGGTGGTTTTTGTTAATTTTAAAAACAATTTTGGAGCCTGGCTTGAGGAATATTGGGTCTGTGGAGCACTGGCTTTGAAAATAAAGAGAGATTTGGTAGAATTCTTATGTCGAAGCTTTCAGTACTTGCAAGGTCTCTTTTACAGCCATAGTAGCCCAGGAACACAGATGTTTCCTATTAATCCTATAGGATAGATAAAAGCTCAGTAATTCTTATTGAAAGTCAACTGAATCTCAAGATATGAAAGGACATTAGAGAATAGATAAAATCTAAATAGATAAACTGAGATAATTTTTCAATGTGATCCAAGTCTACAAACGTTGGATCAGGATAAAGCAAGTTGAAGAAAATTTCCTTTCAGGAAGGGAAACAAAATCTTGTTATTTCAGTGGGGATCAATTTGGCAAGCTTTGGTCCATGTCCCTGCACTTGAAAGCATCCCATGCCTTTTGATGCCTTTGAGTTTGGCGAAGATTTTTTTTTCCAGTATCTATGCCAGGTCACTCATATCTTTCCCTCAAAGTTGTGTCTTCCTCCTTGATTTTTTCCCCTGATTTCGCACCATCTGTGAGGTTAGTTTTGGCATGTTTTGGTCCATTTTGGTGCACCTAATTTCCTCTAGGACTCTTTTTTATGTAGTCACTAAATATCCAAGTTTTCTGGGTTTTTTTTTTGGGTTTTTTCAATTGCATTTAATTTGATCGTATCTCCTTTGCAGAGTGTTTGTAAGTCTTTCTTTTCTGTTTTGCAAGATTTCGTTTCCCTTCCTGAAAGGAAGGGATATTTAAGTGTGTGATTTCAGCACTGAACTTCATTTCAGTGCTAGATTTTAGATTTATGTTTGTCAATTACAATACCCCATATTTAATTAGACTTGCTGGTTTGTACAGCATTTAAGTAAATGTAGCTGCATTATTAAAGTACCTTAATATAGATACAGAAGTCAAGTTCTAGGCAAATGTAAAATCAGACTTCTTTAGAGTGTGATTTAATCAAAAAATGCTCACTTGGTCCAAAGATTTTTCTCTTTAGTCCCTGAAGCTTTGACCCTCCTGTGTGACACACTGCTGATTTGCTATAGACTCTGAACCCTTGAAAACCTTAGAGAGATATTGTCCAAGTAGGTAATTCTCAGCTTAACTGCCACCATTGTAACATAATGTGAACCTGCTGAGAATAATAGATTGATTATCTGCTGATTCAAGATAAATAGGATTTATTTTAACTTAAACTGTGATACCAGATTTTAAAGAAAAAGTGGCTTTTTTCCCTATTTATTTTCTTTGCAGAGTGTTTGTGTTTATGCATAGGAATAGGAAAAGGGAGGTTCCTCAAGACGTGATCAGTTGCCAATTCACCATGACGTAAACTTTTAGCTGGAAAAGGACTACGGGATAAATGAGAAAATGGCATATGTGCACATGTAACCTTTGAATTAGGAAAGAGTCAAGCCACTAATTAAAATTAAGTTGGGGAAAAGCTGGACACATACAGGGAGTCAGTGCAGGTTAATGAACGGTGGTCATGCTTCACATATCCAATTAACTTCTCTGAGAAGGAGAGATGGTCAATGGGACTTGACAGGGGTAAAGAAAAAATATAAAGTGTTATGACTTCAGGAAGGCTTTGTGACACAGTACCACTGAAAGGGCAAGTACATTTCATTAGCCAGTATGGGATTGATGGTGGAATTAGTCACTGGATAGAAAGGGGCTCAGAGCTTGGATCATGATGAGCAGCAAACTGCTGTTCACTGGTTAACAAGAAGTGATGAATGAACCACTGCAGAACTGGTGTCCAGACTGGGTCAGCTTTCAGCACAAGGGAGAACTTGAAGAAGAGCAGAACATGAAGCATTAACACATGCTTTAACACTAATCTTGGCCTAGACAATTCTCATCACTGTGCTAAAGAGTCCTGGCTAAATTAAAAGGTAGTTTCCTTTTCTAACATATTGAATTATAATCTAATGGAAATTTTATGTTAAAAATAAGAGAAAAATAAAATATTAGTTTATTTAAATTGCTTCAAGCTACAAGTCCTGTTGTATCCGAAAGTTGTGTTAAAATAAGATAACAGAGTTGCTGGAATATTAGAGGTTTTCAGGCCCAATGCACAATAGGTGCTAGTGATTATATACCTTGAAATATTGAGAGCAGATTTAAAGCATTTCACAGCACATGGATTCCTGAACTCCAGGAAATACTGAATAACTGAAAAACATGAAGTATGAAGCAGAGTCACTGCTTTATTTTGAGATTCCCTTGGGGTGTGGAGACACAACAATTATGTTTGTTGTTGGACACCGCATTTCACTTTTGGGACGGTATGAGCTGTTTCTGTCTGCATGGGTTAGTGCTGACCCCTTTTCTGATAAAAAGAAAGGATATTGAAAAATATGGTGCAGAGTAGTGTTCCTCTAAAAGATTACAAGTGTTGTCAGCTATGATGCATTGGAAAATCTGTGTGAAACAAGGGATGCCTGTGCTGGGTGTGTTGGATGCCTGTGTTCAACGTGCGGGCTTTATTTACCAGCAGGTGCTGTAGGTTTCTGCAGAAGTTGTATCCTGGACAGGCAACAGGCCTGAGACTTTTATCTGTTTGCTCTGTTGTGATATTGATATTATGCTACCAGCAATACATACAAATTAGGGATGAGACTTTTCTAAACATTTGCATTTGATTTATCTGTGCTCCTTGCTGGAAGTCAATGCTAAAATTCTCTTTGGATTCAATGGGACCAAAGTACTTCTAAAAATTCAGTACTAATGCCTTTTTTCTTGCCTTTGGTGATATATAGAGATGCAAAATCTCTTGATTGATTTCAGTGATAGTTGTCCATAAGTAATCAAGGGTAAAATGGGCTCCAAAACTTATAGAAGTGATACCGCAGGCCTGTGGGAATTAGAAACCTCAGCCTGATGTTCTTCTGTGAGTCTTTTATTAAAACCACCAATATTATACAGCTTCCAACAATGTTAACTGTGTAGAGTGAGGTGTGTACAGATGTACACATCAGGCAGCTGCACACCACAGCTCCTCTCACCACCCCAGAGGAATGGAGAACAAAAAAACCAAAAAGGGATGTAAAATTTTTGAGTTTAGGTATAAGTGATGTAATAGGACAGAAGAGAAAGGGAAATAAATAATAATAACATGAAAAAACAACTACAAGAAAATTAGAATATAGAAAACAAGTGATGCACAATGAAATTATTCACAATCCACCAACAGCTATCCAGCCAGTTCCTGAGCAGTGCCCCTCAGGCATTTTTCTCCCTACTTTATATACTGAGCAAGGCATGATATGGTATAGAATATCCTTTTGATCAGTTTGGGTCTGTTATCCAGGTTGTGTCTCCTCCCAGCACCTTGTGCTCTCCCTGACTATTCTCTGGCAGGACAGCGTGAGAAGCAGAAGAGTCCTTAATCACTGCTTAGGAACAACCACAACATCGGTGTTTTACAAACCTTGTTATCTCTTATCCCAAATCTAAACCACAACTCTATATATTACCAGGAAAAATACTAACTATATCCCAGCTGAAAACAAGAAACAGGGTGGTATTTCTGCACTCTGTGCTCTTTTGAAAGCTGCATTCCAAATAAAACTCTTCAGCCTAATGAAGTTTTCGTTTTTGCGGAGTAATAATATTCCAGTGAATTGTGCTTGGCTGGAGGGTTGGCACATTACTATTGATCTTTGGATAGCCAGAGAAGCCTGTTTTGAGGCTTTGCAAAGTACTTAAGATGATTATCTGTTCTACTGTGGTGTAAGCTGACCTTCAGTATAACCTCTCAGTTTGAGAAACTTCTGTTGTGTCTTAATTGACTTGTACTCTGGAGATTTAAGAAAATAAAATAAAAGAAAACATTCTCTTCAGAAAAAGTATCTTGTCTTGTCATGGCTTGGTTGCAGAATTTCCAGATGTAGTGAAGTCCAACAAGATCCTGTTACCAGCAGGTGTCTCAGAGTGTCTGAAAGCAAAACTTGAAGCACTTTAATTGAATCCTACAGAGACCAGCAGCTTCTGTTTCTCAGTTCAGTGACAACATCTTGTTTCTTAAGTGATGTTTTCCCATTCAGTAATCAAGTAATTATTAGTCTAGTTGTTATCTCTCTTTTTGTCCCCTTTCCCCCCTTGTTCCTGAGTGCCCTGTTTCCTCATTCAGATCAGTGCTGGTGGTTGGTGAGCAGTGGCTCCTGCTTTGGATAGCTCCAGGCTCTGGAGTTCCCGTTTCCTACTGGGCTGGCTATTTCTCCCATCTGTGCCTTCTTGCCTTGTGCTCACAGCTGGCTCTCTAGCAAGACCTAAATCATGTCCCAAGCCCTGAACATTCAACTTGGCCTCCATTTTAGGAAGCAGAATTTCATGCTTACAGTACTCAGGAACGCAGAAATTAATATCTGGGGTAAAAGTGTAAGCATTATTAATCTGTGCACTTGGACAGTCAGAGGTGTTTTTATTCAAAATCTGAATCATCTTTAGAGAGTCTGTAGATATTGCCTAAGAGCTTGATTGTAGGAGGTGAGGACCAAATGTTAGACTTTAGTATCCATACTAATAATACATGCAACCTCCCAAAACTCTTGATAATTGTTCAGAAATTGGTCTGACTGTAAGAATAGAATCATTAGCTTTTTGTTCTGTAAAATTACAAGCATCAGCTGGACTACAAAATTTTGTGTGCTGTTGAGGGTTGTTTTATCATAAATAATACTTTGTCCAGAGAAATTATTTTACAATAAAAACTAATTTGTCCACAGTATTTTTGATGTTCAAACCCACTAATATGAAATATTGCTTATTTCAGAATCAGATTTCAGTCCTCAGTTTCAGTACCCTATGGCAAAGAGGGCTTCTGTCTTCTGTGGTAATAATTGGCTGCAAATAAATTTAAACAAATAAGAAAATAAAATTCTCATGACTGGAATATCTTTTGCTTTAGGTACAGTGTGTTAAATGAGCAAAACAGAAGACAACTTCACAGGTAATAACATTAAAAATATCTTATATTGATGGTTTCCCCCTTCCTCCCCCTGCCCCCTTGCACACTAACCATTTTAAAATTAATTAGGTAAGAAGCAAAATGTCCCAAATAAATGCTTCTGCTACTGGTAAGACTCATACAGTGTGAGACCTGAAAAATCTCAGAATGCTCTATGTATCAAAACCATAATTATTTAATTTAAAGGAAATATGAAGGTATTTAAACTAATTTTGGAGAAAAAAATATACTGAATTTCTGTCACACAGTCATAAGACTGCATTTTTAAAAGCAAGGAAATGAGGATAACTGGTCGAATTCTTCACTTGCCCACATAGGCAAGAATGAGTTGGCTGCCCAGACTGTGGGTTTTGAAGATACCCAGAACACTGCATTAAACTCTGAAAGAAATTGTGTTCAAGTGAAAGAACGAAATGCAGAGGCAAGGACATACTTTCCTGTGCCTGGTGAACTATCTTAAGGCTGAATTTTAAATCTGCATTGTATCTCTAGATTATATTTAGGATTCTTAAATATTTAGTAAAAAGTAGCAGAACTAGTGCATCTCTAAAACAAGTTTTTCCAGCACCAATTTGCTATCAGAGTCTAGTAAAATACAAATGTACCATTAGATTTCCAGGACAGTTTTGGGAGAAGGCAGTGGTGTAACCTTGGTGAAGATTTCTTAGAGAATACAAATTTTTGTTGGGGAATAGAGTTAAAGTTCAGACTTTTGGTGGAACAATTTGAACTGATTAAATTTTACTTCAGGATGGCATTTTTCGGTCCAAGATTAATTTTTGACAGTCAAATACATGCCTCCCCCCACTCCTCTTCTCTGAATTTTTCCAGTTGATAACTGGATTATATTTTTGAGTAAAATAGATAACATATATCCAGTTCCAGGGCAGAAAGGAAAAATGAATGTGAATATCCCATAGGCAAGTCAAGTGTTGTACATCTGAAGCTGGAGGAGGTTACAGAACCTCGCCTACAGAAGGATGTGTAGGCTTTTGTTTTGATTTGCCTTCTGAAAAACTTCAAAGTGTCCTACATTCTTTCAGAAATCTCTAGCTGAATTGTTTCCTGTATAGAGGAGGAAAAGATGTCAGCAGATGAATTAAGTATCTAAGTTAGGTCTTTAAGGTAAATATCAGCTGGAGGTGGGAGATGAGGAATTAGGCATTTTTTCCTTGCAATTTAATGATCTTAGTACAAATTTATGCATATGGGAATAGCAATTCATGCTATTATTTGTGAATAATGGAAATCTGACTGTATGGATGTCTTGTACATTTGTCATTAATTAATTGTTGTCTTGGCACTAGTCTTCTTTCAGATGGCTTTTGAATTTTCTGGAAATTTCCAGAGGTTGGCACATAGTCATAGAGAACACTAGAACTTGGATGGGGCATAAAAGTACAAATAAAAAGGTATATGCTACTTTCTATTTTAAGTAATTTGCTAGAGTAAAGAAAGATGATAATTAGCACTTCTGATTTTTGCTGACTATCCTATCCCTAATAACTACTGCTGCCATGGGAGGTATTGATGAAAATTCCAAATTATAGCTTCTATTTGCTTTTGTAATATATATTTTGCTGTAGACATATCTTGTACTCCTCCCCTCTCATCCCTTCCTTTTTTTCTTTAGTTAAGGATGTATGGGATACATTGGGTCAGGCAAGACTTCCTCTGAAATATCTGACCTCGTGTGTCATGATTTTGGTTTGAATTTTGTCTCTGCCAAAGCCAGCCAGGATGCTCTTTGTCTACAGTACTGCACCTCAACATCTGCCCATTTTGTGGGAGAAATTTGTGGTTTGTATTTTGGATCTATTCAACTCCTCCAGAGGAGGAGTGCTAATAATAAATGAAATTATTAGCACCAAAACAAAGCAAGAAAACCTTAAAAACCCAGCATCCTTTTTGGAAGAGAACAACTTTTCCATCAGCACAAAGTCAGATGTTCTGAGTCCCTTTGAACTGGCCTTTGGTTAAGTTGTGTATTTTCTGTTACTGGTTGGAGTACAAAAGCTATGTAGCTACAACTTAGAACCTTCTCAGCAGTAATGGTGTCACAGGATGCTGGAATGGTCAAAGTGTGTTAGTGTATGTCAGAGCTTGCCAATGAAAGCTTATTAACATAGTAGAAATCTATATCAGTTTATTCTTTTATGCAACTGAATTGCTATTTCAGTGTTCATATTCTAGGAGCCTTCTGAAAACAGTTCCACTCCAAATCATCTGTTTCACTCCCTGAGATTGATCGTCCCTGTTTATAGAGAGGATCTGAAGGGTGTTATCATATAGGTTTATTCTACCTCTCATTATTTTAGTAGTCATTCTTTTGTACCACTGATTATCAGTAAGAAAAAACACACTGTTTTTTTAGAGTTTCTGTGCATATCCCAGCCTGTGTTTGTGTTCACATTTTTTCTTATTCAGGAGCAGTCTCTGCTTGCTGTACATCTGTTGCAAAACAAAAGATGACAAAGTGGTTTATGGTTCAGTTTGATTTATAGATAAAGACTTAAATGGTAACATGGTAAAACAGACAAAACCTGCAAGAAAACCTGGCAGATGAGATGCATTAAATGAAAGAATGGCTATAAACAGCTCAGATGACACGTGTGTGTACCAGCGTTGTCATCAGCATGCATGAATTTCACTGCAGAGGCTGCTATAATAAGATGTGTGCAAAGCTGATGACTTGAAGAATTTTTCTTCTTCCTTTTTTCCCCTCCAACAGAGGAGACGATTGCCGGGAGCCTATGAAGTAAAATCTCGGTATGAAATCATAAGAATTTGTTTCTTTTCATGTCTGTATGATACAAGCAGGAATATGACAAGGCACACACACACACAGAGCTCCTTAAGAAGGCAGTCTGTCTTTGGTGCTCGATGTTATGGGTACGAGAGCGAGATTTGGCGAGAGGCCCTGTTTTGTTCTCTGCTTAAACTTCTCTTTGATGTTGTGAGCCACTGATCAAGACAGGCACCTCCAGCTCCCCCCTCACACCTGGAGATGTGGTATCTTTTCTTATCACACAGGAGGGGAGGCTGACGTGGAGCAGTACCCCACTGCACCTCTGTGAAGTGCTGTCTCTGGGCATTACCTGAGCAGTGAGTCTCAGCTGGCAGGGCTGGGAAGGCTTTTGAAAGATGTCACAGTGCAATGCAGGGACTGTGAGGCTGCTGCTAGATTCCATCAAAGCCCTTGCTTCTCCATTCTGGACAAGTCTGCTTTCCTCAGGCTTTCCCCACACCTGGAAACATCTCACTGGTTTTCTGCTGAACACGTCCCAGTTGTAAGTTCTCTGCCTTCTGGAAACCTGGTGAAAGTGTCCTGTGAAGGGAGTGTTCTGTATCCAGTTGGGTGAGTTAGCTGCACAGGTCTGACTCGGGTGATCATCATTTAAATAAAGCCACACCAGTTCTTCACAACTCCTTAATTTTTGCACATGCATTGTGATGGCACAACTTCAGACGAGACTCACACTGGTGTATACTTAGGGGAAAAATCAAGTGGTCCATTTGCACCAGAAACTTTACAGGTACTAACTGAGTACTGATTTTCCTGCACCTTTATAAAGCAGGTACTACCTTACCTTTACAGATGAAGAAACTGGAGATAGATTAATGATAAATAAGAAGTGTCTGCAGAGGCAGTGTACATCACAGCTGGAATAAGAGCTTGGCCATTCAGTAACCCAGATGTTGTGGCTATACTTAATAGACTCCATTCTCTTAAAAGTTAGTTTCATATTATTATTAGTCTTCATTGCTGAAGCCTAACTACACAGTAGAATTCTATGACTAAAGAACCAGGGGGGGAAGAGGTGTCTTGTATCTATAATTATGATACTTTGAATTTTTTGCTGTTATTACATTGCCAGTAAATCCTGTTCTCATGGTGACAAGCAGCTCTGTGCTTGTATCTGAAGGGTCTCAAAACCTGGTTTTTCTTTTTACTGCGTCATCCATAGTGTAGTCTGGGAGATATTATCTAGCTGTGCCTGTCAAGAGGCATACTTGTGTGTTGAGTTTGGGCTACCTAACCACTGGGATAACTGCTGTCTCCTGGTGGAATGCAGCTAGGGCACTCATTTAGGATGTGAAACACTGACTGTAATAAGGTTGATCACCCAGTCTTAGAGAGGTGGTTTGAACCAAGCTTTTCCAATCATAAGAAAATCCTAGCTCCTAAAAGAAAAAAGAATTTTTAGGAAAGGTTTTCTTTATTTCTTCTAGAGAAGATTTTTCACTGTGTATGAGATCTCACAAAGGCAAATATTGTTAATATTTGGAAAAATAGAGGGCAAAAGTAACCTAGAGAATCATAAGTAATTCAGGCATTCCTGAATGTACTGGTGCTTTATTCTGCCAAGCTGACTCTGCAATGTATGGCATAGGTCCAGCAAGAATTTTTAGCTTCGTCTGAAGGGCAAACAGCCCAGATCTGGCCTTGCTCTGTGTAGAATTTCTCTGCTTCATCCTGTGTGCTGTGATGATGATCTGTTTCCTGTAGGGCAGTGCAGATGTACTTGAGCTGCCCCTGTTATGGCAGAGCTCTGACTGCCTTGGGTCACTGCCCGCCAGCAGTTCAGCCATGCTCACACAGTGCCTGTAGGAGCTGATAAATCTGCACACCTAGTGGAGCTGTGCCTGGCTTCTCTGCCTTCATCACCTGCTCAATAACCTGGAGGGAGAGGCCTTGGAAGAGGTTGGTTGCCTGTATAATAATTAGGCCAGAGGGAAAGAGAAGGAATCACCCCATATTGCTGCTGTTAAGAGCAGTTGTCTGGAAGAAAACAGGATCTCTCCTTTACAATGAGTGTGGAAGTGTTCCCCTACAAGGATGTGTAGGAAGAGTGACTAGCAGTTTTTTTTTTTTTTTTGTTCAGGAAATCAGTTTTGGTGCAAAGGTCTGAACTCTACATGTATTCACAAAATCACTAGGTGGGAAGAGACCTTCAAGATCATCGACTCCAACCCATGCCCTAAAACCTCAACTAAACCATGGCACCGTGTCACATCCAATCTTTTTTTAAACACATCCAGGGATGGTGACTCCACCACCTCCCCGGGCAGACCATTCCAGTACTTTATCTCTCTTTCCTGTAAGAAACCTTTTCCTAATATGCAACCAATATTTCCCTTGGCATAGCTTAAGACTGCTGCCTGGAGAAAGAGACCAACCCCCGCCTGACCACAGCCAACTTTCAGGAAGTTGCAGAGAGTGATGAGATCACCCCTGAGTCTCCTTTTCTCCAGGCTAAACACCCCCAGCTCCCTCAGTCATTCCTCAGAGGGTTTGTGTTCCCAGCCCCTCTCCAGCCTGTTTGCCTCCTCTGGATGTGCTCCAGCCTCTCAACACCCTTCCCAAACTAAGGGGCCCAGAATTGGACACAAGGGGGCACACAGCTGGGAATTTCTCATGGAAGTCAACCCAAAATCTGCATGAGGCATCATCCCTCTCCTTAGCACTTTCTAGTGTTGGTTTAAAATGGTTCTCCAAATACCCAAATCCTGCTCTCAGGTATTTCTCCTTTTTCCCACTCCTTCTCTTGTGTGTTGTAATAAGCAGCCTCAGGATGTAGCATCTAAAGCCATCATAATCTTTGCCATTGTACTGTCTCTTATGTTGTTCATAATGTTTCACTGAAGCAAAGTTTGTTTACAGTACGTGGAGGCCTCATCAAATTTGATAATTTCTTCTGTGAGAGTCTGAGCAGAGCATCTAAAAATGATAAAGTTCAGGAAATCCTCTTTTTATACAGTCTAGTAAAACAAGGGGAAAATGGCCCATGGTTTGATAAGAATTCCTTTGCTGACCATTGCAAAATCATCTCTGTGGTGAGAAAGCTTATGTTTCACCTGCCTATATTTCCCTCTATAGCTGATTTTCTTTTCTTTTGTTCTAGATGTGGCAGGTATATGTCCCAAATAGCATTTGAGTCCTAGTGTGCTGTGCTCTGTGTTACTGAATTATATGAGAAAGTCTTTGATCTAAACAGCTTAGTTTAGGGACAAGGCAGACACGTGGTGAATGAAAGGAAATGAGTCCCCCTGCCCTCTCCTCTTGCAGGCACTCTGTTTGTAGAGAGATGGAGATTATTTGAAGAGAATGCCCTCACTGGAGGTTTTGGCCAGGTGTATCAGCTGAGATATTGTGTTCCTGCATCTCTGAATTGATCATGCAATGCTAGGAATAGAAGGAGTGGTATGGATGGCAACTCTCATGCTGGAGTTTTAAGGGAGATTATTTGAAGTGAGAATAATATTTTATTTTTAAAGGGAAGAGTAAACATGAAAATTCTTTTTTTTTAGTGCTCTATGAGTTTCAGCAAAAAGAGGAAATTTAATTGCATCTCTGGTCTTTGGTAGTTTTCCCTTAATGGCACATTTCATTGTATTTCTCAGAATTACCACAAAAAGAAACCTATTTTTTGAAAATATCTTTATTATCTGTTATTTTATACAGAATGCTTTTTAAGAGTAGGTAGAAAATATGACTGTTGAATACATTAAGAAAAGAGACAGGAAAAATAGAGGTGTTATTCAGCGATTTTAAGGAGATAGTATACTATTCTTTTTTCCTTTTCCTTTTCCCTGTGGAGCATGCTAATAATCTTAAACAGAGTGAAGAACTGTCTTTTAGTTTTTCTATGGATCCTTTTGAGTAGTTTTTTTGGCGTTTGTTGGTTGTTTTGGTTTTTAATTCATTGTCACTCCTTCTTCAGAGCAAGTACTGTTTCTTAAATATGAGTGCTCAGGACTGCTGCCTCACAAATCAGCAGTAATTCACACATAAAAATGTGCAAAAACTACCCCCAGTAGCAACCACCAGCAGGAAGAGAAGATTTGTACAGAGCACAACAGCTTTTCCAGTGTTGGAAATAACAGTCTCAAAGATTCTTTAATCTTCATCTTCACCCAGTAGACTTCCATGACTGTCCTCTGATCACAGGATTTAGAGGGTAACTTAGTTTGGAAAGGGCCTCAGAAGATCTCCATTGTAACCTCAGGGTCAGCTGTGGAGTCAGTCCAGGCTGCTCACAGATTTATTCTCCTGGCTTCTGAAAACCTGCAAGGATAGCACAACCTACCTGGGAATCTGTTCCAGTGCTTGAGTGTTCTCACAAAGAAAATGTTTCCTTTCTAACCAGTCCAAATCTCTCTATGCTCAGTTCAAGTACTGTCACCCAGTGTGACATACTTTGGTGTGACAAATAATTTTGGTGACAGAGAGGCTTCGATTTCACTAGCCTACTATGTATTTTCCCTTTTTCCTATTTCCCTTTTTCCCCTTTTCTATTTTTGCTTTTTCCTTTTTGTTTTTCCTTTTTCATTTTTCCTTTTCCCTTTCCTTTCCCTTTCCTACAATGGGAGTAACAAACTCACTGGTCTCAGTAAAAAGTAATTAAAAACCTCCCAGACAGGAAGCAGGAAAAGCACCAGCTTTATCCTGAGTTTGATTCTCTGTCTATAGCTATACACAGAGTGAATTGGGATTCACTCTGATAATTCTGCAGCTTGAGGGGAACGAGCAAAGGGGAGGACAAGCAAGTGGGATGGGTATAAATCTCTCTTGCTTTATTTGGCAAACAAAGTCAATGGTGTGCTAATTAGTGTCTATGGTTATTGCATATTGCCTGGCAGATATACCATCACCGTACTTTGCATGAATTTTCAATAATTGCAACCTGCAAAGGACGATGTTGCTTAAGTGTCCCTTCTCTTGCAGGACCATCCTGACTTGTTAAGCAAGTGATTGGAATCAGATTTCTCAAAGATGAGGAATTTTGGAAGTGCTTTAATTTGACACAAGCACAGTGCAGTTGTACAACATAGGCAGGACTAGAAGGAAACAATAAATTAAGGCAATGACAAAAAAAAAAACCACAAAAAACCAAAAACTGTTTATTTCAATTGGGTTTTGAGAAAATTTTAAGAACTAATATTTTTTGTTTCAAATCTATATGACTTTTGAATCTCAGTGCTGGAAAATAATTTTACAGCCAAGACTGATTCTCTAATGGTTTGAAAATTACGTAATATAAGGGAAAAGATGGGACTAATATCAACATATCATGACTGATCTGTCACTCTACAGGCAGATACGCCTATATGCATCTGTATATTACAAATATGTCTTTAATGGAACACTGCAAGGTAATTATTATGAACCATCCAGTGTTACTGATAGTTATGAAACCTGCTTATGAGTATTTAATTTCCTATGTTGTGACTTGTCCTAGAGAAAGCAGCAAATCCAATCCTAGCAGGTAGAATTAGGTTCATGAATGGACTTTTCTGAATCAGGGCCTGTAAGGTGACAGTGAAGCTCCTAGAGCTGAACCTCAACTTCCTTTTCTTTTTACTTTTTTTGGTGTCATGAGGGTGGGGAGACACTGGAAGAGATTGTTCTGTGGATGCCCCATGCCTGGAAGAGTCCAAGGCCAGGCTACAGGAGGCCCTGAGCAACGTGGTCTAGGGGAAGGTGTCCCCACCCATGGCAGGGGGAGTTGCAATCAGGTTATCTTTAAGATCTCTTCCAATACAAAACATTCTATGATTCTAAAAAGTGTCTGTTCCCAACAAGTTACTGCATTTTATGGGCTATTTCTTTCTATCATAAATGTTATAATGACCCACTGTGCCAAGAGTGTAAAGGTGTGTGACATCTTTAGTACCTATATCCAGTGCAACAAGAGAAGGGAGGGGGATTCTTTCCAGCTTGGATAACACTGGCTTCAAGCAAGCCAAATATTTGACATCTCAGAAAGCTTTTACCAATTAATTCCTCTTTTCCAGCTGACTCATAGTTTAGAATTAGAGACAGTAAACAGGTGGCTGTGTTTATAATAGAGACAATTTCTTTACACATTGGCAGACTTTCTGCATTTAAAGTATTATTATTTAAATACAGACTTTCTGTATTTATTGCTAATGCTAAAATGTTTCCATAGAAAAACAGTGCTCTTTTATGGCTGCCTGTTTATTTGAAGCATGCTCTAATATGGTAGGTATAGAATAGAATAGAATAAAGCCATAGTAGAATAAAGTGATATCCTTGGTCATTGAGCTCTAGAATATTTCTTTTTCTTTTGTTTTTTCTAAGTAAAGGATTAAGTTTGCTGTCTTAACGTTTTGAGAATTTACAGACAGAATTGCTATACACATGTTCAAAATGTAAATTATAATTTCCTAGCTCCACACTTTCATTGATATTTTTGTTTCAGATAGCAGGGTGCAAGATAGAATTGTGGGGATTTTTTTCCTATTTAAGATAACTCAACCTTGTTGCACTTTGCTGGCTTTGACTACATATTACATAGGCATCGAGCAGGGCAGTTTAAGCACTTGTGATGCCAAAATTCCACCTGTGAAAAGATAATAGAGAGTACAGATGTACTAATAGAGAGTTAGAATGCTTCTGTGGCATTCACATTCTCTGAAAAATCCCTTTGCCCAGGATTTTTCTCCTGGGAAGCTGAGAAGCCTCAGAGGAAAAGGAAAACAATTCTTACCTTATTTGCTTCTCCTGTGTTGTGCTCACATGTGGAATGTGTTTGGAGATTGTTTACCCACAGGTGATTGTTTCATTGGTTTCTGGTGTGAATTGTTTTGATTCATTGGCCAATCAGTGCCAAGCTGTGTTGAGACTCTGGAAAGAGTCACAAGTTTTCATTATCTTTTAACATTGTGTAAGTATCCTTTATTCTTTAGTATAGTATAGTTTAGTTTGTTTTAACTAAATATAGTATCATAAAGTAATAGATTAGCCTTCTGAGAACATGGAGTCAGACTCATCATTTCTTCCTTCATTGGGGCACCCTGCAAATACAATATGCTTCAATCTGTTTCACCTGTTTGCATGACACTGGCTAAAGTGCCTTTTAGGATACAACCAGTTCAGATATTAATTCTGCAGTAAAGAGGAAAAAAAAGGCAAAATATCTTTGAGAGATTAGAAATATGGGATCAGTCCCATTTCAGATCCTTGTGCTGGGAAAAGATGTATATGATGAGGAGACAGAAGGAAACATAGGAAGGTGATGATGAAGGCTGGGCAACTATCTGCAATTTTTTCATAGCCAAAATGTTACAAAATTAACCTGTGGAATTAAAGAGCTGCAGGGCTGAAGAAAAATATTTTGCAAGTGAGGCAATGGGAATAAACAAAGGTGTGGAGAACTCAGGGAGAGATATTTATGGAAGCAATAGTCTCCTATAATCAGCTTTTTTTCACTTCTGAAGAGTGGAGATTGTTCAGCATCCTTGCTCCAGGTACCTGAGAACACCTTGACCTCGGCTTTTTAGCACCTTCAACTTCAATGTTCATTGTAAATGTTAGCCACCTTTGAGCTTTAGTTTGTGCTGCCAAGACATCTTCCAATGTGAAGGCATGTTCTGGATACATCATTGTATGGTCATTTTTTAACGAGTTTTTCAGCTTGACTCACTTGAAAGCCTCTTAACAGGAAGTTGCTCAATTGTTTTTAGTTGCATTAATTTTCTGCTAATTTTCAGCTTTTCTTACTTGTCCCTCTAAGATGTAATTATTTTGCTTCTTTTTTAAAATAATTTGAAACATTTTAAAACTCTTGACCACTTCTCATAAAGAAGTTTGGGGCTGTCTTGTTGCATCTCTCTAAAATATTATTTGGTGCTTGGAAGTGAGAATTATATGGAAATTATATCTGTGACATGAAATCTGCAAAATCTGAATCTAAACCAATAATGTTGTTATTAATGGGCTGTACTATGATATAGATGCTCCTAAATCCAGAGCATGAAACAAATGCTTCTCCCATTCCAGTTCCTTATTACTCTTCAACCACACAGTGATTCACTGTGTTTCAGCTTGGCACAGGGATGTGGTCCATGTTTGGATTGTTCATTAGCTGAAAGAAACATGAATATTCATTTTTTCCATATTTGCTTGACAGAATAGAAATGGAAGCAGTCTCTGTAGCAACATTTTTGTTTAATGCAAATGAAGTCTATGAGGCAATATTATTAGTAAAAATGTGCTGAAGCTATAGTTGCATCAGGTCTATTCTCCCTGAAAATGTTGATATCAAAAGTGGGCTGATGACACACCTCTGCCAGTTATTCAAAACTGACTACAGAAATAGATCAGCTCTTTCTGAAGAACAAGAAGTGAACTGTACTAGAAAGTAATGACATTGTTTATTTTTCTGATATACTTATGGCAAAGCATCAGAAAAGAGAAAGTCAAATTATATTTGCATTTTTGGTGACGGAAAGCCAACTACTTTGCATAAAAAGTGGGAAAAAGGTCTAAAAAATTTGAAATGTTGCCTTTGATTTTTATAATGAGCAAAATAAAAAAGAAAAGCAGACCTTTGCTGATAGCATTTGGCTTATCAATCTCATGAAAAGATAAATATTTCAGAGGAAAATTAACAAGCAATTCAAACAAGACATTTGGATAACAATGTGTGAAGCACTTGAAAGAAATCTGGAAGTCCTATGGACAGGCTGTCCCTGAATCTCCAATCTGAAAACAGACTCAGACTTCTTGTAGCTGATGTTGTACTTCTGATTTCGACTGGGATTTGAGTAAGAAGTGTTAATAATACAATAGTGTGTGCTGCTTTTCCTTACAATTCCCATCCAGTTATACAGCTCTGATGAGTGGTAAATTGGCTGCAGGAAGTTAATGTCTGGTGAGATGCTTGATGGGGATATGAGAGAGAGACAAAAGAGTTTTCAACTAAAAACAAGAGAACTCAAATATTTTTGAATCTTCTGCCCAAGAGATAATACTTTTGCTTCCATCTGCTCTTGTTGACTTGACTGAGAATCTGACACGACTGAGGCAGGGCAGAGGGCCAAGTTCCCATACCAGTAAGGAAGGGTGTGACCTAAGGTGTAGCCTCTGAATTGGTGAAGGTGATATGAATTTCTACTAGCAGAGGAAAGAATTTGTTCTAAATTGATCTATTCTGAATGTAAAGCAATAATTTAAAATAAAAATTATTTGCATCCTTGATGATCTTGACTGAAAGGAATGTGCTATTTATTTAAATTTTAGTAGGTCTGAACCTGGAATCATTTGCACTGCAGGAATGCACAGCCTGTTACCTGATTCTTCTATGTGCTCTGATTCTTACAGGACTTTCAGTTACTACTTCTTTCTGTGTATTCTTTTTGGTTAATGTGGTTTAGCTGAGAAAGAAAATCAATTTATGAATTATTTTACTGTTTTCCTTGGAGGATTTATGCAGTATTGTATACAGCACACAGTAAAGTCAATAGAAAAAAAAACCCAAGTAGTTCTTGTTTCCTAGGCATTGTTACAGCTCCCAAATAAATGAATAATATGGCAGAGCAGAGTCTTGCTAATCTGTACTCAGGAGAGACACAGCAGGTTTGATTAGTGTGATTTGAAGACTGCCCACCTTGCATAGGGTTTTGGTGTGTGGGAGCAGGGAATTTTTCAACTAGGAAGCTTTTTCTACTGCAAAATGACCTTTTCTCAATGCTGCCAGCCTTCTCCTGGACTTCTCTCCTGGAAGCCTGTTAGTGCTTTCACACTAATTATGGAACTGCCAGGGTCTCCTGCCTGCTGCTCTAGCACAGGCAGAAGATTTGCTCTGGTTCTCATCACTGACCCCACAATGGAAAAGCATCTTCCTTCCCAAAGCCATACAGGCACCTACATGCAGATGAGAAAGGTTTGTGAAATATTGTGTTACCAGTTGAGGAAGGTTGTAGCCTTCCTGGAAAACTGGCAGCACAGCTGGGAAGCTGATGTGTGACCAAATGCCTGTGCTTGGAACAGGTTTGTAGAAACTCAGTTTGTGAGTTATTGACCTCAATTTTAATGCATTTTCCAAACTGTTTTAAAAAGGAGATTGGCAGGGGAAAATGATAAGTGTCAGTAAGAGATTACTGGGATGATTATAAGAGGAATGAAATAAATTATGATTATCTAACCATTGCTGAACCCTTTACTATTTTATATAGTGAACTCTATGTTTTTATTAAGAGGAAACATGAACCTTTCATTTAATTGGGAAAAAAAAAAAGCCTGCCAGCACCTAGATCAGCTGCATACCACTGATCTGGGGGTTTGTTAGTGATTATGAAATGTAGCAAAGACAACAAAGAGAAAATAGCTCTCTCAGTTATAAAAGGACTTTTCCTTCTTTCCATGTACTTATATATTGATATACATGCAGCTATGATAAGTTGTGCAAAATTTGCCAGAGTTTCCAAGAAACAAAGCAAAAAGAATAATATGCTTAGATACTGCAATGCTGAGAATCAACAAAACATTCCTTGTGAAGACTTTCCCTAGGACAGGATTTAATTTTTTCTGGCTGAAGCATTTGAAGAGCTTTGCCCGCTGAATGGGAATTGCAATTTAGTTAAACTGAGGGTCGGTAGGCGTTGTGCTGTGCTCTCCATTGCTATGAGCTGTTTTCCCATGCTGTCTTACTCTGTGTGGGTTGAATTTCTAACAGCTGGGTTGTAAACCTCTTGGGACAAGCACCATAATTTCTGTGTGCCTGTGACATGTCTTACTGGGGTCCTGGTGCTGTGTTAGAGTCTTTTGGTTGCAACCTATAATTTGAGTAGTGTTAACACTGTTGAATTATGACAGCTGTAAAGCAACAGTGTTTGTGCAGCATGCTTCCCTCCTACCTGTAGTAAAAACTAGGCTAAAATTACTTTTAATTAAACTTAACAGATGTTTTCTAGTTAGGCTGCTAGTCAGTAATAGTCTTACAGTAGAATGCACACATCTACAGAAGAATATATGGTAGTTCTTCCTAAGTCACATACATCACACACCAGCAAGTTTCAGATGATTTAATGGGAGCTGCACACAATAACATTGCTGCAGTCAGTAAGCTTAGGAAAAAATTGGTGAACTTTTAAGGAAGAGTGGGCAGAGATCAAACTATTTATCCCAGAGGACATCAACAGGGCCCTTTTGGTTTTATGAGAAGTATTCATTAGGATACAACAACAGAAGTAAGTTCTAGATGATATTACTTTTACAATAGTGCTTTTTAAATTCTTTGTCAGCAAAAAAGGAATTTGATTTCTTTTTTTTGTTTGTTTGTTTTTTTTTTGTTTTATTAGCAGAATATCTTGAAAGAGACGCACCTGCCAAATGTCACAGAAGTGTGGGGAGACTGAATCACATCCTCTGTTTGTGGGGCTGTTTTGTAAGGAAGATGTAGGAATTTCTAATCTAATGCTGTTAGATCAGGTGTTCCTCACCTAATGTTATTAGTCCAGCCAACATGCTGCCTTGTACTGGAACTCTTGCATTTTTCTTAGAAATTGTCATGTCCAAGAATACTGCTTTAGTACAGTAAAACCATCTAAGATGGAAGACCAGATTTTTAGGAGTTTCATCTCTTTGATTCCTGCCATATGTTTATGTTTTTATCCATTTTTCAGTTACGAATACATCTGTGTAACCAGCCATGCATACTTCTAGTTTCTTAATGCGTACAAAAAATAGACTTGTTCCCAGTCCTAAAGCTTTTGGAGAGATAGATATTAACACAACTCAGGCATACATTGAACTTGCAGCTGCAAGATAAAGAAAATCTGTGCTGTCCCAGCATTTTGTGGGCACAGCTAAAAGCTGAGTAGAAACCTTATTTAAATTGTTATAATATTTTATTGCTCCAGGATTTTCTTTTTAATGCAGAGTTGCATGCCATTGCTTAAAAGAAAGGCTTTTACAGTCAAATTTGTGGTTCATGTACATCAATCTGTCTTAATAGTTTGAAAAACAATCCTTTAAAATAACTGTGTAATTAGACTTTTAGAACTGTAAGTACTAGTGATTATCAGCAAATAACATTGATTTCAATTGGCCATTAGTTCAAATAATTGCTTTAAACGGAAACAAAATGTTTTAAGATCTCTAATTTTTTTGGCTCATTTTCCAGTTGGTTAGAATTTTCCCAGGTGAGAAAACAAACCATCCTGACCACAAAAATTAGATTGACAGGAAGTTGTCCAGTCAGTCTGGAGTATCCCTTCTTGTAGGTACACACAGTTTGTGGTAATTGGGGTGGGGCTGTGGCCAGGCTCATCCCAGTGGGTGCAGCTGTGAGCAGCAGGTGAGCAGCACTGACAGCAATGAGCCATGGAGTGCCCAGGGGCACTGACCCATCACCAAAGGGAGCAGAGGGCACACAGGGGCAGGGCATGGACAGGAGGGGATAAAAGGCTGGGCTGAAGAACAAGAAATGCACATGCTTGTGGCCTTCTGAAGTGCCGTGATGTTACTCTGCGTGTGGACATAGTTGAAACCTTCTGACATGGTATGGTGTTGCTCTCTATGGGTTGAAGCCTTGTGGAATTGTATGCTGATATTCTGTGTATTGTGGCCATCTCAACTGCAATGTATGCTGCAACATCTTCTCATGCTACATTGGTCCGCTTAATTTGGTACTTCTTAAGCTTCTTTTTTGTTTTAATTTTTGTAAGAAACTGTATTTTGGAGAAGTTGTCTGCCATGAATACTCAGTAGAAGCCAGTGGAATCCCACTGTGAATACTCTTGCAGATGAGTAGGGTATCATCTGAGGGAATGAGTACCCCAAGCCCTGTGCTGCAGACCCAGCCCGAGTTTGACTCACCATTGGGTTGGGTCACCTGTGCTCAGCAGGTGTTTGTACATCATCAGGAAGTTGTTGACAGGAGTAGGATATTTATAGCTGTGTGAGACTGGATTGACTCTCTAATGGAAACAAAACTTGCAGGAGTCTGTAAACTACTGGTTTACCTTGGCCAGAAGGCAGATACGCTGCCCATCTGTCAAGTAACATCACTGCATTTGGAAAAAGATGATCCCATACAGGAAACTCAGAGGCACAGCTGGCTTGGGGTGGCAGTAAGAGCTGAGTGATAACACAGTTTTCTAACCTGGGTGGTGCTTGTTCAGAGTAGCAGTCTGACAAGGAAAGGCTGAGCATTCCAGCAGGCAACTTGCTCTGCTCTGATTACTTTATATTCTCTCTTGAGAGTTTAAACTTACAGTGACTTTGTACTTGAATTCATTTCTCCCTTTGGCATTTTGTGTTTTCTGCCACTGCAGCTGTGAGTGCCTTGAGATTTCTTGGCCCCTTTTATCAGAGCTCTGCACTCAGGCTGACACTTGGCTGCTCTACATGCTATTCTGAAGGCTGTGGCATAATGGATAGGAAAGCTAGCAAGTCTGAAAGTTCTGGAGTAGCAGTCTACATAAATTATTCTGGATAGATGTATCTAAAATTATTATTTTGAAATTGTAGTGAATTTTTTTTTTGAGTTATCAACTTTTTATAGACTATAGATAGCTTAAGTATCCAAGTAAAAATTTGTGTTGAGTAGAAAAAAAAAAAAAGAATGTTTTAAGCCAAGCATAGTATATAATGCAAGTCATCCCACACTCATGAACTCATTCAGTTTTCATGAGTGGCAGTTTTAGAGTGAGAAATAGTTATTCATGAAAGCTGTCAGAGTAGCTGTAGAATCAAGTTGGTTTGTAATAATTTAAGCTGAACTTCCAGGCTGAAATCCCTTTGCTTGTGGTAAGAGTGGGGCTCCCCTCTTTGCCTAACAAGAACACCAAATATTTTGATTTCATTGCAAATAAAACAAGGAAGAAGGTTTTCATGATTTCCCATCACCTGGGCTCTACCAAGTTTTATATGGCATAGCATTAGAAGTAGCCAAGTGGTGCTGCTGGGGAGCTGGTGCTCTTCCTTATTGGCTGGTAAGCCCAAATTGTCTTGGACAAGCAAGTACTCTTGCCTTCTGATGTTAGCTGTCACGTTTTGTCCACTTCTTCTTTCTGGAATTTCCCTGTTGTTTGCAGTTTTATTTTCTTCTGTCATCTTTTTCCACAGGTTTTTCTGGGGGGGGGTTTTGAGTAACATTTTATTCCAATTTCCCTTGTTTCATCTAGTGCCTGTCATAAAGGTGCACATGAATGCTCAGTCTCTTAATGATGGCATTGAGCTGTAACTGTTTAATAATAAAAAGATTTATCTGTTATTAGTGCTCCTACAGTGTGAAGCTGGGAATGGCATAGGTTAGATAAGAGCATTTTCCATTGAAGATATATTCCCACAACAGTAGTCTTGCAACAGTCACGTCCTGTGACTATTCACAACTTCCTTCCAGTCTAAGGACTTGGTATTCACAAAAAAAAAAAAAAAAAAAGCAGCAAGATGGATATTTTGGATGGTTTGGCTGCATTGTAAGTAGAAATATGCAAGATTTCCATTAATTTTTTTTTTTTTAAATTAGTGGGCATACGATGCAAAAATGCCCTCAGGCTGTTATTTACTCTAATGGAGGCAGTTGATATTGTTTTTAAGAATAAGTTGCTATTCTATACCACACCTTGAAAAAAGTTACTATCTATTCTCTGCAATTCTGCATCAAAGGATTTAACTAATATTAGCTTGTAAAGATCTGCTTCTGCAATGGTGTATGAAACTACGATTCAAGCTTTTATATCTCTAGATTAATTTCTTATTGTCTTCCACAGAGGAGGAAAAAATCCCTTCTTTTTATAGCTCATTCATTTTTTACATTTCCTTCTGTGTCATACTCCTTTCTATTAACACAAAAGCTCCTTTTATTTTATATGCCTGTAAAAAGCAGCAGGCTTCTCTCTTAATCAGTGTTGTCTAGGTTCATTGCTGGAGGGCCTAGGTCATTAGTAATAAAGGTCATTACTTGATGTTTCCAACACACAGACTTTCAGATGATCTCTCCCTTCCTCATTTAATCTCCTAGTAACTGGAAAACAGGCCTGGCTTCATGTTATTAAAATTATTTTATATTGTTAAATAATAAAATGGGGAACTCCTGGAAACAAAAGCTTTATATTTGTGCTGGTGTGTGCACAGTAGGTGCAAAGATATGACAGAGCATGCAAGACCTGAAAGCTGAGGCATGGGGAAAGAGAAGGAAGCTCTCAGATTCACTGCAGGTTTTTCCAAGGAGCTCAATCCAGTGTTGAAGGAAAATCCCACGGAGCCCTAAGGCTGCCGTGTCATGCCTGCCCTCATTACCTTACATCTTATCCTCCTCTGATTCCTAGCATCCTAATTGAAAAGACACTTTGTAGTAAAAAGCTGTGTTTGAATCACTTTGAAAGCCAAGCTCCTCTGGTATTTTTCCCAGCAAATGTTTTTCTCGGATCTTTGAGCTTATTAAACAAAATGATCTTCTGAAGCTTCTTGAAGTGCAGGCCTAACTCTGCTGCCCCTGAATAAGGGCAAACATAGTAAATTCCAGATACAGTGTTTTGTCCAGGGTTTTAATCAGCTTGGTTTCTGAAAGTTAACTCATCTCTCATGTTCTTCTTTGCCTTATTTCATTATCTATTTCCATTGCCTTTGTCTTCCCATTTAAGCAAACGATATGCATTTAGTGGAGTATTTGGTTTGAGTTTTAGTTACTTGTTTGGTTTTACTTGTTTGGATGTTTTCATTTGGGAATTTTTGACACTAAGAAAAATGTATTAAAAAAACCCCACAAACAACTGCTGTTTAGGTGTTTTGTTTGTAAAGAAACAGCAATTTTGGAAAACACAATTCTGTCATTAAAGAGCTAAAGTTTTCGAGTAAGAGCAAGATGAGAGAAGAGAATTCAAATCTAATTATTTTTTAAATTCTTCTACCTTTGCTTCTTCTGTTTGTGTGTCTGTAGGTCTCTGATGAATTGTACAGTCTCTACTGCAGTGTGCATCATCAGAGGTTATCCTGAGAGTTATTAGAATACTTTTGAGGAGCAATTTTGGGAGGTGACAATTTAAATATGCTTAACTTGAGCAAAAGGTCAGATTTAAAGGACGAAAGGCAAGCACTAATAGCTCAAGTCTGCATGAAATTTTGGAAAAAAATTAATTTTGTTTACAAATCTGGCCATCTGTGTCACAGCTGTGAATTCTCTGGCTTTTTAAATGGTCTCCTGTCCCAAGAGGAGCACAGCTACAGAGGAGTCTTGCACAAGCTGATCTTACTCCCTTGTACTCCAGCAACTGCTTTCCTCAATGCTGGACTATGCCAGCCAGCCCATGGCACTTTGCTCCTGAGCCAACAGGACAGACCCCATTCTTCAATTCCCCACTCACTCTTATAACCCATTTTTTAAAAAAAAACATTGTAACTGAACAATGCTTGATGGAAAATAACATAAGGAATTGTCAGAAAGACATGTGAAAGGCAGATAAACGTTTAACTCTAATGACTTCCAAGAAAATGAATGTTTTCTCAGTTTAAAGCCTCCTTGCTGCTCCCATGGCTGCCTTTTAAAGTATTTCTTCTTAAATTGAATTTCTGGACACACAAGCAGTTTCTAAAGATGAGTGATAAATCATAAACAGTCACACTTTGAAGAAAGATTTCTTTCTTTATTAAGAAACATGGCAGCATTGACAATTGCTCTGTTATTGCTTGGTATGTTTAGAGGCTGGCCTCCTAAAGACTTAGAAGTGAAGTTTTCCTTATCAGCATACACTTAGGGACCTTGGAAAGGCTTATAAATGGAAAGCCTGGCAGAGCTGTGCTGAGGTAGTTTGGTGTCCTCACTGTGCTGGTGGGTCATCTGTGACAGAGAGATGATAAATGACCACCTCTGTTTCATATAACAATCCAGATTGCCAATTTACAGTCTTTACTCATTCTACATTTCAGTATTTATTTCAATTTTTTAACATTCCAGTTTGGTGGAGGAGAGATGTTAAGCGCTTGGTGGAATGTGAGTCTTGGAAAACTCCCTATCAGTCCAACAATAATCCCAATATTACTTTTAAATGGTTTGATCCACATAATGTGCAATACTCAGTACTGATTTGAAGTTAGAGGAGTAAGGCAAAGTACAGTTCTTCTTTTGCGTATATATATGTATTTTTTTTGCATGCCTGAACTTTATATGGCAGATTAACCATTCTCAATGGGAGTCACAGAGGATATGAATTTTAACAAGTAGATTTCTGAAGGCACTTCAAAACTAAGCATGAAGTCAGTTTCTTTGTCCCAAAACACAGAGGTGCTCATTCATTGCAATGTTACTCTGTTCTGTAGCATGTAATTTCGTTGAATGGAAACACAGTGCGGAACAGCCCTGTGGTATTAATTCTTTAAAATCATTGGTAGAACTAGTTTAATTTGAATGATTTCTTATTGTCTTACACTACCACTTCTTTTTCTGTGCAATTAGATTTTTTCTTGTTTTATAGAAGGCTTGATTTACTTTATATACTTAGGTTCATTAATGAATAATAAATTCAAAATAAAGTGCAAAATTATGTGGATATTAAAAACAAAATACATTTTTATTGTTGGCATGTATCCAACTGCCACCAAGCCAGGAAAATTAATAAAATATCAATACTGAAAACATATTTCCTAAACGGGAACCCAAGAGTTCTTTGCAGTTCTTTATAGCAGAGAAATCCTGATTTTATTTTGAAATTATTAATTAATGCACATTTCCTCCAGAAATAAGGAAATAATAAAAAATTATATGTATATTGAAACCAGAAATATTTCTAGATATACATGGTTTGAAAGAGTCTGTAAATGCATATTTTAGAAAATACTATTTCAAGATTATTAGTCCTGATTAAAACCAATCTGACTTTAATAATCCCGTGAAAATCTAGACGTGTTGAAAGAAAAATAAATCACTTAAGCGGAGCGTGAGCTGCTGCCCTTAGGTGCATCTGTAAGTGTTCAGAAAGAAATTCAGAAGAGGAAGCAGAAGAGGGTAGAATGATGTGGGTTAAGGAAGAAAAGTTCCCTTTGACAGGAGCTGCCTCTGTGCACAGGGGCCGATGAGAAGCCCACCACCCTGGGTATGGGATGCAGCAAAGCTGTAGCAAACCATATGATGGGGAAAAAGCCCACACCAGAGGGTGATCTAACTCTAATGGCTTTTTTTTTTTCTTTTTAAAGCAGCATGATGCTCACAGGAAGGTAATTAAGTCAAAAACAACAGGGAGCTTATAGCAAGAAATACGTGGAGAAATGAGTATTTAGAAAAGTGCAGGGTGTGTTTGCCGTGGGTGTAAAACTGACTGCTCGGGCAGAGCTTTTAACAAGCACTTGTGCCTATTAAATCACATAATGATTTACCTCCAGTGGGTTAGGTCAAATGGGATCCTTCCAGAAAAACTTAAAAGCCAGATGATACGTGTCAGGCTGTAGCACTGCTGAGAATGGGATGAGGGTGCTGTTTTTGGGAAAGCTGCTGGATTTTTCGCTTTTGAAATACACAGGCTGGTGTTGCAATACCTCATTAAAGCTGGCTGCTGCAGGAGACTTCCCAGCATTTACCTAGAGGCTCATGGGGTTTCTTCTGATACAGCTTCTGATTTTTGTGGCTGAAAAGGACAACAAGTATAACAAATGTGCCCAAACCACACTAACATTGTCTAACCCAGGGAGATGAAAAATACCATGGATGCACTACAGTTGCACTCATCTTCATGAGACTGGTTGCATGCAATCAAAAATTCTGTATTGTAGGAAAGACAGAGATTCTTAACCTAGGAGCTACTTAACCCTGCACCATTTTTGTGACTGATAACTGCTTGTTGGATGCCTATCAGATCAGAAAAATATGCTGATGTACGCTGTTGTGGACCATTATCATCATATCTGCAGTATTATTATCATGCAGCTTAGCAGACACTGTGATGCAGGCTGTCAGATCATTTGGCATATCTAATTCCCACCGAAATCATAAAAACAGACCTCTCATCCAAGTTCCTCAGCAGAAAGGATTCTTTGTGGAAAGAGTCGGTACTAAACAAGGGTCTTGTAGTATACAACATTTCATCATTGATCATGGACTTAAACCAGATTTTTATGGGAGCTTGCATTTATCCAACCTTAGAAACCACGAGGACTGCTGCCAGCTGCTGAGCAGGATCAGAATGAACACCAGGATTTAGAACTGAAATAATCATCTAATCCAACTGGATTTTTGTGTAGGCTTTAGGACCTGATCCAGAACTCCCTGTTCACATTGCTGGAATTTGATTCACATCTGTTACCAGGGGAGGGACAAATGCAAATTTTGAAATGTTTTTCTCCTTCTTTCTCTACTCTCCCCCCGCACTTAGAGTTTTGCCCTTATTATGTTATTGATCTACCATACGACTGCTGGGCCATTAACAAGCCCCGTCTCTCAGAGCTAATGAGCAGGGAGGACTTAGAGGGAGAAGTGAAGTAATGAAGATCACATTAATGAAATCCATCTCCAGAGCTGTTATAGACTTCAACCAGAATGTGAATAATGGAAAGTCAGGACTCTGGAGTGTGAGAATCTGTAGGAAAAATGCATTATTTCTGTTTTGCTTGTGATGTACCATTATATTCTTAATTGCTCTGTCTGAATACACAGTTAAGGAAGTACATTTTTGTTCTGTTTGCATTAGGGAATAACCTATATAATTACTCACAAACTCTTATTGTGACTGGGGTGTTTTGCTTTGTTCCTTCTAAAGCTTTTGGTGGCCTTTTGGTAGACTTTCAGCAAATATTGGAAAATACTAAATTTCACTCAATCTTTAGTTATGTAGGTGGTGATTTTTTTGGTTTTCATTCCTCCAGATTGAAACAGGGAAGATAATGTAACATAATAAACCTAAGATTAGATTCTGCATTTTAAAAGCCAGGGATTTTTAAATATTAAATGTGCATTAAAATATTTTTGAAATCATTAATGTCTTCAAATTGCACCTGTTGAATATGTGACTGTGATATCCTGCAGAATGCATCATCTATTGAAATATCTTGATAAATTGCTAGTGCCTGCCAACTGAGGATGGATGGCATAATTAAAGCCAACATTTAATTGGGAAAACTGAACATCTACACACAAAACAAACATAACCCTAGGTCATCAACCTTCTGTTCCCTTACCCATGGACTATTCCTGTTATTGCTAAAGCCAGATGAAAGATGATTTGTAAAAAGTTTGTGAAGAAAAGATGAGAAGGTTTTAAGTAGACTTTTAAACTTCTATGAATCTCTTGAAGGGGCACAGAGAGAAGCAAGTTTAGTGAGAACATCTCATGGATTCAAGTGTCACTCACAGTAGGGCTTGGTGGATTGTGGGAAGTGGATTTCTAAAGAATTCTCCAAACCTGGCAGAAGGCTCACACAGTCTTGTACATCTTGAGATGAGTTGTGCTGATTTAGGAAGTCCACAGAATAGAGATGATATTGTTGGGAGAGAGAGATTGAACTAGAAACAAGTTTTAACAAGTTTCACAATATGACCTTGCAAAAAGGTCAGATATTTTAGGGAATTTAGAACTGTGAAAGATTGTAGCAGAACCACGTGGAGAAAAAATATAGGTGATTGGTGTTACAAATAATATCAACGTTGTGTGACAAAAGCTAATAAGCTGCAAAATATTTATCAAGTAATGTAACCAGGAAATAAATTAGCTTCTGATAGAATGACATTGAGATTTACATCTCTTGTGTCTCACTAGTCATTGAGACTGATACTAGAATAAAATCTTTTAAAACACCTCTCAGATGTCCCATCTCTGTAAAAGCTGAGAAAACCACCAGTGTATCACATTTCCAGATGTGAGTGCTTCCAGGAATATTTGGGCTGAATGTATCAAACTGGCAGTGCTGTACCTATTAATATTGCACGTCAGTAAATAATTGCATGTAGATGTAAATTGAGAATCCATTGATTAAAAAGCAGGATCTAAATCCAGGTGAATTACCCTAAATGAGCCTTTTGGAAACATTTGATTTAACATAGAATTGTACAATGTATTGAAGCTTTGTTTTTCTATGTGAGTGCATGAAGCCATGATGAACTCGGTGGCCAGGACATTAGCATTCTAACAGCTTTCTCTTAGGGCTATCTGGCCAGATATGACTGAAAATAACAGAGATGATCTAAATTTAATTAGAGCTATAGAAACTTGATGCTCCAGTAAAATGTCATTCTCCCTGACACAGACTGCCTCTCAATTTAAAATAAAGAAAACATTTGCTGACAGGAGGCAGAAGCCAGCTCTGTGTTAAAGATATAATTTGGAAAATAGAAACACATGTATTTCGAAGTAGCAGATGGATTCATTCCCAGTGGGCTTTGTAGCTGCTTTTCATCTCTCCTGTGCATTTTTTCCTGCCTACAGAATTTAGGAATAGGTATAGTGAAGGGATCCTGGTAGATTCCAGACTATGCTGTGGTTGCTTGCTATCTCAGTAGCCACCAACCCAATTGGTTTGTACTCTAATTGAATGATATATGAACTTTCTCTTGGTCCATTTACTGTTTCCAAGTCATCTCTCCTGTGTTTTTCAAGGTTTATTTTCATTACATTTCCCTAACCTGGCAGTAATAAAAGGTTTAACAACAGAATTTTCCTTAAATATTTTGAGGCAGGTACAGAAAGGCAGCTCACACTGTTTGAAGTTTCAAGAATTATATTTGAAATCAATGAAAAGAATAATTTGAAACAAGATTTTATCCACTTTGTATTCCTGGAGGAACAATAACTATTACTCATATCCAGACCACAGTAAGAATGTGCTATTGGTGTTAAGCTCAAGTTCCAGTAGAGGAAGGGTTTAGCATAAGCCATACCACAACAAATAGTATTTCTTTCATAGAACATTTAGATTTTTTGAAATAAGCTCTGGAATTGGTAAAATTCAAATGGCTATATCAGAATGACATCAGTTAGAAATGTTTTTTCTGGTTTTTATTTTTGGCAGAGGGAAGAAACAAGCAGTTTGTTTGTTTATTCAATCAAGCAGTTTGAGTTGTTTCAGGAGAGTTTTGAATGGCAGCCAGCACTTTGCAAATTGTTGTTGTTATTGTTATTATTATTCTACAATTAGTTACTTCTGAAGTGAATGCTGCCATGCTTCTATTATACAAGATGTATAATAGATGTTTTATTTCAGATCACAACAGTGCTCTACTGGAGAATATAATCTCTTGAGAGATGCATTTGCTTTGAGAGTAAATCTGCAGATAGATACAACATTTATTTTATACCATAAGTGTTTGTGTGTCTGTTGTGCACAATGGTTTTCCATATTAAATTACAGCTTTGACCCTCTGTTAGTGCTATTAAAAAAAAGCAAGTCTGATATGAAAAGCAGTATTTGTTTAGTCAAACCTTAGACAGCATCTCTGTAGCCTATGGTCAGAGCATTGCTGCATAACAAAGATATTTTCTGATTTTGGTTACAGATTGGTGGCATAAAAGGAAAGGACAGAGGAACAGGAAGCCACTCTAAGCTGCTGAGAGAGGTATTTTAATTTTTAAATTTTTTTAAAATGCACTCTACTTGGCTCTGGCTATCTGTAGATGTGGACAGCAGCTCCCAGGGTTCATATGTCAGTCCTGTCGAGCCATGCTGGCATGAGGAATGTAAATGCCATGAAGGAGAGAGCTGGGAATGGTAGAAACAGGCTTGAAAGGAAGAGAGGGAAAGAAAGGAAACAAAATTTTAAAAAATAAGAACATGAAATAATTGAAGAGAAGCATTATATGTAATATCTACTGATTTTACATGATGTCTAGTGGGACTAGGGATGTGACTTCCCATGGGAAATGTGTAACAGAACTGAGTGAATCCAGTGATGAGTAAAGTAAATTAGTAGCTACATAAAGCTCCTCTCTTAAACGTTGTAGTACCTTACATTAGTCAAATATCTGGATGAATTGGGAAAAAATAGATATGATATGTGAGTATGAAGTAAAAAAGGAATATTCAGTGCCAGAATGAAGTGTACTTTGTGTTAAATGTCTGTAAAGGATATGAAATACAGGACAGTTGGCAGCTGAATAATGTAACAGAGCAGGAAGTCTTGAAATAGCACACATTTCAGAGTCATAAATATGACTGAGATATGCTTAAAGTACCTTTTGTAGCACTTGTCTGCCTCTTTTTTTTCTTAACAAAACATTATTCCTTTTGAAGAGATGAAAATGTTCATGAGAAAGTTCCATTTCCCTCAAGACTATAACTTTACAAGCACAAAGAATCTCTCTTGTTTCTGGGAGATTTTTCCCTTTCCTCTTATGAGACTCAAGCTGGGAGTAGGAAAAACAATTTAAAAATACAAAAGCAATGGAATTTTTTGTTTACTCAAAATACACCTGGGATGAATATTCATGAAATCAAGTTTTGATTTAGTTAAAAAGTTTTGCTTTGGTTTCAAATTTGAAGTAGTTTGTTTCAGTCCTCCTTTGAGTATTTTTTTGGGCTTCTTTTTGTAGGAAAAGAAAAGGTGGTGACAATTTTTTCTCTTAGTTATGTAGTACACCTGTTGTAAAACATGTATTAGTGTTCTAGGAGGAAAAAAAGCAGGAGTAAGGAACAATTATGTCTTTAATTACCCATGCAGGCAATACTACCCATTCAGTACCAAAAAAAATCTCTGAAGTTAGAAAGACCAAGAGAGACACAGTTTATATATGTAGATATGTACATAAATTTGTATTCATGAAGTAGTGAATTTTTAAATGTTAAATATTAGGCTGTGTTCCTTCATTCAGTTACATTTTCCAGCTGCTGGGAGGAATCATCACTTATTTATACAGTGGTAGTTTGTGGGAGCATGAGTCATGGACCATGGTCAGACCATGCTGGATGAATTATGGGTAGAAAAAAAGGATGACTCGAGCATTGTTCTTAGGTTTTAAAATTATTTATGCACATTGGCAGGTTTTTCTTGGAGAGCTGGAAATGTAATGTGATAATTTCTGGGATCACTGTGTTGGAAATGAACCCACACAGGCAGATTGCTGTGCCTTTGTAGCCTTTGACTGAAAAGGACTGAACTCAGCAGGTATAAGCACTGGCAAGGGTATAGCTTTTCAGCTAGGACTAAAAACATCTAGTCTGACTAATACCGAGATTATTGTTAATCTTCTTATGAATGAATATTTGGAGATGCTTACAGCATTAGAAAGGGAGAATTGCTTCACAGAACTGTAAAACAGCAGACTTTCTCAATGGAAACAGGCTAGTTCTTGGAATTTAAATTAGGATGCAAACTTATTTTTAAACATTCTGAGCTGTGTGACTGCAGTAAGAGCCTGCCATGCCAAGTGCATGGAGATGCTGTCATGACAGGAGGGGCTGGATTGACCACAGACTCTAAATAACAGATGTATGCTCTGATTTTTCAGTGCTCTGCTTTCACTCAGCATCACAAAGAGTTTCTTCCAGTGCAAACACTGGTTCCAGAGTTAAAAATCACGGGTGTCAACAACCTCAATATTTTCCTAAAGGAGAAAAGGTCAGTAGCAGCAATTGCTGAAAAAAAATAGCAGGAAAGCTTTGGCAGTGCTCACTGATCTGTGAACTGTTTGGAGAGGTTGGTAAAAACGGAATAAGAAGATGTGAAAAGGGTTTAAGTATTTAAAATAGCTTTTCCCAAGCTACATTCTCAGTAGCACAAGGATGGCCTCTGTTTCTAGATGATAAGTGTGTGGGCAATGAGGGTGAGGAGCAGCTTAGAGGCAGCCAGCTGGCCAGTACAGGCTTTTCCCTCACAGAGACAGTGACCCAGAATCATCTGCGGGAGAACAAGCTCCTCTATCCACCTTGTCCTCCCAGAACCATGAGGCAGCTCAGAGGGATTATCAGTTGTTCCTGTTGTCACTGTGGTGGCACCCAAAGCTGTTGGCTTGTCACTGATACTTGTGGTCCCATTGCTTTAGTGCCAGGCTGACAATGTTTTCCTCAATAATGTTCTACTAACAGAACTGGAAAATTGCCATCTATGAATGACTGGTATGCCAGGAGATATCTGTAAAAGTGGGGTTTCCATTGTCTACCTGAGCTTTTCAGAGTGCCTGATCCACTCAAACCTGACTTCCTCCTGTGTGAAGAGCTGGCTTGAAAGGGGCTCTCCACTAAAAATTGTTAGACATTGATGTGCTCAATTTGCAGAAGTGTTCCTGTTTCATCTGTGAGGTGTCTTGTCTCTACCCGTAAGTACATAGCAGACCTATCACCCCAAATTCAATGTATGTTTCCTCTAATTGTCGGAAGACAATTCCCCCTCCCCCACTATTTCTTGGAGGGCTAAAGAAAGAGAAGAGTCTTGGTGTTTGGAAATGAAGCACATGGTAGATGCTTCTCTTTATTGCTTGCAGAAGGAGTTCAAGGACTGAGAGTTGCAAAGACTGATAGCTATGGTACAAACATAGATGACAGGCAAGGAGAAAGCATCAGTTACAAAGGACTGTGCTTTTTTTCATAACGTTTGTCACTAAGTGCAAGAAACTTCATATTATTTATTAGCTTCCCTCCTCCCCTTTTTGTATTCTCCTTCTGAGGGAAAAAAATCCCTGTGATCTGATTATTTTCAGAAGCTGTTGCTTTGAAAAGGATGCTAAGAAGTCCCATGGGCCACATTCTCATAGCAAGGGAGTTGTGTGTGATAGGTGAAAGCCTGACAATAAAATCAAGGATTATTTCATTTTCTTAAGTCTAAAAAAATACTTTTCCAGTGGAAGTTGATGGACTCAAAATGAAATAAATTAGTTACCTCTGGCAGTCTTGCAGTTCACCTTGGCTGCATATGTGCACTCAGTAGCGTTTGCCATTCTCTCTCTTTCATTCCCTCCCTCCTGAGCTTCTCTCCAGCCTTCCTTTGTTGCTGACTTCAGGCCTTGCAGTTCACCAGGTTTGTTCCCTTCCAGGGACATTCTGGCACAATAAAGACATTGGGCAATGTTTCTATAGGGTAAACATTTTTTTGTGTCTTCTTAGAAACAGGAAAGCCCAATAAGAAATGCGTGGAAGTAATTGTTAAACTCAGAGAAAGCTGACCTGACTAATTTACAGGGGCTGAAACGTTTGAATGTTGCAGGGGAAACAATGGAACTCGGTGGGTATTGTGCCAGCAGCACTCTACTTTGCCAGCTCTGGTACCCAGGTGCAGATGCCTGTTTCCAAGCTCCTGACCATTAGAGGCTGAATCACCAGAGTGGTGAGAGAGACAGAGTCTGCAGTCATTGGAGCTACAGCTGCGACACTGGCAAAACTGCCCCACCAGACAATGCAGGAAACTGCTTGGTTTTCCTAAAAGTAAACCTTTTCCAGGTATTTCCTTAAGAACTGGCTTGGAGAAACTAAATCAGTACATACAGTGAAAAGACAGTACTTAGAACACTAATGAAATAAAAATAATAATAAAGAGGAGATGTATTTCTCCAGTATGTTCTAGTTCTGCAAAAGCTGAGGTATTCTTCACTGTTCTGCTCAAGCACAGAGGCTGTATAGGAAGCTTGCTAGAGACTGTGTGTGAGGAGGAAAGACCACAAAGAGACAGGCTTTTGTTTTAGTTTATTTTCATTCCTCAAGAGTTTTTTGTTTGCTTATTTCTTTTATGTAACACTCCCAACTGAGGATCCTTGAGGAAAAAGGGCTCACCAGCTATGCTTATGTCTTCGGCTTGCCTAAACTGCTTGGCTTTAAAATTTTTTTGGTAGAAAATGGACTTAATAAAAAAATATAGCTCAAATTGCCTTTAGCAATTAAGCTCCTTATCATTGGCATAATTGACTTTATGTTTAATGGTGATGATCATGATGGAGGGAGATGTGGATGGCACTGGATTCTGTGGCAGAAGGGAAGAGTGCAGGTGATTGCTCCCTAGTTCACTTGATTTTTACATGATGATTTACAAGGTATGTAAATGAGCAGACAACCACAGAAGGTACATTTAATGGCATCTTAATGCATCATGGAATTTACGACAGGGCATGAATAGCTTGTGCACTCAACTGTTGAAAGCAGATGCTGCTATAATTCTACTTAATACTTAGAAGAAAAATAAAGCATATTGTTTTCTGTACAAATGTTTATGAAACATTAATAAGAATAACATGCACCATTCAATGCTGAACATATAATGGGAAATTTTCTCTTATAAATATTTATAAGTGTGACATTTTGGTTCACTCTATATGTTGATTTCAAGTAGCACTTTGGTGATTCTCCGTTGTTTTTTCCCATCTTAGTCACACTGGTACCCTAAAGAGAGAGGAAAAGTGGAAATAAGTCATTCACATAAATATCTACTATAAAAGCTGATTTCAGTTAGGAAAAGACACTTGCTTCTGTAGTAGAACAGAGTATTCATCAATTTGAAACCAAGACTTTTTACTTGTAATGCAAATTTTCTGTTTCTGTTATGAGAAGAATTAGTGAGCTTCATTAAATCTGGTGACATGTATAATGTTTCCAGATTGTTTTGTGATGGTGCAGTTTTCTACAGGTAATTGACATGTTTGAGTTAGTTGTTGACAGCTAGTGGTTATGGGTTTTTCAAGGGGTGAAGAATATTAACAAAAGTCTTCATCCCTCTTTATGTATAAATTTGATTTACTGGTTGCAAAAAATTATAGCTTTTCTTTGCCTTTTCACTAAAACAACAACATTTTCAGTCACTCAGTCAAGCTGTTTTCGTTAGTGTGACAGCCTCTCATACCTAGCAGCCAAAAATACGTTGTTATAACTTTTTCAGTCTAAAAGGAAGAGTCAAGCTTTAATTCTTCCAGTTTTGCATCTTTCTGAATCACGAAGTATACCTTTCTATTTATGGTCTGGTTCATAATATCTTGAAATTGAGAAAAAAATATTAAGCTTCTGATAGAAATTGCAGCCACATCTTTATTTTATATTAAGAATTTACTATTGGAAAGATTTTTGTCTAAATATTAAACTTTAGAAACATCAAAGTGGTTCAGTGATGTTTGATATAGCAGAAGTTGTGGTATTTATGGCCTTAAAATGAATCACAACAAAAAAATCTGAGGATTGAATGAACATTTTACTACAGAGCCTTGGAGAGACATCTCCAGTGATCCTTAAGACATTTGGGCAAGCTGAAAATTCTAGTGGAGCATCTTGCACTAAGATCTGCTGGGGTCCATTCTAAATGTTATAAATCTTGATGGCTTGACCTGTTTGAAAGCCAGGGTTTCTCCTTGGAAATGACTGAACTTCGGTGAAAAAACAAACCTCAGTATTTTGGCATTAATCTTTAGTATTTGCATTTGGTATTGATGTCATGGTGTCTCAGATTATTCTTATTTTAGTACCGAACAACTCAATTTATGCTCCCCAATTTACATGTTGCAGAAGACATCATTTTCTTTCCTTAGAAGACTGAAGGCATAATTTGTCTATAACTGCTGTGAAACACTGCAGTAACATGTCTAAATAAAAAAAAAAACAAACAGTTTCCCAGGTATTTTTTGATGGAAAATGTGTAAAGCAGACACTTGAATTTAGTTGAACTAGCAATTCCCTGTGAAGCAGCTTGTTTTTGTGGAAAAGTCTATAGGTGCTGCTGCTGGCAGCATCCCTGCCAAGCTCCTGGTTGGAAAGGGGTTGCATAACTAGTGTTAGTAAATAATCTTTTATTTATGTAAAGAATTAACACAGGAAGGAAATCAAGCCTATGTTTTCTTCCTGGCAGGGTAGAGGTGAAACTACAAACATACAGAGCTTTCCTTGTCTCCTTTTCCATTTCTTGTGGAAACGTTGCTAAAATTGAAAGTCATAACTCAGCACTACAATATATAAGCTTCTCTGCCTTTAGATGTGGTTTTGTTAGGGAATCTGCACAGTTTTGGCAAAAGTGAGTACTGACCTAATGATACTTTATAACAAAATTTTCTTTCAGAATAGATAGATTTTTGCACCTTCAACTATAATTTATACCTTGGTGTGTTGTGGATTTTTCAAAGGTAAAATTAGGCCCATTTCAAACACACAGCAAGGAAACCCTTAAAAAAAAGTCAGCTGGGTCTTGTTTTATACAGCTCTTCAAAACAGTATTTTATTACTAGCTTCTTCACTGATTTAATGTTAAATTATTTGTTTGCCACAAGGAGTGTGAAATGCCCTAAACACAAATAATTCCATTTTAGTTATGACAAGACAGCATATAACAGAAATTAGGATTTAGAACTCACAGGTCATATGAGAGGGTAGGGAAATTTTCCTATGTTTCCCTCTTTGCTTGTAAAGATTCCATTCTCTGATTTAATGAGGCACAGCTCCGATATGAGAATTTTTTGAACCACTTTTTGAATCAGTCTGCCTCTGATAAAATCTTTTTCCTCTCTTTTTATTTTTAAAATTTTTTTTATTATTCTCCTCTTTTACCTCTTTCTTGTCTTTTCTCCTGGTGGAGGAGGGAAGGAGGGACAAGGCAATGTGGGTAGTTAGTTTACTGTAGCCATAACAATGTGAGACCTCCAGTAAATTTAATTAAATAAGTTTAATGACCAAAATGTTAATGCTGTACCAGTTTATTATTACGTTGAAGACTTAATGTGATTATTTTTTTCTAATTAATTCTATAAGCATTTAGTCTGCTTGCATATGTGGTCAATGGGGCAAATAATCTTGATTACAGAACCCCCTTGAAAATGAAAAATATCAACCAATATTTGTGGACATTGCGCTGAGTTTCAGTAGAGTTCTTGAAAGTAGGATCTGACTTATTCCCACAAAGAGTTTGGATGATTTAGCAAGGAGGAGAAAAGCATTGTATAACATGCTCTTTGTGGACACTGTGTGTGTGTAATAAGAGAAATTCAATTACTTGGTGAGAAAGTCAGTTTAGCATTATAAGGAGTCCAAAACAAAGAACTCCACATTACAAGAAAGGAATAACAAACCCCAAAGCAACATTCACTCTCAAATAATTATTGTTCTCATTAACTCTTATTGAATTCTGCAAATGGTATTAACATGCTGATATGGTAATGCTGTGAAAATATTCCATTAGTGGGATATACCTGCTAAGAAAATTAACACATTCTTGCTGCTAGGTAGACTATTATAATTTCTGTAACTTTCCTGTTAAATTATTTTTAAGTGCAATTAAATATTAAAATATGTATTAATTATTAAATAAGGAATAATTTGAAAAGGTACACATTTTTTGTAGCACTGTGTGTACTTTTTCCAGTTGACTTGTGTGGTTAAAAGCAGGATGCATTTCTTCTTTTAGAACATATTTGGAAACCAAATGTCTACATTTACTGTGAGAGTCCCCAGACAAAGAAATACTGAGAGAGAGATAGTCCTCAGAGTATTTTCATATGGGATGTCCAAGAACCAGAGGAGAAGGGTTGCACTGAACCAGGAAGCTGTGGGACATGAAAGGTACCTGCAGACAGGTCACGCTGTAAGCAGAAATATAAACAAACAGCTCCCCCATCTCTGGTGGCTCTGGGTTGGGTTTGGTTCTGGTCACTCAGCTTCTGCGTTCTTCTGTCTCATCAGGGTCAGTAAAGTACATCTCACACTTCTGACACTCTTATTTGCCTGCTAGCACTGTCATTTTTCTTTTACTATTATACTTTCTGCTTTTTTGGCATATGTACGCATGACGTATCGTGAGCAGCAACTGAGTCAAACCACTTTTCTATGTATGGAGTATATGCTGGTTTAGAACTGGTTTAATTGAAAAGTCATCTTTAAAGCAACAGAGTCTTGTAGTGTGAAGTTCAACTTGCTCATTCTTAAATTGTTATATTAGTCTAGGCTGAATAAGTGTCTTAGTCCTTCACAAGAAGAAAATAAATGGCTTGTAATATTTATTATGCCAGTTTGATTTTTAAATAAGAATTTAAGTTTTGGAAAACCATCTAATATTTAGCTAGGTCTAGGAGCCTTTTCCTTGTCTTTCAAATACCTCTAGGAGCCAGAAAATAAATACTTTAGTGTTATCAGGATGGTCCTCTTCCTCCCCACTCACTCAAGGTCTTGAAGGGACTACAGGTTTCCTCTCATCTGCCATGCAGAGTTGAGTATAATCTTGTAGTATGTTAGAACTGCAAAATTAGGTTAGAAATCTTCACAGAAAAGGCTGGAATATTTATATAAATCTAAAGCTTTTGTGTTTCTGTTCAGATAAATTAAAGCTAATGTGGCAACCACCCCTGAGGTGAAATATTACAGCTTTGACTTCCAATGCCTTGCTTTAAACTATTGCGTTTAGATTCAAAAGGTTCTGGATTTATGGGGTTTCTGTAGCCCTAGCCCAAACCAGAAAGTTGTACATCTGCTTATGCATATATACTGACAGAACGCTGGAAACAGGAAAATCATTCAACCCATGTGGTATCTGCAGAAAAATTTCTGATCCTGCTGGATTTTATGTAGGGCAAGATTTTAACTAGTTATTTATCAGATTACATTTGATTTTTAATCACAATGCAAGTGGAATGAAAAAAAGGTAAAATATGAAAATATGTTCAGGATGTGGATGTGCTTCTATCAGGCAAACAGTTACCAGCCTTGGGTAACAGAACTTTTGATCATCTTGGTCTCTTGGTTGAAATAAAAAAATAAATAAATTAACTTTTCTTTGTTTTACTTTTTTGTTGTATTTCTCATCTTAATATTGGTATAGCAGAATCTTTGTACTGAGAGCATTATGTTATTTTCAAGTAACCCAGAATTTAGCAGACTGAAGTTTCTCTCAGGCTCCTTCATTTTCACTGCTTTCTGTAATTGGTAGACAAAATGAATAATTACTTCTGTGAATTTTTTGTTCTAATTTTTCTGAAGATTTATGCATCCCTTGAACATAATTTACTAACATTTCTCAAGTTTCTCCAGTTATAATATATATAGCATTCAAGTATATTCAGTTATAACATATTCAGCATTCATATAAGATGTGCATTGTCCTGTAAGGTTAGAGAATAGTTTAAGAAAGAAGGGAAAAAGAGGAGAAGGCTCTTTTACTCTTGAATTTTTATTTGCATCACCAAAATGCCAGCATATCCCTTTTCAGCTATTCCAAGTCAGATCCAAATGCTTAGGACAACAACGGCATCCAGACTCTTCCAAGGGCTATGAATTTCAGTGCAAATGGGAAATATACGTAATGGACATGGCTCCAGGGGAGCTGTAAAAATCTCTTTTATGAGGCAAAGCTGGTGTCGATCTGTCTTTGACTGTAAGTTCAATAGCAGACTACAGTCTACTTCAGTCAAATATTATCCTATATCTGGGGAAGCAAGAGCATATTGTCAGCTTGAGGGAAGAGGTTTTGGCTGTTTGCTTGCTCTTAGGAGGAGATATATTGCTAAACCAGAAGCACCTCCAGTTTAAATGAAGTTCTGAAAATAATCTCAGAATATTGCAAATGTGGCACTTTTTTCAGATGCCTTTCTCTGATCAGTTGATATTTCCATTTGTAATGTCACGCATGGAAGCAGGAAGTTGGCCGTGCCATTTGTAAGGGAGCAGCTAGATTACAAATTTTCAGCTTTCATCTATCTTCAGAAAAATCCTCGGAGCACAAAAAAATGTCTCTGCAAGATAAAAGTAAGAGCCAGTGCATGAAATTTTAATCCAAAGGGGACCTATGAGATCATCTGGTTTGATTATCTCCTGATACAGTACAGAAAAACTCATCTAGTTATTTGGATTTTTGAAAGAGTTTTGCAATAAAGATAAGTTTCTATATTATAAACAATGGAGATTTGACTGCATCTAGGTAAACACACATTCTACATTCTAAAGGTCACACAGCTTAAGAGTGAAAGGCACACCTGGGGCTGTGTGGGTCAGTTTTGCTCCTCTCAGGTAGCCACTTATGTTTTTCGTGCAGATGACTTGAGTCTATCTAAAATATATTGGGGTTTTTTGCTTAAGATTTTCTTATAAAAAGATATTGGATCTTGATCTGAATTTATTATAGTGTCATCACTTCCTCTGGTAATTTGCTGCACTGCTTGATCTTTTCTCATTAAAGGTCTTTGCATAATTTCCAGTGGGGTATTGGGGTGGAGGTAGGCATGAGAAAGAAGAATTTTGGTTTGAATCTACTCCCTTCAATTCAGCGTAAATAAGTCAAAGAAGGAAAAAGTCTACAACCTGTTGGATAGTCCTGGTCTGTGACCTTTGAAGCACGTGAGAAAAATACTTTTATTCCCATTATAATATCTGAGTGATTTTTATCTTTTATATGCATCAACACTTAGAGGGGGGTCTTGAATCAAGGAGTCTCCAAATTAATGTATAATTTAGGCTGAATAGGTCTATGCAGTCTTGCACACTGTCTCAAAATTCAATTTTATTTTACATATATATGTATATATGTACTTATGGTAGATATATGCCCACATAAACACATATATATGTTTTTAAGAACTAGTTTAGTATATGCATGAGGAGGAGGTGGCTGCATCCTTTCTAGCCTCCTAGGAAATGAGAAATAGCCACTGGGGAGACCACAAGTGCTCTGGCACCTGTAAAGCTTCAATATAAAAATCAACGATGCCTAGGCTTATACAGGTCTGGATGGTACTTGATAGGGGAATTTGAAAAGGAGTTTTTTTATTAGGGCATCACAGTGGGACTGGGGTTGGGTAACCATGTCCTTTATGTAGCTGTAGACTCTGGATAAATTTATGCAGCTCTGTGTGGGGAATTTCAGTGCAAAATTCATGTGATTCTTAATAATAAGACAGAAGGGATAAAGCATATGCTTTATAGTATACCCATGAGCTAAGAAGCCTTGAAACAACTGAGGCCTTTTTAGAGGTGTCTGTTGTCACTATTTATATCATCAGATGGGATTATTACATATATATATGTGTAGTGAGATTTCCTTATATGCATTTGTGTATAGTTATTTGATATGAACTCATAAATCTGTGCTGGATGCATGAGCATATACAGAACAATATCAAGCCAGTATTGTTTTTCCTAAAAATTGACCCCTATGTGTTTCAATTTTAATACAGTGAGGGCCTAATTCAAATTTATGTCTGTCAATGGGAAGATTCTCATTGGCTTAAATTGGCTTTTAATGAGACTCCCAAATGCCTGGGGAAGAAGTGCTTTAATTTGGTAAAGAAATTTCAGCATCAAGGACTCACTTAACCACTGGAATTTTATCTTCATTCAGACTCATTACATTGTTCTGTCATTAATAATCAGAGTGCAAAGTAATTGAAATCGTGGCAATACCATGTAATGGTATTACATGGGTCTGTGTCTAGTCCAAAGTGTGAGAACAAGATTTTTTTCTTTTGGTTTGGTTTGGATCCCATCACAAGACACAGGGAGCAGTTTTATTGTGCTGTTTGTCAGAGGGTGATGAATTGCTATTGCTAAACAGGTGAACTGTGACACGCAGGGAATGAATGTGGGGAGGAGCAATGCACATCTCAAATGACATGCTCTGTTATGGAGATTACAGGTGGTAGGTGGTGAATCCTATAAAATAGATGGGTTGGTTAAAATTGTGCCAGTTTTGTAATGCATACCAGGAAGAATCAGGAGTAAACCTGGGTGCTCTAAGTTTGCAGGGGGTGCTTATGACACTTGCTTTCTCTTAAATAAGAAAAATCTGTCAGAAAGTATCTGAATGTAAATCATTACTTCCCACCTTCAGTTTGTTGGAGAGGAGAAGGAAATACATCGCAGTTTTTTGGCTAGTTCTTTATTCCCATTAGCAAACGGGAAAGTTTTATTCCACACTGTATAAACAATCCAAAACAATTTCATGCAAAGCTGGTATAACAGATACAAGTAATCTAAAACTGTGTATCTAAGTACTTTCATGTGTGTGGGGATGTGTGCCTATGTATTTATCATTGATTTGCTGACCTTTTAAAAAGCAGAATCTTTAAAAACATTCTGAAGGTGTCCTGAGGAGAATATGCAAGGCTTTATGTCTGTAGGAAAATAGACGTCTCTTTTAGAGAAATCCACTTTGTTTCTTTTGCTATTATTTATTCCACAGCGTATTTGCTTTTATTTACTTAAAAGCTGACCTACTGGAGAGCTTCATGCAATGAGCATCTCACTAATTTGTGGTCTCAAGAGGGGCTGGCAGCTCAGAGAGCTTATTTCAACTTATTTCGGTTGAACCCTTGTAATATCAGATGTTCAGTCTTAATTAGTAGATAACAACAGTGAGCAGCTGCCCACTCAGTACAAGGAATAGTGAAATTTATGGGAAACAAGAAATAAAATGTTTCTAAAAATGAAACAATATTAGCATGTTGTTAGTTAAACTAGCAGCTTTCTCTACCTGCTTGGATGTGTAAACCCCCGAGGTTTGCAATGTGTATTTGCATTTCTCCAGACCAGTAATAAAATTGTTAAGACTTTATGAATAAAGCTTATGAAATTATCACATGGGGCACATTTGAAGGCCCTTCCAGCTCTCTGGTATCTTGAGTAAAATTGTGCCCAGGTAATGGCCCATGGCACTGACCTGTGGTTGTGCAACAGCCACAAAGAGCAGACAATTCACACTGGAAGCAGACCTGAGGAAGTGTCAGCATTCCTATGTGAAATGTGAAAAGTATAGCTCATACAATTTTCTTGAGGGAGGCACTTCACTATAAAGCCTGCAGAAAACCCAGTTGCTGCAGTAGGCCTGTTCAGCCATTAGTTAGCTAAATTCTGTTGTTGTTTTACTGGTGTAAATTGAAATAACATCAGGATAAAACACAAGACTATTCTCAATTTACAATGAATGAGGCATATCATGGATGAAAATGATATGTTTTCAGTAGATAAATTTAGTAAGCAAACATAATGCTAAAGTAATTCAGATATTTCAGTGCTGATTAAACCACACATGCAGGAAGATGAGTGTTATAGCAGGCAGATTGTTCTCTGGCTCCATTCAAATAGTCAAGTGGTCAATAAACAGAGTTGTCTAATTTGGATTCCGCACAAAGTATCAGAGACAACACCAAATTATTTGTTCAGTTGGAGCAGAAAACATTGAATGCAAATATTGGTACTGCATTTTTCTGGTTTTCCCCTGTATTGCTATGTGTCTCACTCAAAATGAAAAAATATTACTGGAAGTATTTGGTGACTTGTTCCTTTAGAATCTTATAGAGAGGTGCAAAAGTGAGCAATGGTATTTTCCTCATGAAATTATGTTTGGGGAATATCAGTGAAGAAACTTTTATGTATTTCAGTGCAGAATGTAATCATTTTGACTGAAAAAAAATGTAGTGGTAAATATGAAGTGATAGACTATGTCATAAGTTTTCTTTCAAGCAATGATGACACAGCCCACAGTAATAAAAATATTTTCAACTGTCAGAAAATTTTGTTTCTTGGGTTCTCAGTCAGAAAAACCTGCACAATGGAAACGAAGTTCTATGGGGTCTCAGTGTCAAAACTGGAGGAAGCTGTCTGAATTATGCCTGGAGAATGATGGAAGCTGACTCAGTTACGTTGAATTTTATAATAGAAACCTAACCAGAGGAGAAAATCAGGCATCTAGCTGCGAAGCTGGGAACTGAAGTTTTCTCTGGTGAGAGGAGAGCTTGGAACAGTGACCTTGCTGCTTTGAGGTCATGCTGCAGCTTTTGATCACTGGGTGGCTGGCTGAGCTACAGCCCTTCTTGCAGGGCCTGGTTGAAATAACTCTGCTGTGGATGATCTTTGGTGTGTCAGTGGCTTCTCTTTTGTGATAAAGCAGGCTAATGAAAAGTTAAAAAAAAAAAAAACAAAAAGAGGAAGAAGAAGAAAAAATAACTTCTCTGGTAGCTGAGGAATTTAACAAAGGCCAGCAGGTTGAGGTGATCCTTCCCCTCTACTCTGCTTGGTGGGACAGCATCTGGAGTGCTGTGTCCAGTTCTGGGCTCCTCAGCACAAGAGGGACATCGAGCTCCTGGGGTGGGTCCAGCAAAAGCCATGAGGGAGATGAGAGGACTGGAGCATCTCTCAGAAGGAAAGGCTGAGGGAGCTGGGTCTGTTCAGCCTCGAGAAGAGAAGAAAGAGGGGATTTTACCAATGCATACAAGGGTGAATGTCAAAGGGATGGGCCAGGCTCTTCTTAGTGGTGCCCAGGACGAGAGACCATCAGCACAAACTGAAACATAGGAACTTCCATCTGAATATGAGGGAAAACTTATTTACTTCAAGGGTGACAGAGCTGAACGAGCTGCTCAGAGAGGTTGTGGAGTGTCCTTCTCTGGAAATATTCCAAGCCCACCTGGACACAATCCTGAGCTACCTGCTCTAGCAGCAGGGTTGGACTGGAGGATCTCCAGAGGCCCCTTCCAAGCCCAGCCATTCTATGGGATGCTCTTGTATAGAATTGTGAGGGAGGGAAATTCAGCTCTTACTGAAAGCAACAGAGACATTAATCTAAAAATCTTATTGATCAATCTACAGATCCAGAAATCAAGATAGGATTTCATATTCTAACTTGAAATTACCCAGCATAGCAGCACCTGTGATGAATGATGAAGAAATAATATTCAGGAGTTCTTCTCCCTGAGCAGCATGTCCTAATTCAAGAGCTTGGTGTGCAGCTATGAGTAAATTTCATCCTCATGCTTGGATGAAAAATATGTGTGTTAAATTTGGTATGGGATTTAAAGAGTGAGTACTGAGAAGAAAGAGGAAAGAAACTGTTGGTCTGTGAATAGCAAGGAGTGCTAGCATATTGTGGAGGTGATAATATTCTTAGCAGACAGTACTTACCTCTGCTTTTCTGAATAAGGCCTGATATACTGGTATTACCAGGCAAATCCTGCTTAGGCGTTTGCAGCTGCTTGAAAAAAATTCCCTTTTTCAGTAATCACCTGCCAGCTGGAAAGGAATGTGATTGTTTTCTTATATCTGGAAACCTCACTTACTGCTTGTTTTATAAGAACTCAGTAGCAGTGCTGGTGAGTTTGTGCAGATGGAGGGAGAATTACTGTCATATGAGCATGAATGGAAAGAACTTCATGGACTCTGCATTTCCTCTCCCAAATTAAAGCTTCTTAACGGGCATTAGGACCTTAGCTAAAGACTCCTGCCTCTGCAGAATGTTCTTTCTTTGTATCATCTTTGCAAGATGGGAGCTGAGATAGGATGCTCAGCTCCAGCTCCTTGGGATGCTGGAGCAGAGTGGGAGCTGCTCTGAAGTGCTTTTTTTGGTTGCAGTGACTTCCCAAACATCTTTAAAAGATGTGACAAAGTGGCCTGAGGAAACGATAGTACTTATGGCAGCGGATTTTTTGATAGAGAAAGAAAATACTTTTATTTTTATTTGGTTTTACGGATATTTCCTAGTTTGCTGAACCAGTATAAGGAATTGTAGGTTAGAGAAATTAACATTCTCTGAAGGGCAAGAAATCATAATTGTATATATTATAAAAAGCTATATGATTCAGCTGTTCTGGAGGTGCATTTGATGGTGCCCTACAAAACAACTTGAGTGAAAGTCAAGTATAAGCACCAGAGACATCTGAAAGAAACAGGGAAAATCGAGATGCAAAAAAGAATGAGCAGGAAAATAGCCAGTCCAGCCAAAAATTAAAACAGTTGTGTGAGTGTAGCCAGCTCCTGTGCTGGCCTGAAGTTTGTTGGTGACCCTGCTTCAATTTCACTCGTTTATACTATGGAGAAAAAAGGGAGGGATTTGTAGGATATGCTGGTGTGTCTAAGTGTGCAGAATCATCAGTCAATGTGAGGATATAGGGGAACAGTTGCTTTCTGCCATTTTAAGTGTTTTTAGAAGTGCATAGGTAGGTTTATCCAAGGAAAATAAATCTCATTTGCTATTCTTTGATTTGGTTCAGATGACTATAAGATGGAGATGTTGATGGCAAATTCCTAGTTTTAGAGTTTTCCCTGTTCTTCTTTCCCTAGGTTTTTCAGGTTTAAAAAAAAAAAATCTGTTCTGTTAGAAAAACCCTTTGAAAGGGTATCCACTTTACCCAGAATTGGTTAAGCTCTTCCACATTGCTGCAGCAGAGATTGTGTCTTTTGTTTCAAAATCTCCTCATGAAGGAAGAAAAAAACCCCCAAAACCTGCAGAAAAAAGAAGCACAGCATTATTGCTGATTCACAACAGCCACGGCAACAGCAAAAGCCAAAGGATTTTTGCTAAATCCAGTAAAGAAACCATTTGCCAAGTGATACTGGCTCATTTTGTGTTCAGGCTGCTGAGCACAGGTGCCTTTGACAAGGTGCACAATGTCCTTTATTTGACCCTCGCTTGATGTTAGAGAAATCTGCTTGGTTTTCCTTTATCTCTGAATTTCTGCTTGCAGTGAAAAATAAAAATAAAGGATAAAAAAAATTAGAAGATTAATTTAAAAAGAAAAAGCAAAGAAAGGCTGAATGAAACCTAATTTCTTCTTTTTCAATTCTTTGGTTTATTTTGCGCTCCTACAAATCCCTCCTTCTGTTCAGGATGAGTCCACACAATATTATCTTCCTGGTGGTAGTGTAGGAGGAAGTATCATTTTTAAAAGGACAATCTGTCCTTGCTGAAAAGAAAGATTATAAGCAGAGCTGTATATGAATGACTGAACGGGGGAAAAAATAAGAAAGTAAAATGGCAGATTTTCTTATGATCTTTTTTTTTTTTCCTATGAAACTGTTTACTTATTTCATCTTTAAAGAGTGCAGTATTTTGACAGCCAGGAGCTAATTTGCAATTTTCTCTCTGAATTCTAGTTTCAAATAAATTTTCCCTGCACTGCCCCTTCAATTGAAATAAAGTAAATCTTAAGCTGACAAATTTTACTATATGCAGGCTCTACAGCTTGTCTCTGATTTAATGGATTTTGGACAAAATGACAAAAAAATCTGGCATAACAAAGAAATGCTGGTGTATACCAGAATGCTTCATGTAGGACATTTTGGAGTCGTGGATTTGATGTATAGCCACAACCTGTAAATGCTAAATATTTTTCTAATAACATTTTCAATAGAGAAAAGCATAAACAGGCTGCAAAAACTAGGCTGCAGCCTAAACAAAACTGCATTTTCCTTGGCAGATGTTGAAGTTAAGGATACATAGGCAAAAAAAGCTAGGCTTGGCTTGCACAATTTTTCTTCCAAAAGAAAACATTTAGATAGCAATTGTTATTGTTTTTCTTATAGATTGGTAAAATTACATTAAAGTTTCATTGTCATTCACTCCCTTTATACCCTTTAGTTTGTTCTGGTAGTTAAGACTGTACTGTTACTAACATTGCTTTCCTGATTTGTTTTGCTTTGAGTTACTTATGAAAGTAAACATTTCATGAAGTCTAATTTTTTTTTCTTCAAAAACAGATGTTAGGTAAGGATAAATCAAGCAGTGCATATCCCTGCATGAAAACAGTTGCAGTTTGTTTGGCTGTGCACTTTGCAGGCATTATTTAGTGCTTTGTCATGGAAATAGGGACAGTATCTCAGCTAGACTTTGTTGTCACTTTTTTTTTTCTTTGTGTGGGTCTTGAGCATCACTGGATGAGCATCACTGTTTAGTTACTAAAGTGATGTTAATGTTAGTTAAGAAATCCCTTCTTTCACCTAGATGCACATTTGACTTTCCCAGTAATAACTGGAGATATTTTTAGCCTCTGTGTGCTTTAGTTTTCTTTTTGCTGACTTCTGAGCACTTATATAAATGACAAAATGTGGGAGAGGGAAACCTTGAACCAAAGGACTCTGACATTCAATAGAAATGGAGAAGGGAAGTTGGAGCTCTGATTTCTGAATACTATAAAGGTTTAGTTTTCATTCTAATAGGAAATGAAAAAGAAATAAAAAATCAGAAACTGTTAAGAGAAACTGTGTTGGGGAAAGCTAGTGTTGCCCAAACCATTTGAAAGTGATATTCCACATAGTCAGTAATAGATTTTATGTACAGATATCTAAAATCAAAATATTATAATACTGGAATGGAAAGACATATACAGATGGTTGTCAGAAAATAGGAAGATACTGCTGTAGCTGCTATATCTTGCCTTGCTGAGTACCTTTGTGAGGGAAACTGAAAATATAGGATTGACATTGCAGATGAATGATTTCTCACATTTTTCAGAGGGCACACTTCCTTAATAAGGATCATTCACAGAGATCCTCTTCCTTCACACTTTTATTTCTAATCCCAGAGAGTTTAGGTTTGGTTTATAAACAGAAACATGAGGTCTAACAAAACAAGCTTGCAAAATTGTGAATAGTCTTCATGCTGTCCATATAAGAAGACAACTCTCTTGAATAAGTAGGCACTCTGCTTGCCAGCTGACTTGAATTTTATAAGTATTTTTACAAGGAAAAACAAGCCACTTCTTGCAGTCATGTCAGGGACAAATTTGAAATGCCATTTTAAAATTCTGGCTACTGTGATCTGATTGATAGCATTTCCTGAGGTTCTTTGGCTTGTAATTTTTCATGCCGTGTTGCTCAGCAAAAACATATATGTGCCATGTGCCATATGTTGTATGTGCAAATCAGTTTCTGGATCTTCTCTCATGTTACAAATGTCTGGATAACAAAATTATGTGGTGTCCATGTAAATGGGCTGTAGATATCAGCTCACATTGTGCCTGCCTATGTCAGACTAGCACAGCAGCTCAGGCAGTAGCACATGGTGGTGTTGCACTGCTCTTGGGCTGTCCCTTTGCACAAAAGTCAGTTCAGTGGCTTCCCTCTTACCCTCAGATCTGAGCTGTTTGCATGTGACCACTGGCATGTCTTGGAATGATGCCTAGAGGAGCTGTGGACCTCTGAAGTACCATTCTTTTGTACTCTTTATCACCAGAAATGCAAATTTGCCCCAGGATGTATGTTAGCTTTCATGTAGAGGGCTGGATCGCAAGGTTGTGTGACTCTGTAGTAATTTATGTGTATTTTTATATATGTCTTTAAAGGGTGGGGAGTAAGGATATTCCTGACCAAATGAACAGTGGTTCTGCACAGTGTACCACCAGTTCAGCAGCATGAAGGGTTCTCCCAGTGCTTCCTGGGAGTGGGTTTGGTATAGTTAGACCTTATTATCTACTTCAGGACTTGAGCAGCTGTACTTCAGATTTTCCATCATTGAGCAGTAAATTTTCTTTAGGCATCACACAATGAGTTTTCATCATGAAGTTGGGGTAGTAGGGAGAATTAACTCAGCTTTCAGTTGGGCTTCTCCACCTCTAAAAATTCATTAATGATTATCCCCCTTGGATATTGTTCTTCAGCCTTTTAATGCTGCCTGGAATGGTTTTCATGCCCTGTGTTGTGCTCTCTGGGATGGCTGTTTGCTGCTTCAGCTTTTCTGTGGGCACCTTGCAGCCCACTCCAGTTCTGGGTGCAGGATGCTCCTATTTGCTACCCAGCAAGCACAAGTGAATGTTTGTTGGGTTTTTGTGCCTTTTTCCAGTGGGGCAGTGCTTGTTGGGCTTGTGGGCTGAGAGTTCTGCTGGAATGCACCACGTTGGGTTACAGGTGACCCTGTAGGGAAGAAGTCCCTGCTAACATTTTGTTCTGAGGTTTCTGCAGTCTGTCATGTACTTGTCCCTCAGCAGCAACTTCACTCTGTTTTGCCTTTTTGTGGTATTTATGCAGCCTGCTTGGAGTTCTGTGTTGGTGTGGTCATTTTTTCCTCTTTCATTCACGAATAGGATGGGACTACTGGGATATGTTCCTTGAGCTTTATTTGCCGCATCAGCCTCATTTACATGGTTGAGGCAATAGGAAGATGGCAAAGCTCACATACAGTAAGCAGCAGCAGGAGATTTATTTGTTACAGAGCACTTAAAAAACATTCTAGCCAATAGCATATTGCTAAAGCTTACAGACAATTGTTTTAGCCAGTTACTAAAAGCACACATACACCTGCTTCACACAATGCTGGCTTGTCTTCTTTCTATTAACAATACACAATACTCCATCATTATGCTTAAAACCTTCTACTATCTTGCTAAGCATATTTTCCTGCAGTCTTAAGGTCAACCTTAGCCAAGCTGAAAACTCAAGCTATTGTTTGATGTCCTTGCTTGCTGTTCCATTGTAACTTCTTCCACTTTGAGACTTTGCACCTAGTTCTGTTCTTTCTCTTTCTAAGGCCTGCTTTTCCAGCTTTCTGAAAACCATCTCACCTTTTCTAGAAGCTCTTGCTACCATTTTTTTCTGAGGTTTCTGGAGTCTGTCGTGTACTTGTCCCTCACCAGCAGCTTCACCCTGTCTTGCCTTTTTGTGCTGTTTATGCAGCAGCAATGGCTGCTTGGAGATCCACTGAAGTGCAACCACTTCTGCTGCCAGTCTTCTGCATTTCCCTATAAATTACCAACCCCCTGCTGTGATCTGCTGGCTGCCATCAGACTTTAATACAAAGACTGGTACAAAATAAGACTATTTAATGTCACCCTGTGGAATTATTCTGGAGGAGAACCACTGTTTGTGGAACTTTAATCACTTGTGAGACACCTTTTAAGCTGATATGCTCCAGTGGTCCCTATTCTCACCTTTTTGATGTTAATGTTAAACTGCAAAAATATTACTGAAATTAATAGAGCGGTTCTGGATTTCCAAGAGTGTAACTGGGAAAAAGTTATTCTTCACTTAATTCACTACTATTATTTGTGAATACTTGCTTTAATATGAGATCAAAATTAGTCCTTTGTATCCTTATAAAAAGTTTGAGGAATTTATGGACTGGTACAATCTTTGCCCTTCAGTCAGGCTCTAATGAAAGTCAGAAGAATTCACTTCGCTTCTGGAGCTGTTCCAAAAATATGATTTTTTTTTTTTCTTTTTAATTTAGTCTGTGATCTTGCAGTTGGTGAAATTTTGCCCTGGTTGGAGGTAGCTTTGTTATTTCTCATAGCATAAGAAAAAAAAAAATAGACAAAGGTTATTTTAACAGTGTAATTAAAAAAAATTAAAAATTAGTGTATAACTGAGAAGAGATTTTCTATGCTGTACAGCTCAAGAGCTGTTTGTGATGCTATTCCTAAATAACAATTTTGTCTCACATTGATTAACAGAAGTGAATTTTATCTCAGAAAACACCAAAGTTGCTCAAGACTAGGATTCAGTTTTGAAAAATGAAACGATGAAATACAGCTGGCTTTTTTCTTGATTTATCAGTATCTGAAGAGGATAAGGAAAAATACAAAATAATTTACCTTAAGTTTGCCTGGGATGCATTTGGATCTTGCTGGGTGTTTTTGTTTAGCCCCAGCAGAAACTAATCCCTGCTCAGCTTCACAGTCACTTCTCCCTTGTTGTGATGGGGGAGAGAACCAGCAGAGTAACAGGGAGAAAACTCCTGGGCTGAGATAAAGGCAGTCTAAAGGAAGAGGAAAACCTATGCACACAACCCAAGCAAAACAGGGACTTAATTCACTGCCTCCCATGCCCAGGACAGCAGGGTTCTGTCACTCAAAACAGTGACTTGGGAAGACAATCAGAACATTCTCCCCTTTCTTCTTCTTCCCCCAGATTTATATGTTGTCATCTGTCCTGGCTGTCTCCTCCCCAACACACCCTCCTTGCTGATGGGGTGGGATGAGGACGAGAAAAGACCTGGAGACTGTGCAAGTCCTGCTCAGCAAGAAGGAAAACATTCCTGTGTTATCAACACTTGTTTCCAGCACAAATCCCAAACACAGCCCCATACCAGATCCTGTGAAGAAAATTAACTGTCCCAGACAAAACCAGCACACTGAGCTAGGTGTGAAAGTTTATCAGCAGATTTTTATGGTTTTTTTGTTTGTTTTTTTTTTTTTTTTTTAATCAGCAGAGTACTTGGCACTTGCTTTGGATCCAATGAGAGGAGACTATTTTGGACCTCTTTTCATAGCATTTCCTTCTGCCATGCTCCTTGTTCTTTATTGGGACGTCATGTTCCCAACACATTGAGTTTTGCTCACTGAGGGCGGCCTCCCTTTGCCTGTGAGTGCTCCCTGGAATGCTCCCATGTCACTATAACATTGTAATTTGTTTAGGAGGGGTTGTCTTCCTCTTAGCTCCTCTGCAGTGAGCTCTGCCAGGAGGGAAATCAGGGGACAGAGGGTCACCAACCCCCCCAGTCTGTGCAAACACAGGAATGGCAGGGTGAGCACAGTCACCTCCTGGACACACACATTAACAATAATCAAATGTGCAAACTTCTATCTGTGCCATTTTCAGTTTCTCAATAAACAGTATTCTGAGAGAACTTGTTTTATCAAAGGTGTAGTGCTTGAAAATAAAAACAAAATTAAGCATTATCTATAGAAATAATGTACCTTTTGTATACTTTAGGACCGAAACTTTAGGGTTGAAACTTTCAAGTAAGATGCTAGAAATCTGCTGCAAAATTTTTCCCTTGTATGCGTTGTAGCCAGATGCTTTTCTATCAAAGCCAATAACTATGTGCATAACAAGGCTTCTTGTAACAACTAGAATGTTTTGTATATGATAATCATTAAAAAAAATTGGTTGCCTTCTTGTAAAAGGATTTGTGTTTTAATGCTCAGAATATAGACTACTATCAGTGAAATCCAGACAAAAAGAGAAAGGATATAAAAATTCTTTGTTTACTTCCACCTGTTTTTGTTTTATTGCTAGTTTCTAATAGCATATTGAGGTAATTTTTTTTTTTTAGAATTTTGACAGGAAGAGTTTCAAAAACCAGATATCTCACATTTGTTTAAATACGATTTTTTCTGTTGCTTTTAGGAACTATACTAGTAAGATCCTGCAATTAGATGTATTTGTTTTCAAATCCATGTTTACCTCATTACTTTTCAATATTTAAATATTTTCAACATTTAAATACTTATTGTTATAACTAAAGAAAAGTTGAAAAAATATTTGCAACCAGTCAGCCACTGTTTTGTATGTTTAATTTTAGGATTCTGTGATGTTAGAATTTTGTGGGGAATTTCACCTAGATTTGCAAATTTCTTCTTCAGAAAACACAAATTTAGGAAAAGATAATGTTCTTAATTTAAGCCAGTTTCAATGAAACATCTAAGATGTTTCAAAATCACTTTCTAGTTACTAATATGAAACTTCAATAGTGTTAAGAGCCCAAACATGAATTTAAATACTTGAGTTTGGACTCCACAAAGTATTTAATTTAATTTCATAAATCAGAAAATATTTATTTAAAAAAAAAATAAAATCTATCATTCTTAATTTCAGCTATTGTTCGGAAGTTGTCTTTCCAAATGGCTTTTATTCCTTATTGCCAATTTTCATAGATATTTCCTTTTGTTCTTATTAATTATTTTTAAAAAAATGTTATAGGAAACAGTAATTAGCATCCACCCAGATGCAGAGACCACTGGTTAATTTCCAGACCTACAGAGTTTGTTAGAATGAAAAAAAAATTAAGGAAAAAAAAAGGCAATTAAAGGAAGGTGTTTTAGATGTTACACGATGATGCTATTCAGCTGAAATTAGTTAGAGGGGGAAAAGTTTTGTGCATCACCATAATCTTTGAAACCAAAGCCAAGCCTGTTCATGATATCAATTGTCTATCTTTTAGAGAAGCTGAATTCTGGGAGAACATGCCCTGGGGTATGATCTGGTCAGTGATGAAGAAGCAGATAGGACATGCTGTGAAGCCTGCACGGTTCAGTCTGCAGCCCAGCATTCCTGTTATTTGTCTCCTAGTAAATCTCAAGGAGACAAGTGCCATAGCTGCACTTTGGTAAATTGTAATTGCTTTCGTTTTATGATTTGGCTGTCAGAAAACGCTCCAGGAAAGTCTGAATGATCTGGAATTTATAAGTGGACTCTTATTAAGCAGGGAGTTTACAGGCATGCTACAGATGATTGCAGCAGTGGAGGAGCTGTGTCTCACAGCCTCTAATGTCAAAGGAGTTATCAGCACTGACAGCCTGAGCATATGTCTGGGTAGTTTGGAAGTTGTGGTACATGTGGAACATCTACGGATGCAGCTCCCTCTGCCACAGCTTCCTCTCAGGCAGTAGAAGCCAAATACTTATTTCCTGCTGCTAAAACAAGATCAGGTCATAATGATGTGACTTTCATTGTTTCAATAGTAATGCCAAACATACCCAGACTGAAATATAAAATGAACCATCCCAATGTTGCTTTTGGAAGTGTAAAAGATGTTTCCTGGTGTGCTGTGTTTAGGAGTGGTAAGATCTCCCTAACACTGCTCATGGTAAAACTTACATTTACTCCAATAAATGGGATAGGACTGTTGGAATATATCTGGTGGTAAAACTTACTGTTAGAATCCCACCACTTAAATGACTGAGATATTTTTTAATACGATGATGATGCATAAAAAAAACCCCAAAACATAATCAAGCCAAAAATTATGTACTAGATTACAAGAATAATAACTGAGGGATAGAAGCAACTCCTTTTCCTCCAGGAGGACAATTGTTCCAAGCGTATGTTAGTACTTTTAGGAATGGAATACCAGATTGGTATCCTAAAGGGAATGATGTTATAGCAATGACATCATTAAGGCAGATGCCTAAGCTCAGAAAGTGGGATTTCTCAAGCACATGTATGTTTAGTATTGCCTAGCAGCTAATTCTAGGTAACCCTGCGTATATTTTTTATGATTTTTTCATGCACTGTAATAGGCTCTTAACCCTAGAGATCACAGTGTTATTCACTTTCAAGTTTCTCTGCTATGCTAACCCTCAGAAACTTCGTGAATCTCTCACCGGACTCAGTCTGTAGGCAGAGAAAATATCTCTCCCTATCACCTGTACAGTGCATGAATATTTTCCCTGTCTGTCTCTTACAAGCTCACACACAAATTAAATTTTAATTATGAATCTCCATCAGGCATTGAATCAAAATGCTAGCTAATAAACCACAGACAACAGCAATAATCCTCCCTGCCTGACAATCCCTGGTCCCCTGTGGACAATTGGGCCATTTATTACTCCACTAGTCTAAACAATTGTGCCATAATAGCTGGAGTGAAACATTGCCTCATCACTGAGGGTGCTTGCTTGCTCCAGTGTCTGCAAGGCATTCAGCTCAAGGTGATGTCAAACTTCCTAGCTGGAGTAGAGAAACATGGAAAGTGTCAGGGAACTTGCTGTGCGCTTAGTGAGGTGCTGAGCAGAAATTAGACCTTAATATCATGCTGTACAAAATAGACATTAACACTGAAAGCAATTAAGGCCCAAGAAACAGGGCCACATTGCTTTATATTATTTTTTTAGTACAGATGTGCTATGGATTTTTTCTGTGTGCAATTGCACCCTGTTCCTCCTCAGCTCTTCCACCACTATGCTTACGTCCTGAAATTCTGGGGTGTATTTCCAAAGGAATTGTGGTAAGGAGAGATTGTTTGACTATTAGAGATGCTGAGATACCATTGAGCTGGAGAAAGAGAAGCTTAGTGGACCAGGATTTGATCTTCATTAGGATAACAGGAAAAAAAGAGCAGCTGCTGATTTCAGTGGAGCTATTCTGTGCTGCTTCTCATATACAGAGGAAGCAGAATAAAGCCTAATCACAATGTTAGGATTTCCTTTCTATGGCACTACTTGTTGTATTTCCAAATTTTCCTCTGGATATAACTGGTGAAGATGAATTGGGCCAGAAATATTAAATAATATCATTTGGAAGGAACTGGTTTTAGGATTCACCTGAACACTGATGAGCTGAATATATCACAGGAGAAAAAAAAAACCCTAAAAATAGCTTAGAGAAACAGGATCCAGTGAAAATAGGTTTGAGAATGAGCTAGAAAAACATTTTCACCTTTGTTTTTTCACTTTTTTCCATGCCTATCCTGCCAAGACCTTCAAAGTCTGTCCCTTCTGCACACTCTCTTGCTGCTGAGTCCGTGAAGGCAGGTCCAGAGCTTTGTGCAACGATGCTGCTCTGAATCTTAGGGGACTGCAAACAAATGGAGGTAAGAAAAATATTGCAAAAGCAGACTGGCATTTAAAATCAAATGCAAGAGCACTTTCTAGATGCTTTCTCAGTTAGTACTGCCCCAATGTTCCAACAGTTTCAGCAAAACCACATCTACAAAGAGTCATCTACTTCTCAAATCTGCCCCTAAGTACATCTGCTGCATTCTCTCCTTCAGCTCCTCTACTCTCAGCCTTTTTGTGTCTCAAGGAATAGGCAAGGATCCAGAGTGCTTTGGTCTACACCTACCCAGAAATACATCAAATTATTTAGGTTTTAAATGGCTGCTGCCTCTCATCACTGCCAAATTGCTTTTATTTTAGGCATGTTTCCCAAAGGATAACATAAAATACTCCTTGGAGAACAGGTTCAAAAACAAATTAATGGTCAGGTTCGTTAGGAATTGTGCTTGTGAGCACTTTGTAGGAGAAAGCTTTTTCCATAACCCTGCACCAGAGCAAATGCATCCTGTGAGTTAAATTTGTGACTTAATATGAAGTTGCATTGTGTTCTATCACTATCAGTCCATTCCCCCACTTTTTAATTTCCCATGTTTCTGATAGATTTATGGAAAAAAAAGGTTTATTCTCCATTAATGCAAAGAGAAAAAACCCCAACCAAACATAATAAATGTTCTCCTATAAGATGTCTGGTTTATTTCATGGATTTTGTCATGAATACAATGTCATAACTTATTTAAATTCCCCATCTGTATTTCTAGCACGGAGTTAATGTCAGCCTTGGAAATATTCCCTTAATAGTTTCTGTGATCAAAAAGTTGATCTATTTATCACTACATTCAAGTGCTAATAAAATTAAATTTTCTCTCTTTTTCACTTTTTGGTACTGAAATCCCAGAAACATACTTAACTTTTTCTTTAAGAAAAAAAAAAAATGGGCAGAAAGCCAGCCCGGTCTCTGTGAGTAAGAATAGGGCTCCATGATGAGCCAAGCCACTCAGAGCATGCTTTTTCAAGAGGCTTCTGAAAAAGTGTTCAAATAGGAACCTTAAATTGACTTCATTTTCCTGATGGTTACTATGCTTTCCAGATTAAAAGATGTTTTCTTTTATTGAAATTGAAAAGTGCCAAACATTGAACTTGCTTTGTAAGACATACATCAAGTGAGAAAATATTTCAGTGCAATGACATGACCTGACATTTTAAAGTAGATAACAGATGACACTTTGTCAATGCCACCAATTTATTGTTCCCTTTCTTGTGCCTCTGTGTCGCAGTGGGGTACCACATTCGTTTTAATCATGGGCATGCATTAAACAAATTTTTACCAGAAAAGCATTTAAAACTCCCCTCATTGTTTCCCATCTCCTGACCTTACAGCCATCCCACTGTAACGTATAAAGACAAAGGCTGTGTTAAATTTTTCATTATTTTATCCAATTTCTGATCCAATTACATGAGGCTCTTCCATCACTAACATGAATGTATATGCTGTAATGTCAGCTGCTGCACATTAATCAGGCTTTTTTTTTAATTCAGTGGACACTGGTGCTAAATCATCTCTCTGAAAAAAAATGGGACAAGAAAGAGATGCAAATGAATGAGGAGGAAACTCCTTTTTGAACAATTAGAGTAGGAGTAGGTGGCTTTCCAATCAAAGCCCCAAAGATCTGGAAATGCAGCAGGTTGTTTTATGTCTTTTGTTTTCACCTAATTAAAAAAGAATAGATGATGCTTCTTGTGGTTTCACTTTCCACTATTTCTTACAAGCCTACATGAAGAATTTGACCTGTGGTTGGCTGCTAGTCTTAATATTTTCAACTGAATATGTCACCCAGCTGAAAATGCCTGGTATTATTAAGGTTGATTTCTGGACATGTTACAGAAAGAAGACTGCTGCTGGGATGAGAGTCTCTCTCACTGGAGTTTGGAATGGTTTTTTGGTTATTATGCAGTTTTATGGGTGAAGGAGGAGTAGGCTTTCAGATGGGAAATATACAATAGTTTCAAAATTTTATATTTATTTCACTGAACTGTAAGAAAAAGATCCCCCATTTGATTTCTCACTTGTAAGGCATCTGGTCTTAAACTCAAATCAAGAATGTACCTATGATCAGCACTGATAGGCATAAGCACTGCAAAAACTGGAGATCTGGGATTTTCCTAGGTCTTCAGAGTCAGATCTAGGGATGACTTATGTGAAGGAAAACAAAGGTTCAAGAGCACAAAGTCCAGTGGGGTTAGGAAGACCCTTGAGCTTGCAGCAAAGCCTGGTATTGGAGGAGGTGTACCTGTTTTCTTGGGTCTTGGTGGAGATGTCCAGCAAGTTGAAAGGTCAGGGTTAGTCTGGACAGCTCTATAGTTTCGGGAATATACATGTTGGCTGGATTTTACATTATTTGGAGAAGATTGTTGTTTACAGAGGTGTTGTCTTGTCTTTCCCCTTTGATGGTCCATGGATTGAAATTAACACTATTTTATAGTTAGATTTGTGGTGGTTAAGAAGTCTGATGTGTCCAGCATCACCTCAAGAAATCTTGTAACACAGAAAATTATACTAAATATCAGGACTGCTGAGCTTCCTTATGGTTTTGATTTTTTTAACATTTTTTTTTCTTTCTTTCATTTTGTGTTAATTTTTTGGTTGGCTTTTATTCCCTGATATTAATATAGCATAAAGCCTGACATAGGAAGGAACATTGCATTGCAAAATCTATGTATCTCCAAATTGCTGGATACATATTTGAAAACTTTTTGATATTAATGGAAAAAAATATGTGGACATGGCATAAAGCAGAAAGTAAGTGTGGGGACTTTGGTTTTCAGCCTTGGCAGAGCTTGTGTTCATATTGTTTACATTTGGAAATACCCAAGGAGGTCTTTAATCATAGACATAAAAGCCATTAGACATTTGAATTCACAGAAATTAGTGCTAGATTTTTAAGAAATAAAATAATTTGGAATTCATGTTTAAATTGTGGAGTTTTATTCATTTATGGATCAAACAATTTCTGTGGTTAAGACTATCATGGCATTTAAAATGCAGTTTATGGTTTCTGTTATTTCTTCTGCATAATTCAGACACCTTGACTGTCACAGTAAATGCAGAAATTTAAATTTATGGTGTATTTGATTTCAATCAGCTCTGTTGCACCACAGCTGTATTACATTGCAGCACAAGTAAGTATATACACAATATGGCAGCTTATGGTTAAACTGCAAATTATAACCATGCATTTAAAATAAAATAATATCTAAAATCAAGCAACTGAAATGAAAGGTAGAGTTATGAATTTTTTATTCTTTTTTTTTTCTTTTTTTTTTTTTGGATGAAAGCGAAATCCTGGGTTATTAACTTACGGAGTGGCTTCTCCATGCTAGCATGGCCCATTTTCACCAGAATTTTGACGACCTTCCTGCAGTGTTTAATTGTTATCTTGTCTGAAAGATGACAAGTAGAGGTATCATATCAGAGGTGACTGCAAACCTCCTGCATTTTGTTGCAACACCTGAGCTATAACATGTAAAAGTTTCTTACAGTATTTAAGAGGCTGCTAGGACCTAACTCTATATTTTCAAGTAGCAGAATTCTACTGCTGTCCTGCACTTCTGCCAGGGCCCTCAGTGGGGTTTTTGCTGGCTACCCCCAGGCTGGCTGCAACAGCTCCGGGGCAGTTTGGGTCTGCAAGACACAGTTCAAAGGAGGGATTTACAATTACTTTCTCAAAGAAATGACCATTTGCTGTGGATGCTGCTGTTTTTGTTGTCCAGTGTATAGGAACCATGTATTGTTTGTGTTTTAATATTGTCTGGATAAGAAGAAAACAAGAGCATATATTCCTTAATAGCATCCCTTTAACCCATCAGACATGGTTGCTGTGGCATTCTGAGATGTAAGCATCACTTCAAGAAGGCTTTTTTTTTTTCTCTCCTGAAATGGATGTTATTTCTGAATAAGGAAAAAAGGGTTTCTTAAAGCTTTCTTTGTAAAATAGGACAAAACCAGCTTGATCGCTTTTAAGCTGGCATGATGGTGTGACAGCAACGGAAGAGAGGTTTCAAGAACAGAGTACAGCACCAGATTGGTGTAACCTTTTAGAAGTGACCAGGGGTGACTGACTGGTTTAGACTGGTTTAAGAGAATTAATATTTAAGAACTAAGTAATCTGTGTCTCTCATTCCTTCAGGTTTGTCAGTTTAGAAGAAATGCTACTGGGTGACAGCAGTATGGTGTGTTTAGTGGGAGGTACACCGAGTGAAAGGGTTAAAAGACTCCACAGCTATAATGCAAGAATAACACAAGGATATATATTAAAAAAAAAGATGATTTGTCTTACAAAGAAATAACATTTCTCTAGCTCTGCCATCCTTAGTGTGCTGGGAACTAATATCTGTGGTACAGATATAATATGGTATATGAGTTTCCCCATCTAGCTAAGCCTTCCACAGAAGTAAATGTCTCTCGTGTAGCTTAGCCTGACCTGCTAAGGGTAAGAATGAGTGACTGAAATAAATAACTCCTGCTTCTTTCTGAGTAACAACTTTCTGGCAGTCTTGGTAAGAATGCAATCACAAATGTGTGTAGTTTAGGACTTCTCATCACAGAACTGAAATGGAAAAGATTAGATGAGATTCAGGAAAGGACAGCTGAAATGCAGATAAACTAACATGCAATTATGTCTGGTGTTAGAGACAAATGTGGTTACAAGCCACTCTGCTGGGGGTGGAAATGGCGCTGGAAACTTGCACAATATCTGCAGTATTTTGTGGTAATTAAACTTTTATAAATTTTGTCGGAGAGAGATTTTCTGTCTTCAGTAGGCTTCAACTTGAGAATTATTTAATCAAAAGCAGGCAGGAAGCATATACCTGTAACATAAGTACCTTTACTAAAGAGCATAAGAAGGACTTCTTTAATAGTGGTGGCAGAATTAGGAGCAGAAGCTCCAAGAACAATAAGAGGAATAAGAAAGATAATTTTTGTTTCTTTTAATAATTGGTAAAACAGAATAGAAATTGTTACAAATATAAGAACTTTTCCTGAAGGCTGCTCCCTTCAGGCAGGATACTGTGCTCTGATTAGCACTGATGCCAATCCAGGTTCATTTTGCTGAAGCCTAGAGTTATCCTGACTTGTAATGGAAAGCAAAATCTGTCCTGAGGAGATTTGTTCTGCACAATGGTCAGGATATCAACTGCATAGTGAGAACTCAGCAGTTTTGTTACGGAAAACTAAAACAACCAAGGAAAAATCCCATTGAGCTTAACACTAAGGAGAAATCATGGTGGGATACAAAAGTGTGAACTCACTTCAGGGCCCTGGTTTTGATGTCCTCACTAACCTCACTTTTTTTTTGTGAACTGTGTCTATGTTCTGTTTAACAAACCCACTTTGTGCATTTAATCCTTATCAGGTTCCAACAACACTGGTTCACTTGTGGTTTTATCAATTTTTCCAAAACCTTGTCACTTGAAATATTTGCAGACCTACAGCTTCCAAATTCTCTGCATTCATATTGTGTTATCCTATTAAAACAAATCTAGTTTCTGTCATAGCAACATAGACACTTTATAAAAGCAGTCAAAAGTTCCAGAAGATAGGCTGAAATCAATGATTACAACAGAAAATCGTCAATAGTGTTTATATGATTAATAGCACCATGTGAAGTATGGTAGCCTAGATAGGGAAATGAGGAGGCCAGATAATTTGAGAATTAGAAGCAGCACATCAGAACCTTGAAGTCCAGAGAGGGTACATTCAGGGACCTTTTATCTCCTGTCAGGCAAATAGATAACGAAATTTTTTTTTTCAGCTTTGGTGGCATTTGTACTAGCATAAAATTCTGTAAGGAAAAATTTCAGTGTCTGGTTTCTAGAGCTTAAAGGGAAAATAGGAGTCTCCTGTGCCATTTCTGGATGCAGGTCTACCACTTACAGTGCTCCAAATATCTGTGGCTGAGCTCACACACACACAACTTGGGAGGGTGGGAGGTCACCCTTTCTGCAAAGCCTCTTACTGAGGGGATCTCGTTAATCCTTACAGCCTGGTTCAAACTAATTAGGATAGATATGATGGATATGGACACTGTAAAGAGAAAATCAGACCTCCCGTCCTTGAGGGATCCCCAGGGATGTGGGAGTGAGGGAGAGCTGTGCTGTAGCTGACCGTGAGGAAGGATCTGCCACACAGCGCTGCTCCAGCACCTTCTGGCTCACCTGATGAAAAGCCACAGCTCTCAGCTTTTAAAGGGGAATGGAAAGAGAAAAGCAACAATTAAACCTAATTAAGCACCAGTTTCTGTGCTGAGCTCTTCCTCTGTAAAGGCAATGTCGGACAGACAGAAGAGAAAGGGATGCAATAAGCAGCTTATTTGAAAATTATTTTATACCCAGGGACTCTGGGTTTTGTTTGCTTCCCTAACAGGTCATCACTCAACAACATAAGAATGCTTTGGGGTTTGTTTTTAATTGCAGTGAGTATGAATGTAATTTTGACTTTTAGTTATTTTTTTACTAAAGAAACTTCTTATTTTTTTATATATAGAATGAGAGAAAGAGGAACAGCAGTTTAACTAGTCAGTTCTTGCCCCAAATTCTTCTGAATAGAGCAGGGTTTGACCCAAAATTTTCAAAATGAAAGGATAATTTCATGAACCTTGCATAATTTTCTGAGGGAAGAGATGTTTTCCATAGCTCTTGAGTTCTCATTAGCTAGTTTTTGATGATGCCCTCTTGTCAAGAAAACTTAAAAACCCCTAATAGCTCAAAGCCACACCTCAATATAAGAAAAAAAAAATAGAGAAGAGAATATCTGCACTCTGTAGATCACATTAAGCATGGGTCTGCAGAGCAAAATATACACTTTTTATTGGGCTATTTCTCTGCAGACCTTGAATACCTCCAGAAGTGGAGTTTCCTCCCTGGTCAACCTCTGTCAAGTCATCCTGAAAGAGTTTCCTGCTGTTCAGAGAGAACCTCTGAAAGGAGGTAGATGCTCCATCCCTGAAACATTTAAACATTCTCTGTTTCGTTTTGTGCCCATTGCCCCTTGTCCTGTCAATTCAAGAGGGTGTAATAGTGAACTAAGAAGAAGCAAACTAATTTATCATTTTGTTTTAGTCACAAAATGTAGCCTGTAGCACAGGCCAGCACAAGCCTGTAGAAGGTCATTGCTGGAAATATCATTTTGCTCAGTTCCGAGAAAAGCAGACGTGAATCCAGCAGTCAATTCTCAAACATTTTCAGCACTGTCAGCCACTTGCAGCTACAGTTTGGCACCGGACATGTTTCACACTCCAAAAATGTGAAATATTACCTTCAGTCCACTAAAAATGCATTTTTTCCCCTGAATTAAGCCTCCAAGTCTACAAATCTCAAGAGAAATTACCATGCAAATCTCTAATACTGGGCAGTGAGTACGACCCATTTCTCTTAATTCCCTTTTAACACTGATGAGCTGCTGTTCTTTAAGTTGCTGATTCTTGGGTGTTATTCTCCCCTTTCTACTTTTCAAAATGTCTTCTTTTTTTTTTTTTTTTTTAATTGCCTTCTTCTCAGGTGGAAAAAGATAAACAACTGTGTCACACCAGTGTGGCACCGACAGCCCTTCAGATGGCACAGTGGTATTAGAGAGAGCTGCTACCAGCTTCTGGGCATGTTGTGCCTCTGTCACTGGGAACTGCTGACATAAGTGGCCCAGGACAGATGTCACCTAGCTGTCAGGGAGATGTGGGATGAACAGCCTTGATCTGAGCATAGGAGAGTCCTGTGCAGGCAGGAAGGGGCTCCTTGGGGTGTAAGGTGTCGGCTAGTTCTTGTTTTCCTGTTTTTGACATCCTCAGCTCTGGACAGGAGCATGACCACATTGTGACATGCTCCTGTCCCCACCCTTCTCCACCACTCAGCCAGAGCACATTGCAACTTTCTACAAGGACTACTAAGGATAAGCAAAAACACAAAGTCCCAGTCTGCACCGTGCCGTAGTCCTACAGGCAGCTGTGAACAAAGAAAGCTCCACACCACCTGCCTTCTCTGCAGCTGTCATTGTTTCATGAAACAAACAAACAAAGCATCTCAATGAGAAAAGAAGAGTGCACGGCTCAAATGAAAGTAATATTTTAAAATTTTCACCTTTGTGCAAAGAGTGTCCCAGCTTTCCAAGGCTGTTCAGTAGTATATTAAATATTCTAGGTGGTTCAGCACTTTTCTGAAGATCATGGCTTTTTGCTGTGTTGCTGATGAGAAACATAAATTCACTGGTCACCTTTGGAAATCTTGGTTGAAGCCTGAAGAACTAAAAAAAAATGTTATAATTTAAAATTTATTTTCTCCCTTTATAGATTTGTCCTTCCTTTTGTTAGCATTTTCCTTAAGAAGGACTTCAAAGCACGTGAACAAAGATGCATGGGGGATCATGCAGGTCACCACGGCAAGTTACAGGTATAAATTTCCTCTGAACCACCTTCAGCTGCACTGTGCTTTGGCATCTCCACTGCTCTAATCTCAGCATTTTGGTGAATATGAGAAATTGCTATCCTGACCCCCAGCTGATATAATTTTCATGACTCCTTTAAACTCTCTGCCATTTTATCAGTCTGTGTTGTTTGGGCCATAAGGACTTGTGAGTAAGTTATCCAGTAACACTCCCAAAAGCTGTTTTTTAGTCAGCAGTCTGTAGGATCTAATTATCACACGAGCACAGATATTTTGATCAGTGGTGCCATGTAGAAGTCAATGAAACCAGTGTACCACAGAGCAGCACAAACCTAAAGAGCTGGAGAAGGCTAGTTTTGCAGAAAGAATGCTTTTCATGTGCAAAGCAGCACATGTCATCTAACAAAAGCTCAGACAGAGACAAGGAGTGGAAGAATATTAGATTTATACACTTTACATCTAGATGAGAATGTAGAAAATGTGAGCTCTTATGAGATTTTTTTTTCAAAATCTTACAAGTAATTATTCTGTGTTTTGCATAAGCAAATTCTTGAATATTATGCAAAATGCCACTGCTTGTCTTAGCTGAAGTGTTGATGAAAAGCAAACGCAACAATGTGATTTGAAATCTGAAGTACAAACAGATGTTACTTTTGAATGAACTTCCACTGCTTAACCACTGGCTCTAGTTATTGCCATCTAAAGAGAGAGATGAAGCAACTTTGCATGCTGTGGATGTGGCTGTAAATTTTCAGCATGCAAATGAAATTGTAGCTATTCCTTTAAAGACAGCGCCTCTAAACACGATGGGTGGGCTCAATTTTTAAATGCAGCTTGGCTGCATAGGACATTATACCAACTCCCCATGTTAAAAACAAAAACATAAGGTGGGATATATGTTTTTAACACTTGTACTGTGGTTACCTGATATAAATGCCTCAGAAAAAAAGCCATTTCTTGCTCCATACCTGCTTCCTTCTTAACACATCTTGTAAATGCCTGCACTGGTCAGGGAATCCTGGCAGTGGGACAAGCCTGGGATTGGGACAAGCCTGGGATTGGGACAAGTCTGTGGCGGGTTGACCTTGGTTTGAGCTAAGGACAGAGAGAGATCACTTACCAGTAAGGAAACCTGGGGAAAATTAAATTAATTTTTTGTCAATCAAATCAGAGTAGGATAATGAGAAGTAAACCCAAATCTTAAAAAAATCTTCCGTCAGTCCTTCCTCCATCCAGGGCCAACTTTTAGTCCCAATTTTCTACCTCTTCTCTGCTAGTAGTGCAGGCAGATGGGGAATGCAGGTTATGGTAGCTCATCACATGTTTCTGCTCCCTCCCAAGGGAGAGGAGTCCTTCTCCTGCTCTAACACGAGCTCCCTCTCATATGAGACAGCTCTCCATACACTTCTCCAACGTGAGCTCTTCCCATGAGCTACAGCTCATGGACTGCTCCAGTGTAATCCTTTTCCATGGGGTGCAACCTTTCAGGTGTAGGCTGCCCCAGCGTGGGTCCCCCTTGGGGTCACAAGTCCTGCCAGCCAACCTGCTGCAGCGTTGGCTTCTCTCTCCTTGAGTCCACAGGTCCTACCTACTCCAGTGTGGGCTTCCCACATGGTCACTTCACCTTCAGCCATTCACCTGCTCTGGGGTGGAGTCCTCCAGGTTGTAGGGGAATCTCAGCTCCAGCACCTGGAGCACCTCTTCCCCCTCCTTTTACACTGACCTTGATGTCCATATAGCTGTTCCATCATGTAGTCTCACTCTTCTCTTCTGTGACTACAACTTGTGTCTCAGTAATAGCTTCTTTTTTTTTCTCTTTTAAATACATTATCCCAGAGGCAGTGCCACTGCTGCTGATGGCCTTGGCCAGAGGCAGATCCATCTTGGAATCAGCTAGCATTGGCTCTGCCAGACACGTGGAAGCTTCTGGCAGTTTCTCAGAGACGTTCTCCCTCGCCATCAGAAGTTTTGGGTTACCACACAAACTGAGTAAAAAACCCTAATTCACAGTGTGGAAGTACATAATAAGAAGATGGAGTGGCTTAAGTGCTGCTGAAATGCCAAGGTCTTTGCTTAGAATAATTGTTTTCTGAGGGCTATTGCAGGCATATCTAAAACTTTAAATTATGCTGAGATGTGGGAGCTCTTAAAGATGACTTTAAGCTGACTTTTTCCTTATTTAACTGCCCTTCTGCTGTGTCAGCAGATCTTGGATGCAATCAGTCATCTGACCTAAAGTACTTATTTGTAATTAGGTGTCAAAATAAAGTGATAATAGCAGTCTAATTCCAACGGGTCTGTCTACCTGAAATGCAAATCTCTCTCCATTTGAGTAATTAAGCTATGAAATTTAGAGTGCTCAAAGCTTTTGATGTTTTGAAGTAATTAGCAATATGGAGAAAGATACTGCTCTCTGCAAGTACCAACAGCTGATTTGTAATGAAATCAATGTGTTTGGTTTTCTGTTATTAACTAAGTTATATTATTCATTATTTACCAGTATTTTGCCAGCTGCCAGCATTTGTAAAAATGTTTGTGTAGCCCAAATGCACCACAAAGATGAGCACAAACTCTTCAAGACATTAATTACCATTTACAGGAACAGAACATGTAGACATTGATCCTCATTATGCAACAAAGCCCTATCAAGCAAGAAGCTGTACAAACCAAACCAAAATTGTTACAAGTTTGATAGGAGGCAATACTGAAAAATGAACAAAGAAAACATTCTGTAGAGAATTTCAAATCCTCTATTCGTATGTTTATGGGACTGTGTTAAAATGCTGCCTGTGCAGAATCACATGGAGTCGTGCATGCACTCAGTGACTGCCAGGTAGTTTGCAAGCTGTTGTATATTGTATTCCTGGGCCTGGACACAAAGCACCAGGAGGAAGCAGGCTGGTTTTCTCCACTGACATCACAGGAGAAGATTCACTCAGCTGCAGGATTGTGCTCCTTGATGGCAGTTTTACATTTAAGTGAGTTGCATTAAAAAATAATTTGTCCAGTCCAAGTGCTCCCTCTGAGTTCTGTCAGGTGCCTGTGGCAAGGTGAGGATCTGCGAGCAGCCACATGCATTGGGAAATACTTAGAACTTTTCCTTTTTTGGCTTAACTAAAATGCAAACTCTTACCCTACAGTTCCTTTGTACATTTAAGGATTAATCTTTGAAAGATGCTTCTTCATACCAGCAGAACTGGTATGTTTAAAGCTTATAGTTCTCATGGGAGAGTATAGGAACTGCTGTTTTAACCTCAGAATTGCCACACTTTTATCTGGAGATTTCCTAGAGGATCATTTGGAAAGATAATTGGCCTTGGAGCATGCATTTCTTGCTTGCATTTTCCTTGATATAAAGTATCTGTTTCTTGTGGAAGTAGGAATATTCAATTTTTTGGTGTTTTTTATTTTTGGTGGTTTTTTTTGTTTGTTTGTTTGTTATTCTGATTATTTTATAAACAGTCTCTACTAATCACAGACCATTATCAGTCTGCAGGCTAAGGGAGCAATATCAATTTCTGTTCAACTCCTGCAAAGGCAGCGTGTTGGCCATCATTGCCTCATCTTTGTTTAACCTGCTCTTAAAATCCTGCAAAAAAAAAAAAAAAATGGACCTTCCACGTCTATCTGGGGGACCTGTCAGGTTCTTAGTTATCATTTCAGGATGTAAACTGAGGCTAATAGGCTTGTGTAAAGGCTCAGCTTTTACCTGAACACTAAACTAACCAGCAGGCACTGTAACAGGCTCTTCAGGGAAGTGGTCACAGTCCCAAGCCTGACAGAGTCCAAGAAGTGTGAGCACAACATTCTCAGGCACTGGGTGTGATTCTTGTGGTGTCCTCTACAGGGCCAGGAGCTGGACTTTGGTGATCCTTGCGGGTCCTCTCCAATTCAGGATATTCTCTGATTTTACAAAAATATTTGAGAAGGTTACTGAAAACTAAAAGCACAATTATTTTATCAGTACTGAAATTATAAACCAATTTGAAAAGAGGTTTGGAAGTATTTTGAGCTGTTTATGTGGTGTTTTCCTAACTAATTAATTTGAATGTTGATATTGCTATCTACCACTAGAAAGAAGCATGTTTAGATGGGATTTGGGCCAGTGAAACATGGCACTGGTCAGCTTAAACTTGTTTGTGAATAATACAAAATGAAGCTGTTTATAATCCTATTCATAATTCCTGGAAATAGATCAGATTTGAGTCACTTTACAGCAATTTAGGTACCTTTTATTTTTTACTTTTTTGCATTAGTTTCAAAACAAAATTAGAAAATAGCAGTTTTGCAGAGTTTCACTAGTGCAAATGGTATTATAATTAGCAGTCTAGTGCAGAGATTCTGGGAATAACATCAGCCCTTTTAGTGTGGTTATGGGATGAGGGAGCATTGTTTGCACCACAGAGTTCACATACAGTCCTTACTGTGAACACGAAAGATGGCTGATGGTGATGTCAGTATGCTTAAATCAAGCAGATGTACACATTCTTTGTCAGCTGAAAATCCAATGAATCAGATTATTCTCTTATTAAGAGTATTTAAGTTCTGAAATGTCTGCAAAATAATCTGATACATTTTTGCCATCATACACGCAGCCCCACTGTGGGACACACGTGGTATTCACACAGTTACAGGAATTGTTACCTTTTGTGGTTGCAGTGACATGGGTGGGAACAGAATAACAGGCTTGGAGATGCTTCCCAGGATAACAGATAATGAGAAAAGTTTAGATGGAGGTTTTCAGATGCCAACTAAATCACAATTTCTTAACTCCCTCCCTGTCTCCTCAGTATCCTAGAATCAAGATCTTCACAGGTTTAAGAGGTGGATTTGTTTTGTTGTTTATTTGGTTGTTTGTTTTGGTTTTTTTAAATTAAAATTTCCCGTTCATACCTGGGCAAAGCATTTCACACCAGAAACAGTGTTTCTCATTATTCCTGCAGGTGCAACATTAGTGCATAAAGACTGGTATTTGCATATCCAGCTCCAGAGATACAGATGCAAATCAAGCTCGGTTTATTTGCACATGTTCAGTTATCTTACTTATTTCATTATTCTCCTTTAGTTCATGGACCAGGTGCTGTAAACACTATGGCATCTACAGTACTTACTCCTCTGGTGGTTTCTTCCAAGTTGAGTGTCTGGCTTGCTGGTATAAAAGCTTGGAGCTCACTGAGAGTCTAAAAGAATCAAACCAGTTTGAGGACGGCTGATGAGATACTGGAGGTAAATAAAGTCCTTTCATGTTATATTTTACTGCCATTCAGGTGAGATTTTGTCACTTTACTTTTGCAAAAAGTGAGTTTTTCTTTTCTATCCAAAAAACCCCCACTGCTATCTGTGTTGTGGGCAAAGCTCTTGCATGTAGTCTGAGTTTATTTTCAGAGTTGTAAATCTATTGTTTAGATGGGCAGTGTGTTAAAAGATACTAGGTGGCCTGTGAATCCTCAAAGTAAGGAGGAGGCACTTGAGAGGTTTTAAATTCCTGGATGATAAAGAAGAGGTATAAAGAGTGGCTTGTAGCAGTATTAAAAAGCCTCACCTACATAGAAACTGGCACAATATTTACTACAAGTAATAAATATTTGTAATTGTTATGTGGTGCTTTTCAAATGATATTTCATGTCTAGTTTTATTTTGAGTTATTTTTTACAACTTCAGTTCCTCATGAAAGCAAGCTGTATAGCTTATGGTATTACTCCAGCAAAATGATTTCCATAAATAAAGCAAGAGGCAATAGAAAGGAACATATATAAAGATTAATGCATCAGACTTTTAAGCCTACACTGACTAACAATAATTTCTGAGACTTAAGTTATTGGGAAGGAAATCTCTCATATGGAAACAGGCAACAAATCCAAAACTACCTGAGCAGTATAGGCAATTTACTTTCCTTCCACTTAAAGAATTGCATTTTTATAGCCGTTTTCCCTGAGCTTATTGATTTTGTATGCAATTTTCTTCAGAGACAGAAAGCAGCTAGATTTGGCACACAAATGGATGCAGACAGCAATTAATGCCTGTGCTGTTTGTCAGCTGGGGAGTGCTGCTGTGGGGCTCCCTGTGCAGGACAAGGAGCGTTCCCTTCCTGGGAAACTGCGTGGGGAGGTGACCATGCAGCTGTGGAGGGGGGGCACCAGGAAGGTAAGAGAGGATCAGAGAATCATGTCAAAACAAGAGAGGCATCTACAGAGACAGGCAGTTAATATTTCCGTCTTTAAAAAGAGAATAGTCACAACCAAATGCAACTGGAAAGTGACACCTTGCCTTGTATCATTTCCAAATTAATTTCCACTGAGTCAAGTGTGGAAAAAACGTGGAGCAAATGTCAGAGAATGTAAAGTAAATTTTCTAATTAAAGGCAGTTAACAACCTTACCTTTAAGTCCTAGATGTTGAGACAAAAAAAAAAAAAGCCAACCAAAAAACCTAATATAGCCTGGATCCTAATTAACATCTGTAGCTTGTAGGAGCAAAAACCCACTGTTTTATTTTAGAAATTGACATTTCATTTCTTAATGCGGTAAAAATAACAAAGTTCATTAGGAATCAGGTTAACCCCACTTTAGACAGAAATACAGGAAGACTAGGGGCCTAAATTATCAATATATTATTATATTATCTTCGAATTATAAGTAATATCAGAAAACAAATCTAGAAAATTTGTTAAGATCTTCCTTTAAAACACAAAAAGAACATTAACTGATCTGGAACAAAAATGTGCCTCAATTTTTATTTCATTTGAACTTACAACTCTTCATCACAAAAGACTTATAAAAGGTCTTTTGGAAGGTACAGCCAGTTAATGAACTGATGCAGTTGTGTCATGTAAGGTGCATGTTTTCAGTGGACCAAATCTGGAAAATGCTTTGCTACAAACTACTTATGTATGATGCAATCCATAAATTACTGAGATTCTCTTACTGTACCTAGAATGACATAGATGTCAATACTGCAGCTCTGCAGACTGGAAAACTCTGGCATCCAGTGCCAGAGCATGAGACACTAATGATCATTATTTTTTGTTTTCCATCTAAAAAACATGTATTGTATAGCTGGCAATCAAAACAAGAATCAAAATTGATACCTGAAACTTCCAATTATGAACAAGCTATACACATTTTATAACAGCAGTCTGGAAATACCAGAGGCCAGGTGCAACCTTTCCCCCTCCAGATCTACCTACTTAAAATCCTTTCTTGATTTTTGCTGCCTTGCCATTTCCTCTGCCACTGCATGGTGATCCCTTTCAATGGGCAGTAATTCAGTGTGTTTATCTCACAGCCTAAAGAATCATGCCGGATTGGATAGGTACTGTTCCCACACCACATACCTTATTAACTTCAAATGAAACCAGCAGGGAAAATTATTATTAGAAATCCTCACAAAATGCATTACACCAAGGAGAATCGGGAAATTCAGCTATTCTCTATGTTGTGAATTGCAACATTGAAAAACTACATAAATTTACCACTCATGGGAAAGATGCTTTGCCATTCTCAGGAACCTGATTTTCCTTTTGTTCTCCTTGTTTCTGCCAGAGATGCATCTTCTGTTTATCTTTGCAACAAGGCTTTGTATTTTTTCTGGAGGCTTTCAGGAAGCCTTTGTCTGTGGCTCAGAATTTATAGGTATATTTTTACATTTTGCAGGTAAATGAGTGAGCATTTTTAAGCACAGAACCTTGGTTCATGCTGCATTACAGCAAACACATGCTCTGTACCATGTGTATGGCACTCACACTGCAGAACTGAGCCTCTAATGAAGCATGCCTGGTGCATCCTTCTTCACAGGACATCACTGCTTCCCTGGGAAGTACAAGGAAGGGAGGAAGGAGACAGGAGTGATGCAATTAAAGGACAGTTTTAAATTTGTCTCGTGTTGTAAGCAGTGACATTTCAAGACTTTTCTTTCCAATGAGTACAGCATTCCAAGGTCTAAATTTTACAGGGCATCAGTGCAAAAGGCAAAGTGTGGGTAGCTCCTTCTGCTTGAACTGCCTCTGGGTGCCCTAAGGCTCTTCTCATTTATTCAAGGGTCTGTGCAGCCAGCTTTGCATTCCTGTGCCCCTTCCACACACTCAGGAGCCAACAGTTCCAGAAATTATTTAGACCTTTACTTGTGGAAGGTGACTCTTTGGCCTTACACCTGCACAGAATAGCCAAAGCAGCACTGGTGAGCAGCTCCATGGGGCAGACAGAGCATGTGCCAGCAAAAATCACAGCAATGAGTGAATGCAACAGCTCAGAAGTTCGACACAGGAAGTTTTTTGTTTACAGTGGAGTCTGATAGAAAAAAGAATTCTTCCAGTAGAAAAAATTATTCTTTGGCGTGGATTACAGACACAATTCTCTTATGGCCTGGTAGGTACACTTGTCAGAAAATTCATTGTCTTGCAAGACAGCCACATATACTGTTTCCTGCAGAAACTAGTGGTTCTGTGGAAAAACGCTATTAGATTTGGGACTTCACAGTGTAGAAATATCAAAACCAGTTTAAGTGAAAAGTTTTTGTCCTCATCTGGATGTGGCCTATGAAAAGGAAGAGTGTGTTTTATTTGAACTCATATCCAGTACTGCTATTTCAATATTTTATTTTTGTGCATATAGAATTTCCTTCTAATGAAGGAAACTTGATGCTTATTGTGTCTTTGAAATGTATGTTGTCCTGATAAGAAGGCTTTTGTAACTGTGCTAAAAGATGCTTGAAGTAATTCATATGTGATATCTATCAGAATAATAAATTCTGAAGTTTTGATACCCATAATCCTCTTCTAGAAGAAATCAGAGAGCTTCTGCAATTTTTCCATGATAAAGCTCATCAATCATACTTGTATCATCTGTTTAATCTCTCATCATTGCATTGTGAATTTATTTTCTATGGCTCCATTTCTTCTTGGTGTTCCGCACATGCATTTCTTGTCCCTAGATTTATGAATCTTGGTCTTGACCTTTGCAATAGTTTAATGGGTATTTAAATCAAATTATTTTAAGTAAACATCAGAAGCCATTTATTGATTGTGAGCCAGAAAAGGCAGGAGTTCAGAAGCTTGTAAATTGTGTGTGTAAGTGATTCACCTATGTGAGCATCAGACTAATGCCCTGCCCAGGCAGGAAAGGAGCATGCCTGTCCTATGTGTTCTAGTCCAAGGCTTGAGTTTAAGCTCCACAAAACATGGCTTCTTTTAGGCTCAGTTTGACTCTTTGATACCACTCTTCTACCTTCCCCTACCCAACAGCACAGGGGGATGGACAATGGGCAGCTGTGATCCACTGCTATCTCCTTTTGTGTCTTCTTCTCTCTCACACTGTTCCCCTGCCCGGTGTGGGTCCTGCATGGGCAGCAGTCCTTCGGGACAGATCTGCTCCACCATGGGCTTTTTCTTCTAAGGGGATATTCCCCTGCTCCAGCATGGGCCAGCAGTGTGGCTATCCTCTCCAGTGTGCTCTCTACAGGCATTGCAGGGGAGTCTCTGCTTCAGAGATGTCTGTTGTCAGGAGCTGCACTTTCAAAGAGAGTTTTACACCAGCCATATGGAAGGAGTTCTTGTACCTGTGCAGGATGTGGCATGGCAGAGCTGTGGGAGTTCAGATGTGGAAGGGACAAATCCAGGGTCACTCAGAGCCAGGGTTTATCATTAAAGCAATGGCTCACTTTAGGCAGGAGTAGGACATCTTTTATCCGTGCCTCAGTAGAGGTTGATGTTTCTCTGCCTGCAGTACAGCTTTCCTTGCAGTGGTTGCAGTTAATTTTGCTAACGTTGCTGAGCTCTTTTTGCTGATTGGCAACATCCTGCCATTAACAGTCGTGCCCTAAAGCCCTTCAGAGCTGCAAGCCTTACCAACCTATCTAAAATTGTGTCCGGCCATCATGCACAAATCCATTGTGAGGCTGCTTTTGGTGTTAGTGTCTGTTTTGTTTTTAATTAAAAGCTGTTATTGATATATTTTTGCACTCTCTAGTTCAAATGTTTAGAAAGCACATTCCTAAACTCATGTTCCCTGTCTTATAACACAGTGGGGCTTATGCTTGTTTATGAATCAAGGGACAGATATGGAAACCCTCTGTATGGATTTGTATGTCTTTATTTGTGGACAGTTTGTAAGATTAAATTACATATCAATATTTGCTTACTCTGCCATTTGATTAATGCACTGCAAGCATATTTAGAATCTTGTTTTCTGTAGGTTTTTCAAGAGCTGCTTAATATGTTTACTCTTGGAAGTACTTGCCCATTAGATTGAATATACACAAAATAAATCATCCAAACAGTGATTAAAAATAAAGCATATTTGACCATCATATCATTTAGTTAAGACCAAATATTTCTGTAGAACTGCTGGACTATGGCAGATGAAAAGAGCAATTCCTGCCTTAACAGCTCACCAAAGTGCCATCACGGCAGTGAAAGATCAGATGGATATCACCTAGGTAATGTGCCTTGTCAGTAGCTGTGATGTACTGTGTAATGCAGGTGGTTTTCAAGAGGTTCTCAATCTTGTTATGCTGCTACCAATGCACCGAAGTGGTCCTTTCTCAGAAGTGATGGAGGGGCACCTAAAGTCAGCCTGCTGCTGAGAGCTCTTCATGTTTCCCAAGGACGTTAGAGAGAGTGGGACACATAGCAAGATATTACTGGGTTTACATTCAAGATTCAGTGAGAATAAAGTCTCAAGGATGAAAATGTTCTGATTGTGTCTGCACTGTAGATCAGAATATCAGTAGTCTTTAAGAAATGATCATTTGTTCCCTGGTGCTATAATGACAACATTCCACTAGAGCTGGTCAATGCCCATTGTGTCGTGCTCTTGCTTGCTTTTTCTTTTTCTTTCTTTTCCCAAAAAAAGCTGTAAACCTCTAATGTCCTCTTTTACAGAATCCAATTTGTGACCTGCCATAAGGGGCACTATCTCATTAATCAGTGAAAGCAGAAACAACACACCAAGCCCACAAAGAATTATGGGTGTGCCTTGCTAACAACTGGAGCAGCTCTCCTGACAAATAAGACACGCAGTTTGTTCTCAAGGCCTTTGACAAAAAGCCACGTATTGTAATTAGGCACAGCTGCCTTTACACTATATTTGAGATGGTCCTGGCTGCACAAAGAATATTTTCTCTGTATTATCAACACAAATGATGTCAGCACACAGAGTAGTTCTTGAAAGGCTTTTTTGATATGGAGGGCAATGGGAAACAGAAGTGTTGTTTGACTTAGACATTCTTTTATTTAGAAATAAGAACATAGAATAAGCCATATCTGGATCCAGGCAAGAGACAAGCATGCTAAGATAGCAGACCTGGCTGTGATGCCTTTTGAAGGCTGACCCAGAACAGAGACTAGATGGAGCTAAAGAATAAAGTAGGCATTTTATTAAGAGGCCTCAATAGATCTACCTTGGGCAGTATGACCCAAAATGGCCACAAAATGGATGACAGGTCACGGGGTCTCACACTTTTATAAGTTCTGGTCCATTTGCATGTTGGAGTTAATTGTCCAGTTATAGCTTTAGCCCATGAAGTCCCACCCTTGTTGTTTTCCTCTCTTCAGTCCACCATTATTTACATTCTTGGGCCTGAGATGCGTATTGGCTGTCCTTGGTCCCCAGCTAGAGAAGGAATTGTCTCCCTACTCTGTGAAGAGAGCTCACCATCCCCTAATATGAAGCCTAGACTTGCACACTAAAGCAGAATAGAATCTGAAAGATACAAAAGCTAAACCTGAGGCATCAGCTGAAGCGTGTAGTGTTTGTACTGGTTTCGGCCGCTGCTTTTGCTTATCTATTTTTGAACACTCACACTGTACGTGTCTCAGTGGCTTTCCAAGACTCTTTCTGTCACACCCATTTTTATGCTGTTTTATTTTTAGCATTTCACTGGAACATACTGACTTCACTGATTCATTAGAACTGAAGTCCAGCAAACTCTTCCAAAGATTGTAAAGTTAAAAATATTCAAGTGAATTGAGTGGAGCTTTCCTACCAACTTTTGTCCAGCTACAAAAATATCAGATTTCTCCAGCTAGATCTGAGGTGGCAGAGAGAGATTAGGAGAAATTTTCAAACAAAATTTGACTCTCCTAATTGTAGGGATTTTTTATTTCATTTATGCCCCTTAAGTCTTCATGGCTCTCAGGGAATGCCAGAGTTGTAAATGTTATTGGCTGCCATGATTATTCAATTTATGTTTTCAATTTTGCAACTTTTGTTCAATTTTTTCTTTCCCTTACTCTATGTTTCTCACTGTTTATTTGTCACACTGTTGCTTACAATTTTTGAAGGTGTTTTGTAGCTCTAAGTCAACTAGAAAGTGGTCAAGTGATATAACTTTTGAACCTATTTCTCTGAAGACAGCATTTCACCTTCTTTTTTTGTGTGGTCTGAAGTAGGTTGTGAAGCTTCTTTGATATTTCTGTCAATGTGTAGGTCTGCACCATACCTCAGCCACTGCAGAGGGCTTTTGTTTTCCTTGTCATGCTGACCATGCTGAAGATCTGTTTAGATCTCTTTTGTTTGAAGGGATAAATGTCAATTATTTTAATTCTTCCTGCCTAGTAAATAACCTTAAATCTTCCACAGCTATATCATGCCAAGTTGAAAATCATAGTCTCCCACCTACCTCCTATATGATATCTCCTCTTTTTGTAAAATAATTAGAAATACAGTGGCTCACTTTGGACAACTGAAGAACTGGTAATATCTTTTAGCCAAATAAATCACAAGCAATGATTGTGATTTATTTGGCCAAAAGATATTACCAGTTCTTTTATTTTCTGTATCCTTTTAACTTTTCCCTCTATTTCTGCAGCATGCCCCAAAGGTTTTTCTGTGAGAATGGGGAACTATGTGAGGCTCATGCTTTTGCTCTTCAAATGAGTCCTTGGTAATTACTGAGCTGGTTTTGCTGGCAAAGTGCAAGATGTCAGCAGTGGACCAAGTGCAGTACAAGAAAACAGGGAAAGAAAATTTCCGTTTGCATGGGACAAATGAGACAATTTATTGATATAAAAATTAGTACTCTCAAAGTAGAGGCTTAAGGTGATGTTCACAACTGGTTCACCTTTTTTTCTCCATTCATTGTACTTCACCTTTTCCATTCTCTTTCCAAAATGAATATGTTCAGTGCTCAAACTGGAAGTATGGATAGTCCTACATATTAGGCACTATCTTCTGTACATATCTGAAAGAGTAGAGCTCTATAAATAAAAACCTATGCTGCTAGCTCAGCATTTCAGTTCATTTAATGAGACTCGTGGCAGCCCTACATGCTTTACAGATCATATCTAGAAGCGATATTCTCCTGTCAGCTCAGCAAAAGTATCTGTGTCTTCCAGCAATATGAGTCTGCTCCAGCCTGGAACATGGGAAAATATTGTGTTTCTAAACAAAACACACCTGAAAAAATCAGTTCCTTTGAGGTTCTCTTGAGTCATGTTCTGCTGGCACATCAAGCTGCTGACAAAACTTGTTACATCAGATAGTGTCTGGTATGACTCAAAAAACCCTTTTATTTTTCCCCCTAAAAGAGAATGTTCTGTCTTTAAGACTGCTGTGTGCTCACTTGTCTAGCCTTCACTCACCTGGAAAACACAGACTCAGAGTGTCACACATTCTCAAGGTACTGGGCTTCTGTTTTGTTTATTCATCCTTTCATTCTGAGCATCTATTCGTGCTTTCCTTTCTTTTTATTCTTTTTTCTTTGAAGCTTTTATTAAGTAGCAGTACCAAAGATCTGTGACTCAAAGATAACAAATCCTCTGAGAAGGTACGAGACAGCTCTTGCAGGGTATTTGTAGCGTGAGGCTGACAGAGCATCTCTTCAGGATGCATTGCAAACAGGACACAGGGCTGGGAATCATAATTCTGTGGGCATTTTTTAAAGTTGCGGAAGAACCATGACAGGCATCTAATTCCATTTTTTGCACAACACAAGCCAAAGCACCTTTAATATTTTCATATTCAAGAGACTGAATAAACTTTCTTTCATTCCAGATATTCATGCAAATTAAGGACTCCATATAAGGGGCAACACATCTGTACAATCTGTTGCTAAGTACCTCTTATATTCACTTAAAACTGTTGTGCATTTAATTCCTAGCTTAATATCCTCATTGCCAACATAATACATTAAAAAGTTGTGGATTTTTTTTTCATTCTTGTTCTGTAATTGAGACTTCAATGTTCATAGTTGAAATGTATTTTGTCTGAAGCCACTGAGGGATAGAAACATTATTATTTTTTTTTTTAGTGGAAACACTGATGCTAGGAATGAAGTAATTGCAGCAGTTGGAGGCTTTATGAAAAATCCCAATATCATGAGACTTGCATTAAGGGTGAAAAAATCTCATCAATTAAAGCCCTTGAAATTTATGTAGCTTTTGTTCCTATGCACTGACAACACCTTGCAGTGTCGTCTTTTGTTAGCTTGAGGAAATACCTGGTGTTCATTTTTTCCACCCTCTAAGTGTTCTTAAAACCAAATGGATCCTTTTTTAATCTTCTTATGGATAAACTAGCTAAATCCAGAATCTCTGGTTTCTAAACTTGTCACTTGGCTGGTATTAAGCAGTAGCTGCCTTCAGAATCATTGAAAGATCTTGCATGTGTGCATTTGCCCCAGTGGTCCTGGGAAACACAAGAACTGATGGAATCACACCCAAAGTGCACAGGGACAGCAACTCTACCTCATTCTGGCTCAGGACTCTTAGACAGGGCTTCTGACTTGGCAACACCCTGTTTAGATGGAGTTTAGAGAAACTCTTCACATGATCTAGCAAGGTAAAGTGCAGCCCTTTTGTGATTCATCTCTTATGGGTGTTAACCACAAGCTCCTGCCCTTCTGAGGGAGCCATCACGTCCTGTAGCTCAAGTAGAATTTTAATGAAATTCAGCACAGTGCATTTAGTAGTTTCTGTAGTTTTCCGTGTAACTCATCAGTCTTTCATGTAATCCATTATGTTCAGTTGAGTTAATCATACCAGGTGTTGTTCTTAACAAGCTATTTTTAATTTTCTTCTTATTGCAGAGGATTCTACTGTCAGTGTTAAAGCATTCCTTCAACATGGGATAGCAATTTGCTATGCTTCAAAATTCTGTTGCTCCAGTGGGTAATCATGTAATCATTATAATCTTATCTGTAAGACAGTAATAATTTTTCTGCTATGGGATGGGAGGGAGCATTGTGAGGATAAACCTGTAACTACTTGGAATGTAAAGGGATATTGCAATTAGAGATGCTACAAAAGATCTTACTGATAAAAAGTGGAGAATTCTTCCTGAACATACAACAATTTGGAGGACTGAGTTCAGATTTTAACAGGGCAATGCAAAACAGCTTTGAAAAATGGTTTGGTTTTTGTTTCTTTCTGCTGTGCAAGACTACATACACAGTAAGAATAGAATGAATGGTTCATAGCAATAATGTACTCTTCACATCTCTTTAGACACTAAGCTTTTGTGCAGTTGTTTAAGGGGGCAAACACAGCTTTGTCCTGTGGTAAAACTGTGAACAATGCACAGATTTGTCAAAAGTTTCAGAGAATTTGTTTCCTTAAAGATCTTTATCATTAGTTAAATCAACGTGTCAAGCCACAAGATGGAGTTAATGCAGTTTGTTAGAGTTGTGCTTTGTTTTATGCCAGAGTTGTCAAATTCAAGTCACAAGAAGATTCCAACTTAGCAATGGCAGACATTAATAAAAGTTGCAGTAAAATACACTGTGCTTGAAAAAAATGAAATAAAATGTTCTGGTTCAGGAGTTAGTCAGAATGGAATGCACCACATTTGTCAGTAAATGATATATGAGGTAGAGCTGAAATGTCCCAAATATATTTTATTACTCTTTGGAACTGTCTTTGTTTAAAATTCGTAATTTGTGCATAAATGTTTTGTTTCAGAGAGAAAGCTGTAAGACAGGAAATGATGTGACAGGTTTAATTATATTTAAGAGAATACAGAGGAGATCAAAGCCAAAGAGATAAAAGCTGCAACTACTGTGTGGGCTGGAAACTTCTTGTGAATCATAAGCACCCTTAAGTGTAGTGCTTCAGAGGCAGCCGTCCTGAATTCAGGACAGAGGCACAGCTGAAATGGAAATTATCTTTTTACAGTGTTTTATGACCTGTATTGGCTGCTCTGGGTGAGTCCTGTACTTAGGCAGGCACCAAAGTGTCTGGGAAACATTTACAAGAAAACACTAAACCCAACAGTGCCACCTAAGTCAGAGGCTCCAAAATAACCCCCCAGGGGCAGAATTGCTGTGAGCTGTTTGCAGAGATGGCATTTGACTGTGGGCCAAGAAAAATCTTGTATCAACAGAGGTAATCAGAATCCCTATGGCAGTAATGACTCTGTCACAGTTTTCATTAGCTATTAGGAATTAGGAACTAATAGGCTTCCTCCACCATTTTTTATTGGTGCTATATGATCTATCACTAAACCTATATATAGGTTTATAACTAAAAGTTATAAAATTTCTGCACTCCTTTCTGAAAATAAAGGAAGACTTAATAAAGGAAGCGTAAGCTAAAACAAGGCCCAGCAATTATTTCAAGCAAAGACGCATCTCCACAGTTTTGCTTCAGTTGTTTTACTCTAAATCTACTAATCCTCTATACTCTGCTCTCCTCAAAGCATTGCTGCTGTATTCCTCCTCTTCAGAGGAAAAAAAGCCAGAATCCCTACACTTCTCCCTGGGAAGTTTCTGCCCACTCTGTTCCCCAGCCTCTGCACCCTGATCCTCTAGACCTGAAGATCCTCCAGATCCAATGCACCTCCAACTCAAGTTTCTTGAGGAGATTCATTCCCTTTTTGTAGATGGGCATGGCAAGATGTCTGTTGCTTCTGCTACAGAAGAAAAAAAAAGACATTTGACTGCCTTGGACTTAGGGCATCTGATTGAAAGGAAAGAGCAAGTCTTTTTCATGGAGGGTGGAAGTCAGCTACCCAGTGAGGTGTTTTGAGAAGGTAGAATCTGTTGGTGCATGTGGTTGAGTAAAGCTGCTGTTAGAAACAAATTGGTATTCATCCTTACCTAAGGATTGTTGGAAGTAACTCACCTCTGAGCTGCTCTCCGGGGTATTTCTCTTCTGCTGTTTTTTTTAGACGTGGGGTAGTTCAGTTGGCTTCTCTGTACATCTGAAAAGCCCAGACAAGAGGATGAAGTAGAAATACTCGCAGTCGTTTTAGTTCAAGCTTATAAAATTCATCACACCAGGAAGCATAGCTGCATGTGTTTTATTTTTTTCTGTTCCTGATGCTGTTTATTAATGTATGTGTAGAAGATGATGATGTTTCCTATTAGGAAAGCCTGAGACAGTTGACATTATTCAGACTGGAGAAAACAAATCTGGGGTGACTTTTTCACAGCTTTTCAGTACCTAAAGGGAGCCTACAAGAAAGTGGGAGAGGGACTTCTTACAAGAGTGTGCAGTGACAGAACAAGGAGGAATGGCTTTAAACAAAAAAGAGGGCAGGATTAGATTGGCTATTAGGCAGAAATTCTTTAATGTGCAGGAGGTGAGATTCTATAAAATGTTGCCCAGAAAGAAATACTCCAACTCTGGAAGTGTTCAATGCCTGATTGGATGAATCCCTGAGCAGCCTGGTCCACAGGAAGGTGTCCCTGCCCATGGCAGTAGGGAGTTGGAATTAAATGACCTTTTGTTCCCTTCCAATCCCCACCATTCTGTGATTCTGTGACAACGTAAACATGCATGTCTGGTAAGTGCTGTCACGTTCTTGCAGCCACTTGAAATGTATACACCAAGACTGAATGTTTCTCTTTTTTTCCCCACTCAGCAGCCTATACTCAACAGGAGTAATGGTATTGCTGCAGAGGGAATTCCTGGCTTTCTGGGCACTGAAGGCTTGTAAACTGCAATTAAAAAAATTCTGGAATTTAATTCCAATGCTTCTTGGAATTATTTGCAGCATGTACAGTGAGAAAAGCATGTCAGAGACACATGGATCAGACCAGTGTGTGCAGGTATACACCAGATCACAAAAACTGCCACGTCAAGGCTAATGCACATAGAGCTATTGATCTGTTATTACAGGTTAGACCAGCTCATCTAAAGTGTAATGAAACTGTGCAACCTTGAAGCAAACACATTCATAGTGGTGCCACCGGGGTCTGTGTCAGAATCTACCTCTTGTTTGCTCACGTAGCAATAAGCCAATTTCAACACAAACTGGCCAGGGAAAACCCTGGGTAGATTAGAGGACCATAGATGTTATGATCTTGTACTCTTTTCACATAAAAGAGACTGATTTAATACATATAAATTTTGGTTAAGGTTTGTCCAACTCTCTGCAAAATTTGGTGCCTGTCCAGAGTGTTCTATGCTGCTTCTAGAGGCTTCATTTTGTTATTCATGTTTATGCCCAGGGGGACTATCTAATCATTTGAACATTGATAACTGGGCAGGAGAAAAAGGATCAATCTTTGTGATGTTTTTAGTAGTACTTATTTGCGGCAGTCATCCTGGAGAGAGGTTGTTATATGGCATATCAATACCAGTGCTTGTGAAGAATGTGAAAGTGCATGAAAATGAAAGCTCTAGGAATTTTATGAAGTAGAACTGATAGGGATCACTTCCAGTATCAGACAAGAACATTTTTTACGTGTGCTCCTGGAAAACATTGAAAAGAATTTCAGAAGCATGTAGTATTTTTAATGTAGCTTTTCCAGACACTGCAAGATAAAAAGTTGTGTGCACAAACTTTGAGTGGCAAAATATGTACTGCAACCGTTTCATAGATAAAAGGGGTGTGTGTGTAAACAAACACAATATATCAAACCACTTTGTTTCCACAAGGGAGGCTGTCCAGGTTTTTGTAAGAGGATTTTTTTTTTTTTATCTCTTGTATCTAAACAACTAAAAAAGAAGGGATTCTTATGAATAGGATAGGGCACACTTCATACACACAGAATATACTTTCCTGTGTACATCTAGATGGTACACATTGAATCACTCCTGCAGCTCCAAATTTACATAGCAGTGTTCCTAAAGCCATTAGACACAGCTTACAACTTCAAACCAACATTTTATCATCTCTGAAGCACAGATAGTTTTTCTTAAAGCTGTGTGAAAACCTGCATTTTCACAGTCCCTTTATGTCTAACCTTCTGGAATCAATATGAGCTTTTTTCCTGCCTCTCTACTCACTAACAGCATCAAGAAGGCTAAAGCTTTTGGCTTTGTGTCAAATTTAGGAGAGACTTATCCTTTTTCTCCCAGAAGGTGTCAGAGGAGATAAAATGATATTTCCAAGTTCTTTTCAATGCCAGAAGTTCCCTTTCTCAAGTACCTTACTGGCCATAGGATGGGAGATAAGAGAAAGCTTGGTGTGTGGGTCTTCAGAGTAAGAGCCAGCAGAATGCTCCATGGGACTACCTGTGCAAATGTATTTGTCATTTCCAAGTCCACTGGGGCACATAGCCCAGTATTAAATCTAAACCTCCTTAAGACTGCCCAGCTGTTTTGCAGGCACAGCCTCAAAGTCTTAAAAGTGGTGGTGTACAATGGGGATTTTAGAACAAAACCAAGATCCAAGCCTTTGGTGATTTGAATGCATGGATATGCTACAGGAGATTTCTAAGAACCAACACATGCTGCAGAAAACTCTCCTGAATACAAGTAGATAGGAATTCAATCTGTGCATCCTTGGGTACTTTTGCACCTCTATCATAAGACATCCATAAATTACATTTCCTAAAAACAAAGGGAGCACATGGATTTATTATTTTCTCATAAAGGCAAGAACATCTGAAATAATGTGTCACAGCCACAGTCCATTTACTGACAGTGCTAAAATTTCTAGTAAACCTTTTTGCTCCACTTTATCCTTACAATTTACATAATGAAGCAGTACTCCTAATTGTTTAAAATCCATACTCCAAAGGAGCTGAACAAATGAATGTCTGGAAGTGTTGAAAATACTTTTTTTTTTTTTTGTCATAAAACAGTGCTGTAAAAAAAAAAGTTGTTATATATTTAGGAAAGTGGTTTTAGTTCAGTGACATTTCTCACACAGAAATTGTTTTAACTAAAAGTTTTCAGCCACTGCAAAGGAGTAGGTGAACGCTTAAATTAAAAAAAAGGTCAAGTCCTCCAATTAACCAGTAAAATTGCAGCTAAAGCAACAAAACTTTTGTTTAAATAATGTGGTCAGAGCAAAAGATCATTAACTATAAACCACAGTACCTTTTTATTTGCAAAGTTTTCTCTTAGGTGAAGGGGATGGGGTAGGTATGTGGGTGTGTGTGAATGAAATGCAATACCAGCTCTAGGATGAAATCAAAAACCATATAGTTTTCCAATGTGAAAAATAAAAGCATAATTTTCAGAAGACAACTAAATGCTAGAACAGGACCAGACCCCAAGCTTTAGGCAGAATGGGAGGTGCAGTTATAGGGATGGTGTGCATTGTTGGCTAGTCAATAATGTCATGCAGAGATACCAAGGATTTTATTACTGGTGGTGAATGGCACTGCATGCAGTGGGTGGCTCATCACTAATAAGGTTCCCCAAGGGTTGGTACTGGGGCCAGTCCTGCCTGGTATCTTTTTTGATCTGGGTGAGGGGATCAAGTGCAGCCTCAGTAAGTTCACAGTTGACACAGAGTTGAGTGGCAGTGTTGATCTGCTGGAGAGCAGGAAGTCTCCGCAGGGGATCTGCACTGGCTGGATCAATGGGCTGAGACCAACAGAATGAGGTTCAGCAAGGCCAAGTGCTGAGCCCTGCCTTGGGTCACAGCAGCCCCAAGCAGTGCCACAGGCAGGGACAGAGTGGCTGGGAAGCTGCCCAGTGGAACAGGACCCGGGGGTGCTGGTGACAGCAGCTGAACATGAGCCAGGGTGTGCCCAGGGGGCCAAGAAGGCCAAGGGCATCCTGGCCTGGATCAGCAATGGTGTGGCCAGCAGGAGCAGTGATTGTCCCCCTGTACTGGGCACTGGTGAGGCCACAGCTCGAGAGCTGTGTCCAGTGCTGGGCCCCTCACTGCAAGAAGGACATGGAGGTGCTGGAGCGTGTCCAGAGAAGGGCAGCAGAGCTGGGGAAGGGTCTAGAGGGAAACTCCTACGAGGAATAGCTGAGAGTTGGGGATGTTTAGTCTGGAGTCCTTATCCCTGTAAACAACTTCCTGAACAGATGTCCTAGTAAGGTGTGTGTCAATCTCTTTTCCCAAGCAAGTAGTGACAGGATGAGAGGAAATTACCTCACGCTACCTTCATCAGGGGACATTCAGGTTGGATATCAGGAAGAATTTATTCACTGAAAGTATTGTCAGTGTTGGAACAGGCTGCTTAGGGAAGTGATGGAGTCACGATCCCTGGAATTGTTCAAGAAAAAAACTGGATGTGGCACATAGTGCCATGGCCTAGTTAACATGGTGGCATTCAATCAAAGATTTTATTTGATGTTTTTGGAGATATTTTCCAACCTTAATGATTCTAGGATTATTAATAATACTTAATTCATATTATGAATTAACTCACTAGTCCATTTTAACTAGTATTTAATACTTATTGCAGTGGGGCAGCCTCACCATGGGTCTTTGTTTCAGCATGGCTTTCCTTCCCTGTGCTGGGCAGGGGTACCCATTGTGAAGACAAAAGTACAATTCCCTGGTTGTTAACGGGTTGGTAGGAATTGATGCAGTCCCCTTTTAAGCAAGTGCCCCATCACATCATGGCTCATGTATCTTAAATTTTGTTATTTGGAATAATCAATTCTGGTACTGGTAGTGTGCAGGCTCTGAGGGATGCTGGTTTCTGTCGATAGCTGTGCTGTCTGCTCTACTTGATCCTAGACCATGCAGTTTTGGAGTATTACAACCACACACAGGTTCACCCAGGGATAACACTCATCTGGTAATAAACAGTGTAAATGATAAATATGCCACTTGATGGCTTTCTAGTAACAAAATTAATGCTACTTTAAGTAAGAAAAAACCAACAAAACTAGCATGAAGTGCAAAGCAGGAAGGTATTTTCTACTTTTCCCAGGAAAATAAGTCTTATCCTCTGTGCTCTGCTGGATCTTTGAGAAAATACAAAGCATTCCTGGTAAATCCTGACAAGCTTACTTAGGCTTTCAGAAGGTCTCTTTCTCTGATAAAGATGCCAACAGTCCTAATGTGGGTATAACAGAGAAGAAAAAGAGTCTTTGTTCTACCTACCGACCTGAAGTCTTTCAGATACAAAATCTTTGTAGAATTCACTGAAAAATAAAGTCTGTCAGCAAGTACATTGTTTGCAGCTTTTTCAGGGGCCCTTTGAGTAGATGCTTAGAGCATCTGAGCAGCTTTAGGAATGTGTATTACTTAAGACAGAGGGTTGCCACCGTAGGCTAACAAATAATATCAGTTCTGCTTTAAAAGACAGGTATTTTAAACCTGTGCTTTTATCCAGCTCTCTGTCGATGCATTTAGAACTGCTGCTGGACTCAGAATACCACATTAGTGACCAGGTGAGGTGGATGGTGACTGTGAGGGCAGGGTGTGTTCAGGGCATCGCAACACGAGGCTGCATCCTGAGAACACTGCAGGTAAGTTGAACAGCCGTCTTAAGGAGCTAGAAAATTTCCAAGTCTCCATGATTGGGGTATCCTGATTTTAATGAAATAACCTAAATGTTATTTGTATGATTATGGGAAACCATTATCATAAAAAAAAAACCCAAAAACCAAAAAAACAAACAAATAAAAAAAACCCCCAACCAACAAACAAACAAAAAAACACCAAAAAACCAGAACAGATTTGTTTGCGAGTGTCAGAATTTTCTTTTTTTCTTTAGAAATCCATTCTTTGGCAGTCCTAATATCCTCCATGGTTTAATTTTTAAGGCAATTCTTTCTATAGTTCTCCTGCTGTCACTGTAACAATGTGAAGTAGTGATTAAATAGATATCTCCTGCTGGCTAAGACTCCTCTGTGATATATTCTGAGATTGAATGCCATTCTGTTTTTAAATGTTGGGCAATTACATAGCAATAAGTTAAATTTGAGAAATGCAGCAATGTTAAAATGAAAAAAAATACAGTTTTCTAATTGCAGCAGAATAGCTAAAGCAAAAGGGGATTTTTTCACTTTGTAGCAAACAATGGCATTTATTATGAGAAAAAAACACATGGATTTTGAATTAGATTATGGGCACCTACACTTGGCTATTTGTGGTGGACAAGAAAGACACCTTTGTGATACTATTCACAGTGCTAGAAGTTTCCTTGAAAAATGTTTTGGTTTTTTTTAGCTATATTTAAAGCACTGATGTTGAAAGAGTGAAACAGTACTTGCATAAAAATATCTTTAGGAACAGTTGATACACCCAGTTATCTCACTAGCTCTCAAATAAGTGTTCCAGATGAAGAGGAGGCACTGGAGCTGCAATAAGAACAAAAATTATTATTTATAACAACATGTCACAAAATAATCCTTAAAAGTGCTGGAAATTCGGAAAACTTCTTGACACACATGACCTAGAAGTATCAGCCATGTTATAAATGTATATTAGTTTTGGATAATAGGATGGGAGATTGAGTAACGAGGTAGCCATAACAAAGAGGTAAAACACATTCAGGGAGCACTTCACTTCTAGTACTGCCTCATCTTAGCAGGCTAGCACTGACAAAAAGTGCTAGACTTCTTATTTCATGACCCAGCATTGCTAGAATGAGAAATTGTATCTGTGTGCATGTATTTATACAGAAAAACATATAAATATATATAAAAGAATTAACTGCCTGGAAGAAAATGATGATAGCATTAGAGTTTTCACTCCCACAGTGCTATCCAAGTAATCAGAGGGTTCAGTAGCAATACTGAAATTTCATCTCATCATTAACCCTCATTTGACATTCCCAGCAATTAACCCCCATGCCCTAAGACAAAGCATCACAGTGGGTGACAGAGACACCACTGCCAGCCCTAAAGCTGCTTGTGCCAAGGACTTTGGCAGTGGTGTGCCCCAGTCTGAGCATTGTGGCAGTCAGGGCTTGGGATCCTGGCTCTGTTGTTACCCTTCAGCTCTGCTCCCTGTGCTGGCCTCCCCTTCCCCCCCATAACTACCTTGCCCATTTAGTGATTTGCTCATGGGCATGCTCATGTTGCTGTGTCAGCGACTGTGCTCTCTGTGCTGTCCTGCCTCACCCTCCTCCTTCCTTGTCAGGCCCTGCAGCTGGTGCTGCAACATAGACTCATGACACCTTTTTCTGAGCTCAACTTTCATTTTCTGAATTATTTAGTTATGTATCTGTAAATAGGGTGAAATTTACAATTCAATGCAAGAAAGAAGCGTGAATTTTTCAGTGATGCCTGAAGTTCCACTGTTCTTTGCTCCTTTGGGCTGGACAGGTGATACCTTCCAGCTGGTGCTGGTCGAGCTGGACACACTTACCTGTGTGGGTAGCTAGGGTGACGCTTATTGTTCCTTAATTCAGGAAAAGCATCTGCTCTGTAGTTATACAGCTTGAGAAGCAAGCTTTTAAAGGAACTTCAACTAAATGTTTGTAAAGGACAATACGTACTCTGAGCTCTACTCAAGGAGAGTTTGAGTGTTGTGGCAAGCTCTAGGGACAATAAGGTGAGGTTTCTCTGTTGTCACAACAGCAACTTGAGTGGCACCAGAGCCAGCAGCAGATGTTCAGCCTTCTCTGTTTACTGACTGATGTGTGTGGCAGAGTCTCATTCAGTCCTGTAAAGTGCCTGCTGCAGGGCTTCTTCCAAAGAGAGTGCTGTCTAGGAGAAAGAGTGTTTTGCCTTCCTGAGAACTTTACTGTGCTTTATCAAATGATAGTTAGATTTTATTGTTTTTAATTAATTTTATAAAAATTTACTGGCTCAAGGGCTGGCAAATAAGAGGATTATGGAAAACGGGAAAATAATTGTTGTTTCACCTGATTGCCATGAAGGTAAATAAACTGAAGGTATACTTTGAAGCACCTGGAATACAGACTCAGGGTTTTCAGCTTGAGCCTATTAATGCCAAGAGCATGTGAAGGATCAAAACTTGCTCTGGGGTAGCAGTGCTGATACAAATTAGCTCCTTTTATTAAAGAACACAACTAATGAAAGTGATTCACCATTACTTTGTTGCTTTGTTAGTGAGCTTTCTATCCAACTAACAATTCTTCATTTTTTTTCTGCTTTCAGTTACTTTGTTAACTCGTGCAGTCCTTTTTCCATTTTTTATATGTACTCCTGTGTTTGTACTGTTTTAAGGTGCCCCGCTGCCCAAAAAGCTTACGTTATTCTTCAAAAAGCTCTTAAAGTATAGTGCCCTTTTCTGTTTAATTTTATTTGAATGTCAATTTAGCTTTTCCTCAGTATCATAAATACATTGCATTTTATTGAAGGTTCCTGGCAACTGAGAGAAAGCCAAGCCAAAGTCATTGGTGAATGTTGCATTTCTCAGATGCAGATTTTGCTTGTTTGGTTATCTGTGATAAATTTGCCATTATAAGCCATTGCTGTCTACCTTAATGCACGCAGATAAGATTAAAACAAAGTAAAGTAATGCAGGATGAAGCAAAAAAGTTTTCATGATCACATAAAAACAAGGAACATTTATAAATTTTAGCACTGCTGACCAGAAGCATTTTGGTTTGGTGCAGTTTTATTGTACTGTGGAGAAAACTGCCTAAATGAACAATGTACATAGAAACGATCCAGGACTAAGCCAACCTAAAACATTCACATGGAGGCTAAGGTATTAAAGGAATTAAGAACCAAAAAGATGTGGCTTCTCTTATGGTTTTTATGTTTTTACTGTCTTTGAATTTAATTATCTTTTAGAAATCTGAAACCCTTAATAAGCATGTCTTTGCCACTATTTATATTCTCAGCAAAATTACATAAATGTATAGGTAGATTGAGATGGATAAGTAACCATACATGACAATCCAGAGCAAACTTCTGACACTTGAGCCCACTATCACCAAACAACATGAGAAAAGGCAGAGCAATAACACAGAACATTAGCAAACTGTATCTAGAAAAGATTCAGGGTCTTTGGTTAGAAACAGAACACACACTTTTGTCCAGTATGTCATCTGAACCTGTCATGTGCAATTTCTCACTGGAAGTGAAGAACAAAATGCTTGCTCTTTGTTGGACGGGATTTGTTTGCCTTTTGCTGTGTGCTTTGATGATAGCTAATAATTTGCAGATATGTGAAATCTAGGTTTTATGAGTAGCACCCTTTTTTCTGGAGCAGCTTCTAGTAAAGAGAGAAGAAAGCTAAGACATCTAACTGGTATTAATGTGATTCTTGGCACATTTATGCATGCTGTGTATACTTCATTTTGGCAGAAGGGACATGGCTTAAACCACCAAATCATTGAGTTTCTATGTTGAAATTATTTCCTTTACTATAAATTTATATATTTGCATTGGTATTTCTGTGCCTTACTTTTTGTGAAGAAGGAGAAGCATAAGGAGATACAGGCTAACTTGTTTTCAAATACATTTTCAAATTAAACTGGGGATACCTGAAAGTTTGAGGATGTTTACTGATACAGGAATATAGCTAAACCTCACCACCCACAGCTCACAGGAAAAAGCTGTTCCTTACCATAAGCCCCATCCTTCAGATTTGCATCTCTTCTCAAAGAAAATTCATATGACATTTGGAGTATCTTTTAAGCTTTCAGAGTATTATCTGACCTGAGGGTTGGAATGAGCTGAGGAATAGGAGTAATAAATGTTTTCCCAGCCCTTGCACTGACTTGCTGTGTGACCTTGAGCAAGTGGCTTGAGCAAACACTAGGAGTTCTCTCTGATTTTTTTGTTCTTTACTTGCTTTATCTAGATAACCTTTCCAGGTGTAAGTTACCAAAGGAAAAGGTAAGGAAACTATTTGTGTTTAACACCAATAGCAGCCAAAATGCTGGCCAGCATTATTGAAAAAATGGTGCATTAAATTCTGCCTCAGTTGTGCGATCTCTTAAAGGGCTAAAGTAATGTGGATAGCAAACTGCTTGTGTTTAGAAAAGAAAAAATAATCTCTGCACAAATGCAAAATATTATTTTATTTTAGGGTTTCTCACTGCTGTGCATAACTCAGGGAATCTTCACATTCTCATGAATGAAAAATCTATCTTCTATTTTGCCTCCCTCCTACGAAAGGGAAAACTTTGGCATGCTCAAGTATGCCTTAAAGGCAGCGCTGCCTCTGGGATCTCACATTAACATCATGATAAATGTGCTGTGTATTGCTTGAAAACACCGTGCACCAGCGTGTCAGCATACGTTTTCCCTGCACACCTCTTGATTAGCATCTTATTTACATATTGGCAGGAAAAGGATTCTCAGAAAGACCTACAAAATAGAATATATGTTAGCACATTCTTCTCTAAGGCCAGGGTATTAGCTTCAAAAGCAGCTCTCTGGTGGCATGTCCTTCAGAGCTAACACATTCTAGAGTACTGAGCTCATGTGAGTTTCAGCAAGTGCTGATGCACTTCCCCATCTTATATATCTTAGTGTTGGATTTACTGTAGCATCAAGACTCAATACATACCTTGGACAAAACTACTTTCCCACATTCCCTGGTATGTTACAGGACAGACTATCTAACTTGAGGGGAATTTTCTTCAGTTTCATCCATTCAAGTAGTATGAAAATGTGGAAGAAAATAGTGGAAGCATTTAACATCACTAGTAGTTTATTTCTCATTGCTTTTGCTTATATCTGTGTATATTGATTATTCTTTGATTTGGTTTTGTTTGCTTGTTTTGAAATAATTTTCTGCTTTTCCAGTATCTCACATTATTTAGAGATACTGAATAATGTGAGATACTCCACATTCTTGATACTTATTTTAGCAGGGACAAGCATGAGAGTATGCAGTCAAAAAGCCACTGAAATGATACTTGCTATTCCTTCTACATAAATTAAAGATACTGTTGACCTTGTAATTGATGCTTGTGCTGTGTTCATAAATCCTTGTTATTAGAAAAGCTTCAGGCTAGGGACTGCATGGATCTACCACTCTATCCTATTGAACTGAGTCAAAATAAATTTCAAGATACAATGTGCAAATAATATGAACAGGAAGGATTGCATGCCCAAAGAACACTTGCCTAGAATTATTATGAAAACCATCTCACTTGAACAGACGGAACAATTTTGTGGCATCATAGAAAATTAGGTGCATATTTTCACATTGAGAATAGATGTGAAAGAAATTAATGAAATAGCCATTAGTAAGGTAAATGTCATTTTCAGGAAGATACTGCTTATTTAAGATATACTTTTTCAAAACCATTGAAAAGGATTTTGTAGCACTTGTGATGTGATCAGAGTAGATGAGCTAATTAGGCATTTAGAGAAGAAAAAACCCCTCTTGTCTTAGAGTTGCTTTTATGATTTAAGGACAAAAAAAATCTCAAACCCCTCTCTGAAGCTGACATAGCCTGGATGCCATGCCTAGAGATGCCAGATTGGAAAAGAATATGAAAGAAAGGAGGGTGTTATGAGTCACTATCTTCTGGAAAGGGCATAGCAGAGTTTGAAGAGGAAGATTTGATAATTCAATTTGTTCTTTCTGAGTTTTATATGAAAACTGGAAAAGAAGTGGGGTGAGGTGCACAAACTAAAATTGTAGTTCAGAGCAAAAAACTCAAGAAAGGAGATAGAGGTTTAGAAAGGTTTCTGAAGCATTAGAATAGAGTTAGGAGATTAATTCATGCTTTAATTGACTTTTACAAATGGCTCTGAGCAAAAAATTGGTTCAGGGTATGATAAATATTATTTTGAATGTTACAATATAATGCACAGTACACTAATATCCCCTCAAGCAATGACTGTAAATACAGTTGTTGATATTAAATGTCTGGAGGTCATGTTATTTTAATTGCCTCTAGAGAGGACTATCTCAGGGAAGTTCTACTCTCATGTTGAATGTTACTGGCTCCTACTGGCAACTGTGAAGTTTGAAAGTAGAATATTTCTGCTCAGAAAATCTGGAGAGCTGCCAGATCCAGCTGAAGTCAGTGGATCAAATTCTGCCGGTTTTACACATGAGGAGTCCAGTTGACTTCATTAGGGTCTCACGTGTATAACACAATACTTTCTTCCAATATGATTATATCAGGACACTGGGATTCAGCTGTAGCTGATTTGTTATTGCATTATATATCAGTTTGCCTGCATCATACCTGTCAATAACACCCTGAAATAAAATAAAAAATAATAACACCTGGAAAGAAAATAAATTTGGAAGACAGATGATGGCTTTGGAAAATGAAATAGATTAAACAGACAAAATAAGTGAAAAACTGATAAAAATGTCAAAGCAAAGTGCCAGGGCCAGACCATGAGGCTTAACATCTGTGCTGCCCTCTCACTGATGGCTTGACTTAACAGCACGCTGAGGAATTTAAAATGCAGTAATAGCTGAAACAGGGTCATTACAGACAGCGGGTGGGATTTTTCAAGCACAAGTTGAGCACTTCATCAAGCCCTTGATGTTTTAGCTTTGGTTTTCAGTAGATGCACAGGTGGGCCAACCCTGGTGTTTCAGACCTGAAGCTGGTGTCTGCTTCCAGCCACAGAGACCTGCTTTCTACCTCGTGTTGTGCTTCTGTAGTTTTCCCTCAAGCTTGCTGTAGACAGCCAGGCTACACAGGTAGACTCTCATCCTGCATCATTAACAGGGCTAAGAACTCAACTTGAAGGAGTTCTTGAGAGAGCAGTTTTAAATTGATTACTGTGCTGTTCAGAGGCTCTCGTTACACAGTGCTCATTAGTGACAACTAAGGCACTGAATAAAGCAGACCTGTCAGACTTGCTGCCTTCAGAAAGACAGATAAATGAGTCTGGGCAGAGTGCCATGCTAGTCTGGTTCTATTACTCCCAGTAGCTGAACTAGCTCCGAGAGCTAGCTCAGGTATCCCTTCAGGAGAGGAGAGCATGCTGTCCGGATGTCTCCCGTGCAGACAAACAGTTTATAACACTTTGAATTGACTTTGCCTGCTCTGCTTCAGTTGAAACATTCTGGAAACTCAAAATAATAGGCTAAAAGTCACAAGTTTTGCTTTTTTGGTGCCTGTGCTGTACAGGAGACCTACTGCAGCACAAATGGTGGGTGGCCTTTAACCTTTCCAGCTGGCTCTGCTATTACTCAGTCAGGTTCCTTCTGAGGTGCACTCATTTGTCTCCTGGCCCTGGGGGCTTGTGCAAGTGCAGTGTTGGCTCAGGGGAGCTCAGCTAATGCAGAGCCTGACATTGAGGGAAGAGAAGAAAGGACAGAGTTTTCTTGCTGCTCTCTCTTTCTGTGCCAGGCTACAGCTGGACCCAGAGAGGGGCCATCAAACTGAGTTGATGTAAAAGCTGTAGGATGCCTTTGCTCATCTTTCCAGTGATGTGGTATCTCCACAAATGTTATAAAAGTGTTAGCAACAGGTTAGCCATAGATATCTGTTTTGACCAGAAAGTATATAAATTAATTCACCCAGACAACAAGGTAAATCTGTGCAGAAAATACAGTTTCTCAGAAACTGTTTTCCCTTCCAACCTATACTTTATATTTTCCCACCTCCAATATTAAGATACAATCAAAATCGTCACGGTAATATCTTATTTTTCTTCCCCTGGGCCCCAAATATGAATGAAAGAAGAATCAAAGAGAAGGACAGACTGCTTAGAACTTCTGTAAGTTCAGCCAGGGGTTTGGATCAGCAAAAGTTTTCACCAAGGCAGACAAATCACAGCTACTTTATAGAGGGTGGGAGGTCCCCAAGAGGAGAGATCTGTTTCCTTCACAAGACTCTAGCCTGGAAAGCTCATGCTCTATTGAGTGGCAGGAAAACTGAAAAATTGTTTCCCATTTCCTAAGGAAATGCTCATCCTGCGCATATGTTTGGGCTGGGTAAGGCCAAGCTTGATCAGTTGGCATTTTCTGATGATATGATATTCTGACATCCATGTTTGGACATATCTCATTGAAGCCATAGGAAACATGACAGGACATCATATAGCAACTTTTTTCTCTTGATGTATGCATGTAATGCTTATGGTACTGGAGAGATAAATGAAGAAACACAGGTAAAACTGACGTTAGCTCTTGGTAGCTCTCTGGATCACTGGTCAGTATGATCATGTTTTGTCTGGCTGAAACATTTGGTCTTGCAGATAAATGGTGAAATCTATGGGCTTCTGGTAAACATTGATTTAACAGAATAAACTCAAATTCTGTCTATTTAAATATCCTGGTGTTTTAGTTTTTAGACACAGCTGGTGAGTTTTAGAAAGCTGGGCAATTTTACCCAGGAGTCCTTGACCGAGACTCATATTGCTGCTCTGTGTGGATGGGCAGGAAGGGTGTTACAGAACACAGAAGGGTTACTGCAACCTCTCATAACAATATTCACCCAGGAAGGACTCAAAAATCAACTCTCAGCTAAAGTGGACTCTTTGTAACACTCCTAATGACTCACTGGAGACTTGCAAGACTCTTACCAAATGCTGTTAAATAAAATTTTCCACTTCAGCAGCTTATTCAACCAGAGGGAATTCAGTCTGCAGCACAACTGAAAATATTCTTGTTCAGAAAATAGACATCATTGATTACCCAGCATTTGTGAAGGCATTGCTCTTGATGCTGCCCACTGGTCTGTGCTTTGAATAATCCTTCATGATTGCTACTAAGTCAGTCAATGTTGCAAAAGCATCAAGCAGGGAATGCTTTATTATTATAACCATTTGGTTAGATGCAGTTGTTGCCACAAAGGATGGGTAGAAACAACTAAGATTTCCTGTTAAAGTGATACCAGGTTCATCACTCCAGAATTTGGGGGTTAACTAATTGCCATGTAAGGTACTCTTAATAAACAAGGCACTCCCATTTATAAGTAATGAGTATAAAGAAAGAGAAAATCTTAGTGGAGGAGAAAAAATTCACAAGTGCAGCTTGTAAAAGCACTTGAAAATATATCTGTGAAAGGAAAAAAGCAACCTTCAGTTTTCAGGACAAGATAATGAGTTAGACTTGTTCATCACACTCCAGTACAAATGTCCAATAACCTAATGTTCCATCACCTCTGTGCTGATCCTTCCCTCCTTCCAGAGAATCCTGCCATATTTCGGTTTCAGCATGACTCCAAAATGAAGGCATCCCTCCAGCACCTGGTCTTGATCTGTTCACTCATCCTGCTGTAGGTATTTCAGATAGTCTCATCATATTTTACTCTGCTTATCATCCATGATGCAAGGTAATCTGAAACAGCTTTTTCTGGGAAATGCTCTGTCAATATCACCTCACAGTGAAGATCCCAGCAGAGTATTCCTTTTATTTGTATTGCCATAGTTCTTTGAAGTTCCAGAAAGGGTCTGACACCATGCTGCATTTGGTACTCCCCAAAACTTACCTGAGCATTTCCATCATTACAGAATGAGTATCTTTTCCCTTACTGTCATTTCATTCATGACAGAGAGGATTTTAAGTTCACATATATTAAGATGGGTCCTAAAGCATCACTGAGAAATTCTGAATAGAAAGCCACAATCAATTAAGTTTTTTTCTGTCACTAAATTCCCCAGGGCCGCTAAAATCTGAGTGGCTCCTTCATCTCCATTTATCTGACTGCACATAGCTGGTTCGTGCAGCTAAAGCAGCTATGACCATTCCTTGCTCTCGTTACCTTAGGAAGGGGAAAACAACTTCTTACCTTCTCAGAGGCTTACATTTTTATTAATTTTTATATTACAGCTATATCTAGACATTCAGGTCAATATACACTGTTGGCCAAAGAATTAGGCAAAAACTGGTGAAAATACAGTGTCTCACCTTAAAAAACCTATATTCCAGGATGTGTGTCATGAAGATGGAGGGCAGAGAAAGCTGAAGTCAAAGTCATTATACAAGTTACACTAATTTCAAACTGTTTTTCTCATTATAAATTCACAGAAAAAGTGTTGAAACCCACCATCTGTGCTTGAAGCTATTAGGCAGGGCCTAAGGATACATCGTAAGGTGGCAATCATGGTTGTCCTCTGCATTTAGAATATTCCTGGAAGACTTTACAGAGAATGCAGGGGCAGATGTAGCTAGAACAAAGCCTTCCTCAAAATATCCAGAAAGGAACAGTAATTTTGAAAATGCTGTATGAAGGGCAGCCTCAGAGTTGCTGTGGCTAGCCTCTGTCCAACGACATACAAGGATCTTTTTCAGTTTATCCTCAAGGCATGTGTTCTTACAGAGAGAATTTCAGCACAAAGGCAAAAGTGATCAAGGTGTCTCTGAGTTCTCCCTGCCAAATGAAAGCTGGTTTTGCTAGAGAGGTGCACATCTAAGACAGCTACATGCAAAAACAGTACAATTCATCCTTAAGACAGGCACACATTCAACAATAGGTGGTTCATTAATTGCATGAAATTACAGATGTACCTGTTGGTTTTTTTACTATGAACTGGCAGAAGTTGCACTGAACAAGACAGAACAAAGCACAAGATAAGAGATTAAAATGCATTAACATACAAGAAACCCATTTCATACCATTTTTATCTTTATTTATTTTTTACATACTGTGCTGGATGGTGTTGTATGTAATGCTGGATGCCATGCAGTGTGTCTAGCTGTTGTTATCTGCCTAATAAATTAAGATAAGGGTGCAGTGTTGGTTTTAAAAATGGCAGGCTAGTCAAAGGCCTTTTAGTTTTCAGTCTGTTCTCTCACAGCAATTGTCATTTTAACTCTGAGTAGCAAAGATTCAGAGGACCTGCAGCTATGCCTAAGTGGCAAAAATTGTAAGCTTGGTTGTACATGAAGTGTGGGATTCACTGCCAATATAAGCTGCCCAAAACATAATGAGAGCATTTAATATTTTATGATTTTTTCCAATGTTCTACCAGAGACTGAACACTGGAATGAGTCTTAAGTGAGAGCAACTTAGCAGATGAAGAGCATAATGAATGTCTTTCATAAAAATTAATATTTAAGCAGTGTAGTTAGTTGTATTATAATTGTTCCATTCCACCTCACCCCAATCATGATTATTTTCCCTAGTATAATTCTGATCTGAATATTATATACATAAGCCTTACTGAATAGGAATACATCAGGCATGGAATCAGCTCTTAGAAATGCAGCTTTTTGGGATGATTACTCCAACCTCATTTTGAAGATGTTCCTTCAAGTCCTTCTCCATTTCACTAAAGAAAAAATCACATTTATTGAATGTGGCCATGCAGATCCAAACATACACACCACATACACACTTATTGATAGGCAACAGAAACACTGATACAAATTTCAGGCAGGCTGGACTGGGGAGCTAAACCAATATGTAAGGTCATCTGAGAACATTCAGCAGCAAATTCAGTTAGCAAAACTTTCTATATGAGTATCAGCTACCTTTCCACTTAGCAGAATTTTGCAGCCATGTTTTAAATCAGCAGCATATTTATCCTTCTGAAGAATCATATAAATTGTTTTTTGAGGACCATCTTGTTAAAACATTTTTTGCAGTTAGAGATCAAACTCACTCAGTGCTTAAATCAGGAGGCAACTCTCAAATCTGTGTCTGTGCACAACAGGTGTGAACTCTCCCTGTATGCAGGAGAGGATACCAATGTAGGAACACCTTTCTCATTGGTGTGGATAGCCAGATGAGTGGGAGTTGAGGAATAAATTATGCCAGAAACTGTTGTTCTGACCACCAGAAAAAACAAAGTGGCACAGCACCTTTGGATATTGAGTGTATAATGAGATTTAACATTTTGAGTACAGGAATACACTGGACACTAAGTCTGCCCAGTGCTGGTCAACAAGGAAGATTGAGAGAGATGGATAAAGAAAGCAGGAAAGAATAATTTTTGGATGAAGCTGGTGTTCCAGCTTAATTTAATTCACATGAAATAATCCAAGCCAGTTTTTTAAAGGGAAGATAGAGCAGAATTTTGCTGTTTTGGAGCTAGTTAATTTTGAAACAGTGCTATTGCTGTTGATCCACACTTACTAGATGCATGCTGCATATCCTTGAAACTTCTCTTATATTTGCATCTCTACATTTTCAAGTTTTAATGTAATTTAAATGATCACAATACTCTTCTGTGTTAGCACATGAGTTTTTGTTTGGTGAGCACAGAAGTAGATGGGGAGAGGAACACACAAGTGGAATACTTAAATTAACTGAAACACATCTGAAAGTAAAACACTTAAGGTTAAAAAGAAAAAACAGCAAACAAACAAAACAAAAGAAAACCACCAAAAGACAAACAAACAAAAAAAACCCCAAAAAACCACACCAACCAAAAATCCCAAATCCCCAAAATCTACCAGGTTAAGCTGTTCCTCTTGAAAAATCATTACTGTAATGAAATCTCTGCAAACACTAATCCTTAGTAGATGGCATTTTATTTCATTTAACTGATTTTCTTTATTGCAGCCAAGTAGATAAAAGACTGAAAATCTTCTATTGTACCTGTGTAAATACCTTAAGAATCTTTTTTAATATGCACATGAATTAGCTTATTAATAAACTCAGACTAGAGAACCATACTTTGAGATGCTATTCCAGCTATTTGCACAACTAACCACTTCAACCCACATACCAAAAGAGGGGCAGGATTATTAGCACAGCTGTGTACATTTATAACACTCCTACTGTCATGGTTATGTGGTGTTTGCTTTTATTGTCACTGAAGGACAGAGCAGGGCTGCTGCTGTAGCAAAATCTAGGTCTCACCAGAGCATTTCCCATTTTTATCTTGTAACTGATGTGCTGCCAAGGCTTTTACCATGTTGACAATGGTATTGCCTTGACCAAGGCAGCATCATAAAACCTGTGGGCCCCTACAAAGCAAGAGTAACGTTTCATTAAGTCATCCTTATGAGATATTCTTTGGCTTCTCCATAAATTTCATTACTTGCTCCTGCAAAGTGTTCAGAGACTTTCAGCTTCCCATGGGTTCAGTGAAGGATAAGACTTTCTCAGCTCTTGGATGGATTATGCTCATGTGGACCCTGCAGTCAGGAAACTCCTCTGCTTCACTAGTGCATTTAATTGCCCCCAGCCATAGTTTTTACTCTCTGCCATGATTACAGTCCCTTAAATGCACTTGACAGCAGCCACTGTGAAAAGCCTTTTTTATTTCCATGCATGAAAAGTGACTGAGTAACACATGATTGGAAGAATGAAGCATTACCCATGTGTGAGCAGTGAGGAGATACAGAGCAAAAAGTGAGAGTGAATTTTGGGACAGATTGAAAGAGATGTGTGATGAAGATAAGTGGTGCCAAGAGAGAGCAGAGGGGGGAAGTTAAAGGATGTGATAGACTCTTCATAAAAAAAAAAACAACCCAGTAATGGAAACTAAAGGAGCTAAAAGATGAGAAAATAGTGACCATCTGCAGCCATCCAGGGAACACTAAACAGGCAGCTTCAGAGCTCCCTTTAGGTAGGATACCCAGGATGAAGGAAGGATAGATGCAGCAATTTTAAAGCAATTAATTATTGATTTATGAAATTGTATTTATGAAGATGCTGGTAAAGCGTTTCATTAGATTCTTGCCTTGTAAAGGCAAATATACTCAATTTTAGCCAAGAACCTTCTTGCTCTCCTTTCTCTTATCTAAGGTAGATGACTGCCTGAAAGCATTCTAAGTAAATAAAATAGGGGGTGTTGTTTTTAGATATGGTAATTACTTATCTGCTAGAGAAGATAAATTTAGAAGTCACTAGATAGTAGAAATAAATTCTTATTTGGCTCAGATTTAACACTTCAAATTGGATTCTTCCACCTGAATCCATACAGGATGTAATTTTGGACTTAAACTAACTGCTTTTACATCCCCAGTCCTTCAGCTCATGTTGCACTGAATAGTTCTTATTGTCTGCTCATATTAACAATAATATTAATAGCCATCCTTTTCATCTACAGTATTAAATTTGTATTTTCATGTCAAATTATCTTATTTCATTGAAGAATTAAGATTTCAAATTAATTATGTAACATGGGTCTTAATATTTTATTGTTTCTACAGGTTTTATTTTTATAGATATTTGGACTTACTGTACTGAGTCAAATCCTCAGAAAATGCAAACTGCTTTGGGTCCAGGGAAGCTATGAAGTTGGATCTATTTAAACCACTTAAATATCTGGCCTATATTTATCACTTACTTCACTAATGTACATGAACTGAGAAATGCACGGACACACACACAAACAAACACAAGGTTGATGAGCTTCTACAGAGTCATTCTCAAGAGTTACACACACATAGCTGTGGCTTTGAATCCAGCCCTTCCCCTGCTTCTATTTGAAGTCTCGGGATTTTCTGTCTTTGGTATAATCTACCACACTAGCAACAACAAAGCTTGACAAACAGCCTAACAAACAAATAGTAAATTGAAAAAAAAACAAACCAAAACATCACAATAAGAACTAGCATTACATGAATCCCAAAAGAGTAATTAATTTTAAGGCACTCTGTGTTTATTTTACCTGTCAGCATTTGAGGGTGAAGAATTTAAGTTCCAACAGATGCCCTGAAATGCAAGGGAACCAAGGGATTATTTGATTTACAGCAACAGGACATGGTTGGACTGATGCCTTAAGTTTTAGCTTTTATATATTTCAGGTTCTTTAGTGTGTAGCTCTGAGCATCATATTAGGGGATGGTAAGTTCTCTTCACAGAGTAGGGAGACAAAACAATTCCTTCTCTAGCTGGGGACCAAGGACAAATTATCCAAATCTCTGGCCCAAGAGCATAAGCAACAGTGGACTGAAGAGAGAAAAACAAGAAGGATGGGACTTCATAACCTAAAGCTATAACCGGACAATTAACTCCAATATGCAAATAGACCAGAACTTATAAAAGTGTGACACCTTGTGACTGGTTGTCCATTTTGTGAAGATTTTGGATTCGTCTTGGGTGTAGCCCTGGCTGGGCTCTTGTGCAGCCCAAGGTGTATCCATTGAGGCCTTTTAATAAATCCCTACTTTATTCTTTTCTGTCCAGCCTCTGTTCTAGGTCAGCCTTCTCAAGGCATCAGTTCTAAACAGTCATCACAGTGACTTATTACAAAGGGACCTACAAGGTACAAATACCCTTAGAATGTTACAAGAGACAGAGCTATGAGAGAGCCACTTATCTTGGTGTCACAGATACCTCCCTAGACCACCATCAACAGCTCTTCTAAGCACATCTCCAGACTTACAATGGGGCAGTGTCAGGCAGCATCCCACTCCATCTGGGTGCAAAGTCATTTATAGTCTGTTTTCATGCTGTAGTTAATCCTCTTTACTCACACATGCATCATTTGCTGTCTGAGATATGTGCTACACCTGGCCTTGCTAACATCAGAACAGGCCTCCAAGTGCAAGACTACAATTCAGGTAGTATCTCTCCCTTAATTCCAACAGCAGTTCCAAGGATTAAAGGCAAAGCACAGTCTTCTTGGGGCCCAAGAGGCAGGACCAATTCATTTTACTTTTGACATCTGAAACCAGAACTGACACAAGGGATCTGATACAATTAACATATTGTATTATGATTATGTCATGCTATGAGTGCCGTGCCAATATCCACACAGAGGTAGGGTGTCTGGAGAAATACACCTGAAGCATGCTCTATGAAACTGAGTTTTTGCAGGTTTGGTCATATGGTGAATCTTACTATAATTCTTTATGGTCCCATCAAATAGAGAAAGCAGGATCATGTTTGTAATGCATCTGTATTACTCATTTTATACCAGCTTTATTAATACCAGGGTAGCATGTCTTTCATTTTTTTGCCTGCTGTTACCTAATTACACCAGTTTCCATAATCATAAGTTCAGCACAACAAACCACTTCTAAACTTTTAGAAGTTAAATGAAGAGAAACAAGTACAAAGCCTGGCACTCATTTTTTCCCCCAATATTTTGTTGCCTAGGTTTTCAGAAAACCCTGCTAAAAGAATGCACTTCAATTTACAATTCAAGACCACACTCAATCATGTAAGTTTAAAAATTGAATCTATTGTATTACTGTGTGCACAAATCTGTGTATTACAGTGTCTACAAAACATACAATCCCTTGGCAGTTTTCCAGCACAGACCTCGATGCCACTTTTTGGAAGCCTGCTGTGTGCACAGATCCACAGAGCCCAGGAGACGGCTGTGAGCACAGATCCACTGTCACCTATGGAGTCACCTGCTGGGCTTTATCCCAAAATAAAACATCCTGCAGCATCCTACCAGGGAGCATCATCACCGACATGTAGGCAGCACTTGCCTGACTACCTGTCATAATTTCTAGTGTTTTGTTTTTATTTTCATTTGGGAGAATTCCTGGAGCAGTTCTGGTGGTACAGGACAAGCAGCATGAGTAAGAGCATCCCCTGGAGTCATCCCTGCTGCTCCAGAACAGACACCTGAAGGCAACATCAGGTGGCTATTTCTGACCTGTAGTAGATTGCTACTTGCAAACCTTTTTATGCTGTTATTCATCTCCTGAGCCATCTGGCCCCTGTTGTAGGATACCTGCAGATGGATTAATAAACCAATCTAATAGAGCTGTACATATTAAATATACAGCAGAAGCAGCTGTTGGGTGTTTGTTGTGAGCTTTCTATTTTTCCCTAACGTTTCAGCCACTGTAATTTAAAGTTCTAAGCCAGATCCTTCAAGGAAAGGAACAGGGTTTTTTTCCTCAACTACCCAAAAAATCAAAATAAATTTATCTCTCATAAAAGAAGCCCATCATTGAAGAAGTTATAATCAGCATAAATATAATTCTTTCCTTGGAGCAGAAGATTTTGCTTCAGCCTTTGAATAGCATTGTCAGTTCATCTTATTATAATATACCCCCCTGACAGCTCTCACATTAATTGCACCAGATTGCCCACAGTGTGTTCATTTGTTTGTTTGTTTACTCTTAACTAAGAATGACTTTCAGAAAACTTTCCTTCCTTGCCTATACAAGTGGGGTCAGAGGGAAACCAAACCTGTCTTAAAAGACTTCAAATTGTAGATTATCAATTTGAATGATCCAACTAGTGCTCTTTGGGATTGTGCTTACAAATTTCTCAAAGTGGACCTATAGATGTTGTTATATAAAACAACAGACAAGAAATATGTCTGTACACAAATAATGAGAATAATAAAAAAGTACTACCCTTATGGTGCCTATGAAAAATACCTGAAAAAAAAAAAAAGGAAAAGCAAAAAACAGCACACCACATAACTCCCCCAAACAGGATTTTTTCAGCTTGATTAAATGGCGGTTTCAACTTTCCTCACCTGGTGGTTGCTGATCTAATTATGCCAGCATTCAAAACACAATTTAAAGAGAAAAGTTCAGATGTGGGATCAAAAAAAAAAAAAAAAGAGAATTGCTAACACCACCAATTAGAGGCTGCAGAGCTGAAACTCAGGTGTGTTAGTTGCAGTAATTCAGGGTGATGGAGTGGAAAATAAAAACTATCTGTGGCAAAAAAAACCCCAACAAACAAACCAACAGATCTCTCCCCTGCCCTGAAACAAAAGCTAAAATGCTACCTGAGGCAGGGAGTAAGAATTTGAAGGTATTTGAATAAAATAATTACCCCCCCAATAAGCTCAGCTGCACTTCTTAAAGATCACAGAACATGAGCTTGCAGTTTCAAAATCTTGCAAATGTCTTTCTACCGGGCCTATACAAAAAACCCTGAACTACTCAGATTGGACAACTTTACTTTTGACTAAAGCCTATGAAAGTTCATAAGGAACTTGTAGATGAGTTGTAAAGAGCAATAATTCTACATATCCAGGGAGAACCCTGTTATTGAAGCCATTAGTGTTCAAACTTTGAACACTCCCTACAAATTTTCAAGGTGAAACCCAACAGCAGTCTCCAGAGACCCAAGTATATAAAAGATCTCCTTTTTGCTCCCTACATCAGAGTTCTCAATTCCTTTTTCTCTTTTTTTAAGCATCTTTAAGTTAAAATAATCAAAACTCCACCCTGTGATGATCAGAAGCATCATACAGAGGCTCAGATTATGGAGGCTCAGTATAATCCTCTTTGACTTCAGATGCTGCAGTGCGGAACAGAAAACCTTGTTACTTGCCCACCTCTCCATGTTCCTCTGAAAACATGTCAGCCCAATTAGTAATCTTCTGAAAACCTTTTCTATTCCTTTTTCTTCCCTGCGCATGTACTGGTGTTCCTCAGAAGGACGTGCTCAATGTGATTCCCATTACTCAAGCATATTTCGCCTTCTCTGTCTAGAGAGTCCAAATTGCTACAAACCATCCTCATAACTGGTCAGATTTATGCCAACCCAAGCCTCATCTCCATCTGTTTCAGTGGCTGCACTTAAGAGGGTCAAGTTGGATGTGAGCCATTATCCAAGAGGTGGAAAACCAAGGCTTTACACATTAAATCTATGGTTATCTTTGTCTCAGTGTAGTGGACGAAAGGATGCAAGCCAGAGAACAGTAAAAATTCTTCACTAAAGATACATAGGAGACTATTTGGCAGGTGAATTGCACTTTTGACACCTGTCAGTACTATACATGGCCATCTAGTGAAATGAACTTACATTTTTCTCAAAGGAGAAAAGCATTTCAAACTTACTTCTGAAGTACAAGGATGAAGCAAAAACGTAAAACCTACAGCATAATTTGTAGGTATATTGAAAAAGACATGAATGACATAAAAGACTGCCTCTCTTCTCTGAGACAGGTACAAGGATGCACCTTACACTGAACCATAAAGTTGCTACAAAATTTCTTTTCCTCAGTCTAAACCATTTTAGAATAGTCTGCCCAGTTCTGGGGAAAAAAGAGGCAGAGAAGCAGCCATGGATGGATACTGACAGGAGAATACCCTCCACTTCATGCAGATGTGCCTCCCTAACTGCATAAAGCAAGGCCTTAAGTGCTCCTTGGTAATGAAATAGGGATTTGTTGTTTCACAGTCAGCACAGAAAAGCATTATTGCCTCTAATTTGTAGGGTGAAATGTGGGGCTGCAGTAGGTAAGGTGATTTGTTCAGGCTCATCAACTAACCACAGGCTGAACCTCAGCGAGGAGGAGGGTGCTCCTTCCCTCCCAGCCTATTCCACAAAGGCTTCTCCATCACAGCTGCCCCAGTCAACCAGTGTTCTCCAGGAAGAAAAGAATAAGAGGCCAAAAGGCCACTGGACAAAATAATCAATCCCTTTTCAGCTCTCACAGCTAGAGAACTATTTGGTTTCATGTTCTTTTTTTCCATGCAAGTATAATTTATGTGCGCTGGAACTCATTAACGACCATTGAGTGAAGTCAATTAGTTATCCAAATAATGCTTAAGTAACAGTATTTTAAAAATGAAAATACATCCTGCTACTCCAGTGCAACTTCAGAAAACAGCCTGAAGTGACTTGTTCCTCCCCAGCACTGCTGCCAGAGCAAGGTACAATTACCTTTCTGTTCTTAGTGATGCAGGGAATATGAGAAGACAGATCATTTGCAGTGTTTCCAAGGTCATGCCAGAAAATTAGAGAAGTCTGTGCTGGGATTGGGCACACTGAGCAAGTGCCTCCTTAATGTGGCATATTACAATATATTTAACATTTGATTAAAGTGGATACAATTATTAGTCCCTGGATCAAGTTTCCTTTCCATTGGGCATTGCATGTTATACATTGCTGTGAAATGTTTCAAGGAAGATAAGCAGTATAATTAAGCAAGTGAAATATAACTTCCATTTCTCTTAAGATATATCCTGCCATCAATTCAGTCACTCATTCAAATTTTCTAAAAACTGTAGATGTTTGCCAAAACAGTAATTTCCTGTTATTGTCATTCAACTACTTCAAAGCACTTTAACATGGAAGGCAAAAATTCCTCTCTCTAGTCAGGAAATTCCTGAGAAACATCAAGATAACCTCCTTATGATCACACTCTTCCAAGCTGAAGAAAGACTTGAAATGTAAGGAATTGGCTTAGTTTGAAGGTTATGAACTATTTTTTTCTCCTTTTTGGGATCCTGATACTCTTAAAAAGTCCTTCAAAACCCTTGAAAATCATGGCCAAAGCCAGTGTTACAGTAACCTAGAGACACCAGAGCGCAGTTTTTGAACTTCTTGCCAGAAGCAAATATCAGTTTTGAAATGTGCATTGTTACTAAGGGACTGGCTTCCACAGAACCATATGTTACACAGCACTTGGATTTTTGCTGATAACTTAAGGTTTCTTCCCCCCTATTCTTCAGGAAAGGTTGAGCACTGCAGAGCAAGTCCCTTTCACATGCTCACAATTTCAGCCTGGGATTTCTACCCCAGGTCTGTGTAAAGAGCAGTCTGGCTTTGAGTCACAGTCTGAATGTGACAAAACTCCCTGGAGAAAAGTTATTGCCTCTGATCCTGAAACCTGACCTTCACCAGATTTGTGTCATGTGAAATCCAAGCAAAAAACCAGGACAGCATATTCTTAGTAATCGTTAAACAACAGCTCATGTGTACTAATTTTCATTGCTCTCCTTCACAAGATTACAATGTAAGCAGTCAGGGCAATGTTATTCTGCCCTTAGATGCCAAATTTCTGTCCTATGAGTAAAACTTTCAAAAAATACTTCATTGGGTTTTGTTTTTTTTTTTTTTATACAAGTATAAATACAACCCCTGCAGCACAGTCCACTCCAATTGACATGATTATAGCAAAATTGAATTTATCCTCACTCCTGTGTTTAACGATAATGATGCACTTGTCATAGTTCTGATAATATTGATCAGAAAAAGATCCATTAACATTTAAAATTTATTTTAAAAGGCATTTTCAGTTCCAAACCCCTAAAAATTTGAGGTAATAGGGAACTGCACTGGATTTAGGCAATCTTTCTTGTGCACAACACAAAAGTTAATATTCCTCACCAGCAGTGCCATGCAGTTCAAAACCTAAACAGAGATTCCATTAGATCATTTAAACAATTATTTTCTTTTTTTAACACTTTCAGATGCATGGCTGAAAAGTGCATTAAGTATGAGCATACATGTTCTTTATCATTGAGCAAATAGATGCCAATATATGGGCCTAGGCTCACTTAGACCTGTGTTCAAAGTGTTACGTAGCTCTGTTAATCCATCAGCATTATCTTTCTTTGAAGCAGCATTTTCTACTTTAAATTCCATAATGTTCTTGCACTAAAAGTCACTTGCAGTTAGCATTCCCTATTTCTTTGTTAGTGTGTTTTACAACAGGAAAGAACACCTATTTCAGGAAAAGTAAATCCTGAAATACATACAGTGAGCTTATTTTTGTGTCTTATCTGATATGGTATCAGTGAACATCTCGGAAGAGGTTTTTTCCCGCATCAGTCATCTTGAAAATGAAACCCAGCGAGAAGGACAGATGGTTGTGCGTGTGTATGTATGTCTGCATTTTTGTTAGAGGAAAGTGTGTGGGGGTTAATGGATAGCAAAGGAGTGGAAAGGGAAAGGGCATGGCTTGTCTCCTGTCTTTGATTTGAGCCTTGTTCATCCAATGGATCAGTGGCCCCCAGTGAGCAGCCACAGGCAGCACTGCCTGGCAGCACATGTTGGCTCAGCGGGGCTGCTGAGCTGCTCGCCTTTGTCTGCTCATCCACACCATGGGCTGAGCACCTACTGTCACTCATTCCCCTTCATCTTATTTTAAAAAGTGTTTTTATTACAGATACAAGCATAATTATAAATAAATATTCTCTCAGGCACATTCACACAGACAAGGAAATCGTTCAGCAGGACTGAACTCATCCTTGATGGAAGTCTGCTTATTTCAAAGCATTAGTGCCATAGGCACACTCAGGTAAAAGGGTCTTATCCACCTTTGGCAAGTTCATTCAGGAGAACAGAAAAATCCCATAGTCTAAAATCGAGATCTTCTGTAACTCTTTTACAAGTTATCATTGTCTGCTCAGCCACAGTGGCAAGAAGAAACAAAACCGTATTTGGGATGATCTGGAGAATATAACTCCACAATCTGTTCGCACTTTGAGAGAGAATTGTTAAACTAACTAGAAGTGGCTGCTTTTCAGAGCCACATACACTTTGGATTCAGGAAAGTCACAGAAACATACATGCAAAACACAACTTGTCCCAGAGACACTGAGTGCTTGGTACAGCTTTAGAGCTGGTGAAGTATAGTCTTGCAACCAAAAACTCTATGTCTTTTCTTAGTCTTGGTCAACAGGAGGTAAAGTTCAAGAGAAGGGGAAAACCTGTACTTGAGCAAAAGCTACAAGAAATGGTGCTTCCTATTTAAAAGTTCCTTAGGCCCACCTAATAAACAGGAAGTTTGGCATTCACAGCCAACAGTCACAGTAAGGGACTACAAAAGATACATGGTCATGAAGTATCAGACTCAGGAGCAGGTTTAATTGGCTTAGGAATCAGTACAACAGATCTTATTGCTGGACATAGGAAAATGTTCAAAGAATTTGGATTCAAGGTGGCTATTCACAGACAGTGAACACCAACAACGTATTAATTTGGTTTGTGCCTCTTTAGATTCCAGAAACTAAACTGTCACATGGCAACCTTTGCGAATTATTATTTCTGCCTCTGGCTGGCAAGGGACTCCTATCTGATAGATAATAACAGGTTTTTACTTCCTTGATCATAACTCAGCTGGATTAGAACCATACAATATATCCTTAGCAACACAACTATTTCAAGCACATCAAGCTTTTCTTCTGCTTATGGCAGGCTGTAAAATTGTGAGTCATTATACCTTGATCTTTATCTAAAATCAATATATAATAACATTACATACATATAGCCCCCACAAAGTATTTTTTAAAAATGCCCTTAAACCTTCCTGTAGACACTGCGCTGCCCGTACTCTTCCATTCAGAACAGACAAAACATCCTACAACAAGTGATGGCTTCAAACTGAAAGAGGCTAGATTTTGGTTAGCTACTTGGAAGAAATTCTTTACTGTGAGTGTGGTGAGACACTGGAAGAGGTTTTCAGAGTCATCGTGGATTTCCCATCCCTGGAAGTGTTCAAGGCCAGGCTGGGCTTGGATGGGCTTTGAGCAACCTGGTCTAGTGAAAGGTGTCCCTCCCTGGGACAGGGGGGTTGAAATCAGATAGTCTTCAAAGTATCTTCCAACCCAACTGATTCTATGATTCTGTGGTTCTATAAGGTGTTTAGACATGTTTATTTATACTTTCCTCTTCCAGTTAAGCATTAAGAACATAATCTTTAAAAAGCAATCCAAATTTCCTTTCTGCATTCTACGGCATCAGACTGATGTATTAAAGGTATTAAAAAATGTACAGCACTTAATGGCTCACATATAAATCCTGAAGACTGAGGTAGGAATCAGAGAGTCGCTTTTCTTTAACATTAAACATACAAGGCTTGTGTCCTTCACTTCCTCCCATAAAATACACTGATGGATTTTACTTGTGAAGTGTCTCTGCTTTGCAGAGGTGAGAAGGCAAGGAGAGGCTCATTGGAGGCTCTTTTCTTCTGTTCAGTATTGCTGTCACTGTGCAGCCACTGCAAATAAGTCACTTAAAAATTCATTCAGGAAATTACAGTTGCTGAGGGACAGAATGGCTCAGGTGAGAGGTGATGGGATACAGCTACAATTTTCTCCCTTGCTCAAAACCTATTTGAAGGTCTGTAAACAGATTTTTAAAAAGTCAAAATACTTTGGTCATCAAGAGGACCACTTACTGCATTTGAAAACAAAATAAATCAAAGCAAAAAAAAAATCAAATGAAAGTGAAAAGGGTGAAATGAAAAGGTTATACTGCCTTCTTAATCAAATGATAATGCAATATGCCTCCCAGAGGGTTGTATCTTCTTTTCTCTTTTTTTTTTAAAACTTGTATCTTTTGAAAACAGCACCCAGTTTTACTCAATCATGTACCAACACTGAAAATTGTAAGAGTCTCCCTTGATTATTTCATGAGAAAATAAATAGGAGGAATAATATGTCAGGTTGTAGAATAAGTTTAGAGGTTAAATCTATTTGGGTCCTTACGGACCTTTGAGTTGTACAATATATTGGATGAACTGCAGCCTATGACCTGAGAGGAGGTGCTTACGACTGGTTGCGTATTACAAAAGTAGATTAACCATGGGCTGACTTATTTTCTGTTTTTTATTTTTTCATAACTATTAGGAAAGCATACAAGCTGACCTTTAAAGTAATTTTTTTTTCTCTAAAACTTCAAAAGTAATTTTAGTTTAAAAAATGAGGGGGAAAAAAAAGGAAAACTAATTTTAAAATCTCAAAGACTGCTTTGAAAAGGGACTATAGTCTTTCAGCCAGCTCTATTATGCCCAAGACAAAGACATTTAGCATACCTACATTGATTTGCCATACTTATATTGATTTTGCATCTAGAAAAATATAAGAACATGTTTCAAGTAGATAAACTCTATGTAGAAAAAGGGATTAAATAATAGCACAATATCCAGTATTCTGACTATAGGTATACTTTGAATTCAAAATCAGCAATAAGAATTTACAAGTTAAAAAACACTAAGAAATTAATTAAGAACTTACAAACTGCAGTCTTTACTGTAGTGGATATTGAGGGACTACTAGAGAACCCACCACTCTGTGATGTTACTTTACTAGTAGTGTAATATTCAGTACAAAGCACCGTCAAGCCCCTCATTGTCCTTTCTCTTCCTTATTTTTTTTTCCTCTTTACTGCAAAGATATAATACACAAACAGGCAGTCATCCAAATGGCAGCGGTTGTAAAAAGGAAATATACACATATATATAATTGTTAATTAGTTCCATAACGAGAACCCTTCTGTATGCTTGCATAGCTACCCTGGGGCATCATGAGACCCCTAAAGCTATGCATGAGGAAGGAGGTGCTTGAGGCAGAGTTCACTGCTGAGGAATTCTCCTGCTGGTTCATGTTGTCACATTTTGTGTAGTTGTGTACAGCCAGGGATCTGCTTTTGAGGAGAGGCAGAGGAGCAGATCAAAAGCACAATGGGGTCATCCAGAGATTCAAAGTTTTCAGGAAACCAGAGTAAAAATGACCCAGCCCGTGATGCATGTTCAAAATTGTTTTTTCCTTACAAATGGAAAAACCACAAAACCCTGCCTGCTGTTCATTAAGTCAGATGCTGATGTGGAAAGGAGCAGTCCCTACAGCAGAGCTTTGCTCCTGCTGAGAGTCTCACACATCCTGAAGATGGGATGTTGACACTCTCCATGTGCAACAGCACATGTCCAGGGCAGAGTAATCCTAAATCCAGTCCTTGCAAAGTGTCAGGAGAAGAACCTTTTCTATATGCTGAAATTTTTATTAGTCAAAAGAAAGCTCCAATAGGTACCTTGCTCTTTGACTTTTTAATTACTGTTTACAAGATCATAAAACTTATGCATTATCAGCAATATGCATTTACATTTTTACATTACATTTTTCATGAGCATCAGTAAGGTCCCCTCTGGGTCACCATCAGCCTGTACTCATAAGAAAAATTCTCCAGCCCCTCCATCATCTCTGTCACCCTCCACTGTACCTGCTCCAGGAGCTCCATGTCTCTCTTGTCCTGAGGAGCCCAGAACCAGACAGAGCATTCCAGATGTGCCTCATCAGGACTGAGGAGAGGGGGAGGATCACACGCCTACAATAAATGTAATAGAAAAGTCTAATGTAAATTATAGGCTACAAGTCCAAGTTTTAAAGGATTTAAAATTTTGTAGAAAAATGAAACTTAAGAGTCCAGTCCCTCTGTAGCCATAGTGCCAATGCCAGCTGTTGAATTTTCACAGAATACATAAACCAGGGAACATGTGTGGTTCATGTAATGGACCTGCCATTTTTATGAGGCAACAATTTCTTTTCCTTGCAGATCATTCTACCTTTCTACAAAGAAACAGGGACTGGCCACTGTACTACTTGGTTCTAATATTTCTTCTTTTTCAAACAATGTCCATGTTGAATAACCAAAAAGCAATCAGGTGCATTATAAGCTTAGCACAGTTAACCTTGAAAAAAAATTATGGTCTACAGCCACCCAAACTTGCTACGCTCATCAGCCTCAGATTACAGTTTTGCATAGTAATTCTACTGTAAATACTTAAATAATGCATGGAAATGTCATGAGTAAGACTGCTGATGTATTGCAGTAACAGACTGCTTGCTGTCTCTGTCAGCCAGCCAATCTTGATTACTATTCATCAAAAAGTTTCCATGGAAATAAAAGGTAATGATTCCAGTACTGCATGAGAAATTTTTAATTATTTCCAATACTTAGTCATGATTAGCAGCGCTCAGGTTATGTGTGAATATGTGATTCTGTTGCATTTGTGGAAGTCAAGCAAGACTCTTAGGACACAGTATTGTAGAAACCTAGGGAGGATGAAGAACTTTACACTTACAAGTTTTTAAAAATCTACTCTGGAAAAACAAGACTGTGTGCTGGTGGTGCATTCAATTTAGGTTTATCAACCTGATATACCCCAGGCATGTGGGATCAAAGGTTACAAAAGACTGATGTCAGAATGATCAATAATACTAAGGTGACTCTAATGAGAGTATCTTCTTCAAGTATGCAGTTGGTCTTTTATGCCCATGGGTGCCCAAAAATAAAGAGGCAGTAATTAATCTCTATATTAACTAGCAATTGTTTACAACACACAGAGAAGCAAAGGGGCATCTTGTCAGCGGGAAATCATTTGCTGAGAATAATGGACTGTGATGCTGGAGATCTGGCCAGGATTGCTTGGCTACTGCGCCCAGACCACACAGGGAAGCATTTTAAAGTTTTGATCTCATTGGAGCACTCTTTTTCCCCCCAGTGTTGTGATGAAAAGCCTTTTTGGCTGTTCTGGCTGTGAAGCTTGATTTGAAGTCTGACACAGATCTGAAATCACACAAAGGAAGCAGGGCAAACCTTTCTACTCCTAGGGTCACTGGGAGGGAATCAAATACCCTGGTCTTGTACCAAAAGAGAGCTGTTAAGTTGCAGGTTGAAAGCTATAGGTCGAAGGTTTTAAACTCTTGTTCCAACTAATATGCTCCTGCCTTGCTAGAAAAGACATCGCTGCATTTTTAGTGTCTGTTTATGCTCCAGGAATAAAAAGCACACCAGTGTGTTTTAGAAATGTGAAATTGATTTCAGAAGACTAGGTGGGAAAAGTGCTTTTCTCTTCATGCAAGCAAGTCACATTAAAAACTGCTCTCTGAACAACAATTCTATATTATGCATTAACAGCCCTAAATTATTAGTAGAAAAATCTACACATGTATTCAATTTCAATATGACCAGATTTTAAAGACATCTAGCAATTTTATTAATAGATCTTAAGTTTTAAAAACTGGTGCTAAAGTTCCAGGTGGTAGTAACTTGCACATCAAAATAAGTAGTTTTCACATTTAAATAATGCATGCATAGTTTTCTGATTTTAAGTATTTGTTTTTCCAATAGTCCAATTCATCACTAAAACTTTGCTGATGTGAATTCACAGCTGACTTCTTTTCAGACAGCAAAAAGTCTGTACAGCATTAATTTAGTATTTTTTTAACACGGGTCTGTGGACAGAAAAAAGAATCACAATAGGGATTTGTTTTCCCTTCTCCACACATTTTCTATCAGGTTGTACATGTTTTTGAGCAGCAATTAAAAAAAATACTCCACACAGGCTCAGGAAAGAATCCAGGCAAGGTATTTAAAAGATGTGGGATAGACAGCCTTTTACAAAATATGCTGTTCACCTCAGTGTTTCATACATCTGCAAAGAACAGTGGGAAGAAGTATATCACTGGCCCTAAAGATAGAATAGCTGTACTATGAAAGGATTTATTGGACTTTCAGGAAACTTTATGAAGACCTTAAATTGACTCCTTCTTTGTAACTCACAAATCCTAAAAAGCTCTCAGGAAGACTGTAAGAACCCAGGAGCCTAATGGTTTAATAGCTCCACCAACTTTCCCTTCCCACTGCAAAGTTTTCCCTTTCCATACACCCTGTCAGTCCTGCCTTTGTGCTAGGCACAAATCAGGTACTCAAGGACAATCAAATTTCATATATTAAGGCATAAATAATTGGATGCTATGCACAGAGTGCATGCACCAGGATTGTTTTTTAGAAAGAAGGTATCCAAATACCTGAGCCTATCACCCAGGCCACACATTCAGCCTCTGATCTCCCATGATATGTAAAGTCTCATTTACAATTAATCTCAATTTCATTTACATATCTGAGTATCACTTAATTTACCTCTCAAGTATCTTCTCAGTGGAACTGCATTAGCAGGTCTCAGATCACAGCCTAGCCTCCTGCTAGCAAGCTGGTATTGGGTCTCTTCAACCACAACTAAAGCACTTTCCTTTACTTAAGCCACACATTTGACCTCGGCTTTAAAGACTCCTCAACCTGCAGCAGTCCAGCAGCACTGAGCAGTTACTTGATTTATCTGGAACTTTGACAGTTTCTAAAAATTTGCATAATCTTGAGTGACATTTTACTCTCACAACAGTCAGCGCCACAACAGTCAACAATATAATGCTTTATGGAAAAATGTTGTGGGCAACTCTTCTTAAGTTCAAACATTCCTTTGAAATATTTATAAATATTTAGGATACAAAGATAATCAACCATTCAGAATTTGAACCATGTGTATTTCTATGCTGCCTTTGGCAAGAACCAGTTTAAGATGAAGGTAACATTAAATACATCACGAGTGTTTGTGTGACCATGGCAACACAAACTGAATTATAAAACAAATATGAAATTTTCAAACTGTTTGACTTATTAGAAATGCCTGCTTCATTTCTGCCCAGCATTTCTCCTGAAAACTCCGGGATCATTCAACAGCCACAACCCAAAAGGGTGTATGGAGAGGCTGTCATTTGGGTCAATAAAGCACTCACAGGACAAAGACAGTGATTTTACCTACCATCGCCACCCACCAAAAATGTGCTTGTTTTATCAGAAGTGGCTGGGCACCAAAGAAGACCTCACTGGCTCATTTGGAGATTGCAAGGTGAATGCCAAATACCATGAGGCAAATGGCAGCCACTGAATGGGAGACAAACTCAGCACCTGTTGGGATGAGAATGATGGAGAACAGCATGTCCGGTCATCTCTAGCTATCACAGCTATCTGTAACCACCATGGTGTAAGTCTCTGTTTCTCTCATCTGTCTCACAATTGTCATGAAAGGACAGAAACTGGGACTACCAAAAAGACCCTGGTAGAAATTCTGGCCTTGCTTGAGACAGTTGCTCGCCATCCTGAGAGCCCTGCTGGTTTTGCCAAGCTATTGTTTGCAGGTGTGTTTGCTGCCATGGAACACTGAGCCTGGTAAAAGAGGGGCGTGGCTCTCCCTACCTACTTGCACCTGCTTCCCGACAACAGCCCAGGAATTTCCCCACCTCTTGCCTGGGTGGACTTTTCTGGGGTAAACTTTGGTGGTACCCATGGAAGACCTTCCATCTGCTTTTCAACCACCATGATGGACGGACTGAGATGATTGAAGCCCCCTCTCAAGGAGTGAGACTGAGACCCCATAACTCTGATACAGGGGTACTAGCCTGATTGAAGCGGGATGCCTGTTAAGGGTTGTCTGCAGATGTGTTCACTGGACCTAGACTGGTTTCCCATAGAAACCAGTTCTGAAACAATGGGTTCTGCTCACTGCTGATACTGACTTATCCTGCTGAGAACATGGACTGTCTGTACCCACCTCCAATACCTTTTTATTCTCCTCAACAATTTCAATAGACTTATTCATTATTGTATCTGTTCCCCCTCAGTGATTTCAAGACCTGTTCCCCTGCTCAGTAATGGACTATAATAGAACCTTGAGTTAACCAGTATTCTTGAGATCTCCCCGACGTGAATAGGCGAACACCGTCGACTGGACTTTGAGGACTTTGTCTTTCTATGTTTGGTAGCTATAACTGCTTTCTTTTTCTCCCACTCTTTCCCTATTATTTTCCTTTTCCCCAACTCCTTCAACACATTTGCTGTGGTCATTCAATAAAGGTGCATTTGTTTTGATTAATACTGCAATCCCCGTTTCTGTGTGGTTTTGCTCTCTGAGATCAGTAAACTGAACCATCACGACCCCTGCTTTTATGAGTGGATCATGACACATGGTCAGATGGGTGCCAAGAAATGAAACAGATGAAAACCAGCTTAATATATGAGTACAGACAAAATTAAGTATCAGATCCTAAAACATGATACATTTTGGGCAAAAGGAAAATGATGACTTTGACAACAACATGCTGCAGCTTTCTGAAGAAAGTGAAAGCAGGTTCTTTGGTAGGATGCAAAGCAGACAGGACAGATGGGATAGTGAGGTATTTGGATAACTATCCCTGTCCTTCACACATGAGGTGTCTGAAGCAGTGTATGCCAATGAAAGCAGCCTTCATCAACAGAGTCCACTAACTGGTCCTGAAGACTAAGGTTATGCACTGTTTGAGCAGCCTCCCTAACAGAGAAATCACTTCTGAAAATCTGAGCCTATGTGCAGATCCTGTGAGTTAGATTACCCATACAGACTGGCGCACAGCTTAAAACACTGCTCTGGTCCATTTGGAAAAAAAAGAGCTCACATTAGAGGTGACTACCCCTGCTACACCCTTCTCCTCAGATTTAGAGTCCATCGACAATAATTATTAACTATTCCTACTCTGCCTTCCTCTTCATCACTCTAATACGTGCCATTTTATTGCCACAAAACATGAACCTCGAAATGTCTAAAGAAGCACTGAAATTGCAGACTTAAAACAATACACAATGTTGATTGATATTACAAGGGCTCCTGGCATACTGAAGAGCTACTTGTAGACTTTGGACACTTTAAATCATAAATAAACAGAAAAGTTAAATAAAATCAGTTAACCAGTTATACAAAACCAGTTAATATTAGATTAACTGGTAGCAAGATTGGGAAACTTTATCTAGAATAGCTTTGAAACTAATTTTAATTAAAGTTTTTAGTTATAAAGGAAAGAAATATTTGGGAAATATTTGGGAAATTCTGGTTGTTGCCAAAAAAGGCATAAAGGAAGGATCAAGTGATCAACTAACTACATATAGCTACATTTAAAAGTGGGTCATTACGCATTTTCTAAATTACAAATTAAAAGTAACATTTTTCACAGACTGTTACATATCTTCTAGCTGAAGATCTTACACTTTATTTAAGACACATATGCAATTTCATACTTCCTATTTTGTAAAAAGAAATAGCAGGTTTCCAAAAATGGCTAAACATATAAAGACTATATTTACAGCTTGTGATGAGGTGAGAAGAAGCGACAGAGGCTTTGACAATTTTGAAGGCAGGTAGTGTGAATAAAAAAAAAAACCAGAATCTTTAGCTTTTCCCTCAGAGAAATGCAAAGAGCCTGTAGCTGATATGAGATGGGATATTAAATTAGCATCTCACATATAAAATAAGAATGGCAGCTCCAGGTTACCTATAAGGTGTGAAGATTAATTAATGAATGCCTGCATTCTTTGTTGAACATGTAAGACACTGTATAAGTGCTAAGCATTACTACAAAGAGGAACTTTCAGACCTTGGTACATTCAGTTTTCATAGTATAAATGACTTCATATTTCTGCTAAATAATTCTCCAGTACTTTTACCAGTGCTTGCCTCCATCTAATTTAAAAAACTGAAACCTTGGCTATCTTGACAGCAAGAGGAAAAAATTTTGCAGACTATCTGTAATAATGTATTGCCAGGCAAAACAGTGCAGGAAAATATTAACCATGATGAAGGCCCTGTGTTACATTCTCTTAAAACTGATTCATTCTTGTTTAAGGCTTTATAGACATGAGAAAAAAAAAAATCAGGAAGAGAAGAACTAGAGTTTATTCATTTCAGTCTTTCTAAAAATCAAATAAAGGAAGTCCTGGAAAAACCTAATCCCAGTGTGTCCAGCCCTAGCCCCATTAAAGTCAACATGAAAACTCTACTGACAGCAGAGCAAAAGGTCTCAGCCAATGCATTTTTTAGCGCAATTTTACTGAAGAAAAGCAAGTTATGCTAGATAACTACTCATAGGTGATTTGGAAACAGCACAAACACTGAGGTGACAAAGGCAGCTGCTGATACTTGCTTGCCCAAGTTAGTAAAAAGAGAAAGCAGATTTCTAAAGGTGCAGGAAGACCTCTAGCACTGACTGGAGATAAAAGGAGTGGAGACATTAAATTTAGATAAAGGTAGTACCATATTCTAAAGAAAACAAGTTTAATTCCATCTATACAAAAATAGTCTTGGCCAACACAGTTCACTGTCTAGGAAAGAGATTTTGCCATTACTTAGTTCTGGGAAACATCACTTGGGGAAAATATTTTGGTATGTTCCGGTATGTTCTAACTTCTTTTCAAATAGAAGCTCTAATATTTCTACTGTGAACAGTAGAAACAATCATTACCTACAAGAAAAGCATTGGTTTAGGAATGAGCAGAAGTCCATAAATATCCACATATATCCTGCTGCTTCACATATTGCTTGCTTTTATTTGGACCAGTCATCTAAAAGAATTAATGAAGAATCAGTCTGACTATAACTTGTGCTGGAGGATGGCTACATAATTTTCACACGGACCTTTTGTTCAGTTTGCTTTTCCCTGCTGACAGGATGTCCCATTTTCAGGAAGGCAATCTGTTTTTCAGCTGCTGCTCTCCTTGGAGAAGGTATGGCAGGGCAGTTAGGAGGTGACATCCTCGTGTGTCTCCAGCTGTCTGCAGGAATTGCTGGCAGAATGGAGAGGGAGGATCACGGCTGAATTTGTGGCTTCCTTCTGTCTAATTGTGTTCTAATGATCTGACTGCTGGTTATCTTGCCCATCGACTGCCCTATGCAGCAAAACAGGCCCCATGAATCAAGCACTTCATCTCAGCAGGGCAGGGCTATTTATAGAACTGAAATACCTAATTTAATAATACTTCAGGCCAGATTCTCAGCTGATGTGAACATGCACAGTCTCACTGAAGTCACTGGGTCTATTCTGACCAGCTTCAGGCAAGGAGCTGGCTATCTGTTCATAAGGATTGTAGAAAAGAGCCTTTATTTATGCACTGTGCAAGGACAGGAAAATCCCATACTCCCACTGGGCTGCCTCACTTCATGCCAGTTTCTCAGAGCTCTGAGCTAATTTGAGGAAACACAATTAGAGAGAGTGTCATAGCTGCTAAAGGGTCTGTAATTCATCACCTGCAAAACAAGGGTAGTCAACACTGAAAAATACATGAGCTTTTTGAGCCACTGGAGCAGTAGATCACAGCAGCATATATTCCAGTTTTCTTCCCTTCCTTCCAGGTTAGCAAAACCAGGCTGTGAGCAGAACTCTTTCCCTGCAGAGACTCTGCCTCCTTTCTGCACCCTTTGCACAACAATATAGTTTCCCCAGCAATCTTACTGACACTTATTCAGAGCATTTTAACATCAAGGTCAGTACCCTGGAAAGTGACACATGGGTTTTTAAAATCCTTGTGCAGTGAATACATTGGACTAGGATCTCCATCTCCCTGATTTGGCAATCCCTAATTCCACTCTCAGTTCAGAAGCCCAAGTTAGCTGGCACATTTGGGACCTTCCTACTAGAATGAGCTCCACAGGGACTAAGGCAATGCCTGGTGCCTGAGCTCTGACTTGTTTGCACGTACCCTTGATGCTGTAAGTCAGAGTCTGGTCAGGATTGCTGAGACAATGCTGAGAAGCAAATTCAGGTACCTGAGACACTTCAAAGTGCAAAAACAAGTCTCTCCTCAGATGTCCAAATGTTCCAGATACCAACTGAGTAAAGAGACCTAAGGATAGCCAGTAAGACATAGGTCTCAAAATCAATTTCTGTGATTTTTTTAACAATGAAAATTATCAGTAGTTTAGGCCTCAATCATTACATGTTTAGATGCCCAGCTCTGGAAATTTTTCTCAACTTAGATTTGATCTACATTTGTGTTATATTCCACTAAAAACTTGCAGGTAGTTTTAAGCTGGGTATTTGGGTTTTTTTTAGTGTTTGGGTTTTGGTTTTTTGTTTATTTGTTTTCTTTTGTTTTTGTTGCTAAGCTATCAGTGTGGGAGAAAGAAAATACATGAAAATAATTTCTGAGCAAGTACTTCAAAATGAGATAATGATACAGCTGCAATTGTTGTAAGAGTGAGACTTTGTGGAGAAGTTATTAGATGAGAGGAAGCACACTTGTGACATAAGAGAATTTTTAGGGTTTTTTTGTTTATTTGTTTTTGACAGTATTTGTATTTCATACTTGAAAACAGGAAGGCTATGCTGTCAGCATTTCAGGTCTGTATTCAAAGCAGGGGTTGCATTTTTAAGCACGAGAATGAGTGGAAACCAAGAAGAAAATTGGTTGCAAGAAATACTAAGGGCTTTAATGCCAACTACTTAGACAGATACAGCAGGCTGTACTGTCAGTTAATGGGATCAATGGGATGGTGTGCCCTGGGCCATGCCACATCTGGCAGATGTTCTGAGGACAATCTGATTCTCTCTCAGCATTGTGTATGGCTCCACACATCTGCTTGCGAAAGCTCAAGGCTCAGCTTGTACCATCATTAAACTCAAAAATATCTTCTCACACGTAGCAGGCACAAAACACAGTGAGAGAAAGCTTAGGAAATAACCCATGAGCTGAAAGCAGGAAACTTCACAAATCAGCAACAGTCTGCTTGCCCTTACCCCAAGGCCTCGTGAGTTGGTGGTGAGAATTTGTAGAGAAGATAAAGTGGTCTCATATTCCTTGATGACCACAGAAACAACGACTTTCTCAGATTGGATATATGTGACAGTTCATATGGGGATGAGAAAAATTTATCCTGCTTTAAGAAATGTGCTTTATAGCTGGTGAGCGTGAGGTGGCAATTATAAATACTGAGGGATTTTTTTCCTTCTGGGGAAAGTTTTGAAGAGCTTTTCAGAGAAAGCTCTCACCGCTACGTTAATATTTTCACCTTTAGATTCAATTGACCTGACTCTGCTTGAGGTAATAGATGTGAGAGCCAGCAGAAACACCACCTGGATCAATGTGGTAGCAAAGTTGAACCAGGTAGCCAATGTCAGATGTTAGATGAAACGAGGTGTGCTCAGAAATATTTTTAGCACCTCTTCCAAACCACAGTTTAGGTGATGTTTGAAGTAAAGCTAATGGCACCTTTCTGACATAAGAATATATCCATGATGATGAATCTGCATCTATTTTTGCCAACACTAGTAGCAAAACATGAGAGTTTTACAGGTTGTAAAGGTGGTTTTGATTTAATACAGATTTTTCTCTAGTGCTGGGAAAGGTGTTAAAACAGACTTAAGCACTCTCATTTTTAAAGTAGCTATTTTGTGTTAAGCAGTCCCATTTAAATGAAAGTCATAAATTGTGCATGTGCTCCTGCTGGCTATTAGCTTCTAGTTAGTAGCTTCTGAATTACCTTCCCAGAGTGAAATGCTTATGTGAGTCACAGTTCATAATATTGCTTATTCAGCTACACCTCTGTCATTTGAGCTAATTGAGTTAAGTAATAGTGTCACAGGACTTTCATACAGAGTTTCTGCTCTGGCTGTAGTTACTTGCTGTCAATTACCAACTCCCACTAATCACTATTACTGTCAAAACTGACATTAGTGTATGGCAGTATTTATCTTACTGCAAAAGGTTCATTTACATGTGGTATCTATTCTCTACATCCATACCTTATTGCCATTATTTGAAGTGTTCCCACCTACCCTCCCCTATTCCTCTTTCTCTTATTAGCCATAGCCCTCTTTCGCCATTGTTTTTTAATTTATAGTATTAACCCCATTATTTCTAGCACTGGTTAACAAATGTGGATTCCCTAGCAGCCTGCTTTCATCTCTCTTCTCCTCCTAATCATTAACTATCAGAGTAGGCTTCTTACTCTGAAAGCCTGCTCTGCACATTTTTCCAAGGAAGGTGCTGGAGAGTCTAAAAAGCCCCTCAGCAGAGGAAAACTGATCTGCTGCAAGCCCAAAGGATCAGCATCATTGGAAATGAGGGAAAGTAATGGCTGATTATGGCTTTATCTTGCACTACTCTGCTGAAGCTTTCAAATTTACTTGCAGCTGCTGCTGCTGATACAATATTGGAGAAGATTTTACAGCAGCAGTATATTGATGCCATAAATAAGATCAAACAGTATTCGTATTAATGATGAGGCTTAATAAGGAAGAAGAGATTAAAAAAGTCTTTCAAATCTGTATAGTGTTTCTACAGTTTGCTTAGTCTCTTGCTTTCTACATCTCTCTTCAATATTCCATTTCTCTTGTGATTCTTTGTTATGACTTTGATACACTTAGATATCTGGCTTTCTTCTAGGCCTTATTTTATGTTAGACTTATATTGCTTTTTCTCATGCTACATGGACAATGTTTGTTTTCCCATACCTTCCATGTTCTTTATTCTATCCACATCTTTTTCTTTCCTGCACCTGCCTTGCTGCCTGTCTCTCCAAAATTCTGTGACACTTGCTGCCTTCTAGTGACTGCTTTATCTGTTCATCTTCCTTTTCATTTTTATTCCCAATGTTCATTCTACTCCTTTCTCTCTTTGTGTCCTTCCTTATACAAGGCCTTCCTGTATTTCATTTGGACTGCTTATTTCAGAATACAGTACCTAAACACAAGTATAATAACCATAACTTAAACTCCCCCATCAACACAATTTTCCATTGAGTGAGAATTTGTCTGGCTGAATTTAGAGAATCCAATTAGTTAGCCCTATTATGCAAAAATACAATCTGAAAAAAAAAAAGAATTACATAAAGACGAATATTGGAATGTTCCCTGGACCATCATTTTCTTCCATCAGAGATGCAATACATGGTATCACAGCTCTCTTCTGAACATCTCATTTTTATTTTGCTGAAGACTATGCCCTAAGCCACTACAGTTCATGTTTTAAAATCTGGCTTGCAGCCCACACTCCAGCACACCTTTGCAGAAGACAGTATCTTTCCCTCCAGTCTTCCCAGTGGCCTTGGGAGTCACTAGTGGCAGCTGAACCATCTGCAGTGCACAAGAAGGGTCTGCTGCTACTAGGATGTACGTGCAGAAATTTTGAGGCCTGACCTGTGTGCTGGCACCTGGCTGAACTCTTCCTCCTCAGAGCCTCTGCCTGCAGGGCAGGGCAGCACCCAAGAGCTTTTTCTCCTCCCTGCAGCAGCTGGGTAGCATCAGAAGCAGCTACGGCAGACACAAAGCACTGCAATCCTCCTTCCTGCCTGGGACTTTCAGAAACAGGTACAGCTGAGGTATGCACAAAGTGTTTCACAGTGTACTGTGAAGTTGGAAAGACAAGCCTGCAGTCAGTTGTGTCCTGCCTGTACTGAAAGCAATTGCCTGGGGCACTCACTGGCCTCCCAACAGTATTTCTGATTTATTTCTGTACCTCAAGAATTCACCAGCACCTCAAACCTACGCTGCTCCAACAGAGAACCCCCTTGCCCTTACACAGCTTCTGCCAGACAGCCTGACAGCACAAGTCTGAACTTTTCCATACAATAAAGAAAATGCTGTCTACTCAAGCAGTGCATCAAGCATTTGGTTGTGTGTGTTCCTCCTTAGTGAAACTCCTCCCAAGTTCTTCACAGGGAATTGCTAAAAATAGCATTTTTGTTTCTTGCCTACTGCTTGGTCTTTGGAATTCTATTGTAATTTTGCAAGCAGTCAGTTTGTAAGAAACACCATTGAGAGATCCTGCATGAGTTCTCTCTGAGTACTGTGATTTAGAAAGCCAAGACAGAGCTGAAGGACCCAGTGATAAACCATACAATCCTGGAGACCAGACGGGGTCACTCTGGACTTTCCTACTAATCAGCACTGAAAGGGGCAAACAACTTACCTTTGATATACTGAAATGCAAGAGTTTTGTGCCAGTTTTCCCCTAATAAAGCAGTGACATTAAACACACCAATAATTTTGTCTTTCAAAGTGAGCCTTATGTATTCAGCATAGATGAGGGAAAAGGAGAGGAAATAACCTGCAACACAGATGGAACAAACGCTCCAGAGATTTAGCGTGCAGCTTCCAATGTGAAGTGTCCTTTGGCAGTAAACCTGACTTAAAATATCCTTGGTTTTATCACCTTTGCAGCTTGGACCTGCTTCTATACCTCACCTAGACTGCCTTCGCCACATAGAATTAAAGCATCTTTTAAGGGTATGGACTGAAATAATCAAGGTTCAAGGTTGAAAAACCCCTTGGAATGGGGAAAGTGGTAGGGTGGAGAAGGCAACAAAAATCTGATGCAAAAAATTTAATTCTTGTCATTGTTCATCTAGTACTAGATGAACTAGATTTGGGGGGGGGGGGTTACGAATCACAATTATTTTAGAAATTGCTTTGTTATTATTTATGGATTCTGTAGATTAAACATTGTTGTTGAGACTTGCATGCTGTGATGAGAAGCTTTTGAAAATGACTTGAGAGTAGCAAAACTCCAGTAAACAGGAACTAGTTTCCAAATATGCACAGATTGAAAAAGAAAAAAGGAGGCAACGCATTAAATACCACAGGAAAAAATGGTGCAAGTTTTAGATTTGGAATTCCAAAATATAATAAATTTCTTCACACTCTGGGAATGAGTTCTTGTCCCGAAGAAAACAGCCACAATGGGCGACAACTCACATGTAGCCAAGAGTGGGGTGACACCTCCTAAATACGAGAGCTATGATGGATTTCTCCAAAATAAAAGTAGCCAAGCAACAGGTTTCTGGATGACCATAGACCCCCAAAGGCTACCTGTGAAATGACACAAGACACTGGGGGAATGAGCACTTCTTCCCATGGAAAAAGGCCACTTGTGAGTGGCAAAAGTGCGGTGCAATAGCCTAAATGAGAAAATTTGGAAGAAATTCTTTCAAAAAAACGGTGCCATATACTAGAACCTTGGCTGCACATGGGATCCAAAAACTATGTCTGACCTGACACCCAGACCCTGGGGAAAGGAGTTCCTTTTCCTATGGAAAATGGCCTCCATTTGCAGCCACTCACACTAGACCAAAGTGGGGTGCTGACCTAAAATTTTGCAAACTTTGCAGGATTTCTCCCAAACCAAAGCTGCAAGCAACTAATACCATACCAAGCCTTGGAGCTCCAATTGCCAGCTCTGAGCTGATACCCAGACCTTGGGGAAATGAGTTCTATTTCCCATGGATAATGACCTCCATTTGTGGCCACTCGAACTGGACTATGGTGGTGTGACAAACTAAAAATTTGCAAACTTTGCAGGATTTCTCTCAAACCAAGGTCTGAGGAGGCATTTGGCGCTCCAAAGCAAGGCCTGGTATTTGTTGTTTGAAGCTTTGGTTTGGGAGAAATCCTGCAAAATTTGCAAATTTTTAGGTCAGCACCCCACTATCGGCCAGAGGGAGTGACTGCAAACAAAGGCTATTTTCCATGGGAAAAAGAACTAATCTCCCCAAGTTCTGGGTATCAGCTCTGGGGCGGCATTTGGGACTCCAATGGTATGCAGGGTGCTGGCAGCTGGCAGCTTTGATTTGGGAGAAATCCTGCAAAGTTTGCAAAATTTTTAGGTCAGAACCCCATTTTGGTCCAGTGTGGGTGACTGCAGAGACCATTTTCCATAGGGAAAAGAACTAATTTCCCCAAGGTCTGGGTATCTGGGTATCAGCTCATGGGTGGTGTTTGGCAAGCTTGGAGCTTAGCTAATACCCCACTTGGGGAAAGGAGATCATTTTCCCATGGAAAATGGCCTCTGTTTGCAGTCACCTGCACTAGACCAAAGTGCGGTTCTGACCTAAAAATTTGCAACCTTTGCAGGATTTCTTCCAAACCAAAGCTGCCACCAGGTTGGACTATTTTCTGCCTTTCGATCCCCAAATTCCAGCTTCGATCTGACCCTGAGAAACTGGGTGAATGAGGCTTTTTTCCCATGGAAAATGGCCACTCTTCCCATTCTCTTGTGTGGTGCTGTAAATGCCACACTGACTGCAATTTTGTATTTTTGTCAATTTTTTGGGAAGGCCTGGAATTTCTTTTACTTTCTCTTTCACCTTCTCTTTAAGTAGCTTTTAATTTTGCAGTGTGTCCGTCTGTTTTCCTTCCCTGTAAAGATTTAGACACCATACTGCAAATCATTAGCTCCTTATCGGCAGAAAAACTACTTTCAGAAGTTTGAAATGTGTTTGAGATAGTTAACAAGCAATAAATATTTAGCATATTTATTTTATGTATAAATATTTAGGAATACTTAGCTCCAAATTATTCTCTCTGCAACAAGAGGTCTAAAGGGCAAGTGTTTTTTCAGCATATTACAAAACACTTTCATATATATTTAATGGATATTGCTAAATTGACCAAATGTCAGATTAAGAGGACCAGTGACACAAAAATGTTGCAGCTGTTCAAGAACTTAAGTGCTTTTTAGCCATTTTGAATGTGGAGGATTGGGCAATGTAGATAACTTTTTTTTGCCTTTCATTCCCCTTTCCTTTAATGCACCTTTACTACAACTTCATATGGCATTAGAATGATGCTTTATTATTTCATCTGTTTCTTGGCACTTACTGAACTTTGGCTTACTCAAAATGTCTCACTTGTGGAAGTAGGGAGAAGAAAAGGGCCTGCTGGAGGTTTTATAAAGATGCAGGCTCACAGGCCAGGCACAGGAGAAACAGCAGCTTGCTGCTAAGATTTAGGCTGCAGCAGCCTGAAGGGAGGCCGTGCTGAAGGAAAAAGTGAGAGCAGGCACCAACACAAATGCTGAGCAAGGCAGTGAGTGACAGATGGCAGTGTCAGCCTTGCCCCAAGGAACAGGAACAAATATTGCCATGAGACTTCCCAGGGACTCGTGGCAGCCACAGCCATGCCTGAGCCTGATGGAAGGGGAGTCTTTGCTTATCGAGACTACTATCTATTTTGTTTTTCCAGGGTGACCTCCACAGCACTGACGGTTCCAGCCTAGGCTTGAAAGCTGAGTTGTGATACCAAGACAGGTATAGTTACATGACACACCATAAAATAAGGTAATTTGTAAGTCTATAATATAAAAGAGGATTATGGATCACTATACTTCAACTGGAAATTCATGGATATACCTCCCTGACATATCAATTTGGAGCCCATGCCTCCAGATGATTTTTCCCTCCCTTTTTTTTCCTCCAAGCATGGATGTCCTTTAGAGGAAGCCATAATAAAACTAATTTCTACCATCACCAAGGGCACTGCTGATGAAAAATGAGAATACAAGTTGAAATGAACATAAATAATAGATGCTAAAATACATCACTGTTCAGAATGCAGTAGGGACTGAGCACTGTGCAGTCCTGCATATATTCTGTAGCTTGTGAAAAAGTCATTTCTGTTTCTTTCAGGAAGATAAATAGGTCATAGAGTTCAACTATATAATCTGTTAACGTGTAGGGTATAGGAGAGAGTAGCATATTCTCTTCCTACATCAATCTTTATGGAAACAAACAAAGCCTAAGAACTTCCAAACCTTCAAATGTCAAATAAGCTGCATTGAACCCCACAATCAGAATTTAGACACAAAAACAACCAAATTCTGTCACCAAAAAGAAGAAGGAATACTAAAGATCAAATTTAAGAGATTGATTTTCATAATGATTCAATGTCTATAGCATGAAGTGGAGCCTTGTCAAATTGTAATTTATTACCTGTGAGACTGGAGAGTCTTACAATGTCACTCAAAGTGAAATGATGTCTATCAGGATTTTGTTGCTTTGGACCTAAAAATAAGGCCTATCCTTCATATTAATTTCAGTTAACATTTAAGTCTGGCTATGGCACATGTATGGGATTGAGTTCCAACAAGCCAATTAAAATGTATATTTTTTGCCAATTAAAATGTATATGAATTATGTGAAAGCTTTTAGTCTATCTTACTGAACTACCTGTTACAGGTATTCATTGTCTTTTCATAATGTCATTTGGAAAAAAAAACAAACAATTAAAAGCTTAAAAAAGAACATCCAAACTTAAGATTTAACCCATAAATGGATCATATTAATTTCTTATCAAAATTTACTTTAATGTTTCTATAGTATAGCAGCATATACAAGAGGTTAGAAGAAAGTAAGTTTGGAATAAGGATACTTACAGCAAAAATTTCCCATTTCCATACTCGCTACAGTATGAAGAATATTCATATATTTTTATTTTAATTTGTTTAGGTATAATTACTCTGGGAGATATTGTCATGTAGGAGAAAACACAAAGATAAACATGTTTAGGATGAAGAGAGAACTTGTAGTATCATTTTCTTTGTGATTTATTTCACTATCAATTGGAACTTTTCTAGAAAAGGAAAGGGAGCTGAAGATCTGTGCCAGCATCCTCAGATTATTCTAAGAAAAAAATATAGCACACAGATGGGTGCTCATGAAATTCAACAAGGCAAGAGACGGGTCTGCCTTAGGGCAGGTTTTTGGGATATATCTGGGCTCAGAAGCAGAATGAGTGCCAAGGTCCTTGGGTCTCTGTGGTTTCTGTCTGAATCCTCTGTCAATACATACATTTAAGGAATGTAGTTGTTTGCATGAGGCAACTAAGCTGTGCCACTCTTTCCTGTGCTGAATAGCACTTTCTATATTTTGGAAGTAGAGAAGATTATCAGAGTAAAGAGGATCACCTAGGAATGAGACTTGTAATAATATAAAGGAAAAGCCCAGATTCTGGCCCATAATTATAGTTTTTAATGGGATTGCATGACACATTCAGGTGAAATAGGAGCTCACAAGCCTTCAGCCAAACTTTGCTCTGCTGCCTTGTGCACCATCGCTCACCCTCAGACCCTGTCAGTATAGCCAGTTCTGCCAGCTCAAAAATTCTTTACAAATTAAAAGCGTATACAACCATAATTTGACCAGAGTTTTTTTAACCTCTTTAGTCTGTAAAAGCTTTCCTGAACCAATCATCTAACCCTACTCTCTAGGTAGAATGAGATCCAAAAGGAAAAAGGTGTTTGGGAAGGTCTGGATGAGATCACTTTTATACCAAGTAACACTCAGTGTTAAAGGGACAGTAAATTAGGTTAAAAGCAAAATGTGGTAATGGACAATGATAAATTACGTGAGAAAATATAACTACAAATATGCATAAATTTAGGCACATAGAATAAACCAACCTTAAAACCCTGATATTCAGCTCAAAACTTCATTTAATCAATTAATGGATATTATGTGAACCTGATCTTTCAGTTTTTAAACCTGTTCCCAGCTGTAACAAGAACATAAGGGTTTTTTATGGGTTTTTTAGATTATTACATCACAAGAGTTAAGTGGAAAGATGACTTGGTAAGAATTCAATTAAATTAAACAGTACCCTTAATTTGTATTTGCATGGAGGAAATACATTTTACCATAACAAGTTGTTTTCACAAGTTTAGCAAGAAGTTTGTGGAAACATATGCTGCAGCAATGGCAGATGTCAAAAACCCTTCACTATTGCTGTTGGTTTATAAACAAAAAACAGCCAGCCCACCACTTGAAATAAAGGAGTATTTAGAATTCATCATTTGTTGCAGACCCTTATCAACCCAGGTGACTGATAAGTGAGGTTATCTCTAACTGTGTCCAAGGTGTAATTACTTGTAAGCTGATAGTGATAGTGTCTTGCTCTTCAAATAGTCTAATAAATGGCAATTTAAATGGGGCTGGGATGTGGAAAGAGCTCGAGGCAGAGCAGTGGTGATCTCTTCGTGGTTACAGGAAAGGAACAAATGAGTGTGTTCGTACCTCTGAATCCCAAGCCTAGGCAGCAGTTTCCGAGCTGCAAACCAGATGGGGTTGCAGGACTATGTAGGGAAGATTTTGAGTTGTGCCACCCTTTTCCTCAGTGCTCCCACTGAGCCACACTGGCCTCACCAGGATGACAGGATTTCTCAGGGGGCTGCAGACACAAACTGACACTGGGACACCCCAGGAGCTGGTTCCTGACAGGAACACTGCAGCACAGAACATCGCTACTGCTTCACCTTGCTTCAATAATAAAAGTGCTATCTATGCTTGCTTCACCCCTCCCCATTACTGCAATAACATGAGAAATTTAGGATTCCTGCTCTACATCCATGGATGCTTTTCAGCTCACATTGTCACTCAGCAGTGAGGAAGGCTGTTTGCATAAATGATAATAACAATAAAATCTAGGTCAAGCTGTACTGCAGATTTTATTTAGATATTGCAGGTCCCCTTCACTCAAAAACTGCCAGGGGTCTGGAGTTGTGACTAAGATGACAAAGGGAGTGCAAAGGAAGGTCACTAGCAACGACCATATCTCTGTAAAAACCAAACAACCAAGAACCCAATACTATGGTTGAGATATGATCTGTGTGAGAGCAGATATCACAAGAGTTATAACTGAATTACAACTGCAGGGAAGAGAAGGGAGAGAGGTCCTCAACACAGGGGCAACGTGCATCCAACACAAATAATGGAACACAAGTTTTCCTCTTGCTGCTACCCACACACTATTCACAGTTTTCCCTCCAAGCACCTCAACCTTATCAAGCAAACATTTCTCAGTATTGACTGATAAGTGGCTCTACATAAGAAGCACCTGAATTTTTGAAGACGAGCCCTTGGACTACATTTTCAGATCATTCAATCCCTGTAACAGCAATGAAATGCTGAGATTACATAGGATGTCTTTGAAAGCTATGAAAAATCTGACATCTGGGGAAAATCATCTTCTGGTAACTCAAGCAGAAGGATACACATAGAATATACATATTTTTACATTCATAGCTTTGGCTATCAAGACCTCTCAGTTTTGAATAGCTAAGTTTTTTACCAAAACTTTAACAAAGACTGAAAAATAACTATTCATATTCTGCTGCATTTTACTGAAAAAGATGCTTGTAGCGTCTTAAGAAGATAATATTCATTAAATTACAATTGTTGGGATTTAAAGTAATTTGTGTGCACTCTTAAATTGTGTGAGGAATAGAAGAATAGAGCATAACATATTCCTCACTGCCTCCGTGTCAATGTGACAACATCACTCATTCCCATACTCACTAATTGGTTCACGTATTCCTAAGACATTTTAGGGATGAAAATGCATATACAATAAAAATTTTAAATGTTGTATTTGTTTCTCATTTTTTGTTAACTATATATTTTGGATATCCACCTACCATATTACAAAGCCTGATTATTTCAATTAAAAAAAAAAAAGACTACATTTACCATCTGCCTCTAAAATAATCACCATTGTTCTACTTATGAGACTCAGATGGTCACAAAGGAAAATACAACCAAAGGGAAATAAATTGATTATTATATTCAGGACCACACCAAGAAAAAAGTTCTTTAGCAGAAAGTAATTTGGCTGCCTTTTTAAACCTCCACTCAATTTTTCTTCACAGGAGCATCCTGAAAAATGTACAGGTTCACTGCATTTCAGAAACCAACTGGTCTTCTAACCAAACATATCAGCCAAGGCAAACACACACATACATTATTATTTACAATCCAGTATTCCTGAAAGCATCAATCTTGATAAGTCCTTCACTCTGCTCTTTGTATCTTGGTAGTAACAGTTCATCAACAGAAGAGTGACCGATATAAATAAATCAAGACAGAAAATAAATGACCCTAAAAAGTGACTCTGCCCTCTTCATCTTGAATCTGTGAGAGCTGACTGATGGAGAGCTGGACACAATAAAAGATTTAGCACTGCAAAGAGAGGCTACAAGGAGCACTAACCTCTCAGTCTGAAACTGCAATTCAAAGGCAGACACCAGCTACCACTTCACCCTGAAGGGACCTGTTCTCCCTGTAACTGAGAATCCCCTAAGCACCAAGGTCACACCTCTGCAGGCACATCTGCTGCTGCTGCTGATCTCCTCAAACACAGCAGTGAGCCCTGCTCAGTCCTTCATTACCAAAGCATGGGGGAAAAAATGTTCTGGTGATATACTTTAGGCTCTGGACGCAAGCTGGACAAAGAGGCCTTTTTGCAGTGCTGGGTGAAGCTCCAAACCAATGGAGTACTCACCCATCACTGACAAGGCCCTCCCTCATCCCCTCCACAGAAGATCTCCCTGTTGGCTGTTCAGCTGCTTTTGGTTCAACTCTAAGTTGCCCTGCCCTTCCCACAACTCATTCAGGAAGCTGAGGCACTCAGCATATGATTCCTTCCTCAGAGGCCAGAGCCTGAAAAATTAAATGTTGCAGAGCTTTTTTTTTTTTTTTTCCAATCCTTAAAACCAAACCCCACAATGGAGGCAATTCCCAAACTCCTAATAGAATCTTTTATTAATATGTTCTTTTAATATGACCTTCTTTTATCTCAGGTAATTTCAAGCCTACTTTTTTGCTAAAAACTTTTGGAATTATTAGTTTTTAGGGAGAAAGATACTTAAATATTTTTTTAATAGCAACATTATTTTTCAAGTATTTTCCACTCACCTGCCTCCAGTTCTAAGTGCCATTCTGAGCAAAAAATGGAAGGACAAAGATTGGATCCATTCTTAATTTAATTCAGGTAATCCATCATTTTAGCACAGTTAAAAAGTAAAAACGTGCAGAGGGATAAAGGCACCACAGAAAAAAGGTGCACATCAGAATCTTATTCCCAGTCCTTCCTATCTCGTATTTCAGAACTTGTGCATGATTGCAGCACACAGAAATCATTTGCACTGGTAGCACCTTCTCTGAGCACAGCAGTCACAGAAGTAGCAGTGCCACTGACAGGACAGGAGAGACACTTGGCCAAGGTCTGGACTGAAGCTGGAACTTGTGCCCTTGGCAGAGCAAGGTGTGATTTCCCACAGGACATGTACTGCAGCACCACAAAAATAAGTTTCATAAGGGATTCTCAAACACAGGAAAAAAATTATTGGCAGAATTGAAAAAGATTGAAAAAAAGATTGAAATCACACCTGTGGTAAAAGAGGACTGATTTTGAATTTATTCCATGACAACTGATAGAGCCCTGTTGCCTGGCCTGTTTTGAGGCAAATACAGCACAATTTTACCTGCTGCTCCAAGCTCTATCCTCTCATAGGAGTCACATGGCTTTGCTTGTCCTTCAGGCAGAAAACAGTCTGCATACTGCTCAAAGATCAGAAGCTGCAGAAATCTGACGAATTAATGGTTTAATTCTGCCAAGCTACCCTTGAAGAGACTTTCATTTCATGGAGGAATTTAAAAGGCGCTTGCTCTTTTTGAAATATTTTGTTTGGTTAAGAAAAAAGCACTTTCACACATCCTTTGCAGTATCAGGGCACTTATCAACTCCTCTAGTGGTCTTTACCCTCTGTCTAGAAATAATGCAGCTATCAAACTTGAATGCTTTTATTTTGTGTTGAATTTTTGGCCTTCTCTGAGCACTGTTGTATGCTGTAATATATGCTCAAAACATTTTGAACTAAGCATTGCTGAAGTTGATTATGGACATGCACACAGTCTTGCCTCCTGTTTCCCTTAGAGCAAACTAAAATATTTAAAATCAATTAATTATCCAATCGAAATATTTGCATTTTATTCTTCAGGGGAAAATAAAACAAATTTATTTGTTTTTGGGCTGCAATATGTGTCTGAACCATGGTGTCACATTTTAAGTTGAGGAAATGGCATGAAGCTGTGTCAGGGTAGGTTTAGGTTTGATACTAGGAAAATGTTTTTCATCCAGAAGGTGTTTGGGCACTGGCACAGGCTCCCCAGGGAAGTAGTCACAGCACCAGCCTGCCAGAGTTCAAGAAGGATTTGGACAATGCTCTCAGGCACTTGAGGTGACTCTTGGGATGCCCTGTGCAGGGCCAGGAGTTAGACTGAATAATCTCCATGGGTCTCTTCCAGATCAGGATATTCTATGATTCTATGACAACCCCAGTTGGCAATTGAGTTGACTCCCTCCCTCCACAGTGGGACTGGGAAAGGAATCAGAAAAGTCACCATAAGACTCATGGGTTGAGACAAAGACAGCCTAGCAGGTAAAGCAAAGGCCGTGCACACAAGCAAAGCAGAACGAGGAATTCACTCAGCACATCTCATGGCAGGCAGGTGCTCAGCCATCCCAGGAAAGCAGGGCTCCATCACATGGAAAGGATACTTGGGAAGACAAATACCATCACTCTGGTCAACTTTCATGCAAAGAAGACTCATTAAAATGTCCAGGCATGTTTAACTTGGAAAGTAGTACTCTGAAGCTTTCTGAAAATGCACTTAATTTATGTCACTGCTCTTCTGCTTCACTGAAAGGTGAGTGAGCATATAAATAGTGAAATTCTTTAAAAAAACCTAAACTAAAACATGGTCTAGAGCATGGCCTTTTAGAACACAGGTAATCTGCAGCCTGCAAAGCCATACAGGCAGCCTGCAAAACTACTTTTCAGAGGTTCTGGTGCTCCTGGACATCAGTGTTTCAATAGTTATAAACCACAGCACCATGTCCACCTTGGAACCAGCCCTTATTCAAGCTACTTTTAGCAGCTGAGTAGGAACTGAAAACTGTGGGAAATAGATTTGTAGAGAGTTCTCAGGGCCTGACAGAAGGCCCACACAGTATGCATCCGTATGCAAACTTTGAGATAAGAAATGCTGACTTAGAAAAGCTATAGAATAGGACAGATATTGTTGAGAGAGAAACAGAGCTAGAAAACAGTTTTAAAGGATGGCCTTGCACATAAGACTAGATACTCTGGAGAAATAGAACTATGAAAGATGTATTGCAGTAGGACCCACGAGGGGTAATTTTAGATGATTGGCTTTAAGATATTTACAATATGGTGTGGTAAAAAGCTGATAGGCCAAGAAACATTTTGTAGTGTTTTGTAGTTAAAAAAATAGTTGGCTTCTGATTGTGATAGTGTGAATTATAACATCTGTATTGTCTCGCCCTTCTCATGAGACCTAAAATGAAATAAAAGTTTTTAAAACGCCTCTCAGTTGCCCCATCTCTGGGTCAGGAAAGGGTATAGTCTGACAAAGAACAGTCTCAAAAAACATAGGTTACTTTCCATGAAGTCCTATATGCCATGGGAAGAGAGTGGAAGGAGAATTGCCAGGCCAAAGCACCAGTTCAATTGTGAGCAGAGTTTTGCCTGACTCAGCAGGCCTGTGAGGTGAACAAGAACCTCAGATAAATATGGGGCATTTGTGCCATTTGCATACACATGCAGCTATCCTACCTGTCAGGATGAATTCATACTAAAGTTCTAACAAACTCAGAGACATGACAGAAACAGCTCATACTACCACATCAAAATGGAAAATGGGGGCCTGATTTTCCTAGGTTTTGGACAGTTATTGAGGTCCTTATATATTTATATGGTATTTAATACAAACCCACTACGATCCTAGAGTCAAGCATGATGGATCATTATGAATTACATGTTAATAATGATTAACTGCAATGATTAACCGCTGCTGTTCAAGTCAGTGACAACTATAGTTGTCATTGTTATGTTAATTTGCAACACTGTAAAAATGATGATGGACTAAATTGACTTAAATTACTTTAACATAACCTATACTCTGTTTCAATTATTGTAAAACCTGTTCTTACAGTTCTATAAATAACTTGCTGGAATTCATGTCAAACCCCATTTTCCCCATCCCTATATTATTAGCAGAGCTTGTTGAAGTCAAAGTCAAAATATATATCTTTCTAAGATAATTTATCCATAACAATATATTAAAGTTCTTTTCCATTTTTTGGGAGATTGAAAGAAAACACAGTTTAATTCAAAATCCTTGAATAGACCCAGCAGAAGGAATTCACTTTGCCTGACTGGAGGAGAATTACCTCCGTATGTGACAACTCCTGTAAAAGGCAGCTGCTGCAGTAATTGAGACAGTTACCAACAACTTGAAGTTTCCCTGCCTTGCAGGATAGCGAGGGCAAGCATGATGCTGATGCTGCCCGGCCGGTCAGAGGGGCTGCCCGAGGGCTTGGCTCCCACTGCCTCTGGCAGCTGATCACTTCTGCTCAGCCTTTTCCTCCTACACCAAGCTATTTCACCTTTTTTTGTCCCCAGTTCATACCAATTGCTCTGGTGGAAATGAGAGCTGAGGTCTCTCAAAAACCCAGCATAGGGAGGAGCAATGAAATTTGGAAATGAAGAAAAATCATTTAAAAAAATCAACCAACCCTCTCAGTGGTTGGAAAAATAGGAAAAAATATTAAAAATAACATGTAGTGATAAACCAAGAATGGGTATATTTCCTTCTTTTAGCTTTTGTTTATTATAAGCCTAGAACTCTAGGCTCATAATAAACAAAAGGTAAAAGAAGGAAACTGCGGTAACCTATCTCATTAGTTAAATTCAAAATAATTAAGGACCATCTGAAGATTCCTTTCCCAATATCTACGAACTGAAAAATAAAATCTAATCACAGAGTTATAAATAAAAAATATAGACCTATTAACCATATGTTTCAAAACTCTTAAGTGTCTGTCCTTCTGATTTGTACTTAGAGGAGAGATCTATGTTCTGATTTAAATATCCCTAGCTATACTGACTATAAAAAGGTAGCTTTAATATTCCATGTTCAACTAATCAGAGGTAAAATAAAATAAAAATATTAAGCTATTCACATGCTGTGGAAATTATAACCCACATTCAAGATTTGGCTGGTTTGCAAAGTGAACCATTTATAGATTTCACAGTATTTCCAAATTACAGTCAGTTCAGGGAAGATCACCAAAAAAATTTGAGCGTATCACAATTTCAGTTACTAAAGACATTATTGAAATGTTGACAGTGTGTGTTACAAACACTCATCAATAAATTTTAGCGGACATCTTATTACATGCATGTAACACAACTGATTATTACTTTTCAGCAGTAATTGGTAGATTCATAGTCTTTTCCACATTAAGGAAGGTCATGTGGGGTCAGATGAAAAAGTGTCAGATGCTTTGTGTAGCCAGGACTATTGGAGCACACAGTGACCCTTTCAGAATTGGAATATGGAAAATGCAGAAAGTTCTGTTTCCTCTCGAACAGCCCACAGCAATGAGGTTGGGTGCCTGGCCCCAGTGTAAAGCCTACAGCTTACTTCTCAAATTTCCTGATGCCCCAGATTTGGATTCTGCCTTGTAAAGAAACTAATTTTTTGCTATTGTGCTTTCAGGAAGAAAATACTTAGCTCTCAGCTGTAATATCTATCACTTTTGTTTGCTTTAGTCTCCTGCTTTTATAGTGCCTTTTATCCAGTTTTTTTTTTTTTCATTTCTAGCACAGTGACTGTACTATTTTTATACAATTACCTGAGCCAAGATAGCTTAGCTCGACAGATTATTAATGTTCAGAGTATCTTTTCTAAAGTGCACTAAGAGCTATTGACACACCAAAGCACTGACTTCACACACAGAGGGAAATGTAATTCGAAATCATTGCAGATCCCTGGACTCCCATTTACAAAGGACGCTCACTCGCTCTCATTTTCTGCTGTTCTAACTTTTCCTCTCAGGCTTTATTAATCAACACTCCCATGGGGATCAAATATCAAAGCCCGACCGCCCTAAGGCAAACTACCATGTAAATGTGGAGTTTGAAGAATAAAACAGGAGAGGGTTAAGCCAGTCAGATGTCTCAAGATTAAGCTTACTAAATTCAGCAGTGCCAGAAGGACAAAGGTCAAAGAGGGCTTTTACACCTCCCTAAGTTTTACAAACCCGATGCTTTCTTGTGCTTGAAATGTGATAAATCATTTTTATTGTGGTTTCCAAAATCAGCGAGTATCAATAGTTTGGGAGCTGTTGTACTGCTATAATTATTATTTATTTCTATTTCTGTCACTGTAGCTTATGAGAGCTCAGGTGCTGAGCCATCACTGTGCTGTGCTAATATGTGTTTGGACATAAGGAAAAACCACAGGTCCTGGAGACAAATCCCAACGGTTAACAAATCAAAGTGCTGTTCTGACTCACCATAATTAGGAGGAAATTTTGTAGGTAAAATGTTTCCTACCTTAACAGACCTCATCATGTGTAAGACTGTTTTCCAATCAGCTCTAATGATATGGACGTCTGAACCCAGCAAGGCCTTGGTGCAGCTTCAGCATGTGACACTGCATGAACAAACAGGGCACAACGGGACACGCAAAGGCAGCATCCCCACTGCACAGGCACGACAGGATACATAAATATATAAATATAACAGGATATGGCAGGAGCCGGGCCCCAGACTGCTCCTTCTGCTACCCAGAGAACTTTTCCTAAGATGAGTTTACACTAATGATACCACTGAGGATCCTGAGGATACATCATTAGCCTTACCTTGGTTTCTAAAATGCAGATGGCAGGAAGCATTTCTAGCAGTTCAGAGACTATTAACAGCTGAAGGATGTTATTGTTTTGCCACCCTGATATTTTTGCCCTCTTAACGATCCCTCTTTTCTAAGAGTTCCTTGAAATTATATTTTCAAAACAGAAGATAGCTGAGAAGTAATAAAATACCTTGTGCAGGGCATTTATAATGTCCAGAAATGCCATTATCCTGATTTCCTAAAGAATGTTCAGACACGTACAATAAATTGCAGTGAATTATATATATTAAAACAATTGATAATGGGGCATTAGAGAGTCAAACTATTTCAGAAAGTAGGCACCTTATCAGTAAGCTTGTTATTACTTGCATTAGGTTGAAATGAATAACAAACAGTCTGAGATCTCCTGTGAGCTCTAAAATATCATATTTAAAAGTATTCTTTTTCCTTGGTAGGCATTTAAAACACCACATGATTCCTTGGAAGACACTTTGCAATACTTGATTAAAAAACTTTTTCAATGACTGAAAAATAAAGGAGAGGCAGTAATGCTTTTATAGCTCTTTGCCATGTTAAATAGTCATCTGTTCCCTGCCTTTATCATTTACAAATGTGCTCTGTGACTGAATGAGAACAGACTCTGTGTGTGCACACACCTACCCAGGAAGTGCTATACAGGTAATCATCCTTCTGTGCTGCATCGTAAATTACATATTTATCCCTAAGATTCAGAATTTATTTAGTCATTATTCTCTTGTTCCAAGTATTTTCCAAGGTGAAAGCAATTACTGACATTTGATGACCATTAACACGGTGGTGGTGGTGCTGACTGGCAGAAAAACTACAGGCCTGAGATTTGCAGTGGTTTTGGCATGCAAAGAGTACTAAAAGGCAGATTTATCCTATGATTCTCACTGGCCAAACACTGTTCAGCCTGTAGTTTGTATTTTGTCTATATGTGTTTCAGAGAGTAGGTGATGAACCCTTTCACCCAAATCTATTTCCAATAAGAGAAGACCACGATAAAAGATTGCCAAATAAAAATGGATGAAGTAGACCTGATCTAGTGAAAGGTGTCCCCTGCCCATGGCAAGCAGTTGGAACTAGATGATCTTAAGGTCCCTTCCAACCCAAGGTGTCTTACAATTCTGTGAAATCACAGCATGTCCAATTTCATAAGCTCATGTTTTAAAAATGCTAGATTATTCTCTATGTTAGCATGTCTACACTGAGTTTCACCTGCATATCATTATCGGCCTTCAGAATTTCTCAGTAAATTACTGTGAATTTCCAGTGAGATATAAAGGATGCCACTATTACTCACCCTATAACTCATAGGGGTAGCACATGTATTTAAGTTAAGCACAAACCTTGCTTCAGTTTCTGTGCTCTTCATCTCAACTTCACAGACTTGTACTGAAGATTCTCAGTAGTCAAACCAAGCACTCAGATATTACATATCCCTAAGTCTTTCTAATATTTAATTAGCTTCTAAAACATAGTTAAATTCAAAAAAAGAAAGAAAAAAAAGTGCAACAGGAATTACTTGATTTGGCAAATTCAAATGCAAACACAAAGAAACTTCCTATAGGAAAATAAAAAAAAAAAGAAAAAAAGCACATATCTTGTGTTCTTCAAAGGCAGGGACGGCTGCTTAGCACTGCATCTAATAATCTGTCCTGATGATTGGTAAGGAATATACTTTATATTTAACTGCTGAACTAAGGAATAGCATATCAGTGATACAGCCATTGGTAAACAGTTCTAACATTTGAAGGCAGCTGAGTCAATTAAATCAATGGTAAAGATTATGTTTGTAAAGCATTGTATTTTCAGCGTGTAACTAATGGGAAAGGAAATCATTGGCTTCGAATGAAGAGGTAGATACGATTCCTCTTAATTACACTTCATTACCCAAGAGCAGTCCTTGTGAGTGATACACAGCAAAACAGTATGCAATCAGTTCAATGTTTTATAAGTTAAAAACCACTGTGGGATATGATGCATGCTAAGAGAACATAGCATTACTGTTATCTTCTCATTTATATTTCATTACTACTGGCCCTTTCAATGATGAGATTTCCTTTCGTCTATAATGGATGTCCTTTGATAAGGGACTAAATTAGTAATCAGTGATAGAAAGGATTTTTGGCATTTTGGATATTGCAGTCTTAATCTCAGTCCTTTACAGCTACAGATTAAAGGCATGCTTTAACAACTGATATTTCCCCTTTATTGGCCAAAACAAGAAGCTGGTATAAAGGAAAATTTGGATTGACCAAAAATATGGTCAGAAAGGCAAAAGAAAAATTATTTAAGATTATTGTCTAGTGAGCATACTTCAGTTAACTAAGAATGAAGCAGTTTTTTTGATTATTTTTAACACTACAGAAAATAAATTGGCAAAGATGAGACAACTTTGAAAGAGAATTTTTTTTTTTAATTTTCCATATATTTTGTGGGTTTTCCCAATTTTTGTCTGATAAAATTTTTGAAATTAATCAAGTGTTTTTGTTGATTTTGTGATGTAGTTTGAGAGTTAAGTTTCAACAGAAAAAAGTCTTCCGATGGCAGGAGACATAATGGGAATTTTGCCGTCAGACTATTAAGAGAGGCTGAGCCCTGTATCTGCTTCATATTCATTTTTTTGGAAAAGGCAAAAATTGGGTATCAGGTACTTTATTCATTTGTGGACAATAAGACCTTTCATGGTTACATCAGAAGAGCACAACACCTAGAAGAAAATACTTCAAGAGCTCTTCCTATCTGACAGAAGGGCAGGAAGAAAATTACTGTCGCACTCTTCTAGTACACAATTCTGTGTAATGTGTTGTCATGCATGCGGCATTTTTGGAGCCTGAAAGAGTCTGATCTGATTGAGTAACTTTGATATTCTCATACCTTTAAATGCTTCACCCATGGATTTAGAGCAATCTCAAAGTTAGTATTTCAAAGTTCTTTTGTGTTCTGGAAACAACTTGAAAAAATTTAGCCCTGTCACTTACGAACACAGGTTGCAAAACCAAAAATAAACCCAAGGTCCTGATTAAATAATTCCTCTCGTTTCAGTGAATATTGAACCATGTTTTCAAAGAAGCGAGCACATCCAATTTCATTACAAGAATTCTTTCCTATCACTTTTGATGGATGCATTTGCGGAGGAAGAGAAGTCCTCTAATGAGACCACAGATGTGGTGAGTCTCACCTTGAGGCACTACAAATCTAATTCTTCTAAGACCTGTCTACCAATTTTCAAGAACCAGAATAGTAAAGAAGTAAGGACATTTTTTTTTGAGCAATTGGTTGGGTTTGAGATCTTTGACTGTGTGGGTTCCATTAAAATCTTGACATATACCAGACCCTGGTATTTACATTTACTGTTTCCTTTTTGTGGTATTCCTATATGGATGTCAAAATTTTAATGATGCCCTCTGTTTTCTGAAGTGAAAGGGATGGAGCTGTCACTCACAAGGGTAGGCAGGTCTATTATCTGAGAAAGAAACAGCCATTCTGAAGATATTTTTCACATGAAACAGTGCTAAGCTAACAGCAAGGGACAGTCTTCGAAGTGTCAGTCCATTCTTAACTCACTCTGTAGTGCCTAGATACTGTCAGAGCACAGTGTAGGATATATGACACAAAAATCTTCAAACAGCACATGGAGGGGCTCAGCATAAGAGCCGGGCAAGACAGATACATATGTTATAATGCAACACCTCAGAGCAACAGAGCTCAGGTTCTGTATTTGTCACTGCTAGTTGTAGTCTATTTATATATATATGTGTCTTTTTTCCTAGATTTATATATATATATGTATGTCTATATATATGTGTGTATATATATATGTATATATATCTCTATATGTGTGTATATATATACACACATATATACTGTCCCCAACAGTTTAACCCCTCTTTGCTTAACTATTAATTGGAGCTCAACTTAAACATTCACACAAACATGTGTGTGTGTGTATATATATATATGTGTGTGTGTGTGTGTATATATATCTATATCTACCTATATATCTATATATATCTCCAGGGTCACAGAGGTGCCTGTTGAAGACATAAGCCACAAAAAAAATCATCTTCATGGTTGGTACCTGCAATGGTTTGCTCCTTTTGCAATCTTCTCAAAGGCAGTGCAACTCAGTGACAGATTAAATTTTTCTCAACACCAAAACCTGGCAGCTCCATGACTAGGCTCTTGGGAATTGCAGTGGTCTGGAAGACCAGAGATATAACGTCTGTCCTCTGAACATCTTTTTTCTTCTCCTTTACAGGAGCTACAAAGTGTCCTCCTACACTTGTGTAGTAGTAACTGCTCTCATTGCCAAAATATCCAAAGGCAGTAAGGCAAAGAGTTTAGGATAAATCCCCAGGTGCTCTTAAAGGCAGAGTCCTTGAACAATGGAATTTTACATTTCTTAGATGCCACAGTGGAATTACACTCCTCATCCTAATGGTCCCTTTGTTGCTGAAAGAGCAGGTCCAGATCTCTGAAGAAGTAATCAGACCCCAAGTAATCACGCCCTCTTATCTTTCATGACCAGGGTTTTCCCTGAGCACTCTGGAAACAGAATCAGCAAGGGTTTAGCAGCTGTGAAGCCATTCCCTTTCTGTTTTCTTTCATGGACATATGTATAAATCAGGGAGGCTCAATTGAAAACGGGGTGCATTTACTTAGGCATAAAAACAATGAGAATCTGGCTTTGTATGTTCTATTTACTCAGAAAAGTAGTAACCTCTCCCCAGGCATGGAGCTGGGCCAAGCTACACAGTTCTGCCAACGCACTGCCATAGAACGGGGGCTAAAATTTGGCTCTAAAAATTTAATCCCAAGGAGTAATTTGATTACTTTTAAACGCAGCTTCTTTTTCAATTATTTTTCTCAGCACGCTCTTTCCTCGCCTCCATCCGGAGCTCGAGCTGTGCCATTATGTGCCTGCGCCTGGCCGGAGGAACATGCAGACCTCCGCCAGGCAGGGGGTACCAAACCAGGATGGCACCTGATAAAGGTCCCCTCCTCCTGCCCAGGGCCTCGAGGGGCCTCGGTTTATCCGGGAGACCACACAATGCTCGGGCAGCCTGTGGAAAAGTCGTAAGTGCTGTCGCTAGGCCGTGACTGTGCGGCACAGAGCGGGGATGGATAGAGCCCACAAAGCACGGCACGAGCAGAGCCACAGAGAGCTGCTGGCTCCGGTCCTGGAACAGCAGAACTGCTCCAGGGGTTTCGCCTCCTGCTCGGAAAGTGGCTCACGCAGCGCAGTCATTACCTCACCGCGCTGTATTTTGTTTGACAAGCATGTTATATATGATGGAATAAAAAAGGAATGCTGCTGATGCTCTCCTTATTGTCTTTATCAGATGACAGCATGCACTTCTGCAGGCACTTGCCAGTGCTTGGAGGAAACTGAGAAGGCTCAGCACTTTTCTGAAACTCGGGACTTAATGCCAAAGTCAAACATAAACCTAATTGTCTGCATTTTGACACTCAAAGTAGAAAATCTATGTTAACCTAGTGGCCCTTAACTCCTCAAATAACAGTAAAAAATGGGTCAGTCTGAAAACTGAGAATATCAGCAATTCTTTCCTTTTCCAAGTTCACTTAGATCAGTGTGTGGTGATATTTTATACATATAATTTAAAAAATCAGGGCATGTAAATTAATCCAGTGCAACTAAATATTTTAATTATCAAGTTCTAAAAATAGATCAAGGAAGACAATACAATATTTCTTCAGAAAACTACATAAATATTAGTAGGATTTTGATGACATTCTTTAAATAAATTTGCTACTATGGATAATGCCTGAAGGTCTAGCAGATAAAAAGACACAAGAAATATGTCAGGAAAATTCATGCCCTGACTCAGAACTGGGTTACAAATGTAAGTAAAGTGATTTTAAAAAAAGAGAAAACAACCAAAACCTCTGTGGGATGTTCTAGAAAGCCAATACAGTAATATTAAGGTATCTATCATAATTTCACAGCTATTGAGTTGCAAACACTTAGCCACACTAATTCACTCAAATCTCATATTGATCTTCACAGAAACTAGTCAAAGATGAACTACGTACCACTGCACTGCAGCACTAAAATGTAATTATTGATCCCTCCCCCAACACACAGCTTTCTCATATACGGTGTGAGCTTTGCTTTTTACTCCCAAGTGTTTAGCACAACTTCGTTCAGTCACACAGCAGAATCATTTGAAGACTGGCATCTCCCCTCTCAGTAAGTCACAAATGATATAGAGCATCTAGTCAAGACGACCTGATGGCTGGTCTGGGACTTTGACCAAGAATTTAGAGCAATGGAAAACAAGCACAGCACATTTTTAATGGATTCAAATTAGAGGATCATCAATGATAGATGTAGTTTTTATCAGAGCTGTACAGTGATCAGGTTTTAGCCCTTATGATTTCAGCAGTTTTATCAATGCTCTGGAGGACCAGAGAAAATCACAGTTTAAATCACAAAAATAGCTGATAAAAATGAAAAGCACCTGCTATGTTAGACAAAAACCAGCAAATCCTTAATGCCGTAACACAGCTACATGTAAAAGAATATATCTAGGTATAAAAAGTGTAGGACATGCTTACAGGATAGCAGGAATTCCCTTCAGCATCCCCAGAAAGCACTTAAGAATAATAGTGGTCAAATAACAGTACATGAGTGCCAGCATGCTGCATCCAAAAGAGTCAATACTGTCCCTGGAAGAATAAACAGGAAAAGTTTTGCAGGCAAGCAGAAGGGAATTATATTAAGACTGGATTTGGCACTAGAGCTTCATGTTTGGGAGTTTATATGATGAATGAAATATGATGTTCATGATTCACCAAGGATGTTGATAAATTGGTGAGGCTTCAGAGAAAATCAGTGAGAATCATTAGAGGATTGGAAAGGAAACCTGTACACTCCAGGACAGCCACGCAGTCTGTTCAAAAAAGTTAAAGGATAACTTGATCTGTGTCTTTATGTCACAGGAAAGAAAACTTTGATAATGAAATTATCTAACAATATCCAGAATTAAAAGTCAGAATCAGAGAAGAATTTAAGCTGACATTTTTACTAATCACTGAAACAATTTAAGAAATAACTGCACTAGTCTCCTAAATTTGTAAATGCTATCAATAACTTAGGGGTTACTCTAGAAGAGTTTCTTTAGTTAACTAAGACAGGAATTAACCCAGGAAAGGCCTGTGTAAATATGAGGTCAGGCTATTTTAATAAAAAATGGTCTTTTCAATTTTCACAGTCTAAAAAGAAGTTATAAGTAAAAAGCTGAAGCCACACATTCAAAAGGTCAGCATCACCTAGAATTTAGAAACTTTCTGCCCCTTAACTAAGGATTTGAAACTTTAGAGGACAACTGTGCTCCTTGCTATCTTTTTTTGTCTTCACAACATACTTGCAACTCCCACTGACCTGCACATTTCTTTAAAACTGAACAAGAAGACTTTAAAAAGAGCCAGCCCCACAGAAGGCACTAGCTCCATGTGAAGCTGCTACTATTGCCTCAGGGACTCATATTTGGAGCTTATTCCTCGGAATGCAGAATGAGAGCTCCGAGTCACACCTCTGCCATATACCTGAGCAGCCTGTTCCCATTTGTGCACAGGGTTCTCAGTCCTCAACAGAGACAGCACTCGGCACTGGTCTTTTTGGAACACTGTTATTGGTTTCAGTTTTGCATCACCCTGACTGTAGTTTTACCTGGGCCATGACACAGGGGAATGGGCCCAAAGCCTGCATGTCACACCCTTTGCCTCCTCTCAGTACCCACAGCAGGTGCAATGCTCACCAAGGGTGAGAGTCGAGGGGCTCATCAAGGTCTTATTCCAACATGATTTATTCCTGATAAATCCATGTTTGCGGTATCTTATCACTGCAGCCTCTCAGTGTGGGAAAGATCTTTATACTCTCTTAAGGTATAAAAAATCAGCTTGTTAGTCTTTAATTCCCCTTCTCTTTTATGCCTCCCTCCCTTCTTTAAAAAAAGTAAGAATTATGTCCATCTTCTTGCATTCCTCTGGAATTCATCCTTCCCTACAGAGTGTTAATCATTATCCAGCAACAGCTCATCCTAATATCTTAAATACTCCAAGGGTACATTCCAGCCAGCCTAAGGATTGCAGCACACTAACTGTAAGTGTTATTTGACCTGATCTATGACTATCTGCCCAGGGTTCTTTTCCTCTTATTAACTGCTGTTAATCGTATCAGAGGCGCAATTACAAGCTCATTATTTTTTAGCATTAAAAAAGGAAACAAGTGAAATGTTTCCACTCCTGCCTGCATGAGGCAAGAGATTGTATTTTTCTCTGTCTCACATAAAAAAAAAAAGGAACTATATTTGTAGAAATATTATGTTGTTTCTTATGTCCATCCCTAGTTGTAATTCCATTTTTTCCTTAGTCTTTCTGATCATTTGTATGTGTGGCCATGTATTATTTTACAGCCTCCAGCAACTTGTTTCTGCTTGTGTTTTCTCTTTGATTTTCATGTCATTCAATAGCTCTTGTGTTGCATTCTAGTGTTTTATTACAACCACTCTATTTTATTCACATTGGGATGGATTGTTTTCTGGTCAGCTTGTGTTTTGTCCCCTAGAAACTTGCAACTCTCCTCCTTGTGTTTGTACTCCTCCCTCTGAGAACCTGCCAAAGAATTTCTCTGGGTGTACTGAAGTTCACTTCTTTAGCTGGCTGTTATCACGAAGCATGCAAATCCTCAGGCCATCACTACATCCAGGCTTCTGTAGGACACAAGCCATTGATCTGTCACATCAAACCACTGCTGGCACATCATTTCCTGTGTCTCTTCCAGAAATTCCCTTTCTGGATGCAGTTCTTGGCTAGCACACTGGTTCCTCCCCCTCCTGCCTCTTGTCTTCCCCCAAGCCTTACTGTAATTCCCCACAGGTATCACCAGTATGATCTGAACATCTACTACTCCAGCTAGATGAGGGACTATATTTGTATTAGCTCCTGGCAATAGTAATTTATTAAATTCTGGACGATCAGCCACTAGAGTGAATCTAACACACCCTGCAAGCATGTTAAGCTCTCTCCCTTTGATCCTTTTCCTCTTGCATAGTGGCATTTAGAACGGCTTTATGCATAATGAAAATCTACTTTTACCACCTTTGATAGACAACAACTATTTGAAATGTCTGTTCTCTGCAATGAAAATATCTTCACTGAACTGCACCTGCTGTGGGTTATCTCTGAGATTCTATTTCAGTCCTGAAATTAACTCCATATTAACTCCCTCTTACTGTCTCCCTAGATGCAGCCCTGTGCTTCCTAGGGCTCGGCTGCCCAGGCATCACTAATGAGGTGACTTACACAGAAGCAAAAAAACCCCAAAGTATGTCACACACTAGCAATTTTGGTTGGTGTGTTTGCATCCTGATGAGTTTACACCTTCTGCTACATAAGGGAGAACATGGTAACAAATCCTAAAAAAGTGGGAGTGTCTGCAGCTGGAAAGTAAAAAGATACCAAGTGATTTCTTAACAAAAAATCCTTCTCTTGCTGAAGACATTAAGGGGGGAAAACAGGCAGGGAGGAAGAGCATCACATACAATGTGGATGGCACATGGATAGACAACTTTAAAAGCTTGAAGTGATTTGAACATTTTTTTTCTGCCTTGAAAGTGGAAAAAAATAAAAAGAGAGAGCCCCTTTAAGTCCTACTGACACACTGGGGCTGGTAAGTAACTGCACCCTGTGGTTCGCATTACTATTTTATGTGTTCCTGTTTTTATGGAGTGCTAAATGGCTTAATTACATTTTACTGGTTTATTCTGCTCACTTGCTCATAACCTCATTAATCTGACACACACTGTTTTTTTCCCAAAATAGAGAATACACAATCATTTTTGTGTAATAGTGTCTCTAGGTATTTGCAACTGTCTGACAGGTATAATGTGGGTGAATTTGCTATTTATCAGGAAATTATCACCTCTGCATAAAGGTGCAAGTTATGAATAAAAAGCATAAACTGGGCAGACTAAGCTCTTTAGCAGCACATCAGGATCCCAGCTGATTTAAGTACTCGGTGGTGCTGGTGGAGTGGAAAGGATGCACTGCTCAGTCTAATTATCATTATCTTACTTTCACATGAGGAGATAGATTGCTAGTGTTCACCCAGATAATTTCTAAGCCATAACTGCACAGTTTTCAAGCTTGATCCCCACACTATTTGGCCCACTGCAGACAGTGTGGGATGTCTGGTTCTGCTAAACAGAAAAGCGGAAGTGTGGGGACTGCAGAGCCCCCTCATCACAGCCTTTGCAGGGAGGTAGGTTTTATACAGCAGAGAGATGTTACCTGACCTGTTTGGGATGATGCATCTTCAGGTTTTAGTGCTGCAGATAAAGGGAAGCTGATTTGTTTTGACTTGTTTTGGATCACTTTGTGTGAAGTATGGCACAATATCTCAATATGATACGAACTGAAAGGTCCAACCTCACAGAGGTCAAATACAAGGCCAGATTTGAGAATAACTTGAAGATCTTTATGTGGTTGCTCCCATTGCTTTCCCCCATCCCTAAACAGCATTCACTCATTATTTTAGCTATTTAAACCAAGTAGAAATAGGAGCTCAGTGCCTGTGAGACGTGCAAAAAACCTCAAACAAACCAGCTTCTGAAAATTTGTATTTCAATTAAGAGGTCTTCAGCAGAGACAAAATTACTTGATTAATTTTAAATGCTGAAGAAATGGTATGTTCTGTCATGTGTCTGATTCCACCTTCGTGAAATCTTCCTGCAGGAAAGATATTGTGAAAACTTACCAGCCATTCCTGGCACTAGAAAAATTCACTAAGACTCCTCTGAGGGTAAAATGGTACCCAGCAAGGACTTGGGACTCCACTAGAGGCACTCTGTCAGATTTTTATGTGATGGTTGTCTACCCATATCCCTCTGTTTTGCAGCAAGATGGTCTGCAGTTTACAAGCATGTAAAACACATGCACAAGGTTTCCACATCAAATTGTGTGATAAAATTTAAAGACACTGCTGATGACTTAACATGTTCTAAAAATGTTATATGCATTGCTGTTACAAAAAAACTGTTAAGGCAACTGCAAGTAAAAATAATGGTAAAACTCCTTTCAAACAGCCTTGCCCTTTTCCTTCTCTTTTTCTTTCTCCTGAGTTTTTTTTCTGCACTGAGCCAGCAGTACACTCGAAGGCAATGCTTACCTGAAATAGCTGTCACAGAGATTTGAAATTGAAACTGGAGATGATCCAAGGAGAGACAGGGGTGAGGGCAGAGAAGAACCGGATGGGCAGCAGAATTCAAACACAAATCAGGGCAAAAGGGCTATCCTTTACACTGAAGAAAACAGACCTTCTGTTCCAGGGATCTGTCAAAAACTCAATGGTCCTGTATGAGCCACTGCAAAGACACCACAGAACTGAGAGTGTCCTTTCAAACAAGCCATTGAATCTCAAGTAACAGATTTGCATTGCATGACTCCAGAGACAGAGACTACAATAACAGAAGAAAGTACCAACTTCAGGTTCAAAAGATATGCATCAATCTTTTTAAACTAATGTTAAAATAAAAAGCATCTCCTTGCTAAGTTGTGGGGTTTTTTCCTGATTGCTAAATTAATCTCTCCTCTTTTGATTTTTCTCCAGCTATATTTTTCCCTATCCTTTTCTTCTTTTCCCTTTTTATTTTTTTTAAAAAAATCTCAGTTTAATTATTTTCCTTCATCTGATTATATCAAAACAAAGACTGATCTTTTTTCCTACTTTCTGCCCAACTTGTTAGCTAAGGTCTCAATCCTGCAAACTCATTTGCATAGTATATCTCCCACTGTCAGTGAGCTGAACATCCCATGTAAAAAGACTGAAAAGGCTTGGTTCTGCTCAGTTCACCCTTCCATCTTGTCTATTCTCCTATATACTTTTTATTGAGATGTCTCTGAAAGAGTTGCCATGCACGTAGGATTGGTTATTTTCTAAAGCGCTCGATCTAAAGCAATAACAGCCATAGGTGATTGTTCCCATTGGCTCCAGAAAGGGTGCCTTCTGCTCTCACACCGAGTAATTCCAACTGCTAAATTATTAAGAAATAAAAGGGAAAAGAAATATGGAAAACAATGCAATTAAATGTCCTTAGCTCTTCTATTTTAAAAATTGAAACTCCTCTCATTAGAATTCATCACATGAGGTCAAACAGAAATAAAGCATTTTATCTTATTTTTGTACTTTAAAGTGTTCAATATAAATCAAAGGAATTGCAATAATTCATAATTTAAAACTAAGGCCCACTACATTTGTATCACGGCAGGAGGTAGTCTTCCTGCAAGAAAATTCTTGTACAACCAAAATTTCCCAACTTCAGTCATAAGTTATTCTTAAGCAAAACACAAGAGAGAGATTGAAACAAAAAGGCTCAACACAACAACTATGTTAGATCCTAGACAAAGTTTATCTCGTGAGAATCTCCAAAAGTTTATCTAGTACAGGATCCCACGTGATTTAATAAACCCCTGAGGCATCTTTCCTCAGTCATACTTCTTCCAAGGCAAAGACAGCATAGAAAAGAAAAGGAGGAACAAATGGAAAGTTACTGCCATGCAAAGCAGTTGCAAATCATCACCTCTGAAAGTGCCCTTTTGCACCACTTCCAGCTGGTGATCCCACTACTGACAGTGCTGAGAATCTTGAACTAGGCTTTAGTTAACCCTGGGAAGGAACCTGAGACTACAGAAGTATCAAAGGGTTGCTAAAAATTTAAAAGCAGCACTTTTACAGCCTTGCTGATTATACAAAAAACTTTGAGAATCTAAGTTAGGTGTATCCTAGCACACTTTATACTTGTTTTGTTACTCAAGGAGTACTAAGAAACTAATTTCATTTAAGCTGGTCTGACAATATAATGGCTCGAACACAAAGACCAACCCCATGCATGCAGACACCATCATAACAAAACATGTTTGCCTGCAGGCGCACAGTTCAGTACTCCTTTCTCACCACAGAACAGTTTGGAGAAAAATCCATGGCAGGGCATATCCTCCTGGTTTAGTTCCTAAAATGGGCTCTGAAGCAGCTGCAACAGGAGACCATCACGCATCTGCAGAGATGCTGTGCCATTAAATCTGTGCTGTACCACTGATCTCTGAGCCTCTCCTGCGACCAGGGGTGGTCCTTCCAGCATTTAACATTGATAGGGAACTCAAAAGTATTTCTGATGTCACAGCTGGGTCCAACCGACAGATTTTTTGCTCTACAGCTCCCCTGAAACCAAAACTCTGGGTTTTTCCTCAATCAACCAAACTTACTCTATCTTTAAACTCTAGTTTTGACAGCATAATTACATCCCAAGGTGAAGTGACAAACTTTCAATCAGTTTTAACACATATGGGCATAAACAAAAGAAACAAATAATTTTCTCAGCTTGTGCTTTGTGAGTAATAATTATTTCACATGTATCCTGATTCTTTAGGATTATCACTTAATTAGCTACATATAAGTAGAGTAAATAATTGGTGCAAGCCCCACTGGAGGCTGCTCTTGGCTCTAAGATAGATCCTCAAAAGAAAGCCTGGCAGCCGGAAAAAGACAGCTCTAACAGCCACCTGCTTTGGATCTGGCATGAGTAGATGGACAGAGGCTTTTAGTTTCTTTCAGGATGCTACACTGCACAGTGGGGTATTAAAAACAGCAGCTGTGATGTCAACACGGTTCTTTGGAGTGCTTTCAAGCCTTGTTTCTTCTCCTCCGAATGGGCATATTTCAGGAGCTACACATTAATTTCAGGAAGGTACCAAAGGTTTCCTTTATGCTGTATACACTTGCAGTAGGATATTATTATTTTCACGTATGTTACCACAGAGTGCAAGCTGTAGATACACCATTCTTTTCAAAACAAAATTGGCTCCCATGACATTGTCGCTACAGGTGCATCCAGACCATCAACACAGAAACACCACAGCCCCTTTTCTGGGATCTAGGAATGCATTTACTTGCAAATGGTCATTTGGATGGATACAAGTGGATTTTTAAAAAAAGCAAAGCTAAAGGAATTTCTCCACTGGCCTGTTGAAAATCTCTTTATATGAATAGTGGTTAGTTTATTGAAGAGTACTTCTCTGTGCTTTCCTGGTCTGTGACAGCCTTGGGAAGAGAAGTCCTGTGACTGTCACTACCCTTGGAGCTAGCTGGAGTGGCTGACAGGTCCTCGGCCTTCTGCCTGAGCACATACATACTTTTATTACTCAACAACAACCAAACCATGGCCAAAAACAGGCAGGAAAGGACATAATCTGTCATTTCTAGCTCTGTAGGCACCCCAGTCCCTAAGGTGGTATAAGGGTAAACCTGGATGTAAATGGGAGTGCAGTTGAAAGGGATGAAGCTGGACCTTTCTGTTTTGCACTGTAGTGCAAACACAGGAGAAATTCATAGTGTCAAATTAGATTTGTGAGTCTATTTTGTCATGACATCTAAGGCTGAAGAAACATAAGACCTGTGGATTAAAACATATAGTACTTGAGGGAGACCCTGTGAAATCAGCCAGACGTATTTCTCACCATTTTAGAGGACAGAAGGATGGAGGTGTACAAGCATGTAGTCACAGTAGTTCCAGCAATTTTCTTAATTCCATCTGCCTACACTATGGAGAATTTTTCATTTGAAAACTTCTTAACACCAAGCAAGAAATGAGGGTTTCTGAGGGCATTATGTAAAACACAGAACCTTGTAGTGTGACTGAGTATGCCAGCACTTACAGACTTTCCATGTGGATGCCTGTGCCTGCAAAAGGGAAGTGCACGTGTTGGTGGCAGATCGGACATCTGCCTGCTTGCGAGTAGTGGATCTTTGGTCTCTTAAACCCACATAATTTCAGCACACAATTTTCCTTGCACAAATGTTTGAAATTTAATTGCAAAAGTCTGGCCCTTGGTATTTTGTGAATGAGGGATATGACACTCTCAGATGTACCAATAACATTAGTGAAGGCAGGAAAAATGGAGACAGGGAAAACACACAGCAACTTGTCCGTTTTGGGCTCTAAAGAGAGCTTTTAAAATGCTAGAAAAGTCTTGTATGAAGAAGCTGACAACCATCATAGAAATGGATTTTAATTGCTCTCTCCACTGTATTTTAGTATGATAGCAATTTGTGTGCCAAATAAATGCAGCCTGAATTGAACAGTGCCCTGACAGAAACTGCCAAGGTACCAGATCATTCTGTGCAAATATAGGTATTCAAAATTAGATCAGGACATTTTTGACACTTGCTCTATCTCAAGTTGCTAGGGTAGTGCTAATAAAGAGTTTTGAAATCCTTTCTGCAGCACAGCATCTAAATCACAGAACATTATTCTATTTTCCCTAAATGAGCAATCAATATTAGCCACCCAGGAGAGCACCACTTGCAAGCTCTCCTTGCTGCCCCATCCTCCTCTGCTTTAGGCACAGAATACCTGCTCATGTGCTAAGGCAGCTACAGAGAGGACACACGTGCACATCTACAAATGCGCCATGCACCATTTCCCTCCTGTTGGCGCATCCTCTGCCAGGCAAATGTGAGAAGTGAGTACAGCATCAAGATTTTCGCTGCCAGCTTCCCTCCTCTACCAGCTGGGAAGAGTGAGGGCAGGGGCAGACGGAACCGAGAGGCTGGTACTCGTCTCCCCAGCAACAAACCTGCCACTTGGCTGATGTTCCACTTGAGTGGCCTGCCGGGATGGAGAGGAGCCTGGCCGCTCTCCTTGGGGGCCTGCTGGCCACCCCTGCTCCACTGAACTGACGGCTGCTTCGCTGGTGCGAAACTGAAAATTAAAACTGCGGTGAACTCTTTTCTAAGTAAACTGAATTAAGTAGCAGGAGAGAGCACCTCGGAGCAGCTTCCTGCAATCCCAGCACTTAGCTGGCATCACCGCTGATAAGGAAGCGCAGACGGTGCTGCTTTTCAATCTCCCTTTGTGGGCTTGATCTTATTACAGAAAACAAATTTACCAAGCATGAATTATCGCTAAAATTCTTAATGCTCTGGCGGAGAAGAAAGCCTGATGCAGACGCCAGTAAATATGCATGTCTGTGGATGAGGATGCCTCTCCTCAGTACGCTACACTCTCCCAACTTTTGGCTATGTACTGCCGCTGTGAGAATTATTCAAAAGATGGGCTGCAGAAAAAGGATCAATTAATCTGCTGAGTGAGCTTTCGAACCCATTCTTAATGCCGCTGACAGCCGGAGACCCCCTCCCTGCGCTTGGTAATTACCCCAATATTTCCTGCACGCTTGTTTAAACGGCTTACACTGGGGCTGCCTGTGAAGAGGAGCTCTCCCTGTGCCGATCTGAGGCAGGACAGAAAGGCAGCTTCCCTTATCACTCCGCTTCACTCCATCTGCAGCCAGCGGGGCGCTGCCTAATCGCCAGCCCTGGGACAGGGATGAGCAGGCTGGGGGACGCAGATAGATGTCACACCAAAGGAGACTGGGACTTTCCTACCGTGCTGGTGCCGCAGAAAACTCATCACGCGCTCGCTGTTTCAAAGGAGGGAGAGGAGCCCCTTTAAACCAGAGGCCTGTCCCTTAATTATACAAATGCAGCGATCAAAGTTATTATCTGTCCTTACAAAGGCCAGAGCTTTAATTGAATGGTGTGTTGCTACCTTTGAGAGAAAGTGTTCAGTACTCCTGGAGAGCAAAGTGCCAGGAGGGGGGAAAATGGGAAAGAGAGAGTGAGCAAGAGGAAAAGAGCAAGAGGGAGAGGGATGGTGTTTAACAAGGAGGCTGCTTTATATGGAAATGTAATGAATACAGTTGATAAAAAAGGGAGAGACAAAAGTTGTGAAGTTTCAAGCTGTGAAAGAACTTCAAAGTGTATTCAAATGTCACATTGATTTTTCTTCAAATCTCTAAGTCGTAAGTTTTTCAAAAGAGGAATATGATCCCCTATTTTATCCACTAATGTTTTATCTACAAAAAGGGCAAAAAAGCACAATGTTTTCCTTTCACATAATATAATCCCTATATTGGAAGCCTATCTTTTTTTTTTTCCCAAGCAAAGATTTTTTCTGTGTCTTTGAAAGCGGTGAGGTCTTCACCCCATTTGTGTACTATATGTTTAACTCTGGAGAATTCTGGGTCTGAGAACCTCCTCTAAGTTAAGTGGAGAAGAACCATACCCAGATGGGACCTCACTACCACAATACTCCAAGCCAGCCACAGGAAGGCAACGTTTCCTTTCCTGGAAGGAAAAGATGGGACAAGTCTGGGAGCAATCTTCAAAGAGACACAAACCAACAATGTTTTGTATCACAGCAGCAATATGTTGGCAAAGTAGTAGATTAAAATTATTCTAATTAAGGTAGCGACACAACCTAATATGAGCAATTTAGCTATAATGAAAATCAACAGCATAATAGTCTATCACCTTCAATGGCCTACCATGGATCTAGACAACAGGAAGAACCCATTTTATGCCCCAAAACACTAATTACCAATTGTGTTATATGTCTGCCACTATAATAGGTTGGTAGAAATTCCAGATAACATCTCTGAGAAGCAGAGCATAATTAATGCCAAAAATCATTAGAGGGAACAAAAGCTGTTTTACGGTAAATTCTGAGTATCTCAAGCAGTTCTTACAACCTAAGCTTCTACAACAAAGCAAAGGAAAGGTTTCTGCAGCACTCACAGTTTAGTGATTACCCTGTAAAAACACAAACCTCAAAAAGAGATGAATGCAAAGCAAAACAAATATATTTTAAGAAATCTCAAGGGTTTTGAGTGAGTGGTTTCATAGTCTTCCAAAAATAGCTTTCATCATCTCTCACTTGGGATAATCACAGCACTAGGGCTGCAGGAAGACCACAGAGCACACCTGTCTCAGATGACTCACATGAATTTTTACACTTTGCAAAATAAGTCCCTAAGCAATGACAGTTTTTCTCCTTTTTTGTTGTTTTGTTTGCCCTTAAGATTTAGCCATCTTGTTGAGAAATCACAAAAATTGAACACATTCTCTTCTTTATCATGTCCAGTTCCCTTGCACATGGATTTCAGTGCTAGTAATACTAAATCCAAGTAGAATACGCTCAGATTTATGTGAAAAATGGCCCAGAATTTGGATTTTTTTCAGAGATTTGCATTTGGGCATCAGCAAGTAGTGGGAAAGGAAGAGTGTCTCAGCAAGCTGCCTAAAATTGTTATTTTGTGGAGGAATCCTTAGCCAAGGTAATGCAGGGACAAGATCTCAGCTACACTTTGCCTATAGACTGCAGCTCTGTTGCTTTGTAGAAGGGCAGGCAGGTGTAAAATCCTGCAGTGCCGTGCCAAAGTACTTGTGAAATCATAAGAATCTGTCTTTTAATGATTAATTTGAACAGTAAAAAGGTACTGCTGTACAATACAGAGTTTCTAATGAGAAAAACCTTTGGATATGTTTCTATTTAAGCCAAGATAAAATTTTTTCCATAGGCTTCAGTAGCAATCCTCACGTGTTTAGATAGAATCCTCCACTCTTTCTGCTGACAGTTCTGAAGCCAAAATAACCACACACAAAATTTGTGCTATAGGAACAGTGTTGGTACTGACTCTGAGACAGCCTTACAGGTTTTCTTGAGGAAAACCTTTGCTGGAGTCAGCATTTGCAACAATCCCTTTCCCCCAAGCCCCTTCTGCAGGAATAAAGCAGGTCTTCAGAGATATCCTCCTGGGTTATATAGACTGTAGATCGGTCTTTCCACACAGGGATTCCAGTGTACTTTCTGTGGGGATTTAGACTTGATCTAGTGCAAATGCAGGTGGGATATGTGAGCAGCCAGAGTCAAGGCTGAGAGTGTGATGCTGACAGCACACAAAGTGAATTTTAGGAAGGAAGTTTTGCAGGTCCTGCTGACATGGATTTAGCAGGACAGAACTATGGAGCCACCATGAATGAAACCTACTGAGAGAAAATCTAAACCAAGCAGGTAGGCACCACAATGACATGGCACAAAGAAATAATTTGCCTTTCCTTGCCCAAAGCATTCAGATGAATGAATAATTCTTTTAAAACTGTCAGTCCTCTTTGGCTTTTTACACGATTCCCAAGAGCTTTTTGCTCTCTGTGCTTCTCTTTCTTTGACCACTTCTGCTATCTCTGTTCACAATTTTGTTCCTATATAACTCACTCACTGCTCAGGCAACACTAATCAGGGAGATTTTCTCAACAGGTGGTTCAAGCCCCAGGAATACCTGCTAAATTTCTAACATAATTGGAGATAAGATCTGAATAATACTAAATGTAATTCCCTATCTCAGTATGGAAATACCAATTTGTCTTGCTCCAGCTTTTTAATACAAATACATGCTTCTTAAGAAAACAGAAATATGCCCTTCTTGTGCCACATTTTGAGTTACCGATGAGATAATTGACATAAACTTCACAGGGAGAGGTTTATTTGTTATTAAATTCCACTGATGGAAAATTTATCCAAAGTAGAGCAGGATGCACTGAATTTCCTGCGGTTACTGGCTGAGATAAAAGATTCTTTTGGAAGCTGAGGAGAAAAAAGGGTTGCCATCAGACCTAGGGACCATCACAAATCTAAACTTGCTCATGCTCCATTTGCTCGGTGTATTTCCTTCACCCTGCCTATTGTAATGCAAGCACACTGCATTTTAAAGTGAAATAAATATCTTATCATGACAGACATTACTACTGCAGGTTTGGACACCTGGTGTGATAAATTCCTTCCCTGCTGCCTCCCAAGATGTTAACACTGGGAGCCTTCATTTACTTCATCCAGCTCAGTAACAGCAAACTCCCCCTCCAATGAACCCCTCTTCTAGAGACTCCTTTCCAGAGACTTTAAAAATCCAAGAATGTTAGAGTCATACAGTTACGAATCTTTTTCTACAATGAAATTTCTTACATAATTATGGCTGTTTTTCTTCCAAAGATTTCTCTCATGCCAGAGAGTCATTATTTACCCCTGTAGGAGATGCCATGGTTTGGTCTAAAATTATAATAATCTAATTCTTGGACTGTTACTAAATTTCCTTGAAGCTGAGATTAAGCTCATCAGGCTGCCATTCTTGAAACTGATATTGTATTCAGTTAAAAAAGAATAATAATTTTTATTCTAAGTACAGGCTGGATTTTCCCTTTTAAAAGGAACAGCTGCTATTTTTAATGATTTATTGCCACTATCTTCCCTCTCTTGCACTTTATTTCTTTCAGAACCCCCCGATGAATACCATCTGGTTCAAGTGATTTACTATGCTTGCATTTCATGAGCTGCTCCACGACATCCCAAATTAAGACAAGGAAAATATAGTCTGAGTTTCAGGAAAATCTTTCTGACAGATCTATTAGACAGTGGAGTAATCTTTCAGTGGGAGTCTCATTGTCTGAGTCATTTATCGTAAGACTGGACAAAGCATTGGTAAAATATACTTCAGGGGGCAATTCTGTATAAGCAGAAAGATAGTGTAGGATACATGACTGAAATTGAGAAAGAAAAAATTTTAAGGGAATGATTTCCCATCAGAAAATGCAGTTCTGCAGACAAAACTATAAATACTTTACTAAACTGTGTGAATTTTGGTGAATAATATTGAAGAAAGAAATAAAAAGTGGAGGAATTACAATGTCAAAATGTCATATTGAAGTATTCTCTCAATAAAGAATTTCATTTTAAATGAAGTTTTTATTTACCCTATTTCTATATTACATTCTGAAGCAGAAATCAAACTAAATGTTAGGTCTTTCCAATTCAGCCCAAATCTATTGTTCTTCCCCCCAGAATTGTACTTCCTAGAGAAATAAAGAAAAGCATAGGTTTTATCCTGTCAAAAATGAAAGCAAATAAGAAATACAACTTGACCACTGAAAATTGCCTTCCAACAGGCTTCTGACAGTTTTCCATGGTAAATGTAATTTCTTTGTGTTCCATGTTTACAGGACATTTCTCCACATTTGCCTTTTAACTTTGGCATTGCAGTGCTTTGTGCCTCAGTTCCTTCCAGATTAAAAGCAGATTAAAAGCATAAAAATGTCCATTTTGCTCTGGCTGGACTGAAAAGCATTTCATAACAGTTTAGATTTTTATTAGTGAATTTCTTTCTCATTCCCTGTGGCTTGGCTACTTTCTTGTCCTCAGGTTGCCCTGAAGTTTTATTCTGCCTTCATTGATGTGTTTTATCCTTCCAACTGTAATATAATCGGAAATCTTAATCACAGTTGAAATAACTCCAAAGACAGACGTGGAAAAACAATCAAAAATGGGGTGAACTGTGTATTTTTTTTCTAAAGCATGGCTGGTCACAATAGTGCATTTAACCTTTCTATCCTTTTTCAAGAGTAAGAGACAGAATACAGGTCCTTTTTGTAAACAAACCAACTTTCAAAAGTGACAAACCCCATATTAAATTTTGAAGTGCTGGGATCTGGCCAGTGCTTAATAGCACTCAAAATTACTGTCCCTAGAAGCAGAAAGTCTCGATATTTGAAGATTGACTGTTGCTTCCTCTTTCTAAAGGAAGCAGCTTTCTGAAAGTGGCTTGTTTACCCCTTGATCTAAAGACCCTTTTGGGTCTTCCCCTCATTTAATATCTACCTGAAGCCTAATGTCTTCCACAAACTTAAAACAAGAATCTGTAAAAAAGAAAACATGCCTGGACTCCCACATACATTCCTCCCACAGCAAAGTTTTCTCCCTTTCCTCATAAAAATGCTCTCTTCTGCCACCAGTTGTCTCCTGCTCTCAGTGGTAAACCACCTTGCTGTCTCTAATGAGTCCTTCATGCTTCCCACACACATCTTGCCTCCTTGGAGACGATGGGGATGACTGGAGGGTTCCCTTCCGGTTCCCTGGGCTCCATCTGTGTTTCACAGAGGACTGGCAGAGGGAAGCATTCCTGTCCCCATCTGCAGCACCAAGTTGCCTGCAGGCAAGCACCACATCCAGCCATATCTGATATCTTAGCAACTATACTTGGTAAGGGTAAGGTTGCTAAAGTCCCCCAGCTCCCATGGGTGGTTTGGAGGATCTTCATCCACTCCTACTGGGCATCTTCTACCTTGTATGATGCTCTGAATCAAGAGACACAGAAGTTTAACAGGCTATGGAGAAAGAAGGTGGTTGATGGCCCTACTTGTCGCCTTTTTAACAAAGACCAAAACATAGCTACCTGGAAGCTCACACAGCCTTGAGAGAGAAACTTCCCTGAAGCTGAGCTGCAGCACGGAAGGTAGAAGGAGATCTCTGGGTTTTTACAGGCAGCAGCTTAGAGAAATTATATCCCATGGTTAACTTGGTAAGAAGTGAGAGAAAAAGGAAAGCCCCATAGAGGTAGAAAATGCAATTGAAAGATTGAATTTCTGAAAGGTTTCTTGTCATAGTGCACATAACCACGCCAGTCTGCAAGGATCTGCTGTAAAACTCAAATCACAAGGACTTATCTGTACCAACTGTAAAACAAATGCACCACTCTCACACATTTTCAACATGCCCCTGGATTGCTTTAGGCAATATTTGAATTCATTGTGTAGCTTTTTCCTGCATATTTTGCACATATGGGAGAGAAAAGAGTAAAACTTGAGTAAGAGAAGAATAGTTAAAACTAAGTCCTAGAAGTATAGGCAATAGATCAGGAAGAACATTCTTATTTCATCTTTGATTTAAAAAGCATAAATGGAATCACTTGCCACTTATGCAAAAGAAAAATAAGGCAAACATGACCAAATTTACTGAATCTACATTAGGAAGGACAACTCTCCTGTGAAAACAGTGCTGAGGTATAATTGACTGTGTTACCTTCTAGCTTAAGGGGCTAAGTTATTGCCAGATCAAAGAGGTCAAGTTGTAAGTAACAGTGGTTATTTCGGATTCAGGGAATGCCATTAAAGTTAAAAGCAGTTGTAATGCAACCTAATGCCTTTGCCTGTTTTATTTACATCTTATTCCTAGCATTTAACAAAAAGGTTATTGAAAAAAATAGCCACCTGTAGGCAGAAAGAAACTTCATTATGATCTCACTTTTAATTATTTAGTGTTAAATGGTTAGATTCTGACACTCCTATTCACATTATTGCCTTACTCCATAAATACTTTATCTAGTTTCGACAGTACTATGTCTTTAGCCCCATAAAATCAAGAGGATGGGAATTAAAAAAAATTCCTGCAGCTTATTCCGGATCAGATCTACTGATTTATGTTTGCTGTCCCACAGGGAACAAGAGAAAATATTTCTAATTCTTCCTTTGGTTAGCAGATGTCTCTTTAGATACATAACTGATTCCATAAGTGGATACACTGTCAGTAAAGCAGTATCTTTGGACATGTGTCACTTACCTTAAAAGCAATATTTTATCATCAAGCTAAAAAGTCATATGTCCTTTCCACTAAATGGGAGAGGTGAAAATCAAAGGAGAATATTGCAAATTACCTGCAAGCAGCCACGCTGTTCACTGATCATCCATACTGCAAACTGAATGCACAGTGCACAAAAAGCAGCCTGCACAATTCCAAAGCCAAAATCTAAGCAACTCCATTAAATACCTTCAGCAGTTGAAGTCAATTAATTTGGAGTGGCAGCATACAAGTAGCCTTATTTGTTTTATTTATGAGTTCCTTGTCTCAGGTCTCACCTTCTAATAGGAACTTAGGCTGCTGCCTCTAAATACATGGCTTCTTGAAAGTGAATTTTAGTGCTCCTGAGAGATACTGCAGTTTGATTTCTGACTCCAGGTCACAAGACTATCAAGTGAATTTCTATTTTCTCACTTTTCTGGGCAAGCAGGTCAGAGGGTCTCCTGTGAGACTGATTAAACTAGACAAAAAAGTGGATCATGCTCTGGTCTGGATAAAAACACATGCTTGAGAATCACAGTGGTAAAAGCTAACACTAGTCCAAATAGTCTTGTAAGGGGTAGGAGGACTGGAACACAACTGGCTTACAAGAGCATTTTAATTACTGTAACTGTAGTTTCATCTATACAGTAATACCATAAAACGCCTGTTGGAATATTTTCATGCCACATCTAGATTCATTAGCTCATTTAAAACGCAGTGCTAAAACCAGTGCATTAGCTGAGGTCATTACAATACTGCTATCAGATAATTTCGGTGCTTACGCTAATTAAAATGATGGCACTATAAAAGAAGAAACCCATCTTGTGAGGCTCAAAGGCTCTTCTGGGGAGAGGAATTACACTCCCTTGGCTGCATGCCCCCATCATCTCCCCTGAAAGGGGCTACCCTTGCTGCAGGCCCTTGCTATGGGTAAGTATAAACATATTTGTAGGAGCTGGTGTGCCAGGCAATACAGAAATACTGGCAACTAAACATTTGGTGTTTACTTTTCCAGGGAAAGGACAGTCTCTAGAGAAGTCACCTTGGTTTCTGTGTAGTCCCTGGTAGACACCAGGGAAATCCTGCAGACCACTTCAAATCCACTGTGACCATTTTGAACTTGAATCCCTACTTTAAACACTTTTAGGTATGGTGTGACTTGATTTACCACCAGAAACTGAGATTTGTTTTTCTCTTAATTTTATTTTTTTCACAAGCACTAAGGTGAAAGGGGACAAAAATGCTTACAAATGTTAAAAACCCATTATGAGGTTCTCCCAGGTGCTGCAGTTCCCTATTGCTACCAGGAGGCAATAAAACACTTCATACTTAAACCCAATGCTGTGCCTTCTTTAGAATGCAAAATTACTTTTACTCCCTGCAGCATGGTTAACAATAAAAAAACCCAACTCTGATATAGCGTTAACATTTGTAAAAACAGCTACTTTACAAATTCTTTTGACATAACTGCTATTTCAAAGTCTACTAATGGTTATCATGGATTAAGAATTATGTACTAAATCTGACTGGCCACTACAACATAAAAGCTAGATACTTATGATGAAATCATTGTGGAGGTAAGATAAAATTAGCTTCAAATTCTTAGCTTTACAGAGAAAATTTCATTACAGATTTCATTTTTTACAACTTCACATACAGAAAAAAACAAATATGAAAAGGAAAAAAGACTCATCAGTTTTTAAAGGTATTTTCTTCATGAGAAGTTACTGAAGCAGAACATGAACCAGCCTGTTTGTAGTTTTATGAAAGAAATATTCAAAGTGTAGTTTAGACCTTTCTTTTCACAGAGATCATGTTCTATCTTCTATTCCTTCTTTGCTGTATTGTATCAAGAACATAAAAGCCATATTGGCTGTGATTATAAGAGATTATATAGTTTTACAGCTTCATATACAGGAAAGCGTTATGATGTTTCTGAGCAGATAAGAGCATACACAGAAATTATGTCATTTCAAAAATGAAGAGTAGAATTCATTTCCATTGAGTTGAATAAAATTTTAATGGCTGAGATGATAAGTGGAATTCAATGCATGTCAGAACTTCACATTTTACATTAAAAGTAAAGCCACACCTTCCTTAGGGGACAAGTCTAGATGAGATTCTGATAACTGCTTAAGTAAACTTGAGTTTGGCAGGAAGCAGTTTTACCTGAATTAAGAACCACATACCCCCTAATGTGATGTCTAACTCCAGTGCCACTATAATAACCTAGTGCAGAGCGTGGGGAATTTTTCTGAGTGGCTTGATTTGATTTCTTTTTTTCAGCAACACATCTAATCTGATATAAATATTGCTGTGGATGCCTTAGAGCTTGTATACATGGAAACATTTACCCACCAGCTGCATAGCAAAGACTGTTTATTCCCTTAAACCTGTGACTATATGATTCCTCCAGATGGAGTCCAGCCCTTTGTATCCAAGAGTGGGTCTGAAGCAATGACTTTGATTAAAAAGCTCTTTCACAACCAACTTTTAAATCATCCATGCTCCAGAATTAGATCTCTTGATTACAGAAGATGTTAGCAGTCATGAGTCAGAAAGAAAGATGGGATCCAAAAAGAATCATGAGTCAATTAGACATAAAGATGCTGTGGTGGATTGTGGACTCATGCAAGTCTTCTGTTCAATAGCAGAAACCAAGAAAAAGTATGGGAAAAGGCCATTAGGGTGGAAAACATTATAGGGTGGAGGAAAGACGAGCAAAAAAGGGAAGTAAGATTATTACTAAAAATTAATAAGATGTCATTCTCATAGTCAGAAGAGAATAACTCAGGGTCAGTGCCTGGATTGATGTACCCATTAACATGAGAACATTGTGGCACTGAACTGAAGTTTTAATTCTTCTGCTGTGGCAGAAGAAGATAAGACAAAGATAACTGGGAGACCAGGCAAGGCTTCCATGGAAGTAGAGTAGCAGAGCACATCACTTGTACAGTTTTCTTGTGACTGGATATTGGGGTACCTCTAAGACTCTCAGAGCACAAAAGCTCTGTGGTCCTGGCTTTGGTCACACCTCAGCTGTGTCTGTACTCTGTGTTCAATCAAGAGCCAGGCATGGACCTGAATGTCCTGTTAGTGAGGCCATTGAAAGGATACCTGGATACAGCCCCCAAAACTAGCTTCAGGTCATCTTATTAGGCAACTTGTTTTCAACAAGGTGATGAGCAGCCTGTGACAGGCTGTGCTCCTTGCCAGCCACCATGCACATTCCCAGCAAAAGACAGTAGAAGTTAAGAAAGAAACTGAGGCAGCAGCTCAACTTCTGATCTTTAGTTTACCTTGCCTTGCAACCAAGATTCTCAAAGTAAAAATGAAATCCTAAAATTATAATTCAAAGATGGTATAGTATTCTCAAATATGTTCAGTAAAGGGGATAATGTAATTATCAAGAACATTTATAAACACTCTGCATAGAATTTGCATGCACGTCTGAAATAAGTATTTTATCTAAAAAGAAGTATTTCTCCTGCCATTTTCTAACTGAAACCTGCCCTAATAGTGTGAATTTTTGGCCCTTTTGAAATGAGGTTTTTTGACATTTTTACACAGGTGTCCATAAAGTGATAGCATTCCATTTATGGAAATGGCAGTGGAGTCTACTTTGTTTGTTTGTTTGCAAACTCTCCTTGGTATTATCTGCCAAACCCCAATTAAACATACTTTGGTATATGTAAAAAGTGTGCATACACACCAACTAAGCAGAAGACTTAATTAGCTGAAATATGCCAGCTCCATACCAAGGGAACTATGAATATTCATTGGCTCAGTTACAAAACAGGTAATCAACTATTCCCTTTATGAATTATGTCAATAGCACCATCAGTTACTGCATATTTTCTCAGAAAGCAATTTTTAAAAAACATTCCAAGCACATAGTTCGTGCCTCTTGAGAGTTATACACATGCACATACATACCATCTATATGCATTTAGGAATACAAATAAGCATACCTGAAATTATTCTGAGCTTCTGAACACCATTAGACACTTAAAAATGCGAGAGTGCAATGGTCCTAGAAACTGGTCTTGGCAGTTCATAGTGAGTGGCATTTGTACACCGAAGACTCAAAGCTGCAAGTACACAGCAGCACCACACATTTTGCAAGCCCATGGGACACTTATGCAACCAGACTCAAGGCATGCAGAGTCAGTATTTGTGAGAAAAGTTGTTCCTTCAGGCTGAAAGGGGAGTAGGAAAGTAGAGCGTGGCAGAGGAAAACCAGTTCTAATGCAGAAACAAAGAACTAAAATTTTGCTTTGCTTGCTGTTGGTCTGTATGAATAAGAATCATGCCTTTTCTCACCCCGCATTTCATGGAGGTAAGATCTACAAGCAGCTGTATTACCCTACAGCTTTACTAAAACTTATTATTTACTGCTGTATGTCACCACTTAAGGCTGTTGTGCTGTGTGTGAAAATCACCACAAATGACAAAGAATGAGCCTCTATATCTCCCTAGAACTAGCCCATATTACTTTGGCATTTTCCCATGATAGCACTTAGCTTTTTCCTACTTAAAGTCCTAGTGATTAAGAATTAAATTGCTTGTAAGAAGATGCCTTGCCTCGCTGAATTGTTCTTAAAAACAGTTACTGAAAGGTCTCTGAAAATTACCAGTGGTGGCCAGTATTTCTCTTCCCGTAGGCATCTATGACACAGCTTCAGGACTGGGGAAAGGGGAACACAGAGGAAAGCAGAAGCTGTGCCAAAACCAAAACAAACTACACCCAAAGGCTTGGTGGCTTCTGGATAAAAAAAAACAAATCCTTTCTATATGTCAATAAAACCCTTATTGTGTTGTTAGTGCTCCCTTAAATATGTAAATATTTCTTGTTCTTCTTGAGATTGAGGTCACTTGTCTTCATAAATTCTCAATAGGTACATGATCAAATTGTGCAGGTTCATTTTCATATTTATTGTATTACCAAAAATGCAGTGCTATTAGCATCTGCTTCATATGGTCCTTATTGCTGACTGCAGAGAGAAATGTTAGTGGCTCTCTCTAAACCGCAAAAATAAGAATTCTCAGAAAAGATATTAAATCAGGGTAGCTACTATGCTTCTAAATAGATAATACAGACATTGTATGGTTTTTGGAATTCTAAGTTTGTTTGAAGATTAGTGAAACTCAAGGTATTCATAATGTGGAAAATGAATTTGTAGAGAATTTTCAAAGAAAATTGTTGCAGGTATTTTTGTCTTTACAAATAGTTTTCTTGCATTATGACCATCAGGCTTCGTTAAACCAGTTATGCTTTCCAGGTTCTTAGGGAACAGTCAACAAATAGCATGGAATTATGAAACTGAAAATATTATAGAATCTTTAAGGTTGGAAAAGATCTCTAAAGTCCTACCTTTAACCTAAAGGAATGGAAAAAATGCCCCAGAAGTTTTACCACTTTAATTTGGTGAAAGTTCTGTGCATGGGCTGGACAGAGAAAGAGAGGGGGATGTGGCAATTCACAGGACATGGAACAACCACGTCATTTCCCTGGATCTGCTCCTCCTTCACACTGCCCGACACTGAGCTGAGACCTCACAGGATTACAGTTTAAGGTTGAAAGGGACCTCTGGAAGTCATTTGATCCAATCCCTCTGCTATAGAAGGCTCACCTAGGGACAGCTGCCCAGGACCACATCCAGCCAGTCTTCAAATATTGCTAATGGCACAACTGATAACTGCATAACAGTTGTAATCTTTTACTAGGAGATGAGAACCATATTTCATTACAGTGAAAATTAAAGACAAATAGAGAGAAACAGGAATTGGTTCTACTGCTGCTGCTCAGTACAAGGGGTCCAGTGAACACAGGCACCCCTGCTCATTTCCCCAAACTTTGATCTGTCTCCCTTAGGTTTACATAATTTATCCTTTGAAAATTTACAGTCTACACCCAACCTTTCACAGTCCTTCAGATCCTTGCATTCAGCTTCATTTTCTCATCTCTTCTCTTTCACTTTGCTGCTTCCTAGCCCTTAGTATACTCTTTCTCTACAGCCAGACACAAACCAGTCATACAGATATTGCCGTGCCCATTTACCACTGGATTCTGGCTTTCTTTTTATTTATTTGTCCAAACTTTTTGTTCTTTATGTGTGCTATTTCATCTTCCTGTTTGCCCAGTCCCAGCATCTCCTTCAGGCCCTGTATGATTCCTGTTCATCTTTTCATACCTATATTCTCATGTGTGTTTTCTCCATTCAGCTAATTCCTGATTTGATCAAATTGTGTTCTACAAAAACACCCACACTCCAAAAAAACCCTGTCCTAGTCTATTCTAGTTTCTCTTCCTACCTTCCTTTTCCTTGAATCCAATAGCTGATTCCTTTTTCTACCATCTTTTTTGTTACTTTTTTTCAGAAACAGTCCTACACCCTGAAGCTAGAACAGATTTTCTGATGTGCAGTCAAAAGCTTATAGCCTTGGAAAACTTGTTTTGTACCATAGCCTTCCATGCCCTAAGTTGTACTGATACAACTCTTGATTAAGAAACATGCTAAACCTCATCACTGAAGCTTCCAAAATAGAAGTGTTTGGCTCGTTGGATACTATCCCCAAGATATTAAAAGAGAAATATGACCAACATAGAAAATGTCAATCTCCATTTGAAGAAATTAAAGTTTAAAAACACTTGAGAATGTTATCATATAGTGCATGATGTTGGAGAGCCTTAAGTAAAAATCCCCATGTGATATCTAGAAAGATAAGGCACAATTTATAAAATAGTTTATTTTCTGTTCATTTCAACAACCTTGACTTCGCTGTAAAGCAAATCTGTAGTTTAATGGCACAACCTGTAATGTTAGTAATCCCCTGAAATAACTGAGATTACTGAACCAAGGAACATCTGCAGAGTGCATGGTCTGTTGCCACTCAAGGAGTAACATGAGACCTGTTTCCTTTACAAATATGTGACTTTTGAAGTACGTGCTTGATCTCAAATGATGAGGAAGAGATCGTGTGCATTTTCTGCCTCCCTGTGTGCACTGAGTAAAACAGCTTTAAAGCAGAATGCCAGCTCTAAAGACTTTCTTAAGATAGGTTTTCTGTTTGTCTACCTAACAAAAATGAATTGTTCACAATAATCCCAATGGTGTTTGGCCTAGAAAAAACCCTTTAATATTAAGAGATTACTGAGAAAAACAGAAAGAACTCCCAAAACAGAAAGAACTTCCAAAATAGGAACATATCAGTGCTCTTTGACTTTACCAAGCAGACCATCTAAGCAATTATTAAAACACAATTTTTCCAAAAGAAAAACCACAACAATAATTGGGCTATTTTGTATTGTAAAGTCAGCAAAAGCTCTTAAAGATGTGACATATGCCACTGATATGGATGAGAATGCAAATTATTTGTTTCTTACCAGCACCTGCTGGTCATGGAAGATGAGAAACTGACCTTTCTATACATCTATCTATTCTCAAATGCATGTAAGTGGTAACTTTATTCCCAGTTTCAGAAGATCTAAAAACTCAGCAAAATTGATCACTGGATGAAAAGATATTCTTGAGGTACTTGTGATTGCCTCAAAACTTGCAAAAACAATTCTCAACAGATAAGTGAAACCAAAAGAAGAAAGCATGTTGCCAGTTTAATAGAAGGAGACCAGCTAAGGAATGTAAAGAAATGGAAATAATCTAAGATTAATTTACACAGATTAGATTCAGACAGATAAATTATAGTGCAATTTTTTTAAGTATAGAAAAGAATATATATAAGAAAACTCACCCACCAAAGAAATCAGTAAATAGCTAACTCCTTTCCCCTCCACCTCCAAATTCCCACACACATGCTGGTATTTTTCAATTCATTGTAAACAGGTGTTATAATTTAACCAGAAACAGTAATTTTTACTTAGTAGTTTTGTGCTTTAAGGACTTGTTTAACACTGTATGTACATTTGCAATGAGCATCCTACTCATCTTCTGTATAAGTTACGGAACAGAAGTCATTCACTAAGACTCCTGTTTGCACAGCTTTGTCCCAGTTTCTCTGTAAACTAGTATGGAACTTCATACCTATACTTATCCCTATGCTGGATTATGATGAAATTTGATACATAACAGCACAGATACATTGCATACTTCCTCTCTCATGTAGTTTCTATCACTGGCTCTCCGTAATCATGTACATGTTCAATTGTTTCAATACCTTGTTTCAATTGTTTCTACTTATTTCTCTTCTATCAAGGCATCTTCCATAGCCATTAATTTAATTTTCCACTCAGCTCTTTTCTCTTTACTCAAATTAATGACCATTATTTACCTCTCTTGTTGACATTTATGTATCCTCCATGCTACAAAAAAGGCATTCCTTTATTTTGGGCTTGGGTGCATGGTGGTGTGCACATGCACATGTGCTTGTCTGACTGACCCAGCCCTTCTAGAAATACATGCAGAGTGTTAAAGAAAGGTCAGGGGCACACAAGAAAAGCATTTTCTTTAAAATATTTAATTTTGCTGTCAGTCTTATCCAGATGATCTTGCTTTGTCTAACAGAATATAGGCAGCCCTGTACTAAAAGTACGTGCACATAGAAAGAGATACCATAATCTGAAAATCAGTTGTAAGAAAGACAACTGGATCAAAGCAGGATTAAAATTTCTAACAGAGAGATAAGGTTAGCATAATAAGATCACTGAATAGTTCCCCACCCTATTTTTCTGCAGTAATAGCATATTCTTTTTTTTTTCCTTGCAGTAACCTTGTTGCCATTATACAGTATTTAACAAATAATTCTTTACTGACTTGTTAGAATTCAGTGGAGAAGGAGATTAATAGATAAAGGTCTGACAATAGATATAAACAAGCTCTTCCACACTTTGGGAGCTGTAGTTCAATGGATGTATTTAGACAAGCATTTTTATAATAAAAAGCTATCCTACAAGTGTAATACTGGCATCAGTGTATGAATATGAAATAGAAGAATTTAAATTCAAGAGGAAATATTGTTAATGAGGAAGATCATGCTTTCTTGCTGAGTTACAAGTTGACTCTCCCATTACAGAGTATCACAAATGTGCTAAAATGAATCCCAAGTAGTGCATCTCTGTGATTATTAGAGTCATTTAATTCACCCTTTCTGTCAGGTCTTTTCCTCCTATTAGGAATTATTAATAACTCATATATAATTTCACACTGCTTACCTTTTCTACAAGGTTGGCTGATCTGCATATCAGCTGCTAACTAAAATCCTTATGCTGTTGAAAGGAAAAATAAATTTCCTTCAACTATACAGTGGCTTCTTTACTGACTGAATATATTTTATTTAGGTTCCTACACTGAAAAATAAACTTTACTATGAAATGGTATAAAGTAAGTTTTCACTTGAACCATGCAGATGCATGTAGAATATAACATAGGGTCTGGAATGGACTGCATGGAACATAACATAGACCTGTAGCAGGCTGCATCACTCAAAAGCCTCAGGCATCTGTGCACTTTGAGCTACATCTAGGGATATGGTTACAGAGGAGTGAAGTTGTACAGTAGTTCAATTGTGATTGGCTTTAATTTTAATACACTTCCTAGTTAAAGACTCTAAGGATTGCTTTGGAAAAATATACCTCTAAACTATATTATCTCCAAATTATAAATGGTATAAAAGAAGGAACTGGACTACAGCTGAATGTCAAATATACATTCCCAGTCAGAGCTGCCAGTGAAGTACACTCAGTTTTGGAACATGCCTTACATGGCATGCAGAATAACCCAGCTGTAAGAAGGGCTTCAGAATATCTTTTCTGCCTAAAACCTGTTTCATATTGGATTAATTCCACCAAATGCTTGACTTAAAAAATCTGAGTGTTAAAAAAAAATAGGTTGGATCCCAGTTTTGATCCTTAAAACTTAGAAATGCTAGAACAGCAGGTTGGGGTTTTTTTCCTCTAGTTCTGGCACTGCTGCTCAACAATTTATCAGTTGTGTTGCTTTTCCCTGCCATGGGACAGGATTTTGACCTATTGGATTGCACTGATCGTACTTTACTGTTCAGATACAAAGCACATGGACACAAAAGTACAGAAAAAGTTTAGTAGATAACTTTTTATAATAATCAGAGTATTTCTCTACTGAGTATGATATGTAGATGAGCTCTAACAATGGCTGTTGTTTGATCCTGCAGGTATTTTGCTATGTTTGCTATGTTGTCACTGGCAATGTTCAGAGGAAAATATTATCTAAGGTCTATGTCGATAAAGAAAAGGAATTTAACACAGAGGAAAATACACTCAAGGACTCATAGGAAATACAAAATAGCTCTTATTTCATAAAATGTGAATAGGAGTTCAATTTCCACTTAGTAGAACAAAACTTGTATTAATGTTCTGGCCAAAAGTCAAATTTCACAGAAAGAATGAATATAGACTCTTCATATGGTTGCACATACTTCAAGTAGCAGTAGCACCTTAATTGATTCTGATACACTTGAAAAATTCATCTTTGTATGAAGTTATTTCTATTGATTGTGAAAGGCACACCCAAGCTGCCTTTCTGCTCTCATTTACTTCAGTTCACTGCCATTCAATTGAGCAGAGTTGAACAGAGAGCAGGATTGGGCCCACAATGCCCAAACCAGGAAAAGGGAGGCTTATAACTCATCCACCTACATGACATTTCCTATTATCAGGCATGTAAATACAGTTTGGACTGTAACTTTAGGCAAAAAAAGAACTTGAAGAGAATATTTTCAAGTTTATGTTTGTCTGATGCCTGAGACAACTTCAGAAAAATATGATTTATTTACACTAGACATAAATTCAAGTGGGGTCATTAATCAGTTTTACCAGACTCTAGATATACGATTTTGGTACAGTTTTCCTGCACCTTTCATCTACTAAGTTCAGTGGGAAAAAAAACCCCAAAAACCTGGATTATTTTGTTGGTCTGATATGAAACCCCTGCATCATAGCTTCCTTTCAAAAAGCAAATATTTTCCCAGGTAAGTGAGTAGGTGCAATGCAGTGATATTTTTTAATCTAGATATTAAACATACCACACTGTAGTATATGTGAACCCATCCTTACGAGACCCGTGGCAAACAGGAATTTTTAGCATTATGTTTTTATTATAGCTTGCTTCAGGCATGGATGCAGGCTGCTCAACATTAGCATGAGCTGGCACTGATGCTCAAAGGCAGCATCCTGCTCCCACCTTCCCCAGACCAGCTACTCCTCTGCCTCCTTGTTTCTTGTTCCACCCCAAGAACCAAAGGGAACAACTGGCTTGGTTTAAAGCTAACTCAGGAAATGATGAAAAATAGTTCTAACCCAGAGCAGTTCCTCAGCTTAATTCACAACAAAGGCTCAGGAGTGTTTGTCCAATACAGGGAAGCGTGGAGCAAGACCAGGCCCAGGTTCAGTGACAGTGCTGGTGTCTGGTGACCCAAAGTGTGTGCCACGTGTCCTAGTGTCAGCAGAAGTCCCACTTTCTATCTCCATCCCTTGTGACAGCATTGAATTCTTCCAAGGGGGAACTGAGTAATTCAAAGCATGTAACAATCTTTTCAAGCCAGCAAACCAGAAAACAACAAAGAAGTGCAAGCTGTTTCTTGTCACCATAGTGATGAGCTGACTGCAACCAAACAACACAATACTATTATTATTATTGTCATTATTACTGATAATAGCTTATAAGACCTGTTTCAGAAATAACTGGCAGATTTATCTCAGTTCTGTCTGGCAGTAGGGTGTCTGAACACACACATGTACAATCCACACAATATAACCACAGTCTTGATTTTCCTTCTGATTCACAACACAGCAGTAGCATTACTAACCCAACTTATAAGAAAGAAAGAAAATTAGATAATTCTGCTAGCAAGTTTGGGGCACAGAGAAGGTAGAGAGAAAGTAGATATGAACATTGTTCTGTAAATTTAGTAAAAGATCTTAAGATTTTTCTTGGTAAATAAGATTCCCCTCCATTTAAATGCTTTCTCTCACCCCCTAAACATTTCTTATTACCACACCTGTTCTATGTCAATGTGTCTAACTTCCTAAACTAACTTCCTTCTGTTCTTCAGACACCTCCACACCTCCTGCAGCTGGTGCACCACATAGAAGCTTCCTTTCCTCACAGGCTGTGAGCTCCCATCCCCATAATACACATCTTGTCTTTAGTTTGTCTCCTTTTATTGTTCTATTTTTTAGTAACCAAAGGTAACTGGGGTTTGCCCCTGAAATTTTCTCAAATCCTTGCGTCTGTTGATCTCCTGAGCTCCTCTCCCACAGCAGCCCAGTGTGCCCTCAGCTGCCCCAAGCTGGTGATGCAGAGTGCCCATGGCTGCCTGGGTGAATTCACTGACCCCTTCTGCACACTCAGTGCCTTTCCCTGCTCCAGGTAAGAGTGCAAGGTGGAAAAGAGCAGAGAGAAGGTGGGAGGGGGACATAAGTCCCTGACAGAGCTCAGCCTGGGGCATGGACTCGCATCCTGTAACATAATCATGCCAACAGAGAATTCTTATGCTTTGCACTAAATATTTCAAACCTCCTATTTTTTATCAGTGCAAGAGTGGCAGGGAAGATCAAAAAGAGCTAAAACACTGACTCTGTTGGGAAACCCAGCACAAAGACCACAAGAAAAATGTCCTGCAGTTTGTCTCTTTGCAGAATGTTTTGACAAACACTGCCTTTTATAAAACTTGTCTAACATAGAATTCATATAATTCTTTGGAAAATTACTCAGCTTGCCTTTGGATTAAAGAAAAATAAATACACATGAACTGCAAAGGCTATATTTTAGCAGTATCTACTGCAATCCAGTTTCTACAGTATAAACTGTAGAGCTAAAGTAGTATGTATCCCTCAATATGTATTCCAGACAACCCTTAACTTTAATTTTCTTTCTACTAAATTCATTGTTGCTTCTTGCATATTAAAAAAAAAAAAGTTTACTTGTTGCATGGAAAATACCTTCAAAAAATCAAATTTAGTCACAAAGCAATTTGGATCTCTAGCAGGTCATGTAACCCATTTCACCCTACTCTTATACATAATCAAATTGCACAAGATTAAACATAAAATTATTTGTAAGAGTTGCCTTTGTTTTTTCCATTGAAATAGTTTCTCAGACTCATGAGATAATTTGATTCACCCCTGTATCTAGCAAAATTTTCTTTTCTTCTTCAAAGTTTAAAAAAATTCCTTTTATCTAGTTTTTTTGTCCTTTACTTAACAAGAGGGTTTTTTGCATGCCAGTATTTTGATTTTCTTTCCTTCCAATCTTCTCTTACAATATGTCACTTTTCTCCAAACTGCATCTCAAAAAAGAGATGCTGAAAGGATATTGAATAAAATAACAAATAAAAAAAGTTGAACTTAATTACTGTTATCAATGTTTTGCATTAGTCATGACTGTAGGAAAACAAATATAGTTTCATCTGATTCTTTTCTCCCAGCCAGATTCTGTTATGCTTGTCTGGGTGGAGGATTGCTTTCTTAGTCACATGATCTCATTGAAATTTGCAGGATTATCACTGCAGCCAACATTTTTCATACTGAAAATGATGTCAGAATCTTGAATTATTTCCATATATCATAATGCAAGTGGCTTGGTAGATTCTTCACCCCTACATTGAAATATGCACTTGGTTCCCAAATTGTGGACCACCTTCAAGGAGCTGCCTACTTTTTGTAAGCACCCTATACCAAAACCCACCAGTTTTGCTCTCTAGCCCATGATTCTGATATGCAGAGACACTTTAATTGCTCAGCATTCCTGAGTAATCATTTTATGATGGGTTTATTGCCACCTCTCCCTTATCAGGGCATGGCACTGTTACAGACCCCAGTGATAAATTACCCTTTAGAGAGGGAGAAGACTGTGCCACTTTAACAAGTGCAATAAAGCACTTTTTATACCGTGAGAGTTCAGTGCATTTCCCATTCATCATACACCCTCAGTGATTTTACACAGATTTTACACTGTTGATTAGCTCATTAGTGGGGTTAATTGGATACATTAACTGGCAGAATTACAGCTTGACTCTGAACCAGAGGCTGCAGCATTATAAATGACAGACAAACTACAGACACGCATGGCCAGCCTGAAGGAAGTTCTTCTCTTTGATTAACTTCCATTAGGTTTTAATTCTTCCCTTCTTTTATAATTGACTCTGTCTGAATATTTACTATAGCACAAAATAATAAGGAGGTAGATCACATGAAGCTGCATTTTCCATGGCCAACTCTCCTAATGTCACAAATATTCAGAAGACAACAACTAGAATATGAGCAGTAAGAAGACTTTCAATAGCTAGACCTTACAATTAAAGTGCACAAGCAGTCAAATCCTAGCTGCTTTCACACATCCTGCTAGAAAATAGTGCCCACAGTTGCACATTTGGGACCCAACCCTGTTCTCTGCACATAGCCAGAATTTTACAGATGGATTAGCATGATATAAAAAGACAGGAAGCATTTGTTGTCTGTGGGAAGCAGGATGGAGCCACCAAGCAGTTTTCTGCTTAACCCAAATTCTGCTGTGCTTCTGGAGCTGCTGGGATGATGTTAGCAAAAGAGTCTGAGTTGTTACATCTCACAGAAGCCCACTGGTCAAACATTTTGTAGGCAGACTACTTTTCTATCAGGATAATCAGGTTTTGAACACTGCTAACTGATGGCTATAGAAGTTCAAAATTTAGTGACTTATTGTAAGGAAATTATCTGAGAGCTGTAACAGGGTTTTTATACTGTTTTTCCCAAAGTTTGTTTGGACCATGTGAACTGAGGTTTTTCCACTTTAGATATTTAATTTTATCTGGTAAGAACCCGAACTCCAAGTTTGAATACCTCAGAACGCCAAAAGGGAAGAAACTCTTTCTGCTTTACCCCTCATACCTCTTCCACCCAATCAAAACCTCATTTTTTCCTTATAACAATAGTCTAAGCAAGCTTGGGGCAGATACAGCACACAAAACCACTTTGGCCACCCAGTCTCTAGCTCACAAGAACCTCTCCTGCATTTGCAGACTCCTCCTTGCTTTACAAATAATGGCTTAAAATGCTGTTGATAATCACAATGTGTATCTCACAAGTTCTGGACACCTACTCAAGCATCTGCTATGGGTGTCATTTTGTTTTATCCCCCTTATTTCTCAGGGGTAACTGATGCAAACAAGTGTTCACATGCCCAAGAGGGTATTTCAACATGCAAATATAAGAAAAGGAAATGCCTAAATCTGTTGAGCACACAGCTGGAAATGTGGAGCAGGACCTCAGGCAAACTCATTTGACTACAGAAATAGGGATTACTTTTAATACCTCTCTATGCTTGTTTAGGCCAAAGCTCTTAATGGAATTTTCTTCCAGGGTTTTTGTTTTTCCATGTATGCCTGCAATTGTCAGCCTAAGATTATAGGTTATTCCACTAGGAAAGAATATTGTAGTTAGTGAATTTAACCTAATTAGTATGTACAGTTGAGTTTGTGACCTTCATTTTCACTTTCACTTGCCCATCTGGAAGGGAATACATTTCTTGGTCTCTTTTACTGAATGGTTCTGATTTTCATCACTGTACATTATCTTAACTTTTCTCATTTCAGTGAGATAGGTTTTGAGAAGAAAGCCCTTCATTTTTGCTTAGCTTCTGTTTAAGGCCTCTTTCATTTGCTTTTTAATTTCTGCATTAAATAATGCTCTAAGTTTTGGATTGCTACCAGTCTCTGAGTTTTTTGTCTCATCTGGATAGACAGCACTTAGTGGTGAGTAGTAACAACATCAAAGCACTCTGGTATATTCCCTCTTAACTACCCATAAACCATTACTTTCCACATTATGTTATTATCTACGACAAAGTAACTACAAGCAATTTGAAAACTGAGGATGAAGTCTGTGGGTTGTAAAAGCCATGCCTATATCAGCGTGAAGAAAAGTAGTTTTGTTGTTGATTTTGTTCCAGTAGCTCCAGTTTCTGAAACTGAAACACCATCTGAGAGACAATTACACTTTTTTTTATGAAATAAAGCCCTTCATAAATAGGATTCTAGACTTCATAGGTAAAAAATTTATTAATTCAGCCTTGAAAGCAAGGCAGGATAAAAGCAAGTCAGCAGAAAAATGGACATAGTTTCTTCCTAATACATGGTTTTCTTATCTAAAAACCAACAGAACAGCTCTCACAAGCATTCAAGATGAGTATTTCTTCATGTAAGAAGAAATGTCAAGAACAATGTCACCCCTGGTTTTCTTGTCAATAACCTGGTTCCTTTTGGTTTTGTGCCATGTCCCTTTGGGGACAAGATTAAACCATAAGCCAGAAAGTGGTTAATATTATCCCTTAATTACTCATAATGGTGTAAAGCTGAAAAATAATATTGCATAGCTTGTAACATGAGTGTTAATGTGCCCTGCACTTACTCTCAGGGAGACTGATCCTAGGTGAGTTTCAGCACCAGCAGAAGGGAAGGCTGGGACTGGGATTTGTGCTGTCACACAGACACCACTACCCAGGCTGGTGTTTTCACTCCTTGAGTAGCAGGGCTTTGCAACCAGCACCACCACAGAGAAAGGAAATGCCAACAGAGTGAGGCAATGATACTCAGCCTAAGTAAACATATTTGATCTTGGCTCAGTGTTTGCAAACCCGTCCTCTGGAAATCACAGTAGGCATCAAAGACAGGAGTAACATGGTGTGACTGCAGAAGGAGGCCTCTGGCTGCCTTCACCCACAGGCACAAGAATGTGCCTGTTTGCAAATGCATGAGAAGTGCCCTTCAACAAGATTGCTCATGCACCTAAGGCTAGGCACTCCTGCAAGCACCTGGATTGTTTGCACAGGCATTATGCATGCTGTTAGAGCTTCAAAACACTCCAAGAGACTTTTAGCATTAAAAACTCACCACATTATTGAGCCTCCCATGAGGGAGCTGATGAACATTGCTCCCAGTCACCCTCTAAACAGAACATAGCAGGGCACAAGCACAGCACAGATCTCAGCTCTGCCCTGCTCCTCCAGCTTTTTCACAATCACAGCTGCTGCATTTACTTCAAAATCTGGAACTTTCTAAACAAACCAAAGGGAAAGCAAAACCTGAAAGCAGTTTGCCCAAGTTTCTTGTCAATTAAATGGTCCATTTCCTAAGACTAGCTTTCTTCCCTATTAAGGTTCTTAGGCTAGCAAAGCTCAACATCACCATGTTGGCAAGAGAAGTATGTGTCTACAGCTGATTGGCCAAAAAATTTGGTTCCCCAGTTTGGTCCTCCTTCCTGGCCATGCTACATCCATGTTAGTTTTCTTCCCAACTTTTTTGAAATGAACTATTAGTCACCTTTGAGGTAAATGCAGGCACAGTTCTGCACCTGGTGCAATAATACAGCACAATTCTTGTATCATTTTAGATGCTGTGAACTTAAATGCTGTTTGACAAAATTCTCTGAAGATTATAAGGGAGTTGGGGGAGACTTGAGGAAGACACTCTGAGTGGACAATAATTACTAATATTATCATCATCATTATTGTTATTATTACTACATTGTCATTACCCATTACTATTTAATTACTAACATTATATGCCTATTGAATGCAGTCCAAACTCATGGCGAAGGTGGCTCTAATGACATAACAGTCCAGATAATGCAGGTCCAACACCTGAGAACATTACCTGAGCCTGCTTAATTCAGTCCTGTAGACAGACAGAACTAAGCAGATAGCTCTGAACCTCTGCCCTGTGCACAGGGACATGTAACAGGAGAGATGCCTTTAGCAACCACTTGGCACAACGTGACTTTCAAAGAAGATTGCCTGAGTCTCTGGTGTAACCACTGCCAGATGGTCTTTGAGAGACATTTTTGGGCTTAAATGTTTATTAGATCACTATATGAACCATAATTTGTATTCAGATTGCTATATGAACAATAATTTGTATTCAGGTTAAGAACCTCATGAATAAAAAGCCTAGAATAAAATGGTAAGTCCCAGGACTTAAAAAATTAGTAAAATCCTGTATTTGTTGACTGCAGTCTGATTTACATTTTGAAAGTTCCAGCAAAAACTTTCAATTACTTTTGCCAATGGACTTAGAAAAAGGAAATAATGTGATAATATTAAACCTTAATTCTTCCATGGCTGTTGGTTTGGGAGAACTAATTTGTGATTTCACCATGAAAACAAACAGCATGAAAGGTATGAAACTGCCTAGACTGTTGCTAAAAGGAAGAAAAGAACTTGCAGGGAAAAGCTCCACACATAACTGGATGAATAATTACATTAAATAAGACACTGGAAGTCAACAGAAAATCTAAAGATGAGAATGGGAGAAAACCCCAAAACAACAAACTGATTGAAAAAACAAGCTATGTGTCTTAAGGGACAAAACACTGAAGAATTTAGTGAGAATTAGAAAAACTCTCACTAGCCGAACTAGAGCAGTCAAGCAGATTAAAAGTATCCCTAAAATGCCCTTCAGGCACATGCCAAAAATCATTGAGGAAAAGTGGTTTCTTGTGTAGAGATATAGGGTAAACATTAAGGATAGTGCAGCCATGAATTAAAAAAACCCCAAACTTAAACATCTTACCTCAGTTTTCTAAAATGACAGTGACATGCTTTACTGGAGGCAATCCAGGTGACTCTGAATTGGGAAGCTCAGCCAAAACAGGCATTACTTAGATAACTTTGCTTAGATAACAAAGGAAAAACCATTATGTAGGAAAAGAAATAAACACCAGGTTGGCCAGCTAGCTTATCAAAATTTTGCAAAGCTGGAGAACAACTTATGAGGAAAAAGCTAAAAAGGACATAAATAGAATATTTATTTAGTCAAGACAGTCGCATACTCACCTGACACCTTTTTTGACATTACAGATATCTAAGAAAGGGTAGCACAGTACAAATTAACAGCGTACACAAACAAGGCTGATGACAAAGTCAAAGTAGTTTTTAAAAAGAATTTGCTTCTTTAATGTCAGTTTCAATATAGTTATTTATTCTCCTCTGGATGATCTGAGCTTATATTTTGTTGGTAGGAAAATTGTAGGAATGGATAATTTGTCCAACAGCAGAATCCTAAGAAGGTGTCCATCTTTGTTGCTGCTTCCTCCTTACATATTTAGCTTTCTAGCTACTCTATGATTCATATTCCATAATGAAATTTTGGCCACTTTCCTTCCCTCTGAATTGATGTTTCTTTCCATTGCTGTTAGCTAACATGTTATTCAAATTCAAAACATTATTATATTTCTCCCTCTCTTGCTCGCTCGTTCTTTTTTTTTAAAGATCAAACCTCATTAACATCCTGGCTCCAATTGCTCCTTTTTTTCTGTATGCATACAGTATGACTTCAAGTTTAGAATTTAAAAAAAAAATACTTCCCCTCCACAATTTACCAGGGAAATTTAGTTTCCAAACTCCTGGTTTTACCTTTTCTGTATCCCAGTTTTTATTCCTCATTTATTTGTCGAAAACACACACATGCAAATACTGTATTATTTTGTTTCTAGACAAAGATTTTTAGCTATTCTTCCCCCACTTGCAATTACGTTCTCTGCTATTTTAGTACTGTATATTTCCCTTCATATTTTGACCATTATAAGGTATATTCAAATTGTTCCATAGACAACTTTTAAAATTTGCATTAATCAACTAATACACAGAGCCAGTGCAACTGGCTCTAAATGCTAGCCAGGATTGTAAATCAGTTGTTAAAGTAAGTTTGTGTCAAAAAGAGTGGCTTTTATAAGCCTTGGTCCTCCCAAAAGTACAGGTTCCTTTTTAGATCACCTTAAGAAAATATCTATGATCTGAAGATTTTAAAATACTGACCTTCCTACTGTGGGCAAGTTTTTGTTTGTTGTTTTCTTGGAGCTGATGTAGTTTATAATAAGGTTAACAAATTTATAGCCCAGCCCCGATTAGCTACCAAAGCAGATTCTTTAAAATGAAGGAGTTACAAGGTATATTCCCCATTAGATTCATATGTCAAGGTTAAGTAGTTTGGATAGATGGTGAAGAAAACACACAGAAATTTGTCAACAGCCACATAGCTATTATTTATGATCTGCAGAAGAGTACTCTGAGCAGCAAGCACATATGTGGAGCCAGGTATTACAATCGGTTGTATAAGCAGTCCAGTTCCATTGAGCCCAGCTGGGTGACACCACATCACACCATCTTTCAGCTTCCGATGCTTGGAAGGATGGATAGTGTGGTATCACCCAGCAAGTCCTCAGTTTGTTCCCCCTGTCCTGGTCTGTGACCTCAGAAGGAACGGTTGGAGGCCACTTGGTTTTTCACATAGGGTGTCCTTAGCCATAGATTAGCTTTTATTACCTCTGTGGTGAGATCTGTCATGCCTATTCTCTTGTTTTACTAATTTGGATTTCAGATAAGCCTTCCTTAAACTGTGACTACAGATCATAGAAAAAACGTAAGTACAAAGTGAACCAACATGATTGCAACATGTAAATTTAAATCTATCTCTGCATGTACTTGGAAGACTTGGTTAACACCATGATATCTGTCATATCCTCAGCGGCTGGAACTGACAAACCTTGAGGTCAGCTTCCTTCCTCCCTAGCTGGGCAATGGAGGTGACTTCACCTGGGACATTATCCCCAAGGACAGAGGTGATCTCTCAAATGGACAGAAATGTCACTGACCAAAACATGCTTCTCTGCTTCTGAGAAGAAGCAAGAACAAGAGTAGTGCAAGAACACAGATATGACCTGTCTGGTGTGAAAGCCCAGGCAGCAGAGAAATGGAAGGTGACTAGAAGAGGGCAGAGCTGCATTATCGTTTTTCCTGACTGCAAGCTAGAATATTTCCTTGCTCAAGCCTAGTCAACAGAGCAGAGCTGGTCAGAGGTGAAAGCCAAACCTTGTAACAGAGATCAGTCTCTTCCAGACGAGTGCAATGTGCAGGGGAAGCCAATGACCAGAGCAACCAGTTCGCTCTGCATCTTGTCTTGCAGGTTTGATTTTCTGCATGTTACCAGGGATACACGAAGGAAGAACCTCTGCCAGAACTGAATGTCAGGAGTTTTGAATGAAGGCACGCATCTGGCTCACTCCAGAGCACTGTGATACCTAAATGCTAAACAGCTCCTTCTCTCTAAGTCATTATCAGCTCATACCACTTCAGCAGAGCTTATGCAGGACCCTGAACTTCAGGCTATGTGTCTGTAGTAGTCAATGGTTCCCCAGCTTTATTAGATGTGCTGTCAACAGATTTTACAAATGCTTTTGCTCTGGAGTTGTAAATGGAATAAACTGTTCCCCAATGGACTTCTAGAAGAGCCAACAGCAGTTGCTCCATGTGTTTTTCTCCTTAAGAACTATTGTTCTCAATTATTCATATTCTTTCAGATTAAAAACATCCACATGCATACAAAAACACCGACAGAGGATGCCTGAGCTCATGAATCTGACTCACCACATGTTAATACAGCGAATAACAAGTTCTTAACAGGAATATATCCGCACTTTTTCTTCCCAAATGTGTTGCTCAGAAAACATTCAAGTTCAGTTTCACTAAAGTATTCAGTCACATTTAAAAATCAAGATATTTAGTGCAGCTAATAAGTTACACTACTGAAACTGAATGCTAACAAAAAACTGGCGCACAACTTACCCTCCTTCAGAGGGTTAGGAGCCTCTCTGCAGATGTGAGAGTCTGAGATGTTAATGGTTAAAAACTCAAACGACTGATCATTTGTAAAAGCAGTGGACACTTTGCTGTCAGTGTGCAAGGGAACCACTCTGGTGCAGAGGGGGCAAGCACCTGCCATCAAGGGCAACAAGCTGGGGTTTGACCCAGATGAGCCAGAAGGCTGGTAAAAAGCAGACCCTGATGAGGTGGGATTGTGCTTTTCATCATTCCAATATCCTCCCTTGCACAACTGGCTCAGTTGTAAAAGTCCCCCCTCCCCATCACAGGAGATATTGGGTCAGTGTAGTCCTGAAAGTGTTCATCCTTTCTGATGGGATATAATTGGCTCAACTACACTGCATGAGAGGCAGCTGTCGCGTCTTACAAGATGTCATAATTGTCATAACCCATCAAAGATGGCCAAAGTGACCACAAACTAATTTCTGGGGCCTTTTACCAGAGGGCTGAGCATGATCCACAATATTGCAACAGACTCAGTGTTTCCTCAGACCGGGTAAAACTTCTCCCCAGGGGCAGTATCTTGGCATTCTCATGTAAACCTGAACCTATATTAACCTGTCAAACTCCATGTGGCTTCCCCCACCCCCAGGTATCAACACTATGACCATTTGACAACAAAATTGCAACAATCAAGTCTTTTTTCTGGATCCATAGGTAGTGGTGTCTTTCTATTCTTATCCTTTCTTTCTCTTTCTTTTCTTTATCCATTTTCTTAAGTGTCATTTTTATGCTTTGTATTGCTGTATCACTATAGATACCCAAAATGGCTACATATCTCCTTCCCATTGCAACTAAATTCTTCTAAAATAAACACTATACCTACAAACACACACACACACATATATAAATATATATAAACACTAGTAATTTCATGTTGTTTCACTCCAATCCATCCCAGGGGATCTATTATTAACAAGAACCTTAGCCTTGCATTCAGGGTGGGTTGTAACAGCAGAGAATGAGTAAGAAACTGGCCTTCACAGGAGCAAGATACCAGGTAAGGGGAGGGACTTCTCTTCCCATCTGCTAAGCTGCCATTTAGCACTGAAAACTCTTATTTACAACTTCACACAAAGTGCTCAGTGACAAGTGCTTACTCACTGCTATCCAGGTTTTGTCAGACCCTCACTTATAGTGACAATTATCTGGCTCTACCTGCTTGCACCCCTGATGTCAGTGGAGCCACTGATGGACAGACCTTGGCCTGCGCCTTCTGTATTAATACTTACATCATGATTCTTACACTGCTGATAGACAAAGTTATTTCAATTATTCTGGGGCATGTTTTCTCTGCTTTGTACTTTACACACAGAGCTTCACGCTGATAATCTAGGCAAAATGTGTCTTTCTGTAGATTTTTTTAAAAAAAGCAATTCCCTTGAAGATCTTATAGTGTTTGCATATGACAGGGGAGATTTACAGACAAATTATATTTTAGTACATTCTCACCAGAACTGCACTGTTAAGATATTCAGAACTGCACTGTTAAGATATTCAGAAACACTGGGAGTATAAATCCAGAAACTTCAAGCAATAGGTGGCATGCTGCCAGGTTTAGAAACAATTCAATAATGTCATATTTTGGAGGTAAGATAGTTTCAGTCTAGCAGCATCTTAAAGCTCATAGCTCACATGACCAAGTTTATATTTCATTGAAGTTACACATACACAGATTTCAGTTTTGCTACAAATCCAACTAATTGCAAAAGGAGATGTCACACCAAAACAAACACAAGAAGAAAAAATATGCTGCAAAGTGTTAGTTTTCCTAGAGAATTCCAAGCATCAGCTGTAATGCAAAATTCCAGACTATGTTAGACACGGGACACCTCCTTATACTGCTTCAAATGTAAAACTTTGGGATATTCACTCACTAACCTGAGCATGCCACTTGCCTTCTGAAACCATGTGCAAGCCCATGATTTGGTTGGTATTCAATGTATTTTGACTACATTAAGTGAAAGCTACATGGCAAGCTATGTACAATGGCAACAATGTGGTGTTATGTGCTTGCTAGACCATGATGTGACACAAGGACAACTTTAGGAATCAGCTAGCTAGATATATAATGTCAAAAGAAATCTACCTAGCTCCTTTTCTCTTTCAGTGAGACTTTTACTCTTCATTGCAGTACAAATCATCCAGTAAAGTATCTTGCTGTTGGACATCACTTGATCTTGGCCTGTTGATATGCCATTTATCCTCTCCCCATATTTTTCATATATTCCATGTGAAAAATAAAGATGAAGGAACACCAAACTGTTTTCTAACTAAAAGCCACAGCAACAAAACAGTGCCTTGAATACATGGCTTCCTGAAATGGGTGACCCAGGCATTCTGAATTTATAGCTACATGTGTAGACTGACTTGTGGATAACAATAAACATACATATAATTGCGCCTTGGCTGGCAGAAAAGAGTCTGGGGGATAGAAGGTGAGAAAGAAGAGGAAAAATGTAGAAGAGTGACAGGGCAAGTAACAAATTTAGCTGTTTTTTGAACAAGCAATAGAAAAGTATTGATTGTTAATGGTCTTTGGCATGGGAAAGTGTTCATTGCTTGAGCTTGTATATAGGATTAGGAATGGAAATATATATTTAAAGTTAGAGCAAATTTAAGTGGCATATCTTTTTTTTTAACCAAGAACTATAACTTACTGCAACTGTGGATATGCTAAGCACTTTAATTATTTAAACTATAATTTAATTATTTTTTGCTTAAAAATCAAATGCTGAAATGCAGAACAACATAACTTCTCCACAACAATTCATGCCTGTGTACAATTCTTCCCTGAAAGACCTGGCCTTCTTTACCAAAGAAGTTGAGTGTCAGGTGTAAGTTGCCACTGTTTTACTGCAAGCAGAACAGCAGTGCTGCTCTACACCAGTTAAATACATATTTTTAAACATCATCCACTAAATGTCACAACTTTTACAACCAGGAAAAGGAAATATTTTTGCTGAGGAGGCAAGATTATGCTAATGCTGCCTTAGGCAGAGCAGAAAGTCTCTGGGTATTGAAAGTCTGAAGTGTTTAAAACCAGAGCAGACTGCAGCACCACTGATTTTGCTGACAAATCTCTAACAGAAGAACTGAGTTGGTCTGTAAGATCGCTTTACACACTCAAGTATCTAGGCAGAAATGTGATTCACCATTCACTAGTTTAAAGAAGTTTTCATGAATGGAACCTGTGCATGTGATATCCCACAACACAATCTCCACAATGAACCAAAGCAGTTTTCTGACAAAAAGATCCAAGAAAGCAAAAGTGTATGAGCAAGAATGGAGATTTAATATTGCTAGAAAGACTGTCTGAATGAACTTCTTATTGCAGGAGGAGATTGAATCTTTCCATTATAATAAAAGCACAGATTACTACATCTTGCTAAGCCTAGTTTATTATGGGATTTTTGCATAGTAAGAGGAAGTAACATTATTACCTGCCTTTTTCAGGATTTTGGTAGGGGAGCAGATAGGCTTTTCAGAGCCTCCTCAGTCCAAGATGAGACAACAGTGGTTTCCCATGTGGCACTCATGTCCACCTCCTGCTTTTGTTTGTTTTGCATCCAACATGCAATGTTACAACACAGCTAAGATGGGCACTTCTGCATCAGAAGCCCCACCTAAAAATCAGTTTGGATGACAATTTTAAAACTTATTCTCAAAGAATTACCTTTATTACTCAAAAAGCCTTTTGCAAATCAAGTCTATGCCTTCCTCGACCTATATTCCTCAATAATAAAAATAAAAAACCCCACACTCCATATTTCATTCTGCCGGCCACAAACTTGAAGGTGGGGCTCAATTCCCTTCTACCCTGGCCATCAGGAATGCATGTCTTAACTAAGGGGCTGACTTGAGTCCTGACCATTTAGCCTTCTAGGTAGTTAATGGTAGAATTAAAATCCAATTCCTGGTAATTCCTGTAGTTAGTGATGGTGTTCCTAAACCCTGTCTTTACCAACACGAATTTCAGATTGTTCCTCGTGTGTTTATGCGTTCACAGACACAGTTACCCACAAATGCACAGTGAGGCACAGCAGGTCTAATTGTACCCATGCATAGCACCTCTTGTTCTGTTACTGAGCAGGGAAATCAGGACTCAAGGGAAATACTAAGGCACAATTTCTGTCCCATCTCCAGCTCCCAGTGAGTTAATGGTATTACATTTGATTTATAAAGACCTATTTTTTATTTCTTTTATTATACTCCCAGACTATTTTAATGGGGACAGAATATTGACAAGGGAAACCACAGCTATTTATTTCCCCAAATTTACAGGTTCTGCTGCAAAATTCATCATTTCCCTGAGTGATTTTCTTCTGTAAGTGAAATGTCTATCCTCTATCACTGGAAATTATAAATTACTACAAAATGCCTGCAAACCAACTGCCCACCAAACCAACTGAATTTTTGTCAGATGTGAGTAAAGGATCAGGCTCATTATTTGAAAAATTCCTTTTTGAATGATATTTAATCACATACCTGTTACTCAACAGAGAGTGATTTATACAGTGCTGTTACAGAACCCAAGCCATACAAAATATAGGACAGCTTTCATTTGGAAATGTAATCTGGATATAGATATCTAATTAAGTAGAATTCACATTAATTAATTATGATGACATGTCAGTAGACATTATCCTTCCATTTGGTTGGAATGGCTATTATGGGTACAACAAGCATATTATTGCTATAAAAACCAGAATTTAGCAGTAGGTTTGATTTTATTCTACCTTTCTTTAAACATAAGAGACTATAAAATGTACCTGATTATGACTCTGGAAGTCCAAAAATATATGTCAGAATGTTAACATTGCTAATATAATAAAAAATGCCTGCACAATAAATTAATTCTAAACCTTCAGGAAAAGAAATGCTTTCTGTGTATGCAGATCATGACATGGCAGAGCTTTTAACACCTTGTATAAAGAACAGAAAAGCATTAGTCCCAGGGAGAGCTGCCTTAATTGCTTTGACCCTAAGGGTAAGACACTAGAGCTATATATTCAGTACAAACAATGGTGCCCTCAAGCAGAAAGCAGCCTTTTCACTCTGTTGCTTTGATTTTGACCAATGCCTTCAGTGTAATCAGCTATGGCAATGCTTAATCTTGCGTTTTTACATGTAGGTAATACAAATCATCTTTACAACTGAGGAAGATTTGCAATCAATAACTCCTTCCTTACACCAGGCACAGGCAACAGCAATTTTGTACTGCACTCTCTATTTAGAAAAACATTGTAAGAATGAAATATCTGTTTATATTACAACAATTAAAAACAAATTAATAAATGTGCTCAACAAATGTCAAGCATAGTTCTATTCTTGATTTCAGAAATAGGCAACACTTAGCTATTATTACCTGCAGAAGGGGAAAATGTTACAGGCATTCATAATAATGTAAACTTGGTGCATGCTTGTCCATTAGGCTGGTTAATTTATTTTACTTGCATACATGTCATGAGTCAGAACACTGAATGTGTATTTGATGTATACATTCAATTTCCTCTGCAATATCAGCCTGTTCCAACTTCCTTTTCTACCAAATTTTGCATCTGTTTTAAACACAGGCTCATTCCTGGCTCTCAAAGTCATCTTAAATTTCTCATGTGTGTAACTTGATTTTTCAACTTTGATATGTGCTCTACTGTCTTATAAAACTTTTGTTATGTGTTGTTTGTCTTTTTCATATCATTTCAGTCTACACTTACTAAAGAACAAAAGCCTCATCCCGGAGTGTTTCTGTATGTCTGTAGCTAGACCATTTCTGATGTTATTTTGTTATAGAATATAGCAAGCTCCTGAGTATTTTGAGTCACTGGGATCAAGCAACACTGTCATGAATCTTCATGATGTGAACACATACATGCAGTCCTGCTCTCTAAATTCCTCAGGCTTTTCATTATGTTATTCTAAATGAACAATAACAAAAATGATAGTGCGAGCCCACAGGTTTGAAACTGCTTTCATGTGTTTGTGCAAGCAGGCTGTGATTACTGGGCAAACTGGGCTGTGATGAAGTGCTCAGTGTTCCAGAAGGAATGAATGAAGGCTTTTTCTGTGGTTGACTGCAGTAAATGCACACAAGACGGCTCTGCATGAGTGGGATATAAATTAACCTTGAACCCACACTTGGCCCTGCTTTTCTTTCCTGCCCATGTAATGGATGAGGAGGAGAGCAAAAGAAAATATCCCAAATAAAAACGTCTAAATCATCTTTGCAGAAAGTAGGGTATTCCCCTTCTTCTCTAGGAGGCTGGCTTTGGGCTGAGGCCTTCCCACTCTCCTCAGACTGACACCCTGATATGCACATTATTTAAGGAGAAGACCACCCTCAGTTTTAGCTATGAGTGTGGGTGACTTGTCAGTCAGCAGTGACAATGTGTATTCCTTGTGCTTGTGGGAGCACCCAGCCACTCATGGTACCTTTGTGTGGATGGCATAATGTAGATGCCACCTTCTGTTTAGTGCATCAGACGGGCAATTTTGGTTACATGGTATATCTATTTAGAGATTGCTGGCACCTCGGAGCACGGCATCTCTAATTCAGAAATCATTTTGACATATGCTGTGAAGATAAATAACTGGCTCTGGTGGTATACAAATCTTTTTTGTTCATGTAACTATATGGAGAATACGTGCTAAGTCAGACCTCAGCACAGTATCTTAGAGTATTCAGAAAGGCCCCTTTTTCATCTGAAGGTCTTGATATACCTTACAGTGGAGGTTGTTCCAATTTGCAAACAAGGAAACACAATCACAGGGAAGTGAATTAACTTTCCGAAGTAGCTCATGGTGGGCCAGGAGCAGATTTGAGAAAGATAGGACCTATCTAAGAAAGAAATTCCTATCCCCTGACATATTGATTTAAACAAAATACTGCTGAAAATATTTGGATGAAAGAAATTCTTCCAAAAGGCCGAAGAGGAAAGGCCTACATGAATTAGTGAAATGCTCTTCTTGTCCAGTGTTCCTTGGCTCAGTCCCACCTCTGTGGGAAAGGACAGGGCTGCTTTGATCAGCTCAGTTCTTTAGCTGCACATATTTGCTTACTGGCAAAGATCTTCTGTGATGCGGGAAAGCAAAGCTCACTTCAGTTGGCAAGAAACCAAAGTCAGGACATGCTGTTCAGCCTTCTCGATTAAAAAATGGTATCAAAGTGAAATGAGTCACCAGGATAACACAGACTGTACGAATTTAAGTGGCACTCACAGAATGGCAAAGCAACACCCTAAGTATTCATCATAGTTGTGTCAAATCTAATGTGCAACAAAATTATGATGAATTCTGGATGACAGATGACAAATCTTTGTAAGCAAATGTTTCCCCAGGGGCAGCAGCAATGAACAGAGTGGAAAGGCCACAGAAAAGAAAATACATAAATGCATATTCCTGAGTTAAGAGTGCTGCTGGCAAGCCACATACAAATATACCCAGCTGGAGATACTCTTGTGCTATGGATTATGCTGACCTGAACATAAGCAGGTTATTTCTGTCTACAAAAGCAGGGAGATGGGAGGCAAAGAAAGCAGGTAGAGACTTAGCTTCCCCTCACTACACACAAAAAACCTGTCACTGAGGCCTCAGTTGACACTCACGCAAGTAGACACCGAAGTGCCACTTTGACACAGTGACACTGGTGTTGCTGTAAGATACGTCACTTGGGTGCTGGCTGCCACTTCAGAAAACACAGGGCGCTTGCAGTCCTATTTCTTTATCTGTCAGCTCCACCTAATTGTTACCGATACACTAGGGCAATCTCAAAAATCATTAGGTGCCTTTTGTGGAACAATGAATCCAGGCCTAAAAATGTCAAATGTGAAGTAGGTAAGCAGCTGAGCTACTACCAGGATGAACAGTAAGAAGGAGAGGAATCTCTGATCCCTAAGCAATGGCTATCACATTAGCTTCACATAGACAAAGCTCAGCACTACCAGTCTTTCAAATCCCAAAGCAAAAGTAGCTACAGCCACTTGTGAGAGTTGCTGAATCCATGGGTCTGTTAAAAAAACCCAAAAAAACAAAAAACAAAAAACCAACAGTTATTATAGAATATCTTTTATCCTATATGGAAAGAAAAGCTGAGCTAATTTCATTCCCACTGTGTGATAAACATTAACAACTGTTGACTTTTTAATGGTGAGTACTTTAGGTCTGAGACTTAGATGGATGGAGTAGATTTCCTGTATATATTTGAATATATTTGTTCTCACTGAATGAATATACACATGCTCTTTTTCTCTATGAATATATTTTTAATGTCCTTCTACACTTACTACAGTATATGATATAACATTCAGTTTGACCCTTTAAGCTAATCTTCACTCGTCAAGAAAAGATATTTTAGACATAGAATCTATCTAAACCTCAGCTGTCTTTTGGCTTCACTGAAGTGCCCTGATGCTGTCAAATACAATTTAGAAAGCCATAACACATCATTCCAAAGGGAAGGCTTCTGTTACCCTGAATGGTTACATCTGTGGCCAACATATTCCACACTTATGTATTCTAAACTGATCGTTGTATCTTGCAACTGAAATCAGATTGCCCTACAATTTAGAGAGGAAAAAGTAAAATATTTTTTAAATAGGACACTTCGCAAGGGGTTTCAATTACTGAGAGTTAGAAGGTTCACATGGTGTTTAAGAGCAGGGAAAGGATAGGTAAAACCTATGAGGTTGTAAGACAACAGAGGGTTGGGGAGCAGCATAGTCTGTCCTCTGATGGGATGTACCCAAAACCATCACCCACATTTGCAGTGCACTGAACACTGTGCATGGTTTGCAGGAGTTAATCAGTTCCCTGAAGTGGGTTGTTAAAAAAAAAAAGAATATTGAAATTCTTCACCTTCATTTAATTCTTCAGCTCAGTAGAGCTGAATCCAAAAGAGAGACCAAAGATGCAAATACCCAACTACTACATTTGCTTTAAGGATTTTTCTCTCACCTGCACGGTTGTGGAAAAGGATAACTTACATTTCAGATAATTGCTCTCTGACACCAGTGGTTTTTTAGTCTCAAATTCAAAAATTGGGAGAATATCTAAAGTATTCTCTCCCTCAAAGTATATATTGCTAGATAATGTTAAGAATTAGGCAATTTGAATGGCAATGTTTTGATGCTTTTGCATATCATTTTAGTTTTGTTGTTCATGGGTATCACAAAAAAAAAATCAAATGCAAAAACTAAACCAAACAAAACAAACAAAAAACCCAACCAAAAAGTGACTGATATCAGATTCTTGTGTTAATGTCTCCCATTTTGCACACTCTTCAAAAAAATTATTTTAATATTTGAGATTTTTAATTAATTCTCTCAATAATATTTCAAATCAGATTCACTCATGACCACTATCATCAAGAAATTAATTCATTTTTATTTCTGGTTAATTTTAGCTGCATGTATCTGGGGATTTAATGGGCAATATCGCTAATAATTAAATCCTCTATTTTGTAAATACATATTCATGCAACAGATCTTAAGCATGTAAATAACATCATTTAAATCTATAGGACAAGCCACATGTATCAGGTTATGTGTATACCTGCACCTATAGAGAATGAAATTCAAGCCCTTCTCCGGTGAAATCTGTTGGGGCCAGGAGACAGTTATTAACATCTAAAATATTTTCCTAATGAAAAAAGTTATATAGTTTTCTGCTCCCTGTAGTATATTTCTAAGTAGATAACTTTTTTTTTATTATTATTATCATACAGTCCTGCAACTGTTATTTGGTATCTTTAAGAAAACCCTCACACGGAACATTGTCTGTTACACCCATAATCATCCACACAACAAATCTGACGTTTGCAACAGACTTTGAACATTTAATTTCTTTACTGGCAAAATATTCCCATTGAATGCTATGGATTTTCATGTCCTCAGACAATACATAGTCCTCAAAATCAACCAAAGACAACTGGGTAGGAAGCACAGCACCTTTAGAACCTTGGGGGGGGTGAAGAGATCACGTTGCAGCATAATAGGGAAGAGAGGAAAGCCACACTACTTCCGCAGGGTTTTTTTGTGTTTATAATTGCATAGAAACCAAAGGTTAGGCAGGGTATCCTTCATAAAGTGAAAAACATTCATTGTCACCACAGAGTTTTAATAGGCAAGTCATGTCTATTAATAAGGGCACATCTGTTCCAAAGACTTGCATTATGCAGGTGTCTGTTCCCCTTGTGTTTTTTGATTTTACAGTAGATAATTAGTTAGACATGATTACTTGCAACCCCCATTTGGACCACTTACCTCATTATCAAAGGCTTTAGTTTCTATTATGAAATATGAAACAAAACCCTTACCTTTGCATGTGTAGCACTCAAATATATAACTGATAGTATTCTGAGAGGCTGATTGTTCTGCACTTAAATTGGCACCAAGATTAGTGATAAAAAGAGGAACTATTTTTGCTTTACAACTCTGTGAGAAGAAAACACAGCCTTTACTATTCTTTTCCTAATATCTACAGAGACCTTTAATAATATTTCATTACCTAATCTAGGTTTAAAATGCAGCTTTTTCAAAATCTTTTCAATGAATATGACAGGCACAGGTCTTAAAAACAACAATTTCTTCTCATGAAGCACATATTTAAGTACCTTCTCTTTTCTGACAATTCATGGATCTATTTTGCTATTCCAAAATTTTCTCTCTTCTAAACTAAAATCAAAGTCATCTTTGACATCTCTGGCAGTGGTGCAGATGTTAGCTTGGGCTCAGTATGGCTAAAACAGAAATACTGTTCTGCCTTTCAAGACTTACATTTATTCCTTCCATCAAGAGTAAAAACCAGTGGAATGCCTATTACTGTCACACTTGTATGAAGTGTGATTTTGGGTATGGACCTTTTCCTAAATCTGAAAATACAGTTTGCACATTCTGGCAGAGCAAATACTACTATGGTTGTGCCTTTTTTACACATGCATGCAGAGAAAATTATTTCCTGAGAACTTAGAGCTTGTGAGTTTGTGTCTTGGCTACTACACTATTGCTCTCCTCAGCAGAAAAGCAGCCCTCCCTGACCAATGTCTATTTTGATTATTACTTTAATCTACATAATCCCACTAATCTCTCATTCTTCATATTTTGCTAGTCTCAAAGACCTTCACTTTCCCATTAACTCAGGGTAATCTTAGCAGCTCACTTATTCAAATTGGTGTCCCTGTGCATTCTTGGTGATACCTCTACAGTTTGAGAAGTCCCTTGTGAAGTCATTTTTTCCCTAAAATATCTAAATAATACTCCTGAACAGAATTCATTACAGCAATGAAGAAGTATGACACAGCAGTCAAGCAGTAAGAATATTCACCTTGGGGAGGAACAAGGTGTTAGTCTGGTCTCTGCTGAGGCAAAGCCCATTTCATACCTCTGTTTATGCAACAAAAAATGCATAAACTGTTGAGGCAGAACTCAGGATTATCATCCCATCCACTGGAAAAGTGCAGTGAGTGGGGATGCTGGGATTTTCTCAAGGACTTCTTACTGTGGAGTTGATGTTTCCTGGACACACACACACCAGATAAAGCCAGACTTCTCAAATGTCTTTGGTGCTGTTTGACCCTCACACCTGGCATGAAGCAAAGAGGTATTTAAGAGCTTTGAATATTTCTGCACATGTGTGGAAACCTCTGTTTAGGCCTCTGTTCTACAATGTTCTGATTGTAGCTAATTAAATCCACATGCCTTTTAATTTTTGTTATTTAGAACTAGTAATTTTTAGATTAGTTTTGACACTCAATTCTCAGAAGAGGTATATACACTTTTGAAAAAAATAGTTACCATGTCCTATTATCAAAATCTGGGGCCAAGACAGGATTCTCAGACCTTAAAATATAAAGCTACATCAGTAGCCAGCAGTTGTTAAACAGTGTAATTTTTCCAGGTACTCCAACTCTTTCTTCAAAATATCACCTGCTCAATTGCATGGCCTTTTTTTGTATAATTCCATCACACCTCCCATAAACTCTTGGTACTGATTTCAGTTACACAAGAGCTTAAATGAGCACCCTAATATTTTCCTCTGGCTGTGACTCAAAGGTGGGAGGCCTCTACAGACACACTTCTTACAAATCTATGCACTACAGCAGGAAATTGTTTAGAATACTTATGAACATAAGAATGTCCCATGATATTTTTTATTCAGGCCACATGGTCACAACCACTAGTGTCTTTCAGATTCAAAACTAAAATTAAGTTCCTCCCTAATATGCTTTATTAATTCAACAAGATAAATCTTATTTCTACAATTCACTTCAAAATACAGGAAAAATGGTTGAAATATAAGAGGGGCTGTAAAAGTAACTAGAAACATTATCCTGTCTGAAAGGCAGACTGGAAAAGATTGAACTATTTGACTAATAGCTGTAATGCAGAATATGACGGGCATAGTGTCGGAAATAATTAGGGTACAACATACAGAAAAATGTCAAGAATTGGATAAAACAGTGAAGTTGACTGTCAGGCAAAGCTGTATGAAACTTCCTTCCAACCCCCAATTCCTTACTATTCTCTGCAATGTCCCAGGTTTCTTTATCAAACCTACTGCAATAATTTATTATTGTTATACTGACAGATTAAATTCCACCACATGCCACTCATGCCTATAAGTTCAATTAAACTGACAAGACTGACATGCATGGGTAACTTTTGTGCAAAAGGGAAAAGAAAGGCAGCTCTTCAATGGAATTAAATTCCAGTAGCACTTATGGCAAGGTGTTTCTGCAAAGCACAGAAGAAAAATTGTGGCCCTGGGTTTCCATCCCTGGAGACAGGTAACCAATAAAAACTATATCTGGGTTTGATTAACTCTGCATGTTTTTATTGACCTCATTAACAGAATCAGCTGATGATTTCTAGATCAATTTGCATGCAAATGCAAAAGAAAAAGGAGTTGTGCTGTAATGCTAAGCTTTCTAGACTCCTCCTTAACTCATTTCATCTTCCTGTAGGCAAAACTAAGTGATGAATGGGCAGGGGAAGCAATGTGCCCTCGTTTAGCTGTCTATTTGTCAAAATCTTAGGACAGGATTTTGTTCAGGATTTCCTGTTCCCAGAATAGGAACCTTTAGCAAGGTTTTCAAGCCATGCTTGTCCAAGACTTTTCACAAATAATCTCGACTTGGCAGTGTGTAGGCTGTTCCCCTTTCCAGAAAATTGACATAGAGAAAAAAGAAAAACCAAAATAATACAGTTAGTGGAATGAGTAAGCAAGGTTCTTCTTGATCAAAATTTTCACTTGTGTAGACAAAAAAATTTTTACTGGAATCAACTTGCATGTGCTTCTTTACACTATAGAGCCTTAGTAGCAGTAGAAATACAGGGTCAAATCCCCACTTTACTAATTCTCTGACCAGTTTCAACCAGTTCTCACACTGAAGAAGCTACTTTTTGTATAATTAATAAAGATTTACATTTTATACATTTATTTATATTCTTTCCAGCATTATTTTTAATAGTGTGTAAATTAACAAAATGAAAGTACACAGATGCCAGTAAGATCATTGTCATGGTTTAACCTCTGACAGCAACTAACTCCACACAGGCACTCACTCAGTCCCCTCACACTGGAATAGGGGAGAGGATCAGAAAAGTAAAAATTGAAAATCTTATGGCTTAAGACAGACAGTTTTACAAGTAAAGCACAAGCTGCATGTGCCAGAAAAGCAAAACAGGGAATTCATTCAACACTTTCCATGGGCAGGCAGGTGTTCAGCCATCCATAAGAAAGCAGTGTTCCATCACCCCTAAGGGTGACTTGGGAAGACAAACAACATCACCCTGAACTTTGCTCCCTTCCTTCCTCTTCCCCCATTTTTAATATGCCAAGCATGATGCCAGATGGTCTGGGAGTTTCCTTTGGTTAGTTGGGGACAGCTGTCCTTGCTGTGTCCCCTCCCAACTTCTGCACCCCCAGCCTGCTCAATGGTGGGGTGAGGTGGACCGAAGAGCAAAAAAGGCTTTACCCAACAATAGCAAAAACATCTCTGTACCCAGCACCATTTACAGCACAAATCCAAAACGTAGCTCATATTAGCTACTACAAAGAAAATTCAACATACCCTAGCCAAACCTGCACAATCATTCAGGGTTTAATTCTTGACCAAACATTCACATACTTCTGTGATTCATATGATTTTTTTAAAACACAGGGCATAAGGACTCACTTATAACTCAGTTTCACTCCTGAGACCTTGTATTAATATAGAAATAATAGAAGAAGGCAAGGTAAAGAGAAGGAGGCAGGTAAAACTGAGGGGGAAAAAATAGGTCTGCAATGTCATATTGATTTGTTTCTAGAAAGTAGCCACTTAGCTACATTAGCAAAGCTTTTACCTACTGGATCAGTCACAAATATCCACTGACTTACAGGAGGCTGTAATACAGTATCTGCCTAACACTGGTTAGGCATTACTTATCTACATATACAGCTCCAAACCTCAAGCCAGTTAAGGAGAAAAAGGACTGCAGAAAACCTCTACTGCTGGTAACTTGTTGATCAGCAGATTAGTACCTATTATAAACTACAATATATACATATTCAAGTTGCTTTGATTAGGCAAAAGAGGGATGTCAGGGAGGTACTGCTGAAAGGCCTATCAAAGGCAGGCAGCTTGGCAGCACAAGGACAAATGAAATTCACTGGTGAGAAAATGAAGGGCAGCACAGAATAAGTGATAAAATGCAGACAGTCTAACCACATTAATAAGGTAGGAATTATCTGTTACTTCATTACTAACAAGTGACATGGCAGGGTTCTTCTACCTTTAACATAATGTTTGATAACATTCTCTCTTTAAATAGATGCAATATGCATGGGTAGAGGACATGGAATAATCAGATATATAGATCTTATACATGAGAAACTCAAAATCCTTTCTGAAACTTTTTACAATGATCTTATCATTAGACAAAACTTCTGTTAAAAATCCATCAAAAAGAAAGCACAAGAAAAACAACTCTTAGAAGTCTTACTCTGAGCCCTATCAATATAAAAAGTAATCAGCTAGATAAATTAACAAGAATATTAACCATCTTTCTGGAATGTCAGTAACACTTGGGAGTGGGGTTCCATTTTGATTTGTTATTGTATTTTACTTATTCCAAACTAAACACACAACTTTTGCCTCTAAAAAGAAGGAAATGACCGTTTACGGACTAGGTAGAGTATGCTAGAAACAACAGTAAGTCTATAAATTCAAATTTCTCACTGGGAAAAGAGTTTGCAGAACTGCTTTTGTCAGATGTACCAAGGCCTCAAAAATCATCTTATAAGTTGAAAGAAGATGAACATAAACATTCAAACAAGACACCATCAGATGATGGCACGAGAAAAACCTTAATGGAGTACGATCATTAGCCTGGCATCTGAGAGTCAACATCACGAGAGAAAGAGGAGGTTTGTCATCCCCAGAGCTGAACCTTGTCAGAATTGATGTGGATTTATGAGCCAGTAAGATAATCCTTCATGATTATCTGTCCTGTTGTTCACCATTATGGCATCCTCAAGGAGGCTGTTTCATTGTGTGCTCTTCATGTCATGCTTAGCTGAAGTGTAATTGTCTCAAGGACCACCTACACTTACAGGTTATTCATATACAAATTAATGGATGCTGGTGAAGTTGTGCATCCATTAAGCAGAGCATTAGCTTTCATGGCATTCATTTATCTATCAGATACTTTATTTATCACAGTTTTTCTGAAAGCTTGTTTACTAAGGGACCATGCTGGCAGAATATTGCTACTCACAATGAATTTTGTGGCTTATACATAAAATTTGAAAAATGAAAACTCATATCATTTGCCTTTTAGCTGGTAAAGAGTGGTCACACAATAATTACTTGCCTAATCTCTGTTCATGAGAAGAACATAGCTCAAAAATTTTGGGTTTATTCCCCTTTCTGTTAAAAAAAATCCAAGCCAACAAAGCTTTGATTAATTAATAACAGTGATCTTGAAATTTAGAATAATTTTTATCACATTAAAGTACTATGTATTCATTGATCCAGAAAGGGGAAAAAGTGTGAACAATTTTATAACTAGATTGTCAAGAGAAGCATTTTCCAGCTTTGCTCTGGGTGCTTGTTTTGTATTCAGACTCACACCTGGACCAGCTTTCAAATTTGGGTAGAAAATTTTGAATTGCATACCATCATACTTTGATATTATTTTAAGCAATACATTACTTGGTGGTTTGTTATCATTATCTTCACAGGGATTCTACTCAATCAGAAAATGTTCCTCAAGTTTTCCAGAAAAGATTCACAAAACAACCTCAGCACTGGAGATGCTGCTAGGGTTATGGCATCAGGTCCAGCACTTAGCAGGCTGGCATTTGCCAGTGCTTGTGCAGGATGTTTGCCACCACAGGGACAAGTAATCTTCCTGATGGTGATACAATGTTAGAAATTTAAGTTATTGTTTCGACTGAAGTCCCTGGGCCAGATCCTTTAAGACAGTTAAGCATGAAAAAATAAGGGAGATTCTTTTACTACAGTATTTCATTTGCACATCGAATTTTTGACACATTTCAATTCACTGACCTGACCTATAATTTGCAGGACACTTCCTTGGCTTTTACTGTTACAGCAGTTCTCAGAAATGGGAGAAAATGCTTTCTCCTTTTAAAAAAATATCCCAGTGCCTCTTTGCACTGAGAAAGCCTCGGCAGTTAAGGATTTGGTGGAATGATTTATAAGTACATGCTTACAAACTTAATTGTGGCATTTTCTGATGGTGGACAACTTGGCTTTCCAATTCAAAGATGGTCTTATTCCATCTTTTTGGATGAAAATATTCTTTTTGCCAAAAGAGTATTATGACTTCTACATAGAACAAAATGCTATGATTCCTACTTAGTCATACTGATCTCAACTCCTAGTTCCTCTAGCTGGCCAGGAAAAGACAGAAGATATCATGCATTTTCCTTTTAATGTTCTTGTATTCATGTGCAGCATTTGAGAAGAAAGTAATTATTATAAAATTTAAGAAACATCAACCAGTGTTTCCATTAATTTGGCTGTTACCTTCACACCTTCTCCTACACTAGGCAAAGATATGAAGGGTTACATTGTAAAGCATTTATTCCCAAATATGTGTAGATACCCTTTATCCCAAATTAATCTTACTTGATTTACTTCTTTCTAAACTAAGCAAATCCTCTAAACAAACTAAATTATACTTCTCTGTATGGTCTTTTGCTCACAAATCAACATGTGTATTTCACTTGCAAAATCCCAGTTTGTACCACACAGAGATGCTATCTAGAAATTAAATCACTAGAAAGACCAATCTTTAGAAACATCTTCATCCACATTGTCAAATTCTAATCTCTCATACTGACTTGAAATATGTCACAAGCACCAGTTATTTTACTAAATACTTAACATCTTTATTGATAACTACAAGCTCAATTAATTTAGTCAGGAAAAGTGTGTTTTAACCAAGCTTATATGGCACTGAGAGTTTATAGCAGATGATTTCAGTGGCTCTGGTACATTTTATGTCTTAAAATCCTATCTCATATATTCAATAACATATTGCTGCCAGTATTCTTTAGCTATAGAACAGAGACAGGGAGACAGCTAAGCCTGGTACTGTGGCATGATTAATTAACAAAGCAAATCCACATACAACTGAATGCACTTTTAGGTCTACAAACATGTGCAATTATGCAATATTATCAAGCATACATGATGTTTGGCCTCATGTTTGCTTGTAAACTGGAGCCATTATAGATTTCTTAGAGACAACCATAAGATTGTTCCATGTACATGGTGGCAAAATGTACTTGTTCAACTATATTTCATGTTGGTCATCTGCAGAGAAAATACTGAACAGAGTGTATTTGGCTTTTATCTCAAGGACAAAGGCAGAGACTTGATGGGCTTTAACTTTTGAACTGTTTTACAAACAGTGACCACCTCATGATATTTTCTTGAGTGAATGTTACCTATTTACATCTACTCTTACTCAGGTCAACAGGAGTTCTACCACTTATTGCAGCATTAGCCCACTGCTGCTGGCTTTTGAAAATGTCATGTGCAATAAATATGCAAATGATTGCAGTAACTTTTTAAGTCCATATTAAAACCTCTAAATTCTAAAGGGTATCTGCTCATCCTGTTTATTTTTTCCTTTTAGTTCCTAGAGTTATGACACATTTAAACACATGTATTGGCTGTTTTTCCAGGTAGCTCCTCATAAACATTGCAAAATATTAATGAAGTTGTTAAGAAAGCAAAAGGCACAAAACATCAACAGTCATTGCATATTTAATTCACTGCTTTGTTCACTCTTTCCCCATTGCAAATGTACTAAATGACAATATAATTATAACCTAAAGCTGTTGGTAATTATATGCAAAGTGCTATAATAGCAATGAAACCCTAATGCTGAGAGCGAGCGAGAGAGTCTGAGGGAAGAGAGACTCAAAATAACCATTACACATTGTACTCTTGGGTACCCCCTAAAATTGTTTGATTCTGATGGGTTACCCAACCTGCAAATTACCTGAAAGAAATTCAGATCAGGTACAGAGAAAACAAATTAATTACCAGGAAATTACTTGCTGGTGTTAAGCCAAGTATTAGCTCGTCAGCATTCAGCATCATTGGAAGAGTGAAGGAAAACAATACAGACTTGATTCAGGAGCTGGAAGCAGAGAAGAGCAAAAGGAAAAGTTTATTAGAAACTTTGTTTCTAATGCTGTCACCTTTCTTCCAACCAAACCTGAGCTCCACAACCAGTGCCAGAGTGTGCACTACCAGCAGATCACCATTCTCTTCACCCTCTTGCCCTGGACAATGGTTGCACTACCTGCAGGAGCCACTTTCTGGCTCTTCATAGGGCCTGAGATGAGCTGTTCTGTCAGGTGTCATCACTATACCTCCTGTTGGTTCTAGAAGAGCTCCTCTATTCCTTTGGAATTTGGAATAATTCCACCAGCAAAGCAGACAATCAACAGTCACAGAGCTGAGATGTGTAGTAACTTAGACATTGTCTTCTCTTAGCTTAACAGTCTTTCCTGGATAGGAATGAGAGCCATGCTCACACAGTTTGTCAAGGGAGTGTTTGACTTCTGCTTATTTTGTGTTTGCTGGAATCAGAAGGAAATGCCATGTAGCTATTGCTTCATTAGAGAGCAGTAATATGCAGCAGAGCAATGTGCTCTAGAGATGGAGCTTAATTGAGATAAAGCACATAAAAACTGTGAATTACATGACAGGCAGAATTGGCAGCTTGTGATGGTAAAGTCCCTTCTTATCTTACTGATATGTACAGTATGCTACAGCTGAATTTTTTAAACTTACACAAGTACTATCAGAAGTTACAGCCCCCACTACACTACTTGCTCTTGCAGACATTCTGCTATGCTTGAATTTCTCCTGCTAAAAATCTGTTTAAAACAGGAAAAGAAAAAGCATCCACAACAGAATGGAGCAAAAGGCAGTACAACTCCAAGATTTTGTTCTGAACTGTCCTTACTGTCTCCATTCCTTTCCAATTCTTCTCTCTAGCACTGAGGGGAAAGCGAGCAAGCAGATGGTAAGTGGCACTTTGTTGCCAGCTGGAGTTAAACACAACAATGACTTAGGAAACAAACATAATCCTAAAATTTAAAACTGTTTCCATTGCACAGTGCTCGTTTTGTGTTCACCCTTTCCCCAGCTGCATGATGAGCTATGAACTGCTGGGGCTCTCAGACCACTGACAAATCCCAGTGGCTTCTTCTCTCCGTGCTTGGGAGATCTGCCTTGCAGCAAGACCCATCTATGCCTGTCCTCAGAGCTCACAAAACCTTTCCAGTCTTGCCTGCTGAAGGGCTGAATGAAAAAATGTTTAAAACAACTTGCTGGCTGCCCTGGCCCTTATGCTGCAGCTGACACACAGGTCATGGTAGCACCAAGTGCACGTCACATGCAAAGGATTTCACAGGGGGCTTTGAGCTGCCAGCAGGAGGGAACTGGGGTTCTGCAGCAGCAAAGTGAGCAAGAAAAGCTCATTACTCCTTTAGTGTACACAAGCTCCCCACTACACAAAGTATCAGAGCAGGGTTGCTTTTTCAAATGCTTAAACCACAAAAATAAAATTACAGTTACCAAGTATGGCTTTCTTCATTTTAAGTTCAGATTGTTATCCTCTGTTTTTATCTGAATGAAAAAATGTTTTGATAAACAATAAATTGCATAAAGATGCAAATAAAGGATGAAATTATTTTAAGTAGTCTAGGCACCTACCCAAAAATGAACACACCACTCCCAAATGAAAGGACTGCTCTGGAACATGTGCTTGAAAATTAATGACTCTTCTGATACAAGACAAGGTTTTATACTGTTTATACCTTTTCAAGGTTTCTGGGATGAAAGGACTTTCATTCCTTCAGTTTGTCTGACAACTGACAGCTTACATGTTAACATGACAGAACAAGAAGCAGAACCCCTTCTCTGCCTGTCCCCACAGCACAGCTATAACATGGGAGAACTACCCTTGGGGTGACACCAGTAACACAAGCAGGAAACCCAGCACAGTTCTTATCTGCTGCTGATTTTGCCAACAAAACCAGCCACAGCTAGTTCCAATTGCACTAATGGTGGGTTTGATACTTGTCCAGGGATAGTTCCATCTCTGAGTTGCTCTAAGCCCATTTTCTGCCTCATGTGGTATTCTCTGCCATTTGGATATATCAGGCAGTATGTGGCAAAACCCTAACTCAGCACACTGCTGTCCAACAGCTGGTTTAGCTATACTGCCAGAAAAACTAAATAAGAAATTTGAAACTACAGAAAACTATTTCCCTTGTATGCTATGTTTAGACAAGAACTTGGAAATGTAGTGGTCTTCAAAGTCACAGCACTATGCAGCTCAGGCTAGCCAGAGCCTTTTTTTCCAGATCTCATTCTAATGCAACAGGAATGATAAAGGAGAATCACTACAGTCCTGTTGTATCCATGGATGTTCAGTGTCACACGATACCCTTGGCTTATTTCTCTCTAGAGGGCCACCCCTCTTTTGAGAGCTGCTAATTGGCAGGATTTGTCACTGATGAGTGACCACCAACTTGCTGTGGTGAGACAGACTGATTTGCCTGCTCCATGGAAAACTTCTGCCAGCCTCTAACATGCCAGTGAACTAACAGCAATAAATGTGTGTTATCAGCAACCACACATCAGGCACTCTACTGAATACCATCACCACATGTCTACAGGCAGGTCAGATCAGTCTGGAAGTGGTTCAGGGTATCTTGAAGAAAGCATCATCAGGAATCAAAAATATGATAACAGATGCAGGAGACGAGCTGACATGATGAGAGGGTGACAACGGTCATCTTCAGACTGAACTGGGACATGAAAGAGGGCAAGCTAAGTCACTGTGGGCAAGACCAAGTTTAACACTGTAGCCTGGTTCTCTAAGGAACTGAGCAGAAATTTCATTGGATAATCAGAGGTGACAACTCCACCAGCTTTCACATGGGCAAACAAAGTCATATCTCATGTGACAAGGCATCACATTTCTAGGTCTCAGTTATATAAGTGGAGCCATTTTCCCCCATCTTTGGTTTTCATTTTGTTGCTTGGTTTTGGTTGACATTTTTTTTAAATCTGCCAGTACAATTCACAAAGTTTTTGTACAACCAAAACAATTTGACGGACATTGTGCAAGTTGGTTTTGCTTCATTCTGTGCTTTTTTTACATGCAAAATGTACAGATATGCTTTGAATAGGTGAAAGCTTTTTGGTCTACTAGCAGCAGTAGTACCTTTTAAGGTGCTAAGGTGTCAAAGAAACAAAAGAAAATAGATGTGAGCTAAAAAGGCATCAGTGAAATTGGTCAAACAGCCTGCATTTCTCTAACTGCAATTTAAGGTCACTGCCAGTTTTTACAGACTGGTCTGCCACAGGAACACGTAATACCTATAATTCCAAAACAAGGTTGATACACCTTTGTTCTTAAAGTATTTCACCAAAGATTCTCAGTACACCACCTGGAGTGATGTACTGAGCTCTGGGGCTCAGGAACATAAGAAGGACACGGACTTGTTAGAGTGGGTTCAGAAGAGGATTATGACGATGATCAGAGAGCAGAACACCTCTCCTATGATGACAGCCCATGACAAAGGGGACAGAACTAAAAGATCTATAAAAGTCTCTTTATAGTCTCTCCAAGCCAAAGCATTCTGTGACTTTATAAAGCTAAATACATCACTGTAAATGTAATTTCTAGATCATCAAAATATAGATGTAGACCCTACTATGAAAATTAAGCTTAGATATGGGGATATAATGCTTGGATATGGGTTTGTTTTTTTCAAAAGAAAGAGAGAAGAAATTTTACCTGTGTTCAATGTAAGACATTTTGTTCAACCCAAAATAAAATATCATGTAATATTTCTCAGGTCATTTAACTTCTTGTGCTTGACTTTGACACTCCTTCAAATGAAAACAGAAGCATTTGCACCCCTAGTAATATAAACAGAGCAGTGACCACCAGGGCCAGTGGATGCAGAAGACCTTCCAGGTTATTTTAAAAGTTGGGACAACAGCCAAATTCCCATCCTCTGAAAAACACACACATTTCTCTTAATACAGCTCACCTGGTTATTCAGGGGTTTCTACTTTTCCTATTTGGGTCACAACATATATGCAAACAAAATGGGACCTTAATTATAGAGTCACTTTCATCTACAACAAACCCTCCAACTCCAAAATCTGCCCTTTACCACAGTAAAAATCACTTCAGACCTCTTCCTCCTACTTAACCTTTCTGTCTTTCTCATGCCCACATGTTTGTGTGAGAAGAAATGACTGCAAATCATGTGTTTAAGCAGCAGAAGCACAATTTCTACATAAACTTCAGTGAGGGGTTAACTATGGCCTGAATCAAATTTTGCAGTGAATCTCCAAACTTATGTAAATGGCAAAGCTAGGAAAATGAAGACAGAATTCTAGTCATAGTGGTCCCCTCCACTACTGCCCCAGCCAGCTTCACAGTGTTCTTACTGGAGGTTCTGTATGTAGATGGGATGGATTCCACTCAGGTGGTTTCTTTCACTTTGAGCTAATGAAAACATTCCCTACACAGCTCCCTGTCCCAAATTGGAAAAAAACCCTGATTTTTTACAGCCTTCTAGATCTGAGCTGCCAATCAGTCAGCCTTGCACTGGATGATTCATCACTAGGCAACCATCCATGAAGGCCACTTCTCCTTGAGGATGTCCACTTATTGTTTAAATGTATTTCATCTCCATGGAGGAGTGTTTCACCTGACAACTCTCTTTTGTTAACCTTGTGCTGGTGGCCTTTAGAATTATTTTCTGTTGTGGAAGTAAAAGACAGAAACCTGACTATGCAGAAGAATTAAGTTTTTCACTTGAATAAACATCCTGTAATCTGAACAGCGTCCATGGCTAAATAATCTTATTGATAACAGTTACTATGGCATATCAAAAGGCATAGCCTGGCCACATTTTCACTATAAGTGTGGACTAATAACAGAGAAAATATCTTTATGCTATTTTAAGCACTGTAGAAGGTGTCCTCAGAACTGACCTGGCTTCCACCATGGAGAATAATCGTATACCATAGGCAAAAGGCTCCTTTTACCAGGCCAATGGAATGAAAAACTCCCACAATGATAGTGAAGATGATGGGAAAACTGCCCTTCTGCAGGAAGCTATTATCAGGAAGGGCAGGTGTGCAGTGCTTGATTCTCCACTTGTAACAAAAGTGTCCCATGGGTGAGGAGAACAAGAAGGTTGCACAATTAGTTGATTAATTGCAGTATGGATAGCCCAATTCTGCCTGCTGAGTGAGTTTGTAAGGATAAGATTTAACTCTGGCTGCTTGTTGTAACTGTACATTGTTACTTGTCCTGAAATAACTTGCCTAACAATACTGCTTTATCTTCATTTTGTTTCTGGGATAGCAAATCAGTGCATATCAAATTAAAAACCACAACAAAAAAAAAGAAACATGAGGCAATAGCCCTGAAACTCCTTTTCTGATATGGATAGTGCTGCAACTTCAAAACACAGTAGTATTCTACAACCCTGGCCTGGGAAAACAGATAAATCAACTTTACTCTGCAAACAGAAAATAAGTATGTTTATATGTGGCTGATTCTTTCCTTTTGCAGAGTCATTTCCATCTCCCTAATGAAATTATAAGCAGTGTCCTTTCTTCCAAAGTGGAATAATTAAGAATCAATTACACTTTAAACTATAACACTGACTACTCTGTAACTATTATGTAATTGGGAAGCAGCTATATTGTCATCTTTATGTAGTTACATGGAATTACACAATCATTTAAATGGAATTATATTGAGAAATTGTATGTAAAGTTATTCATATTAAGTTCTGCAACTTAAGGACCCAATTGCCCACTTGGAGCAGGCTTTGAATCTAGTATGTACAGCCCTGTGACTTTGAAGGGAAAGAAAAGGTTCCTTAATAAGTCTGAAGTGTTATCATTAGTATCATTTAATGCAAAGTGGTCACATGCTAGTGAACTATTTCAACCACTCTATTATATAGCTGAGGTGAAGAAAAGGAGTAATTGATAAAAATGTGGTGAAAATTTCATAATAAGCAGAAATTAAGAGCAGGGCTCAAAAAGCTATTATGGAGTGCATTCAGCTGGTACCTTCAAAATTGTAAAGATACTTAACATTAAATGGGAGAAATTCAAATCACTAATTTAGTTCACAGTGTGCTTTGGGGATTTGAGTAACTTCATCTATGTAGAATGTCTATAATGCTGCAAAGTTAAAGCTGAGCTAGGGTTTTAAATTTTTCTCGTGGCACAGTGAGACATAAAACGCTCCTACAGTGAAGTGATAATGTAAAGGTTTCAGTTTGGACTGATCCAATACACAAATCTTGGGGCCTGAAAGAATTGAAAATGTGGTGCAAAAATAAACACTTCAAAGGAGAACCCCACCTGAACACAGCAGAAAGGTGTGAGAGGAGAAGGGTCTGGCTGGATTCATGAAAGAAGGTGACAGGGACTATTTATTGCCCTTGGGACTGATAAAATCTGAAAATTTTGAAAATTTGAAAATGTGGGACTGATAAATAGGAATCTAACCTGAGTGAGGTTAGGGTGCAAATTAATTATTTAAGTATTCTAAAATATTTGCTAATTCTCCATCAATCTAGCTACAGAGTCAAGTGTAGCTAGCAGAGGAATACAAAAAGAAAGCACAACCATTTTGAGAAGCTCTGCTTCTTCCTCAATAGGAAACTCTCCTTTTGAAGCACAAAGTTTAAAAAAGAAGGCCACAGGCTCTGTGCTCCTCCCTGTTGAGAGCACAGTGATGTTCATATAGATTGTCTTTCTAGCATGGTCTGGGAAATGTCAGATTCAGGTGTAAATATTGAACAATCTCTCCATTAAGCACCATGTATTAGTCACACTCATTCTCACAAATCAACACATTTTTAAGTAACATAAATTTCACTGAAGTTTATCTAGAATCCTCAATTTCATTAGACAGCATGTGTTCACAAGTTGGTCCCTTCCAAGGTGGTTTTTTTTGTTTATTTTGCAGAGTAACCACTACCCTTTGCTCAACTGAGATAATGACTTTGTACCTGAATCTGATAATGCCAGTGCAAGACTTTGGCTTCCTTCTCATCTAGGAGCAGTGCCTTCTAGCCTGCAGGCTCCAGAAAACCTGCATTCAGCTTGGCCAAAATAAAAGCAGGCTTTGTTGGAAAATTCCTTAATTAGCAAGGAAAGCTGGAAAATAAGGCTTACGAAGAGACTCATTTAGTGGAACATTATGAAAAATTCTGATGGGGAGAACAAAGATTTAATTAGAGTTTGGGAATATTACCTGCCATGGTCGGAACTGAATATTTTCTCATATTTTTAAGGTTGGCTCTGACTACATGTCTCAAGTCCTGCATAATTTGATGAAATTGCTCTGCAACATGCCTCATAAATACAACTCATTCTCCGCTTTCTCTACTGCCCATCCATCTCATGAAAAAGGTGACAGCTGATTCATAATATTACTTTATAAAAATGTTTTGTTTCAATTCATGAGACTGGCCTGTTTCAGCCTTACATAATCTAGATAAATGCAAAGTTATTTCCCAAGTAACACTTTACAAAAGTGCACCAAAAGCTTGTTACTTTCTTCTACTAATTCAGCTTCATTATCATCTTTCAAGAGATCCGTCTGAATATACTAATTCAAAGAAAACCTTGGAAGCTGAATGCCTGAGACCAGTGACGTAGGACCTTTATACAGAAGGACATCACAAGTTTTGTAATGAAGGATGCATTAGTCACATCTGACGAGACACCCATCATAAGTATCAAGGCTTCTGAGAGATTTCTTAATGGGCTCCACCCCTATTTTTACAAATGGTTTTGAAATTTGTCAGTGATAAGACAGCACCAGTAAATGGAAAGATAGTCAGGACTAAGCAGCATGCTCTGAGCTGGTTTATGGTTGACTTTGAAAAAGATCCCTGTCCTTCAGCCTCCTATGGGAACACAGTCCTGGTAAATACCAAAAAAGTCCTTGCCAAGCACCACCACTGGCAGTACTTCCGCAATAATGGAAATCCTTATTACTTTCAATCCAACAAACTTTATACACTGTTATCTAAACACTCTTTAAATCTTCACAAACTAGTATTTTTACCACTCTCCATTATTTCCATTTTATAGGTGGATAAATTGAAGGACAGAAAAACCATGACTCCTCTAAAACTGAGTCATATTGACTTTCATCCCTTGGCTTCACCTGACAAAATGTGCTCGATCCCGTATGTCCCAGAGCAAATCAAAGCAGCTTTTTCATTAAGTTTTAGACATGTCTCATCCACACTGTTTTCTGCTGGTCACAGAAAATATAATGAAGTAAACTAAGTTTGCACATGCACCAAGGTGACCTCAAATTTTCTCTCTCCTTTTTGTACTCATGGAAAGTATAGTGTCAAAAAATTACATAAAATTTTATAAATTACCCAAGAGAGTTTCTTTTACATAATAGGGCCCTGGAATGGAAATTTGGACTAAAAAAATTCTGACAGGCTCTTAGCTAAAGGCACTAGCAAAATTCTCTGGTCAGTGCATTCTGAGTAATTCATTGGTTCATTTTATGTTCACTTATGTTGTGTACCCTCAGTTGATCGCATTGGCACTTGAAATTTTGGCTACAAAAGAGCATAGAAAGCAACTAGGCATTTTAGCCCTGTCCATACCATATGACAGAGTCAGCCTCCACACTTATCATTAGATTTCTCTTGGACATCTAATGCAGAGTCCAGTTTAAAATTCTGGCTAAAACTGATGAAGAGTAATTAAGATTGACACAAAGGGTGCAAAATCTTCTGAATTCTTCTGAGGCTTTAGTTAAATAGAAAGTGTTTCATCTTTTGATCTCATTTATTCAAATGCTACAATTCCCATGTCAATAATATTTTGTCTAAATATGCCTGTGCCTAGTAAAATGTGGTTTATATCCTCCATTGTGATTTGGCCAAAAGTTAAGAATTTATTACACTGACAATCTGGACCTAAGTCTCTTGAAAATCTATCCACGCTTTCTGCTCCATGAAAATATGTTTAAAATTATTCCAGTAATGTTTCCTTTCTGTGATATTAGTTTGCCAAAGCCTCTACATTAGCTTCCCTGAGTGATGAAAAAAGAGGTCTAAGCCCTTGGTAACCCACAAATCACTTCATGTCACTTGTGGCTAAATGAATGCATTAGCCAGTGCAGTTATCCCCAGTTGACATGGTGGAGATGTCACATTACAGCACGAGTTCCAGTGAAAATTTTAGCAGCATTACTACGTCAGTGTGGCATCAAGTACTCAAGGTCACCAGCAGGATTAGTTAAGTACTTATGAGTTTATCCATCATTGTAAGCAACTTTTGCAAGATTGCAGCTAATTTAAATAGGACTTATGCACATTTTAACTGAGCTGCAGTGGTGACAGCAGCTGTAGCATTGTCATTAATCCTGGAGCTCAAACATGCAGAACAGCTTGGACTGCAGTTTTGTACTGTGTACAGCTAATACAGATGTATGAATTTGGGTGGCACCTTGCGCCTGCTCCCCTGCCTCCTTATTTGTGTTCCTGTTCAGCACCAATAAATCTCTAAAACAGAAGCTCCTTGGCTTTAGGCTGTGTGAGAAATAACCCATCTGCAGCAGTAGCAAGGAGCAGAGGTACAATAGGAGGTGTGGAACCTGTAAATCACCCTGCCCTGGCACCATCCAGGTCCTTCTCAGGAGAACATCAGCCCATACAATGAGGTACCCGGCAGGGGGAGAAATTTCCACAGGAGAGCCTCTGCCCACGCACCCCTGGGGATGTCCCAGGACAGCCAGCAGTCCAGCTGGAATGCCCAGCAGCACAGGTCTGTGGGAGAGGCTGGCTGGAGCATCTCAGGTTCTGAGAGGTTTGGGGCACATCATGGGATGCAGGCAAGACTATTTGGGGATGCCACTTACTACAGAACAAGTGCAGGAAATGAGGATGAGGGGATAAAAGGGGAAGTTATTTATAAGCATGCTACTTACAAGCATGTCAGCACATTTGCCTGGCTATGCCCTGCACCTGATCTGCACAGTCAGTTCTTCCATCTTAAACTCTATTTTCCTGGATGAGAGAAACCCCTAAGTTATGTACATGCATGTACATGGAGGTCTAAGTGCCAGCAGCTGCATTGAGGACCCTGTGTGTGGGGTGCTAAAGGGATAGCTCTTAATTCTCATCAGCAGAATGGGGATCAGGAGGGACAGCTCATTTCTGTGTGAATACTGCACACTTAGTTCATCTGTGTGGCCTGCTGTGTCTGTGTATTTGACACCTGTCTGCAGTGTACCTGTTGGGATTACATGCTCAGTCTCACCAGTGCTTGGACCCCAGCACTAACTGCGGCTGCTTTCCATCTATCAGGATTGCTGGATTTGGTGGCTCCCTTAAAGTGTATCCTCTTAGGAAATGATACACCATCTGGGGCAGCTCTGGCATGTTGTACCCACAAACACTCACCTGTACTAAGTGACAACCTAGGCCTCCTTCTGGCATGCAGACAGCAGTGCACTGTCATGGAACTCACACTAAACTCCTCTTTCCAGGACTCTGCAAACACTGCCCAGCAGATCAAGAGTACAAGAGCTATTTCCCCTCTGCTGTTTCTGCAACTATTCCTCCTGCGAAGTACAGCAAACAAAACATACACAAGCCAAAAAAAGAAAGGGAGAAGCATAGCCCTAAACAAAATTCTTTTGAAGTTGATGGGACCCCAACTCATTACATTTTAAACAAAAGCTTTAAGCCTCTCATACAGATGAGCTATTGTCTTTTGGTCTCCTTTTTGATGTTATTTTGAAGTGCCTTGAGGATACTTGATAATAAAGCACTCTATGAGTTGTATTACCTTGTTCTGTATTTCAATGTTTTATTAACAACACCAAATGAACGCCAAATGAATAATGAAAACAGAAGCTGGAAATTTACATTTTCTTCTTCCATTGCTTGTTTTAGTTGTTTTTAGTCTGATCTAAGCAACTTATTAATTGCCTTCTTTTTGATGGTATGGATTTATGTTTGCTTAATGTGAAAGAATGGAAATAGTGTCTATCAGTACCAATTGCAACGCCATCTTCCTTAAAAGGAATGGTCTGAGATAGCCAATGCTACTCGACGGATTTCATGGAAACATAAGGATTTTGCACAAAATGTTAAAAGTAATTTCCTAAAATAAAAAAGCAAACCCCAAACTGTAAATTGGAGTTTTTCCATCCTAGTTTTGACTAGGAAAAACAGCACAATTCTCCTACAGATGCAATTTTCTAAAGACACAAGCCTACGAAAGCCATCCATAATGGCATTTTATGCTAGAAATACTGTGCCAACCAGTTAGTGAAAAACATGCTATGAGAACAGAATTTTGGATGCTGTCCCCAAAGAACATTAAAGTTAGTTTCCAATTTGAAGCTCAAATTTTTTCACATTTTCCTTCTCCATCACACAGTGTTATTTAAGACTAATTTATAGCTTCAGGCTTTCAGGTCTCATAGAAATTGGCTGGGTGATTTAGTTATCAAGAAAATAAGTGCTTTTATTGGAATCAGGATTTCATCCAGGATGTTCATCTGTAATGTAATTAAAGAGGTAGTTTAGAAAAGCTACAATTATATGGGGAATATATGCAAAAATATTCTCACAAATGCTACCAATAGAGTTTAAAATGGTATTGTCACAAACTCGCTGGGGAGTTTCAGATTATGGTACTTTTATTGTCCAGCTGTGTAATAAGGATAAGTAACACTGGTCCACGAAAAACAACGTCCCTACCAGCATTCTCACTGTCAAACACTAAAAAAAGCACTTGAGCAACAAAAAACCATCTTGAGCCTGTGTTTGACTATGGGAAGACAAGATCAAGTATGTCTGTGCAACCCAGACTTGAAGAGGGCATGTCTGGGATCGATCAGCTGCGGGGCAGTTCCTCTTCAAACTAGGCAAATGTAAATAACTACTTTACGTATATTAAATGGCATACCACTACTGCTATGCTTAGAAAGGCACGTAGAGAAATGAAAACTCCACTTACACATAACTAAATATTAATTCATCTTCATGGGATTTTTTTGTGTCTTCCAAACACAGTTACCAGACATCATAAATAGGACTCAGTCTTCAGGTAACACACACTGAGTGATGCTTTTTTTAAGCACGTGCCAATTTCTGTCTGAGATTCAAGTCAGAACCTTATTTAACCCATTCTCCCGGGATTTTTTTCTGGCTTAAGAACAAATATCAATTACAAATACAAATATCGAACTTAACCAAAATACCAAGTTGTGAGACAATTTTCTTTACATTTTTCTAATTTTCCCCAATATCTGAGACACTGATATCCCTTGAAATTAAAAAATTATCTGCTATTCAAACAAAGGAAAACTCTCTGCTGAATTTGCTTGAACCCAAGGGTACAACCATAAATTACTATTCATTTTTGTCCCCATTAAGAAAGAAATGAGTAGACAACGCAGCTAACTGGCTGAAACATCAAAACGCAACTTCATTCTCTGATAAAAACACATTACCTTCAACCATACAAAGTGTAGTTCATGGGAAGAAGAAAATTATGCCTTCAGATGACTGAAAATTTTCAACAGAGACTAGACATAATCAAAAACACATGAGCAGCAATACTGGACGGGGAAGCAGGTTCAGCTTTCAGAGGACTTGACAAACATGAAATTGTGACTAATATTTACATAAAGCGACTTTTGTTCTTCCCCTATCTCCTGCACACTTTGTGCATAAACAGCAGTTTGATCCTTGAAGCTTTCAACTCAGCTAGGGAAAGGAAATCTCCATGGGTGCCCAAATACTAAAGAATCTTTCCTTTTCCTACATAGTTCCAAAATACAGCTGCTGAAATAGAGAACACAGAGCTTTAAGCTTGAGAGAGAGAGAGAGAGAGAGAGAGAGATCAGGCAACCAGACAGACCTTCAGATGTCTTCCTAGCTGGGAAGTGTCACTCTTTCCTGCAGAGACACTTTGTGCCATTTGTCGTAGCAGGTGAATTTAGCCAGTGCACAACATTTGTGAGATGCTCTCTATTGAACTGCTCCAATTTAGTTACGATCACACCCAAAAAAGCAAACCAGAGAAATCACCACCTACTTTGACTGGAACTCATTAGGATGTAATGTGAAGAAAGGGTAGATCATCAACTCATTTTCACCACACACCAACAACACCTCATGAGACCACATTTTGAAAATAGCTGCACAGCTGTAAGATGTAATTAGTTAATTTGTGAATTTACAAATACATTAATGAAATCAGAGGGCTTTTGAAAATTTTAACCCAATACTGTGGCTAAAAACACTGCCAAAAGGACCATATAAACCGTACTGTAAATACTTCTATTGATTTGCTTGGAACAGTAATGGTGTTTGGAAACTTATGAATTCAGATGCTTCTAGCAGAAATAGATGCCATTTTCTGTTGACCAGACATTTTAAACATATTGTACAGTACCTTCAAACTGCTACACAGGTACCAATAAAAAATAATAGACCAGTCAGACATATAAAGAATATATTTGAAAAATGCTTCATAGCATTACATAATTGAAAGAATTTCTCAAAGTCAGAAAGTGGAGTTAGTTGTCCAGCTCCTATTAAAGGCTCATAGATGCCAGGCAGCTTTTTCTCTTGAAAAGGTTTACTTTAAAATAATCTTGACATCATGATGTCAGTAATGACAGCTTTAAGTGTAGACTGTGTATGAAACCTAGTTCCACACTCTTTCCTCTTTTACTCAACCTGCTACATTTTTTTTTCTCATAGGATTTTGCTTGAATTGCTTTTAGAGTGCAATTAACACATTTTCTCTGAAGTCATTAGTGCTTCTGAAGAAAATGGACTAAGACAATATAAAACTGGTTTCTTTCACCATGTATCACACTAACTGTCCTAAAACCTCTGGACTTATGGACTGGGGAAGCATAGAAATAGTTTTCCTTTCCCTCTTCCAGAGCTTCCTGGTCTAGGCTGAGACACTTCATAAAATGAAGATACAAGCATGTGTGTTAAGGTTCTGCCTTATTTATGGTTCAAAAAGAAAGCAACAACTTGCAGCTGCCTTCCATATATTCATGAATATGTATTCATAGGTTCAATGGCATTATTCACATTTCCAAAGTTCATTATTTGCTTAAGCACCACATTAACTTAGAATCTGTATTTCCATAGTCTTTCCATACTACTACAGATCTAATGTGCATCTTCAGGACACAATACATAATTGAATGGCCCCAGCATGAAGTTTAGAAAAAGGACCTTGTACAATCTTCTGATTTTATATTTTTCAATAACTGAAAAATATATATTTATTTCGTTCCATTCTATGACAGAATCCTTTTTCTATGTCCTATTGAAAAGTCTAGCTGAAATACAAACCTGTTATGTGAAACATTGAACAAAAGAAAGCATACTTGGCAAATTTATTTGTTGTGTAACTTGGAGATCAAGACAAATTTGCATTAAATTCTGGTTCAAAGAAGGCAGCATGTTTATCTAGAGTCAATAGCACTTTTATAATTATTTTATTTTTTATCTCCAAATTCAATGGCATTCTATGCAATTTTGAGAATTTGGTAGGTCTATTATAACAGATCAAGCATCATATCTTTGATGATATGATGGGGTTTTATCTTCATGGACTTCTCAAAATCTGCTTTTCTCACTTTAGAAGTGGAAATTGGTATAAATATCTTTCCAGTTTGGGATGTGATGATGCTGAAATTATACTTCTATAAAAAATCAATATCTCCGTATAACAAAAACTGATGAAAAAAGATGGGAAAAATTCTTTAGAATCCATCCCTTTCTAATTTATTTATTAAAATTTTAATTAAAAACAAATAAAAAAACCAGAAAACACTACTGTTTTAGAGGATCCATTATACAATTAAATTTCACCAGTATTAAATCATTCAGATTAGAACTTTGGCAACTACGGATACGATGGAATTTGATTTCCTGCTTTGTCATGGGCTGGATATTGCCACCCTTCTCCCATGGCTCAGTCATGTTAGCAATGCTTTCACAATGTTCCAAAAGGAATACCACTGAATCTGCCTGTTGATTCCTATGCTCTCCTTGTCCAAGATCTGCAGGAATTCAATCCAATTATCTTGGATTGCCTCAGGTTTCAGCTCTTATATTTTTCAGATTCTGTGCTGCTTTAGTGTGTAGTTCTGAGCTCCATATTAGGGGATGGTGAGCTCTCTTCAGAGACTAGGGAGAAGAAGCAATTTCTTCTCCAGCTGGGGACCAAGGACAAATGACCCAAATCTCAGGCCCAAGAGCATAAACAATGGGGGACTGAAGAGAGAAAAACAAGAAGGATGGGACTTGATAATCTAAAGCTGTAATTGGACAATTAACTCCAATATGCAAATGGACCAGAACTTATAAGAGTGTGAGAACTTGTCACTGGTCGTCCATTTTGTGACCATTTTGGGTTCATCTTGGGTGTAGCCCTGGCTGGGCTCTTGTGCTGCCCAAGGAGTATCCATTAAAGCCTTCTAATAAACACCTACTTTATTCCTTAACTCCATCTAGCCTCTGTTCTAAGTCAGCCTTCACAAGGCAGCAACACAATCTCAGCTTCTGCAAACCCCCAAGCATGTATGTGGATCTACTTATGTGAGAAAAAACTATGTGCATGCTCCAGCATTTGCCACATGAAATATTAGTTTGCATAATTCCCATTATGCAATGCAGTACCTTTACTGATTAAATACATTAGGTGATTACCTCAAAAGGATGATCATTTTAATAATGTAGTGTGGTACTACTTAGCTTTTTGAAAATGAGTTCATCACTAGGACATGACCTAAGAGTATGTGGAAAATGAGGAACTCACAACCAAAAGGAAGGAGAATATTAGCAGAGAAAAACAGGAGTACTATGCAGACAGATTAATTTCAGCATCTACTGAGCAATCCTTTTATGAAAGATTATTACCAACATTATTTTAATTCTCGCAAGGTCAAACTGATTTATGAAATGAGTTCTTGTTAGGCATTCAGAAACGTACCTAGGGTAGTTTTAAATCACACAACCATTTTCTTCCAAATTTTAAAAGTTTTTCAGATTTGGAATTTAATTCATCAATTAATATTCACAAGCTATTTTTAATCCTATTTCAACATACATTTATCAAGATATATACTAAACCCTAGGAAATGAAAAGCTGATTATTAATCACTTGAGAAAGAAATGCTAAGTTTTTTCAATTCCTTTTCATAATAAAAAGAAAAGCCATCTGTGAATTCATCTGCTTTAATGCACTATGCTGGTACTGAGATGATTTTTAGTTTTAAAAGCAGGCAACTAAACAGAGGGGGTGAAAATTAGGACATTATATGTTGAAAGTCACAAGAAAATTATTTATTTTCAATGCCTTTTAAATAGAGCTGTCAGTTTCAGCCTTTTCGTTTGTTGGGTTGTGGTTTTTTTCCATGAGGAACATATATCTTTCCAGACAGTTGTTCCCTATTTCCTATTCTCTCTTTTGAAAACATTTTTGTTTGCTTTCTTTCTCTGCCTTGTTTGTAGCTTTTTTTTTATTAGGCAAAATGTCAGAAAAGATTGATCCTTATTTATCTTTGTAAGGGAGGATGTCACAGTTTGCTGTCTTTGACTACTTGTTTATATAACAGATGAAAGAACAGCAAGCAGTAAACCAGAACTTTAGTATCATGTTGAGAATCTTCACAGAGATGGACCAAAGTATTTTTATTGACACCATCAGTGGCTTCGTTTATCGGATGAAAAAATCCTGTACACCTATGCTATGCAGTTGGAGACTCATTGAAAGTTTGAAGATTGGAAATGCTTCTGGATTTCTGCTACTTCAGCAGTGATTCAAGTTCAGTTTTGGCTCCTCCCAGCACTAGGCTGTTTTATGTAAACTTATATCCCTATAAATAAGGAGGTAAGTAAATAAATTAGCTCAAGCTCTTCCCCTGCTTCCAGGCTTTGCCCTCCTTTCCCCCCTTGGCTGCTCCATTAAAGTTCTCATCACACCTGGAGAGATTACTTACACCCTTTCTGCATGCACAAGTTGAGGTCAAGGTGTCTCTCCATAACCAGATTGGTGCAAAAACAAGTCTGAATTCAGCATTTTTCCCATTTACACTTCCCATTGAAGCTTACCATGTCAGAGATGCTTTCTTGCATGTCTGTGCAGGGAAAAGGCTCAAGAGAAGGCTATCAAGGAACAACGGATATATAACAATTCTAGCCTGCATATATTCTAGCCTGTCCTAACATGGACATTATATTGATAGATTTTAATTTTATGTTGCATGGAAATTTTTTTAAGAGCGTGTTGGAAACAGATATGCTATTAAAAGATTTATTTCTTGTTATTTCAGTAAATCTAAGCAGTTACAAATGTGCTGGGGAGTGTTTGAAACGTGTTTGGTTTTAATTACTCTCAGAAATTGTATGCACAATCATAAGTTGGTACATATCACTTTCTAGTGAAAGTTTTGGAATATCTGAATTTAGTTCATTTGAGCTGATTTAGTGGAATCTGGCAAAGAACAATAAAGTAACATGGAACTTCTAAAGCTGCTGAAGAGTAGTCTCAGAGGTGGTTTACTGGTTTTGAAACAGACAAGGAGAAGATGGACTCTCAAGGAGATGTCCCTGCTGCTAGGAGGCAAGGAACAGCTATATTACCCCACTACTGATTTTATGACAGATACTTCTTCATTCAAGGACAAGCTGTGAAAAAGAGGTTTCATCTGATATTGAGGATGAAAACAGAGCATAACCTAAAATCTTCAACCCTTCTCTACATCCATCTACATACTTCAGCAACTGTGAATGCAGGTAAGATAAACATTAGAGCCTAGGGTTAAGAACCTCAGAGAAGAATCCTGGCAGGACATGTCTGTCATTCTTTGGCTGAGTGAAAGCTAGCTAAGGGATAAATTTGGACAGCATGCTTCAGTCATGAAAATTGTTTTCAGCCACAAACAGGATCTTTTCTCATTTTGTTATAAGTGTTTACTACACTGAGGAGTAATTCTGAGGAGTAAACACATAGTTCTTATCAAATCAACAATTCAAAACACTTACAAGCCTCTAAAACGCTGTTAAGGCACCAAAATTTAGCATATGACTGTGGAATGCTAATTTGACCAAGAGAAAAACAATTCCTTAAATACTAGAAACATTTATTAAACCCCCAAATTTCCAAGCCCTGCTGTAACTGAGTTACAGAGGATTCATGAATGAAGTCTATATTCAGTCAGTGTCTTGCTAGAACACTCTTCAGATTCAAAATGACTCATTTATCCCTCTTCTCTTGTGAGCATAACCTGGCTGTGAATCAAAGATCTAAAATAAAGTCACCGTTGACCCTGTCATGTGGTGTTATCAGACTACCCACTCTGAATGGTCCCCTATACAACAAAATGTCTCCTTATCACAGGGCTCTCTCACCTGCAAAGAGCAGAGAAAAGCCAATTACCATCTTGCCTGAAGGTGAGAAAAGAAAGGAAACACTTGTGATTTTATGAAGTCTGTTAATGACCTTCTCCAGCAACCTTGGTCAGTAACGCAGAGCGTGCCTTGGTGCTGCAGTGCAAGCCACAGTCCCCAAGTCTGTCCGAGCTTGATGCGAGCTCTGGGAGCTCTGACAGCTTTCAGAGCACCTGCAATGTCCTTTCATTACAATTAATACTGGAAATATTTGGGAGACTGAATGCAGCTTACCACTGTAATATTCAGCAATCCTCACCAAATTATTTGCCCATCATAAAAGTGTGAAATAGCCCAAGTAGAAACAGAAGTATCAAAAATAGCACAACACAGCACTGACCATATTCCATCCAACCAGAGTGCTTTTAACACATGAGAGTTGAAAGGAAAGGAATTAAATGCGACAGGCTCTTGATTCTTTGAAGAAAGACAAAACAACAACAACCCTAACAAAACTGAGCAGTATCTGAGTGAGCCAGGAAAGTTTTACTAAAAATAAAAGTCATCTGTGGTTGCCTGTGTTACTGACTTCTTCCCAGAAGAAGCGTGAAGTCTGATAATCTTCAAGACAGAAATAATGCTTACAATCAATTGTTTACAGAAGCACAAGGCTCCTCTTAAAAGGAACTATAGACATTGCAGGGGATAAATTGTCTAGGTGCCCAAGTATTTCAATTTACTTGTCTGCCTATATTGAATAAAACCTCATAAGAAGTATTTTGGGCCACCAAGAGCACTTGTGTATTCAGCTACATGATCCTGCAAGGCCTCACTTTGCACAAGCTGTTTGTTCAATGGTAACAAAGATGATGATGAGTGGATCCCTGGTTTGGGGAGCCAGTCAGCCTGAAGAATTTGAAGAAAGCAAGCCCAGCAAGAGAGTTGGAGGAACAGAAGCTCTACCATGGATTGATGCAAAGTAGAACCCTGCAGCTGGTCTCCCCCTGCTCTGGGTGGGTACCCCTGTTTAAAGCCTGCTGTACCATCCCACTATTAACAACACCAGCCTAGGAGTGGGAATGCTTGCACAGTGCTCCTCCTCTAGAAAAGGCATCACATGGCAGTTAAATTTTGGAAGAGTAAGGTTTTTTTACTGGACGTATATACCTGCCTCCCACAGACTTCACACATTTTGCAGCCCCCCAGCATTTGCATGCATCAGCAGTAAAATACTTACTGAACATTAGCAACCATACATCTTATCTAGCTAAATAAATCAATATTTTTACAATTACTGAGTGTACCTTGGAACATTAAGACAGTGAGATGTTTAAGTGCAGGTCATGTGACCAGGCACCCCATAAACACCAGCCATTTATGCTATACATATGTGTAAGGCAATTTTCTTTATTTCTGTGAGCCATGTGTCCATAGCTAGCCAAATGTTTCTCTAATTATGCATTTATTGAATATGTCCTTCTTAACCTCTTATTTCTCTTTTTCCAGTAAAATATTTAGCTATTCTATACCATGCACCCAAATATTTTTGAAACTAAAGAGCTTCTTTTTACTTCTTTTATTGACAAAACAATCTTCACATCCTTGCCATGATAAATTTTCCACCTTTCAAACTATTGAATAATTAACTAAAAAAATCAGCAAATTATTTTATTATGAAACTCTGTTTTATTCTGGAAATTATTTTATTCTGGTCAATAAGCTAGTTGGGATCCAAGACTGCACTGGTTGTTTTCTCTTAATGTAGCAAATGAGGGCTAAGTTCTTGCAATTAATGTAGTACACTGGCATGCAGTAAGCATTGTAAGCAAAAGAAAAACCTATTAATAAAACTACATGAATGGTCTGTTCTTTCATGGCATCATAGTGTAATATAGAACTTTGCTCTGCAAGATCCTGTGCATGTAAATGTGTATTTATCTGTATGCACTGTGTGTGTATAAATATATATAAATATTATTCTTCCTAGAAAGCATTAAGGACTTTAGTCTCTGTCCTACTTTCCAAACAGCAGTAAACCACTATCATATATATAAATGCCAAAATAATTTCTTTGGCATTAGGATAGATTTTTTTTTCAGCTTCCTGAACTATGAGCAAGAAATCCAATAGAAACTGAATCAAACTCAGAATTTTCCTTTCCAGTTGAGTTACAGGAGCAGTAGCAAACAGAGACAGTGACAGCTGTGCTAAGAGCCTGGAATCCACAGCTTATGCACTTCCCAGGATTTTACTTCCTAGCAGCTCTAGCCTGCTTCTGTCAACTGAGAAGCCATCAGCAGATGCAGCAAATGCAGCTCCAGACTGCACCTTCCAGTTCAGCTTCAGCTGAAAGGAAACAGTGCAGAGTGACACTGCTCTACTGAGACAAAGCACAGCCATGGCATGCTGCAGAGGTCACTTCAAAAATGTGCAACTTTTGGTTCCAACTAAACAACTTCCTGGTTCCAACTAAAACGGTACAATCAATGTACCCACAGTTTCCATCTAGGCCAAGCACTTACTGCTGACTCCAACCCATTTATAAACTATTAGAGCTTCACCTTAACAATATGAATTGTTTTTTACATTTTGTTAGGGAGACAATCTGGAACTCAAATGTTGTGATTTTTATACTTCATATTTTTATTCATTGACAATTTATACAGATTTTTCTTGTGACCTCTTTTTTTCCCTAACTTTAAATGTGCTTTAGTACTTGTTTCTCAATTAATTCACACAAAAATATTACATTATTTTTATTCGCTATTCTGATCTCCTCCTTTAATTGAAATGAAATTAATTTTTTTTTCAGTATGCAGATACACAAAATGACACAGTGTCCCAGACAAACCAGGGAGATATTCCCTGGCATTGCTAGCTCTCATGAAAACGGCTTGTCTAAAGCATTTTACAATTGCTTGCCTTTTTAATGGCATCATGGTGGGAACAGCTCCTAATTTCACTGTGCTAGATGCACATCCTTCTCCTCAATTCCTGACCAAGGAGCAAGTGTCCAAGATGAAGGATAAAATCTGCTTATACATTACTAACTTTTTAACCTTCACTTTTATGATTATCACCTAGGTCACCTGGTTATTCTTGAAAAATACCCACTTTATTGCCTGTACTGATATCTTTTATGCTGTGCCACCAGCGAACTTCTCACACTACCAGACCTTGCAAAGCCCTAACATTACTTCTAACAAATGTTCTATTGACTTACAACTCCATGATACATCCTTGATGAATCAGACTAGGTAAAGTCTCCTGGCAAATTTCCCCTGCCCCCATCCAGAGCATTTTAACCATTTTCTTTGTGGATGTATTAAATCCAGATTTTTAGTATTAATCTGTATCTCCTCTTTTTAAAGCAATGTTTTCCAGCTGTTCTGAATTTTGAAAATCAAAATTACATCTGTTATGAAAATAATGGCTGCACACTTTCATTGTTGAATGTCCTTCTCAACCTTTTACTTCTTTTTCCACTAAAATATTTAGCTATTCTATGCCATTAATTCTAATATTTTTGAAAGTAAATAACTTTTTTCTTTTATTGACAAAACTTCATATTCTTATGCAGTGATGATAAATTTTTCACCTTTCAAACTATTGCAACTTACTCTTCAACAGAAGAATCTTGACTTACTGCCATTAAAAGAATAACTGAAATTATTATAGGATACAAAGAATTTGTTATGCTTTTACTGAAATCAATGAAATTTGCATTGCATTGTTATGTCAGTGTGACTTCTTAGATTTATTCCTTTATTACTGCCCACTATACATTTCTCCAGCACAGCAAGAAATGCCTTTGTTTTCCCTGCTACAGCTGACTAAAGCTATCAAGAGACATAACAATTTTCAGCAGAGCTTTATCTTGTACTCCCATGCTCCTGTGTTGTGACACTTCTGGGAACAACCATGACATTTTGCTCGGATTGAAATAATTTTGCTTCTTTAAAGCACTGTTGAACTCTACGGTGATTTTTTCCCCCTTTTTCATCTCTGTACAGCTATGCCAGACAGCATTTTGTGTATTACAGAGCAGCATTTCCCTTCTAGGCTACTTCCTGGAGTGATAACAGAGCAGTTCTTCAAGTTAGCCATGGAAATACTGCATGATATTGAGAACAATTCAGATAATTGCTCAAAGAGTTAGGATTTGGAATTATAATTCAGCTTCTTCCAAGGCTGAGTAAAGAATTGAAGGCCCTTTCACTCCAGGGATGTGAGTGAAGCTGCTTGTACCTCAACAGACATCACTATTGTAATCAGCAGCAATAACAAAGGACAGAGAGAGACACACAGAGACAAATATTAGCAGATGCTCTGTTTTCATCAGCTTTGTCTCTGTTTGGCTTTGAATTCCCCATTTCACTCTGCAGAATTGTATCTCAAACAAGCAAGGACAAAACTCCTACTGACAGAGACACAACACTCCAGAAGAATCCCTTGCATTTGAGCTTTTCAATGATCCCCATGTTTCTTTTCTGGCAAAACACATTTCTGGAAAAGATCTGCTGCTGTTGTTCTTTTACTTTACAAACTTTGAGAGAAATGAAGTTAATTACACATTTTAGCAGATACAAACCATGATTCAGAGCTCTGTTTTTGTTCTCAGTCTTTCATGGTGTCTTTAACAATAATAAGAGGGTTTTAAAATGCTCTACAGTCCTGCTGCTGTAGTCACAATGGTGTAAGGATATAAGCAATAAAAGCCTCTAGGCATAAGTAGCATGCTTTCTCTGAAGAGTTGCTAAGAGTTTAAAAACTACTGGAGAAGATTTTGAACCTTTCATAAAGTCTGAAAAATACAGACATAATATAGAGACTAAAAAACCCAATCCAAACCCTGTTAAATCCTGATCCTGTAATAAGTGCTGAAGGATAACAGTGGGAAATGCAAATGCCAGTATGACACAAAAGAGCAGCCAACTAATGTTATTGAAGAGATAAAGAAAGAGCAGATATTTTAGGGGTCAGAAGTAAACAAGGCAGGGGAAATAAAAGTAACTTTGATAGGTCAGAACGTGACTTAGCATAACACCAATCTGACACTGTAGTACACTATTACAGGATGTGATGAATCATTTCAAACACCGCTGCCTGGAGGATTGGATTTTTTTCTTTCTTCTTGATGGAAAGCAGCATGTGGACATAATTGGAAGATGTAGAGGGGTGCAGTGTAGAAAGATCAGTGGTTAGAGCAAGTCAGTTCCAGTTAAGGTTGTTAATTCTAATTCTATTCTTTTCACACTTCGGGGTTTTGTGTTTTGTTTTGGCATTTTTTTCTTAAGCCTCTTATGTTCATTTGTTTTCATACTTAACTTGCCAGCCATGTAAGCATTTCCTCTTGGGTTTCCAGAGGGATAAATGCAAGTTATTTGCAAGTACTCAGGTATCCAACAGGTAATTTAGCACACTGCAAGCAGCACCTGCATATGAATTAGCTCTTTCTCAATTTCCAGTCTTCACCCTCCCCCACAACTAAATGTGGCATATATTTTCAAGAGAATCCAAATTATATGACTCAGATCAGTGTAATAATTTCCTCATAGGGTGCACAAGCTGCTATCTTTTATAAGCAAATAGCAGAGAGATAAAGGCAGTTTATACAAGCATAAGGCATTCCTTCCATCTCACTAACATCCCATTTACTTCCATCTACCCCAGATTCAGAGCTGGGTAGTACCAAAGGTGATGAGAGATACCCAAGCTGCGCTCAGAGCTTCTTCTGAAGTTAAACACATACAGTGTTATCTGAAATCACACTGGCTTGTTAGATGAGATCAGGTGAAATGGTGTAACATCAGAGGGAGAAAGGAGAACTTTGAGACCGACTAACTGCTGGCAATGCCAAAGACAACGATCCCATCACAAAACAACATCACAGATGAAAGTGGAAAGGGCTGCTGTGCACTATACATTGGCTACCAAGTGATCTGTCTGCTCAAAAGTTCCTCTGCAAACCTTCTATGAAAGGCTGGGAAATGGCTCATCATTTTCTACTTCCATAAGCGCTTGTTTAATCATTATGACATGAAAAGTAAAAAGCTGTAAGTTCAGATAAGGAGAGAAATATCTATTGTGGCTATCTGCCAGGGTGAGAGAGATTCCTGGCACATGAAAGAAATATTGAATGCTAACTTTAAAAAGTCTCTTCTCTCTGGGTGCTGTTTAATAGCCATTTTTTAATGGCAACTCTATTCTCCAACATAATTATTTTTTAAAATATGTTTTTATTACTAGGCTTTACTTTGGTGATAAATAAGAGAGCTTAACAGGATCAATAATGAATTGGAAAACAGCTGTCTTGCTCTGCCTAAACTGAGCTGCATTATGGTTGTGCTCTTTCTCATTTTGACTTTGGTTCTACAAGGTAGTCAGTCTCAATTTAAGCAGTGGTTTGTGCCACTGGCTTAAGCTCTCTGGTGGTCAGGCATTTGTCCTGCTGCCCAGGTGCTCAGTTCCACACAGCCTTGCATACTCTAGTGAAAGGGAACATTCATGCAGATGGGAATGTCATGGTGTATCATATCTGGAAGACACAGAGTGTTCTGGATCCAACTTAATCACTTTGATAGTTTTTAAATGGGTTTATACAGTGCTTAGCTAACAAGCATTTAATCCAGAGGTTAAAAAAAGGCAGCAACCCTAGAGACTGGTGTTGCAAAGGGCTATAAAGATTTCTGAGGTAGAAAGTCATCTTTAGCCCTAGGGAGTGGACTGTAAAGGCTGAAGGGGATTTTATTAGCATCTTTAATTAAGCATTTATTTGACTCCTTGATTTGGCATTGAATCAATTTGTCATTAGTTGTTTTGTTATTTAATTAGTGTGCTTAATTACTGTAAATACTATTAGGGCTAAACCCTGCAAGTTACTAGGAATTCTCACAACTCCTAGGAATATCAATTAAAATTCACACCATTTTCCAGGTCTAGAAAAGTGCAGAGAGTTGCTTTTGAGGTACTTATGATAACCATAATATTACTGTAATTTCTTTTTTTTTTTTTTTTTTGTTCCTGGAGTGTTTTAAAAGCAAAGTCACAGAGGTTGTTTGGTGTACAAGGAGCCATTGTGACTACATGAAGTTGATGGAAATTTTAATTTAATTTCATTGGGTAATTGTTCTGTCCTTGGAAATGGAACACTCAGAAAAAGAGCACAGAATTTGGCTTTCTTGTTGTGGGAGAATATCACAGAAAATTTAGTGAAATTTATTACTGACATGAGACACTCTTTGGAGGTCAAAAGGGGGTGGTCTCAAGGGCAATGAGGTGCACACAGCATTATTTGGGGAATGCAATAACAGTTGTTCCAGATTTGTACTAGACTGAAACATCAAGGGAATAAACACCCTGTCTAAAAATAAAACAAAAGTCAATGGTAGAGCAGCATCAACCCTGTCTTTTTTTGTTTGTTTTCACATCTACAAAAGAAATTGATGATTGGGAAGGATCTCAGCAAGAAAGGGGATAGCTACAGAATACAGAGAAAAATCATGAGAGAGAAAAATCATGAGAGGAAATAGCATCAAATAACTGAGTAATTAATTCACCACAAAAGCAAAAATATATTTTGGGATTATTAACACAACCAATGATCTGGGAAAAAAAATTATTTATAGAAAACTGCCTATGTTGTTTCCTGAAAGACAAAATATTTCACAATGACATTTGCAAAAGAGGGAGGCTTAACTTCTGTTTTGACATGATTTTTCATTTTAATTAAAAACTAAAACCAAGTAAAACAAAACATTTCATTTTCATTCCCATAACATTTAATACAAGATTATGTTCCTGTTTTATTTTCTGGCTAAGCAAGGGAAAAACTGGAGAAATTGTTGTTTCATAGTAATCCAAACCAAACATTTTTCACAGGTTTTCTTCTGAGCTACTGACCCAAACAGTATCCATTCTACACAGCTTTCCCCCATCCCTGCTCTGCTAAGGCTCTTGGCAAAGTGTAGAAGAGAGAGGAGAGATGATGCACAGACAGGATCTGAACAGTTGAGAGGTCAGCGTCAGAATTTGAATCCAGGCATAGCTGAAGGGAGGGGAGATGGCAGGGAGCATGAGGCAAAGCCAAATAAAGTCAGTGGGAGATTCTCCATTGACTTCAGCAGGTGTTGAATCCAAACCAAAGCGACAGAGAAATGTGAAAAATGAACAATGGGGCATGAGGAAGAAAAGGACAGAGAGTGATGTGAAGTGGGGGAAAATACCATCTGCTCTACATGCTGCAGCCCTAGGAAAGCAGGTTTTGGTTTTTTTTGGTTGTCAGCACAAGCTCAACATCCCCCTCTAACTTTTTTGAAGTGTAACACTGAGCACATAGGGGAGATGTTGGATTTTGCAGCGGATGCTACCAGCATGCTTGCTCAAGCTGGGGAAGTTGTTCATATATAATACACTACCATTTCCCCATGCATCTACTATAAAAAATGTAATCTAAAAGCTTTCACTGAGTTAAATAGATGAAGCAGATGGACAGGGAAATTAAAAGAAACTGGCAAGGTAGAAAAGATAAATGGTCAACTGAGATTTGAAATGAAGAAGAGAGTCAATGAGGCAGCGAGCCACAGTGAAGCTATTCCAGATGGTAGAAGCTGCAGAGAAGGTGGCTCTCAAAACACTTGAGAAATTCCAGTGGTAAGGAGGGCACGGAGACTTGGAACCCACCTAAACCTGCAATGATGTTTGGGCCATAGAAGAGGTCACAGCCAAAGAGAAGGACTTCAGTGATTCAGCAGAGGCCAAGCTGCTTCTCTCAGTCTGTACATTACACAGGGCACTCTCTGCCTACTCTTAAGCTGCTTGCTACAGCACCTTTTCCTCATGAATCAAGGGACAGTGTGCCCCTAGGTGGAAAAATAAGAAAAGGTCAGAAACAGCTGTCAAAATAGAAACAAGTCTGAAAAACATTTAAAACCCAAACTCTCATCCAGATCCAGCTGTGCAAGCTCTCCTTGCCTGGATCTGAATTCCTTTTCTTCAGAGTGGCTTTTTCTTCTGACCAAACAGCAAAATTCACTGGACATGCTGTTTCTTGTGTCCAGTGTGTTATCTAGGCTGCTACACAGAGAAAACTGTACCTAGGGATAACAACTGCTAAGTTACAAAAGACTTATTGAATGTGTATGGGCTTCAATAACTGCATATTAGTTGTCTAAGAACAGTCCACAGAAGGAATTGGTGAGAATATTTCAAGAGTGCCCTTTATCCCTGTCCCTTCCTGAGCAAAGGTGCCTACTAACAGCCTTTGAGTATGTCAAAGCAGGAATTGTCACCTTAGAACTTCTTCAGTGGCCTGCTATATTTTGCAATAAAGTGCAGCACTCTGCTCCAAACACTCTTTTCATTACCTATACTGAAACAATCAATGCTGCAGGAATGAGAGACTGAGGTCTACTTCTAATTTTTACTACTGGTTTTGGGAGCAATCTTAATAAGGTGAGGGGTTATATTGTCAAAGTCCGTCACATCAACCGTACTATTTTACAGCTCCATTTTACAGTAAGATCCACATAATTGAACCTTCAACATCAATTTACTTGATTATAAGTCTGTGCCACTGAGCAAATGGCCATCAAAAGCCTCTCCTCCTACTTCTGATTTCCCGAACTTCAAAATGGAATATTAAGTGCCATTTAGCCACTGACAGTTGCAATACCCCATTTATCAGACTATTAGGTACAGCAAGTAACACTAATGGGGGTGAATGTAAAATAACAAAAGACTGGCACCCATGTTGCTTTTCCCCTGCTGAAAGGGATAATTCAGTAATTACTGAGCATGCCTCATTTAGTACCCTGGCCAGAGGATAGAAAATGGGTTATTCTCAAGATTTCAGGTGGCTAAATTAAACAGCTGCTATTATATTTTTAACTTAATTGTATCTTTTTGCATACTCTAACAGCCAGATTTCACTGAAGAAAGATTTTTTTCCATGAACTTCACATGGGAATCTCAGGATTTCGCATACACACTGAAGTCAGGAAAACATATCTAAGATACAGCCTGTCATTGTCCACACTTTAGAGGTGCTGTGAAACCTGTTGTTTCCAGTCAGTTTGATGAATTACTATGTTGCTGAAGTGAACAGTGCAATCCATACCAAAACACAACTCTGAATAAGGGATCTTCCTTTTGTGATGGCTTCCAAAGCAGGAAACCACAACAAATATTATGCACAGGATAATATTTTTTAATTAGCAAGCAGATTGTCAGTTAACATAAATAATTCTGCTTATTTGAGTAGAAAGCCTTTGGTAATTGATACCATAAATATATCTAAATATTTACATATTTACATAAATATTTGAAAAAATATGGTTTGTGTATACTACATCCAAATACCAACAAAGTGATGGCAGTACAGCAACAGAAAGCCAGGACAGCAAGGAGATGTATCATTTTCCAGAGAAATCTGACTGCAACAAATATGAAGGTTATACAACTAAATGAAAATTTGGGCTTGGGTTAAAGAAAATAAAAACATTTAAGGAATAAAGGAATTTGCTTGTGTAATCAGTATTATCACAGAAGATGTTGGCCACCAGCCTTTGATGCTGCGTAATAGGGCATCAGAGCCTGGAGCTTGGAACTACAGCATAACTCTCCATCTCCAGTTCCCAGATTAATTATACTGATTTCTAGAATATCAATTTCCTGCAGAGAGAGTTTACAGATTCAAATCAACAAGATGATATTTATTTACAAATACAATTAAGTTCCCTCTTTTTGGCTGCAAAAAGTAGAAATCAATTACAATTTTAAAAAAAGCCTGCCTGAATCTCATCCAGCCAGTACTATGGCCAATAAGAAAACCCAGCTGAGCTGTGAATAAGGCCTGAATTTTAAACTTTTGACCCCAAAATTGCTGGATTTTGAGCAAAGGACATGGATATCAGACTAACTTAATTCCCTTTTGTACAAACACACAAGTGATATATCAAGGCTTTTGTGAGATTTAACAATATTCTTATACAAAATTACACTTTTTTTTTGTTTGTAGTTCCACTTCAAATGAAAACAAATACATAATGTATTTTCTCTCTTCTCTTTGAAATCTTTTTTTCAGAGTAAGCACACATAGGATATCATGCATGTCCCATTTCAAAAAATAAAATGTAATGGAAGGACTATCAATGCAACAAGGCAGAACTGTGGCTGTAATATATGACAGTGTCCTGCTAATAAACTTTTAACAAGTACAAATATTAATTACAGAGAAGATCAGGCAGAGAAGTAACAAGGAAAAAAATCCTCAAGAACTGCAAAACAATTAGTCCATCACTGGTTTAGTGATTGTCCATCACAAAACTTTGCCTTTAAAAGCAGTAGAGCTACAGGAACAATATTTATAGTAAAGAACATGTTCAACAAATAATTGTTATGAGAATATGATAAGAAAAACAAACCTTCAACCCTACATTGAAGTGGATAAAAGGAAAGAAATGGTTGACAGACTGACAGTAACCCATATAACTATTACTAACTTATATAGAGCAACTAATCTAAAGGGATTTTTTGTGGCTTTGCTTTGGAAAGACAGCTCTTCATAAGAAACATTAAGTTCTTCTAAGCTTTGACCTTTCTCATTCTAATTTTGTAATTTTTCAAGGATTACTGAATTTTGAAGTCTATAATTTTACTTAAGTCCTGCATAGGAAATTCCTGACATGTAGCCATTAAGGCAGTATTGGGATGTCATCTGGAGATGTTCACAAAATACAAGAATTCTAGTTTCCCTAATTCCTGGCTTTACTCCTTCCACCCTTACCACCCCTTTCTAGAAAATGCCGAGAACACCTGGCAATTTTAATTTGCCCTGAAAACAATGATGACCGAACAAAATACTGAACGAAACACTGACATGGGTATGGTTCATGGCGTTCGTTGTTCCCAGGAGCTGTGTTCTTCAGAAGGCTGGGAGGGCTGGATGACATGGCTGCTGTGCAAGGACTCAAACCTGGAACACTTGCACTAGAAGGCGGTAGAGAAAAAAGGGAGCTCCCTGAAATTATTTTCTTTCCCTAGCTCTTCCATTTCATGACCTGAACATCATTATTATTCTCTTTTTGTTTTTTCCCAAGGCCAAGAGGAGAGAGAAAATCATTTTTAAAGAGATGACACAAGGTAAAGGCGTGAGTACAAGTAGGTTGTAATGTAGCAAACTAACCTTCTACAACATAAAAATACATGTGCAAATTGGGGTTTCAGAGAGCAACTCCATACTTTTCCGTGGTAGAAGAGAAGTCCACATTTATGGAAAGAGTCAATTTTGCCCAGAATAACACAGGAAGTCTAAAGACTTGGATAGCCACAGAATTTTGGTTAGGCTATTTGGCCTTGAGAATTCACAGTCCAGTTAGAAAGAAAATTCAGTATTCTTTTCCCTGAGTCACCATGTCCACAAACATGTTCAGAGGCTTCCGTGTATCCTTCATGAAGGAGGTGTTGCACAGCTACACACAGTATATAAACATGTATACAATGTAACTATTGTGTATTTACCTCACATACACACTTTTAATTTTCCCATATTTTCCAGAAGAAATTAGGCAAGAGTCTCTCACTTTTATCTTGCAGGCACATATTTTAGCAACTGCAGGCACATTCTTGGCTCCAAGGCACAGAATCTAAGCAGAAGACTGCTTCTCATAAGGAATCACAGAGGAAGTGGCACATTAAACAGAGGTTTGTACATGGAATTTTTCATTTTCAGAAAGAAAAGCTTACAAGATTTATGAAATGTTTTGTCTTCAGGTGGAAAAGCGGTTGGTAATTTCCTCTAGATTCAATCCTGACGTGTTTAAATTTAACGATTACCATCTATAGAAATTCAAAGACCAGGGCAATCAATCATTCCATATTTTTGCAGGAGGAGCTATTGTAGCCAATGCTACTGTGCAGCTTCATATAAATCACATTTTTTTCCCCTCTTTTATTTCTTGCTTCTTTATAGCAAGTTACTGCTGTGTTACATCATAGGCAAGGTTTTATGTTGTTTCTTAACTCCTTGTGGAACAAAGATTTCAGTCCTGATATCAAGAAGGTCAAGGGGATACAGAATAATTTTCACCACTTTTTCTACAGAAATTAGACTTCTATTTTCTCCATTGCTAATTCAAAAATAGATATTTAAGAAATATGGCAGTTCACACTTAAACAGCAGTAAGCTGAGTAGCTGTTGACATTTTAATTAGGATACTTTTAGTGGAAGAAGTTCCAAGAAGAAACTGATATGAAAAAAAAAAATCTACTTTTAATTAACTAAACCCAAACGAATAAAGCCATATTTCTAATTTGAGAACTGTCATTAGTTTGTTTATTTGGGGTCTTTATCCCCAGTTCTGAAAAAAAGAGCCAGCTTGGTTTATTAAATTTGATATTATCATACAATTATAAAAAGCCTCTCATAACATTTAATGAAAATGACTACACAAACACTAATTTATTTGCTCTTCCAGAGCAACTCCCAAGTCCCAGTTTCAAAACACTTAGCAAATATTACACTATAAACCTCACACCAATGCTGTTATCACACTGCATCCTATTAGCTCCTGCAACCGCCAGCAAAAGTGCCCGAGGCAAAGAGATTTAACAACTTAGCAGGGACAGGGCTCATCAATACTCCTAAACTCTAAGCGGTACCGAATCTTCTTTTGAAAAATAAAAACAGTTAATAAGTGGACTAAATTTATTTGGTCTCAGATGCCACAGACAGTATTCAAAGTAAGGACTCCATCAAGCTCTTAGCTGGGAGAGTGCTAGAAGGGGAAGCCTCACATATGGATGCATGAATGCATCCCATTCCAGCTCATTCACAACTTAACGCCTTATTCCAGGAATTCAAATCCTGTTCCTCTTCCAGCAGCAGGTACAACAACTGCAATGAATGGGATCATTCACCCACGTCAGAAAGAGAGCAGAATTTGCCTCGCAATAATGAAAGGAATTCTTTTCTTCCAGCCTATCACCACATGCTTCACTTGCAGCAAAGGGACAATTTAACGGTACCAGCTCTTCCCACATTCACTGGCAGAAACCCACTCATCTCAGGGGGACTGCGACTTGAAGGACTGACCTCTATTATCTGAAATGTCAAACTGTCATAAATTTGCCTGCTTGATTCCCTCCCTCCATAGCTGTGGCAGCTCCTGACCCAGCAGAGCTCTCGGGCATTTCCACATCATTTCTACAAAACACAGTTCTGAAAAAAGATCAGTGAGAGATGGGGATAAATGTGTGGAAATGAACACAGTCTGTAGGGTCCAGAAGGGGACTTATTTTCAGATTTAAAAATTGAAAATAACATTTTGTATTTTGCCTTTTAGCTGTTGAAAAATCTCTGCCTTTTTTTTTCTCCCCAGTCTGAATTTCCTGGGGATAAAATATTGGATTTCAGCCAAAATACAAAGGAAGTACCTTTATCTTTCTGCCTCTCGTATCCAGACATGTGGGCACATGCTTATGTGCTGTTGTCTGAGAAGAGCCTAAAAACATTTTAGCCAAACATACCTTAGTATTTTTTAAGTACCACACACCTGGTTATCTCTAGTTAAGTGACTTCAACTGCTAATGAACTTTTATGCAGCTCTCTATGAAAATGGCACCCTAAATTGTAAAAATTCCTGTGTAACTTCAAATTCTTCAACCACAAAATGAAAAGGTTTTGACAAACATTTACAAGAATGCACCTGAACATGAGGAAGCTGACAGAGTGCAAGTAAATGCTTTCTTAAGTAAATCCAGGTATACATAGGTGTTGTCATAAGGGACACCAACCTAGCTCACTCCATGACCTATGCCATGATCTTATCAGCATGGATAAAGTAAATACCTCTGTTTTGTAGACCTATATTTTTACAGTCTCAGGGTTTTTATCATCAAAAATACCTCTTTCTTCCATCAGAAATGTCAAATGTTGTCCCATCCCAAACAACTGAGAAGATCCCCTATGCATAAAGTGGTGCATCATTGTACTGTGATTTAGGAATGGCATTCCTCAATTTAGCATTCCTGCCGAAAAACTCCAAATCTCATGCCACCCCCTGACTCCCCCACTCCCCTCCCCTGCACAAAAGATCATGGGTTAAGAATGATTTACTAGAAACAGCAACAGAACAATAAAATGAACAGTAGCAGCTGTGGTATCAATAACAAAGGGTATGAGAGAGGCAAACAATTCACACACAATTGGACATCATGGAACTGACACTACCCCGTTATGTGACTGGAAGGGACCCCTTCCCCCACTACCCCTGGCAAAGAGGAGAGATAGTACAGAATAACCTCTGTGTCCTAGCCATGCCCCTTCTGGCTACTGCAAAAATTAACCCTGTCCTGGCTGGAAATGGGACATTATGACATTTCATATTCCAGTAACTGTAACTGGTTCCAGGAAACGTGTGTGAGACATGCAGTGCATATGCAGAAAAAACATGTATAGTCACTGCTTGAAAGATAGAAGGAAATATTCCAGAGGGTCAGCCCAAACCAAACACACTGCAAATAGGTTACACAAGCCCAGGGGCTTGAGCTTGCCTTTTAGGAAAGAATAAATTTCAGTCCAAATGAGTGACTCTTATAAAATAGAACTTCTGCCACTCTGCTGGCCTGGAGGTGGTCATGTTAACTGTGACAAAGGGGATACTCTTGGTTAGGAAATGTTTTGCCACAGGTATGACTGTGGTAGTTCACGAACGGTGAATTGCAGTGTATCATAACAGCACTCAGAGAAAGGAAAGAGCTGAGATTTAAGTAAGTCAGGCTTGCTTAGATTGATCAAGATATGCCTGAGAATGAGAAGGGATATATAAAATCTGCATAACTGAATCTAGGCTGAAAATACATCTCCAAAGACAAAATTATGTTGAAACAGGCATTGTGTTCAAAAGCTCTCTTAAAGTCTAGGAACTCTACTGTTAGATAATGCTTTGAAATCAGATATTGGTTTCAAGGAAGATTTCAAGAAGGCTGGTTATTTTTCATATTGGTGCTCCTGAAGTACAATCCAGGTGATGTTAAATGAAAGGCGTTTCACACAACCCACAGGCTTTGCTCCTTTTCAGTAAAAGGAAAATAGATCAGCTGGTGAAAGAAAACTCCACTGAAAGCCCATGTAGCCAAGTACTACATAGAACCAAATCCAAAGAGGAAGGCTGGGAGAAAGGGTTTTTTTGGTGATTTTATGTATTTCTGTGTCCCAGCTCTAGAACGAAAATTGTGTCAGTTTTTCATTAACTGGATGGTGTCAACTTCTGCAGTTTCACTTTTGATTTAGGAGTGCTAATTTCCTAATCCATGTGCTACAACATTCTCAATTATGCCACAGATTTCCTAGGCAATTGGTTCACTTAGTTTTGTAGTCATATCAGACTTTTACCTCTTTTACCCCTTCTTTTCCACACAGGTGTTTTTCACTGCCTGTTTTAATTTCCTTGACCAGTTAGACCTAGAGCAGATCTCATGAGATGTGTGCTCTTCAAAAAAACCCCATAGATTTATTTCCCATTATATGCTTTTTTGTAAGCTGTTTTCATTTAATATCTCTCTAGGCTGTCACAAAGACTAGAGCCTCTTTGTTTGCAACAGACTTTACAGGCTCCAGGAAATAGCAACTCTTCTCGAAGTCATGCTAAATTTAGTTGATTTGTCTTTGTCACCTACATCATTTATGTCTCTATAATCGTTAGAATCAAACTCCTGTAATGCTCTCATCTCCTCCTTGTTGCAAGTGATTTTTGACCCAGATGGGTGGTATTGCTGACAAGCTATTCCTGTATTAACGCGCACCAGGGTCTCCTCCTTTATTTTTCTCTTTCCTTTATATAACATACCCACAGTACATGTACTGTGAATCCATATTTCTGCTATCCTGTGACACTCAATTTCACATTTTCCACCAGCAAATCCCTTTCTTCCACCTTTTTGCCCATTTGCCTATTATCATTACAAAAACATTTCAGTGGGTTTTGAAACCCAGTAAAGGGACAGCTCTTAATTTTCCTTCACTGCATCTATCTCATCATGACACACAAGAGCTACTGCTTTTTCCCTGATCATCCTTCTACTCACCTACTCAGTATCTTTTGCCCTTTGCTATATGTTTTTTATTTTGCCACCTCTGCTTGTTTAAGTATGCTTACCAGCCATGCCTAGCTCACCCTCAGAAAGGTACTGGCCCAGCTACTCCGGTGGAGTCCATCAGTCCCAAGGAACTCCTGTTCCATTAATGCTTCCTAATGGTCAGACATCCTCAGACTTTCCTCACAGCATTTCTCCTTGAGCCATCTGTGCATCTTTGCAGTCTTGCCATGCCTTTGCCTTCCTTCTCTGAGGACTGGAAAGGTTCCATTGATTGTTATGTACATGGGAATATCATTGCCACCTGGCAGGAAGAAAACATCTTCCATGTTGCAGATACTGCACCATTTTAAAATTAAACCAAGTTTACAATGATTATAGGCTTCCTACAGCTAAACCTTCATTCCTCCAGTGGCTGCTGGGACAGATAAGTGGGGCCACTTTCCCAGCTGCTTTTTGCAATCCTATCCCACAGCAAGTCAGAGAAACAAAAATGAAGGAACATGCTGGCAGCAACACTACCAGAGGTGGAAAGGGCAGATATCCTGGAACAAGATGCAAATTTTCTGTAATTATTTACAGGTAACATGTATTAGAAGTCAGAAAAAGATACTTCTTACAGCTACTGTGACCCTGGGCAGCATAGTGCTGTTCTATTATAGCAGATCTTATAAATGGAAATATGGAAAAAGGTAACAAATATCCTCAGGTAAATCCAGCCAAAGTCAAGCCAGTAAATACTTTTTCTTTTATTTAAACATGGGTGAGATTTCACATCTGTTATTTAGAGGTACTGCCTTTACAACAGTAAAGGGAGAAACAGAGGGCGACAAAAAAAAAAAACAGAACACCAAACCAATCCTTGGAATACTTTCCTATCAGACTCAACAGTCCTGTTTTAGGGGCCTAGTAGTTTTCTGAGTTTAAGGACTTATATCTCAGTGCATTGAAACCACTTTCACATAGGAAAATGCCCCAGCATTGTGTTGGCACAGCTTGTCTGACGGCAGATAACATCTGCCTACAGCAACAAAAGGGGCTGCAGGCAGCTACAAGGGGAGAGCAGCTCTGCCCACATCCCACCCCATCAGTACAACTGGGCCCAACCTGAAGTGCTGGGTGATGATGTTAGCAGGGTGCTAAGGCTCAAACAGCTTTGCTTTCCTCAGCTAAGCTCAGCTCAGCACCCTGGCTGCTTGGCTTCTGCTCACCTTGGACACCAGGCAGAGCACAGGCGGTTTAGACTAGAGATTGCTGCTCTAAGCCAGTATGGCAGCTCTTGAACTATGGAATTTCACAACAACTTCTTTATGCTTTTATACATAACTAATACCAGTTTAGACTTCTTACACACTACTATTCTGGACATATTTAAACCTTAATATTTTCCACAATTTTTACAAGGACAAAAATTAACACTTGGTTTCCTTAATGGGTGGCTTCCCCATCTAGCAGCACCATGGAGAAGACAGGTTTCTGTTTAGCTGAGCCATTTGTTTCTGAAAATGGGGTGTACATAAACACAGCCTGGTCATTTTCTTACCCTTTTCCTATCCCTCTCTACTTCACTACTCAATAAAAGTAATTTAACATGAAGTCTGCATTGCCTTTAAGAGCAACACAGCACAACTCAGGTGCAAGGGCCACTTTTTTGATACAGCTGCATCACAGCACTAAAGCAATCTGAGCAACCTGACAACAGAGAGCCATCACAGAGAACCTAGACAGGGGTTTAAGAGCACATTAAGAGCTATTCTCTGACTTAATAAATGAACTGCAGTTCAATATGCTACATGGCCATACTTGCTTTGGTACTAGGAGATGTGGACAGTGTTTCGATCTATGGAATCACATCAGCTTCACTGCATAGACAAATGAGACCCTAAAAAGATTTGTACTTTTATAAGTTCCTGAGTATATAGGAAGAAAATATGAGCTACCCCAAACAGGAAAAAAAAGACTTTGCTCCAGCTAGTATTTCAAAAGGCAAGCAGTTTTCTTTGTATTTACTTCTATCCCTGCAGCTATAATGAATTATTTAGGTAATGTCTATAGAGTACAGGATTTGTGCTTTTATTTTATTTATTTACCTATTTTATCACAGGCTACTTACAAGGGCAAGTGTGCTGAGTCAACACAGGTGTAAAGCACCGCACTTTTCCTTTAATCAGTGGAATTAGGCAAATTGACATGCATCACAAAGCTGACATAATATATTTAGTGTAGACCAGTTTTTTACTGAGTTATATATAAAAAAGAAGTCTGTTATTAATAACTCAAAAAACAGGGCTGGCAAGGTATACTTCCCTCTCTCCCTTTATTTTTACCCTCTCATTTCTTTTTAATTTCATTAAAAACCCGTGAGCATCCAATTCATCTAACCAATCCCTAGTTTAACTCACAGTACACACCTTTGGGAAGGACTCTCCAGGTAAACCCATCACTGTGAAATGTGCTGCAACACAGAGATCTTCAATCTACTTCTGAATGACCTGGTAGTGCCACTTGGCAGAGCACTTCACTACAGAGAAGTGTCAGGTTGGTTTCTAAAAGCAGTGAAATTACATCAGTGCTGCCTTCTGCCAGGACTAACTGGGTCAGCAAAGCATCCCCTGAAGGTGGCCATGTGGTTTGTAGCTCTAGAGGTCGTTTCAGAGCTAGGCCATACCTCTGCATAGTGCTCACCCTCCCACCTTAAGGTCTAGATCCTCAGCTCATTACTCCATGCATAGTTGTACATGAAGTCCCACTCACAAGTTAACTCCATTTACATAAAAAGGCCTCATCACTCTGTATTTTTTTATAGGATAATAAGGTAGAGTAAATTAAATGCTGTCAAACCCCTTGATAGGAATGTGCTAACTTTAGAAATTAGCTCCACTAGAGAAGTCCACACTTCCCACTGGCAAACCTCCACTGCACAGGAAACAAACCAGGGGAAAGGGTAACAAAACTGTTTAAGTGGCTTGTGCCCAAGGCCTATAGTGATTTGTGAAAGGCAATTCTGGCTCCTATCAATACTTTCTTGGCACTAGAAGGCAAAAACTGTAGACAGGAGACAGGGCATAAGTCCAGAGTCACTCTGTTCCAGGTAATGTTGGCATGAAAACCCCTTGAAACTGTAACCAGCTATTATTGTTTATAGCAGCACTAAGAATAGAGAAGCCACAGACATACAAATCACAGCTGATAGTCTGGGCCCTTAAATTGTTTTGTGTTGTTTATAGAAATGTATTAAAGACTATTTGTATAAGCTACACTGCTATACAAGTGTTGTAAAATTTAAACTGCAATAATACTGCTCTGTTGCATTCTTTATTTGAATTAGTAATTGAAGGATGTGACCCTAGACCAGTGTGATATAAAATGCATAGAGCTCCAGATATTGTCACTGAATGAGAGCACGTTGTGTGACATTAGTTTATTAAATTGCCATAGCTGCCCTTCGCTCCCTTGCTGTAAGACACACAGGGGGTCAATAGCCTGATTTTGGTCATTGCACATGAAATGAATTGTAACTATCTTGCTGATATTTCCAGGTATGCTGAGACATATTTCCTTATGAGTTTATGGAGGTGGGAACCACACTGTCACTACTGTTGTCTGAGGTCCAAAAAAACCATGATTGTTGTGCAGGTCCTGCAGAGTTTATCCTAAAATAAATCTGTTCCAGGATCCTTTGAGATATGAACTGTGAGGTATCTGCCTGCCTGTGCACACCTTTTATAACAATGTGACACCCAAAATGATTAATGTAGGACTGCTAACAGATCCAGGATTGTTGGCCAGTAATATCAGCAACATATTGTAAATTTGCAGGAGGTTTTAGCTTTGAGACGTTGGAGCATGAATTTGGAGGCAGTCAGAAAAGGAATTCTGCCTTCATCCAGGTTAATAATCCTGATCTGAACTATCCTAGCTTAGCTTTTTCCATAATGTGAAGGTGGGATCCATTACACTGCTGCTCATCAAAATAAACAAGTGAAACTCAAGCAGAAACATCCCCAAAAACCCTATACCAATAAACCTGCAGATTTCAATTTAACATAGTTCAGGACAGCTGCCTAGTCATTTAACTGTAACAAGTAAGAGAAAGTACAAGTGAAAGGGCAGAAAAGCCAGGGTACTTATTAATTCCACACTTTCAATTTGATGACATTTTGTAAAGCGTAGAAAAAAGCTTTAATTCTAGTCTTTCAGGACTCTGAGATCAGAAGCAGCTTTTGGCACCTGAAGAGCAAGTTCAGGTCATGTGCACTGTAAGACTCAGACAGAAAAGCAGGCAAGAGCAAAAAAACCCTTGTTCCAGTCAACATATTTCCAAACATTTTGAACTCAAATGAAGTAGTGGGGTTTTAGGCTACTGATATTAAGCCTCTATCATATAGACTCAGCTTATACATGGATACACATGTATCCAGTTGTTTCAGAATATTGTTTTGACTTAGAAGTTGAGTGCTTCAAACTAAAATGCAAATGAATTCAAATTCTGCAGCTCATGCAGCATTAGATTAAAACTAGATTTAGAACAAGATCCCAAGGGCTACAAGAAAAAAAGGCTTGTATGCTGCTGCTAAGACTAATACAGTCATAGTTTATTAATGTAGGTGGTAATGCATAATGAAATGTCATTATTACTCACATTAATATTGGTTTCTAATTTGAAGAATTGTGTCCATTTATCTGTAGTTTAGTTACTTAAATTTATAACTTGGCAGCTCAGAACAGGAAAGTGCTGAATTCTGTTACCTGGGAAGCCTGAAAAATAAAATACCTGTTCCTTATAAAGACAACCTGTATACTTCCCAAGTCTTTTTGTTCTGAATTTATGATTCAGTTCTTCAAGGGAGTCAATGAAAAGCCCTTTGGTAACATTCACAGCATGTCTCATCCTAGATCTTTTCTCTCTCTATTAAGGCTTTTATCTGTAAAAGGGCATTTTATTTCACTGCCACTCTTAGGGCTGACTGTTGTTTTGGTGCTCAAAGGAATCTTCATGAAAAATTTGTCAGGCTTTCTATCAGTTGTGAAGGTCACCAAGATGATGTTCAGCATCTCAGGCTGTGTCTTTATCAGGCAACTAAGGATGCACTAACATCAGCCAAGATAGTACTTCTAATAACCATTAAAAAAAAATGCCCACTGGCACTTCATTTATTCTGCTCCCTACCAGAATCCAGGGACACTCTAAAGTTCTTTGCTGAAATAGCTCAAAAATTGTATCCTTTAAACAAAAAAAATCTCAGTCATTCCCCATAGAAAGCACTGCTGATCTCAGCTGCAAGGCTTCCTCAGCCTGCTCAGCAGGGAAGCATGAAGATGTCAGGTAAACATAATCATGCTATTTGTGGAAAGTGTGAGATGAGAAAGAGGGAGGGTAATGAAGCATAGACAGAGCAATTCAGTTTCCCAGCCTATTTAGGTAGATTGTCTTTCTCTAATTGTTTTTCTCCCTGGAGGTACAAACACAGCAAATTTCAATACCATAAAGTTAAGCTTTATTATTGCCGCTTTCATTTCTTTCACAAAGAAATATGTACTGTATTATAGCAGCACCCTAGTAGCATACTATAGTTAAGGATGTCAGCAGTTGTGCTACAAACCTCTATTTTTCCATGAGAAGTAAAAACTAGTGTTAGGCTAAAATGATGCATCTAAGGTGAGTGTCTAGTTTCATATCAGTTCATAGAAAAAAAAATCCTAGGCACATTCTCTGGTAATTGCAGATGATAATCTTTCAAAGAGACCCTCGCAAATAATCCCCCCCCCCCAAAAAAAAAAAAACAACCTCTGTCACAATATTCCCTATATTACAAGAGAATGGATAGATACAAGTTAAATGTATCATTTTACAAATGTTTAAATGCTGCCCCCAGTGACTTCAGTCATTATCTTCAGGATGAAAGGAATTTCATCTCAGTGTAGCAAGAAAACCTAAATTTTGATGGGTTTTGTCCAGCAGAAGCCAAGCAACAAAGCATATATTTATCTCATTAACACTTAAATACATGAGCAGTTCATTTGAAACCATCAGGACAAGATTGTTCATCACATTGTAGGGCAAGCTCAGAAGAAAACAAAATTAAGGCATGCTTTCAAATTCATGCAGACACTCAACATAATATTTCTGTACTCAGTTTTATATTTAAAATTAGCATATTTAGGAATTAAAGAGTTTACAGAAGTCATTAGACAATAAATACTCAAAGAAAGATTATTCTAAAAAGTAAGGGCAGTAGGCATGTGTTTCCATTTAGACACTGGGCATGCACTAAGATCTAAAGATATAGCTACAAAAATGCAAGACAGCAGTAAAGTAAACAACTTCAGAGTAACAGAGAAGGTGAACCCCAAAGACACACATAGTGACTGACAGGAAAGCAAATGCACAATGAATTAGGAAAACCTAACTCTTATATTGTCTACTTCTGACTAAATCTTAAGAGAGCTTTCCAAGCAATTTGATAGCATTACCCAGATTTCACAGAGGGGGAAAGGAACATATATGCAGATTAAGAGATTTAGCCAAGGTCACCTGCTGGGCCCACGACAGGAGGAAGGAGCAGAGGCTACAAAGTGCAGAAACCTGCCCTGGGGTGGTTACTATGGCAGAGGGGATGCAGAGCAACCTGCAGTCCCTCAGCACGAATTAGCCTCAGCTGTGTGCTCCCCTCACATGTGCCCAGACTGTCACAGCCCCAGTGGGACCGGTACTTGTTGGACACCTGAGTTAGAGGCAGGGCTTGCACACCTGCTTGCAGACACAGGGCAGAAATGGAGGGGAGGGGAGCCAGGAGAACACAGCAGGAAGGAAGCAGCATTTGACAGGTTCCCAGAGTGACAAATGTGAAAAAAAACCATAAAATATCAAAGCATGGGTCTAGGGGCAACAAAAGGAAAACTGAAGGACAAAAGATTCCATGAGTTGCTGAAGACATGACTACAGGCTGTGCTGGTGTGCAGAGGCACACAACAGCAGGGGGTGTGAAGGCACACAATTTCACAGCATCTGGAGACATGCACAAGGAAATAGCAGTAGGGAGCCTAAAGGGTCAGACCAAATGCTAATAGATACCACTATTTAGAGGACTGTGGTAGAGGATGTAGAAACCTGGGCTCCTGCATGTGCAGCAGATGGAGTCCCCTGAGTAAGCTGACCCCTAGATCTCATGGAAAGAGAATAACAAGACTTTTATTAGCAGCAGGTCTTTAATGGTCTACATATTTGAATTGCATAATGATAGATCAGAGACTAATTTTGACTATTCTATCCAATGCCATTAGCTTTGGAGAGAAAAGTACTATTTGCTTTGTAAAAAAAATACTCCAGCAGAAAGGTTTGAGAAACAGAAATAAACACTACAGTGGAAGTACACAGAAAGAGAAGATGGAAAGAAATATCACTTTCTCAGAGACCCTGTCACAAGGATTACACTTGCTGAATTCTGAGGTCCCCACTAGAGTAAAGTGTCAAAGACTAAACAGGTTAATGAAGACAGCCTGGCATTTTACCCAACTGGTTGAGGGTATGATGCATTGCCTTAGCACATCACACACAACATTTTGCCATTGCTGTATTGCTCTTGCAAATTCACCACGTGATGTTTTAACACAATGCCCTTTCAGCTCTTTTAGGTGTAAAGCACCTGAAAGCATAAGCACAATCCACAAGCAGATTGTAAAAATAAGAAATATCCAACTGCCCTTTTTTTGGACCAAGTTTTCTCATTAATCATCTCCATGACCTGTGAACTATGGCAAACTAGTTTTTTAATAGAATAATTACATTCAACAAAAATGTTTTCAGGCTGCCAACAGCAGTCAAGAGTTCTGCTGGACCCAATTTTTTATTTTACCTTTTTCCTTTCACATTCCCTTTCTCTTCCAGAATCTCATTTCCAACCATGAACAAACAAATATTTTAGAAGACACTTTGAAGCACTCACATTGGCAAAAATGCCAGGTTAAAAAGAAACCAAATTGTTCACACTGGAGGTTGGTGGACTAAAATTCTGCAGGATGATCTGCTGCAAACATCATCCAAAACCATAAACTTTATAATAAAATAATAAAGTTCTCTGATTTATGGGGTTTTCTTTAAACAAGAAACATTGGACCCTTGCAGTAATGATAGGAATTTCAGTTGTTATGCCTATGTATGTGTAAATAAATATACACACATCCTACTATATATCTGAGATTAAAAGAATTGAGTTAAAGAGCTCCAAACCACCAAACCAATACATTTTAAATAGTTAAGAGATAAAACCTCAACAAAATGTATTCCCCAGTGATGTCATGAGATACATACACTAAAGAATGAGAATGTCATGAGTTAAAGGCAGTATTTTGAGACTCTCATATTTGTGTGTGCACTAACATGGATTTCAAAAAAAGAATACACCTATCTGACATGACCAAAAAAATCAGATTAAAGTGACACTGCTTTGACTCCACTGAATCCTAAATCCATGTCAATATAATGGCAAGCAATGAATAGTTTTATGAAAATAGCATGCCAGCACATAGAAGCAAGATTCTCTTCTCTACCTGGCAGACAGTGCTTTTTTAATTAAGAAGAATTGCAACTTTTCTCTTAAGTGCACAGTAATTTGCAAATGTTAAAAAGCAACTGTCAAGCTGCACAGCACCCATCACATGCATGCTTTTGGCAGTGAGGATTTAGACTCATGATTAAGAATGTATAGTTCACTACACTTGAATCCAGCAGCAATAAGTATTGATTTTGAGCTGATGTGATTTCTTTCTGTATTTAAAAAAAACCCCAAACTATGGCTTTTGTAGCATATGTTTTATGGCTACGTTTGCTTGCAAACATTCATTTTCCATTGCTATTGACATATACTTTCCTTCACACTGGCTGGAAGTTTTAAATATGTATGTATGGATGTCATCTTCTACATTTTAGTGATTGTTTCACTCCAAATTACAGTACTGCTTGTGCTGAGAAGTCAGTTTTACATCATACTGGAAACAACTTTCCTAAACAAAAATTTAAAGTAGGAGCAGGTAGAAACTCCACAGGGATCCTATTTCTTGTGGAGCTGTTTTCAAGCTATTCCTGCTATTTAATTATTGAAGGGGAGGGCTTGCATTTGCACAGATTTTTGTCTACCACCAGCTTTGTTCCTCTGATAAGACAACAGAAAGTTCCCTTCCAACTTCTATACTTGCTGCTATTAGAAAACACAGACTCCATAAAAAGCCAAGGGTAAGATAGCTCCATTTATAATTCTAGAGATGTCAGGAAGGGTCACCTTCAATAATTCAGGAGTTTTCATCCTAAATCCATATATCTAAAAAATGCTGATTTATTATATTTTCAGGATTTTAAACAACAGGAAAAAAAAGCACAAACTTTTCTCTGCACCTTAATTTAACAGATGAAAACAATATTTCCTACCTACTTAATAGTTCAGTGACTATTAAGTAGGTAGGAAATATTTCTTGGAAGAAAAGTACAGTTTCACATAGGATGCAATAAGGAGTATTGCAGACAGATTAATTAAAACACTGCAAATCTGAAAAATCAGGAAATATTTAGAAAACTGTGAAGCAAGAAGAAATAATACCAGCTAATCTGACCTCTTATGCAGTATTAATTACTGTGCAGCGTTACTGTAATTGCTGAGGTGCTTACACAATTACTTCTCCAGGAAATTACTGAAGGAGGTTTTGATGGAAAATAAAGAATTAATGTATTAAATGCTTTTAAAAATACATAATTGATTAATAGATACAACAGTAGTGCTATAAAAGCTATATGCTATATCTGAATGCCAGTACACAAAGGCTGAGATGTAGCCTAAGACTTATATTTCATTTCAAATATGAACAATAAACAGTTTAAAAATTAATGTAGTGAAACTGGGTTTATAGTAATTTATCCTGCAGAGTTCATATTGCCATGAACACAGTAGGCAATGCAAAGGGGAAAAAAAACCAGCTTTTTGTTTTCCCCAAGAGTGGTTTAGAAATGGCATGTTCTGTCAGCACCATCATTCAGTATATGGCGGGCCAACTGCATGTTACCTCATATTTTATTCCTACAACTTGGAATTATTGTTTTGCTTCTGGTACTGTGCAATACTGTCTAGTTGATGTCTATTAGGAAAAGCTAACTTGTGGACACTGAGAATTTGTTAGAAAGTTATCAATATTGACAGCAAGCAGTGTCCAAAGAAATAATGCATGTTTAGTTACTAAAACACATTAATAAATTCCTGTTTTGCCTTTTACTTGTTTTCACATATGAATAGCATGAAACAGAAACAGGCATTTTGACTGCAGTTTAGCCCACTAAGTATTTGCAGAAATCATAAAAGAACATAAATCAGGCTGGATCAGCTTAGAAATTCTGTATTGGAGAGAAACATTTCCAGAAGAGAGAAAGTTGTTATATTTATAGCATTGGGCAGCAGTGTACAGCTTTGTATTGACTCAGTAGGGTTTAACATGTCAAAATGAGCAGTGATTTTACTGAAGAACAGAGTAAGTATTCTGAAAGACATGAGACACTTCCACATCCATCTCTGAGTACTATAGCTGGATATCTAAAATCACAACCTGAGATTTTGAAATATGAAGCCAAGCTATTTAAATTTACACCACTTGTCTTAGAAGCAGGGAAATTTTCCTTGTGCCAGCATTGATCAAATAGTGGTTCATAATTAACTCTATTTTCATATCCTTATCCTCTCTCAGAACAGCAGTAGCTTTCAATGTATTTTAAAAGGTGACAAGAAGAGTAAGTGATTCTACCTAACATATTTAGGAGAATGACAAGGCAGATTTCTGAGTTACCAGGTGAGATACTAGTTTTCCTTGTCAAGGCTCCAACTTTTTCCTTTTACCTATTTTCAAAACTACATGCAGTTCACTCATTATATGAAAACATCTTTCAAATAGTGCTGAGTGGGTAAAATCTCCTCCATAAAATGACTTTATTAATAATTGTCCATTAGTTTTAATCTTTAAACCCTCAGGTCAATTTTTATTTATTCACATCTAGTAAACCTTTGTAAAATGTTCCCAGTGACTGCTAGACAAAAAAATACACAGGGACCAAAAATCAGACAGCCTCAGAAGAGTGACACCACTTGAAATTTTATATGAAGCTTAGATCATTTTTCCATCACAGTTTTAAGGCTGCTCCACAATTGCCCATCAGATGTTGAAAGGCAATGAAAACACTACAGTGCAGGTGACTATAGATAGAGTATAGGAGGGTCTTACACCAAGGTCAGTGCCAAAATAAAGCAATATTGTGTTAGCAGTGTTTCTTATTTCAAATGTGGGCTGTATTTCAAAAGGAGAGTGGTAATTTATATCTGCAACACAGATAAAAATCAGCAATATACTCCTTTTACTTTTTCTTTTTTTCTCCTATGGTGTGCTGCACATGCATAGCCAACAGAAGAGACAGTTTAGGATTCCATAACACAACCAAATAATATCATGACTTTGTGGTTTCAAAGGAAAAAAAAAGCCAACATGAAATTCAATAACTTTCAGGTTTGGTTTAACCAAGGTATGAAAAACCCCATTTAATCGGTTACATAGGTAGAACAGGTCAGTAATAATCAAGCTCTGTATTGTAGGGGCTACCTGTACCTGATAGTCACTGTGAACTAGGATTGCAACAGGTCCAAGTCCTTTCAGACCAAAGAGCCTTGCAAAGTAGTGCTAAAAAGTGTTTGTGTGGTAATTCTGTCAGGTTTAGTTGTTCTGTTTATTCAACAAACAGTATTTTTCCCTGAGAATGACACACTGAGAACATTATTTTTTTAGATCAAGGATTTCTCATGCCAGCTGATTTATAAAGTCTTAGTTTTGAGGATAGTCTTGTGCATTTTTTCTGTTTCATAGCAACAACTGCAGCACAGCAAGAAGACAATCCACAGACTGAACTGTCCCAGCCATCTCAAGTGGTTGACTTGCAGAGTTGTATTTGCAAGCCTACAGTTCTCCATGTAAAACAGAATAATCTGTTAGAAGCAGGTTTTTTCCTACTGGTGCAGTTTATCACACATTCCTATGTAAAGGCAACAAGCAATTCTTCTGAAGTTACACTCATGTCTAGAAAATCTATTTTGGACTATAGACTTTAGAAGATTATGACTTCTTCCGCAACTGCAACAGTATCTACCTCATAATGAATGCATTTGAGGTTGGTCTCCCTTCCCTTTCAGTGGATTTCATTGCTACCACTCTCTTCTCTAAGCATAAGGACTCATGAACATATCAGTATCTCAGTCAACAGCCCTACTGTTTCTAGTACCACACTTCCTTTTTCCTTTCTCTTTGCAGCTAAAAAGATGGAAAATGAATAGCCATTTATGTTTTAAAGGGATTCAAAATTACAAAGGAATCTTCCAGTCTCTGAAGAGAGAATTGATAATCAATAATGGTGGAGCATAAGCCTCATAAGTGCTGTTCTTGTTTTCCAGTGGAAAATGTGGTAAAAGTTTTAATTGTTTAATTTGTTGTATATTTAATTTTTTTTACCTTTATAGATGCTGTGAATAAGCCGAGTACTGCATAGCAACATGGAGAGGTATCAAGCTATCAGCCTTTTGATTTCTGTTCCTTGCATCTTTGTTTCAAACTCTGCAAAAAACTGAGACCCTTCTGTGTCATAGCCAAGAAAGAATAGCTGAAAGTCAGCCAAAGAGAATCAAAGTCCATGACTTCTATTTGCACTGAGCACAAAGAACTTTATCCACTTTTTGGAGTGAAACTCTAATTTAGCTTTGCTGAACATGATACAAATTGCTGTTTGTCCATATATTCACTTTTTTACTTACTTGATTGTCTTGTAAAGTGCTTTAGCACTCCATGGGTAGGAAGATATATCATACAAGACTGAAATTAAATTGTCTGTTCTGCTGAAGATGAAGCATTCTCTTAAATGCTTATCCTACTACAGACTTAGAGCTGTGTATAGATAAGGGAGTGTTTTATAATTACTGAGCTTGAATTCTACCATCAGTTTTATATGTTTAATAATATATCAAAATGTTTAGATCCATGGGGTGCCTTATAAAGACAGAAATAAAATGTAGACTTCATTAAGCAGTATTTTGTTCTTTACAGGATCTTACTACTACCAAATACTGAAACATGCCTGAAGAGTTCAAATGGTACTTTGTCAGAGAAATCAGTATCTGAAAATGTGTCCATCCTGCCTCAAGCTCTGCTTTTGAAAATTCTTATTTGCCTCTATAAACATTACCAAAGATTCAGAAGTTTAGAATAAGTAATGTAATTTCAGCTGCCTACAGAATTTGAGGGAAGCTATTAAAAATATACCCAAGTATCATATTTTTTTATTTCCATTAGTGTTGACATGCTTTTGAAGTCAGTGCCCCTTGCAAATGACCTTTTTGTGTCAGCAGCAGGAAAATAATGTACTTTGTTTACCTTAATGGACAGTAGTAGGAGTGCCAATTAGAACTTCAGCAACCTCCTTTGCAGTTATTGCTGTCTACTAATTCAGGGGCATGGAGGGCATATAAAGCTTTCTTCAGACTTGCAGTCATATTTTAGTTCCCAGTCTCTTTGTTTCTGTCCTGTACCTCCAAAAAGATGGAGAATACACCTGCAGAGGAAGGCTCACAGCCTGCTTTCTCTGCTCTGATGATACACCAACAGGTAAGTGAATTAACTACAGGAATTGAACTATATGAGCTATGAATTCAAGAGCAGAAGCACCTTATCTCTCTGAATTTAAGTTTAAAGGATGGCTCAAAAGATTCACTCTTATTAACACACCTGGAACATACTAATTAAGTGGCAAAGAGAAAACACATGAATGGAGACTGCATGATAAGAAAATAAGTTAGTTCCTACCTATTAAAAAAAAACCCAGCTACTACCTAAGTAGTTAATGCATTCATACAACTGATGTATTCCAGCTGATGCTGGGCAATATGGATTCCCTGTTTTCCATGGGCTTTGCTCATCATCAAGAGTCCCTACAAATCACTGAAGAGACTTGATTCCTGCAGAACTGTCACATTAAGTTCCTTACCAGCTTCGGTTTTCCCCACATACTTTCAGGATACCAAACTGTCCACTCCAAACACTGAGTTTTCTCAAGGCTTCAACCACATTTGAGGTCCATTCTAATAGTTGTTCTTCTATCAGAAATTTGAATACTCATGCCCTTGAACAGTTTTCACTGTGAAGAAAAGAAAATGCCATGACAAAACCCCAGAGCAAGCAAAAAAACAAAACAAAAGGGAATTATTCACTGGAGTTAGAATACTCAAATATGGAGAGCTGCAGGACAGTCATTATTTCAAACAATAAGAGGAGAGATGCAATATTTTTTCTGATTCTGTGAAACAGTTCTAAAACTCAGTGAACATTCAAAATAAAAAGTAATGCACTAGAGAAACACATAACCACGGTGAAGTTCAGAGGCAGTAAAAAATCCTGGATAACAGATACTACTGAACAACCTCATGTTTTGGTTTTGCTGTCAGAAAAAAAGGAACACAACATGAACTGAATAACATTTTCAGAAGTTATGAAGTTATCAGCCATGCAACTCTGATTCTGAGTGAAGGTTAGCTCAGAAAACATGGTTATTGACTGAGCTAAGAAAAAGACAGGCTATAACTGACACAAGAAACAAGTATAAGACTTCTGCAAAAAACCATACCAAAAACCCCAACAAGCCAAAAGGTAACAAAATAGCAAATAAAGAAATAAAAAAAGAAACAAACCAAACAACCAAAAGCAAAAACATAAGCAACAAAGACAATAGTCTCCAAAGGCAAGAGCGAAGTGCCATAAATATTGTCTATTACAAGCATTGAGCTTGCTGGCAGAAAGGTGCAAGTGACAAGAGAGATCTATTATAAATATATTTTTCTCAAATTAGAGGTGTTAGAAAATGCATCCTGGGATGACACAGCCAAATGAATGAGAGTATCTCCAAGAAAAGATGGAGAGCAAACTTCCTAAGCTCTTTTCCCAGAAATATTTCCTTAAGTGGCCCTGAACCATTAACATTCATAATATATCTATCAAAAAATAAGTTTCAGGCACATGAAAACAATTTCTGACGAGCCCAGAATTTCTGATAGCAGTACCAGCTCCAAGTGAGGCAGACCTAAGATGACATTTATTGACCCAAGGAATGAAAACATTATCTGTTTCACTTCCATAATAACTAGGGCAGCAAGAACGAGATTTTTGGTTGATGAGGCAAATCACAGGTAGTAGAAATGTGACCATAAAATAGCCTATTGAAAAAATACACTAAAACTAATAAGGCATGGCCTTTTTTCTTTTAACTTGTGGACAGCACACCAGAGAAACCTGGACAATGTTTTGTGACGAGTTTCAAATCAAAAACTGTTCAAGAACAAACATTCAGATATTTTATGGTAGACAAGTCTAGTACAACCAACTCAGAAGCATTTTTATTTAGTGGCCAAAAAGTGCTACTCCTTATTTATCATTCTCAGAGGAAAAGAGTGCAGTATGGTTTTGTCCCTGTTCTAAAAGCTGTTCTGCTTTGGGGAAGACTTGAGCTAAAACTTCAACCTTACCTAGCAATTCTATCATTTCCTTTATAAAAAAACAACTTGTGATCAAACTTCCAACTTAAGGCTGTAAACACTTACATTGCTCTGAAATCTTATGCATACAAAAGTTACAGAATTCTTTGCACAAGAAAATTTCAGTGACCTAGAAAATTGGATAGCGAGATGACAGGGAGACCTTTATAAAAAACAAACCAAGACAATTTACCAATATATCAGCAATGCTCTAAATGGAGCATGACTGAGATTAGTGGAAGATAATTTGCCTTAATTAAGAAGAGAGAAAAATCACTATCAACATGACTGAACAGTACTATAGAATGCATTACATCTGTAACACCTCTGAAAGTAAAACTTCCTAATTTTTCAGTGGAGTGCCATGCACAGCTAAGCCCGGACTTCCTTCTCTGTAGTGAAAAAAACATCCATTTTGAGAATACACCAATTTTTCACATACACAGAGCAGCAAAGGAGAGTTTCATTCAGCTACGTGACCTCAAATTCATGTGAGCTGCATTCAACTGATGGGATAATATATGTAAGCCAACTAAAAATCCAGACATTCTGAGTCAATCTATCCCTAATTAAACTGACTGGCTGTCAGCTGGCTGGCAAAACCTTCAAAATCTGTGCCCCAGTTTATCCACCTATAAATTGGGTTTTAATAGCACTCTTCTGCATACAGAGACCTTGAGAAGTAGTGTGTGGAAAGTGGAAGAAAATAAATGATAAATCATTACATAAGACTAAGTGCTACTATTCTGATTTGTACAGTGATAATAACTTGCTTTTATAGACTAGTAAAATCATGAGATCATAGGAATAAATCTAAATTATCACATGCCAGAGGGTCACTAGACTAGATAAGGTGACATTCTGGCTTAATCCTCTAAAAAGCCTTTTGCATAGCAAAATCTGTTTTGGAAGGGTTAAATAAAAAATGTAATGTATTTAATTTCAGATTATAGAAATTCCTAGTAGAAACAACTTTTCCTGAGAAATAGTAATAATTTCAAATATCAATTATTCATATTTTTCAATATATCTCAAAAAATTCAATAAACTTTGAAATATAGGACTAAGCACTTACAACAAGTCTATGAAAGTGGAGATGTTACATTACTTTATGTAAAGAATTGGTTGAGCTATCTGACTTTAACATACCACTTCTTCAGAAGGACATAAATTCAAAAATCTTTCCTCATTCATGACTGTATGGAATGCTTTCCATCAAAGCCTGTGTTGACATAGTGGGCCACAGGCATTGAAAGGGGTTAAACAAACTGGGTACTCTGAATGAAATTTTGGGTTGTTCTAAGACACAGAAAAGTAGCTATCACTGCCCTCTTTTCTTCCCAGTTCAACACATTTAAGAGACTTGCACATACAAATATTTTATTTATGACCAAGTCCATCATGGGGTGTACTGCACTGGCAAAGTCAGATTTTTGGTCATGATCCAGGTGAGCTAAGAACAGTTTCAAACATGAACAAAACTTCTCTTCCTCCGAAGACTTGCAATTTAATTTAATGTATGTTTCTCATTGGATTTGTGCTTGATATTTTGACATCTTCCAGTTAAGTAATCTATGCTTGTACCTGTTTAATTAATCAGGAAACAAATAATCTTTTAAAACTACTGCTTTTATGGAATACGGCACTGTATACCTTCTCTGATTTCCCCCCATTTATCAGAATTATAAAATACCCATTCAACAAACAAGAAGGAAACTATGAGTGTATTGATAATAGTATTTGCTTTTCCTTTTGCCTTTTTTTCCTCCCCCAAAAAATATCAGTAAACTAGTAACATTTTCCACAATGGAGGAAACAGTATTTTTTTAGGTCTACAGGATATAGGGTTTAATGTAAGCATTTGTCTATGATGAAGTGATATTGTGAAGTTCATTTCTATTTTGGCAAGAATTCTTCCTCTGACTTCAGCTTAGAAGTTTTGTTGCAGCTGTTTTTTGTGCATATTAGAGAGAGATTTATTGGACTATGGAAAGTAGATTTAGTTATAGTCCTTGCCCCATCACAGAAGTTATACCACAGTATAACAATGCAATACAGGTATTTTTTCTTTTTTTTTTTTTTAATAGGATAAAAGGTGCCTAGAAGGAAGAGGGAATATGCAAGCTGAAAAAAAATACATTGTGCAGTACAGAACAAATGGAGGCAATACCTCACAGAACAGATAAAAGAAAAAAAGACACACAATTCCAAGACAAATACAAACACACCACATAAAAGGGTTATAAAAGCAAAAAAGTACAAGTAACCAAACAGGGAAAACAACCACACTCTATTGAAAAAGTCATTGAAAAAAAGAAAGGTAGTGTGGATTACAGTTAAAAACTAATCTTAATGGTTTTTTCTGCTTTGAATTGAATGTTTGTATCTATAAAAAATACAAAATTATATAAGAAATGTATAAGAATCAATATGTGAATTGTGTATTGGTATCTTATAAAAATGTTTTCAGCAAATAAATGGCTTGTCTGAACAGTAGTTTGTTGACAAGTGTTTAAATAATTCTTCCCAAATTCTCTAGGGGGCCTTGGGGAAACTAATCGGAATAACTTTTGATATTAATTCTGATAATTTGCCAGCAAGATGTAGAATATTTCAAACTACAACTGAAGTATGCTGGTCAGAAGCTCTTAAAAGAATGGCTTATTAGCCTGCATAAAAACCACCAGGGAGAAAACTGTCAAGAGTTTCTTATTTTGTTTCAACTTCTTCCCCAAGTCAATTCTGGAGAAAGGATAAAATGAAAAGTATGCAAAATCTAAATTGATGGACTTTTGATCACTGATATAAAAAATAATTGTTTTACCCAGCAAACCAAGGTGATCCAAATTAAAAAAAAAAAACAACAAACCAAACCACAAAACCCCCACCAAAAAACCCCCCAATAAAACCTCAAACAAAAGTCCAAACTATACTTGCCAAAAAAAGCTATTTCCTTAGGAGGGACATATATGCAGCTAATATTTATAGCTATTAAATGTGTGTTCTATTGTGACTATACTGCAATTCACAATAAGCACACAACACCAGATGTAAAAGATTTCCAGAGTAGGAGGACACCAAAATAGGTCATTGAAAAACATTCTGGACAAATCCCTGACACAGTTACAAATAGCCAGAGTGGATGTCTCCTGCCATGCCAAAGGCCCCCAGTCGACCAGGTACACAATACATGGTCATTAACTTTCACAAATATTTTTACCAAGGAATTCCCCCACTTCAACAGATCTGGTCAGACATAAGAAAAACACCTTTTACATATGTTTAGGCAAAACTACATTGCTGTATATTTGCTAAAAAATGTAATAAAAAAATTAGTATTTCACTGCCCCAAATTACAAGTATATAAATCTGCCAGAAGTGCACTGAACATTCCCAGAAACAATAAACAAGAACCTGTATGTACTACTCTTTTGGTAAGGCTTTAAAAAACACACATCATTACCTACAGCAAGTTGTCTTAAAGAGTTCCCCGTTGTCATTCTCATTTTTCTCACTAAATCCTTTCCCCCCAGATGCTTTGTTTCATAGCTGAGTCCACCCTTCTAACACTGGCTACGCTTGAAAAAAAAAAAAAATATATATATTTGCTTTTCGAGTGGTGTGCAACACACCATTCCTACTGCCCTGATGTCTCAAGAGCTGCAGGCTGCAAGGATAGCTGAAGGCAGAATGTACCTGTGGCAGGTAAAGGACAGAGGGCAGGTGGCCACTCACAGGCACGCTTCTAGAAGTGGGAAACCCCAAAGAAACAGACTAGAGATTCCTGAGAGTCTGAACCATCAGGAGCCTGCTGAAATGCTTTCAAAAGCACAAATTCTTCATTGTTTAGAAATCCAGATGAAATCATTACAGCCAGTAATGATCAAAGTTGAAGGGGAAGACACTCAGTACCTAAACTACCAATTCCACAGAAGTAAACTCCTATTTCTGGTCTACAGAAAAACTCACAAAAAAATTGCAAGGACAAATATGGCATGCACGTGCTCAGAGAACCAGCAATCAGTGGGAGAAATTCCTGATCCATATATTAACCACTTTTGGCTATTTTGTTCATGAGAAACTGCCATGAACTGCAGAAATGGAGAAGCACTGTACTGAAATTTTGTGCATGCATGCAGCAGATTTGTAACAATTAAAAGAAAAAACACCTCAATAAAACAACAATAATGAAAGAAAGGAAGGGGAGAGATCAATATCCTCACCAAAAAAAAAAAAGCTCAATCATTTAAGGATTCAGAGAGCAAATTAAGATTTATTCATCACAAAATGTCAGTGCATTAGATGGAACTCATCTCACCAATTCTTTTGTTAAAGGAGCTGAAAACTTTCACCTATGACCAATGCTTCCAGAACTTGGCAGAAGGGTAGAGGGGAAGAGAAAAAAAGCACACATTTAATCCCCATCTCCTGCTAGAGAGGGAGAGTTATAAATTCAGGCCATCACAGAGATGCAGTGGGAAACATTAGAGTTTTAAAAAGATGCTAAAGGTCAATCCATTCAAGAAATTTATGGAAAATTTGATAATACTGAGCTACCCCAACCAATCCCTCACGCTCAGGTCAAATTTCAATTATTGAGAGACCTTTATGTCAGGGAAAAATAATTCCCAGCATTGGTAGCATATGCCCTGTCAACATAAATCACAAAAACTGGATGTATATGCATCCATGTGTAGTTCTCAAGTCTGCAGATAAAAATCTTTGCAAGTACCATACTCTATCTCCAGAGTTTAAGAAATGTCCTTGATTCTCTTGCTTGACTGCATTAGCATTACTTGCTCTCTGAACATCTGACAAAAGGTTGTACAATTTTGTTACTCTGCAAAATCTCTTACATCTCTCTAATGGAATTACGAGCACTTCTCTTCAGGTCCACAAGTAAACTACTTTTCAAACCAGAGACATTTAGCCCCCCTTTATAACATAATATGCAAAAAGCTTAACAACAAAAAATTCTTGCTTTCCCTTCCCATTTGTCTCCAGGTCCTGCACAGTTTTACTTCATGGAGGAACACGAGAAGATGGAAATTAATGCAGAGTTTTGGTATGTATAACATTTAAACAACATATAATAAAGGAAAGCTTCTAGAAGTATTATATATACAAGCATTTTTTCTGATTTATGTTTATTTTTTAATGTGCTTTAACTGAAAGCATTAGAAACACACCCCAGGAAATACAAAGTGTCAGTATGAGACAATACCTCTGGCTAAAGAATACATACTGCATATTTAGAGAGATTTTAGAGAGAGGCAGATACATTTTCTGCATAAAGAAAAGCATCCTGGGAGTTTCTTTATATGCCAAAAAAGCCTGCCTTAAGTCCCATCCCCTCTCTAAAAGGGCTTTTTAGTGCAGCTTTCTCTGTAATGTCACCTGGTGATTAGAACAGTGCAGCAGCAGCCAGGGAGAGCAAGAACTATCGCCTAAATAACTGACCTTTTGAGGAAGTGTTTGACAAGAGCCATAGTGCTACTTAAGGGAAATGCTGGTGGTGTTGTTAGGAAAATGTGCAAAGAGCTTCTACCACAAATGTCAATTTAGAAAGTCACATCTGTCACATTGGTGTCTATTTTCACTCCATTTACAGCTAAATTTAAGTATTAGCATCAAAGAAAGGAAATACACTCATGAACTTTCCAGCAGAGAGAAGCTGCATTAAAGAAAAAAAGCACATTCCAGTAGAATAGTAATTACAACAAAGGAAATACTGACATTACCTACCAAAATCTGAGCATCTTTGATGCATAGCAAATAGCACTTGAGTTCACAACACTTCACAACACTGATTCTCATGATGTTTGGAATTTTTGCCTAACACCCATAAAAACTCCAATAGTGACACCCTGAAACATGTGATACTGTAAGGTTTCTCTTTAAAACTATTAGCTGAAATAATAGTCACCAAAAAATCCAGAGAAATTTTTCATAATTGCACAATCCAAAATTCAACACTAAATAACAGACAGCAGAAACATCACAATTACTGTAGACAGTAATTGTAATGTAGACATTGCTTAGAAGCCCTTACAGGCCAAGATACAAAATTAACACATTGGCTGCTTGGGAGAGTCCAAAGCTAAAATGCAGTGCATTTGGCTGCATACAACAAAAAGATACTGAACAACACCAGTAAGTCAGGCTTGAATACCACAGCACAGAAACAGATCCTTAAACGTGTAAAAATGAAGATGCAGCAAACTTTCTGATGTGCTAAGAAACTCAAACATCAGTGTTTGTCAAGGATAGCTTATCTTTGAAGGGATTTCCCAACCTCATTAAATAGTCTTAGTTGTGTATGTTTTATCAAAACAAGCAAACTCCTACAAACAAATCTGGCCCTGAGGAGCATCGCTGGAGGTGTCAGTTGTGTTCAGCAGTGAGTGTTACAGTCTGCAGGAGAGCAGAGCTCCAGGCTGGCTCCTGTTTGCCTGCATTTTCTCAGACTGAAGGCTTCTGAAGTTTATCCTCAAAATCCTAGTTGATAGCCAAAGGTGAACACCAATGTCTGAAATATTATGTTTCCTTACCATAATAAGAAGTAACATTCTTGATTTTTATTTGTCAAATAAATAGAATTGGGAAACACAGAATAATCCAGGTGGTGTTGGTTAAAAGTCTCATCTTTGGGCTATGAGCTCTGTACTTTTGATCTGGATACTGGTTATTCTTTTATTACTACTCTGTGACAAAGCACAGAACACGCATTAAAAATTCTTTATCCAGGTGAACAAGAATAATTCTATTTCAGCTTGACATGGATAGAGAACTGCAGAGAAACTGGTTTTCCACTGGAATGATCTGCTGTAGGAGTCGGCCACATGCTTTAAATGTGACTGACATGTCTCTGAATTTAATGTGTCATCTGCTGAGTTCAAGATCTGCTGTCTATCTCTCAATGTGTAAAAAATAAATTGCTTCAAAATGATTTATTGCCAGCAAAATAGAAAGTGAAGACAACAATAGAAACAGTGTTGTAAAGGTATCCTACATTTAATAGCACTGTTTGATGAGTAAATTATTTCAGAAATATAATCAAACATTCTTATTGTGAAACTCTGAGGCTTGATAAAACTATTGCATAGTCTGGTATCTGCTTCCTGACTCAAAGAACTAATGCCAGTAAGAACATGGAGAAATGTGGCATTAAATCCCAGGTTTCCACTGCTGTTTGTAAATCTGTGCAGAAAATACAGGGTTGTATTTTCAGTAACAATCTGCAGAATTAATCTCTCTGCTTTTATCTTTTGTCCTCCCCCCCCCCCCCCCGTGAAGTATCTACAGAGACATCTTTAATAAAGGATTTAAAATTTCTATTTTTTTCTATGAATGGGTGGCTTGGTTTATAAATCTCATCTGTGTACAAGGTAGTAAAAGCTTCATATATAGAACTATTTCCAAAATATCATGGGTGATCACTCAAAAAAACCCAGGTTGCTCTTAAAAAATGTTAAAAATTCAATACAATTCAATATTAATGTTTAATATTTTTACCTTAGAAAGATTAACATAAAAGTTAAAAGTCAGTGATGACTGGAGGTAAAAGCTCCAATTATTTGGGAAGTTAAAGCATAAATATAACTGAACATGAGAACTATTATGCTTACAAGCAACTTAAAATGAAATACATCACATGACACATTGAATCACACTCAGCTTCCAAAAGCACCAATTCAGTAAAATTCCATAAAGAATATTTTATGTCCCTTAAAGGCAGAGTGTAAGCACTTGCCTCCTTTTTCAGAATGCATTCTTGCCATCCACACCATTGTTACTCACCAAAGCCATTCCTAGGGCAAAAACCAGAAAACCCTAAAATAAAACTACTGGTCTTTTTTCTTATCACACAAATCACCAAAAATACCATTAGTAAGAAAAAGGCTACACATTATTAGGTGTCCTTGGCTGTCAACATAATCCAGTTTGGTTTTCTTTTAATCTGGAGTATAGTAACTCTTTGCTGATTAGTGCTTAAAGGAGTCAAGCTTATAGCCAGCATTGCTACTGGACCCTCCACCTTCCCCTTCAGGTGTCTTCTGTCCAATATTTGGGATTATAAACTCTAAGATGAATGAAACATTGTCGCACTATTAAAAAACCTCTGAGATGGACCCAAGCAAGCAAAGAGAAATTAGAATAAAACATTGCTTGCGGTTTTTAACTCTTCTAGTAATTATCAGTGCTTACTTTCCACTTTCTTCTACTAATTACTAGTGATGGAGAACACAAGTAGTTCCTGTGTTTAAAGCTCATTTTGCCTGAAATGGTTTGTTGCTGTTTGGTTTTACAAGGAGATGAAGTAGTGAATACAAATGGCAGTGGTAGCTTGCCAAGTCATGGCAGGTTACTTCAAATATTGACAACTTTCAGCTTCTTGACAGGACTTCAATTTATCCACTGCCTTTCAAAACATATTTTTCCCTGTTTTGTGAACATTATCACACCATTCTACCTGAAGAGGAAATCTGACATTTTAATGACTATTAGTCACAGAAAGAAGACTGGAAGCAGGGAGAGAAGATCATCTTTCTAAAATATTCACCTCTTTTTTAAAATGTATGAAAGAATTTTGGAGGGAGCCACATGTTTGTTTCTGATATTCATTAAACTAATAACACCTGAGGATAAATAGATATTGCCTACACCCCCAGTACTAGTTAAAGCTTCAAAGGGCAACTGAAATCACCTGTGACACATGGCATTTATTTATTGTCAAGCTTTACTCTAGGCAGACAATCTTGGAAAGGAAAATGCAAACAAACACAGAGTAAGAAACCATTGATTTGCCAACATTTATGCATAAAGTTAATTACAGAGTTGACCATTCCACATTGAACTGAAAGTTGGAGTGGTTTTGCTGGACCTGAGATACTACCTGGAGTAGTTTGCCCAGTTATGGATTATTTGTAGCCACCAAAAGTACATTCCATAGCAAAGCTAACCAAAGGTACAGATGATAGACAGCCACATTTCCACATGACACAGAAACTAAATACTCAGCAAAAACAAAGCCAAATACTGGACAACATGCATCCAACTTGCATGCGATTACAAAATTAACTTTCAGAATAAGCTGTTTGTACTGGTGGTAACTTACCTTGAAGGACAAAGACTGTTCCCAGCCTCTCCCAGTCTGAGATTGTGAAGGAATTCACAATTATCAGAATGAGAATATAACATTTGTGATGCTGAATGTATTCTCTTAAGGGGCAAAGAAGCCTACTGAAATGTTTGATAAAACATGAAACAAACTCATTTGACTTAATCTAAATATTTTTTTATTACATACAGGTCACCATGTTGTACTGAGAATACAGTGCACAGTTCACTGAAATCTGGTTTGAATTTGTGACCTCTTATTGCTCACTCCTTTTTCCCCACCTGCCTCAGAACTACAAGGAAGAAAGCTCTGATTCCAAACTAGCCTTTCTGTTCCCTGCACACAGTTTCAGCTGCTGGCAGTGTAACCACAATTTTCAGTGTAAAAGCCTAACCTTAACATTCAGCAGTAAATTTAACACAAAATCCAGGAAAAGTACAGTTTGGGAGTGCAATACACCTTCCTTCATTTAAAAGGAGAGGGACTGGATAAAACACAGGGGATTTATTTCCAACCACCAAGTTATAATAGTACTAGACTTCAGTTAAAACTAAATAAAACACACATGGGCTAGTGGCAGTGTCTACAAATGTCATGGCTAAGTGACATGAAGTATACACAGACAGCTGTCTGCAGCACTGCTGTGCTAGAACAACGCTTTTATAGCTGAGCTGTTTCCTCAAATACAGGAAGCAGATTGAATGCAGAATTTGAAAACAAGTTTTTACCTTGAAAAGTAAAATTTTTCTTTTCCACTTCCTTTTTCCTTAACCTCCTCTATGAGTAAGACTCCCCAGACCATGATAATAATTAATTTCATCACAGTAACTCAAGTTTTGCCATTTCCCTTCTTTGCTGCGTGTATCTGGCTCAAGTCAAAACCTTTCATTTTTCTCTATTGTTTTTTAACTACTTCAATAAAAAACAAATTTAAAAAACTAAAATTGTATTCATTGCCCTCAGAGAAGAATTTGATGGTCTGGACAGAAATCTTTTGCTCACCAGCAAAACTTGACAGGATGCAATATCATGAGTATAAATACACTGAAGTTTTAAGGATCTGAAATAACTTCAGTGTTTGTATTTAACTTCTGTCACTAACCAGGCTGTATTTTTGCAACACTTTAAGCTCATAGAAAGCTTGAAAACCAATTGACTGTCACAAGAAATTACCAATAATAGATTTTATAGGTTTCAGTAATTAGCAGTAGACAGAAGTCCCAAATAAATGTAGTATTGTATGTGTGTTCATCAGCATTAAACTTTAAAAAAACCCTGTAATTTCCAAGTCAGATGCAATTTCCTTACAAGGTCTTTAACATAAAACAACACCAACAACAAAGAAGTTTATACTGTGCAGTTCCTTAAGAACAGGCTTTATTAGAAGTAAAAATGCAAAGATATTCAGAAATAGGGGGACAGGTAGAAATGCACCTACCTATTCTTCTATGAAGATGGGTAAATGTACTCCAAAATAAGGTAATAGTCTTTAGAATAGAACAGACAAATTCTCGGATTCCAATTGGATACGTGGCAAGGGGCAGAAAATTTTGTCTGCTAATACACAAAAAGGAACTAGAATAATTAGAGTTAAGTACTTTCAAGGCATACAAGTAAATATGGGTTTAAAGCTAGGTTTCCCAGCTTTGCTTTGTGGAAACATTGCCAACTTAATAATTAATACATCTTTGACAACAGGAAGATTAAAAGAGCATAAAATTACCTCTTGCATGTCTTTGGCACCATGCTCAAGTCCAGGGCCTGTCCCCCCTTTCATGTCAGGAACATCACTGCAGTTTGGTGTGCCAGGGAGCAGCCAGGGCAGCAGTGCTCCCTGAGCAGAGGGGAGCCTGGAATTCCACGCCAGCTCCAGCCAGGGGCTATGCCCTTGGGACAGAGACCACGTCCAAGCAAGAGCCCAGCTCATAAGATCCACAGTCAAACAGAAACCCTTCCCTCTGAATGAGGCCTGGCTCAAGGAGGCATCTAACCTCAGGCTGAACTTAAGTAGAGCTCAGGGTGGGGGAAGAGGAGGCGACTGTGGGGTGGCAGAGGTGTGGCTGATCAAGGCAATTAAAGGTCATTAGCGCATTCAGGGTGGAAAGTGTGGTTTGGTCACTTGGTAGAAAGTTTGTTTGCTTTAGTTTAGATGCCTGCTTTTCCTAGTGTTGCTGTGAGACCAAGCAGGAGACAATGTGATTCGATGTGTTATTGTATTGTGCAGGGGGTTATACATAAACTAGAGAATATGTTCACTCCTTTTCTAAAAAGGACTTGTTTCTCTGCAGAAGGGGAATGAGAAAAACTGCACAGACCTGATTTTTGTCAGGGTGGCTGCAAATAACTTGTAGGTAGTATTTTGGCAAAGGAAAGCATGATTGTTAGAGACACAAAACCCAACTGTGATGGCTAGACATGGAAAAATATATTAACAATATTATTCCACATTTGGATATAAAATTCTGGAGATAGTAAGCAATAAGCTACCTTGCTAATACATTTTATACAGATCAGTAGAATGACTTTGTATATTATTAGATGGTATTATTGGAGAAGCCCTGAAATTTGAATAAAAAATAATTTTTCTTTCAGCTTTAGCAATGTTAACCATTCACACTAACCCAGTTGTTTTCAACTATTTTTTTCAAGAAGGACCAATAAATGCCTGTGTTTCTTTACAGAAGTATGCTGCCTAAATGTTGTATATCTTAAATGCACTCACAAATTAATATGAGATTAAACACATTAAACCAACAAATGAAAACATTTGTGAGACATTGACCAATTAATGTGAATAACAGTAATATTCAAGATGATGTGGTTTTATGTATAATTTAATAGGCATAAGATTTCTAATAAATGTTATGAAGTTTAATCATTATAACTGTGCTAGATGCTGGATTGTACAGACAAAGGCTGGTTTGAATGTGCTGCCATGTTAGACATACTTGCCAGCATTAAACAGACTGTGACTATTATCTGTACATTTGTCTCTCTCTAGGGCATTTTTAAGAATTTTTTTAATTAGCTTTTGTTTCCGAGCAGTGCTTTCATTTTTCTTGATAAAGCTTTTGTTTTTCCAGGGTTCCATTGAACTCAGATTAGGTTCTACATTTTCTCTAGTCATTACAATAAGAATAGGAAGCTTTTAATAATATATGAAAACTAGCAGTGACAAATATTATACAGAGCGTTCAAATCCAGTTAAGAATAAAATAGTTTAATGGTTACTTTCTTTTATTGTTTTAATTTTGGCACTATCTTGTAGAAACAGTGTTTCCCATTAGAAAATTCAAATAATAGAAGTCTATGAAAAATGAATGAGGTGTTGAGCCACCATGACAGAAATTGCACTCTGTAACATAGGTGCTAATCTCAGCCCTATTAAGAGATTATAAGAATCCATAAGTTAACTAAGAGTTTAGTTGCTCTACTTTTCATGGTCAAGGAAGAAGGCCCTTATCCAAGATTTGTGTTCATTTAACTTTTGCTGTGTTTATCTCTGTTTGGGAGTAAATAGAAATATGATAACTTAAGACAGGAGGAGCCATATTCCATGTGCTGCCAAGAAGATATAAATCAAGGTGTGGCCAGAATATAGTTTAGGATGATTTCTATCTTCTCTGCACCCTGAGAGCCTGTTGCGATGCTCTGAGATTTTTTTTCTGTCAAGCTGTGACAGTCTGGGCGCCCTTGAGACTCAATTTGCCAGTCTGTGCCTCTTTCCTTTGTTCCTTATTGTCAATTTTTCTATCTACTCCAAATAAAGCAACTAATTTGGTGACAGAAGTTTTAACCTATTGCTTTGTACCAGCAGTCAGGTTTAAGCCAGTGGTTATGAACTGACATGATTCACACAAATTAAAGTAACCAAGCAAGAGTCATTTACCCTTACAGATATTAACAGTGGGTTTACCAAGCAACAATATTCACTATTATCTTACAAAAAATTATGTTTTCATCACCTCTCACAGCAGGGTTCCACATCCTAATTTGCTATAATTATTAAGTCAGCATCAGATTTTAAGAACAAATGTTATCATTATTCACTACAGCACTCCAGCAAGGCTTCACTAGGAAGCAATAAAGAACAAAATACGTTCTTTTTTATGCATTATTTATATTTCCAAGACCCTTATTTCCCCCTAAATACTTGAATTAAGTTGCAGACTGTGGTGTTCGGAGAACTGAGTTATGTCCCAAAGCAATGCTTCTGAAGAAGTGCATCCTGCCTGGAAATTGGGTTCTGATTTGCCTGTGAGTTTTTTAATACAGGCTTCTGATATTCTGCAGCTGTAGCTGCTGCTGGATTTTGCATCCTGGCATGGGGATTCTTTCTGTTGCCAGAGAGAATGATGAATAGTTGTCTGAGTAGCTCGGAGCACATACTTATTTCCTCTTCAATAAGAACAACAGTCAATATCATTTAGGCACAGGAAAACATCATCACAACACAACAAATTCTAGGAATGCTTTCTTTTTTACTGTTGATTCTACCTACTAAATTCTAGCTTTTTCAGAACTTATTTTGTATTGCTGCTGTGCTCCATTGAACAGGTATGGCTAGAATAAGTATGGGCCTTCAAATACCCTGACATAATAAACTGCACCAGTTCTAAAGACATTTAGGATTCTTTCACTCCATTTTGAATCTAATTTTAGTGACAATAACAGAGAATTCACAGCAACAGAATTTGGAGCGTGCAAGGAACATTATTTGTCTTGGTTATAAGCTGTTTGCTGTTTAAAGTTTTTTACACTGAAAAAAAAGTCAGCTTTTTGGAACTGAGAAGTTTTCAGATCTCAGTTCTTTTGATAAATTTCATTACTTTAAATTTCTGTTTGTCTGGGGAAGGAGTTGTAAACAGGCAAACCAGCCTGTTTGTGCATTTTCAAGATGAAAACCTGGAAGAATAATTAATTAGACGTGAACCTTCTTGAGAGAGACTGAAATGAGAAAGAAAAAGTTTGAGTTTAAAATTAAATAATTTGCAATGGCCTAAATGAAACTTTTATATTTTCAGCTTACAGAAATCTGTGACACATTTAATGTCTTCTTTTATTGATATCCCACAATGAGCTACAGGAAAAAAACCCAAACCTTAACATTTCTTGAAATTTCTGTATCATTAAATGGGTGTTACTTGGAAATGTGTGTACAGATTTGCATCCTATTGGCAAGGTTCACTATGTTTTTAACAACAGCACATTAAATAAATTTTTCTTGCTAATCATTCATCCCATGGTCTGTGATTTCTAGGAAAGATCCCATGGCTGAAGGGATTAATGAAGCCCAGAACATTGTATAGGGTATTCTGGAGCCTGAGGTTATGGTGTAGCTTTGTATAATACATCAGTAAGCATGTGTCTGCTCTTAAATTACCTATTGTGCCAACCAGAAATTCTAAATATTGTCTCAATTATACTCAAGTACATTTAATTCTGTGACTATAAAGCAATAATAAAGCTCAGCTACCAGCTTCAAGCTCTGTATTTTCCACCATTCTGTGGTGGTAGTCACTAATCAACATCTCAGAAGATTTAAGAGTTCATGATCAGCCATATTTTTGATAAATTGTGAAGAAAAAATACTTTTCATCACTGCATCCAACAAAATGTAGGGTATGACGTGTAGTACAATTGTTTAAAGCTCTATGCTGCATGGTGCACAAATATTTCATCACCTCTGCCCACTAAAGAGTGGAGATGAGAATCTGTTGCTTTCACTCAGTGCAATATTTATGTTTGAAAGACAAAAGGATAAGTTTTAAAATGATGTTACATCCAGATTCAGGCCATAGAATGGAATGGTGAGCAGAATGAAATCAGACACAAAAAGCCCTGTGCATGGGAGCCCCCCTCAGCCCTCACAAGGGTCACACCCACCCTGGTCTCTGCAGTCCATGTCCCAGACAGCCTTGGATTTAGTGTTCTCTGCCCACAGCCCCTCCACCTAATCTTAGAGCTGAGGCTGGGCTGTGCCTGTGTGGCACGGCAGCATCCCTTCATGTGCTCAGTAAACAGATAAACATGAGAAAAGTCCAAGATTTACAAAGCTGGCAAAACCTGATTTGAGAGCTCTGCCTCCTGTGCAGAGTTAGGTAACAACCAGGGCCAAGTGAATAATGTATACATTTTTTTTTATTTTGAAATTTTTAAATGAACCCACTCTGTTGCTGCACCTGTGCAGCCGCCACTGGAGCCAGTACACTCTCAACCGAAGGGAAAAGAAAAAAGATGATTAACTCTCTCCTTTTATTAAGATGAGACAGCCTGAAAATTCAGCAACTCTATGTGCCTTGTGCATTAAAAATTTCCTATATTGTTTCTGGTCATTGATACTCCATTTTCAGAATGTTGTTACACCACTGCCATTTCCATCTGGTATTTAGCAGTTTGTAACAATATCAGACACTGAGTATCTAATTAGCAGCTAAACATGCATTCTCACACAGATGCTTTTAAAACAATAACAAAAGAAAGAAAAATAAATGGAACAAAGAATTACATGTGTGATTTACAGTCACATTAAAAAAACTCAAACTTTTTATTGGTAAGTTAATTAGCATGAGCTCAAATTTGAGAGTCAGCATTCCTACAATTTGGGATCTAAGGGAAGATGGCACTCCATAGCTATAAGTCATTACAGAGCAGCTGAGAAACAGAGCCCTTCAGCAGGGGTGCAGGAAGTGACTTCTGAGCATCTGGGAGCCTACAGGCTGCACACTGCCAAAATAACACTCCTTTGTCAGGACACATTCATCTTCTCCTTTCCTATTCCCCTGCCCAACCAAGCAGTTTCCCGCATGCTGTAGCAAGAGATGTGAGCTGCACAGTTGAAGCACCGTGTCACACATACTCCTTGTTTTCTCCCACCAGAGCCCTGTGGACACTGAGAGGGTGATGAACCCCATGCCCAGCTCTTCAGGCATCAGGCACCCCTACCTCCCCTTAGGAACAACGCCTCGTTTCTTCAGCAGTGTGCTGCACTGCTGGCTGAAGGCCAGGCAGGTCTCAGCAGGGCAGGTGGTTATTTTTTAGGTCAAATCTTCTCAGGCATTTTTTGTTTTCAGGTGGAAAGCTCTCCTGCATGCATATCTAGTGCAGCATTTCAAAAGCAGTCTGTTAGAAGAAAATATACTCTTGACATGAAGCAAAGTTTACAGTACTCTTTGATATGTCAAAATATATCAGTGAATATCAATGATATTCTCCAAAACAGCGTGCTTTTAATACTTGAAGCTCTTGGCAGAAGTGTGCCAAAGTTGCTATGAACAACTTGCTAAAAAATAAAAAATAAAATAATTAAAAGAAGGAGTTTTGCAGATATTTTTCCAGGTCTGTCAAGTTTCCTTGCAAATTATCTGTGTTTGTGAATTTTTAGGTTACTGAAAAGAAAATGTACTCAGAAAACCTAAATCAGTAAGTAAATGCAATAAAATAGAAAACATTTATGTTCTTGTAGGACAAAGGGGAAAAAAAGTCTTATTTGATTTCTGCTCCAGTGAGACCTGGATCCATTGGGAATGTGAGCTAGTACAAAGATGCTGAATTATCTCACTATTGAGTTCAGGCAGATTGCCATGATTTGGTGAGCCTCTCTTAGAGAGCCTGTCTCTAAAAACTGATGTCATGTTATCCACTCTTCAGTGCCAGAATTCGTATTAACATTGATTTACCCTTGAGGCTGAACAAAGTCCTCACAGACAGTCAGTTCCTCATGATGACTTTCTTGAGGGTTTATTGCTTGTTGCTTGACTGGTTGTCACCAAAGGATCCCTCATTAGACCATTTTGTTTTTTGTGAAATGGTTGACAAGGCCAACTGCAGAAAAATGTCACCCTTTTCACCTACTTCCTCTTCAACCACAATGGTCAATATGCCCTGTCAAAAGTCAGTGGTGGAACTGACAAATCAGTTAAACTATTTTAGAAATTCTAGACAACACCTACTTAGTTGAAGATGAAAAGAAGTCTGTGCTCCTCAGATTTCTGATGACTTTTTTTTCCTTACTAATGCATACATTTTCACTGGAAAGATTAATGGTTATGTGTTGATACATAATAAGAAGAACTTTCATGGTACAAATATATGGAGCTCATCAAGAAACAGTATGATTTAATTAGTACCTGAGATGTCTAAAATGTAAAATTTTATTTCAGATTTAAAAAAAAAAAAAGTACACAAAACCCCCCAGCACCTAACAAGCCCTTTCAAAAGTGTTTGTGACTTAGCTGGTTTTCAGTGTAGTGAATTAGAGGGCTGTTCCAGACTCATGTGTTGAACTGGTTCCCAAGCAAGGTTCATTAACTATAGGCCACCGTAAGTTGGAGAAAACCACTCCGAAACAGCACTGTGAGGAAAAGCCAGGTCGAAACACAGTGACACACTGCTACAGCTCAACTGAGAACATAAGGATTGTGTTTGTTCACTCCACTTGAGAAATTGATCTACACAATATCCTAACCTAGGGCTGTTTCAAGCCCCTGTTGAAAAATTCCAACTCAGCTTGCAGTTTTTCTCCTGCTCTCTATTACATGGAAGTCTTGCTATCCTTTGGTGAATTTAGGGTTCTTTCGTATTGCTACTTTAATTTCTTATCTTACTTTCTGATATTTTTTAATCAGGAAATGGGAGTTCAAAAAGACCTCAAGATAGGCTATTGCATCAATGGTTCTGGCCTAAATAGGATTAGGAAGTGGTAGGATCTTGCCACAAATTCAATTTCAGTTTTCTCCAGTTGCTAGCTCAGTACTGGAGACATCCCAATTTTGTTGTGTTTTTCTGCCTGCCACAGAGGAAAGAAAAGAGGCCCAAGAGAGAGTAAATTTCATAAAGGAACACAGTAAATCGTATCTGCACACTGTGCTGGCTTTCACCAACAGACACCCATGATCAATGCAGAAGAGTCCAAGACTGAATCTAGGGAGCCAAAGGTTTTCTGAGCTCTTTATCTGATTTGTAACTTCGGATTTTGCCTCCGTTTTGCTCCTTTCTTGACCTCTATGCCTCGCAGTTAAACATATGATTCCCTGTGAAACGAGTTTGGAATTATAACCTCAAAAGGGCTACAGTATAAAAGGGGGGAAAAAAAGTGAGGTAGAACCAATAACAGCATTTCCACCACTATAAGCCCTGTTAGTCACCCTTACTTATTACAAGACTTGTGTCCAAGTCTTTAAATTTTATAATCAATGTTGAAATCATGCATTATCCTTTCTCATAGCTTTTACATTTTTATGGTTGGATATCTCTAATAACTGCACTTCTATAAGATGTTAAGAATGGCACCGCATCCCAGTTAAAATTCACAGAACGGTGCATTAGAAATAACACACAAAATGTATCTGTGTGTCTGCTACAGGGACTTACTTGAGCTGGAATATCTCTCCAACAGTGCCTGTTGTAAAGAACATTTTTTGGAGTCATTTCAGCAAGTGTTGTGTTAGTGGTTTGACAGGTAGTTAAATGAATGGTTTTGTTCCACCTCTAGCTAGATTTGTAAAATGAATGAATTACTATCAACCTTTCTTTTTCTAGGCAACAGCACCCTTACTCACAGCTCACACAGAGGACAAAAGCGAAGACTGATGTTTTCTGTTACTTTCCTGTAACTAGCTTTTTGTACTAATGGTACAGAATAAATGAAATAAAGTAGTTTTGGGTCTCACTGATCTGAAGGAATCTGACATATCTGACTGATATGTCAGGAACACCTGCAGAAACACTGCTCTGGTGTCCAGAGACTTGTTAAACATCTGCACGGCACACAAATTCAGTCAAAGAAGTACCTTGCTTAAAGCAACACCTGAAATCTGCCTCTGAAGTGCTGAGCAGGCTTAGGGCTGCTTTTTGTAGGAGAGTCAATTTTTTTATATATATGATGTAGACACAGGGGAAGCAGATGCTCATAAGTGTTAGCAAGGAACGACATTGTTTGAATTGACATGCATTAATAGTTCAATTTACCTACAAAAATATTTTGTGGTTGCTATTTAATGCATGGAAAGGTCAGAAATCCTTTCCTTGTGAAACCTGTAGTAGCCTACATCATAAGTCAGCAAGAAAGATCAAGGGTCTGATAAAAGCCTGAAAAGCTGTTAGCTGAGGCTTTAATACACGACTGCCTCCTGATCTTATTGTCCTGTAAATAGTGTTCATCACAGTGTGGCCTTTTACTTGGCAGGATAAACAATGAGCTTCCACATTACTTGCAAGGGCTTTTTATTTATAGACATCTCTGACTATTAACATCTAAAACCATCATGGGCTGTGTCATATTCCTCCACATAATGAGTGTATAAAGCAAATAGGCCTTCTGTTCAGAGAAAAGCCAGTGTGCGGTATCTGCACACGGGTTTCCAAAGATAAGTGGCATTACTAAAATGAATTAAAAATGCAATTGGTGTCTCTAGGGGCATATTTGGCAACGTCTGTACACATGGAGAAAAACTGTGACTAGTCACACAAGTCTTAAGTTAAGCACAGAGGAGACAAAATGGGAGACTGGATGCTGTATAATGGGCAAAAGAACAACCCAAGGGATGATTTATTTTAACAGCTGTGTTTTGTGAGTGCTATGGAGCAAATTGTACATCCTGCAAATAGCCCTGAAGGACCCTAGGCCTTGAAGCCTGTCACTTCTTGTCTGTCTCCTCTCTTCTACTGGAAAGGCTGGGTTTTGTACTTAAATCCACTTCTGCCAAACATCAGGTGGAAACCGCACCACTGCATAAAAACAGTGACAACAGCAGTAACAGACACAGGCAAGATGCAAGCTGACAACATTACTGTGCAAAAACCCCAAAGTTCAAAAATAAGTCCAGTCAGCTAAAAGGTCCGTAGCTGTACTGTTTGAATTCTGACTGCTCGCTGTGAATGGAGTGTGTGTGTACCAAATTTAAGAATCAGTTTTGTTCATTCAGGCTCATGTATGACAGCCAGGGTAAGAAACACATGGGTGTTTCACAGGCAGAGACAAATAGAGCAAACTCAGCAGGTAGTCAGTCAGTTAGTCCAGATGTTTCTCTGCTTTCCCTCCCTATATCCTGGATTGTACTGGCATGTGACCCTCTGTTAGAAGAGTACAGATGATATTGCTCAAAACAGATTTAGCCATCTTTAATTAGCAATTTTGGGGAGATCCTGAGCCCTGACTTGCAGAAGACTTGTTCCAAGGGTCTTTTGCAGCAGGGAGTTTGCATAAAGCCGCTCAGTATTGCAGGCTAAGATACTTTACTTGACATGAACTACTTCCCCTGCCCAGGTTCCTTCAATGACTAAAAACATTCAGAAGAACGTTAAGTTTACACTAGTGTAGCCCCAGGGCTTGTTTTGAGGAGCTGTGAAATCTCCATACAGGCAAGCAAGCATAAAAAAATGAACCTTGAAAAAATCAGACTAATATTTATTTGACTGTAAATGAAAATCACCATGGTGACACTGCAGTAGGATAATGCACTAGGTCTGTCACTGTGTCTTCTAAATTCTGGATACTTTGTATGAACCATGCCTTTGCTTCAAAGTGAAGAAACAAGGGGAAGGGTTACAAGGAGCTTTTTGTGACCCACCGCAAGGTCACTGGGCTGAACAGGGCATCAGTAACCCTCACAGAAATTAAAAGTGCACTGGGCTTCCCCATCCCTGCTTCAGCACAACTGCCTAATGCTCCACAGAACAATCATATAACAACTCACCAGCAGGCAGCAGGCATAACATGATGTGATCTGCCAGTTGTTTTGATATAAAAGTCTTGTTTTGACATTCCCAAATTTCTTATACAGAATTTCTGGACTGTATGTGAAACTTCTTGTAGACCAAACATCAGCAATGAAAATTGGGCAAGAACATGAAAATGAAGCCAATAGCTATGTAAATCAATAGTTCTGTTTGCAAGCACATTTCATCATCCTGTGTGCTTACCTGAAGCGCAGTCCCCTCAGAAATCAAACACTTTGCACATTACCCAGCCTCTCTGTTCTGTATGACAGCCAGGGCATTAAAAGCCTACTGAGGAAATGTTTGACTTCAGCCCAGAACAGGCAAAATACACAGAGCACATGAAGGATGTTCTCATTACTAAAGAGCTATAGGTCATGTCATTGTCCTCACCCCATTATAGCGCTGCTCATTTAAGCAGAAATGTGCTACTCTCCTTGCTTTCTTTCATAGGACACTGCCTGATGTTTGGGTTTTTTCTCTTTCTTTTAGGATGATTTCAAAACTCCTGCCAAGCAGGTTCCTGCACCTCAATTAATACAGGTTCAATTGGTAACTGTATTGGAGCTCAGCTAGTCTGAAAATACTGCTTAGTCATGCATATACCTTGTTTCTGATCTCTGATCAGGATTGAAGTCTTGCTCTTCAGAGCAGTCCATAACTTAGACCAATGATTTGAGTAGTTCTGGGTTGGTGCCCAGATGAATGCAAAGAGAAGTGTACTCCGTAAATAAAGGGAGACAGTGGAGAGTAATTGTAAATATGTGAATATTCTACTAGAAACAGCATACGTGCGTTACTTCTATCATTCTTCCATGTCTCCCACTCCTCCGATCCTATAGCTCAGCTCACAATTTCTTTGCTTGCACAGTACTTCCATGCACAGAGTGGGTCACCAGTTGGATGTCTACTGCAGTCATGACACAAAATACAGTGCAGTGGGGAAGACTATAATAAATGTAATAATGAAGGAGAAAAAATACATTGAATTGCCTACAGATAATTTAAATTGACATTTCTGTAAAAACTTGCCCATCCAACTTGTTATTTTCAGGTTGGGAAAAATTCTGGACAAAAGATAAAGCTTAATCTCTTCATGTGTTCTTTCATAGGAATGGAAGCAGCAATATATGTTGCTTTAGCTATCAATTAAGTAGAATAAAGCATTTAAAAGCAGATGTAAATCACAGAACCACTGTACGTTGCAATGTAACTTCCATCTGTTTACTTAGCGAATCCTAGAATTTTTACTAGAGATCCACAAGCAGATTTGAATAAACTTGTAGCAAAAAACTGTTCATGCTATAACACAGCATTTATCATTCTCTCATCTATGAAATCAATTCCTTGTTCCAACAGATAAAGGTTTTGGATAATCATATTTTGAAGAAAAGTGACTTGTCAGTGAATAAATCCTTCATTCTACTTTTATTGGTTTCAGTCACAGCTATTATCACATCTGACCCCTGAAAGCCTTTCTGTACCTGCAACAGAACTCTATCCTGAATTGTATAGCAAGCAAATATGGAATTGCAGCTTTTATGTATCAAATTTGAATTACTTTTTTCTAGAGCTAAAGAGATATAAAGCAAAAAAACCCAAACCCCAGGATTTCACAATATTCATAAACAACCCTGAAAACAGCAGGAGATATTTGCTTTAAAGAGTGCTATAGCCCCTGTTTCCAGTAACTTTAGCCTTGAGAGGACAGCAAGAAATTTTGCATAAAGCTAACAGTGATATTATATTACTAAACTCCAAAGAATTTGGCAAGTATGAGGAAGACCATTCAGGGTAATGCTAACAACTTCTGCCAAAGCTCACAGGCAGCCCAGAAAGAGTCCCTAAGGCTAAAGAAGGTGGAAAAGTCTTTTGATGATTTCCTGTGTCTTTGATGTTAAGCCACACAGAACTGGATGTGTGTGTTCTCTTTAATGTTACCCAGGAGGAGTGTTTTTCCTACTAACTTTCAGGGCAGTTCCTGAGACCGTTTTGTGTGGCACTTTCCCAAATGAAAAATGAAAATTAAAGCAATGATGTCAGTAAGAGGAGGGCACTGAAGACAAAATTCAGAAATCTGTATCCATGCTGGGGAACATGCTGTTCAGAGAGCAATTTCATTGGAAAAAGAAAAGACATGTAAGCCTCTGCCAAGTGAGGCACAATCACAGTGGGGATCAGAAGGGGATATCACTGCAGTAGGTGGTCAGTCCTGCCCAGGAGAGAGAGAGTGAGTAAAAACAGAGTAACTTCGTAGTGAGCCAGACTGAAACACATTTAGACTCTCTACAGTCCGACAACTAAAAAAAAAGATAAGGATTGCAGTTAGCCCAGGACTTTTCAGCTAGAATCTTTTCTCTGCCCTTCCTGTCCTCTTCCATTACCCATTTCTGACTTCAGCAGGCTGACGTAGTCACACGTGTTGTGTGTGTGCATGTCTGCATTTGGATGTGTGTGTTTTTAACTCACAGACCAATTTCAGCTTAGCCTTTCCAAATATGAAAGGTTTCAAGGAGAAATGCAGTTGCACAAATTTAAATACCATAGGCAGCTGTGTGGTCATGAATGGTCAATGCCCTGCCAGGGAAAAGAACAATGAGCCCAATGGCTATTAAGGATCTCAGAACAGGAGAAAAATTTGGTACATGCTTAAGCACCTACACTAAGTTTACTTTTTTATATGCCATACTCACAAAATAAAAACAGGTGGTTTTGTTCCAGTCTCCTCAAAGCATCTTGTTCATGCTGTCTTCCTCTACTCTGTGGAGTAATCCTGAAAAAGGCCTGATGTGTAGAGCTGCTTAGCATGAGGGACAGCACTCAGGCTCTAAAGTGCAAACTGTTAACACAAGTACAAGGTTTTGGGCTCTAGGGAACCATTAAAGTTTGATAAATCTCAGCAAAAGTAAGGAAGGAGCTGAATAATTTGGTCATAATTTAATTTCTTTTGTACCTAGGTGTTGCCTTCAAATACTTGCTTAGAACAAAACCAGTTTGGCTTTCATTAAGGATTGAGAAGTCTTAACTCCACTGAAAATTTTTTGTGATTGCAATTTCATACAGATCAAAAAAATACAAACTATGTTCAAAATATATGTCCATTTTCTTACAGATGTAACTGTTTCAAAAGCAAATGACAAGGTTATAGGGAAAAACATTCAACAAACAAAACCCCAAAAAACAAACAGGAAAAAACCAACAACAACAAAACCAAGAACCAAACAAAAAGCCCCACACCTGATTAAGGTCTTTAATTCTGGACTGTGGATTATTTGCTGTCAGAGACAAATTGTGGCTCTTCGTGTTTAGATGTCAACTATAATGCTGCAAGATAATAATGAATGCCTTTCTGTTTGAACCAGATTCAATGTGAAAATAAAAGCTAGCTTCAAAACAGTCAGTGCAGTAAGGAGATGATCTAGCAAAAAAAACCCACCTTGTTTTTCAGATCAGTTTTTTTTTCTGCTGATGAAAGGTTATTACTTAAAAAGTAAAATCTTGTTTTCAGAGAGATGGAATACTTTCTAGACCTACTTACAGCACTGGGGGTTACACTTGTCACTTCTGAAAACCCAGCTTTGACAAAAGGAAAAATACAGGCAAGCAAATGAAGCAGACTCTGTGCAATCCATGCTTTCAGAGGGAAGAAGACAAGATTAAATATAGTAGACCATTTTTAGTGTCAGAATCTGTGATGCTAAGTCCCTTCCTGCACTGTGACAGCTTTCCTTGCTCACTTGTTGCCCAAGTGTTTGTGCCCTCACACAGCGCAGCCAGGGAGCCTTCTCAAGGCAGCGTGCACGGTGATGTAACAACTACCATTAGCTGAGTATTCATTTAGGATGCAACCTCTTTTGTAGGTTACACACAAGTCTGTTGGCCACATTTCAAGGTGATATGCAAAGGTGCAAAGGTATGGAAAAAGCAGTTACAGGACTACATATCCAAATGAGTAAGACTGTGTATCCCCATGACAGACTGAAAGAGACCATGTGATAGCTCTCCCAAACTATTTCTTTCTAAAGCACAGTGTTACCCTAAATAAATATATATAAATTCCCAGACAAGTAGGTCAGCAGGAAAAATGTCTAGGATTTTTCAGACCTAGCAGTAAGTTTGATCATCAAGTATATTCTTACTCCCTTCCTCAGCCCACTGTAACTATTTCAGTGAACAATACAGACAGGGTACAATGCTTCTCACTGAAGTGGCAGCACTGGCAAAGAGAAGATATTTGATTTCCAAACCCACACATAGTTCTTAATATCAAGTGGATGGAATGGCTAGGCCAGGTGCCAGACTGGATCTTTGGAAATTTATGTCTCTTCCTCGCCCACAGACAGCAAGAGTCTATGCAGCTGTCCCCTCACAGTGACCCACTCATTTGTCTCCTCTGTTGTGGCCAAGAGGTTTCTTCCAAGAGGAAGAACATAGTTCATACTCAACTCGCAATTGTCCGTGGCCCACTCTTGCTGAACAAGAGCACTTGTAATCATGGCTCTTGATTAGAAGCATTTCAGACATAAGGACAAAGCTAACAGCACTAATTTGTTTCATACAAGCCAGCTTAAAGCTTATCTTCAGTTGCTGCCACACTGGGCCAGATCTAGACTTGCAAACAAAATTAATATCTACACTTTAAAATGCCTCAGTCACCCAACTTTATACTGAAGAACATATTTTTATTTGTCTGTAATTATTTATTTTTAAAAAGGGAAACTAGAGGTTCTGAAATGCTGTTCTTCTTCTCCTTGATATTTTATCTACTTTGTGACAGCGCAATATCACTAAAGCTTAGATAGGAAAAGAACAGAGTAGGTGGCTTAGGCATTGCTATTTTAAAAATTTTTTAATCTTGTCATCAAGTCAGGATTTCTAATAATCATATACCAGATGCAAAATAATTAGGCCTATTAGGCCTGCACCTGTTTGTAAGCTGGGGGATAATTGAGGTGATGACAACCTAAAGCTCTTCTATTATAAGAAAAATTGGAAATGTAAACTCCTGGAGAGCTGGATCTATTGTTAGACTGGATATTATTCTCACATATTCATATAACCTAAAGAATTGCCCTATCAGCACAGGATCTAGATGGTCAGAAGAGGTTTAGTCAGGGGAACTAAAAATTCCTGTATGTGTACTGCGTAAAAGATGCCATAAAGGAACTTGAGAACCTGAGTAAAGCAATTATCAGGTGAAAGGAAAAATAGAATCTTTTTTTTCTATTGTAAAAACCAAAATAGCACAAAATCAATTGGGTCTAGCGAAATCAGTCAAGATCTCCTGTAACATTTGTCTTCATTCTCCAACTTGCACATATAGTATCTACAAAACAGCCTGAAGTTTCAAGAAAATTAACACATTTTGATTGATTCAAGAAAGCTGTTTTCCCTGAGGCTCTACTGAATCCTTTCACTCTCCCTTCCCTTTGCTTCCTCCTCTAGAGAGTTACCAATTCCCTGGCTTATTCTCTGCTGTGCACATGATATCCCCTACTCTTAGTCCAAAACTAATCACCAACAGTTCCTCCTAACAATCTCCCTGTCTATTAAGGTCACTCCTGATGTCATTAAGATAGTGCTTCTTTATTACTGCCCTCAAAGCACTGGTGCTGATAAAGACAGAGGCAAGGGAGGCAGAAAGTGATTCCTCCCATTCATGTTAGTGAGGATTGGCAGGGGAACAGAATTAGACTCAGGGCAAAGCTGTCTGGCCTGGAATGCTGCAAGCAGGAAAAGAGGCTATTTCTCCTTCCTAGCTGCAGCATTCCATGAACCTGATATAGAAAAAAAACCAAACCAAAACAAAACAAAAAAAACCACCAACCAACCAACCAAAAAAAAAAAAACCAAACCAAAACAAAACAAAAAAAAAACCCAGCTCAAAATGTAAAAAGAAAACCCACCAATGCTAAAAATTCTCCTCTTCAAACCAAAGCAAATTAACAGGAAACCTTAGTAACTTTATCTGTGCAAAGAAATTAAGTCTGATCACTCAATCAGAAATAAATCAGATAACACACTCCAAAATTATTCCAATGAATTAGTACTCAGGAGTTTCCGACTAATTGCTGCCAACCAGCCAGAAAACATGTCTTCTGTAGTGTTAATTTTTGTTCAAAAAGAAAATTACACTTCGAAGGGAAACATTTCTGTGTCTTTAGCACTGTTATCGGAAGTGTCTTATTACACAAGGCTAAAACAACAGGCATTTTTCACTGCAGACACTCAGATGGGTGAGAGGAGTTGTGGGAGAAGAAGGAAGTGGAAAAGCTGTCTTCTTATCTTGGCATTAAACCATAAAAACCAAGGAATCTTTAATCATGTTCTTTCAAAAAAAAAAAAAAAGCAAGGGGATGGATCTTTAAGAAGTGCAAATGAATTTTTCTCATAATAGAGATTAGATTATCTACTGGGATGGTCACAAGAACAAGACAGAATTTGGCCAGACTTTGAAATATATCTATATTTCAGAACCACCATTATATTTGTCTCTGGCACCTTTTTCTCAAGGCAGTAACACTGACACTACTCCCTTGCAGAAGAAATCTAACACAGCCATAGAGGGGATAAATGGTCTGTGGTGTTTGAAAGTATATCTAGAGCTGGAATTAACCCAGAGCACATTTAAGTTGTCAGTGTACAGCCAACTCTGGTGCTTCATTGCTGAGCTTCACTCAACAAATAGTCAGAAATGACCCTTCCTAGGTAGAAGAAAAGGCCTAATCAAAAGCTGGGGCACATCAGGGAGGAAAAATCTTAATCATTCTGTAATAGCCATGAAACCAGTTACTGAAAACAGCAGCCTGCCTTTATGGCAACACAGTCTGGAGTACTCAGATTCACCTTGTATTGACTGTCCAACCCAGAAAACAATTCCTCTGAAAGAGATAAGCAAAATAATTTCTACTCCTTATTTAATGACAACAATGTGAACACCATGTTTTGGTGCTTTATTCTGTCCATAAAATGACTTGCAATTATAGCTAATTCAAAAGCTTGTCCATTGTTGTACAGAAAATTCCTACAACACAGCTGGATAGTGTTAAAAGTGATCATGTCTAAGCAGTGTTACTACTTGTATCCCCAGTGCATTGTTGCTGTCTAATTAAAATATGCATTTAATCCCAATATAAAATATTTATATACCTGGACACACTCTAGAACATGTATATTATATAACAGCTAGCTTTTTGTAATCACTATGCTTCACCCCATCCAACGTTTTTCCATAGGATCCCAGATATTTTGAGTTGGAAGGGACAAGGATCATCAAGTCCAGCTCTTAAGTGAATGTTGCACACAGAGATCCAACTCCCAAGCCTGGCATTATTAGCATTATGCTCTAAACAACTGAGCTAAACATCCCATTGTTCTTAATCCACAAATTCAGAATAGGCAAGTTGCTTCTACCAGAGCTGTTCCTGAACTTGCAGTCATATTTATTTCACAAAAAGAGACACTGATATTTGTGATAAACTCTGTGTGCATCTGCAAACCATCCTGCACTGCCCATGTGTGCAAACAACACTTTCATCAAATATCTCTTTGCACAAAGGAACCCTGTGGAAAGGTACATACACAGTGCATCTTGGTTTAAGCTCAGCCTGCGCTTTATGCTTCAAAAATATAAGCAAATACCCCTGGAGTGAACAAGAGTAACACTGTAACTGCAAAATTGTTCTGAGACTTGGTGGAAAGGTTCCATACTGCTTCCTCTAAATTTCCATTTCCATTATCATCACCGAGACGAACCAGCCACAGGTTCAACAGGTGGCCAGGGCTATTCGAATGATCCTGTAGAGTTGCCATGGCTGGTTCTCAAGTTAGGAGGCAACTCTCAAGAAAGTGAGAGAGAAAGGGAAAAAAACTCCTCACATTCTCTGTAAAAGTTTTATTTATAATTCTTTATCACTGTCAATCACTGTCAGAAGGAATAATATTTGTTAAAAAGTATGCAGAAGTAAGCCCTTCCCACACTTTCTCTCCCCCTTTCCTCTCTGTTTCCCTTAATTATAAATTTTTAGGAAGGAAAAAAGTAGTTGGATGAAAACTGATATTGGTCTTCCTGATAAAAATGAAGGAAGAGGAATGTAGAGCTCTTGCATTACGAATGGATGCTGAACTCCTGACCTCAGTTCTGCCACTCTGGGCCAGATAATAATAAAATCATTATTTTGATGTAGCTGCGGCAAGTTTACCTTGTAGCAAGAGACAAGAAATGTGTGCAAAGGATAAACACAGAGAAAGAGGTCAAGTTTGTTACTCCTTCAGCTTTGTACCTTAACTGCAACTCCAAAGTGAAGTCCCAGCCGCCTTTACTACATCCCAGTCTTTGGAGACATCCAAAGTGACCGGTCTGGATGCAAAACATCTGTCACTATTTCCCCTTCTCCTCAAATACTCAGTCTTCAGCTGAAGTCACTCAATCCTGTTCAAGGTAGAGTTTCTCCATACTGAACAACAATGTTTAGGCACATCCAGGAATGTGCACATCTACACTTCTTCAGCAAGCAACAAAAACAAAGAAAAAAAATTCTATTGCCAAGAAATAATTCTTCGAAATAAATTAAAATAATTTTAAATTTGTAATATACAAGCATTTACAAAAAAAGTCTGGAAATATTTTAAAATATTTCCAGAAGAAAATTGCTTCACGCATTTCAGTTTCTTGCTTTATTCAGTGAAGTATTTGATCAATTAAAGAAAGGCCTAAGAAATCTCACCTATGTCATAAACAATCACAGATTATAAAAAGCTTCAAAGAAAATCTCTTATTACTTATGTATCATTACTACATGCAGGTCCAGCTGCAGCCATTGGAATAAATACCACAGATTTTTTTTGCCATCTTCTGGAGTGATTATTGTTGATAATGTTGGATAAGGATACTTGTATTTTAGTTATGAAGTTTCATATTTTAAATAAAGCATTTGATAGGCAGTTTTAAACGTAAAGTCATTGTAAACGTGCAAGTTGTTACCAGAGAATTAAACACGTGAGAAATGTTTCCTTATGCAACTGGACAAGTCTCCTTTCTTAAAGGCTTTGAATGCATTTTCTCAGTTCTCATGTTGAAATCAAGCGTATGAGGTTTTACTTTTGTTATCTCCAGACCTACAGCACTCAAGGCATCATATAATATCCAGTGAATCATTTTAGCTCTGGCCAGACTATTTTGTCTATACCCATACTTTACAAAACTCTAAAGTGGACCTTATCAGTTGGCAAAGCAAGAACCCTGGAAACACAATATTACTGGGAATTGATTTACAAATGTTTAAGGATGCAGGGCTCAAAGTGGGATCCTAATGAATCAAAGACAGATGTTCTCCTACCCAAAAGCTATCAGAGAGATCAAATTGCTCACAGATGATACCCTTGAAAGCCATAGCAAATAAGTGACAATTATTCACCAGCAGTGCAGCAACCAGAGGAAATAGGTTAACCAGTTTGCCATGAAAATGCTATATATTGGTCCTTGTGACTCAATTCAGATACTTCTCAGTGAATATGACACTACTGGACACCTATGTTCTACACTAAGAAAGAACACTGAAAATTTACTGAAACGCTTTTGAAAATCTTTGCATTTTTTTTGCAAAGGCCAAGCTGCAACACAGAGAAGTGAGGCAAACATGCCTGAGGTTTGGGAAAAGCAGCTGAACGAGAAGGGCTTCTTCACAGACACAGGTGCTTCCTATAATGGAGTTTCTGAAGAAGAAAATTCAAATGGAACCGTAGTTGAATTTTGCATAAACATAACACTTGTAGTGTTTTGCTTTGTATGAGAAGTGTCTTCCACAAAGACAAAAAAGGGTTCTTACATAGCTACTTATTAGTTGTGAGGAAATCTGAAAAGGTCAGAACCTCAGCCACGGTTATTGGCAGTCTGGCCGGGTGTGTTGATGCTGCAGGCTGCATTGTGGTCCCAGATAAAGATAAAGCCAAAAACTGAGCTAGCTCAGACATCAAAAACAATCCAGCCAGAGCAACAAATGCCTCAGCATGATCTCATTTACTCAGTCTGCCTTTGTTTCTAAGTATGTGTTTGATGTTTTTACAGTATTCAAAGGAACACTGCAATAAGGAGAAAATAATAGCCTATAGCCTTTTTTCTCCTCATGTTGACATTTTAAAGAACACAGTGATAATATGACATTATAATTACAGAACCATTAGGCCCAGTTCTGAAGTTCTTACTCACTTTCTGGTTCAGGAAAACAGAGCAATTTCTGAGGTCTGACGAGTAATGAGCTCAATTCAGCACTTTCTAATTTTTTTCCTAATAAAATATGCTGAACAGAAAAACAAGAACAACAAAAGATTGTTTTGCAAAACCCTGGCACAAAACTTGATTCCTCTCCAGCAATATACATTAAGGCATATGCAAAAGCAGATACAAGTCACTCAGTTATTCCAGAATCTTTTCTGCTTATTTGACTCATCTGAAAACAATAACATGAGGGAAAAGTAAGCAGAAAACAATGCTTTCTTTCTGCTAATTTTCTCCATATATCCCTTTTGCCAAAAGAACAGGTGCTGCTGCTCTCAGGGGTGCCACTGAAAACCTGGGTTCTGCAGAGGTAGTGTTTCCCAGAAAAGACCTTCTGAGCAGCGCTTTTATTTCAGTAAAGAAATGGCTGACATAAAGCCCTGCAAAACCAGGGATAGGAATGTGGATATTTTTAAAGGACAAAAAATGGGAAAATATATATGCTGGTGCACACTGGATTTAACTGCCATAACTTAGTTTTAACAATAATGCAGATGGGTGTAAGAGCTGTACCTCTGTACCTGCACATACACACACACGCTCTCTCACGCTCTCTCCTTGGTAGAGCAGTAACCATTGCTCCACAGCCTATATCTGCCCAGGTCAGATTTGTTATAAGTAGGAAAAGGACACCAGCTAGGCTGTCCTGGCCTCACACAAACATCACCATCAGCTGGCTAACAGAAACTCCCTGATGGAGAACTCTCTTTGCAGTTTTATGTTATGCTCAGAAGCAGTTTTATAGATGCTTGTTATATATTCACAACATAATATGTTTTCGTAAGGTGAGTTTGGCTTGTGGCTTGAGGTAGCCAATAGACCACAGAGTGGCCACGCTGGCCGTGGTTAGCTGAATTACAATAACTCATGGGCCAGCATTTCAGGGAGTCTCAGCTGACACAGGTGAAGAAGATGTCACAAAATGTCTGTTATTGAAACCCCCATGACCATCAAGACAGTCAATGGCCAACCTGCTAGTGGTATTCCCTATGTGAAAATTAACCTTTGCAGATGATCCCAATAAATCAGTTTCCTTAGCTAACAGTCTGTGCACACGTATTTGAGCAGCATGCCAGGAGAGAAAAGAAACAAGCTTAGCTGGGATATGACCCAGATTGTGTGATATGGAGTAGCAGGAGTTTTCCAGGGAGAAAGAGGAAGGTTGTTCAGCAGTTTCAGCTTCAGCTCAAGACTTAGGAGACAGGTTTAATTCCCTGTTCCAGCTATTTCCTTCCTATGTTGATTTTGGAAAATTTCAAGACAATAAATGTCTATGTACCTTTAGTACTGCACTCTTAGTTTTCCTGTAATTCAATTCTTCATTTTTGCAGTGAGGATTATAGTAATTTCTCATCTCATGGGGCTGTTTCAAGTGCACTGAATGTGATCAGGTACTCTGGTATTGCATTGGTGAGGGCCATGGAAACATCTGGCTCATAATCTGTTGATGTGGTGCCTGGCTGTGACTAGAAAAAATCCTTCACCTCTTAGTATGTCATTTCATCTTCAGAACTAGGAGAATATTTTTCTACTCCTTTTCCAAAGTGTATTAAAGCAGCACTCATTAATGCCAAGATGAGATGAGAAAAATAACGATGAGCAGCTTTTGAAAGCTTATAAATAAACAAAACATACTCTTGTAATCAGGATCCTTGATAGCTTTACTATGAAAGGAGACTGTAAACAACCAGAGGAAATGCAGCCTGAAATAAAACCCAAGAGAATGAATGGATTTATGCTTTAGGTTCCTTGATATTGTGCAGATAAAGAAATAAGACTGCTTAAGAAAAAGAGAAGACCTTAACTGCTCAGTATAAGATTGAGATCATCTGTGCATTTGGAACATTAGGAACTTGGGGAAATCCTGGCCCTAACATTTTTGGGGTTTTAGATATCTCAATTATTTTAACCATAAATCTTGGTCCCTCAATTCTACTTGGATCGAACTGTATACTGTTCAATAGTGCAGATCTTTACATTTCTTTACCCTTTGACTTCTACAGTCCATGACTTTCAAAAATATTTAGATGTTTAAAAATTGCAGAGAAAGGATCCCAGAATTTTCAGATGCTTGTAAGAAGATAAAGTTCTAAATCCTACTAGAATCTGCATTTACATTCTAGTCAATGTCTGACTGCATAGCTGCATAGCTCCGAGCCCCCAAAATTAGATCTTCTACCATTTAGGTGTATTAGAAAATTCTGCACAAATCATATTGCTGTGATTTATTTTGTGCCTCCCTTATCAGTAACAGATGAGCAACTACTGAGACAATTTCATACAGTGTGAGTCATCTGGAAATACTTTGGTAAGGGTTTTACAAAAGCTTAAATAATTGAAGCTTATTACTTGTGACTTATCATTTATTTTTGTAACAATGGTAATGCAAGGCTATACGTTATTCAAAATGAAATACTTATATGAAGGGGAAAATGAAAACCTACAGCTTTTTATATTAATTCATGTTTATAGAGAAAAATGAAGATTATATATGCTACATCAGGTAGAACTTCCACCAATCCATCACACCTTCGCTTGGAAATCACCTGACTGCTGTGCCAAAATATAAAAGCGCTTTAAAGCAAAAGATGTGAAGTAATGGCTATTAGTCTTGTTACTTCTGATGCATCACTGTGCCAGCCACTTTCCATTAATAGATGATCCTAAAGAGACTATATAAAGGGTTTGGTAGATGAGAAAAGCTTGGTAAAGCTGTCCAAAAGAAATTGCTGATTTGGGAACTTAATTCCCTCAGCACTGGAAGGACAGTAGAAAGAGTATTGATGCACTAAATGAAACTCTATGTTAATGAGCTGCATGAGACCAAGGTGAGGGTCAAGCCTACCATTTTGGCAAATTTTAGTTACCTTTTCCCTGATCTACCTTTACAGAAAGTGAGGCTTCCATTCCATTATTAAGCTGCTGTAAGATGTTTATGTTTGGCAAGCAAAATGATTTGTAACAGGAAAAAAGCACATGAAACTAAAGAGAAAATGCAGAGCTGAGAGATTCAATCGCAGATTGGTTTTGTGACAACTTTTTCACATTCATTTTACTTAATCAGTGTAAGTATGAATTACTGAGAATCAACTCTGTTCTGCATGGCTGGGAGAATGATCTATCAAGTCTTTTGTTGAATGCTATTCTAGGTCAAAATAAGGAAACCATGAGGTGTCATCATTATAACTGAAGTGCTACAGTTCAGATATACTTATTGTCAAACTGAGATAAGGAAACAAAACTAAAAATTCTTGTTATTTAAATGTGCAAATCTTTCATTTAAGTTCACAGATCACTGTGTGGTTAGACACTGCTATTTTTCTGTTTTACAGATAACTATGTAAATGAGTTCCCTTTCTTGTGGACAAATCTCTGCACCTTGGAGCTAGAGATCATTATCTGTTTTCTCAATAGTGACTCATAAAAGCCAGTAGCTGAGAAGAATCACATTTTCTATTACCATGGTTTAGTTTTCTTCTTTATATAATCCATGAATAGGTTCAAAGTTACATTTTGAACATTATCTCAGAACTGAGAATACACTTAAACCAATATTTTTTTCAGAATGTTCCCAAATGTGTAGTTATTAATACCCTTTATATGCATATTTGACTTTGTGAAGTGCAATCACATTTTCCCAGAATCTATCCAGGATGTTTGCCAAGGACTACATGTACATTGAGGGCAGTACATTCACTTCAGAAGAAATTAATTTTTGGTAGCTAAGAAGCCTCAGAAACAATGTTTAGATTCTATGTGAATTAAAGTTTGTTCTAAAACAGAAATGTGCCCACAGACTTACCTTACCAATTACTGACACAAAGTTAAAAAGAGGAAAATGTTGACTTGGTTTTTTAATTTATATTTATTTTTATGCAATATATGGTATTTTCTGCTATACAAAACATCAAAATTGATTAGCACATATGTGATAAATCAAGAGAAATAATAAGTGATCTCCAAAATGGCTTTGAACTCACCAGAATGGATAGAGGGCTATTTTCTTGCCTTCAACACTGCTATACATCAGGAATTTCAAGGTGGTTAAAAATTGTCCTGCAATATTCATGTTCTATTCTATTCTTTCTTTTTCTATTTAAGAGAAGACGAGAAATCAACATGAGGACAGAAGATCCCAACCAGTTTATGCATTCATGCCCATCCATGCCCATCCCAGAAGATTGAGTGTTCTTTTGTGTACTCATCCAATGTGGTTTTAGAACTCAAACATGAAATTATGCATTTTGTAAATTTAAAACTCAGCTGAAATTGTAAGGTCTGCTCAGTTGCATCCACTTGGAACATTTTCTATGCTAAGGGAAAAGAGTCAGTAAGAGTAGTGCTTTAAAACTTCAACCTTACAGTAGTTGTTTCTAATATAATTTCCAGTATATAAAAATATCTTTACTCTATATTGTACTAATGTTGTAGCCCCATGAATCTTCACCAGTTTTTAATAAAAGCCAATTGATTTTGGGCAAAAATCTAGCACTAAATACCTTAGAAGGACAAGAAAAAGTCACTGGGCTTCTTGCTGAAAGTGTTTTATTGCAGAGAGTCCATAGTTTTCCACTCCTTTAGAATTTGCATCATTTCAGCAATTCGTTAAATAATTTCAATGGGGAATTTTATTGTCATTTCTCAGAGCATCTTAAGGCTGTCCTTCATGTCTCAGGCTGTCATTTGCAAAAGCTAGTTTGGTAATCAAGTGCCAAACTCTTCAGTGGTTTTCAGCCAGCTCTCTATTCGTGCATTGATAACTTCACTGTAGAGACAGTGAAGTTTTTATAAAGTAACTGAACACACTGAATGCCTGATTCATGTGCTAGATTTCCATTGATAATAACAATGCAGAGATTGTTAACACATTCTATTCTGAAAAATGCTGTTTCTGTTATATGAGGACTTTATATTTTCCTTCAGTTTTCCTGTTATTTCCCAAGAATAAAACCCCGGGGCCAGTCTTCAGAAGGTCTAAATGCTTGCAACTTACACCAACTGCAAATAAAATTGTTTTGAGCACTTCTAAAAAACAGGCCTGAAGCACAATGGTTCATGCTGCTTATGGAATACACACAGGGTTTTCTAATGGTCATAAAAATCTCTGATTTTGTCACCCTAAAGATTCACAGATGAAATCTGTTTATTATAATATTTCCTGTCTCTGAAAGATAAGAGCATGCTGCCCACATTTGAGTTCTCTTTCCTAGGAGGTTTTGAGTTTCATGTCGGAAGCAGAGCTAATTATGCTAGGTTTAGAGACACATCAGTAAACAGAAAAAATTAATCATAAGCACTTAATGGTACTGCTGCAATTACACACACAAACACACAGAGACCACCCACCACCTCACCCCACCCCCATTCAGCTGAAATAATACAAGCAATTGCACTCAGCTTCTGGGATTTGGAAAATGCTATTTCCCTCTTTTGTTCTTTGAAACATACTCAGCCACCTTATTAATTTTCTGCCTATTCCAAGAAAGCTGTTAAATATCAGATGTTACTTTCAATTGCCTCATTGCAACACGTGGTAGCGTTTGTAGCTGAAGAGGTATGTGAGTTAGCAAGTGAGGACACAGACCTGGGGGAAAAAAGCAAAAGAAGACAGAGGTGTTCTCTGTAAGTTGAAACCATCTGTTGGTGTCTTACAGAAACAATTAAGCCAAAACTATCTCTAGGGAAATATTTCTTTGCTGGAAAGCTATTTGAGCATAAAGGACTGTTCTTACTTCCCAAGCTCATTCCTTACCCAGCCTCAACGTGCCTATTAAACTAACAGAGCAGTAAAATGAAGGGCTTGCCTTTGAGCAGGCTGTGAGATTCTAAGGTCATGGACGGCACCCTACACGCTGCCATTGTGCTGCACCAAATCTGCCACCAATGGAAGAGTTCGGCAGGCTCTCCCTCTTCATATATCGCATAATTCATCACTCTGGAGAGAGGCTGTCAAACTCTGGCAGTGGAGAAGGCATAATTACACAAAGAAGTAATTTGATTGGGAAGATTATTGCAAAATTATAGTTTTGAAAGGCAAGACAATGAAAAGTGAAGGGAAAAGTTATTTGAATCAATAGAATGTTTTCTTAAAATGTAACAATCAGGCACCAGTTTGAACAGTTATGCCATTTTTTAAATTTATTTTTTCATTGTTTGCACATCCAGATTACCCAGCAGCCCACATTGTCTGTATTTTTGGCAGCAGTGCTAAACCAATCAGGTATTTGTTACTTTAAGAGGCTTACATTTTGTCTCAGCTGTGATTGCACCCTATCATACTGTATCACATGTGTGTGGTGTTGCTTCCCTCTTGGCAAGCTAAATATGCTGCCGTTTAGCTAGTTATAAATAAGTTGTAAACGTCCTAAATGTTTTTATTCCCTGTTTGACAATCTGCATGACATTATCATGTAGTAGTTCTGTACTGCAGTTTTTAAACCTATTTTAATGTAAATTAAAACTATTACCTAATACCTAGACATGTTCAACTTGACTAGTATTGTTCAAACTGGAGATTTGATTGTTTACTATCTACCTCTTATTACTAGGCTTGCACATATTTTCCTTTGACCTTCTTTCTCCCCCTGTAATTATAGGGAAAATAAGTCACTCAATTATATAAATGGTTTTTATTATTGTCAGTAATATCTTTGTGGTAAGTTATTATAAAGTATTCATTCAATAAAATCTCATTGTGGAAGTGGTGCTGCCTTTCTTTGGCACACTAGCAAATTTCATCTTTACTTGCTAAAACAAATAGAACATAAAAAGTGCAGCACACTTTTTCTTTTGGATGTTTCACTCTGTCAGGTCAGTTACCCATTTTTATGTGCAACTGCATTTTCTTTTTCCCTCTCAGAAGCACAAAGTTAGCCTCACTGAAGTTTTCAATGACATTTAGCAAAAATTATAAGCATGGCTTGCAGTGGAATAACAAACATTCTGGAAAATTTTCCTTCTAATGAAACTGGCATGAAGGTCCTCAGCCTCTTGATAGCATCTCTTTGACAAATAATCTCTATGACAGAGGGTCTCAAAACTGCATAATTACTCCAGTTAATGGATGAATTGTTCTCATTAAGAATCAGAATTTCTAGCATGAAAGCCAGCTAAACAGAAAAAAGAAGTCTAAGCATATTAACTTTGACACAGAACAATCATTACAATTTCAGTGTATATTCATTAAACTGCTCTCCCTGCAACTGCAGTCTTGCTGTTGTGATTTCTGGAGATTTGAATCACATACCTCCAGAGCATCAAAAAGGTTGACACAGTCCTGCAGCTGTTAGTTGCACTTTCAAAAATGTTTTTTAGGGTCCTATTGCAATTAATCTGAGATGGTGTTATCTGAGAAAAGAAGGTCTGTGCAGTGATGATTAATATGTAAAGCCATGTATCAGCACAGGTTTGTTTTATGTGACTTTTATAGTGCAATGTAAGTTGAAATTCAGCCTGTGATTTTCATCCACCAACCTCTGCAGTTACAGAATGCTGGTTAACTCCTTGTAAGACCAAGCGGTAAACAATCCCTTTACAATCCCTTTACAATCCCTTCTGGAACACTTCTGTTAAGGACATCTCATTATATTAAGCCAAGTTGGCAGAGTCATAGATACTGTTGAGCATTTATTAAAGCACCTCCTACATTACTATAGCTGTGCAAAATCTAATTAGAATGGAAGCCAATGTACATAGCCTTATAAATAAAATAAAGCCTACAGTAGAGACCTGCTGTCTTTGCACATAATCAGAGTGATCAGCTATACAGCAGATGGCTACTTAGTCAGTTGGCTAAGGGTTACAGCACATTTACATTTGTAAAAATGGATGAGGGTTTGTTAAAATCCTTTCAAATAACTGATTTTCCATGATGTACTTGCCCAATAACACAACTTAAAAGACAGTTTATTGGCTAATTGAAAAGATCAAAAGGGAAATCAAACTGGCTAATTAAGGGGCTGTTGTAATAACACCTTTTTATCTGTTTCCATTTAATATTCCCTGATTTTTACTATCCTGAAAAATAATGACACTTCATTGAACATAAAGCTTAACTGCACTGCTGCTCTGGATAATCTTCCAGACATTTAACAGCTTTTTAGCCATATGGACAATGCATATACAGCTAGAAAACAGTTTTTATCCAGATACACATAAATTTACAGGAGAATAGAAGGGCTACATGCATCTTTCGAAGTTAGGGGCAAGCATCTGTCAATCCCAGAAAATGTTAAAATGCTTGCTTGTTTACCAGGTATATTAGAAAGTTATAAAACTTCCAGTAAAAAATAACATTAGGCATAGATTCATGAATTTATAATCTCTTTAAACACATTCCAGAGTACAGGAAGGTTGCAGATAGCTCTATAACTAACTTGTTTCAGAGCTGCTGTTAAAAGTGTCTCTATATTTTGATATGCATGAAAATTACAATGTATCCTTCCCAAAATTACCACACTGACTCATTAGGAAATGAATTTATACAGAAGGAATCCAAAATCTGTTAAATCTTTTACAAATTACAATTAATTAAATTTTCTAATTGAAGATACTTAACACTCAATTCCAGACAAATCTTAGTAACGTTGAAGCTTCAGGCCTCTGATAAAATTAAAAGAGAGAACTGCTGTAAATATACTGCATTACAGTTTTTCAGTTAAGGTAGTTTTTACTTCCATGCTTTTTATTCATTGTAACAAAAAAATTATTTATTCAGTACATTCTAAAGGATACATATTTGACTCCGAATCCTACTGTGTAGAACAGTCTCTTCTAAAGCAATTGTAATCTCTTACTTTTCCCCAGTGGGACTGAAACCAAAGCTGAGCTCCACTCCTGGCAAAGACTGGGGGGCAGCCTCCACACCCTCACAGATCAGGAGACCACTGTGCTCCCCATGTGTGTCTCAGGTGGGAGACTGAATTCACACTGTGCTAGCAGCTCAGTGTCACACCAGAGTTAAAACCCAACCCTGCATGAAATAAAAGGCTTACCAGGCATAGATCATGCATATCCTAATTACCCCCACTTGGTGGGCATGCCTATGGGTGCAATACAGTACAGGAGAAAGAGAAAATCTAGTCAGGCAAAATGCAGGATGACTTGATCCAGTTAAAAGGAGTCAAAACCCTGCAAAGTAAAAGGTGGGCCAAACGTACATGTCTGTGATGTGGAGTAAAATACACTAAAGGTGTGTTGCAAATGTTCTTAAACATGCATTGCTACCCCAAAAATTAATAATTAAAATTAAACTTTGTAGAATTCCAAACAGATCTGATGCCTTGTGAAAGCTGACCTAGAACAGAGGCTAGGTGGACTTAAAGAATAAAGCAGGTATTTATTAAAAGGCCTCAATGGATACACCTTGGGCAGCACAAGAGCCCAGCCAGGGCAACACCCAAGATGAATCCAAAATGGTCACAAAATAGATGATTGGTCACTAGGTCTCACACTTTTATAAGTTCTGGTCCATTTGCGTATTGGAGTTAATTGTCCAGTTATAGCTTTAGCTTATGAAGTCCTATCCTTCTTGTTTTCTTCTTTTCAGTCCCCAATTGTTTATGCTCTTGGGCCTGAGATTTATATTGATTGTCCTTGATCCTAAACTAGGAATTATTTTTCTCCCTACTCTGTGAAGAGAACTTATCATCCCTTAATATGAAGGTTAGAACAACACACTAAAGAAGCACAGAATCTGAAAAATATAAAAGCTAAAACCTGAGGCATCAGATCAAGTTACAAATGTACTGTAAAATTTTGAAGGACTCGTTATTATAATTCATAATTGAGAAAATTAGCATAATTCATAAATTCCAAATGTGGACTGAAAAATTTGTGATACTTTCAAATGAATTATGAAATTATTCAATAATGTAACTGTACAGAAGCAGCACTTGCATATTACTTTTTGACTAAATTGTCTGTTTCTTCAAGTAATTTTTCAGCATTTATATTCTGTTTCTTCCAATAGACCTATTTACCTCTCAGTGATCCTACTCTTTCTGGCACTTAAGATAAATGAGAATGGAGAAGAACATCCCCCTTGTCTGCAGTGGAACAGGGATTTTCATGTCTTCGAAGGCAAATAAAGTTTAAACTAAGTTGAAGTTTTTTTGGTTTGTTTTTTTTTTTTTTTCACATCCCAGATGATTTTTTTTCAATTGAACTTGATTTATTCTTCTTTTAGGTTTTAAAACACATGAATAACTTCCTCTTTCTGCCTACCAGCCTAAAACAAGCATTTGTTTTAGACTTGAAACTAGGTCAAGAACTGGCAAAACACACTGATAGGCTTACTTTTTTTAACAGTGTCAGCCCAAACACTTTTTAGCTGCTGGGCATCCTTCTTTGCTGAGTGCTACTGCACAGACACCTGCATTTTCATCTCCTGTGTGGGCTGGTGCTGGGCATGATGCTGCTGTATGAAACCCTGCAATCCTTGCTCAGTGCAAGAGAAAAACACAGAAGTTACAGAGATGGTGTTTGTTCAAGGTTCGGTGGGCATGGAAGAGCTTCCCTGTGGAAGAAAAGCCCCCGTCCTGTGGTATTCCCAGTAGGCAGCAAATGAGGAAAATACTTGTAAAGAGTGTATAGGTGTTCAATAGAACACCTATCAAGCTTCTCCACTCCCTCAGGTTAATCTTTCTACATATGTCTACCTCAGACCAAACCTTCTAAATCACTTATTCCCATTTCCTCCTTCAACTATTTCAAAAGGGATTCCTTTGCAAATATTAGTAGAGATCAAACTACAAATCATTGTGATTTCAGATTTCATTCATTTGCCAACTTTCTTCAACACTTGGCTGCTTCTTAAAGTGGGCCCCATTAGACATTGCTGGATATTTGTAAAGTCTCATTATATACAGTACTGTGTCCATCAAAGTGAGCAGGCTATCTGTAATACCTTTTTTTTTTACAAGATTGTTCATTTTAAAGGCTTTTAATATATCAAGTTGCATTTACTCAATTTTTTTTTTTTATCTAAAAACCTGTCACAACTCTTGAGTGCAGTCAGTGAATTACAGTAATTAATGAGCTGGTCACTTCTCATATTTCACAGGTCAGCAATAAAAAATTTGTAGTGTTTCAGATTTTTTAGAGTTATGTCTACATGAGCAAACACCTGAGGCATTAGAGCCTCCTAATATCTTAAGAAAAATTACTTGCTGTGTGAGAATGACATTCCATCAACAGTTCATCCATTGAACCAGCCTTCTGCCTCATTAATATCCTGGTCTTTATTTAAGATCTTGACATCATTATAGCATGTCACTGCAAAAGGAAATCTTTGATGTTTTTAAATACCAAAGGAATAAATACATCTTTCTAGTGGTGATAACTTATGACTCAAAATTTTCTTCTCCTTGTAAGACCTTGAGCTCCTACAAGATATATGCAAAATAAACAGAACATAATTGAGTGAAATCCAAAATTCCAATAATTAGAATGTTTAATCTCCTGTAAAAGCTACTTATTTAATGTTTTGAGATATTCTTGTTGTCTAAGACAATACTGTGGTATATGTGATGTACACATCCTAATTATTTACCCCAAAAATATGCTGCTTTTGAAGTTTAGCATTTCCCTAAACATATTAATTATCTCCAAAAGCACAACCTTCAAGGTTGTTGTAATTTGTAGAGTTTAAGATTGTATGTGCATTATAAAAGCCTGTCTACTACTTTCATTTTTTTTGTTTCTCCTGATGTTTCTGGTAGAATGTATGATAATTTTTATAATTTTATTCTAGCATGCAATCTTATATATACAATTTTGAATGTCATGTGTCAAATATCTGATAATCTGATCCAATGTGTGTTAAAAATAATATGAACCCTTTTATTCATTTCACTGGAGATTAAACATGACCTCATATGTAAAACAGGAGTTAAACCTATTTTCACATCTGCAGAATATGAAAGTTTGAAAGAAATGGTGAATTGTGACTATGAAATTATTTGATCTTTTCCTGTTTTCTCAGCATCTCTGCATTATCAGCATATAAAAGTCTTAATAGAACAAAGAAGGGATAGAGGACAACTGTGATGCATCTTAGAAATCAGATCTGCCTTTCCAAGGCTGTATCATGTGGACGTGTGCAATTCAGATTTTTAATGTGAAGTTCTGCCTGTCTGTCTTGGTATTGTATGCCTATGACCTCAAGCAATTAAGAGATATCATATAGCTACTGTGCACTGGAAAGATATGAGAAACCATTAGAAGGAAACAAAATACATACTCTTGTAATTGACTGAAATGTAATGCTCTTGCTGTATTAAAAATGAACTAAAAAATCAAAACCAGATACAGAAATAATCAGAATGCTGTGAGAAAGGGGGAAAGATTACCAGTTACCAATACTGTGCTGTTGCAGTCTGTTCCAAGTAATTCACACACAACCTCAATCATGTTTTTGTTAAATAATTATCTTTTGTAGGTTCCTACTGCAACTACCCCTTTGTTTTTGTCCATTGGATATTACAGCTGAGTGACTTGACAATAACTGAAAGCTGCAAGAGTGAAACCTGAGTGTACACCTTTGTTTTAAACTAATGTATCTAAGCTAGCACAGGAAAGTTCAAATCAACACATTTTCCTACAGTTTTCACATTTCCCAAAGTATAGTTCAAGGAGTGGTAGGGAAGACGAGAGAGAAATCAGGATAATTACCGGGATTTCTATTGGTTTGAGGGGCTATCACTAAAGAATATTAAAACTAGTGCTAACATCTGTATTGAATGATGGTATTGCTTATGCACCAAGTCTGGGAAACCTTTTCTACTAAAGGCTGCAAAATTGAAGGCAAAAGACAGGACCGAGACTTCAAAGGAGAGGAGAAACACAGTAAAAGGATATGTAGCAAACATAGAACAAAATTGCATGAGTATCACCAGTCCTGAGATTTTCTTTGAACCTCTAAAAACAGGGCAGAACATCCTCAACTCTTCAGTAAAGAGATTATTAACTTGATCCCTAAAGAATTTTTATTCTATCTGGGAATCAAACTGTATTCCCTGTTGCATCATACATAGCAAATGCTTATTGAGATGTAAAATGGCCTCTTCCAGACAACCTTGGTTTCATTTACTTCAATTATTTTCTATCAGTAAAACTGATAACAGACAACATTGTTTGCAATTTATGTAATTAAAATGTACAACATCATTTTTATCCTTTTGTGTGTATATATATATATATATATATAAACATACACAGTTTGTGCATATTTAACTATTTTTTTTCTTCCTTTATAAATAGGTCTGAGTATGAATTGAAACATGACATTGAAAAGTGATTCTGCAATGGCTTACTCTGGTGCCGGAACCCAGGACATCTCTCTGGATGCCCTGGATGTCTCAAAGCCCTGGCAGGGGCTCGGAGACCCTGGCAGGAAGCCAAAGACACCTGGAAATTCAATCTTAATTCATGGAGCAAATTGCTAACCTTATATAAAGAATTACAGGCCACAAAAGTTTAAGTAGCACAGTAGTAGCAATCACAGGGTGAAGGGAAAAATTTTTGAAGCACTGTACAGGGGGGTTTTATATGTCGTACAGGGGGGTTTGAAATTCTGTACATGGGGGTCGGGAGTCCCAAGATGGAGGGATTTGGGCGTGCCCTGTCCTTCTTCTTTCTTCTCCCTGGCATCCATGTTCAGGATGATGTTGTCATGTGTGGATTGGTTCATGGTGAAGGTACACTTGCCAACAAGGGCGAAAAGTATTGGAAATTGAAGGTAAATATCTAAAATGTAGTTTTCACTATAAAAGAGACAACCGCCCCGTGGGCGGGGGAGAGTGCCCTTGGCTGTCTTGCTGATCAGACCTCGGCTGGACAGACAGAAAAACTTTGTAGATAAAGAACAATAAACTCAACTGAAGACCGAAAAGCAAGAGTCCAGACTCCTTCTTCGAAGGTGCGGCTTGCCCAGAACCACCTTTTCCCATGCTGGGGCAGAGACAAGTAACAGCTGACCCTGGCACTCTGGGTAGATGCCAGTATTGACAGCAATTTACATCCCTTCTAGATGCTTCTCAGTTTATGGTTTCAGATACTCTTTATTCTGCATTTGAGGAAATGGAGGTATGGTTATAATGAGTCATTTAAGAGTTGAATTTCCAGAGCTGTACAGGAATCTCTTTTTTTGGTGAATAATATCCATATAAATACTGCAATGTTTAGGCTCCAATTAAGAAATGCACATCTTTGTTGTAAACACAAACATTATCGATCATCCCAACTGTCTGACCATCTTTCATCAGCATCCTCAGCACACGCCACATGGCTTCTTTATGTCCAGGTTCACTACAACAAATAGGAAGTAGCTCTTGGAAGAGCAGCCACACAGGAAATTTCATCAATCCTACTCACAGTCTGCATCCTTATCAGCTATCTGAGTAAGACAGAAGGACTGTTTAGTCTTGTGTGGATTAAGGAAAGGAAAGCTAAATTACTATATAGAAATGCCAGTGTTTTCCACACACCTATTGCAGCAAATAGTTTATTGATATTGGTGACTATCCATCCTCAGGTGTGTTCTTATCCACTGGAAAGGAAGCTGGTGGGTTTTCTGCTATGCAAAGTAAGGTTTATAGCTATTTCTACTCCTCAACCAAATTTATATTTTGAATAATATACAATAAAACTTGAAGCTAGTCAGTGTGAACACAACAGCAAATCAGAACTTCTTTTGAGATCTATGGCTGGATTTTTATAGTAAGAAATTCTTGAAGACTGAATTGATTAGAAATTCAAAAATAAACAACATAAATTAACAGGTGAACAACTTTCAATCTTCCTCACACATCACCTTAAAGAATATTTTTAACATCTTCCCTTAATTATATATTTTTTTCTTTTATTTATCTTTTTCTTTTCCTTCTAGGATAATGTGATTAAATAATGGTTCACTTCTAAAGCTTTCTGATTAAGTCAGTCCCAATCTTTCCACCCATCTAAATGGATTGCAAGTTAAGCAGCAGTGAGTCACAGCTCTGCTTTGAGCATAACACTTTCATTTTTACTAGGGCTAGTTTTAACTATATATCTAGTATTTTTGGTACTTACAAAGGAAGCACAGATACTCCCCAAATCTTTGCTTTCAAGTACAGGTGCTGCTTTTTTACCTTATGCCATGTCTTTCTAGACTGCTCACAACATGAGGAAGAGTAAAGAACTCTTTCTATTTGAAATACAGGTTTCCCACTTTTTCCAGGCTTAAGAGGATGTGCAGGAACAAAATGTACCTTTTTGAGACGGTAGAGCAGAGACTGGCTAGCAGAATATGATTGGTAAGAAAATCAAAGCTACAGTTTAGTGAGAATCTTAGGGTCGTCCTTATAATAAAATCCCTTGCAGAAGTTTTGGTAAAGAGTTCAATTGAAAGTCATTGCCTTTAAAGATCAGATGGTGTGACAAGCCATGAAATAAATCTACAGTGTACCTCAGAAAACAAGCCTTTAAAAACAAAGACATTAACCCTAACAGAGCTAAGTTATCCCACTAACAGATGAACGTTTTTACCAGACTGCAGTGCTAAAAGAAATGCTGACCCATGCTAAGACAAAGTGGGAAAGATTTTAGAGCTGTGACTCAGTATCACATGCCCTCTAGATCCACAGACTGCATTACATGGTTCAGTGCCAAATGGACAGATCTAGCTGGAAGCTATCGAGTACAGATGATTGCAACAATACATTTCTCAGAGACCTGCTTATCTGCAACAGATAACACAAGAATTGCTCTATTTATCTGAACTGCAGAATGTGAGGTGTTTAATATTGCTATCTTAACTTCAGGCCCATAAATCCACTGTTTTATGTGTCAATACTCATATTGCAACTTCTCCATTTAAATGTCTTAATTCACACATGGCCTCCTGCAAAATGATCCTCAGGCTTCTAAAACAAGTCTAATGTGAGCAAAGTTAAGTCTTAATCCAACATTTAACATCACCTTTTCCAACTCCGTATATCATTGTAAATATGTTACAATAAAGATATTGTTGTCTTATTATAATTATTGGTTCAATGAAGTAAGGTAAGCTACAGAGAGTCATCATCCTTCCTCATTCCAGACTTTCAAACCACTGTTTACAATTTCAGCTTTCATGATGATGTGCAAGTCTTTAAGGATGTTTACCTAAACATAAGAATTTGTAGTTGGTACAGGTGTTAATGACAGGAAGATATGACACGGTAGAAAGGGTTAATTCTGTCTTATTAACCAAGTGACCTCCAGACATTGTCAGTTTGGCCCAGCTGAAGTGATTGATCACTTTAGAGAAGAGGTTAGTAAATATCCCCCAAGAATTTGGGTGCAGCATCCTTGCTTACACCCTTTCAAACATCTCCAGAGAGGCTGTTTTATTCTACAGCTTCAAAAGGGAAACAACAATCTCTTGATCAGGGATCTTGTATTAGCACACTAATAACAACATCAATGCCAGTGTCACCTTTCTCCACCATACTCTTTCTATCCTGCTGTTTTAGGTGGTTTACAAATTTTTATTCATAACTGAATATGGGTATGAAGAAATAAGCCTGAAAAATATATTGCCTGACTGCATCAAAGAAATAAATTACTTTGACTCAGAATTTTTGGAGCAACTATTATTTCTCATGTGAGTTCATTCTTAAAAAATTACTGAATAGAGGTAAAGTATATGCTTTTCCAAAATCCCTCCCCCCTCCCACCACCACATACAGGAAAAAACAGAAATAAGATTTTGAGAGTAACAGAAAATATATTCAGGAAATTCATAGGAGTTCAACAGGATTAGGAGAAGAGGCTTGTCTAGGAATCCTTATCCAACATTAAAACACAGCCAACAAGTTTTTGTTACCTGCACTGTGGATCTGTTTTTCTCCAACACTGTAAGCAGTATTGCAAATGCAAGAGAGAGTTCTTCCTCAGAACAACCACAGTGTCTGTTCAGAAATTGCTCCCAAAATGTTCCTAGAATTTTTAATCCCTATTCTAAATATATGAATATTCACTATCATCCAGAAAGTTCTGTGTACTTTATGAAATGTCCACAGTAGAAAAGTACATTATAAATTGCCTACCAGTGGTGGGAATCAACATGTTTTGCATGAAATCAGCAGAGCTTTGCCTGATTGCACTATTCAAGGAGTGCTTGTTGGCACTGAGACATCATAGAGAACAGAACAGAACCCTGGCACTAAAAAAGAGAAGAAAAGGACAACATGATCTAGTATAATTATATTTGGATCTACAAATGAACATTTGTGTTCTGATATCATGTACAGAGGACCTAGATATTTTCAAATCCATACAATATTATCATTTTGCATATGTTCACATATTTATAAACACATGCAGATTCAAATCAAGGCACTGTGGTTATATTCTGCATTTGCTTATGAAAACTTGCTTTTGTTGAATGCCATGAGAAGCAAAGAGATCAGTTCAGTTACAGAACTCAGTTCAGTTACAAAGTAAACTGCATTTTAGAAAGCCCTTGATAATTTTAAAACCTAGGACCTGTGCTTCAAGGACATATCACTAACTACTGAAGCAGAATGAAGCATTCTCATAGTGAGGAAAATTTCATGATAAAAATAGCCTTTGAGCAAGTCACACAACATTAGCAGAATAATTAGTCTTTGACAATTGTCAAGGACAATTCAGAATAATTTATTTTAGAGGCTGTTTTTTTTTTTTTTTAAATCCAGTATGCAGAGGTATAGAATGACCTGTGAGGTACAGCTTTTATTTTCCTTACATTGTAACTGAAATTCCTTGTACTCTCAGCTATTAAAAAGCTTAGACAAACAAAGTATGCTATATTTACAATGAGACTCCTGGAGCTCATTGTCCACGTACAAAATCCAGAAGATTTAACTATAATGCACTTCTAATACTGACATCTCCCCCTTTCTGTAGCAACACCTGTGTTGAGAGAGTCTGTAGACTTGCTTACCAAAATTCTCCAAATATGCTACATATATTAAATATTTATTAAGGGAGAGTCACACAGACTGCATAAAATCTGAAGGTTAAACTGCAGCTCACTGCTGAATTTCCAGGCACTTTAAGAAGAAACATTACTTTGGGTATTAGATATTATTCCATCTGGGAATACAAAGAAGTAGCAGATGCTCTCAAGTACTTTAGAGCAGTATTCTTGTTCAGGTAATTCACTGCAAAATCAGGCATCCTCTTGTGCTGAAAGGGATGGAAAGGTTTTCCCTACATTCCTGAATCAGGAGCTTAATAATGATGAAAATGCACAAACCCCCACAACACAAAGGACATCAATCCCTCCTGCCAAGGACATTCCAGAGTCTAGTCTGGCCTCTCTGGGTTTCTCATATTTTTCCCTAAAGGAAAAGATAATGCACAGCTACAGTATTTCTGTTGGCACCATCAAGAGGGCTGAGTCTGCCAGCCCTTACACTTTACTTTGGGACAAATTAGAGACTAATTGATGAGAAATTAGATGGAAAAATGTCCTTATCTCAAAAATTACTGTCTTATGAGAAAGAATGTAACCACTTTTCTCCAACACATTTCTTGTATCCTGGCACTCCACTGGAGAAGATCAATGACACATGATCTTTTTCCTTCCACATTTAGAAATGGTACCTTAGAGTACCACTTACCCCCACAGCTCCAAAGCCAGTGCAGTTTTCTCAGATGTCACCATTTCACACAGGTAAACTGTTGGGAAACGGGGCCTTGGTCCCCTTGGTCCAAAAAGAAGTGGCCAGGAATTTCCAATGGTCTGGTGATTGCTAGTTCCTGTATCCCAGTACAAGCCAGCTCCTGGTATTTTCCCTGAGGACCTGTCTTAAGCAGACTAGGTTCCAGCAGCATAAATATTTCTTTTTGCCCCTCTAGCTCTGAACTGTGCTATGTGCAGAGCTAGGAGTATCTGGGTCACAGATTTCATACCACAGCATGCCAGGGGGACTTGTTATTTCACTTGTCTGCTCTCCATGGCAGCCTGATGCAACTTGGCATGCAAAAATACGTGCAATGTCACACTGGCCAGGAATGAAACACGCATCACCCCTGGGTGAATCTGAAAGCCTGAATCTGAATCTGAAATGTTTTTCTGATTAAGTGCATCAGGCAATGTTTGCCCCTCATTTGCACCAGCTAAACTCCATGCTGTTCACAAGAGCTGAGTTTGGATACATGTATGAGAGTGCAGGTAAGAAGACAAACTGAGACTTAGGATAAAATTTTTCTGTCTATCAGGATCAAGATTTCCTCAGGAAACTGGGAATTCTTCTCACACATTTAAATTATGATAATCTCCAGGGCTTGTACTTAAATTATTCTTATGCAGTGCAAATTAGTTACAGATTTGGGAGATAATGAATCAGCGTTCTGAGCTGTTGCATCTGTGTTTTTCCTGTTGAGTTGATGGGTACTGGTTTTTCCAGCCTTATGACCTATTTTGTTTTTACATCAGGCACTATTATGAGTTTGGACAGCAGCTAATATTTTTTCTTTTTTATAATGCATAAAGCTTTCAAAGCTCTACTGCTACAACTAATGAGCAGTTTCTTAGAATAAAAGATCATGAAGTTAAAATCATGTTCTCTCCCAGAAATTATGAAGCATTATACATCTCATTCATCATAATTCCCTCCAGCGGTAAGTTTAACAAATTCAGGGGAACCATTGATACTTGTACAACTCTTTTCATATAACTTTACATTAAATATTTTAATTTTTTTGGTGTTAAAATTATATGTTAAACTTAAGAGAAAGAACACCTCTGACAGTAGAAAATGGTCATGTTTTGAAGGTGTATTTAGCATAGGTGGATCTTATTTTGGCTAGCATGAAACTGGATTAATCTTTCAATTTCAAATATTACACATCTCTATACAATTTTCAGATTCTAAAAAGTTATGCTGGGATACTTCTTTCAGCTTTGGAGAGTGCTCCATGAATAAGCCATGTATAAGAATGTAATAAAATCTTTAACATTAAATTGGATATTTTTCAACAAAAGCTTTGAGTTTCTTCCTGAGCCATATAAAAGGTCCATTATTAAGGTCTTAAGCACTGCCACTCAGCTAGGAAAGCTTTTTACTTATTTTTGTACACACCATGGTCTGCTGGTGTCTCCAGTCATGTGCAGATACTTGTGTAACACCAGCATAATGTATAGCTTTATGCTACATGCAGAGAAAAATGCCTGTGCAATTCCATTCTTGCTTGATTTTCTTTCGTGAGTAATGGCTCACAAAATCACAAGAAACAGAATTTGCAACATAAGACAGATAAAATAGGCCAAGTTACCATCATTCCCAAGCACAGAGCCTCCATCCAATCCATGGCATGACAGACATCACAAGATTCCTGGTTCCAAACTCAACAGCTGTGACACGGCTTTCATTCCCAGGATGTGATAGAAAATTAATAGAAAGACTAAGTATCATCTTCTTACTTTACTTTAGCCTTCCAAGTGTAACTTCCATTTCATTTCTTAACAGGCATTTGCTTTCTTGTCATAGTTTACCCCGATACATCATTCCACCCTGATTAGACTATTTTCACGTTTTAGCTGCTATCTATTTCATCTCTCCTAAAAAAAGCTATAAGGCAATCCACATTCATAGCTTTGTTCCTGCCTTGTTCAGGAAAGCACACACCAGTGAGATGAGTGTGAGCTTGACATATCACACAGAATGTAGCACAACCTCCACACCAGCAGGCACTCACCAACCAGGCTTCTCCTTGCCCACTTTTCATCCAGATGGGACAGTTCAATAGAGAATGCTGGACTCATGGCATTCAATATCAGCAGTTTCTCTCTGTAAAGTTGAGCATAAATATATCAGTTCACCTCCCTTCTCAATAAAAAGAGCTAAAAAAATTTTTGAGTACTTATCATCTACTCCACTTAAGGTTCTTGACATTTGAAAAGATAAACTGAAGGACATATCTCTGTTCCATGCCAGAAGTCCAGACTAAGGCTGGTGGAGGAAATTTGGGATTTCTTAATCCTGTACTTCATAGAAAACATAAAAAAATATTTTCCATTCATAACTTCTTTCAGTCAAGAGGTTTTTTATGATATATGCATATAGTTGTTTCCATTCAGATAGACAAGTATAGGAAAAAAAATGGAAGTATTATATTCACAATTATCAAAAGTAATATGAAGATATAACACTAAAGAGATGAAAAATGTGGACCTGCAAAACACTAAACTTTTTCAAAGAAAACATATTTTCCTTGAGAAAAATACAGAGCAAGAATTTATTTTTTTCTAAACCAAGGAAACAGGAACACAATGTTCTCTTCAGGCTTTTGCAATGCCAGGAGCACTACAAATAGAACAACAGTGGAATCTACGACCTGACTTCTGATTCTCTCAATAGTTGATCATCCTTTCTCTAATATCTATATACACCTATGCACCTTTCTTTTTTTCATTTTCAAATAAGGAAAGACTTTAGCTGAAATGGTGGTCAGGCATTGGAACAGGCTGCCTGGGGAAGAAGATGGGTCACCATTCCTGGAGGTATTTAAAAGCCAATACATATTGGCACTTAGGGAGATGGTTTAGTGGTGGACAATGATCTGAGAAGACTTTTCCAATGGAAATGATTCTATCAGAATACTGTCTGCTTCAGAACACAGCTGAATCATCTACAAATGTTGTCAAATATTTCCCTTCCAGTAGCTAAGCTGAAATGTTACTGCTTTGAGGATTTGGAGGAAGAGAGGACAGCAGACTATTTTTTTCTTGTTTTAAAAGGTATGCTGCTGATGCAAGAGGCAAGGACAGACCACGGGATGTGGGAGATGATAGAACTGGTGCTGCTGCCAAATGCTTTGCACTACTAAATCTGGGCTCTTGGCATATCGTCCTGAGCAGGAAGCCCCAGTTTTCAAGCAAACCATTAAACACATGCATGATGGAAGGCAAAAGAGAAGAATGTAGAGTTAGTATTTTTCTTTAGCAAGGAAGACTATTAAGTACTGAAATGAAAATAACATTTTGGCTGCTTTTCCTCTTATGTGGTTGTATTTCATTTTATTTTAGACTTTTACTTCATGTAGTTGTGTATATAAAAACTTCACAAACAACCAAATTACCCAAAGCATAGAACATTTAAAAGAATCCCTTAAAAATTGTTTAGACTTAGGTTCTGGCCAGAGATTAAAAAAGCAAGTAAAAATCAATGCAGAAACATATAGAATAAAAACAAAAATTAAACAAGCTGAATGACCAAAATGAATGATACCTTAGGGGTTAGAATCTTGAAAATGAAATACCAAATACTTCTAAATTACTCTAATCTTCTAGATGCAAAGAATTCTCCTGGTATTTTCATTAATGAAGCATTTCAGAGGGCAAGTGTTCAGGTTGCTATGGTTAAAATGCAATTTCAGGTTGATGATTAGGTGGCTTGTTTGTGTACGTGGCAGGGGCGCTGGGAGTCATGTTTACATTTGAAGTCACAATTTTGTGGAGCACTTAACAAAGTAAACAGCCTTACTGTGATTTGAGCAATTAAAATCTGTTTGTTTGTGGGTTTTTTTAGGATTATTTTCATACTTTAGCAGCACAAGGAGAAAAGGAGATTCAGTATATTCACATGCAACACACAAGTCATCACACAAATTGCTATCTGCCTGAAAGCTCTCTGTAAAATACCTGTGGAATAAATATCACATTCATTCTCATAAGTGTACAGAAGGGTCTTCTCAAAAGGAAGATGGGAACCTGGGGAAGATTTGCAATACCTCAAAAGAAAATATGGTAGCACAAAGACTATCAGTAAGGCTACCATTTTCACTTACTTCACTTGATAATTTTTTAGGTTCATTTAATCCCAGTTGGAGGATGAACCAGAAACTAAAATGTTTATGTATTCCACCACTAAAATGAGCCACTACAACTGGTCCAAAAATGTAGACTGTTAATATAAAAAATGTTTGAAAGAGTATGAAGGTCTCAATGAATTTGATGAGAGGACTACACTATATGCAACTTGCAGTACAATGGATACATAATTTTGAGAATGGCATTGTTATGACTAACGTTGTGACAGTCACCTCCAGATATTGATTACAACATGATGTTTGCTATTTCATATTCCAGCATATTGCCTACTCTTCTTAAAAGTAAATATGTTCCTTAATTCCAAGTTAAAACATGTGACATTAAAATGACATAGCTCACTGTTTAAAAAGAACTTTTTCAAACAGCTAAATGTTTCAAATGTATCAAATGTTCAGATTTCTTCTTATTTCAATCCAGCATAGTGCATAGGAGAATAGAAATGTCTTTTTTTAGACTTTATTAGTTAGCGGTTGATTATTAAACATACTTGGTTTTGAAATAAAGAATGGACATATGTTGCAGCTGGACATTGAAGCTTTACCTGGACTAGGCTGTTTTAAGCAGCAGCATGTTCTTAGAGATGTGTTGAATTAAAAAATAAATCTAGAAGAAGAAAATGAAATCGAGGGTTCTGGCTTGCATGGTCATTGAATCCAAACTATGACCAATCCTCATTCTTGTTGTTTTAATGTGGAGCCTGGTGTACTGTTAGACTTTCATAATACAGAAATAAGCACATAAAGAAGCAGGGACTACTTGAAGTACAGTGAAATGTGTTTATGCACACATCAAAACATCTCTCTATGTTTCCAAGTCCTATATTTTCCCTTACTTAAGACTACCCATTATTTCCCTATCTATATGCAGGATTTGTATGTAAATGTTTATGGAGGTTAAATTATCTTTTCCCATAGTGGTTAATCCTCCAGTTTACCTCAAGATGTTGGTTATATATTTGCTACTTACAAACCCTGGCATTTCCAGAGCATAACGCCAGAATATAAATATTTGTACCAGGGGTCATGTCACATAATCTGTTCTTAAACATTTTTAAACTTAATGGCTTAGATGAATACAAGAATTACCTAGAGCAGGACGGCATATGGTGACTTTGCAATACTGTTTATGTATCTTGACATGGAGTTAATACATTCTCCTTTCTAGAATTTTAGCAGTAGCTTTGCAGAATTAGACAAGGTAACAAAAAAGAGTGTCTAGTCACATGCTAGCAAAAAAAAAAGCCCACTTGAAAAATGGTTCCCTGTCATTCCACTAAATGGCTCAAAGACATACTACAAACAGAATCCTGAGTGGTACCTGAAGTTAAAAAAAAAAAAAGAGTGCTTTGTTTCTTATTTATAAAAATACCCCATATAGATATGTACATGTGCATGTATTATATAAACTTTATGCATGAAATTGATAGGCCATGTAGAGTTTCTCAAAATAAAACCAGAAGACATTACCATCTCCCTCTTTATCCAATTGAGAAATATTCACCTTTTCTGACATAATCACCTCCAGTATGAAAAATCATGTTTGAGTTTTCATGCTCAGGATTTCCAAACTGAAGTTCCTTGCTGAGACAGGCAGACATCCACTATAGTTTGGCAGGCAGGTATCAGTAGTGACCATAGAAAGCCCAGAGCAATCCTGAAAACATCCACCACTTTCTGGTCCAGATACAAACACACCAACTAGTCCAGATAAGAGAGTTTTGTCTAATTCACTGGCAATAACATAATTGTGCATTCAACCCCACCACTCAAATATCTCCACCCCTTATCAAGAGATGTGAGTCACATCTGCACTGTATAAGTGTTTTGTGGATCTCAAATGCCACGAGTCTCAGATCAAGCAAAAAGATGAAGCAGTTTCCATCCAATATTTAGTTTCACACATGCAGTGGTAACTGAATACAGACATCTTTTTCTCTTTAGTTATGGGTCACCTCATTTCAGTTTAGATACAGTTCACTATTTATTACCCTCTATGCAAAGTGTTGCGAATTGAGTTGTCTTAACTTAAAAAAATCCCAGACAGTGCAAACACAAGACAGCAATAAAATGAATGTCAGTGGTTAAATCAATAATTTATATTAAAAAGTTAGAGGTGAATTGCAAATCTTTTTATGTATTCCCCAAACTTCAGCAGCAGATGTCGAGCTGGAAGATAAAGTTGGGCATTCAGCACAAATGAAATGCAAGCCCTACTGGTTTTTAGGTCCCACCACATCCATTCTGTTAAACTTTTTGCCACCAGTTCTTCAGTGATGCCCCTCTATACGTTAAAGTGTTATTATAAACTCAGTAGCGACACCAACCTGAAGCATAAAAGTGACTCTTAGAAGAAGGGAGGTCATATAAGTGACACTTTTTAATATTTAATAAAGGCTTAGAATATATTTTTATACACTCATGATATTGAAGACATAAAAAGTGATTTTTAAACTGAAGACATGAAAAGTAAAGTTTAAATGTTTCAGAAAACTTTGCTTGCAACTGGAGGCACAGAAAGTTAAAAAATGTATATTTTTATAGTTGACATAATAGAATGTCATTATAAGAGAAACTGACTGTAAACATAATTTATTTCAGTACTTGAAAGAGTCATGGAAATTCTCAAAATACTATTGTTATATTCTTATTCTTTATTGCACCTAAAGTAATTGTAAGTTTATAGTCATTCTTTATTAAGTTTGTAGCAAATCATAAAATCTTAGATGCATATGTTTATTCTCTGATTAAGTTTGAAACATTCATCATGAGGGTTAAAAATTATTCTTAGAATATCATGCACTCCATAATAAGCAGCCAGTGTGATTGCTTATCTAAGCAGAGTCTAAGTGAGAGTTCCACAATAATACTCTTAATTTTCCCACTTTGAGTTCATATTCCACCTTTATTCCATGATCTCCTCTAAGAATAAATTTCTTTTAAACTAGGAACTTGGTTGTCCAGCCATCCCCAGAAATCATCTAAGATTAATCACTAAGCTAAAAGACACTTGAAAGGAGCTATAGCTGTGAAATAACAATATTGGTATTTAATTGACCCATGACAGTAAGACTTTGTTAAAGCTGACTCCATAAAAAGCTGGTTTCAAAGGACCATGGAAAGCAGATGGATTCTGGGAAGGAATTAAGTGTCTGCTGGTAGGGGGGTGATGGTTTTCTTCATTAATAAAATGTGAACAGCAGGAGGACACTAATGAATAGGCACCCTAGAACTGGCATACCAAATTTATTTCATCAGGCGTGCACATTCACACACTCTCAAAATGAAAGTGCCCCTCACCTACCCACGAGAGTTTCACTACAAGAGAGTTTCACTGAAAAGACGAAGGAGTCTACAAAGGGATTCTTCTAATAGCAATGTAAATGTTGACGGCATGATAACTGTGAAAACCCTGGAAAGACCTTTGAATGCTAGGCAGCTTTCCCCAACAGGTGGTCCAACTTTTATGTTGTGTTTCTTCTCAGGCTTTAGTTTTCCCAAAATAATCTCTTAATACACTGGTAGCCTGTGCAGTATAAAAGACATTTTACTGTTTTCCTTTGCTCATTCATGAGTTTTGATGGAATGTGACAACAGCACACAAGGAAACTGTAGCAAATTTAGATCCCTTTTCCTTGCAGCAGTTACTTAGGTATCCAGCCTCAAAGACTGTGCTGCTCTCCACCACTCTTAGGCAGAAACATTTCTGGTCATGACTGAAGATCTCTGACTTGATGAAATACTCAGCCATATGATGGTTGTATGTGGCATATCTTTACTGTGGACTGTAAAGGCCAATAAAAGTTTTATTTAATTAGCCTGTACAAGGCTTAGATGTATGGATCATGTAATACGCTTTCAGAAGGGAGTACAGAAATACCAAATTAGTGTTCTGACATGAAAAAATGCCAGAGAAGCCCTTATAGAGAAAGACAAAAATACATGGGAGGGATTTACTGCCCACCAGTGGTGAGGACTGCAGCAAAAGAAGTGATATGGGGTTTTTTAACAGACATTACGGAACACATTTAGCATTGGATATTTATGCAAAAATTGTCATTTAGATTAATCATTTCCTTTGGTATCCAGTTGTTTCTTGAGGGCTTAGCACCTCCTACACTGGTCAAACCCCATCTCGACCAATTATGAAATCTCATGAGCTCATTTACCACTTAAGTTGGGACACTATGGTCCAGCCTTGGAAAGAAATGGTAGGTTTTCTTAGCTACAACAACATCACACTTCTGAAGAGTCAATTTGGCCCCTCAACACTTAGCATGATGTCTCTCACCTACAAATTGAACATAGTTAAGAAAAGATTTCCTGGTCTCTTGGTGGAATGAAAAGACACTGGAAAACCATCTGGGTTCTGCTTCCACACCAGAAGATTGCAGCCAGATCTTGGAACCTCCTTGCTCTGGGAATTGGCTTTGCCAGAGAAATGCTAAAGGCATAAACAGGCAGTTGGTGCTATTTGTGCCACTGCATGTTCATGGCTTCCTCACTGCTTCCTCATAAAACTCCTATGGGACAAAATTTAGGGGCGTCTGAGTGCTGTGAGAATCACTGAGTAGCTTTTGTTTTATGAATGAATGAATATATTCAGAAGAGAGATATGAAACTAGTCAATAAACCTCTGAGTTTGCTATGAAAAAAAAACAACTTAAAAGGAGCTACCTATCTAAACATATTAAGGAGAGACAATGAATGCTGTTGAGTTGGTTTGTGATTTCGAATTTTTTGGGTTGGTTTGTGTTTTTTCGGGGCACCTACATGCTTTACTGTGTTTTGTTTTGGTGTTATTTTTTTTTAATAGTCTACTCTAATATTAGTTATATTACATCTTATATTATTACATCTTATAATATCACAGTCCAAGGTGCCAAGAAAGCAGAAAGCTGTTTATTGCAGATTTTTAAGCAGTTCCCTTTCAGAAATCTTACGTGTATTTTGAGGAACCAAACAATTCCCATCCAAAATGCTTGTGGTATAATGGCTCAAATCTGTGAATTTAAAATGTTCTGATATTAGTGGCATAGTTTTGAGAATATATTTTCATAGAGTACTAAGCATATTTCTGGTTCTTCTGCTGAATTCATGGTAATGGTCCGCTACTCCCTGCTAGAAGTCAGAGGAGGGGGTAAAGGTACAGCTCATTTTTACATTTATCAACAGTTTATTGATACATTTTGCAGTTTTCACTCAGCTCTGCTAATAAGCCTCTAAGAAATCATTACTTTTTGTTATACAAGACAATATATATTGTTCTGTAGGAAAAGATATATGCTCTTTTCCTTGGAATTTGGAATTTGGAGCAGTCATAAAGCATATCTTTTCTCTAGAAGTAATGCCATTTCCTACAGAAGGTCTATGATCGAGAAAAAGCCCGAAAAAGGACTGCTGCAATTTAAAACAAAAAGCTGAAAGGTGCTAAGAGTTAAAGCATTGAAAGGAAATTATTCTTTGAAGTACAAAGAAACAGCATTTTTCCTCTGCAAATTATTTGAGGCAAAATACCACAGCAATCTTCTTACGTGAAATTCACTGTCAGACTTTAACAACACTTTATTAACTTGTGCACCCTTTGCTCTCCTGCTCATCGTGGCAGATGAATGGTTAGGATGTAGAAAATGAAGGTGCCCGGGGCTGGCCTTGCACTGTAGAGGTGCTTGTGAGTTAGGGGAAACATCAGGTGCAGTAACTACCTTGTGGCTCTAAAGAAAATACAACCATGGCTATTAATGTCTTTAAAAGTATTTAGTTCAACCAAAAAAATATTACTTGGATCTGGTAAATACTTTTTTTTCAAACATTAAAAAGTCAAGAAAGAGCTTTAAAACTGCTGATCATTACATAACAGCGGTAATCCCAGATTTTTTCTCCTCTCTTCGTCTCTCTTTAAAAGTCTTGTGCATGATTTTGTACCAAAGATTTCCATTTGCATAAGAAAGGGAGAAATCTGAATTGTCTTTAGAAACATAATTTTATATTTTCTTCTTCCATCATTTGTCACATGAACAAATGCAGATAGATGAGCTTAGAATTGTGTTTGCTAAAAAATACATTTGTTACATTCTCAAAAAAAAACAATTCAAAAATTATTACTTGCCAGTGAAAAGGATTCTCATGGTTTAGATTAGCAAGCTCTAAACTGAAAAATAAGAACATTTAATATACAAAAAGAACACAGCAATTTCTAGATGCAGAATAATTGTACTTAAGACATTTAAATAAAATTATACACTTTTAATTTACATATGTAAAATATCTTTTAAAATCTTTCATTCTGCATATATATTAATATATGTGGTATTAATGCAGTTTTAACTCTACTTGATGAGAAAGAAGTAGTTTCCCTGGATACATACATTCCCAAATCCTGTCAAAACAGAACTTCTGGAAGATATTTATAGATCTAAGTGAATGTATACATGACTGTTTTGGAGAACACATAGTAATGATCTGAAATATTTCCCATTGCCTCTAATCCTTCCACTAATTGCCTCTGAGAAAACTCAGGCTCCAGCTCCTCCACATGACCCCGTTAGACAGCTGGACACAGAAATAAAATTCCTCTTCCTCCTCTCCAAGCTGTAGGAGCCCAGGTCACAGCCTCTGTCCCACACACCTCATGTTGCAGTCCCCCACGATCTCAGTGGTTCCACACAAGCCTCCCTCTGGTATATCTCTGCTTCTATTGTACTGGTGAGCTCACTGGATCCAGTGTTGGGCAGAGAGAAAGGATCCTATCCCTCAGCCCTCCTAATACATCCCAGAATGCCTTTGACCTTTGCTGCTGCAAGGGCATGCTGATGATTCCCCTTCAACTTGCTTTTTACAAGAACAGCCTGAGGGGTTTTTGCTTTCCAGCTGTTTGGCACTGCACCTGGTCTGAAAATGGGGTTCCTCATCCCATCTATAGGACTTGGCACTTGGATCTGTCATGCTCCTGCCAGCCCACCTGCTCATCATTGCTCAGCTGCTTTCAGTAGCAGCCCTGCTTTTTATTATACAGCCATTCCACTGTCTGGTGTCACCTGAAAATCTTCTGGGATACTGCAACCTGTTTTTTAAGTTGTTAATAAAGATGTGACATGCTCCTGGCCCCAGTATGAGATCCTGAGGCATGACACTGATAGCTGCCTACCAGGTGAACTTAGCACCACCGACCACTGCCCATTCAGCCTCCTCGTCCAGTCAATTTTTCAGCTACCTTGTCACCCACCTTGATTGGAAGTTGCTTCATGTTACCAAAAATATGTTTACATTCAACAACTAGCAAAAATTTTTTCTTTATGTGGTGAAGATTGCAAATTTACTCAGAAGATCATTCCCCATATCCCCCAAACCTCCATTATCCCTTTTCCTGTGATAAAATTCAAACATGATGCACTGCAATCCCTAGGGATCCCTCATGACTGACAGAGAGTCTTAACGATGATAAGGTTCTTCAGGATCATTTGAAATAGATGCCACCATCTAAATATAAATGTACTATCTTTATTTCAATGGGCAATCACTGAAGTAAACAGCAACATTTCTATCAATGTGAAGAGCTCCACTGCAGACAGGTGCACATATATTTGCATGTATCTGGAGCACCAGGCACTGGCACACTGCTTAGATTCAATGGAAAGCCAGAAATGGAGGATTTTCAGCATGTAGTTTTCAAACACTTCAAAGTATGTTATGCCTTGAGAAAACATAAAGGCACTTTTGTTCTTGATGCAGGATGAAGAAAAGAAAATAAGCTACTTTGGAGTTATCCATTCAAAGAAACAATCTAAAATGGTCTTAAAATCTGAAAACACCGTTCTATCTAGATATGGCTATTTTAAAAGCAGAATTATGTGTATTAAAAGCCTTCAGTATATCTGACAGTTAAATGTACTAGTAAACAGGAAGATTTTCAGGTTTAGGTTTCTACAAACATGTATTTGGTCTTAAAAAGAAAAAAAATAGACAAGAGAAAAGACACAAAGGAGATGGGTTGAAAAACCAAGAAAAGAGCAGCTTGTTTCAAGGCAACTTCTTCCAGGTTATAACTTCCAGGTATAAGCATTCCAAAGGCTAAACAGGTGGGCATGCAGAAAAATGCTCATGGAAATAAAGAAACATTAGTAGTATTGCACAGCTGAAATTTAGTGAAGATAGAGCATCATCAGAGATGTCTCCAAAATCTTTCAGCCATAACTGCAATAAAACACTCGAATTCCAAGCACCCACACTGGAAGAGCTGATTTTACAAAGCAATTCCCAGCAGAAGTTGTTGCTGTTTTAAGTTCCTTCACACACATTCAGTTTGGCATTGGGAAACCTCCCTTGTACTCCAGTTCCTCTGTGTTCCAAAACTTGACTTCCATTGCTGAACAGTAACATCAGTGCATACAAATTGATGAAGAGATTTGCAGGTTCAGCTGATTTTGTCTACAAAGACAAGGTTGCAGCATGCAAACAGGCAACTGAATGTCATATGGACAGAGGAACATCAGACATTTCTGAAGGTGTTCACTTGCATCAATGCCACTGCAAAGCTCATGCAAGACAGTTTATATTGTGTAGGCATGGAGAAATTTCCTTTTTACACCCCTAAACCAAGCATTTGAGTCACTGCAGATGGCAAATGTTATATTAAAACAACTCATTCTGATCTACAAGGTACGGTACACTATTAAGTATGTAAGACAATTTAATTTTTATCAGATAAATCGGGTAAAGAAATGTCACAATAAACAGATTTTGAACAGCAGTTTTATGGTGAGTCTGTATTCAGCACCCATCATCTCTAGTTCTAAAAATCTGCAATAAGAATGGCAAGAAAGGGGGAGAAGGAACAAACTTGGAATGGTACTCAGACTTGACATTCATAAACAGTAAAAATTTCAAATTTCTGGAGAAAACAGGATCACTGTTTTGCCTGTGTAATTTTTTTCCCCATTTTACAATCCCAAAGCAAGTGTCAGGGATCTAGTATAGAATTACTTTTCTTATGGTATTCCTGCTGGTAGGTGAAGCTGCACTCTGTCATAAATTGCAAATATGCAATGAAGCTCCTAATTTATTTGCATTTATGTTCAGCCCTTAAGGGAGTTACTGATACCAAATGCTGTAAAACACACCATCATTGTCTCTGAAAAAAATTTCCTGCTTTGCCTGCAGTGATAAAAGACAAGACTACCATCCCCTAATTACATAAATTATTTCCCAGGTGGATCATAGCAGATTCTACCTTCAGAACATAGATCATATCACTTTCATATTAAAGAGCATATAATTTTTAATAAATACATCCATATGTGCATGTTGATCTTTCATAATGAACAGCCACAAGAAAAAGTCATAGAGATGTAGATTCTGAATTTGTACAATGAATTAATATGAAACTTCAACCATATGCATTGATTTGTTCTAAAACATGGATAAAATTAATCAGCACAATGACAATAAGAAGCAAGATGCCAAGTTGTTCAAAAGAGTAAATATAAAAAACCAGTTTGTTTAAAATCAAAAGCTGTTCCCTTCATGTCAAAAATTTTGAAGCTAGTTTTCACAGATTTCTATAAAGAGAAGAAATTTTTCAATAGAAATTATTTCTGCATCAAATTTCAATTTAATACAAGTAATATTCCTTCTGGTAAGTTTTGAATATGACACACATATGTTATGCCTCAATGTGGTAAAAATATTAAGGACAAATAAAAATAATCACACTTAAATAATCTGGCCGTTAAATTAAGAAAGAAACCCCACCAAACAATATCAGAACTTTTTTTAAAATGAAAAATGTTAACTATCTACTTTCTCTTCAAATCTAGAACATATTATTTAGATGTTAGAATTACTGATAAAATGGAAATTCTATTCTCAATTTATGGTACTGTTACATCCCTCTCACTCAAACGTCAAGCTAAACCAAGGTAATTTGCTCTGGGTAATCCCAACCAAATATTCTCAAGAGGTAAAACACACAAAAGTTTGCTGGCAAACTACTTAGCCCACTGAACACAGAAAACCTTCAAACCATGCAATATTACATTCTGTGAGATGAGAGCTAACAGAAGTAGAAAGGGAGAAAGCCAGAAAGACAGGAACGATCTAGAATGAAAATCACAGCTATCAGCTCCTGGGTTGTAGCAATGTAAAGCTCCAAGATGAAGGCAGGGTTAAAGAAGAACATCCTTGCCTCTTGGTGACCCTTCTTAAACCTTTTTAACCCATCCTGGGCTTCCTCCCAGGTGGAACTTTGGTCTCCGGGCCGCTCAGGGGTGGGTTGGGTGCCACTGGGGGGCTGCCTTCAGTGTGCCATGACTGACAGACACTGAGAGGCTGGGGTCTGTTGGGACAGGGCATCACCTCACCACATATTCCAAACCTCCAAGATGCCTTGAACAGATCTTTTCCAGCCTCTGACAGGCACTTTAAAAAAAGAAGCCAGTACAGCACAAACACATGACATGGTAGAAATTTTGTTCTTCCTTACTGCTGGTTTCATTGCACAGCTATGAAATTTTACCTCATCTTGCAAAGATGGCAAGGCTGAATCAAAATGATGCTTTCCTGACAAAGCTGCCATAAAATTCTATACAGTTACCAAAGAAACGACTTTCCCACTTGAAACCATCATCAGAAATAGAAAAAAAAAAAAGAGTGAAAAGATGAATTGCATCAAATCTGTGGAAAATGGCCATGTTACACTCTGCTCAGAGATTTGCATTGATTCTATGCTGTGGTATCTGGCCTGGACACTTGAGAGGGGAAATCTGTGTGGGGCTGTTATTATGTGCAATGTGTGTTTTGTTCCAGGACAGCTGCAGGTCCTTTATGTTAGATCTGCTGCACCTCTTGATGAGATTGATAGCTGCCTAAATAGCACACTGAAGATAAGGACTCATATTTTTTGTCTTTCGTATTCCAGTAAATAAATAAAACCCACCAATCACAAACCCTGAACCTAGCTGAAAGGACACAAATGGGAAAACATTAATTGATTGACTGGGAAAAGGATCAGGTCTCAACAGAGCCAACTGGTGAAATCCCAGAGAGGATACTAAATAAAACACCTGCATAGAGCTTATTTCAGCATATCTCAGATAGTGAAGATTTAACCTCAGTTTTCATGGTCACTTGGGCTTCGAAATAATTAATAAAATTGGATGTCCAGATACAATTAGGGAAAAAATAACAAAACCCATAATACTTAATATTTCCATTACTCTTTTGATTAGAAGATGTACTTTAATATTCCTTTTTACACAATTAAATGCTTCAACTCACTATACATTATAAACAGTCCATAGTAGATTAAAATTATTATAGCTATTAAGACTTTTAAAAGCATTATGCAAATTATGTTTTAACTATAAAACTATTTCATACACCTAGAAGCCTGGAAAGATGAGATCAGTTTAAGGAAAGTAAACCATTTTAAAATTATTTTTGCAAGTGGCATGCAGTACAATAAATGTTCTATTCTTAGTTCAGATGTCAATGTTTTAACAAGGCCAAGATGACTGCAGTAAACAAGCATGAAGCAATATTTTTTGAGACAGACTGAGAAAAACTTACTTTAAAATCCTGACTACTTCTAATTAGTCAAATAAACAATAAATGCAGCTACATGTTGTAAACTATACAATTTTGATACTAATTCTCAGTGCACAGTGCTCTGATAAAGTTATTTACTCATTTCAAAAGGCCAGCAAACACAACCTTCCTCTTTTTGCAGTGTTGATTATTTTTGCACTTATAGCCCACTGATATAAGGTGCTTGGAGGCCCTGTTTCAGAAAAGAACAAGGAAAAAACAGGTTCCAAGGCTCACTAAAAGTTGGTCAGTCTCTTTTAGGAGTCACAGAGCCCTTGGCAACAGGAGAATCTACGTCAAACCTTCTGCTATGGTCATAAAATCAACAAACTGACTTTAAGGGGGCTTAAACAAAGATGAAGGGCACCACTGTTGTTTCGTAAACTAGAAATGAGTCACCTGCATTGACCTAATTAATATTTGTTGACATTGAGGCTGCAACTTTTTAGTGGGAGTTATTAGCTCCAGCACAGGAAAAACCCTGAAAATAATACTTGTATTGCTGAAACCATGATAAGAGCATTTTCCTCTCTCACTGGGTAGTTGTTTGGTCAAGCACAGAAGTTATTCTTGCTGTAATAAATAGGCATTGCTACTTCAAACAGATAGTCACATTTCTTGTGTTGGCTGTTGTCACTTCTGAATTCCACTCTGCAATTTAGCAGGCCAGTTGCCCTCACTAAATGTGCATAAAACTAGCCTCAAAAAATGAAGTTTATAATGAATTTAATTGTAACTACATTCAGTTTAGTCTTCTTCCCTTTAGTCACCCATGCTTTGGTAAATCTCATTTTCCAGAAACCTGAACAGTATATTTTGGTTTCATAATAATTTTTTTCCCCCATTGTCACAATGTTTTGGGTTTTGTTTATTTTAAGTATCTGTCTAATGTCTCTGTGCTTACTCTTCAAATGAAGACAGTGGAAAATTCCTGCCATGTCCTGGACATTCACAAGCTCTACTTGGAGTCAGGTAACTGGGTGCCTGCTCAAGGACTACACTAGTATTAGTCAGGCAAGTAGCCTAGCAACAGTAAAGTAGTAAGATGAGTATCTGCATCTTTAGGGAATCTACAACATGATTTTTACATTTTGAAACACTTCAGAAAGCCAATTTGCCCAGCTGCTGGAGATCATAAAGGACATTGTAAGTAATTCTGACTGAATGAATGGGGAGAGTTTGGTTCACTTCTAGTACCAAGAGGTATTTTCCTAAACTGAGAGAGAAAATTTGAATTTTCAAATTCTATCTTGATGGACAAGAAAAGTTGGGATTTTCTTCTGAGAAAAACCCCAAATATCCCAATCTTTTAACTCTTCTCAGCATCAGAAGTGAAATGTCAAAGCAAAGCACAGACAGTATGTACTTTTCACTCAAATTCTTAAAACTCTGTCCATGTCATAAAGAGAGCTTAGTGAATGAGAATCTCTTTGACCCACATCCTTGGCTTCTTGCTGACAGGAAGGATGTCACACCAGATGTATTTCTTAAGAAGTCAATTATGTTCCTATGAAGACAGGATGAAAAATTTGGGGTTGTTCAGCCTGGGGAAGATAAGGCATCCTACAGCAGCCTTCCAGTACCTAAAGAGAGTCTACAAGAAAGCTACTACAAAGGCATGTAGTAACAGGATGAGGAGTAAATAGCTTTAAACTGAAGGAGTGTAGGATCAAATCAAAAATTAGGAAGAAATTCTTTACTTTGTGGGTGGTGAGGCACTAGAACAGGTTGCCCAGAGAAGTTGTGGATGCTTCATCACTGGCAGTGCTGAAGGCCAGTTTGAATGAAGCTCTGAATTCCCAGCTATAGTGGAAGATGTCCCTGCTCATAGCAGAGGAGTTGGAAAGACATGATTTTAAGGTTCATTTCAGCCCAAACCATTTGGGTTCTATGAGTCTATGACAGGTGAAAGCTGCTTCTCAGTCCTGAAGAGCAGTATGTGAACCTCTTGGAGGCAACAGCCTCACCCTTGCTGAGGAGAAAGTCCAGATGTATAACAAGCAGTAAACAAGACAGAGGGGTGAGCACCAGCTAATGCAAGGCTGGCTAACTCCCTCCTTTCAGTGCAGAAGGATGGTAATCATTAAAACCTAGATTCTGTTCTAGAAAAAGCTATTATCTCTTGCACTTTGCAGCATTAATGGCAACTACTTCTTAGATCACAGCCCAAGATGAGAAACCTCACTCCAGTCCAAAAGGGAAGGTAAATTATTGCTTCTGTCTTGACAGCACCCATGGTATTTTTACCTGGTGCTGCCTTCAAGTAGAGATGTTGTCTTTAACCAGCACAGATAATGGGTTCAGCTTCAGGGCAACAGAACTATTTATGTTCTGATAAAAGCTTGGTACTCCTACATCTGAGGTTTATGAATGCCAGCATGTCTACCTCTGGATGCTTCAGGGATTGTGGAGACAGCAGACTGCATGATTTGCATTAGGGCTGTCTCAGTAATGTCATGCTGTTACTACCTGAGGGACGTCTTTGTTTAGCAAAGAGTCTGTTCTATCACTTCATTAAAGTCATTTCATTAAAATGCAGGAGGATAAAACTAAGTTTGCTGAGGATTTACTGAAGCTGCGCTGCTTTTCCAACACGCAACTGTAAAGAGCCACATACTGCTGCCACCACCAGAGCCGTCTTTAAGACTTCTGCTCCTGATCCAGCTCTCACAACTCTCACACCATCGGTTATCTGGTCCCTGGCTGTCACTCAGCAGCTCTTTCATGCCAGCTTGGTGTGCCTGCAGCTCCTCACATAGCAGAAGACTGCCTACTGCCTTTCAGTGAAAGAGGTACTGCAGCAGATCTGCTGGCTGAGTCATGTGAAGCTGAGTAAGGAGAAGCTATGTAGAAAGTGAAGTCTCCTATACAGAAAAATGCCTCATGTCAACATGCACTTATTCATAAATCCAATGTATGAAGTGACATTACATACATACATACAATGTATGTACATACATTGTGGGCTTTTATGACTCCTGCTTTTGCTTGATCTGAAAAAAAAATGAAAAATCTGCAAAGTAAAATTTTTAAACTAAGCTAATAAAATCATGAAAAGCAGTGTTAGTGGGAAAATGTTCTGAACTTGCTGCCTACTTGCTTCTCTCATGAGCTAATATTGTTCAGCACGTGTTCTTCATGATTGTTTTATAGGACCCTATGGCACAACAACTCTGGGACAGTTTTCTGCACTTACACAGATCACAAAATGTTGTAATGCTTTTATTTCTGCAGTGGAAAGGGTCCAAAATCCAGGAGAGTGGCTACCTGTCCCTACCAGGGAGTGGCCTGGAATGGTGAGAGCTGCAGATGAGCTGCATAATGGGTTGAGGCACTGCCTAATCTCTTCCCAGCTTATGTGGCCAAATGAAGTCCAGTAGAGGTGAAAGGTCCAAGATTTTTATCTCTGCTTGGCAATAGGGATGGATAATTACACCCTGTCCAGATCTAAAAATAATTGAGCATAATCCCTTAGTAACCTGTGTGTCTGGACAGTAACCTGCAGCTGTAGGGACTCGAGAAAAGCAATTGAAGGTACTCTTGGACTAAAGAAAGATGCTCTAAACTCCTTTTCCTCCACAAGTATTATTATTTCCTGCACCTGAAATAGTCAACTGAGCTTTGTGGACCTTTTCAAACAAGTTATTTGCCTATAGAAAAGCAACATTTTTTCTGTTACTAAGGTTCATTTTGCAGAATTTCCACAATAGTATATTAAATAAGCTTCTGAAAAAAGGCAACCTGCTTCTTTTTCTCTTTCTAGAATGGCCCATACAAAAAACATGCTTGTGAGCAACCATCTGCTATGATATCCCAGTACAACTAATTCAATTCTCGCATCTTTTTAGAGTCAAAAATAAAAATAAATGGAGTTTATCAGTCTTGTCCTCTCACAAACTTTGTTCACTAGAAACTACTTCAATACTGCTCCTTGTTATTTCAGGTAATCAGTCTGAGCTTTACAGGCAGATATGCGACCACTGAATTGCACAAGATGACTTTTCTGAAATGAGATTTTGCATGTAGCCTTGCAAGTGGGAGATTTATAATCCAGCACATCCCAATGACTTTACATCAGTCTTTCAAAATCATTTTCCTGGTTCACCCTTGTCTGAACTAACTACTCCTATTGATTAGAAAATGTGTTTAATATTCTTTTGAAACTAAAATAAATAAGACAGTTCAATAAATAAAGCAATTTCATGCCTTGGTGACATTGCAAATAAGAAAAAAAAATTATGTGTGTGACTGTGAGAGAAGGTATGTCAACAGCCTTGACATGATCAAATATATCATAAAGCAAGCCCTCCTAGTCTTAGCTCATCATGAAAATGCAGACGTGAAGTATGAGACTGTAAATTATTGACTGAAGAACTTCATGACTTACACCAGGTCTGATCAGAGTTACTAATTCACAAGTTTTGTAGGTTAAACTCTTTTATAGTGATCACTGCATGTCATTTATCATGTTTAGAACAGGATAACATTGACAATTCATACTTAATCTATGATCAGGTATAACTACAAGAACATTACTACAACATTTGTATCTTTTCCAACCCGTTCTTGTTCACCTGGTTATCTCTATCTAAATCCAGTATCAGGCACTTACTGAACTAGCATTATTATGTTTTCAGATCTCATCTTCTATTTCTAAAAATACTTTTGGAAGTAAACCCTTTGGAAAATTTTGACAGGTTTCCTAGGATGGTGTCAGCAGCACCTATGAGAAGCATACTCACATACTTTATTTCATTACTTGTGCCATTAAGAAAAATATTGAATAGCACTAGAACCTGAAAAGATCCAGCTGGGCTTCCACCCATTTTGATAGTGAAAGGATAATAACTCCTCTCTGGGAACAGTTTTCTGGCCAGTACTACCCAGGGACCTTAGAACAGATTGAAAAGATTAAGATTATCAAACAACTAATAGTAGAGAGAAATCCCCTAAGGAATTTTAGGATGTTTTATCTGATGCTTTTTCATGCACACAAGCCCTGTCAGCATCCCATAGCAAAACAGAATAATTATGGTGCTTTTCATTCTTGCAAATATTGGGTCTTAATCTTCTCCCATTTATATTCTAGGCAACTACAAAGAGTTAGGAGCTTTGCCTTTTTCAAAATTCACACATGCAGAACATACATGGGATGGAAAAAAATTGTTCCTTTTAATGCTGCAGTTATTATCCCATGCAAACATGACACAGATAAGGGCAAAAAAGTATATGTTGGTATTTCATATTAGTTGTGCAATTTGCATATCTTCTGAAAAGGAGGAAGCTGTGCTTTGCCTAATTAATGTAAGGGAGGCAAATCATTACTGATTCCAAAATATTATCCCCCTCCATGATGGACTTAAGTGATTTTTGTTGACTTGAGTAATTTATTGAATTTAAAAATTGTTTAAAATATTTTATACACTTCAAACATGAAATGCTAATTTTGTATCAAAATTCAGTTTGCTATTGCTCTTTCATTTCATTTTGGATATTCAGTAGGATTTTAATTTATTTATCTTCTCAGTGTGAAAATTTTTTTTCTTTTCATAAAGATATCTGAAACACTTGTTTTAAATTAACATGTGTTAAAATTTCACCATAAAAACAAAAATGCAAAACATATGTGCTTACTGAGATACAAGGATTTCTTGGAGTTTTTCTTCCATGCACGTTATAAGGTGACAATGGTATAATAGATTAGTGAAGAAAAAGTCCATTGATAAATTACATAAATATTTGGCCTTAAGCATTCTGATCTAATGCTATCATCCTGATTATCCATGCCAGATCACCTGATGGAAACAAGATTACTAATTAATGCAGTCCTCTGCTAAGCTTCTACATTAAGTTTCTAGCCCTGAATATCTGAGTAGGAAGGATACTAGCAGGTCTTCACTCAGTCTTTATTCAATGTTTTTATTCATAATGTCATCCACATTTGGCACAGAAAGCAGATGGATAGATAACAGGAAATTTAGAAACCTGTTATGACTTCCTTTCTTTCACGGTGCCAGCTGGGTTTCTTCAAAACAAGGATCTTTCTAGAAGCAGGTTAATTTCTTCTTTTTAAAGCTCTGTATTTTCCATCCATTTATAAGAAAGACAGAGGGTCTTAAACTAGTTCTTTACTATATATACAACATTAACTTTCCAAGTTTTCTTGGAAAAGGTAATGATAATAAAATATGTTGGAAGGATGATGTTTTTTGTCATGAAGATGAAATGAATAAGTATCATAAAATTTTGCCAGTTTATTAAAGTGAAACTTTGAGGGGAGGTGGGGGGGAAGACAGTTTTAGAAAGAGTTTCTTTATGTTATAATATCAGGTAGCTGTAATTCTGAGGAAACAAAAGGCAATTAAAAAATCAATAATGGAACATATATTGCCTTTCCTGCTCTGTATGGGTTCACACCCACAATTTTCTTTATGCATCTATATAATTTGCATGAAATTTTACTTGTAAAGAAGTAAATTTATAATTAGTTGCTTCCCAAAGAATATTACGCTTATATTTCTTAACAAAATAAGTACAAGGTTAGCAATTTAAAGCAATAATAAAGTCAGCAAAGAGAAAAAACAGCACAAAAAAGCTTATCAGTTTGATTGGCAAAGAAACCACGAGTTATGTAGTGGTGAAAATTCTTCAGAATAGTCAAACAAGTACAGAAAATGGTGATGCAAAGAACCACTCTGCTATATAATGAAATTCATTGACAGCAACCTGTAATGATGAGAATTTGAACTAAAAAAGGTAATGAGTCTTGAGTTTAATTAATTTTTTAGATACAATTACTTTTGTTTCCTTGTCATAGGTAGATCTTTAATATGATCAGGTCATGCCTTCTCAAACATTTAGCAAAGCTCTGTGGTTATATTTTCCCTTTTTGGGAATGTGTGCAGCCACTGAAACTGTTTCTCTGATAATCCAAACTTCCTCCTTACCAGTGGCACCACTCCACACTGGTCCTTCACAGGACAGGGGACTCCTGCAAGTGACTTGTGACTGGGGAGGTTAGATCAGCACTGCTCTCGCAGGATTTTATTCCCATCTTCACAGGAGATGTTCTACAACACTTCAGGAAATTGCCTATCTTTCTCTACTCCTGCTTTCTCTACAATGAAAAGCAGTGGGTGGGAAGGGAAAATAGTAGCTACTTTTCCTGATAAAATACTTGGAATGTTACACATGAGAAGTATTTTATGCAGAGTAAGTAACTGCAATAAAGAAAGAAATATTATGAAGTCTTAAGCACTTTAAGTGCTGTGGGAAAATTTTGCCCCTGGTTTTTAGATGCTATTCATACTTGGATGGTTACTCTTTGGTTCATCATAAAGAGTTTTCTCACGTGTACAAATTTAGAGGACTGTTTTATAGACCATAAAAATATGTACTCAATTACTTCAAATAACACTTGGGGAACTGCATGTAAATGGTGCATAAATTGCCCAACGAATCAAGACAAATTCTCTTTCAAAATCAGGAATCAGGGGGTAACCAGCATCAACAAACACATACACCCTGTTGAGAAGGGGAAGCTTATTACTGCAGAGTAGTTTTCATCTGTGCTGTAAATAAAACAGGGGCTTTAAACAAAGCCACTTCAAACATGCATCTGCAGCAATTTTATTATTAAAGCTGGTAGTGGCTCAGGGACAATCAATGCACTTTGCTTCAATACTGTTTTGATTTGCAATACAGTACATAGATTGTACAGTGCAGAGATTTATGAAACAGCTTATTCTCCACTATAGTTGTTCCCAACAAGCTTACTTAAGCTCTATATATCATAAGCACTAAATCAAAGGTTTGATGTCACAGAGCTCTGGTAAACTGACTCCATGAAGCTGTAATTCTCCTCTTGCCCTCTGCCAAGATGGGTATTATCATCATCAAGGCCTCTGAAATGCTCCTAAAATGCATTTGTAGAATGTGTTATATTTATTACAATGCTTTTAAAAATCCCCTACCTATTGATTGGGGGCTTATTGGACTTTGTCTTTTTAATTTTACTTTTTGATCCAAAAAAGTTAGATACAAATCCGACTGAAATTCAGTGCAGATTTTTTTTCCATTGATTTCAGTCACACATTCACAATTTCAGGCTCAATAATGTACAAATACAGCATGAATTTTTTTGGTCATTTATATATCAAAGCAAATTTTAAAGCTTTTGCTAATTTATATGGAATACACTAGGATCTTATAGCTCAAATCTGGTTCTCACAACCTGACTAGTACAGAAGAAAGATAAATACAAGTCCCTTGGCTGCTTCTTACTTCAGATTAACATGGGAAATGTGCACTGATAGGGTGAAGTAATTAATGTGCACTCCCTGTTGATGCAGAGAGCTAGATGTTGGTGGAGGGGGTGGTGAGAATCTATGTGGTTTGGCCCTCACTTCCTTCACCCGCACATCCCATGGGCACAGGGACATGCCGTGGGCAAAGGGAGAGCTTTCCCCATCTCAGGCATCATATCACTTCTCTAAAGCTGTCAACTGCAGATGATGAGGCCCTAACTGCACATAATATTCTTCCTTCTTTACCTTCATCAAGCATCCTTTACATGTGGAGAACAAAATACTACTCAAATACTCAGTAGTATTGCAGGCTCCCCCGAGTGAGATTAGTGGAAGAGGCAGACAAGATTTAAATGTTTGTCCTTAGTCAACCAAAGTACCTTAGTTACCAAAGTACAGGAGAGAAGATCTACACTGTTTTGAGACAGGGACTATTGATTTTATGTTCACTATTGCATTATGAGACTGCATCAGGAACAAGGAAATGAGCATCTCAATATAAAGAAGAAATACAATTCAGCCAGTACAGAATGAAATAAATATTACCTCTGTCATTCAACATCATTATAAACCACACCAATCACTCCACATAGAGCAGAGGTCCATAAATACAGCTTTGACTTCTTGACTGTTTAAGATGGATAATTGCTTCTGAAGGCAAATGAGTCCACAAACGTGTATTTCATTGTGTACTTTAAATTACCAGTCTCCAGTTTACACAGAGTATCTGACTGGACCTACGGCTTATAATAATGCAGTTTAAAATAACTCATATCAAGTTGGGGAAGGAAAAGCATTTTTTTTCCCTAAATAATGTCTCAACATTTACTTTAATAATATCTCAATATCTTGCACTGGACAATAAATGGATATGCACTAGGCCAATTATGCCAGCAAATAGTGCTTTATATCACATTTTCTGGGCTGCCTCTGCCTGCACTTTTTATACATGGAAAAAGTTACTCATAAACAAAAGCAAAGACAATTTATTTTCCTCTCTTAAACTGCTACTTTTATCTCTACAGGTGCCTTTCATGAAGTCTATTTAAAACGAGAGTGAGTAAGCAGCTTGTATACTGTTCACATCACACTGCTCAGGACTTCCTGAAGATAACTAGTTCTGTCTTTCTCTCAATACCACTTTGTGTTCAGCTGCTGTCCAGCTGTTATGTAGGTAGTTCATTGTTTAGGACAAACACTTGTATATGTTGTGATGCAAAAAAATTTGATTTTGTAAATAGCATTATAAATACTGATAATAGAGCAGTTGTAGAAGTAGCAAAATAAGAGTCATACCAGTTCTATCTGATGGGAACATATTGTAATCCCCCATTTTAAATAGAACCAGCAAACAATGAGTTTTCTTGGCTACTTCACATATAATAGTACAGAGAATTCAAACACACCAGCAACTCTATCATCAGTTAAACAAGGCCAAATTCTGTTCTTTACTCAGTTTGAAACACTGCATTTCATTCAGTGACATTTTCATTGATTTAAATATGCCATGTAAGAAATCTTGCTAATGCAAATCTGATCCACAAAACTTTAGACTTCATAAGGTTTAAGACATGGCTTTTAGGGTCAGGGTTTAAGTAGGTGACCACTGTAAACCCTCTGCTGGGGTAAATTTAACCTTCAAAGTAATTTTTTGTAACAGCTTCAAGGAAGAGGGTCATTTTTATATATTTGATCCTTATTTATGACACATTAATTTAACCGGTAATGTTTATATAAAACAAAAATTTTTGACTTCCAAGACAAATATTTTCTGCCACATCTAATGCTGTTGCCTGAGTACTGGCCAGTGACTTTATAGTCCAGAAACTGCTCTCATTTTCAAGCCTTATATGTGCCAACAAAACACTGTGGTGTTACTGTATACCCTCCATGCAGAAAGTCATGCTTTCCTGAGATTTGGAAGCTTAAATTGCTCCTCTGGTTAAAGTAGACAGCAGTGCTATCTTTATCTAGCTGTTGGATGCTTCATTCGATTGCCTGAGTCACTGGCAAAATAGCTTGAGGCTAGACAGGTATATTACTCTTTAGAAACAGATGGTGTTGCACACAGGAGATTTGAGAAGCACATTCTTAACACAGCAACAGATCTCTCTAAAATGAGCTGTCCAATTTATTATGGTTTATATAAAAATTCTGCCATTACCCTATATTACCACCTCCCACTCCCCATTAAAAGTACAGTATTTGGAAACAGGCATCAAAAGAAAGGAGTTTTATTTCTTGGGAAGCAACGTCAACAGCAAAGAGCACTATCTTTTTGTGTTTGCAGCAGGTATTTTGGCAGAGTCAAATTTGGAAAATTAGTGTTGAAGAGAAATATTAGATAAGGATGTTTTTGCCATTAGTGCCAATAACACATTGTTTTCTGAAGAAAATGCAGTAGTTTGATATATTTTTTTTTATTAACAGTTTGGAGGTGGGAGCCAGAGAGAAGAAGCACAGAAATACAGCATTGTTGCTACCATTTCCTGATTATTATCTTGCTGTTTCATCATCCAGGTCTCTACCTGCACTTTTCTCATGGAATAAATGAACAGTCTGCTATCTATCTGCAGTTTTCTCATGGTTTATTAAAGGTATATCACTATTTCTTTCCAACCCTATCTATTTAAAAATAAATAAATGGGCATATGTCATTCTCTAGCACAGCATTCAGTATTTCACTCACAATGTTTCTAATGCCAGCTCTGAAGTACGAAATAAGCATTACATGCTCAAAACTGCTCTTTAGTTTTTTAAGAATAATAAAACTTCATCTTCAAAAGAACCTTAGAATCTGAGAGGCACAAGAGAGAGAGAGAGAGCAAAGGAAACTATTATTCCTATACACCTGAATTTCAGTTTTCACTTTGTATTTGGGGCTTCTAGATTTAGACATTTACATTTCGCAAGAACTTTGGAGAGGAAAAAACATTCTCCTGCTTAGAACAGTTTATGATTTTGCAGCATTAATTCACTTAGGGACTACGTATTTGTTAGCTTTTTTTGCTTGTTTGTTTATATTTTCCAATAACTTTTTGTTTACAGCATTGGCCATCTCTATAAAGGATGAAAGAGAGAAATACCAAATACATAATAACATACAATGGTTTGTTCCTCAGTGTTAGTCAAACACAGAATTCAAACAAGTAATGTCAATGTATGCAATTGCTATGAAAATGGAAGAGATGGCAGCATTTAATTACCTAGATAGCCACAGCACGTGACATACCTCAGTAATTTTTTGGAGATCTGGGTGGGGGAGGAAACCCACCAATGCTTTAAGAGTTTTTATTTTCAACTAATTAAGGATATACTTGCCTGCTTATGGCTTTACCAGAACCTACTGGGTACTATCTGTTCCTCAGAGAAGAAAATATAAACAGCATTAAGAATTGCAGTCAGAGCAGACTGACTCATCTTTCCCTTTACAAAGTGGGGTGACATCACTCCTCCAGCTGCTCAGTGTGGGGGAGGTCAGTTGGTGATAATCCTTGCCAAATGTGTCCAACAAGCACAGATGAGGAGTGGAGATTTCACATCATAATAATCTTCTTCCCTCTGAGCTTGTGGAGTCTCTTTTGGATGAACACAGCATGGTCCAGGACTCTGCATAATTTCAGGGGATATGTCTAGCCAGGAGGAAATGGAGCCAGGCAGAAGCCACTCTTGGAGGCATTGTTCCACGGCAAACTAGTCAATAACCCACCAGAAAATCCATTGATGTTAATGCTGATTGGAGATGCATTACCTTTATCTTCTTGGCTTTGCTCACATCAATATGTGTGGTCATTGTGGGCAAGCACACTGAGGGAGTAAACAATGTAAACTGGGCCGCTAACGCTCAGCAGGGAGAGAAGCCAGGTCACAGCATGAACTGCCCAGAACTCTCTGATTTTGTCCCAAAATTTGCAAGGAGGTGATGAAGTCTTCTTGCAGATTCTTAAATCACAGAGGCATATGCTTTGTGTCTCCTGGCCACATTCAAGAATTTGCAGCAAGCTTCTTTCCCCCATGCTGTTCACATGAAAGTGGTTAGATGTGCTTTGATGCACAAAAAGGAGAGGGTATCAATCATGGTGCTGTTAGATAATATGTTACCATATTACTATAGTGCAAACATATAGAAAACTGGAGAATAATTTTATCAAGAGGTTGCAAGAAGGACCTATAACTGCAGGGACTTTTTTTTTTTTTTTTAAGTGCTTGACTAAGTTTCTGGCATGGAAGCAACCTAGATAGGAAAATCATTACAGATACTTGTTCAAATTCCATTCAATTTCAGCAAACTACTTTCCATTGATTCTAATGGTCTTCACATCAAAATCTTAAAATTTATTGATTTTTCCTTTAATGCAGTTGAGCTCCTCATTCACCAGCCACTCATGGCTTCTCAATAGCCAGCTAAGTCTAAGTTATATTTATTGGGAAGTGTCCATGTTCAAACTAAGCACAGAACAAAGAGTGCAGCAGTAGGAAGAAGCAGCCAGAACAAAAAAGGAATAAGATCTAAGTACACTTTATCTAAAATGTACAGTATCTGAGGGCCACTTGACAGCATTGTTCCCATTCAGCTAGGGGACAATCAAATAGGTACATATTGTCAGCACAGGACAAATAATTTACAATGAACTAATAATATTCTGATGAATTTTAGACTACCTTCATTGTTCAATAAGGGTCTGAACAAATAAGGAGAAAATAAAATCCTCTGTGGAAAGCACTAGTCAACCAAGGCAGTCTAGAGAGTGGCAAAATCTATAAGAATGTTCTCCAAGGACTTTTGATTAGTCAAGTGGTATTTCATGCCTTACAGAGGATTTAAAAACCTTTCAGTATAGGAAGAGAATTGTAAACACGTACCAATAAATATGTGATTTTTCTTCCCTATTTTTTAAGAATACCAAGAAACCCACAACTTTCTATTGTGGGAAGCTGGAATTTTAACAGATTATACATAAAAAACAGTGGCACCTTTATATACAGGTAGAAATTTACCCAGTGCATCTGAAAATACTGAAGCAGGATAGTACTACTCACTAAAACTATTCTGTTTACATTGAGTAGCACCTCAGTCCATGAAATTTTTTACTAAAATTAGTCTCGTGTGCTGCATGTAAGAAACAGATGCTGAAGTGAATCAGTCAAATCTTGTAGTCCTCAATGACAAAGGTGTGGGCAATAAATGTTTCATTCAGGCAGGCCTGATGAACCACTGCTTTGTAGAAATTTGTACTAGACACTCCGTAGGAAACTTACAGAAACAACAAAAATCAAGTCCATAGGCCTCACAAACAACACTTAAGATTCTTGAAACAGCAGGGAATTTGTTAAATTAAACTTCAAAATGATCCTAGGTCAAGACTGCTACTCATATTACAATCAAAAAATAGCAATGTCACTAGCTAAAACCCCTGCCAAGTTCTCTTGACAGAGAAAAATTCAGCTTTGACCTCAAATCTAAATTTAATCTAAACAAGTAGGTAAGACTATGGTATTTTTCCATGGGTTAAGCATGCAAAAGAGTCTGATTCCATGTAATGAAATGAGTTTTAATCTATACAAGCCAGAACCAACAGAACAGGGACACACAAAACAGAACCACAGTGGTGCAAATCGATTGATCCTTTCAACTAAAACAGGCTGTGCTCACAGTCATGAAAGAAAATGTTATTCTATTCTAATTGTACTATAAACTGCACAGGGAAAAATCCGCCCATGGAGAGAGACAGGGAAATAAACAGGCGGTGACCATGTAGGCAGTATTGTAAATAACTTCTTTAACTCCATGCTACTGTATGTCTCTCTCTCCCAATTTTCAATTTTAATAATTGCATTTAACTAAATAACTTGCATTAGGTCCGTAAATGGGCAGAGCCTCTCTGCAGTGGCAGTAAAGAAAAAAGTTCCCTCTCCCTAGTTTCACAGCAGAAATTTTGTAAATATATTCTCTCCTGGCTTTCCTCCCGTCCTTCTTTAGGAGAAGCTTTACTCTCTCACACTGTCCTCAGCAGCTTGAGCTCCACTCAAGCCCATTTTGGATTTAGGTGTCACATTGTTCTTTTGAATGAACCATTTGGTGCAACCTTATGAGTTGATTGACCAAGACTAAGAGGAAGTGGATTTCATTTTTCATGGAGTCAAGTAAAGGTCACCCAAAGTGAATGGAAGGAAATTGATAATTCTGGAAGAGTCTTCAGGTCCAACTGTCTTCTACATAACAACTATAGCTCTGATTTTAGAACACAGGGTCTTCGAGCACTTTCCCTTTTGTTCTAGAAGGATTAAAATCAATACTGTTAGCTTCTTCCTAGCAACCCACAAGCTTCTGAACTGAGTTCATGAGGCTCATAAGTCTCTTGGCATGCCAGGGAAACATGAAGAGTGCCAGGTTTCTTTCCAGTGTACTTGTTCTACTACTCCCAAGTCCTTGTCCCTGTTGCCATACTTCTAAGCCAAAGATTTTGTGCAAAGAATATCAGTATGAGATATGAGTCTTATGCTGTTCAGCAAAGATTTTTGTCTAATTGTCACACAGAGATGTGCATTCCATAAATACTTGTCTGTACGCAGTCTCCTCTGTTATAGCCAGAATCATATTGAATCCATCCCTACCTGAGAGAGTGTTACTACTAACAGGTGGAAATGTTTCATAAGAAACACTTCCTCCTGGAAATGTCACAGTATGCTTTTTGTTTGTTTGTTTTAATTATCCATGTACTGGCAGAAAACTGAACACAGCTGCACCGAAACACTGATACTAAATTTTGCATATTTCATAAACACATGCTTAAAAACAACATCCAATGATACGACTGAAATTCTTACCTGTTATACAAGTCAAAAGTTCTCATCCAGTGCTCAGTGGAATACTTTTTGCATTGTTCTATCAGATGGCAATTATCTCATTCCCAGAAATTTTTAGTCTGAAGATTCATCCATTTGACCCCTTTCCAAAATTTCTCAGGCTATATGATAAAATTTCCCCATGCCATACATTGAATCTCTGTGACAGGATGAATTTCTTTGCTTAAGCTGATGCAACCACAGATTTTAAAAACTTTAAGATGCTGTTAAAGCCTCTTGGAAAACTCTGCCTTATCTCTTTCTTCAAAACTCTGCAGTGTCATTCTTCAAAGACTGATAAAAAGGCCTATTCTTTTGTGAAACCATGATATAAAACTTCAGTATACTCATTGTTCAATAAGGTAAGAGGGATCTAAGTTCCATTCAATTGCTGTGACCCTTCAAGTAGGTTATATTCTCCATCTACTAGGACAATCAAATACACAGTTTCATAAATACAAAGTTTAAATCCCACTGTCTCCAGTCTTGCAAATATCTTTTCCAGAGTGAGCAAATGTTCAACCTTACCTCTGCCTCTTCTGGGAACGTTGTCAATTCTTTCTATGACAATGTTGAAAGATAACCTTCAACAGATTTTCCATTGCTCTACAGGAATATCCAGGTGGTGACAACATTTCATAGGGCAAGCCATTACATTTCAAGTAGCCCTTTCAGAGCTTTAGAGAGGTAAATGCTTTCCTGTCTCACTCCAGTCTCAAATGCTGACAATTTACAACTTGTTTCACTTAGTGTTGACCATACATTGAGGGTGAGATTAATCATAGGTACCACAGATATTTTTGTCTGGTTTAACTAAAGTCAATAAAAGCAAAGCTTATTCAGGAAATTGCACTGGTGACGCAATACCCCCAACCCTTGATCTTTATTCAGGAAGGACAGAGAACTACTCCTGCTCTCAGGAGTTTTACTAGACCTGATCTTAGACACAGCAAGCTTGGTCAGCTGCCCTTGCAGGCTACCTGCAGCTTCTCTTGAAGTTTCTTAGTAATTAGAGAAGCTCAAGTATAAGAACCATGTCTAGAGCACAGCAGCATGTCTACAATAATAGGAAATATTTATTTCATATCTATGTGTGTGTTTGTGTGTGTCTGTGTACATATATATTTTTTATAAATGATCTCTTTTATTTTCCCTTGGGGTTTTTTTTCTGGTTTTTTTTTTTTTTAGTGTTTTAGGGACTCACATCCTGGATCTTGCGTGGAATTTGCTAAGTGCCCTTGTTTATTCAGGCTATGGTTGTTATAATCCTGGACAACTTTAAGTTTACAAACAAGAACAAAGTAAGTTCCTTTATTTCAGAAGTACCTTTCCTGAGCTTGATTGCTTTCAGATGGCTTTGTGTTCCCTGGATTGATTCCACATGCAAGTCTTGTAAGTTATTCACTGTTGCTTCCACTTGAGCTGCTAATCCAGTTGCTTTGGGGAAGATTAAAAGTCCTTTTCTGACAGCAGTAATCTCTAAATATTCTGATCACAACACCAAAAGCAAATCAACTCTCCACTTTCAAACATCCAAGTAGGCAAGTAAGTTATATGCCACTAGTCTGACTGGTCATCTCCTTTGTAGCAAAAGAATCCTGTTCTAATCCTGCATTCTATTGCCATCAAACATCATCATCTGTATCAAGTATTCCTATGTTTCAATCTTCTTTTTTGTACTTACAGTTTTCCACGCATCATTATTTTATGAAACATAATATGAAGGAAAGGTTCAGTTAGTGTTTTCCTTCCCTTTGACAGCTTTATATGGAAATTCCTTCATGTTTGACTGGTTTAATCTGATGTACAGAGAACAAATGCATTATATGATTATGATTGTAATGTTTCTGCACCTCACCTTCTACAAAATAATGTGTTTTAAAAATAGTTGCATTCAGAACAGTAAGGTTGGCATGCTGTAGAGACACACAGAGTGCTTCTTTTTACAGGCTGCACCTTCTCCCCCCATCCCCTTTTTTGGCTTTAGGTTAAAATAAAACCCATTAATGTTAAAAGCACATAGCTCTTTATGCTCAGCCTTTCCATTACAGTAATTGCATTCTGCTTCCCAAAATTCCCCTTTCAGATGCAAAAGGAAATTCTACCTTTTCTTTTGGTTGTTGTTGTGAACTTCAGCTCTTTGTAAACCTTATCCCACAACCAGCTGTGTTTAATTCCTAGAATAACTCATAAACATACAAAGCCAGCTAACAGTTCTTGGGTCCTCTGGGGAGGACAGTAATAATGCTGCATAAACTATTATCAGATTAGCATTTTCCAGTGACATGACTGCTTTTCCTCCACCCTCCTTGGGTGTGCAATTTATGCAGCAGATGACATAATGATCTTTGACACCTCACACAGCGTATGCGGTATGCATATGACAATGGGATAGCACTGGATGGAAAGCTAAGACCTCTTCCTTCCTTAGCACTCCATCTGCTCACTCTAATCATTATGGACATTTGCATGCTGTTTTTATTTTCTTTTAATAGGAGGTATAGAGAGAAGGAAATAAGTAATTACTCTACTATATGTAGTTTACTTTTTAGCAAAGTGACACCTGTCATTGAATGAGACTTCTATTCAGATATTTACAGATTCCATTTTTCCATCTCTTCAGATATTTACAGATTCCATTTTTCCATCTCTTTTATCTCCACAAGACATTTCATTCATTCTCTGTTGACACTTAGTCATCAATGGGTTTTTGACAATGAAAAAGAATTGTACTAAACTATATATGCTTCAAAAATAACTTTCTGTCCTCTCATAAAGGAGCCTTTCCAAGCTACAAACAGTGCACAGAACCAGGAGCTGTGCTTCTGATCTGCACAGACAATACCTGACTTCCAAAGCCAAGCTTCAGAAAGGCTGTGCAGGAAAGCACAAAGCTATTCTAAAACCCCACCAGAAGAAGCAGGCTGCCTGGAGCAGTTTTTCTCCCTTCCAGTTCAAGGGATCCAAAAATATTTGCTAAAGACCTGCACAGGTACCAGAGCTTTAGGGAATGATCATCTTTGTAATGAAGTCCCTGTACATAGAAGGATACTGTTAAATCCCTTCCATGTCAGTTGTCATTAGTGTGCTATTCAGAAACATGCACACAGAGATTTGTTCAATAAGCTGCAGTCTCCACACAGCTTCAGATATCTCACTTTCATTCTGCTCAGTAATTCATCAATCCTAATATGATTGTAATACCCACAACATTTCAAACTTTTAGAGTGCTGCCAATGACTACAGTTTTAAAAATAAAAATTTCCAAAATGTTTCCTCTCCTCATCATAAATGAGGACTTTTCCTATAAAATCACCCTGGCCTGGGACCAAAAATGGGCAATAAACAGCATTGGAATAGTGACAAGTTTGAATCCCATTATTTCACAAGACAGCCAGGCTAGAAATGAATGGTACCTGCAAGAGATAACAATGAATCTCATCTTCCAGCAACACACAGAACCAGCTTTTCGATCTGAAACAGAAACTGAAAAATCACAAGCTGCTTGCTTTCTCACATATAATACTACATTTAAAATCCTAAGTCCTCTGTACTTTTCTATCTCTCCCTGCTGCTTTGAAAGCTGGGCTTTTTGTAATGTAGGCAATATATTTTAAAAATAGGTAAGGAAAAGGTGCCTCCCTAAACATCCAGGATGATTTAACCTACAATCTCTCTTCCACACCTAAAGCAGAATACACAAGAGGATTTGTGGAATTATACTCTACTTTTGTCCTCTAGCACCCAAAGCCTAATAATGTTAGCACAAGTCATACTCATGCATCTTTGACATTGGACAAAAGGTCTGTAAGAGCTTGTGGGACAAAAATTACAGTTCTATGAATGGTAGCCTTCAAAAGGAAATATTTGTTTGGTCCTCTGTTCTTCAAGCTGGCCTTTGATGGAGAAACAAACTTCTTTTGCCTCTCAGAGGTATTATTTAAAACACAGATATGTATTTCCTTCTATGAAGCTGGATGTGATTAAGTGTCATTCAAATACAAAATAAATGAGTCAGTGGTGTTATTGTTGTTTCTGTTACTATTAATTTTTAAGGAACACAGATTTCAATACAGAAGAATAAGAATACATTGCTATGAAAAACTCCTTAATATTTCATAGAGACTCACAAAGTAAACAATCATCTTGAGCAAACAAATAAATACTGCTAAATGGTGGAAGATGCAAATCAGGTATTTAAGCTTTTAGGCATTTGTTTTACCAGCAAAACAAACCTGAAATTTACAGCAGAAATCTGTAAAAGTAGAAAGCTGTGTTTGCTTTAGGTATCGGGATGTGGCAAGTCCTGCACTTACTGCAAAAGATATTATTTTAAAGGACTGTAGGTCATTGTTGCTACAAGAGTAACAGAGAAAATGGAATGAGAATCTTTACACTGGAGTCACTGATGAGTAGAATAATGATGCACATTCTGTGGAATAAACAGGAACAACTTTCTTCTGTATGTTTCCCTTATTTTTCATTACATTTGACATTTCAGAGGCTTGTTTTAACTTCTGAACTGCCTACTGCAGTGAGTAGTAGGAGATCAGACTTCAGTGTGTTACACTGTGGAGCTGCAGAAAAACTGAATGTCCTGGCAGAGGTTTGAAGGTTGAAATGGTGTCCCAGATCATGCTGTCAAACAAAACATGAGCTGTGTGTACATACTACAGAAGTTCTGCACATAGTGAAAGAAATGCTCTTTCTCCCTTGTTCTTTTGCTGTGCTGCAAGATACAATATTGAAGTGGAAATGGGACATGACCTGTACTTACTGTTCACAGCAGGTTTAATGCTACAGCTACTCCCTAGAGTCTGCATTTTCCTGGGACTCCAAAGTAAGACACTGCCAACATGGACAGTTTAGAGTCAGTCCCTTTCCTATTTCAGCTTTCTCAGGATGAAAGTAGAAGAAAAAATTGGCTTTTGGTTGGCAAGTCACATATTTAAAACCACCATAGATGCTACAGGTAAACTAGACACTGTTTAATCCTCCTGATTTTTGGACAGACCTAGCTATTGATGTTCCTTAATGCCAATCCAACAGAGAAAGATAGGCTGGATTAGTTTTTTCACCCATCAACAGCACTGTGGTCATTACAATGCTTAATTCTTATATCCTTCCTGAGTATACATGAAATGTATTCTGCACCTAATCCCCCTTGATGTAACTGCTCTGTGTTATGGATGCAACACTTGGTCAGAACACAAGAAAGAGACCCTGAGAGCTTGTTTTGGAATAGTCAGTGCTCGAGGATTAATTTGTCAGAGACAAATAAACAATAAGTGTTACAGGTGCAAGTATAAGCTGTCAATCAGACCTCTCATCCAGTCTGTTAAACCATATTTAGTGATGCAGGAATTCACCTTTCATTCCAAGTATGCAAGACTGCATTTCTAGCAACCTCTGCCTTGAGCACAGCTTTTCTAAAGAAATAAAAATTTTAAAAATTACCACCCATCTACTCATTGTGCTTGGATGAAGACCACATTGAGGCAGCTGTGCTTCCAGGGACTCTTCTCAACTGGCCATTTAGGCAAGTTTTCTACTTGCCTGATATCACTAGAGCAACTAAAAGGAGTCAGATGCATGACTGGGGTCTAAGACCCTGAATAACAAATCCTCCTTGGTCCATGACGGCCAATTTTCTTAGACAATTTCCTCTGGTATTATTTCGTTCTTCTTTTTCAGTTTGTTTTAAGAGTGCCAAAGTAACGATCTCAATATAAGCCCTTCAGATAACAGTTTCAGGATTATGAAGAACAGTTGAATGACTAGCAGGAGAGCTAAGTTTGTCTTGTCTGGCTCTACAACATTTCAGGAATACTTTTTTTCCCCCTGGTGTTAAATGTTGAAAGAATCCAAGCATTTCACATATGGCAGTATTGCCTTAAATCCTCCCTTCTGTTTAGTCAGCCTCCATGTGTACCACTAGACCACTGTTTATACACTAGCAACCATAAAGGGAAGAATCTCTTAAAATCTGCTGTTTCTTGCTTCCCTTCATGCTGATTCTAAAGCTTCCTTCCCATTGTAGTTGTCATTCTGATAAAAGGGAATCTGTTCTTTATAGCAACATAAATCAGGAATAGCTTTGTTGCCTTGAGTGAAGTGATTCCTCACACTTCTCTGTGTGTGTGTGGAAAAAAACACTCCCATGTTCCAGCAGTCCATTAAACCATAATTCAATGTCTTTGCAGAGATCAGGACACATTGGCATTCAGTAAAAGGTTAAACTGAAGAAAAAAATATCTGAGTGTTCCTCCTTGGCTCTGGAGGATTTAGTCCTGCACTAACTGGTGAAAGGGATGCTGGAAGGGCAATGTTTAGAAATCACAGTAAAAGACAGACTCTTGAAAGGGTCCATTGTGTACCACAGTTTCAAGTAAATTCAATAGAAGAACTATATGCAGTAAGAAAAAGTTAGTGTTAGCCAAGTATTGGTAGAATAAAAGAGAAGATGGAACTACCACGCAAAGGTAAAAATCTTGCATTGATGCACAGGTGTTCTACATAGATATAAATGAACAAATCGTGTTCTTGCTACTGAAGGGGCAGGTGTACTGATATAAGAACCTGGATGGCTGCATGTAGTGATACAGCATTGAAAAACCAATGGTGTTCAGCCGTGTTTAAGCTAAGAAAAGAAAGTAGGAATTATTATGATCCTGACATACACTGAAAAGCAATCTGCCATTTTAAGAAACCTTTCCCCTTTCCTAATCTCCAGCAGCTTTCCTCATGCATTCAGTATTTCTTACATACCAGGGGGCTTGATGCTGCCCTTTGGTGAGATATATGTTCAGTTTTGGTCCTGACATTATATGTAACTTCTATATGTAACTCTTATGGTGATAAGATTGAGCATCCCTGACACTGTTATGTGAGTAGAGAAATAAACAGGATGGGAGAGGACATCTCATGCTCTCTGCAATTTCCGCACTTGCTAATACAAAGCTGAGCGCCTCACTTCAAAGGAGCTCCAGCTTTGCCTCAGAAGGGTGGAGGCACTGATAACAAATTCAAACAGATTTCCTGTCTCCCTGTGTGGTGACAGGTTTCAAAGGTGATGTGCATCTGACTGGATTCTCAGGTCTTCCAGGTTCTTGCTAAAAAAATCCAAATATCTGGAAGTCCTAGTCAGTGCATTAATTCAGTCTGAATCTGCAAGGCAACTTCATCTTACAGACTGATAAAACTAAGGCTTTCAGGCTTGTGGGACAGCTGTCTATTGGACTGCCTCCATGCTGCAGTCTGGTGAAAGCAGCTACCAAGTCAGGGAGTTCACGGGTCAGCTGATTCTGGAAGCTGGACGTAGGGAAATGTCTCTGTTCTGGATTAAGACATATGGTGGCCATAATCTTTGCACCTCTCTTCCCTCTATTCAGTAGTGAACAGCCATGAACTTAACAAAAGTCAGATTGATTTCACTTGATAGCTGCTGGAGTCCCACATAGTACATGCTGTCCATCTGCTGTTCTTTATATCAATCTTTCTTTCACCCCCAATATGTCTGCTCTGAATGATTAAAAAAAGATGCTTTATCCTTAGAATCTGGCACCTGTTATATATTGCCACATGTGTTTGTTTGTGTCTTATTTTATTTTTGTTTTCTTAACACTTCATCCAAAGCAAAATGTTGTGCTGCCTTACCAAACACTTTTCCTCTTACAACAGTGTTCTGGTAATTTATAGAACAGTGAAAAAGCAACTCCCAAGATACTTTATGGATCAGATCTTCAGCAGACACAATGTGGCGAAGCCCTGTGGGCCTCACTGGAGCAATAATAATTTACACCAGCGGATGGTCTGGCCCTGCTGTAGCTTTTCCATCTTTGAGCTATTGCAGCAAAAATGCCAATGTTCACAGCAGAACCAGCAGCATCAGGAGGTGGTGAGGGAAAATCCACACACTCAGCCTATGGGAGGTCACAATTGTGCTGCAGAAGGTCTGAAGAGATACCCTTATTTCAGGTTTTCCATGCGATATTTAGCAAGGAGGGCTGCAAAACTAAAAAATGCATTCAGTTATGGTTTTCTTAGTTTTAGAACAAACCCAGCAAGGCTGAGATGAGTCACTGATTCTAAAGGTTTTGTTAGTTCATGATAGAGATGCTGGGTAATGATGATATGTCCTTTGCGTTGTAAAAGTGCACAGACCTTATTCCAAGATTTAAACTGTGCATTTCCCTTACCAAACCCAGTGCTTCATGCCCACAAGCCTTGCTGATCAGAACAGTGGGAAACCGCACACTTTGAATGTAAGTGGAAATAATAATAAGACTTTGTGACTTTTTCAATTTTCCCTTATTTTCTTGACTTTTAAAATTACTTTGCTATCTCATGAACTGATGTACTGCACAGGTGAGCTACCCAGTGAGTGCAAAGGTGGTGATTTTCCATGGAGTATTATAGTTTGCAGACCTATTAGCTCATTGATTCATTAACTCAAAATGAACACATTCTTTCATTCTAATTTTTTTTCTTTTTGGTTGCACATGGTTCATTTCAGACATATTCCCCCTGCTTTCAGCTACGTAAGCAAATTAACACCAGTGAGACTCAGAATCTATGAAAATGCATCCTCTGAGCATCTGGTAAGTGGATTTTTGTTATGCCTTATAAATGAGGATCAGACCTAGGTCAGGTCAAGTGCTGTGAAGGACATGCTAAACACATCAATTTGTAGCCATCACTAGTCTCTGGTTTCTGCATTTTTAAGACACACAATGATAGCTTATTCATTGTGCCAACATGCAGAATTATTGATAGAATTAACATATATGATTGCAAAAGCAGGAAGTCTCCAGATTTATTTTTTTAACACTTACATTTCTTTCTCTCAACTGAAAATCTATAGGGGTTTTGTTTTTTGCAGGTTTGATTGAAGAGAACAGTGTTAGTAACATTGGGAAGATATAGCTGGAATATTCTAAGCACAACCATATTAGTCTTTGCATTCTTGCTTCAGCAGGGATGAAAGGGGATCAGAATAGGATGGGTAGACAGACACAGCCGAACTATCTCTGCTCCCCTTCTGTGCCTGTTGTTAGGGGTCTACTTAATGCACAGCAGTGAAACAACACACTCACTGCATTACTGAGACAATACACAAAATATCAATGGAGAAGGCAAAAATCTTGGCTTCACTGGCATTGTCCCTTTCTCATCTTATCCAGACAATGCCTTTTATTAAGTGTTATTTGTACTAGAGAGGCCTTGCACAGGATTTAATCAGTACTCCAGATTTCCCCACTTTAAAGTATCTTTCAGTGTAAGAAACTGTGTGGTGAAACAGGAAACACAAGTGTGTTTCATTTAACAGAAATCAATGAAAGCATCTGTGGAAAAATATTCTCATTGACATCTTTACTCAAGTATGATTCTTAGTGACTCTAACTTTGGACAAACCCTAAGATCACAACTGCAATTGAATTTTCTGTTAACATACTGCTTGAAATGCAACTGTTTTCTAAGGGCCTCATTACTGAAAGTATGATTGTTGTAATTAATGGTTTTGTTTTACTTTTGAAAAAATATTATAAATTATTTTCAGGGAAAAAGAATTATTAATGTATTTCAATTACATTTTATTTGAATTATAAAACCACAAGGGTCAATTGCAGAGATGAAGTAATTTTCTTTCGTATCACCCAGACCAGCATTTTGCAAGGCACTTTCCTTGGTTATCTGGAATGTTGTTTGACAGGGTATTTTTCTAAGGAAACATACATTCAGGTGAAAACTTGGCTGGAAAACTTAGAGTCCAGTCATATTTACAAAAAAATAGCAACCTATGGTACATAAAAGAACATATAGATCTCATAGAAATTTCCATAACTAGAAAAAGAAGCTGTCTGAAGGTGCTGTGACTAATAAGTCACCAAATCAGTGCTTCTTTTATGGCAGCTCTGGAGAGAGACTCAAATAAATCAGATTTGTCATAACTCTAAATACCATTTGAAATGTCAGCTGGGATTTCAAACTTGGTGTACCATGGCAATGTGTTTGTAAGCCTTTCACAGTTCAAGAAGCCATTTTCTGTGGGAGGAATTCTTCATTTTTTTCCCATCATCTTTCTTCTATCTGTTCACATCAGATAAAGATGCTCATTCTGTTCAATCTGAATGCAATTTTTCTTAGCAAACACAACTCTGAGTATGTAGAAGTTGTCCTCTCAGAACTGGTTTAAATGATGCTGGCATTTTACCCATTTGGTTTTCACAAAACCTGTGGCAGCACAGAGCAGTCATATTGCTTGCACTAGCAGGCAATTCAGTTAATTTCTATGTTTTAAAAATGCCTCTTTGACTTAGAAAAGGTCTCTACTCTTCACAAGCCATCTACTGAAATGTAAGAGGTCATTCCTTTGAAAGAAAGCAACAACGAATAGGATGGAATCAATGGAATCTCACAGCAGTTTCTTTATGGCATTTTGGTTTTCAGTGATGAAAAAATGAATATGAATCTGAAATACATGGAAGCCTAGTAGAGGAGCCATCAGCAGGAAGCAAGAGTCTAAAACACATGTGGACTGGATTGGTTTAGAGCAGGCTGTCTGCACATTACCTGACTCACATGTACCATTACTCTTCTGAGTTCACTTGTGACCACCAATCCAAGATGTAAACCACAGCAGGCAGAGAATACTCTAAATTAATAAGCTGTCAGTGACCAGCAGGGTGAAAACAACATTGTTAACCATGTATTACATGAAGACAGCATAGAGAAATCGTGGAGAAAGATCTGACTTGGTTTCATGGCATGAAGATTTATTTCCCTCAGAGTGAATATGCCTTTATGCAGCTATGCCAGATCTAGAAGTATATTGTTCTCTCAGCACAAAGTAACTGCATTTTGAGAGAGGATCTAAACATGAAGTAATATCTGAGGTAGCACTTCATGTGTTCTCAGATTGTTGGGATGGGACATTAGTTGTCCTGAATTAAGATTCTGGCTAGTGTAGAAAGATCACAAACTCATATTGAGATACAAAGCTGTTTTTCAGTTAGACTCACTAAAAAACTGATTTTTTTTTCCCCCTCTTCTTTCAATTCCATGCATATGTATTTTGACAGTAAATTCTTCTCCATGCCATCAATAGATTCGTATGGTCTTTGTAAAACTGTATGTTTACAAAGCCTTAGGAACAGTTTGGTTTATACAAGAGAAGCCTATTACATAAAGTATTAAATTCCACCTTTGCAAAACTCCCAAACAACTCCCAAAGAAAAAAAGGCCACCATCACTGAAATGAAAAAAATTCAGTGTCCTCTTCAAACACTGAAAATATTATTTTCCTGAAAAATCTCACAACAGCACAGGGATAAATGGAACATCCCAACAACTACCCACTCATGTAATCTTTTTAAGATACTGTTTTCACATACATTTTCATAATTATATAGGCGTATGAATTAATTTATTCAGAAATTCATTTATACTGAAGTGAAGGGAGAAAAGACTTCTTATCACCTTTTTCAATCTTGCAACTCTTTTTATGAAAAGACAATATTAAAAAGATTTGTTCTCTAATATTCTTTGGAGAAAGGTGTTATTCATTTACCACTGTGATACACAGTGACACAGGAAATGATTCCCTGTTCTGGATTAAAAATTCAAAGTGCATGGTGTAAATACCAAGCAAAGAGAACATGCAATTTCTGTCATGGCAGATACAGAGAAGGAAGGCATCTGGGCAGAAATGTACTATCAAAACATTCCACACTGGCAAACCAGACCCTATGTAATTACAGGAAGCATCTTCAGGGTAATTCAGGAACATTTAAAAACCTCTGCTTCTCCAGGCATTTAATTGAAAGGGATAAAAAATCCTGCAAAAAATCAGCATCAGACATTAACAGAAATGGAACATAATAATATACATGGGAATAGTTCTTGTCATAGTGTCCTCTTTCACTACTCTTTTGTCAATGAATAATTATTTAACTTTTTTTTTATTAATTCTAGCAATTACAGAAATATATCCATTGCTTTTGGAATGTTAGTATAATGATTCTGTCTATAGGCATGGACCAAAAAGCACCATACCTGTGTTGATGCCTCAGGTTTTAGCTTTTATAGTTTTTGTATTCTGTGCTCCTTTAGTGTGTAGTTCTGAGCTTCATATTAGGAGGTGGTAAGCTCTCTTCACAGAGTAGGTGGACAAAACAATTCCTTCTTTATGCTGGAGACCAAGGAAAAATGATCCAAATTTCAGGCTCAATAGCATAAACAATGGCAGAATGGAAAGAGAAAAGCAAGAAGGATGTGATTTCATAATCAAAAGCTATAATTGGACCATTAACTCCAATATGCGAATGAACCAGAACTTATAAAAGTGTGAGACCTCATGACTGGTCATCCATTTTATGACCATTTTGGGTCCATCTTGGCTGTGTAGCCCTGGCTGGGCCCTTGTGCTGCCCAAGGTGTGTCCATTGAGGCCCTTTAATAAACACCTACTTTATTCTTTAACTCCGCCTAGCCTCTGTTATAGGTTAGCCTTCACAAGGCATCAGTCTTAGGGAGTAAAACACCCTGCCTGTGTACAGGTATATACCAAGCATAAAGTACCCATGTCCTTGCTACCAGCACTATAGCCGCCATGAAAAAGTGGCCAGGCCAAACATTACATGGGGAAGCCAGCTCCAGAAATGCAGAATTTCTTCGGAAGCTCTGCTTAAATTTTAGGAGGAGAGTTTCCAGGTACATGATAACTGTAGCCAGGGGCAACTGGACTCACAACTTCCATACTCTTACGGTTGTGAAATGTTTTTTAAGCCACTGGGAATTGAGGTGTGATTTTCAAAAAGTGCAATAATCTAACCTCGTATACTTTCACCACCTAAGGGTTAGCCCACCTGCTACACTCTTTGTAGAGTAGAAGTAGGAGAGTTAGAAAAGTTAGGGCAGCAAGGTCTAGCTTCCATCGTAAAACAAGCTCATTGTTTGCTTCACACTGGCAAATAATACCAATGATTGTTGGAAGGTATTTCTGACTTATATTTGAGTAACTATCTGAGTTAAAATCCAACAAAGTACATGGAATCCTAAGAAAATCTTGAATGAACATGATAATATGTTGTAACTGATATCAGAAGAGCAACCTTTGTTTACAAAAGTATCTTGATTCTTTGTTTTAACAGTGACTCAGTAGGACAGGAAAAAAACAGGTTATTCCGTAAAATTTAACTCTTTGTATTAACTTAATAGTGTGATATTTTCTTAGAGTGTTTCTGTTGAGGTTATAAATCACTTTGCTTCATGAACAATATGTCAAAGGCTGCTTTTCAACCTGGAATACTAGGTTACCCTTTATTACCTTTAAGATGCATTCTTCTCAGTCTGTAGAGATTGCATTTTCCTTTTTCTGTAATTTCAAAAAGGATTTCTCAAGAAAGAACAGGACAGAAGTATTTTACAATTCAAACCTTACTCATTTATGCAAATGTTCTAAAAGCCCAAGTAGGAATTCAGTTTTTCAGATGCATTGTGCTTCCTGAAAACAATGAAAACCTTTTCTGTATCCACAAAGTCAGCATTACATAGCAACAAGATAAAATGTTCCACCTCTTAAAACACAGCCAACCATTTTTTTAAGACTAGGCTGTATTAAAAGCTTACTCAGTACTCTTTGCTGGTATGTGCCATTTTCTGAAAGAATTATTAAGATTCTAGAAGTGAACTTAGGAAACTGCAACCAGGAGGGACCTTTTGGATCATCAGATACTCTTCCCTGCTAATGCAAGGACACCATGTCAAGTATTATCACTGTAAGAAACCTTTCTGGTGCTGTTTTAATTCCACTTTTACCCCCATGTTCTGCTGCAAAGCTGATAGAAGCTTGGACACCCATCTCTCAATCCAGGGGGCAGCCAGTTCACATCTACCAGAAGCTGATGAACTTATGAAGAGCCAGAATAACTTTTTGTTACTTCTCATCCTCTCTTCCAGGTCCTCTTAACTTCAGTTTCCAAATTTCCTCACCCAGGAGTCAAGGACTCCCATACAATTTTTCCAGTAATTTCTTTCTGAGGAAGCAGAGTGCTCTAACCAGGTTTAGTACATTCAGACCCATTCATTTGAAAGTCTGCTTCTTTCTTCTCCTATATGGTATCAATTATTTATTCCCATCAGTCCATCTTCTCACCGACATAGTATTCTTTGCATTATTCCTATTTTTTGCAATTTTTCTTCTATAAATTTAAAATACTCTCAACCATCTCAGCCTGTTTCTCTATTTCTCACAGTAACAGAGCCATCTGTCTTGGTCTACATCTCACTACAACTGAAACAGATATATCTGTTTCTTGTCCCTAGATGTTCTTCTAACCTTGGTTAGTTAAGCTGAAACTCTTACACCAAATCTCTGCCCAAGTCTGTTCCCCTTTAAATTGATTTTGGTTTTCTTTAAACTCCTCATATTGAGAGAGGAAGTAGTTGGTACATGTATATCTAAAAGGGGTACAGAGAAGAGGAATGGTGGGACAGAGACACATACACAGACTTGTTTTACCAAAAGAGGAAGACAGTCTGGTGAGACAAGAACAGTGTGGTGGGAGAAGGGAGCCAGACATTAGGTTGGACCATGAAAAAGATGACCTGGTTGAGTCAGGTGGCAGAAATTCTTAAAGCTGCAGCAGCAAACACCTTCAGAGCTTCAATTTGAGCCTCAGAGTCCTGCTGCTCCAATCTTAGCAGAAAGCTGTTATGTTCCCTAGAAAGCCTATGGACCATGAGTGACTAGATGCAAATGGTACTGAACAGATCTTGTCCTGTGCCTCACTCCTTGCCCTTCTGCAGCTGAAGGATCCATGAATGGAGCTGCCCTGTGCAGCCCTGCCAAAAACTGAAAGGGACACAAGCATGGAACTGATGCAGAGAGCAGAAATAGGATTAGAGTCACAGTAGTGGAGGAGCAGGACACTGTGAGCAGAGTATTGGCTTTGAATGTATAAATAACATCAGATTAAAAAAAAAAATAAACAGGAAAACTGAGCAATGAGACTATAATTTAACCTCATTAGGGTTCTAGTGGCATATAAAACACTGTGGTAGTTTTAAGCCACCTGACCCTGCAGTGAAATCTGTTGCCTAGCCTGCTAATCTTACAGCTGGTATGACATTTCAAAGACCACCAAGCACACAACCAAACTGCACAAGGTATTTTAGCAGTTCTCTACTCAGAAAGATGACAGAGGATTTTTTGGTCTGGGTTTTGCCTGTAATCCCTTATGTTGAAGGCCAGTTATTTCTTGAGCTATGAGGATTTGCCCTTCAGGGAGAGACAGATGTTCGTGGGAAGTCATCTCTCAAGACAAAGCTACAGCTTCCAATGATGTGCAGAAACAAACAATTTACACAATTTTCAGTACTTTTAAAGGAAAGCTTTTTTGGTGGAAAGAAGATTAAGTTACAAGAGCCCCCTAAAGGCCAAGGACAGTTCCAAGAATCTCCTTGCCTAGTGAGGCTCTAATACTTTTTGATCACGTATATTTTGGTTTTCTCCTGTACAAGCATTTGCATGACTTATGCAAAGCTCAAACTGATTTACTTTTTATTTTTCTATCAGTTTAACCAGAAAATCTTCTCTTGTGAGGAAAGAGAGCCATGAAGTTATGGTCCCATCTACCTCTAGACTAAAAAAAGCTCAGTAAATATGCAAACTTAGCAACCCTTAATGTGAGTTTTCTGCTATGTAAGAATTGCTTGTAAAATAATGGGCATGACATTGATTCTATTTTTCTATTTATCTGTGCAAGACAACTTCTCTTGTGATTATTTAAATTATCTATGATTTTTATTTGGAGTAAGCTCTACTTTAATCCTCATGTAGTCAAAACTATTGATTCCCCTGGATTAATTGAAGCCCTTTGTGATCTTAAATCTGCAGTAGGACAGATAAGACAATAATCAAAATAATGGCAATATCTGCTGGACCTCAAAGAACAAAATATATAAGGAGAAACAAGTTTCTACAGTGAGAAAGCATGTAATATATTATACAATAAAAATTTTATGTACCTTGTGGGAAAGTATCATTAATAATACACTCAATATATATTTCACACTGCGTACATGTTATAAAGTCTTTGGTTATTAATATTTTTAATTAGATATGTGAGTTATTTATCACTGTACTGGCTTCCTATCCTTCTGTATGTCTTCTCCTTTTCTGGTCATAATTTGTTATTATATAATCTAATTACTATATAAGCAAGTCACAAGCTAAAATACCTTTTTTTTTTTCCTTAATGGTTTCTTTCTACTAATTTACATTCCACAGGTGTTCCTTTCATACTTTATGTTCAGTCAAGTAGGATATCTCAAGAAGGTTCTTGCACATATTGTTTCATAATTTTTCAAGTTTATTTCTCTTCCCAGCTTGTTCCAGGAGGATCCTGCTTCACTTAAATACCTAAATATGTGTTAAACTTAAGTGCATAGCAGAATATTCTTGAAATCATCTAAGCCTTCTAAATTAATCAGAAGCTTAAGAACCTTGTTGAATTAGGGTGTGAGTGCCTTACAAGATGCTGAGATATCTACAATTTCACAAGCAGAAACTTTTTGGTTTGCTTTTTTCTTTTACCGTACCTTTTTTTAAGGCTTTTATCTGATTGAGATAAATTTTCTGGAATTAGCAGAAATTGTAACACCCATGGTATTACTGCTTCTTGTTTTTAACCTTCATTATGCTCAATTTAAATAAATTTTGCAGTTAATATTGCTTTTCCTTTTATTTATGTGGCCTGATTTCTACAGTATTTAGGCTTCTTTTTACCTCTTACCTGCTAGCTGCACAGTGGGGAAAAAAATGAGGGGAGAAAAGGACTCCAAAGGGATGATACAGATACTAAACAGTAAATAAATTAAACTGCTTTCACTTGAAGCCAGGAAAGGTCTCAGTGAAAAGTGAGCAATAAGGAAAGACCATATGATTTGAGAAGACACTTGGAAGAAAGAATATGCTAAAAATCTTCATCTCTAGGTTGCAAGTTGAAAATAAAGAGGAAGTAAAATGCAAATGGAATGACACTTAAGGAGAACCAGGCAAAGAATCAACACAGAGGTAAACACATCTACACAAATGCTAGAAGGCTAAAAATAAACCGGGAATGTCTATCTCTAAATAAAGACACTGATTTACTAAGCCTACCAAAAAGCCTACCTGGTGATAGAAAAACAATCACTGGACTACTGCAATGCCATGACAAAATATTTAGTGAACAAATAGTAAACAGTGCTGCTGTCAGAATAGATCAACACATTTACGACAGTGAGCCAACCATCTCAGGAAAGACCCAAGAATCTGCATGGTTTTAAATTCCGGGCCTAAACAATGTGATAATGGCTTTGCCTTACTGACTAACCCCAGTGAAAGGCCAAATGTGCTGACAGAAAACACAATTGTTTGGGGTTATTTCAGTGATCTTCATGCACTCAAGGGAAATGTCACATAAATATTATGCATGGGGCTCTAAGAAGAAGTAAATAATTTATAGGTTAACGACTGTCCTCCAATGAAGCATCCATCCCTTCTTCTAGAACCTCCTGAGCAAACCTTTACTAGAGAATCTTCCTCAGAGAACTTACGGAGCCAGCTTTTTTGGTACATGAGGGCTGAAAGGTGTCAAATGTATCTCCAGTCTTAAAACAGGGGTTTGGAGTAGGCTGGAGGAGGAACATCATGAGCTGTTGTACGGTAAGCCTGGCAAGTGTCTAAAGCCAATAAGCAGAGGATGCTTATAGTATAGAGATTTAGCTATTATATAGCTTTGTTTGACGGTTTGGTTTTTGTTACAGATCTGATGACATTTGCATTAATGCAGTAAACTTGGGAAGACCTAATATGCATTTCCTAGACAGAAATCCCACCTTTAAAACCTCACAAGGGTTTTTTGAACAGATTTATGACCATGTGGGCAAGACTGATCCAGGTGATATGCTTTACTCGAGTTTTACAGCTATTGTCAAACGTAATGAACAGCTTCCATACAAGGCATGGAAGATGAACATCCTGTCAGGAAAGGAGATGATGGTTTTGGGATATATAAACCTATAAAATTTTGGATAAAATACAGGCTGTCCAATAAGGCAGGAGGAACAGACTCAAAACAAACAGGAGGAGGTGGTTCCATGCATCAGGCAGTAGATCTCTATGACAGGATGGTGCGGGTGCAATTCATAGGGGTCAGAAGAAAAAAGAAGAAAGATCCAGAGCACACTACTAATTGAGCAATGAAAAGGCCAGGAAATTTCTCAGCTGAACCTAGCTAGAGATTTTCAAAGAATCAGAAAAGTGTACATGACTGCCCTATAGTTCTCTATTATGCCTGCTTATAGACACTGCTGGAGATGAGTTTCAGGGTTGAACAGACCACCAGTCTGAACCCCTGGTCTTACAGGATAAAAAGGTTGGCACAGCCTGGGCTGCATGGATATGCTAGTGTGTCAGGCAGCCAGCACTGCTGTAGGGACAGGATAGAAAGGAGACAGAGTTCTGGGAAAAAGCAGAAGGAAAATGGATCAAGTTGGCCAAAACAACTGAGTGATGCCACTCACTGAGGGCAGGTGGCAAAACTCCTTAGAAAACATCATGTATGCTCCATGAGACAAGCAAAAATATTTTTAATTCTAATGAGTAGGAGCAGCTTTTCAAAATTATTTATTCCATAATAAACTATTAATAATGTTTGTTGGTTTGCATATTAGCCACCACTTTTGCAGTGGTCTTCTGGAAGACATTTTTGTTGATTGACAAGTTTCAGTATTTATGGTCCCTAAAAGAACAAAAAAAAAAATCAGCAGATTATTTTATGAATAAAAATGCAGAGAAATACCTTAGGAGCTAGAAGAAAATACACATTTTAAATTGTGAAAATATAAAATTTTCTCAATGGTGTTTTAATTAACAAGTGAACTGCAGTAATAACTGAGACCATTGCCTTAAAAAATGGGTATCCCAATAATTTCTTTTGAGTAAGTAAAATTTACTTCAGTTGTAATTTATGGCATATCCTTACAGTTCAGAATCTCTCTACAAATCCTCTTCCACTGCATACTTTTCAGGGGGTTAATTAATTTCATGTCCAAATGAGTGCAAAATATTATCTATTTTCATTATTATCACCCTAATAGGATTAAATTTGCAATCACTTTGATTCTAATGAAAAGTCATAAATATTTCGTTGCCTTCTCTTGAACATTTTATTTTCTATACCACCAGACCAAAGCTGCAACAGCAGACTGGGCTTGCACACTTGGCTGCTTCCCTTCTCCCCAAGCTCAGCAGCAGCTGATTTACTCAGTTGTTAAAATAGACTGGCAGTCTGAGCTACTGCTGGTGTTCAACAGTCAGCCTCACCTGTTCAGCCTATCACTGCCAAATTCAAAGGGTTTTTTTTCCCCTTCATTTTCTCTTTAAATAACACAATACTGGAATACTGAGTTTGCACATAGTGCCACATTAAGCAACAACACACGTGCTGGAGGACAAGGTTTGCATTGCTGAGAAACTAGGTAAATTATTTGAGAAAAATCAGAATTCAGTTCAAATAGGACCATTTAATGATGCTATTAGACAAAAAATATCAGCTGAGGGTGACAAGCAATGAGACAGAAGCATAGTGGGGTACAACCTGAAAGTAAATCAACACTCTCAGAATATGGTATGAAGCAAACACCATCACTGGCAGCTGTAAGAAACTTGAAATGCCTTCTTGCACCCTACAGCATAAGCAGAGTGAAATTTAAGCACCATGCCTTGCTTGGGGCACACTCACACAACAGGGATGCACATGCACAGAGGGTGGCAAACAAAGTACTGAAAAGAGAATAAGAACTCACAAGGAATAGCTGAAAGAGCTGGCCTTTAATCCAGAAAAGCAAAGCATGAAAGGAAGAATATTACTAGACTGTGAAGGTGTAGTGTAAAAAAACAAAAGGGAATGTATTGCTCTAGATACTTATGAGGGACAGAACATAGTGCAAAACTGGCTCAAACTTCAGGAAAGAAGATATAAGGATGTTTTCAGGAAAGCTCTCTATAGACAAGGACAGTGAACCAATAGAAGAGCTGATGTGAGAAAGACATAGAGCCTCCCTTATCATGCATTTCAAATAAAATATAGGACAAGTGTCTGTCAGCATCTGACTCACTACTGACCTTATTCTGAGGCAGAAATAATAAACCAGATGACTTCCCAAGAGTCAGGTTCTCTTTCGTGTATACAAATTATTTTACTCACAAGTCTCTGCATAACAATCTCTTTATTGATACAGATTGTCTGGTTCAAAAAGAACAGAGAATATAGACTGATCTAGTAATTTCTTCACCTTGTGACCAGGTGGGAGTCTTGAAACAATCTAAAGTAACACCTGGACTTTTTCTAGGTGTGTTTGCAGCACCCCTCTGAAAATATTTTGGCCCCAAGAAATTGCATGTTCAGCAAATGAAGTTTTAACTTCAGCTATTCTCCTTTATGAGCAATAATCAACTTTAAACTGTATCTACCATGCCACAGGGGTCCTTCGATTGCTTGCCTTAGCCAGAATTAGTCCCTCTGCACACCCCAGGTAATGGGCCAAGTGTTTAGAGATTCCCCTACCAGTTTGTATCTCTACAGCATCTTATCTCCCAAAGTGCTTCATGGTGCTATGAGGATATCTCATTGAAATGGAATGAGTCCTGAGCAGAAAAGGCAAACACCAAGGAAAATTCTGCATGCAGCATGCCTTAGGAAAAGAGCAGAAAAGTAATTCTGGCAATGTCAAGAAGAAAAAGCAAACTGGATCTTGGACATGCAAAGTGCAAGCACACTCTCATTTGAAGAATGCCATTCAGAAGAATCACTTCTAAATTGATTCCCCGAATATATTGCTCCCCAAACCCTGATTATGCACAGTGCAAATATATCCCATTTGAGTTCTCCTAAAACTCTAATGCATAACAGTAGGAAAGCAAACTGTGCTTTCTAAATGTCAGAAAAATTTAATAAAGCCTGAAGAAGGATATGAATGTGTCTTTTATTTGGAGCTGTAATTTGTAGTTATCAATGATGATGTTCATTACTGAAACACAGTGCAATGGCTGAAGTACCTAATTCAAACTGTGTGCATTAACTAAAAAATAAATGCAATCATAATTCCATAGTCAGACTCAGTATGCCAGACCCTTAATAAATGTAAATTATCAGCTGAGGATCTGGACCAGCTTTGCTATATCTTCCTCCCAATTTAAAAGAAAATGCTATTAGTTGTACATAAGAGATACTGATGCTTCTGTTTTAATTAAACACAGCAGGACTTTTACATTTTTATGGAACTGCCTAAAAGGAGCTCACAGATCAACCTAGTCAAAGATTCCAGACTGCTCATAGCAGACCTAAGATGGAAAGAGTCATTACGAGTCCAAGATTAGTATTAACCATGACACCAATGATTGCTGACACAAAAAGAAATGGAACCTGTCTGTAGTACACATGAAAAGCAAATATAAATGCTAATGAAAAAACTTACATCTAAATAATGCCTGATGAGTTCATGAATTCAAATTATTTCTCAATCTTGTATTAATTATCATTTAATAGCTTGGTTAACACAAGCTCATTTCAAAGCAATCAGCAACCATTCTCTCTATTCCAATGTGCAAGGTTAAGTGATGTCCAGCTCCAACAAGTGACAATCTGATCTATTCTAGGTAATCTTGAGGTGAAACAATAGCCTGCTTGCACAAAGCGTACCACAAAGTCACATACTTCTCACTTCACTGCCCTGTTTATTTACCCAGACTAAGCGCCTGTGAGCGCAGCTTGTCAGAAGAGCAACTGGGCTCAAAAGCTCATCAATCAATCAATCCAAATGGACAGTAAAGCTTATTCTGAAGTTCAGGACAGATTTTTGAGAAGAAGCTGTAGGCCTCTGCAATACTTAGAGATGTAAATAAATTCACTGCGATGTCTCCACGTGTCGCTATGAATACGTTAAGGGGACACTGTCAAGGTTGTTTGGCTAAGAAACTGTTAGGCACGAAATTTAAAACAAATAAAGCCTGCACAAGACTTACCAGCAAAAACAAACCTGAGCCAGCTATTGTTTGGTTCTTCGCTGGTTTTGTTGTGGGTATTTTTGTTGTTGTGGGCTTCTGTTTGGTGGGTTGTTTTTAAATCCATGACCTTGAGAGAAGTTGGCTTACCAAATGAATAAATTACAGGAATGAGAAAGCCAAGATATATGTAAGGCTTTTCTTTTTTTCTTTGGTAGAGCATTTTATTTTTGTGTATCAAACTTAAATAATAGATGTGGGGAACCAGATAAAATTAAAGTACATTGCTGAAAAAAAACCAGAGTTCACTCAGAAGATATAAACCCATGTGAACTGTAGTATCTCCTAACCATTCTATTAAAGCTGGTTTATTTCCGTATTAAGTCAAAGAATTAAAATTAATTATGTCATATTTCAGTGCCCAAAGGCTTTAGAAATTAGAGGACATATTTAATCTCTTTCACTGATACCTAAAAGGATATAGAAAACAATATCTCACCAGTTTACTTTTTTTTTACAAAAGCCAAATATGTGGTCACTGTGTTTCTAATTGTATATCCAGCAAAAGAAAATATCTTTTTAAGAAAGCACTAGAGTAACATTAAGTAGCAGGAAATAAAGTTGTATCACTATATTTAGTCTGACAAACCTAAACCAGACCATTCCCTTTTCCATCAGAAAAAAAATAATCCATTAAGTGCATTCAGATGCCTTCTTTTTCTAGTCTCTTTTAAAGGTGTTTTTCATCTCAAGCAAAACCAAACTTTATTGAAAATAAATCTTTTGTCTTCTAATATACACTCCTTTGGTTTCTGTTTTATTTTGTTTCTCCCAGTGAAGCTTTTAATATCACCATTATCTCCTATGTTAATAATTTCCAAAATCACGATGAATTTTTTTCCTTTTTTTGTGCATCTAAAAGTGTTGCTGTTTTTACTATCCAAAACCACACAAAACATTCCAACCAAATACACAGAGTAACTTTAAAAAATGCATACAGACTTTGCTTAATACACTCTCAATTAAAGAGGGACACTGAGGTGCTGGACCATGTCCAGAGGAAAGCAGCAAAGCTGGGGAAGGGTCTGGGGCACAAAACCTGTGAGGAGCAGCTGAGGGAGCTGGGAGTGTTCAGACTGGAGAAAAGGAGGGGTGACCTTATCACTCTCTACAGCTGCCTGAGAGGAGGCTGGAGCCAGGTGAGGGCCAGCTTCTTCTCCCAGGCAACTGGTGACAAGACAAGAGGAAATGGCCTCAAGCTTCACAAGAGAAGGGGTAAGTTGGACATCTGGAGGAATTTCTTCACAGAAAGGGTTGTGAGACATTGGAATGGGCTGCCCAGGAAGGTGGTGGAGTCACCATCCCTGGAGGTGCTTAAAATAGGCTGGATGTGGCACTCAGTGCCATGGTCTAGGTGGCATGGTGGTGGTTGCTCAAAGGTTGGACTCAATGATCTCAGAGGTCCTTTCCAACCGAATTGAGTCTGTGATTATTCTATGATTAATGTATGCACACTTTGAATTTTTTTGTCATTGTCTGGCCTGGTATTTTTTAAGTAGCTGGAACAATACAGTTTATTGGAAATTCTTCACAGTAGGAGTAGTTTACCTTGTTCAGTTAACTGAAATATGCACTACAGGAATCTTGATCTAGGTTACACATTGACAATAAGTGTGTATTTAAAATTCAAATACATCCAGATAACTTTGCGGTGCTGTTTTACAACAGGAAGATCACTGAATTTCTACTCCTCTAAAGGTTAACAATGGGACAGTTTTTGTTTTGACTAAAAGAAATACCACATATAATTTAAAACCTGATTCAACAAAAGTTAATGATATATAAGACATGCCTTTCTCAAAGACACATTAGAAAACTACTTCTAAAGCAAGTTTTAAGTGAATGCAGATAAAGAGTTATTGTTTTAAGATATAAAAGTTAGAAGAAAAGGGGGAAGGGTGGAATATGGCATAAAATCTAATATCCAAAACTCTTTATGAAAAATTACAGACTAAGTATAGTATTCCAAACAAAATAAATGTATTGCAAGACAAAACAGAAAACTTCTAAAGTCTTCAAAAAGAACTATTAAACCAAAGCATATAATTATTTGTAATAAAGAGAATCAGGTCATGGAATTCTTGGATGAAATTTCTGGACATAGGGAAAGCAAGTGACTTTTGAACCCTACTCACTCTATACAAACAAGTTTGTGGAGGTCTCAGAATGATTTTGTCCCTCTTACGAGAACTGGAAGCAGAGTGTATGATGAAGGTGACAGTAGAGCCATTCTCATCCCTCTTTACAGAGCCAGTGCCTGCAGTCTCAGACAAGGAAAGCTCAGACAGAAGCTGCACACAGTTTGTGCGCCTTTCTGCAGCACCTCAGCACACAGTGTGAGTACCTGTGGGTGGTATGGCTGGAGCTTGGAACACACAGACGGGTCTCATTCCACCTTCCCAGAAGGCCTGCATTGTACCCGTGCAGAGCTCCATCACCCAGCTTGGGGGTGTGCATCCAAGTCACAATGAAACTGGGGAAATAAACTTCCCATGGCTTACATGAAAAATCATTATGGAATGAGAAAGCACAAATACAGGAAAACAACAAAGCAGGTGCACAACTGCTTATTTCAGCAGCTTAGAATTGCAAGGAGAGAATCTGCTTCTTTCCTAGTAGAAGCTGGCAGCTTTGTGGTCATTATCCAATTTGGCTGCAAATATATGCATGATTCATTATTTGCCACCTTGCAGAACTGCCAGTGTGGAAGGGATACATTTCAAACCGAGACGAAGCACACACCTAATCATATTGCAAGAGGTGAACTAGATGCAGCACAAAGACATTGGTTTAAACTTGTCAGCATTTCTTTCGTTGAATACAACATGCAACAAACTCAGCTGAGGACTACTTACAGCCTCCTTGATTTCAGAGATAGAACTAACCCCTACCTTAATCATGTACTGCTCTGGTCAGTCAAACCATATGCTAAAGTGTGCAAACTAACTCTTTCATGTTTATATCAAATATGTGGCCTTTATTATCCAGAAAATTCACTGTAAAACACTCATAGCTAATTGTTTTGACATTTGTAGGAGGACTGACTCACTCTCCCAAAAATACAAGGTTTGGGAGACATAAACTCCTACGCCCTTACTCTATTTGTGGAGCCAAGGGAGCAGCTGATTTTGATTTATTGAGAGCTAGTAACTTCTCACAAACTCTAGTCCAGAAATTCAGGATATATTCTACCCTTGCTCCCCACTGCCAAGAATGGGAAAAATCTTTGTGCATCTGAAATATTCCAGCTGAACATTTTCAAAAGTACCGTTTGGGGATTTTTCCCCCCAAAAAATCTTATTTTTTTCAGCAAATCATTTCAAGACAACATTTACCTCTAATTTTCATTTTCACTATTGAAAATAAAAGAAATCTAAAAAAAAAAGTATGACAAAGATCTAGCTCTGGTCCTTTACCTGAAAAACCTTAGGTAATATGCCCTGATTAACAGCATAAATGATTAATGAGGTTATTTAAATGTTCAAGTTTACAGATCACTTTGTTCTCAATTCCTCTCCTTCATACCAACATCAAACAAGTAAGAGAACCTTAGACATTTCTCCAAAATTTGGCCCTTATCATACACAACTTTCTTTATTGAAGAAAACGCAAACAAGCCACCTTTTTAAATTATGTTGTTAGGTGACCTAGATCACGGTGAACAAGTTTAAGTCTCTGTCTATGAACCTGTAGAAACTGATACTTGTTTGATCAGATTTGATAGGACTCTTGTCACTAGGTGTTATAAAATGCTGTGCATCTTTAAAGTCTCAGTTAATTTTCTCTGATCTCTTCAGAGTCACCCTAGACAGGAACTCACCCCATCCACAATCCATGTGCATTCAAGCCTGCCTGTCTTTCTGGTGACTGGAGTTGGTACAGAGTAAGATATGATTCATGACTTGGATATTATATATTATTTTCAAAACTGTTAAGCACCCACTCAGAGCTTACCCAACCAACCAGGCTATATTTCCTTGCTATAATTCAATGGTGTTGGTTATGAGCTTGAATATTGCAGAGTATGTAGGACACAACACTAGATACTATGAAAATTAAGAGAATAAAGTGATGCAGGTTAGTAATGTAGGCATTTAAAAGATTTCAGAAGAGGAAGGATTAAGCCAACACTTCATACCATCAAGTCAGTTCAAAAGCAGGATGTGCTCTACTACCTTTATAGAATCTTGAGGGTGGTCTTGTAAAAAGGAGTAATTACATGCTCAATGAATTACATTCTCAAATCAGAAAAGTGAGACTGGAACAAAGTGCACCGAGTCAAACAGCCTGAAAGTTTTTAAAAATATAAAGCTAATATAAAAAAATATAAATGCGATTTTAAAAAGTTGGGTTTTGTCCTTGCTTGGTGAGATTCTACTCTGTTCTTTAATTGCTGCCTAAAACTACTATAAGACCTTACCTCATTACCTTTTATGCAGTAATTTTCAGATATATCAGCAACCTTGCAACACAGCCTTATTGAGGCTGAGAGGCAAGGGCTGCTTGTCAAGGGATGTTTGTTTAATTAGCTTTTTTTTTTTTTGTAGACAGCTTGGACTATTTCAAATGAGCATTTAAAGTTCTTAGTCAGAGTGAACCTGATCATTAAACCGTGTCTCCCACTGTGCTCACATTTAAGCTTGTATATTACTTCACTCACATGAGTAACCCTCTTGACCTCTCTCTGGGATCAGGCATCAGAACTGTGCTAAGGTTTGCCAGTCCCCAGAATAGGGAATAAACACAAACAGTCTAGTTATGAGCCAAAAATATATTGCAAAACTTTTAATAAAGAAACTCCAACTTTTCTGTTGAAAATTAATAGAATTCAGTTTTGTCAAGATTTTTTCTGGGTTAACATCAGATCTGAGAGAAGCCTGAAATTCTTCCAAGTGAGAATACTTTTTTGACAGCCCATTAATTTAGCCATGATCTCTATGTCATTTTGGTTGCCTTTCTGATCACTTCTGAATCACTGTGAAAATGACATTTTGGAATTGTGTGAGTGAAGGTTTTCAGGGCCACCATACTAAAAGAAAGATTAGAAAAAGGATAAGAGTGGGAGTTGCCATCTGACGTTGCAGGGTTTATGCTGAAGGTAAATTCACTTATCAATTCCCATCCCATCATCTTTCATTAGTCAGCTCAGATCAGGATCTGAACACCTCACGGACTACTTGTCACAGGGACCAAAGGAGAGATAAGAAATGATGTAAAACTATTTCCCTTGACAGCAGTAACACAGATGGAGACTTCACTTTGACCATATTGTCTGCTTTAGTGCCATCCCTAAAGCCATTAACTATCATAATGATGGGGCTCCAGTTATTTATTTCTTCACGATTTCCTGATGTTTTTTTCACCATTACATCAGCGTGCCGAGACCTACGACAAGCCTTTGTGTTTGTCCTTGAAGGCAGCTGTCACATGCAAAATGCTCAGTCTAAGGGATTAATTTATCAGCAGAAGTACAAATCTGAGTTAAAGCACCAATTCTGTACAGTAACTGATATAACACAAAATACAAACACGTTATGCTCATTTGCTACATATCTTGTATCATTGCTTGTATCAGGGCTGGAGGGTTTGTTTTTTTGAACCTTGCTGGCATTATACTAGTGATTAAAACCATCAAATAATAGTTACTATTGTATTTTTATAATCTGTTTCACTTCAAATGCCCTTGTGAAAATTCATATTTCCTGACTTGCAGGGAAAAATATAAACTACTGCTCTCAAAATTACAATTTAATAAAAAGTATATAAATATAGCAATGTTGACTGATAAAATTAAGAAATATCCCTTCCATGTTTTTCCCCTGCATTCTTAGTCAGACAATACAGAGTTCCCTAATTGTAGACCTGCAATAAGCAGCTCCCTAATTCAAGATCCAGAAAAGAAATGTATTTAAAATTGGAGAATACAGCAAATTAAGAAACAGGGTGGTGAGTTGTATAGGGATAGGGCATAAACACCAGGACCATAGAGTCATAGAATGTCAGTTTGGAAGGCTAGTCACAGATCATTTGGTGCAACCTTTCTCAGCAAAAACATCTAGACAAGATGGCCCAGCACTCTGTCCAGCTGAATCTTAAAATTGTCCACCATCAAGGAAACCATCCCTTCCCAGGGAAGATTATTCCAATGGTGGATTGTTCTCATAACAAAAAAAAATTCCCTTTATCCAGTTGGAATATCCCTGGGAGTAACTTGTACCCATTACTCCTTGCTTTGTCACATGACTCATTGTAAAAAGGGAGCCTCCATTTTCTTTGTGGGCACCCTTTAAATACTTGAACAGTGTTAAGACCTACCCTAAACCTTCTTTTCTCAAGGCTGTACAAATCCAGTTCTCTCAGACTTCCCTCATATAGAAGGCTTCCTCATCCTTTAACTGGGTTTCGTGGAAGATTGGGTGAAGTTGCTTACAATTTTCCTAATCAGCTTGTTAATTTAAATTAGACAGTTTCAGGGGGAAATAATAATATATTAAAAAAAAATAAAGGAATGAGCTACAAAAGGTCTTGCAGAGATTTCTGACTCTCTAGACAACGGCAAATCATGGGCAGCCATGCCCTCCTTCCAGAATAGCACAAACTCAACTTTTTATCATATTTTGCTTCAAAGACATTAACCAGATTTAGCTAACAATTGCCACATACACGTTTAGCAAACTTACCTGAAAATCACTGCAGTAATTTACAAAATGGGAAAGCGATGTTCAGAACAGCCCAAATTAAAAAAGCAAACAAAACCAAACCACAGTGTAACAAGGCGCTCTAAATAGCTCATTTATGAGAACAACATTATTTATCTGCTCTGTGTCAAGGAGATTCCCACTCCAGCAGATACCCTGACAGTAGGGAAGCAGAAAAAGCAAGATGGAATTATTAGAGAGATGCATTTTGTATTCTTAACACTTTTATCCCAGGTGTAGTTATGTTACTTATTACATGCCAGGCCAAATTTAGCCCTTGGATGCCACTCTCACAACCACTGTCGTTTCCAATGGAGCTGAGGTGTTTACACACATGTGGCAAATTATGAAATAGAAGCATCCTAAAGAGTTGTGAAATCCACCTCACCATTTGTCTGATTTCATTTACTTCGGAAGTAGCTCAAATTACCAGTCCCTTCAGTTATCTCATGTGTGATCCGTAGAGACTCCTTTTCTGCTGTGTTTGGCTTTCCCCAGGAGAGCAGGTATTCACACCTGTGCTATTCATAGTGCTGCTTGTCAATACAGCGCAGCAACCCAATTTCCTCCTAATTGCAGTGGTAGGTTTGATGCTCAGAGCTACTGTTCAGCAGAAATTAACAGGGAGATGTTTGGTCCCTCTAATCATGGTGATGTTTATAATTTGCTACAAAGTAATTCAGCTAATAGGATCTTAACTAGAACAAGCTCTGTGGTGAATGCATAGCATGAATGTGAGCTTGTGCTGGACTCATTGCACTACTTGCAGGTGATAAATCTGGTTGCCAGGTTCAGAGTCATGGAATTAAACATGATAATTTGCCAAAGTGGTTTGAATTCTTAGTAAAAAGAACCATAAACATTTAAATATTATGCTCATTGAAAAGGCCTCATTCAGCCATTCTTTTAAAACTCAGGCTGCAGAGTTACTGTGTGTCTGGACAAATGTGTGGTAGGCAGCTGTGTCCATACATGTATTTATGGACATACACTTAACACACTGAGCCCCTCTAAAACCCCTATTCAAACAATTTCTTCAGCGGGGACAATGCAAAAATTCAAAATAACTCTTGAAATAACTGTGTCACTCACACTAGAAGTTATTTTGCGCTCCTACACCCCCTGAAAAAAGAATTTTGTTTTCTTTTTAAACTGAAGGTAAGAGACTGAGGCTCTTATTTCCATATATTGTTTTAAAGGTATTACAAGATGTGAAATTTTATCAATAATCACATCTCACGTACTTCGCAAAAGAAAAGACTGTGACCTCTGTTTACATCTACCTTTATGCACAATTCTATAATTTTTAAGTCTGACATCTAGTATCATTTAAGGACTGGAAATACTACTGAAAGAAAGACTTACAGTGGGAAGTCAAAAGAACTTCACTTGCCCTCCAAGAACCATACATGACAACATTAATCACATGAAAATAAAATGTATGAAGTACTTCAAGTCTGCTTCATGCAAATAATAATACAAGAACTACTAAAACCCATGATAATGACATTTTCAAATACGTATTTCTTTAAGAGGAAAGTTCAGTAGATTTAAGTTCTGGTGATCTATGGAGAGAAGGTGCATTTCATATGCCCTGTTGAACATCTGTGTCAATCACAGGTTTGTGATTGTCTGTCGCAATCTGCATTCCTCTGTGATCTTGTTCATATTCTCTCATCTAATTCTGGAAGAGTACAAGCCAGTCCCTTCAGAAAGCAACAAACTACAAGGACCATATGTTTCCAGTGTATATAATGTACGTAAACAAACATGCTAAGTGTTGGCTGGCCCTAGCTTTGGTGCCTACATTGAATCCCAGCCAAAAAGCCTACTGCCAATGGGAGGCATCATTTGCACACTTGCAGAAGTTGCCACTTTTTATGTTCTTTTCTCTTTTATTGAAGCAGAATGAACAACAAGCTGGACTGCCAGAGAACAATAGCTTTTGATTTCTTGTCACACAAAAGTCCTCCAGTGCAGAAGCCTGGCACTGACAGGAACATTGAATGTGTTTAGTATTTGAACTCTTTTTTGCTTGTTCTTGGAATATAAAACAAAATAGAATTTCTTCCCTGATAAAAGGAAATGTGAATTGTAGTGCATTGGCTCTGGAAGGCTCATATGTTTTCTGTCACTAGTTTCACCTCCCAGCAGTGAAGTACGGAATAGGTTTTTATAAAGATTAGAATGTAAGTGGGCGTACACCTGTATGGCCAAGCTTATTATTGACAGCTTTCATTTCTGCTCCAGTGGTGCATAAAAATATGTAGCATCAAAACACTAGTCCAATTTAGTTGACAGGCAACAGCTATATGCCTTTTCAAAGTAGATTTTTAGAAAAGAATATCGCATTAAATGAAAAGCTCCTACCTGCTCAACTTCTGTTCAATTAAATGACTTCTTTCGCCACAAATTTTCCTTCAAAATTCCTGTCATTTAGGATTTCCATCAATTTTTCCAGCTCTGTAAGCGTATACATCTTGGTGCTATGTGAAGGACCAAATTCCAACCTCACTGCCAGAAAGAAGCCCAGATTTCCAAATGCAGATAGTGAATTCTAAGCCACAGGTTTCCCTTCCAGTGTTCAGACCACCTCTATGGTTGCTTCTACCTTTCCCCTCATGGATGTCTCTACTGCTACAGAAGCTAAACCTTTAGCAGGATACAGTAGGTATCAGTGAGGCCTCATTATATTTTCCTCACTTGGCAGGTTTTCTGCCACTGCCTTCACCATACTAATTGCACACCTTTTGCATAAGAATCACTGTTAAGGTACTTGACTAACTTCAGAATATTGTCAGCACTTCTTACAAAGATCGTAATTTAGGACCGGGTGTAACTCTGTGGCTTGCATGTATTAACATTATGATTTATGTCCTCTACTGCATCATTTGCACATCATAATCACCAGTCTCTGCAGAAACATGCCAAGTTTGCATCATGCCAACCACACACCATGGCTTCACAGGAACTTGTGCACTGTGTGATAGTCCAGACATCTATGAACATTTTCCAAAATTAGGCAATCTGGCTTCAATAACTTTCCAAAACTGTACAGCTCTAGAGTCTCTATGCATACAAGGCAATTTTTTTAGGGGGAAATATGCAATAAAAAGGGGTGAAATTCCTTTCTGGTCATACTCTGACAACATTAAAAAAAATCCAAACCTAAACAAAACAAATCTATCAACTTGTAAAATGTTTTTTGGAAGAATTGCTAGTAGTCTCACTTAGACCTTTTAGTAATAGCAACACTTTTTTTTGGCCAGTTATCTTATCAGAAAAGTCATTGACAGTTGAGAATTTGAAGATGTATAAGACTTTTTTTAACTTTAGAGCTTTTATGGCCCTTATTTCTCTGGTTTTTTAACAGTCAATGTTAAATATATTAACCACTGAACTGTTAAATATATTAACCACTGAACAAATGTAGTTCAACAGCAACAACTATTGTGATTATTTCTACTTGGAGACAGAAGGTAACATAAGGAATGGGAATCCACCCCTCACACAAGTCTTGAAAGATAGCTCTCCTCTCCTCAGAGATAGTCACTAATTCGAATCACATCCAGGGTTTTAGTGTCACTATTTAAAATCCCATCCCAACCATCACCAACAAAACCATCCCTACCCTTTAGCCACAACTTGTCCAATGTACAAGAAAACTGAGATTGATAATTTTGTTTCCTTGTGATGGAGTGTGGACATTTCAAAAAAATAGGGAATTATTTAAACAATTCCAATATTGTCACTCTAAGCTCATAAGGAAAGAAAACATGCAGAGATGTGCCGAAGGTGGTGCCTCTTCCTGGTAGAAGATGTACCATGCACCTGTTTTGGGAATTCATTCAGAAGCACTGCTCCCATGGCAGGATGGCAGATGTCTACATGCAAACACAAAACAAGACACCTGTACTGACCAATTCACCTCATAAAAGGTGAAAAAGAGCATAAATTTATATTATTGTCTTATTCCACAAATCACAAAGAAAGAGTGCTTGTTACTGTTTTGGAAGAAAAGATTATACAAGGAGTGATTCTGGATCCAACAGAAGAAAAAGAAACCTGGCAAAGCTTTCCATTTCCATACAGAGTCTTGGGAGATTTGCCCTTCAGTTTCCAAACAGAAGCCTAAATGGTGTTTTTACACTTTTCTTCCCTTACTGTCCTTGCCTCACTGATGTGAATAGTGCCAATGAATTAAGTACCCTCAGTGTGACACAAGGGAATTTCAAAATATAACTGCTAGAATATGTTGGTATTCACTTGTGTTTACATATTTTTTTAAGAAAGATTAGTGTCTGTGCCTAAAAAAAGAAAAAAAAAAAAAAAGAAAGAGAGAAGGATGATTCCCAGTGGAGTTTTGAAGTGTGCCTATTAAGCTGATTTAGTAGCTAACAGTTTTGAAAAAGACTGTCATTTAAATGCTCTAAAATAGTTTCTACTCTCACATACTATCTGTATCAGGGGAATCTTTATTATGTTTCTGCCTCCAGATGTAGCTCATCCCAGCTGCTGAAAATGTGGATGATTAGATGTGAATAAATCAGTATTTCCACTTACACAAATATGATATCTGAAATGATTGGGCTGACCCCAATAGCACACACAAACATGATTATTTTATTTGTGGGGTTTTTTGTTTGTTTGAGGGATTTTTATGACCTATGGGGCTTCGGATTCTCTTGTAAGTAAAAATGGAAAATGTTCAATGCTGCCAGGTTTCACACAGCATATGTGACCAACAAACTCTCCTGAATCATTTCATCCTAGCTCTGCTTGCCTTGCACACACACAGACACCACCTGCACGGCTGCACATGTGCACCCACACAATCACGGGCTGGGAGAGTGGACAATCCCATTTGCTTTGGAGACAGCTTCCCATCAAGCTAGCATATGGTGATAGCACGCTGAGTGACAACTGCATGATTGCTTTCTGGGACAAACTCAAGCCTGCAGCCTTGAGAATAGCAAAGTAAGAGGTTTTTAGGAAGGTGATGCCACTGTCTTTGGGAAGACAGCTGCCCAATGCAAGAGTATCTCCCAGAAGACTGGAACTGGCAATAGCTGGTTGGTCATTCTTGACTGAAGAGAACAGCACACTGCAGAACAGATGACTGAATGGGAAATGAGAGGGGAGGGGAATTGAGAGGGGAGGGAAGGAAAAAATACTTGTATCTTTCTTCTGCTGGATATGCAAGCATACAATATGATTGCCATGGGAGCAAATTAGCACCATATCCTGCCTCACATTGCTGTCTGGAGTGCTACACTCTATCACATCTTTCTCTCTTCTAAAAATCATCCCCACCAGTTTCCTTTTTCTCAGCTTGCTGGAGTGCTGCACAGGTCTGACTTGGAATTGCCTTAGATCTCTCATTTGGGGACACAAAACCTCAGGTAATGACTGTACAGGACAACATGCTTCATGCACTATCTTTTCTCTAAGCCTGCTTGTCCCTCTGTCTCTGACCCTACCAGATTTTGCAATCAGTTCCACTTACTAACCACATGACAACTTTCAATTAAAAAACAGAGCTGTGAAAGCACCTTTCCTCTCTCACAAACTTTGCTGTTTTCCTGTTCTCTTCCTATCACTTCCCTTACATTTTTTCTGCCACATTTTCCCTGTCTATGAAATTTCCCCTATTTCCCCTTTCCTCTTCTTCCACTTTATGATTCCCCATGAGCCTTTCCATCCCTCAGTCCTCCTGATGAACTTTTATTTTACTTTCATTTAATTACTGAAATAAAGATAGTAAAGATGAACATTGCTCAGTTAAAGCCCAGATGATAATGGGCTCCATTCTCAGTGGAAACACAGAAGGCAGACACCTTCATATACTCAGTTCTGATTCTCAGGTCTCTTTTAATGCTAGGTAGACAAACCAAATGCAGTAGGCTCATAATAATATATCCCCTCACATTCATGTGACATCACAGGAGAAAGTGCTTGGAAAGTACAGGATTTTCTTCTTGCAGGAGTAAAGATTTTTATTATTTTTTATACTTGGTTTCCCTCCTTCATGTAGCATTTCACTACATAAACAAAAACCAAAAGGTGTTAACATCAATTAAATCATATTCTGAGAACAAATTGTTTTGTGTCAATGTTGTATTTCAAAATGCATTTTTCTTCTTGCAACAATGCCTTATTTCAATAGCTCTATTTTGAAAACAATATATCAGAGTGGGGCAGTGATCCAAAACTCTCCAAAAAAAGCATCGGTGGTGAAAAATAAGAAATAGATGCTTGAATGTAGACTGAACCAACCAATCCCACTCGGTATAACAAATACGTGTAAATATATCTTAAGTGAATTACATAAATCTCCAAGACAGATGGGACATGATATATAGGCAATTGTCTTATATATAATATGCTGTATATAATCCTATTTAAATATCTTCATTTTTAGAAGAATGTTAAATATATTATAATAACTAAAGAGACAGATGGGAGGACAAGATCTACATTTGGCCTTCAGACAGATAAAAAAGTGTTGCTTTCATTTCATAGAGTTATAAATGTTAATTTATTTTGATTTCTAAAGTGTTTCTTTAGTATGGCTGGAATCATAAAAATCTGATGTCAATTGCTTATTGAAAGCTTCCTTTCCTCTCAATCACACAGAACTCCTCCAGCATCCTACTGACATTTCTTCCACCTCCACAAATCCCCTGAATATTTGTATTTAAGGCTATTATTTTGTCAATGCAACTACATACATCAGCAGCAAGTATACACGAGCTCTGGAAAGGCTTCAATGCTCAGTATGAGCCTTCATCACTTTGTTAGGTGACCTTTGTTTCTGATGGAGGAACGGAAACAGTTCTAAGCGCTGCAGACCTGCTTTTGTTTCAGCAATAGTTCAAAGAGCACAATGATAAAAATATATAGCTATGAAGAGTTCGTCAGTACAAGATTTTTTTCTTAGATGCTTTACTTTCTGCCTAAGGTGTAAGAGCTACAGTTAAGTTATCATTAGTTTAGCTGATGGAGCTAGTATCAGATATATACAGAGCAAATGGTTTAATCATTAGAACAGATGCTTCTGAGCTTACAGCCATGGATTTAAACCCCAACTGGGAATTCACTATTAGCCCTATCATTAGCATAAATTGATTGCTGTGATTGGCTAATCACTTAATTAGGAAAAAAAAAATCCTTAATAGAGAACGACTTTGGAACAGTTTCTATAAATACAGGATTTCCTAGGTACATTCTGTTTAGACTTCAGACTCTATTTTTTACTTGCCACTTATGGTGTTTTCAAAAATCATATATCATCAATATACTACAGATTGTATTGACTGTCTTCTTATTTTAGGGGCTTGTAAAATAAGGAAAATAGATAAAGGATGACTTTTTCCTCAGCTTTCTACGATGATTTCCTCAAAATCTCTAATGTCCTTTCTCAGCACAATGAGGAGTTCATTATAATGTAAAGTTTCGCTGTCAGCTCATTCACTGCCCTTAAAGTCACAACCTGACCCTGACCTTGAATCACACAAGAGTAGTTCCTGGGTGCAAAGTAAAAGACCATGTGGTGCTTCCTAGAGCAATGAAGCTGCCATCTACATTCCTTACAAAGATTGCCCTAACAGTGATATGAAAGGAGGAGCTGAATCTTCTGGTTAAAGATAATAGATGATACAATATGTTATGCTGAAAAGGTATGAATAAGATATAAGGAAATTGTTTCAAAAGCCAGACCAGCAATTCTCCGAAAGAATCCCAAGGGCTCTGCTGCTTTCCCTCTCTGATGAGTCAGATTAACTACCTCACTCAGTGGCATCACAAAGTAACTAGTTTAAAACAGCACTTCAAGAGCTTTTTAAAAGTAAGAATTAAGTGAGTCTATCTGGTTTAATTTCATTTAATGTGGGCGAGCCTCTGAACTGCATTCCTTTGCTCTAACACTGAGCTTGAAGCCTTGCTGGCTGATTAATGCCAAGCTGTTTGAAGTATACTCTTTCCTTATCTAACACTGTGCAGGCCTCACTACAGCCTGGGGAGACCCGCTGCTAAGTCAGAGCTTGGGGAGATTTTTGTCTGCTCTTCACAGAGGGGGATGGAGGCCAGATAAGCATTGCACTATAAAACAGAAAACAAAATGAAAACCTGTTGCCAATCCTGAAAAACTTGTTTATATGGAAACAAGGGGGAACATGCTGCACTGTAACACTGACTCACCCTCATGTATGATTTTCACTATGTTCATATATTAATGTCCTCTCAATGAAAAACAATCAGGCACCAACACCAAAAACCTTATATTTCTCTGCAGATGTCCTTTTAAATTCTATCTGGAATTCTGATAATGTAAATATGTACAATAATAGTAATAATTATTACAGAAAGACTAGAAAGTATTTGATTAGCCTCCAAAAGGGCAGTTAGGAACACCTTCTCATGGACTGTGGGTCATAACTTCACACTGTATTCACAGTGAATTTCACCCTGTCTCTCTGATCTTTTGAAATCTACAGGTATTACAAGTTCCAAAGAAACAAAATTTAAAATATCTTCAGTAATGCATATGTATTTGAACACTGATGATTGTTTCTGTTGCCACTCACTGCTCACTGGAAGCACACCCAGGAGGTGTCTTGCATCTTCTTTGCTTCTAGAAAGTTGCATAAATCTCTGGCTTTGCTAGCACTTAATGATATTTCATTCTAATAAGATATTCAAAGCTGTTTAGTGTTGGAGCCAAAAAAAATGGAAAAAATGTATAAGCAGTTCTTGTCTTACTGTGATGCTTTCAGCAGTCACCAGCTGAGAACAGCTCCTTCATCAATATCATCTACAGAGATCAAGGTATAAAACCACAAAAATTGAAGGTATCTCCCTGTGACTTTCAGATGCATTTAAAAGTGGGCTGTGAACAGGTAAAAGTATTTAGAAGCAACACATACTAAAAAGAGTTTCCTGAGGCATATTTGTCTATAAGTGCAGTGAAGAAGTATTTAGAAGCAACACATTCTAACAAGAGTTTCCTGAAGCATATTTGTCTGTAAGTGCAGTGAAGTTATTTGAAAATATTGTAAAACATTAAGGGGCATAAGCCAAAAAAAAAAAAAAAAAAAAAAAAAAAGGAAGGAAAACCAGCAACAGACTATCTGAGCTAAAAATGATAAAAAAGAAAAGGAAAAAAGAAGAGGCATCTCTTTGGAAGAATGCACCATTAAGAAAGTTTCCATCTCAGAAATATTTATGACAAACAAAAGAAAATAATTTCTGCACTTTCTTTCTAGCAAACCTCAATGAAACAATATACTGTTTTTCTGAGCAGATGAACATTATGCGAACTTAATTGTAGGGCCAAAAAAAAATTAGTGCCAAAAAAACCCTCTGAGTACACACAAGAGTTTGTATGAAAAGAGATTATTTTCTTAGATGGGCTGCTAGGGTTAGAAAAAAAGATTGGGTGGGCAGGGAAGTTGCAGACCCAAAAAACAGACCAGCTCCAATACATAGAAAAACTTCTGGTAAGATATTCTCTAAGCTGGATCCTTTTACCTCCTCCTTTCTTACTTCTTCTCCTCAAATATTTTTCCTAGGTTTAAACAAAATAGTGTCCCTCATTACAAACTGTCTTTAGAAAGTGTTTAATGCAGAGAACCACCTGATCACCACAGGTCACAGAATTAACTACTTCAAAGAAAAAATCTGCTCGAATGCTCATGTGTATTAAGAGGGTTGAGTCTCTCATGTGAGTATATTTGTACTAAAAAAAAATCTGATAAAAAAGCATATAAGATTATCACAAAATATTGTAAGAAGAAAACCACTTTTAATATCAGTAATATTGGTCACTCAGTGTAAATTTGAAAGTAAATTGGATGAAGTCTTATGAAAATTCCTCTTCAAAATCGTTATATGGCTTGCATTTCTTTTTGCCTTTTCCTACTGCTTTAGTGTCCATTAAGTAATTTCAAATTTCTATTGCAAGACTGCCCTCCTGTTCTCCTACTATTCTTTCTTCTCCCTCTCCCCCAAAGAATTTATACTTCATTGTTTACTGTACTTTTAAGGGAATATAAATAAGTGGTTTGTCCTCCATTTGTACTCACTACCAGCCTTCAAAAATGAAATTTGTTAGCATAAACAAGATTATAATGATTAAAAAAAAAAAGTTAGGTATCACAAATCCCACTACAGCAACTTACTACAAAGTAGATATTAAACAATGCTTAAAAGGCTCATGAAACATTACCTGCTAACTATGAGCAGTGTTGGTGAGACCAGTGTAGTCTCACCAGCTTTCTTCTCACTCTGGAGGGCTAGATTTGACTGGGATAGAGTTAATCACATTCACAGGAGCTATGGGGCTATGCTTTAGAATGATAACACAGGGATGTTTTCAGTATTAGTGAACAGTGCTTGCACAAAACCAAGGCCTCTTCTACTTCTTGTACCAGCCTACCTGCAGGTGTGCTGAGGATGCTCAAGGAAAATGGAAGGGGGTGGGATGGCATGGAATAGTTTGAGCTGGAAGGAACACACAAGCATCATCAAAATTCAAGTTGGTGTGGCGCAGTGCAGGCACCAGAAGCTGGGAGGGGACACAGACAGAACAGCTGCCCCCAAGTGACCAAAGGAATATTCCATACCACATGGCTTCATGCTCAGCATGCAAGAGCTGAGTGAACAGGAGGGAAGAAGGGTGACATTTGCCTCCCCAAATAACCACTGGCATGATGGAGCCCCGTTTTCCAGGAGATGGCTCAGCGCCTGCCTGCTGATGGGTGGATGAATTCTATGCCTGCTTGCACAGCTTTTGCTCTACCTATTGAAGGATCTTTCAGATGTATTTTTAACAGTATAAATCACAATGGCAATATGCACAGGAAACCTAATAGAAATGTTCACTGGTTTTGACTGATCTTTGTGAAAGACAGTATTCTAAATATAAATTTTCTTTTGGAGTCTTAAAAGAAAGTAAATTTCTTTTTACTCATCTTAAGCCCTTTGATATCATTAATTCAGCGTTAAACATTTGTATATTAACAGCAATGTCATTAACTTTCAATATTAGTTGCATAATGAACATAGTAAATCACACTGTGTGTTTGAAGAACTGTCTTTCAGCCTGAGATGCAAACTGCTGGTTTTATTAAAGCAGGGAAAAGTTTGGAAAGAGTTATTAGACTGATAGAGCTGGTGACCAACTTTTTCTAAACCTTTAATGGCACTGGAAACCAGCAATTAGATTTGTTTTGTGCAAAGTCCATAGCAAATGTTTTTAACACCAGCATCTCTTCCTCACATTGCAGTTCGAATGCTGCATTTTTACTCAAAACTGACATGCTTTCATGTTTCTACAGATTGTGTCCTGCTTGCTTTTACAGGGTGGTGATTAGAGCATTAGGTGGTACCTTTCATACCTATTACAATTCTAGTAAGAAACACGTCTCTGCTGTGGAACTGGTTTGTTAAAGCAAGAGGCAGTATTGTTTGGATTTTCAAGTTAACAACTGCCAACTACATGGCTTTGTATAAGTAAAAATATCTGCTTTTCCAGAATCCTAATCTGTACAGGACAAAAAACACTGTTGTAAAGTAAATATAGATTCTTACAAAGATATCCTTTCCAACTAAAAAACAAAAAAAACCAAAAACCAAAACCAACCAAACAAACAAAAAAACCCAACAAAAACAAACAAACAAAACAAAACAAAAAATGAAACCAAACCAACAACAAAAAAACCCCAAGGACATTTGTAAATTATATAATTGTGAGTGGAGACAATTATAATATAAAAAAAACCACATCATACTATTTTAGCAGAGAGGAAATGAGCACAGAAGCAAAACACAGATTTGAGACTGAGATAGACCTCACGTTGAGATCAAAGTGACAGAAGCAAAGTTCAAAAGCGCTGCTTTATCTTTCTGTAACTGAGGAGTTCAATAGTGCACATTTTCAGAGAAGAGTGCACTTGGTTACCTATACTGAACATGGAAAACTGCTTCTGAAATTTCTCTGGAAATAAAGGTGGATTTCATTAGGTTGATTTGTCCACTGACTTATGATATCAGAATTCACAGCACTACTTCTGATACTGGAAACAGGGAAAAAAACCCAATCAAGTACAAACAGGTTTGAGGCTGAATTCAAAAGGAGATAGGTACTGGCTGCTGGCTACTACATTGTCTGCTCTCAGGTCATTCCACGTGGTGAAGCTTCCATTCCCTGCAAGACACCTGGATTTCATGTATCTGGCCTACACATGCTGAGCAGGCAATTGCCTGGCCAATAACAAACACTAGGGACTGAGTATTGTGTTCTACTTCCTGTCCTTATAGTGCTTAAGCATCTTTAAGAATGCTTAAATACTCAGGCTGTGAGGAGACATGCCCTCGTATTCTCATGTGCCTCCCAAAATGTTTATATTCCCGTATCTCCTTAAAAATCTAAGGAAAGAAAACAACATAAAAAGCTTTAGGAACAATCTATCAGCAGCAATGATGATGCTACTCTTCTTTTTGTTTCTTTCCCATCCCACTGGTCCACTTTTTTATATTGTTTACATTGAAGTTGCTGCACTCAACAAAAAAGAGCTTGAGATTCAGTCTGCCAGAAACAGAAGGAAACTTAGCAGGACTGTGAAACACTCTGATCACAGTACTCAGTAAGCACCAGGCTGTCTCAATGACCTGCTTGTGTATTTCATCAAATTACCATGTATTGAGACCTTCAAGAGATCAGAGATCTGCTCCAGAGGGGAGCCTTCAAGTAATGATTTCCTGAATGATCCAGGCAGAAGTGGTATGGATGAGTCCTGGAATCACAGAGATCACTGATACTCACTCTCAGGATTCTAAATGCAAATCTAATTTATTTCTGAGTTCCCAGCTATTTTTCTACAAAGCATGTTTCTCAGCTATTTGTACTAAACATAGGACAGTTTCCACTTCAAAACTGGAACTCACCCTCTTTGGTGGTCTGCAGCCCTTTCTTGATTTCTTTAGGAAAAAGACACTCCAAAATTAAAAACATTGTTATCCATCTATATTCTGTGACACGAATGGTATACATGAAAACCTTCTTCTATTCACCAGCCCCACCCTTGTTTTTTCCCCTTTCCCTACAAGACTCTCTGAGTCAGATTAAGGAAAACAAACCAACAGACAGACAAACAAACCATATGACAATACCCCAGGTCTTTTTCTGAGACAGGACAAGTTTCCACTTGTTTGTTAAGCCTGCTCCAGTAATTTTCCACTGCTTTCTCTTGATTTGAAGGATAGCCACTGTGATTGTCTGATCTGCATAATCTCTGTTGCCTCTTGCTGTGCATTGGCTTTTAGGAAAAAGCTGCAAACCTTGAGAACTGAAGAGTCTTAAATAAGTTTATGATATGACTAGCAGCTACCAAAAATGAAAGATTTGCTATTCTAATTTGTAGCATACATTGTAACATTAATTTTAAAATCTCTATTACTTGTTACTGTTGTCTTGTTGAAAATTTCAAAGGACAACAAGGTCTGATGCACTTCATCCACTACAATCATGCATTCCTCTTCCATATCCCAGGCATTAGTTCCATTTCACTTCTAGCCAGGATGCGGCAATGCAAGCTAATCTGTGTCATCGTGTGATGTGCTTCAAAATGACAGCTCTCATTGATGAGGAACTAAACAAAACAGCAACCACAGAGACGATGACCAAAAACACAACCACAAATACTGGAGTGAAGGGGAGGGCACCTAAAGCCAGTGGATTTCTCTGAATTTTGGCACAGTGCCCACTGATAGCTAAACAAGCACCAACAGGCGAAAGAAACAGATGACAATGATTGTTAAACCCATCTTGGGCTCCACAGGAATCAGTCACTGAAAGCCATGGTGATTTACAGGAGTCTCTGGTGGGAGTTTTTAGACAAAAGAACCAAGCAGTATGCAATGTTCTCATTGTCTGCAAAACAAAGTGTGTTAATAAGTATGCCAAAATGCTCCCTGTATCTGAACTGTGTCTACTGCAGACCTTTCTTCTTTTAATCACTGAAAGTTGCAAAAATATTATCTTTAACAGACAAGAAAGCTGGGCTGGGCACAAGAGGAAGCTTAATACATGAGCACTTCAGCCACATTCATTTTAATTCTCTGTTGATTTCTTAAAAGAAGTTCTTTTATGAAATGTTCATGTTTCATGTTATCACACATGGAGTAATAAATGAGCTATATAATGCACTAAATGATTAATATAAATTATCATTATGGACATAGAGTCAAAAATTTCTTTTAACTCAAGTCCTACTGAAATGTTGAAGCAAAAATATTGCATGTGAAAACAAATTAGTATGACCTATATGTGCATTGCCCATTAAAAGAAAAAAGGTCTTATAGGAAGAGATGATTCATTATGAAGACAATTATGGACAGGCACAATCTACACCTCAATTAGTTTCAGGCTTGACCCAAAGACTGTTCATGTCAATAGTAAATCTGGCTGATTTTGAGGAGCCTGACATGAATAGGTTAAATTCAATGTTGGCATTTTAACCTCTTTACTTCTCTTCAAAGCAAGTTGTCCAAAATTAATATATGAAGATTTAATTAATATATGAAGTATTAAAAGTATCACAATTAAAAAGAAATATATGTACTACAATAAATCCACAAAATGTGAGTTACAGATCTGTTTAGTAATTACCTCAGTGACTTTATCTAGCTCATATGATGTTATAGACAAACCAGAAAAAATCAAGGCATTTTCTCCCTATTTCCAAACATGTGCAAATGTCTGGCTGGACATAAGCTACCCACAAAACCATTAAAAGTTGAAAGGTGTGCCATTTGTCAGTGGAAAGGTCATTTCACTAACATTTGGAACCATGTCTCATGATCTGACATATGACTTAGCATCAAAATGACTTGAGCATGTTAGTGTAGCAATTCTTTTCATCCAGACTAGTATAAAGAGTAATGAAGATGGTTCAGCTGATGCCACCTACCTGTACCCATCAGATAAAGAGACTGGAAAAATAAAAAGGCAAAAGATTTTCTAGAAAATCTTCCGTAGTTAGAAAATTTCTAAATTCTAGAAAAGTCTTCCATTCTTCTATCCCTCTTTGTCTCTCCCTCTAATGAGATAAAAGGCTCAAAGTCTGCTGTGGAGCTGAGAAGGAAAGGGAATAACACTGTATAATGCCACACACCTTGCTTTCTGTCATCACAGACCACCAATACCTGCTTCCTGGATTAAAAAGGTGGATGCTTTAACTGATCTGCAGTGTATCAGCTCAAAATCAGAGAATAGTTTAGGTTTGAAAAGACCTTTAAGATCATCAAGTTCAACTTGATCCAGGACTGCTAAGTCCACTACTGAACTGTGTCCCCAGGTTCCATATCTACATGTCTTTTAAATATTCAAGGTATGGTGACTCAGCCACTTCCCTGAGCAGCCTGTTTCAATGCTTAGCAACTCTTCAAGTGAAGAAATTTCTTCTAATATCCAATCTAAACTTTTTGTGACACAACTTGAGGCCATTTCCTCTTGTTTCTTGGAAGAAGAGACTGACCTACACCTCACCAGAACCTCATTTCAGGTGGTTATAAGAATTATGAGGTCTCCCCTGAGCCTCATTTTCTCCTGCTGAACAGCCCCAGCTCCCTCAGCTGCTCCTTATAGGATTTTGCTCCAGATCCTCCACCAGCTCCATTGCCCTTCTCTGGACATTCTCCAGCATCTCAGTGTCTTTTTTGTCTTCCTCTTGTATGACATTTCTATTATGGCAACTATATCCCAGACCTCTTGGTGCACTATGTCTTCCAGCTCATCCTATTTGTTGCTCGTGCTGCACACACACATTGGTGCAGATATATTTCATCTGGGCTGTTGATTCCACCACCTTTTCTGAGGAAAAAAGCCCTAATCCCAGTGTGACCATTCTTAGGTGCTTCTGTCATTTCTAACCCTGCTGTCTCTGCTGCTGCATGCATGTCCAGTCCCTATCTCCAGCTACACAGCAGACTGGAGTATCTTGCTATCACACCATTCCCCAGTTGGCATGCAGCCCCCAGTTGCTCTCTAGTGAGCCTGCTTTTATCCCTGTCCCTCTTCAAATCCAGTTTAAAGCTCTTTCAGTCAGTCCTCCTTGCGCAAAGATCCTGTTCCCCACTTTCAGACAGGTATACCCCATCTAAAACCAAAAATTCTGACAGACACTCTGGTCTTGGAGACAGATATTGATCTGCTGGCAGCTACCATCTGCCTAGTACCTTGCAAATATTTAAACCTGTCCCAAAGCACTCTGAACAGGGAGTTTTATGAAAATACCAATGGATATGTCCCTAGGAAGACATAGTCTTAAAAGCAGAAGACTAAAAATTGGAACAGAAGATATGAAGAAAGTGCTAAGGCAGAAGGTAAATCATGGAAGTTGTGTGAAAACAGTGAACCTGGTAAGAAAAACAAATATATTGAAGGGCCATTAACACAGAATTGGAGTAGCTGCACACCAGTCTGACCCCAGGAATGTCATCCTTTATGAAGTCACAGCTATGTTAGTGTACAGCTCAGTCAGCACAAGCACAGGGCCTGTTCATTCCTTTGTAAAGACATTGCTCCCTAGCAAATGCAAGAGCTTGGGATTCCCAACGATTCTATGGGTTCATTTTTTGTTGGTCATTCCATTTTTTGTAACAATTCCTGATAGCAGAATAGAAAGCTGGTGCTACTTGACTCTGCCATGCTTGGGTTAATGACTTTTGGAAGTCTCCTAATGGGATTTAATTGCTGCTATGTTTTACAATAGCCATTCCGTATGCATTTACTGATAATTGCCTAAGAGCCAATGAAAGTTAACGAGCAATAATAATCCCAGTTGTTTGCTTTAGTTTTCTTCTGAAACCCTGTCTTTCTCTAACGATTGATACTGTTGATTTCTTCTAGACATCATTTATTCAAAGCCAAAAATAGCCTGGATATAAGCTGACAGCTTGTCCTTCAGGTAGTGTGGAGGATTTTTTCTGTGGGCCAGGCTTTCTAGAACGTTGCTTCATTCACCCACCTACATATCTGTTCTGGGCAAGGCAGAAGCACTACCTCGGGAAAGCAAACTGTGATTATTTGTAAAGACTACTGGTTTGTGGGTGTTACTTGCATGAAGTGCTTCCTCTGCCTGTTGGTAGAAAGCCACTTGGCCAACTTTGCTAAGGTTTTGATTCACTGTAATAAGGATACATTTTATTTAACAAGAAGCCACAGTCCACAAATACTTCACCACACTAACATACAGAATAAAACCAAAATAGTTACCCTGAAAAAACAAATAGTCTTACTTGACAGAAATGAAGGGTAATTCCTTCTCAGTGAGCTGCTGAACTAAAATTTAGTGTAAGTGTAATAAGTTTCATTTCTTACTCCATAATAATCATCAAAACCACCCTGGGGGCAGTATAAGTTCTCTGTGACTTTCAGAGAGCTTATTCTCTCAAGTCACATGGACTGGCACATGCTATTTAGACACTCTAACATGCCTAAGATCTGGTCTCTACACACATAAAGTAACAAAAAATGAATTAAATAAATATGCATGTTAACAGGATTTTGAAGAAGATATCACAGGCTGGCTGATAGTAGCCTCCCTTGAACATAAAATGGTTAAAAAATAATATTTACAAGGAAAGGTGGGCACACGTGTGTACACAAATTATACACATATAATTTTCTAATTTTTTTTTATTTCCTTTAAAATTAATTGTACATATTGAAAAATCATGGCATCCTTCTAATTCATGTCAAAAACCCTTAAAAATTTCAGAAATATACTCAGATAGGCTTAACACACCAATGAACTATTATGAGCTGTCCATTTCCTAGGCATTTCTACTTACAGAACATAAAATAACCCAGGCTTAGAAGTATATTCCACACTAATAAAATTTTCTATCTGAGCAGAGAGGTGCTGGCTGACATCATTGCAATATCACTCTTAGTAGTCTTGGAAAGATCTCAACAACTGGGAGAGCTGCTTGAGGACTACAGGATGGAACCAGAGGCAATGGGCACAAGATGAAACACAGAATGTTCTCTATGAACACCAGGGAATACATTTTCACTGTGAGGGTGACTGAGCAGTGGCATAGGTTGCCTAGAAAGGTGGGGGTCACCCTCCTTGTGGGTATTACAAAGCCATCTGGTCATGGTCCTGTGTAACTGGCTCTAAATAGCCCTGCTTGTGCAGGGTGTTGCACCAGATGACTTTTAGAGATCCCTTCCAACCTTAGCTATTTTGTGCTTCTGTAGCAGGATAACCTCTAACTCACTTTTCCCCAAACTGATGAAAATTAGCAAGCTGTACACAACGCAAGCACAAGCAGTACTACTTTCTTAACCAGATGAATCCTCTCAGGAGATGATATCCTTATTTTTTTTCCACTTTTTCTCCTTCCTGTTATTTTTATTCTCCCATAAAATCATAAGGAAAATATGATTCATGCAACAACAGATGGTGATAGAAACCCTCTGCCTACACTGGAATGTAGTTGATGTCAGTATTCATTCATCCCAGCATAACAGGCTACATTCAGTGCTTTGGTGGAGTAAGAATGAGGATCCATTCCTTATAAAAGTATTGATTTTATATAAGTCACAGCTATATACCCAATATATAAACCAAAGATAACTATAGCTCAGGGACAAGATTTTCCAAAATGAGCGGTGATTTTTCATGTTCATCTTGATAAAATTTAAATATGACTGCATATTCACAGCATTGGTAAGGGGAGGATAGGGATATTTTAGATATATTTAAAGTGTTCCACATTAGAGAAAAACAAAACATTAGGTGTCAAATTTACAATAACCATTTAAAACACTTAGCCAAATAGGCCACAGTGATGTCATTTTAGAAATGCACAAAATCCAATTTTTCACATCCCAGACACCATTTTACCTTGGATAATCCACTTTTTGCTTGCAGTAGATTTTATTCCACGGAACATTCTGATTACTTCCACACTTAGTTCTTAATAGTATTTGCATTCGACAGCACCACTGTGACTTAATCAGGGAGTGGGACTTTTCCCAAGAGGGCATTTTGGAAATGCTCATTAATGTGTGTTCCTTGCTCAAAACTCTTCAGTGCAGCTAGAAGTTTAGCCACAGCAAGGATCTGATTCCTGTGCAGCATGACTACAAACCATTGGAACTCAGAGTGAGCAACCAAAATTATGGGTCCTTGTTGTAAAGAGCTAGTGTCAAAAACTGATTCACCATTATATAGAGACCTTTGCCCTGTTAATGCTGAGCAGCATCCTCTTAGAAACACAATTAGAGGCAACTTCCTAGCAATCAAATGTGTAATTTCTCTCCTACAGAACTTTGACTTTGAAAGAACCCAGGGAAAACCAAAACCATTCTTAATTCTGTGCATTCTTAATTCTCTACATTCTTATAACACTTTTTTCTTAGTTTTAACTGTGTCCATAAATATATTGAACAGCGTGCAGAACTAGTACTTGCAAAGTTGTGAATTTGAAATATTACCTTAAAGATATCATGGGAAATTGGTCATTATATGTGACCTGATTACACTTCCCCATATGTTTAATTTTACACTTTTAAATGTCCTTGTCTAGTGCTATCTGCCTGAAACACTCACAGAACCATTTTTAAGCGTTCTCTGGGTTTGAGGTGAGGCCTCAAACCTTGGTGAGTGCCCAGTACAGGGGATCCCTTCCCTGATCCTGCTGGCCACACTATTTTTCATTCAGGCCAGGATGCCACTGGCCTTCTTGGCCACCTGAGCACCTGCTGGTTCATGTTCAGCTGCTCTCAACCAGCACACCCAGGTCCTTTTCCACTGAGCAGCTTTCCAATCACTCCATGCCCAGCCCATAGTGATGCTTGGGGCTGTTGTGACCTGAGGGCTGGATGCAGCACTTGACCCTGTCGAACCTCATACCATTGGCCTCAGTCCATCAATCCAGCCTGTCCTGATCCCTCTGTAGAGCCTTCCTGCCCTCTGGGGATCAACACTGTGCCTGTGCAAACACTGTGCAAACTGACCAAGGGTGCACTCGATCCCTTTGCCCAGAGTATGAATCTGGATCCCACCTGGACCTTGCAGACTTGTGCAAGCCTCAGTGGTGTAGTCACTTATATTTTCTCCCTGCATGACTTCACAACATTCTTGTAGTCCTCTGATGTTGCATGTGTTTTCTTCCAAAGACCATAAATTCTCCTTTTTTTCCCATCCAGACAAAGCTCCCAGTTCAGCCAGGATGGTCTTTCCAACCAGCTAATTTTTTGCCCTTCTCAGGTGCTTTTAGGATGCCCTTCTTAAAGAACATGCTGTCTTCCTAGACTCCTTTGTCCCTCAGGACTGGCTCCCAAAGAATTCTCTTAATCAGTTCCAAGGAACTCTCTTAACCAGTCCCAAGGAACTCTCTTGACCAGTCCCAAGGAACTCTTTTAACCAGTCCCCTAAAGAGGCCAAAGTCTGCCCTCTGGACATCCAAACAACTTCTGCAGACTACCCTCCTTACTTCTCCAAGAATCAAAAACTCAATAATGTCACGGTGGCTGTGCCCAAGACGGCCTCTCACTGTCACATTACTGACCCACCCTCCACTGCTGACAAACAGCATATCCAGGAGGACACCTTCCCTAGTGGGCTCACTCACCAGCTGTGGCAGGAAGCTACTTTCCACAAACACATATTAGAAAGCTCTCCTTGTTCTGAAGATTTTATAGTCTTATCAGTAAAGGTAAAGAACATGAATGAAACAGAAGGAGAGGTGAATTTTTTTGCCCTCTCTCACATACTTCCTCTCTGTACAGTGCCCCATTTCCAATCATTGTTCCACAGAAACAGAAAGCACAGTGTTAGTTATTTTAAGATAACGTCATGATATATTTTGCCATCTATACTACATTTGACTGCTGAGTAGATTCCAGAAATCGATCCATGGAAGTGTATGGATGAGAAGTCTAGAGCAACTATAGAATGAGTCACTGCTTTCTGCAATTTCACTAAAATGGTAACTACTAGTAGATAATTCATTTTATTGCAGAAATAAGAACTGGTTTTCCCTGTGTGTATATATAGAGAGCAAAATTAATTTCTGTATATTTCATAAATATGCACTATATAAAGTAGCATGGAAATAACCTGTTTGGAGGTTTCAACTAAAATGGTTTGTACAAAGAGATATGTAAAGCAAAGTATTTTAAACATCATGGCAAATATTTAACTACTTTACCATCACCAAAAAAATCACAACAGAAGTCAGTAAACCAGACTCAGAGAGTTTCAATGGGAATTGTTAACTAAACCTAACACTTTCTGCCTCAACACAATATCATGTATAGAAATAGTTCCATTTCTCAGTAACAAATGCTGGAGAAAAATACTGACATTTACTCATTTTTCTAAGTTTGAATAGAGATTAACACAGTTTTCATTGTCCATGCAGCTTATCAAAAGAGCTTTACTCTGCTCAGCAATGGAGTATGAGGAACAAACTTGGGGCAACTTTTAACTCCTGTCAGAAATTACTACCTACTCTGGAGATTAACCCAGGTGATGAAAAGACAATCTTCTGCCTTCACACATCTGAATATCCATCTGCACAGCCTCTCAAGATTAGACACATTACTGACAAATGCTGTAATACTTCATTTTCTGCCTTACCCTTTATTGCACTTTTACACCTGATGAAGTGTCTATGGTTAGCAGAAGATTATTTCTATAGCAGCAGCTAGGCAGAGCTGATGTACTTCATGGGCATTTCTAATAGTTCATCAGAACCAGCAGAATGACTACAGGTCTTAGCAGCATAAAATCAGCAGTTTTTGCTTACACTGACACATATATATTATTAATGTAATGAAAAAAACATATATTATTTTTATCATTAATAAAATCCAAATTAATATAATGGACCAGTGAATTTCTAGCATTATTGTTTGTTCAGCCATCCCAGCAAGCCAGAATTAACATTAAACTGGATAGAAAACAACTACTAAAAAGTAGCTGAATTAAAAATTTCTAAAATTTTCCAAATATTTTCATTCTTCAAAAATTAAAAATATAGTCAGCAATTAAAACTTCTTATTCTTTAATTTGAGCCACATAGTAAACATCACTAAAAATTTTTGGCCTCTTAAAAGACTTTTACAGATATTAAACCAATTTGATATTACTGAATGATTTCTCTGGAGGCTCAGTATTTAGGTGTGTATTTTGACCACATGCAAGCATTTCTCCTCTCACATATAAATTTTACTATTGCTGATACTTTCAGTGCAGCTTGACATATCTGTTGAAATGCAATGGAATCAGGTATTTGAGCTCTGAATCTCATTTGGTAAACCTCAAGCCGACACCTGATTTCAGGAACCAAAGTTTGAAGACACCAAAGTTTGAAGACACTTATTATACTCTATAAAAAAAACCTCTACCTCTGTAGACCTGACTTGTTTGTTTTGTTTTATCACCACCAAGCAACAGGAGATGTCTTCCAAGAGACAGCACAATATAGGTTTGTGGAAATAATATAATCCTATGCCACATTGCAGTAACTTGTGGGAACACCATCCCTTAAAGAACACACAAAGTCTGTTTTGTTTCACGCATTAGCAACAGTACATTCTATTTTTGCCCCAGACTAAACAGATTTGGTGGGTTCATTGGAAAAAAGCCCCTTAGCAAAGGAAAATCAAAATTTCTACTTGATGATATTAAACTAGATGGAATAGATGGCTATTTCTTCCCTCAATTCTGTGATGATGAAAAAGAGTAGATACCAGAAGTCATGCACAGTCAGTAACTGAGTATCACAAAAGGCAAAATAATAAATTTTGTACATAATGGCCTGCAAGATGCTCAGTGGCAAAGAACACATTTAAAAATTTTAAGGGTAGTGTTTACCAAAAGTAGCTTTAGACTGTCTTCCTAATAAAGGCATGAAATGAGTTGAGATACTCAGACAGATACACTTGCAATCTTCCATCTCATGTTTAATTTTTCCTAAATAAAAGATAAACTTCCAATTCTGATTGTCATAAACAACAAACCAAGAAAAAATACCATGATTGTCTTATTTGGTGCTGGAATGCAACCGCAAAATTCACTAGGATCCTTTCAGGACTACGCTATTTCAAGGGGTGCTAGGTCAGATGACAGATATTCTTATTAGAAAAAAAGAGGAGTGTAAATATCTTATTTTACATGACTAACAAGGTCTTTATTTTATAAAGCTTTACCTATATGCAACAGAACCTGAATATCCTATGAACTAGAATGATTGACTTTTAGAAAATCCTTGTGAGAAAGAAAAATACCATTTTTTAGAATTTATCATGGATTGAATTTAAATAATCTGAAAGTAAACACAATGCCCATTGCCACCTGCTTATCCTTTACTTGCTATATTTAACCTAAGTGGCAGAGGAGCAGTGGGAAGTTCAACAATACTATTCACTTCAAAGAAAGCACAATCTGAAACTACTACTTTAAGTGTTCTTTTCAATCTCTAGCTTTCTTATCCTTTTAAATGCTGATATTTGTTATCCAGGTGTCCTATCCAAATGCACAGGGTGTGCTGAGGATCAATCACAAACTCTGAAGAAAAGTCCTGAAATGCTGTACAATCTAACTTTGAATCTAGAACTTGTCAATTTTCCTATTAAAATATAAAGGAATAATACTTTGGTTCTTAGAATATGGAACAGAACTCAAATCCTGAGGTATAATAAATAAAGAGGATTCAAAGCATCCATAGTGAGATTTCTCTCAGTGTACCAAAACACCTTTTTTCAGCATTGACAGATAATTCCAAAGCCACTCTCTGGGATACATAAATTGTATGGTATTTGGGTATATAATATATTGATACAGGCATCCATGTATTGCTCTTTTTCTCCTGTCAAATGATGAACATGCAAAGTAGTAAGAGTGGATCAGCTTACACAATCAAATGAAATCAAAGAAACACCTTTTTAGAGAGGAATGCTTCCTACAAGTTAAATCTGTGCTATAGCTCATCTATCCTGATGCCATCCACTGACAGAGCTCTCCTTACAATGCTATGCAAACTCCACATGCATAGTGCCAGAAATTACTGAAAATCAGAACAAGCCTTCACAAAGAACAAGCCTTCACAGCTTGTACCTGGGCTCACATGTGTGTACATTTCAGGACACACGCAAGTTGAGAGAGCCTAACTTTAATGACCTCTCATTCTGCTGTGCCCAGTATAATGCCAGCAGCTGAGCTCCAAAATACATTTTTAAGTGACACTGAAGGAAAACAGCTTTTTAGTAACTGTCAAAGCTATTTCCAATAGGACTCCAAATTAAAGTCCTTCAGCTATACAGTATTCTTCCACACACAAAAAACATTGACATTTGGAATTACAGAGCTTTTTTTTTAGCTGAAGGTGATGAACTTTATTATTAGTTTTTGTGAATGCTGAACACTCAGAACTAGGAAGTGAGCTACAATTTGAATTTCAGTTTTAAATTAATCAGAGTGTTCTCTAGAGGTAATAGTCACTCTAAGCATAAAAATAAATATCTCTGCATCCATTGGCTGAAAAAGATCTGAATAATTCAGTATATAGAACAGTTTTCCTCATATAGCTATTAAGACATGCATTAAACTGGCGATAATGTTATGGCTTAGTTAATACCTAATTAATGTTCATTAATAAAGAAATTAAAAAACTTTGGTACATGAAGTGCAGAAGACGGGCATTCTGCAGCTTATTAGCACCAAAGTTCCTGAGCAAAAGATTATTTTTTTCTTGTTATCATTCAGACTTAAAAACATCAGCAAAACTCCGTACTTGGAGTCCTAATTAAGTACAATAAAGCATAAGCTGGAGCTGTGACATTTAACAAAACTTCATAGCTCTAGGGACCTAGTCTTGAACAGGAGTTTGAAGTATGAATGAATTTGCAATTCCAACAACACTTAAGTTGAGCTCAAGGTTGGAAATTTGAGTCTGTAAAAATAAGAGAAGGTTAAACAAAACACTCAGAGACAGAAGCACAACACAAACTTATTTGAAAAGCTGAGTGATGTTTTTATCTATACAGGTCTTAATTATTATAAAGAGAATGGGCTAACAAAAATGAATGATAGAATATTAAATACCAGGATAAAAAAATAAGTCCAGGACATATAAAGTTACTGATTAAATTCATGGGGAACAGAAGTAGGTAGAAAGCAGCAAAATTATTCACAAGTATTCTGAATAATTTAAGACAGTAAGATGACACTAAAAAGAAAATTAAAACTAAGGAAAGTGGATTTTCAATAAAAAGAGTACTTTTTTTTCATGTCAGAGGAAACTAAAAAAGGGAGACAATAAATCCTTACTTCATTCTCAGATAAGCCATATCAAACTTCAAGAAATTTGGGGGAAGGTAGGGGAGGGTGGGTGTTTCCCCCTCCCATTATGAAACAGGGAAGAAAAACTTGTTTCTGGAAGTATATTTCAGGAATGCCTTAAACTCTTCCAAGAGCATACAGTAAGTTTATAACCTTAAAAGTATCTTTGAATAGAGCAAAAATATTTAAAGACCTGCCTTCTCTCACAACATTTTAAAAGTGTTCAAACCCTTCACCTTTCCTCTTTTTTTTTTCTATAAAATTTGAGGGTGTATTGTTCTAATATTTATTTGAATTCACAAACACCTTTTTCTTTATAAGTGCCTCAGGGAACCATTCTGGAGGCTGAAATAATCACACCTTCTCTTCAGAAATCTTCAATACATGACTGCTGCACCTGGTACAGTTTTATCTTTTCCACAGTTTCCCGAGAATTTTTCTGTCCCTTCACTTTCACCTGAGGTTTCATTGCCTGCTATTATTTTGCTTCCTATGATGGGAAAAATCAAGTCCTTCTTATGATGAAGTACCTTCCTTTACTTTAATGCCTTCTTTTACCTGTTTTATCTTCTCTAAGATTTGGTTATCTCTACCATGTCAGTTAAGAATATCAAGATATGTGTGGTTACAAAAAAAAGAAAGATTCTATTGGTATTTACCTGGATCTGTCTGTGGGGAATAAATGTATCTTCTAGATGACAACATATTTGAGGCCTTTAATTTTTAAATATATAACATGAAAAAGTGTGTACGTGCTTAGAACTGTTGTAGCAGCAGACTAATTCAAGGAGTTTTAACATTTGTGATCTCAGAGGAAAATTTGTGTATTTTTCTCATAGAAAAGGTCAAAATCTGTACAAGTCCAAACATTTACAGACACACATCTGGGTTTTCTTCTGCAAATCACAACTGTTCACAAGGCATGTGGAATTTCAAAAAAAAACCATATTGCACCAGTGTCCAGAATTGTCCATCATTATTCCCCGCTTGAAGAACTTGTAGAAAAGTTTGTTTATATCCTGGGAACATCAGTCCCTTTTCCCTCTGCAGCATATAGACAGCTTCCACCAAACTAAAGAACCAGATTTTCGGTACGGCCAGTGGTCAAAACTTGTGTGGTAAAGAAAGGTGTATTTTTCAACCTTTTAAAACTACTCACAGTTCTTTATAATCCTGGACATTGTGTGAAGTTTTCTCATATATATATTAAAAAAAAAAAGTATTTCAGAGATAAGTATATTTAGAACACACCAAAATCTTCTCAATGCATGGGAAAAGCATCCCATCTAACCATAAAAGTGGCTACTAAGTTCACTACACCTCATTTTGTTTAACAAAACCTCCAAATCTCATTTCTAACCATGTGTGAAGAGATCACTACGCTTAAGCAAGGGAGAGAAAATAAAATAATTTAAATAGTTTGTGTCTTGTGATAGAGAGAGGGAAACTATCTGTGACACAAGACACACATGTTTTAATCTTTTCAAGACTGGTGCAAATAACATTAACTAGAAAACAAAAGGCAAGTCACAAGTTGCAAAAATTTCTCATCTGATTTGAACTCCTCAGAAAACTGTTAGTATTGATTTTCAAAGAAAACCTACAGAAAATAATTGTTATGCTTTTTGGGACAGAGATCAATACAGGTATCATAAATCACTTCAATAATCAGAAGTGAGAGATTTTTCTTGGAATATTGTTCATCCTCCGTAATATAACACTTTCACACAACGCATTTATCACCCGATTATGTTCAAAGACCAGAGAGATGGTTAAGAGCACTTAATTCTAACAAAACTTTGCTCATTTTATATTCCATCAGCCCACTATGATTATACTGTTAGACTGTTCCAGTTAGTGACAGCTTAAAAAGCACAGCAGTATTCTGACTAGTAAACACATAAAAAGCAAATTACTTAGCTGCTAATGGAGCTGTTCCAAATGGGATACAGAAATAAATACATTCCATCTGCAACGTGGTGGGCAAAAAAAATTAAAGATATCCAGTGGCTATTATTGTATATTTAGAGTTTCCTTGCAACAAAAGAACTTGCACATGTCGCACAACAAAGCCTCATGCAGGGCTGAGCTGGGAAAACCTGCAGAGCTCAGCACCACTCACACCTACTTACTCAAGTCTGACAGCATTTCAGTTGTACTCCCCACAAATCTCCTGCTGGTCCTCAGGTGCCAAGCTCTCCTTTGGAGAGATGGCTTTCCATACCATGCAACCCATAGATTAGCACACCTAATGTGAACGCTTCTGCCTAGTCAATGAGCTAATGGCTACATTTAAGAAGGCAGGATTAATGTGCCCACTGTCACATAAGGAACCTGATCCATGCAAGTCTCAATATTCAACCAAACCTATGCTTCCTTTGTAATTCTGTCCAGAACTGAATTCTGTCCCAGAACGGGGAAAGCCAAATATGCTGTATCATCTAAAAATAAGAACTAAAAATCTAAAAATAAGAACTTCAATCCTTCCTAATATGAAAGACTGTAAGGGGGGGAGAAAAATAGAAATTGTGTCTACTGCTTTGGAGCTTTTCCATTTAGGACTAACAGCAAAGTCACCACTTTTCAGTAAAAATATAACCAAATCTCATTGAAGAGTTTCTTTCTTTACCAAGCAGATGGGAATTTTTATTCTGTGGCTAAATGCATCCAGAAGCTGAAACGAGCTCCCCTGCATTGATTCTACATCACTGCACAGAAGATGAGCTTATCAGATTTAGACTTTCACTGGTCACCAGATGAGGGGCATAACACATGACAGACTGCTCTTCCAATGGACTGAAAATCTAAGATAAACACTCATCTTTAAGAAATAAAAAATAGTTGAGTTAGGTTTTAAAAAGCTTCCATTTGCATCACTTAGCATTTACTTAAAAGATCAATACCACAAACTACTGGGACCTAATAAAACGGAGTCGTTCAGACATAAACCTCTTAAGAAATCAAATTAAATTCATCAAAATTACAGGCACAGTACCTAAGCTTTTAAGAAGAAAGTAGTGCATGTATTACTGCTGCTTCTATTTGCTCATATCCCAAAATCTCTGGCATCAGGATGAGGAATTATCCATGTTCTTCACCATTAAAGATATTACAAAAATGCCTTATAAGAGCAAAACTTTCATGAGCTAGCCTTAGTAGTAATTTTCAGTGTTTTAATTAATATATCCCACTTAAAAAAATTACAGGAAAAATTAGTTCTAGAGCTTTTAGTCTACCAGAAAATGTTGGCTTGCAGGAGGTGTCATAACATAGTTTACCTAAGCATAGCAAAAATTTATTCCCAGACAAAATATATTCATGTTCACTCAGATTTATTTCTGATTCTGAAATTTGGAAATCCAATATACTTGTCAGACCTTCACACCAAACACACAATTGGAGCATCACCTGGTGGATTTGTATGGGTTGTTATAAACTGGCAAGGGAAATGTGTAGAGAAAAATTATTCAAACAAAATAGGATTAGTACTGGTGCAATTTTTTGTTAAAGTAGTGAGACAGACCTGTGTCACTTCAGCAAACATAAAGGTCTTAATTTGGATCCTTCTTTTATGTCAGTGCTATGATATAGAATATTTTTTCTCTTTTTTATTACATTTCCAGCATGACTAACCCTTTGGTATATTATTGCTATTTTTAATTATATGTTTCTGAGTAGAAGTATTTGCCTTACAGCTGCCTGAACACTCAAGGTAAATCTATCATTAATTATTTCATTATTATTCTCACTACTTAATAGGAGCTTTATGTAAATCTTATCTACCTGTTCTTAAAAATAAGAACAAAGGTAATCTATGCTTGTCTTCCTTTCATTTTCCCTTGTTGTTGCAAAAGAATACTGCTCACTTAGAAGCTTCCCAGTGCCCAATACAATATAAGATTGATTCCCTTAACTCCAAACTAATTATGCTTTAATTCTCTATTTAATTGAGCCAAGCATCTTGCATGAACCATTGAAACCAAACCATATGAAAAATTACGTGTGATTTAGCTCTTAATTTTGAAGGTCAAAACACTGAGGCAGACCTTAACAATGCTGACATTTCTGAGGTGTATTTGAGAAACAATTTATTGGCTGGCAGAAACAACTTGCTAAGATTTGCCATGTTCCCCACATGAGTAACTTTCTGTACAGGGTCTGAGCTCTGTGGAAGTCTTTAATTTAAAAGATAGCAGGGTTTATGATGCCATGATTTGCCTTGGCACCAAAAGGGATGACAGCACACAGATGGATGGATGGATGGATGGATGGATGGATGGATGGATGGATGGATGGATGGATGGATGGATGGATGAATGGATGGATGGCAAGTAGGAAGGGATATAGAACAACTTCTCTTTCCACAGACAGGCACCAGAAACGAAGCAAGTAAATTCCTTGGGAGCATTGTTTTTCCTTGCCACACAAAACCAGAGAAGAGCTAGTAGCTCGTCTTCCCAGAATTCAGAGAAATACTGAACCTTTACTTAGAAGGCATTAATAACCTGTTTTTTCTACCAGGTGCAACGCCATGTCTTGGTCTCAAAGGCACATCAGGTTGTTCAGTATATCCCCTTAAAAAAATAAGACCTCTCTTAGGAATCATTTGGCAGCTAAAAAAGAAGGAGACAACACACTTTACTTTTTAAAAAAGACTAAAAATTGAAATTTTTGCATTTATGGAATTCTAGATGTTAAAATTCCAGGTCCTTCTGCCAGTCTGCTCAGATTTAAGCCCAGTGAACACAAAGACTGCAAACTGACAGCCAAGTCACCCATTATCTTTCCTCACATATTCACTAATTAATTGTGACAACAGTTCCTGAAATCCCTGTAAAAGGTGTTGGAGGCAAGAAGGGTGCACGGGTTGTATTTCTTACCTATCTTCCCTTTCCTCAGGCCAAAAACACATCCACAACCACTCACTGAATTTTAATAATAACTGTTCTCCTTTTGTTTTCCAAGTACAGATTCCTGCCCAAATTTATTGAAAGACTAAGAGAAAAATCTATTTTTAAATTGTCAATTGTGTAGACCAAGTGATGCAGAAACCAATTTCCCTCATTCTTTTAGAGTCTACAAGGACCCACAGAACCCAGATAACATTCAAATTTTGTAACACAAAAAATAAATCCCAAAGTTTATTATACTGTCCTAGCAGTTAGAGTTCTAAAGACAAATAATGTATGAACAAAATATAGGAAGCTAATTCTAAGCCTCACAGAATTACTGCTCTAATTCTCTCTCACTCTCTCTCTTAGGCTCCCCCTCTCACAAACACAGCAGTAGGAAAGAAGACTTGCAGGGATAAAAAGGCACTGCTGTTAAAACTATTATTAAAACACCACATGGGATGCTCAGCCAATTGTGGCATCTGAGTGGAATCTGTCTTTGTTTACATACATGCTAAATTGTTACAAAAAGCCTAACATCAGCAAAACTAAGATGGAGATGTTTTAGTTCTTTGTACATTGCAAGATCTTAGTCTTAATATTTAAGAAAAAAAACCCAACCAAAACAAAAAACCAACCAACCAACCAACCAAACAAACAAAAACCCAAAAAAAACCCCCCACAAACAAACAAACAAAAAAACCCCCCAACAAAACAAAACAAAAAAAAACCCCAGAAAAATTATTTTAATTAAGGCCAGTAATCTTCAGATCAGGAAAAGTAAAACACACAATTTATTTGTCTTAAGTGAGTTTTGTAGTATCAGCTGATGTTTAATTAAAAGGCACTACAGATTGTCAGACTAGATCTGAAGACATAAAAATAGAAGTATAGATATAGGAAAAATAAGCTTTGGTAATACACAGGTTTCACAGTGGGGAAGGGTGCTGCCTCGATGTGAATGTAATTTCTTAATAAGTAACATCATGGTACAGAAGCACATATGAATTAAACAGAACAAATACAGACCCTCCCTGTTATTTTCTTAGCCTTAGGGAAAAAAATTTGCTGTGTGCAGGTCCCCTGACTTCTTTCTACTTTTACTCCCTTACATTCCTTCTCTACTCCTCCCTTTCTTTTATTCTTTCCATACAGACTAACACAAGAAAGATGCTGAAAAGAGACTCCAGCATCAGAGAAGAGGTAAAACCTAAGCCTTGGAGCAGGGGTATCACAGAAAGATCACCAAGCCACTAATTCTTAAGTGAGGGAAGGGAAAAACTTTTGAAATACAAAGAGGGAGAAGAAAAAATGTATTTCTTTATTTTATTGTACTAAAGAGAGTCTCCACTGATTGGTTTAATCTTCATTCTTCTGGAAGTATTCCACATTGTTCAAAGGGCAAACTGCAAAACATTTTTTACCTTCAGCTGCTCCCCTTCCACCCAAAAGACACTCAAAAACATTCAAATATGTCTATGGAAGTCCATGAAATCAACCCATCAATGTATAAAGACAGAATGTGCCTTCAGGACTGGGGTTTCAACAGTCACACCAAGCACAAGGACAAAGCACCCTGGCAGAGTAGATGGCTGCTGTGACACAGCCTTGTGAGACTATATCTCATGCATATTTGTAGAGAAACACAATGTACTTGTCTGTCAGCCTGCCCACTACAGAGCCTGTCATCCTACAGGTGTGACAGACATCACTTTGGAAGCCAAGAGATCTTTTTTGACAGAATGAAAGAACAAAATTATATTTTCCTGATGCATTGGTTTGAAATTCCCTAAATTCTAACAAAATAAGAAGCAGAAAGCATGTTTTTCAAGAAAAAAAATCACCAATCTTATTTACTCTGCAAGTACAGTCTCAAAACTCATATTTAGGATTAACTCCTTAATGATCCATCTTCTTCTCTGAAAAGAGTTTATCTACTCAGCATATAATCACAGTGGTCAAAACACAATGCAAATACAGATTCTACATCAACTTGATCCCAATTGTTTCCTAGAAAGGACACAACTCAATGTAAGTTTCTAACGCCTGCTAATTCTAGGTCCTGTGCCTCATGAGACAAGCACAAGCTCACCTGTTTAATTTCATTCATAAAAGTCTTTTACATGAGAAATTAGGATGTTAAAAAAAGACAACAGGAATTTTACTCATTTGAACTAATTCTGCTTAATACTGTCAATGAGGCAGGCATTAGAAAACAATCAAACAACATTTTGAAAAGTACCAGAGCCTTGCATTTAATGACAACATCAAAAATGGAGGGCGGTACTGAAAGAGAAGAATTCCACTCAAAAGAGAGTGATGGCTGAATAATATGAGCTCAATGAAGGCTAAATGACAATTTAAGGGAAGAACCTTGCTAGGCTTAATTTAAACAGATTCTAGAAATACTCACTGCTATCATGAAATCATTAATAACAAACCCAATGCATCTGTTCTGTCTTTGTGCAGTTACCTAGACTACAATTCTTGACACCACTGTTCTGTAATAACCTCCATCTGCTCTGCTGTCTCTGTCATTTCTTTTGCTGTAACATATTGTGACAGAGGCTTCATTTACCTAAACTTATCTTGGCAACTTGTACTTCATTAAAGAGAATCCTGCAAGCATCAGTTAAAGCTTTCTTATCTGGCCATGCATAGCTAAGCTTCATAAATCATTCTTTCACTTTCCATCTTGCAGCTTCTGGAAAGGTAACATTATTGAATTCAGATCACTGGAATAGAGCAGTACTAAAATGTTTATTGACCAGCTTTTAGGCACTGAGCTCTGCTTTGAATGCAGACAGTAATATTAGCTAAAGCTTTTGAATTTAAAAGGGATGTCACTAATGTGTTTTATACATTGCTATAAATACTGTTTGATGGCAGGCCACTTTAGCAAGCTGCTACTAATACAGCAGAAACAAAGTATTATTAACATATATTCCCTCCCTCCTTGTCCTTTTAACCATAACATCTGCAAATATAGTATTATATATTCATAGATCTAAGACCTCAATCACAGCTCATAGTGCAGAATGTATCTGACAAAGGCAGCAGCAATGTGCAAAGGGATCTTAAACCAATATAGTCCCATCAGATCAGTCTGGCATGGCACCAGCACAGCACTTGGGGTAAGTCACAGGAGCTGGGGAAGTGCCAGTGGTCACTCATTTCTAAGACAAGAGAATTAGTGTTTTTCTATCTCCATCCAGACTCCCACACAGGAATCATGTGATAACCAGCAATATGTATACTGCACACAGCATTACTTCATGATAAGAATCATTTGTTAGTAGAATAAAAATAATGATGAGCCCCTCTACAGACAGACAGAGCTATTCACTTTTGCATCAAATTCAGAAGAGAGCCATGCTGTGCTGGCTGATGAGTCAAATCACAAAAGCTGAGCTATAATAGAGTAGGAGGGAAGGAATAGGGAAGACTGTATTTGCCAGACAAAACTTAATCAAGACAGAAGGGCATCATTTCAGATGAAATTCTGAAAATAATTTTGAATTAATATTTCCTATATGAAACCCCTATCACACCTGATCATTTTGGTAACAGTAAAATACAGTGGTTTAACAGCTAAGATTGAACAGTTTTAACACAGTGTAGAAACCTCAGAGATAAGTAGGATGCTGGTCACTTTGATTCAAACTGTCCTTCGAGCCACAACAACAACCTGAACTGACATGTCACACCTTCTATGTGAGCTAGTGGGCTAGAGGGAATTTGGGAATATGATTCTCCTGTTAACGTGGTCTAATTACCTACAACAAATATTATGTAGCCCAGTGAGATGAGAAAGTACATGAAGGTCAACATAAAATATCCTTTAAGCAACCTAAATTTAATTATCTTTCATAGTTTATAAAGATGCAGATGTTTAAGGAAGACAAATTATTGGTTCCTTGGAAAGAAAGGGGGCAATGTATTACATTTCAGTGGGGTAGTGTTATAAATCCTGAGCTAAAGACAGCACTGAGAAGCTTCCAGTAGCAACTGCCTTTTGCCCTTAAAATGCCCCAATAATTGAACTAACTTTTGAATGGATTAAGCCTTAAGTGAATAGTTCCAATTCAACACATTTTAAAATAATTAATTTTAAATTAATCTGGAGCATCACTGCCATATCTTTTCAACCACTCTTCCCACTTCACCTGCTGAGTAAAAGAAACCTTGATTACTCACACTGGCCCACAAATCACCTATAAATAAAAAAAGTGTCAGGGCAATGTTAAATAAGGTTTAATCTGCCCTCAGGACCTGTACGCCAAAAACATGCAGCTGCCTCAGACACTTTTTAAATAAGACCAATATCGAATAGAAACTCTCACGAAATCTTAATCTATCAAGTTCAGTCTTCTTCATTCCCATCTCAGGGTCTACTATTTTGATAATGGCTCCTTTTGGTGGACTCACAATAAGAGGGAAGAAGGGAGGGCTGCAAGGACAAGGTCACCAGCTTGAAAAAAACCCTGGCTTCCATGCAGATGGTCACAAATGCCCCATAGATGACAGATACAGTCAGCTCCTGGTGCCTGCTATTCTCTCATTTTTTGCATTGAAAATACTAATTATTTCTCTAGCCTGAAAAAAATGCTAGCTGTATTGCAGCAGTTTATACACAAAGTTGTTAGCATGTTTTCCTAAACCTAGAAGTCATCTGACAAATAATGTAAACTTACTTATAGCTGAGAAATCTGTTGCTAGTCCAAAGAGCAATTTTGTTATGAAGTGATGCTTCATTTTAATAATTTATAGTACAGATAATTTCATTTAAACTAGAGATTTGTTGGGGTTTTTTTGTTGTTGTTTTAAAAGGTTTACTCTGTCTGCATCAGCTACAATTAAGTTAAACCTTCAAGGAAGGTAAAATAAGATTATTATTTTTTAATGATCAAGAAAACAATTACCTGTTGGGAATTTAAAAGAATTGTTTTTGGCTGCTTAGCTATGATACCTACAGTGGTAAGGGGTAAAAAACCTCCAAAACCAATAACAATTTGTCTCTAATTCAATCCTTGCATGTCATTACAGTGATAGCACTTTATCTGATGTTTCATTAGAAGATCCTAAGTTTTTCAGTAGTAATCTGAAGCAGCGTATAACTTTCTTTAGGGTACAGCATAAAATCCATAAAAATAACTGGGTCTTATCTATAGCTGATGTCAACAGTCAGACATACTCATAAACCTTTGCCCATGAATAAAAGCATCCTAAGAGTCTCTGAGGAGCTGGAGAGCCGCTAAATTCACAGGCCTTCCTCATTTTCACACTCTGAGAGCAATGGCCCATCAAAACACATCTTCTCTTACACCTTATGTGCACAACTAGGGCATAAAACTTCTGAAAACGGGGAAAGAAGTGGGAAGCTAAAGAGCAAAGTAAAATGTACTTCAATGATTTCCTCTTGAAGCTCAATACACAATGAATTCAAATATCTAGATGAACCTCAAGGGAACTAGTTAATTTGTAGCTCCTGAAAACCAAATAACTCAGTGTATGTGTCTGGATATAATGATAACTTGTAAGCTTATGTAATGTTTGTAAAAGACTTTTTGATCCTCAGGTGACAAGAGCATATAAGAGTAAAAATTGTTATCTCTAATTATGGAAGAGTTCATTATTATTTTTAAAGATGTAACCTAGAGCCTGACGGTTTTTTGTAATTATGTTAGCCTAAAGATGTCTTATACAAAACTCTTTCCCTAATAAAAACATTTAGATATGCTGAAATTAATACAGATCTCAGTTGCTAAGTGATTCAGAAAGCCAGATAACTTTTTTTTTTTGCTGTAAGCAGTGTTATAATGATGATAACTCTAAAGACAAGGATAGTTATAATCTTCATATTTATATATATTGGTTTTCCCTGTTCTTGAAAGTTGTCATTTAATTTTGACTGCTGATACTTTTAGCAAACTGCACAAACTACAGTTGTATATGCAAGAATCTTTTTTAAACTGAATTTTTGTTTTATTTATTTTAAAAATTTCATACAGAAAAAGGAAAATGGTACGGAAAACCAGTATCTTTCCCCCATTCAATATTTTATTGACTGATGTTTAAAAAAGACTTTTAATACTTTTGTGATTTTAAAATAGGAATTACAAAACTGATAATGTACTGAATTCTCCCAGAGGTGCACTTCGATGCATCCCTGAGAAATTCTGCTAAATTACATCAAGTGATAAGACTTTGGGTTAAAAACCACTGTTTGCACATACATTTGCAGGATCTTTACTGCAGAAGCCTCTGAAGAGTCCAGATGGAGCCAGACTTACCTTTTGGAGTGAAATGTGGGAAGCAGCGAACGTTTTTTCTGCCCTGTTTTCAGGTCCCAGCTGGCTGAATTCAGGCAGCATGAAGTGAAAGTTAACTGAGAAAAGGGAAAGTCTATGAAGGAAGAATGTGACCAGCATTCATGTGTAGAGACAGATGCTGAGCAAGGATGCCACAGGTGGGACTTGGAAAGGTAGAGCACTATCCAAAACAAAAACAGCCACGAACCACAAAACCAGTCCTTGGTGTTTTTCTATTGCATTTCTTTTCATTGCACCTCTGAGGGATAAATAACTCCAACTCCATTTCAGAAACATATAGGCCTGGCAGTCCTTACTTGGTGCATGTTTCTCAAGCATACAAGTTTTCTTAGGTATTCTTCATGAGTTAAAAAAATGGAAAGAGATTGCTCAAAAAGAGTCAAGCACTGAAAGAAGTACCTGATGAACTCTCTGACAGTATGATAAGGATTGTGTTTTAGTTGATATGCCAAAACACCTCTCTGATTCCACTGAAAGAATACCATGCTTTAAAAACCCTGAAAATTTCTTTACTCAACAGTTATCTGCAGGGCTTTTGAATGCACCTTGTTTATAATGAAACATACACACATTTATAAATCAATGGCAGTAGTGCTCTGATTATAAATATATCTGAAATATATAATATATATGATATATAAATATATCATATTCTTTCAAATATGTCTGTAAAGCATCAACTGATCTTGAATAGGGTTTAAAATTTTCACCAGCAAGGTAAAAACCACCATTCCAGTAATGAATCAGACTGTCTTCATGTCAACGTGCCAAATATACAAATAAGTTTATGAGAAGCTAGCAGAATCATTAAAAACTATGACCAAAAGACACACCCACAAAAAATATTTTGCCAGTTATATAAAAATTACTAAAAGCATCAAGCTCCTTTATGCCAAGAGTACAAAATATAGTGAAAGATGGAAGGACAGTATCACACACTAATGATTGCCTTTAACAGGAATTTTTCTAGCATTATTATACATCTACATATCTGAGAATGCTGATTGATTTCATTTTGATTATAAAAAACCTCAGTGTCATTATCTAATCTTTTTTTAGGCCATTATTAAGTTTTCATATAGAAGCAGATTATCTGTTATGGGACTTTTCATTCACTTAAACAGTTAGTTATAATCGTACTGTTGTTACCTCAAAGAATTTAATCAATTTCTCTGATGATCATGCAGAGTGTGATTACTCTGAAGGAAAATGAACAATAAAAAAAAAAGAGAAGTCTGTTACTTTCCTGTCACATCTGCTCCCTGAAAAAGGGTAGGAAAATGTTCTACCTGCTGAAATTCTGATCAAGAAGATCCAAATTCTGAGCTACAATTACAGTAAATATCTAATGATCTCAGTGGGGTAGGTCAGGTTAAAAGAAATACAACAGAGTGGTTAGTGATAGACAGCAATATCTTTGAATAAGAACAGTCTTGTTATCATTTATCAAGCATCTACTGACTGATGTAGTATGACCCATTCCACATGAGATGTAGGTCTTGCTGGTTGGTAAATTACAGCACAAAGTTTGTGTTGAATTCTGTTTTCTTTGCTGTTCTTTGAAAACAGCAAGTGGCTAAATTTGCTCTTGTTTGAAGAAAGCTTTCCCTGCTTTTGAAAAAACTTGCCCCAGAAATGTTTCACAGCAGCAACAAAACCCTTAGCAATCCGGATGAATGGATTCCCTGCAAAACCTCATAATGCACATGCAGTTTATGGAACAAGTATCTCATAGGCCTTCTTCACATGTGGAGAACTCAGTGCCTTTTTCACAGCAGTGGCCATTACCAAGGAGATGAGAAGCGATCCTCCTGGTTAATCTTGTCTCTTGGTAATTAAACACTTCCCAGTCCTTACTACGCTAGAGTTTTACTCTGTGTATATTTAATTTTAACATGGTTGGAGAATAGGGAGTAAAATTCTTATTTGTACTACTGAAACAGCCCTCACTTCTGGTCATAGAATATATGGATAAATGTCACTGCTGTATATTAAAACAAACACTATTTTTATGCAGATTCCAAAAGGGATGCTCTCCCACTGCCATTTATCTTATTGCATTGCCCCTACCCCTTGATGTCTTAGCATGCCTCAGTTGCACACACTTTTCACACCTGTATGGAACAAACCAGCTTCTGCTATTACAGTTTCTGCTGACATCTCCAACATAGAATGCTTCATATCTTAACAGAATTCTTCAGTGCAGCAAAACAAATTACAAGAAAAGCTTCTTTTGCTTTTTGAATTTTCTTTATAAAGTATATCACTAAAGCAGTCTAATGCTGTAGGGCAAATGGCAACTGCATGAAATTAATACATTCATTGAAGTTGCTAATTCTTGAGAGGTCTCTTCTTTCTGTGGAAAAGGGTTAAAAGCATTTAATGGTCTGGGTTAATAATAGTCAAGTTACTGAGTCAATTGAGTGATGAATTGGCAAAAAATCATTAACGCTGGGTAGAGTTCTTGACCTGCTCTTTCAAAGGCAAAAGCTAAAAATGCCTTCCCTTTAAAACACCAAGCAACCCCGAGTGATCTGTGCTTGTGCAAATGTTTGATTGACACCTGTCTGGTGGGTCAGCATGATGAGTAAGACATTGGTTATTCTCAAACCTGTAAAAAATTATGGAAAAGACACAGTGCATTGATAATCAAGGCCAGCATTTTCAGGAAACATCTTTAATTTATTCTCAGGGGAATTTAATAACCTGCCTTCTATAGGGCTGGGGTTTTTAAATCCCAGAACTACAAGGGTAACTTTTTCATCCATATTTATGTTTTAACACACATCTTTAGCAGTGACTACCACATTACCAAAACTGAAATCATGAAAAGAGTATCAAGGGAATACTTGCAAACAATTGCAGACAACAATATTTTCTAACTGAAACAGAAGCCCTGCTGTGAGCTTGGGAAAAGGAATGAGCAAAGATGAGAAAACGTAAGTGTGACCTATGGCATGCCAGGCAGGAGGTGTACTCTGGTATGCAGAGAGGTTCATCTGGGAGCCATCTCTGGGAAGAGCAGCAGATGTAGAAAAATGCTGCCGCTAGAAATGCAGCATCACTTGTGTTCTGAAAATGAAAGCAATGTTATCTCTCAGATTCACTTACTAAGTACATATAGTTTTTGCCCTTGAGTATTGCCATGAAAAAAACCCAATGAAACAAGTATAAGCATATCACTCCAAAAATACAATTTCTGCTTCTTATATCTTTGTCTACAAAGTTTATACCAATGAAAGGAAAAAAAAAAAGAAAAAAGGCATCTCATTTTGGTATTGAAAGCTTCTTCCCATGGTGAAAAGCTCAGATTCTAATGAAAGAGCTTATGTATTCACAGACTGTCACTCCATGCTGAAAGATGAAGTACACTAAATGATGTCTCTCTGGCTTTAATCTAGGAAAACACTTGAGCACAAGCACAGTGTTAAAGCCAACATCATGAATAGTACCAAAGTCAAAGAAGTTGTTCATACATTTAGATATTGGTCAGTTTCTTCACAAATGTGGACTCCTGAGTTAGTGTTAAGTATAACCATGTGAAGCTGGACTTTCAGTTCTTCCTCTGGATCTGAAACATCCTCACTTAGAGGCTTTGGCTTACTAATTTCTATGAGCATCTTCATTTCCACTTGTAAGGTAAAAAATATTTGGCTACACCACCAGAAGTGTATATTATCTGAAATTTTTTACATGCTTTGAAGATGAAAGACACATACATTTACTTAACACTATATGTTATTATTAAAGCTACACCTGATCCAGAAAGCTTAAGAGTCTCAATTTATAAGCTACAATATATTTAGTCATGACTACCATTTAACTTGCTCTTCTGTCTTGATTTTATATCTTCTGCCAATGAAGTATTGGGCAGCAATAAATACAAACCCATTGTTGCTTCATTCATTATCTCCACTGATGATATAATCTGAGTTTCAACAAAAAAAAATTAAAAAGATCCACGTTTCCAAAAAAACCCCAAATGTTAAAGCATGAGTTCCAGAATATCATAATTGAAAAAATATCATGCCCCTTTAGGGAACATGTGTGTCATGTATTTCCTTTGGGTCCAGAGAAAGACAATTTTTATATTTATTTTTTCTTAAAATACACTGTCTTTTCCTCCACAGATGACAGCTTTTGATTCTTATACTTTTTTTTGCATGTGCTGAGCTTTGTGCTATCAAACTGATGAGAACACCTAGTACAGAGCACCAACAAACATCAACAGTGAGACAGCTATTGGCAGACAGTGTTTTGACATGTAAATAACTACTACAGTCTATCTTTCCCTCAGTCTGTAATTGCAGGGTAGACTGCAGGACAGGTGCATATTTTGAGCTCTGTTGAGCACTAAAGTTTTAAAGTGTCTCTCTGGGCATGGATTTGGATTGATGGCTGATATATCATCAGTCAGAAACATTGAAAACTCCTGTAATGGCACAGCCAACCTCCCACAAAGCTTCTCCCCCGTACTTTATTCCATCAGAAGTTAACATGGAGAGCTGTTCCTAATTAAACTGCAGTACAGGGGAAAAAAAAGGAAATAGATGCAGCAATGAGTTTGACTATTGGATACACTGAAATCTTGTAAGAAAAAAGAGAATAGCAGCAAAATTGAAAATAAAGGACCAAGACATACACTGTTGCTAAAGGAAATAATTATCAAATCACAGTCTTTATTTTACATAAAGTCATCTGTAATTCTAACACTGGCTCAGCAAAAGGACTTCTTTCACTAAAAAATCCTGATTTGGCCAAATGATATGGGATTCTTTTTGCTTGGATTTGCCAGTTTTTTGCAGAGAATTCAAGAATAGCTTAGAGCACAATTTTAGTATTTTGCAAACTGAAGGGACTTCCTGGTCTGACAGAGTGTAATGTGTTATTCACATGTTCATCTTGAAATCTAGGAGATGAGCTTGCTCATGGACTACTACAGGAAAAAAATTATGTTAATACTGAATTTTCATCCTGAATTACTCCAGCAGATTCCACATTAAAAAAAAAAAAAAGCAAGATTTTTCCAGAAACTTTAACAGGATTTATCCAGTGCTATCAGTACCACTCCTCAGCTTTCTGTTCATCACAGTAATACAAAAATCACCTGTTTTACAGGTATTATTAGGGGCAGTGTCTATGTGCAAGGAATGACTATTAAGGGGCACACGAGTGAATGGTGGTAGAAATATGGATCTGTTTTCAGGCCACAGTGTGCAATGGCTCATGCTGTCACCCAACAACTGCAGGCAGTTTCACAAATGTGCCTGGAAAAAGTGAGAAGAATCTGCTATGAATTCTCTCTTCAATTACCCAATCAAGCTAAGTAGTAAGGCAAAGGCAGCTTTCAGCTCCAGCAGTCTCCCTGAAACCACTGAAGGACAAGCTGCACAACAGCTTTGCTGACTCAGACAATGAGGCCTTGGGCAGACATTGAGTACCCCTAATTTCTCCATTTACCAGCTGGAGTGGTTTTTGCCCCTCCTGGCAGAAATATTGAAGTGATAGCGCTTTAGTTATTTCGGGCCATACAAACAAGCCCAGCTGGTCCAGTCTGAAAGACGTTAAGAAAAGCTACAATACAGAAAAGGGATAACCACAGAAGTGGGGAGCATTTTCCAGCTACCATGGTTACTTGGGCCTCAAACAGCTACAGAGAATAAACCTGCAGATTGCTGCTTGTCTGCTCTTGTTCATGTGAAATTCTATCTATGTTTCAGCAATTAATTTACAGGTATGCCATGAGGCAAACCTCGAAGTCCCACATTCAGTTCATCCAGCTATGGGATAAAGTGACACACGCAGCAAAACAAAAGACTGCTGACTCCACAGAAGGATCCTGCACTTCTGCAAATGGTGACAGCCTCTCAGGCGGCACCCAGAGTGGGACCTGGCAGTTTCTCAAGTGATATTCAAGTGATCAGCACCACTTCCACACCTTCATACTCCCTCGGCAGGAGTCAACAGCAGCCCGAATTACCTAAAAAGCATAATCGCTAGGAAAGGAGAACTGCTGACTAAAAAAGATACCAACAAAAATACCAATTATGCCCTCAAATACTCAAAGAACTATGGGATTGCAGAGCATGTTCACAGAAGGCCAGTGGAACCATATGGTCTGTCTCTTCTGGGAAATGCTTCATCTCTACAGTCCTCTGGAGCACCACGAGTAATTATGTGAGCTCCCCAAATACTCATCATGGTTCAGGGAGTCATTCTTTTACAGAAACAAGTGACAAATTAGGTGTCCATTTGAATTTTAACCCAAAACTTAACTGTATGAGTTATCCCATGGTTGTAAGACATTCAGAGCAGAACTCAAATCTTGCTCTTTTGAGTGCCAGTGGAGGACACAACTGAATTTCACTGATGAAAATTACTGGGAAGAAAGCAGAGCAACCACTGAGCTACAACTTATTCTCAGTCTAGCTCATGACTAAGCTAGAAGTGTTAAGGGAAGATACTTGTATCTGGAAATGAAAGACTTATAATCTGGGTGAAGGGTTTGAAGATTCGGACCTTCTGATTGAGAAATGAGAGAGGTATGAACAGAACCTGTGGAGATATACAAAATAACAATTTTAAAAATCAGTATTATTATTATAAAATACATATTAGTACTATTTGCCACAATTTATAATGCAAGAACAAGCGGACAGTGATGCTGTACAAAACAATTTGAATAGAAAAGTGGAGAAAATATTTCTACATGGCACATAACTAACCAGTGGTATTCTTCCTGAAGGTATTATGATCAAGACCAAGAGATTAGCAAATATCAAAAAGGATTTAGACATTTAAATGCATAATGAGAACAGCCACAGCTATCTTAGATGAGATTAAAAAAGCCAACGTGTGAGCTATAAACCTTGATGCTTCAGTGATTAAGGCAACTTCTTAGTGGCAGGCATTGGAAAAAAAAATTAAAAATCCTTCTCAATTGGCAAACTATTCCAGAACTGCACCTTAGCCACTTGTTATGGCACTTCCTTCCCTTACCCTTGAAGCTGCTGGTGCTGAGCACTCAGACAGAATGCAAAACCAGACAGACTTCCTTTTTCCATTTCTACATTTCAAGTGTAAAAACAAACAAACAAACAAGAAGTATTATTATACAATCCAATTAAGTATGGTGATAGTGAGCCTACAGAATTTGGAAAGGAGAATAGAATCTTATCCCAAAATTTCCTTTAACTGTCATTAACTGTACGGTTTAAGAAACCTTTAGAGGAAAGCTTTGGCTTATAGAGAAAGATGTACACAATCTTCTGTAAGGCATATTTGGCATTTTACGCTAGCTTTTAGCCTGTGGGCCAAACTCCCTGACAACAGCCAGCCCTACTGAAAACACACAGACAATATCCTTGTGTGCTGTGTCCATTCCTGTCAATCAAGTAGCAGTTTGTCCCTAAATTCTGCTTGCCTGCAGCTTACCGCTCACTGAAATCTGACACCAGTCCTCATGATGCTTAAGGGGACAGACTTATTGGCCCTCTCAAGTGAATCACTTTTCAGAAGGTTGAGTTTTACTAAGTCTCCAAGTAGTTAAGCCCTCCTCCTTTCCTTGCAATACACTAATGCCACTTCTACAACATCATCTTCCCATCCTTCACAATCCTTGATGTATACAAATACCCAATCTAACCCTCTCCTGGTGCAACTTAAAGCCATTTCCTCTTGTCCTAATACAACAGTTTCCTTTCAGGTAGTTGTAGACAGCTATAAGGTCTCACCTGAGCCACTGTTTCTACAGGAAAAACATCCCCAGCTCAGCCACTTCTCCTGAGATTTAGGACTCATTTAAGATGATGACAATTAAGCAGATCTAAAAGAGTCACACTGAGAACTTCTGGCAATTCAGAGAGCTTTACAAATACTGCTGGACCTATAGAGTTAGATGGAGGTTTGAGAAACATTTCTGACTTACATGACTAGCTCCCAAATACATCTTCCAGCTGTAGATAAACTGACATTTAGCTATCAATAACAGAGCAGGGATTGCACTTCTAGAGGTCATGACAGACCCCAAGTGAAAAGAAACCATCCTTTGTCTGTTACCTTTGCATAAAAGTCAGTGTTTAAATGTAGCTGAATTTGAATGGTGATATAAAAACACATAACATCCACTTGGATCCTGTCTGAACACAGTGTATTTATATTTTCACCATATGCCAAAAACATCTAATTTGAAGCAGGAAAGAAAAAAAATAGCTATTTATTCCTTTTATAACAATCTGGCATACATACAAAATTTGAATTGCTTTATTTCTTATGGATTATGTTGTAAATTAATGTAAATAATTTAACATGCAGATAATTCACTGTGCTGAAAATGACTGGCATTTTTCAAGAGTATAAAGAGAACTACTTGACTAAGGATGTCAGCAAATGATAAAAAGTCAAAAAAGTCTTAACAACTCCCTGTAAAATATTTCAGACTCCACAGATTGTTTCACATTAGAAATTGTACAGTATGTCAGAGGCTAACAAACCGTGTGCAGCACATATTTTGAAGATCTGTTGTTTGCACTTCAAGCAAAAAAAGATTGCTTTAATTTTTTTAAGAACCTAAGTGACTGAATGAGTACATGACCATATTGCCATCCATGCCATATTGGATTTCACTTGCACTTGGCTCAAACTATTGTACCATCAAGCATCAGAGAGGGATTTTTTTTCCCTGTAGAAAATCACCAATATAAGAACAAAGAAAATGTCTTCACTCACTGCTCAAGGTCATTCCTAGAGATTGTTCTTGCTAAATAAGTCTGTGGACATAGGTGAAAAAGCAGTAATAAGTGTCAGCTAGATGCAACCAGTCACTCAAAGGTAGAAGTCACTCACAAGCAAGCCACTAACTCAAAGGATGCTACAGGTTTCAATGTCCAAAATAAGCTCTCATGTTACTTCTCTCTTAATTAAAGAATCAAATACTTCTTGTATCCTCTTTTAGATCACATATAATGTACCTCAAAAATTCAAGTGAAACACAAAAATCCCAACACCTTCCCGTTAGATTAAGATCGGCAAGAATTATTTTTCTGTTTGGTCAGACTTGGACAACCACACAAGCTATGGATTTGTCTATATTTCACTGTAGGCATAAAAGACATTTTCCTATATCAGCAGTTAGGAGGTTCCATTAACCCGAGACTGTAAAATATACATAACATTTACGGGTACAGGATACAGTCAGATGGGCTAGGCTGACGGGCTTCTGTAGCAGATGTCTTTTTTATTTCTCTGAAATAACATAGCTGCTGTTAGAGCTGAAATTTGTAATTAAAATACTTCTCAGAAATCTTATCTACCGATGACTCCCGTTCACACAGCCTAGGATGCTCTGATGTTTTGAGTCCCTAGCTGAATTCAGATTCCACATTTACAGCAAGCTGCGATATTTATAATTAATGACAATGCTAATTACAGACATACATACACACATACTATCCTCATCTCCCTTTGAGGTGTTAAGTGTGACTATATAGCCACAAGTTGCTGCATGACTGTATCCTTAACATATTCCTTTTAATGCAGAGGGCATAAAACTCTCATTAACAGTAATTGGAGTTAGAAGCAGGAATTCCAGGAAGAATGTGTTGTCTCATTAGATATTAACTGGAAATACTGTAAAATATTCTGTTTATGCATTGTTAGAATTCTGAAGCCCTTTTTTTTTTTTTTTCTTCAAATTAAGACCCCTATGAATAAGTCATTTGGAGCTAAATGAAAGCTCATGCAATTCAGGAAAACTGTGCTTGCGTGTTCCCCCAAGGATACAGACTTTCTACTGAACTGTAGAGTTATAAGAAAAGAGTTATAAGCTCTACAGCACCTGCTTGCACAGGTAATAAATCCCCACCACAGTTAATGGATCTAGTAATTTTAGCTGTGTCATGTCCTCTCAAAATCCCCACCATATCTGGCCTTATGAAATGTGTGGAGCTCTACTTGATACGCAAGGACCTGAGTGTGTCAATATTCTTGATTACACACAGGACCACACCATTGCCTCTCCATGCAAGAGAACATAGGCAAGCAGGCGTCGTTTATGTCAGGATTCATGACAGAGAAATCAAAAACCCTCAAATTTTATCTCAGGCAACAATCCCTTCCAGGAGTCACCCATAAGTGATTTACAGCTCCATCAGAAAAATGCTTCTGCTCAGAGACCAATCTTTCTAAGTCCCAAAAAACACATTTCATTATACTGGATATCTCAGGATAAAATCTTCATCAGTGGACTATGCCTGTTTCCTAAAGTTTATAAAATAATTTCCAAGGAGTACAAGGAAATAAGGCTGTGCTCATTCCAAGCAAGCTTACAAACTTCAGTCCTCAAGACAGCTCAAATATAAAATGTAAGAGGAGGAAGGAGAACCCATATGGATTTGATCACTGATATTAAGATTCACAACAAATATCTTAATCTCTTCTGCTTTAAAGGTAATTGTCTGATGCTCACAATTAGAAAAGGTGATCCTTCCAGCTGCCACTCCAGTCCATAAGGCATCACATAGCCATTTTGTTTTTTAAAAAGACAAACAGAACTGCCTTCTTCAATTGTTTGTTGAGAATTAGTTGTTTGACAGAAAATAAAATCCCAAGGGGTGTTTCACTAATTGATTTGCCAGGCAAATCTATACAAGGATACAATGTTAGTTCAAAATAAACAACAGTATCATTCAGAGTAAATACAAAGCACTTGTATCAATTCTCATTGACTGCGAAAACTATGGTCCTTTTCATACAGTGGGGTTACTTGAGACAAGGAAACTTTCTTCTGAAGGATGGAAAACATTCCAAAGAAAACATGATGACTGGAGGAAATGAAACTTACAGCCACTTGCAAAATTTTGTCACAAAGAACTTAAAAAAACCCTCAAAAATCAAAACCAAACATGCTAGAAAGGAGCATCCTCTTATTGCCCTTTCATTGCTTGATTGGTCAAAACTGACAGTGCAATTTATCATCCTCACTTCATCTCTTAGGGTTAAACCTTTCCAAAGTGCTGCAGGACTGAAAAGGACACTGATCCCATCCTCCTCCTCCTCCTCCTTCCATTAACTCACTGATAGTTCAATAGAATTGGCCAGGATTTTTCCAAAGCTGCAACTCTACACCACCACATTATAGCAAATCTTTTGGCAGAATCAAATATCTATAAAAACACTAAGTTCTTAAAGTAAAATTGTGAAGGAAATTAGATTAAGAGAAACTATATTTATGTGTATGAGAAAAAAATAAAAAAATCAACCAAACAACAAAACAAAGCCACAAAACACAAGGATAGACACACAAATACACACCAAATAATAATGGATGTTACTGCTCTTTGTATGAAAAATAAATCTCTCACTAGACCTGACATTACATTTTGGTAGTTAGATTTTATTCCAACCAAACCATCCTGCTGTATTTAACATGATATATGTTTGTAGGACACAACTCCACCACATGTCCAGCAGAAGTTCAGCTCAACCCCATCAACCACCTATTGATTTTGCAATGCTTGTGTGCTGACCAGCAATGCCTCTACATTCTTTCAGTCTTTTGTGATTCCAGTTTACATGGTAAGTTTATGGGGCCTACAGTAGCTCACTTCGCAAGGCAGATCCTCAAGGGATCAGTATGTTCCATGAGAAGAGGTCTTGGCTTTCTTTGCAAAGCTGGCTGCTGCATTTATTTTGACATGCTTCTCTACAGAGAGGACCAACAGCTCACGTACACTGCCATCAAGTCAGCAGATGGGGTTACGTGTTTTTCTAGAGTTGCCTGTACAATGAATGTTGTGAAACAGAGCATAGCACATTTCTCAGCTCAAAGGCAGCAACAGCTCATGTCAGGTGCAATGAAGGGGAGCTGGACAGCACCTGCAGTGTGCTTATTTTCTCTGTTTCCAAGGGACTTCCTCCTGTCCAGATCTGACCTGCACTCAAAATAGCATCTCCTCATACAGCCCAGGCAGTGCTTAGGACTAGATCTGTTTTTTCCATGGAAAGGAAAAGGAAAGTGGCACACCTTAGCTTTCATTGACCGTGCAAAAGAAAAGTAGAGAATGATCTCTCCTATATATCTCTGTCCCAGTTAGAACAAAAACAGCTTCTCATCCTTATAAGTGCTGCAGAGATAACACCTTCATAATCTCTGCCACAGTTTTATAGCTGACTGCAATTGCACAAAGACAAAAGATCATTTATTTTAGGAGGTCCTAATACTGATTTACCACTCAAATTGGCAGTGCTCTACAGAAGTTATATGGTGCCTTTGAAAGACCATTCACATTGTCATCAATAATACTTATAGACACAGGGGTGTAAACAGAATATACAGAAAACAAGTGTGGCATACATATTGTAATGTTGCACCCTAGCATCTCCCACAGACAACTGCCTCAGCTTACGAGAGCTCTTCGTAACACTCCATAATCCAAACAATTTAACAACACTTTGGTAAATCATTCACAGAAGCAAACTACATTCATGAAGAGAAATGAACCTGCATATCTATAAATAAATTAATTATGTAACTTGAAATTGCAGAAAATTATGTAAAAGGTTATGACATTAATCTCTGTTACTTACATACTGAAAGTCCAAAGGGTGGCATTTTTTACAGTCTAGGTACTTAAATCCACACTCTTAATAATGGTATTGTTTTTTTGCTACAGTACCATGCCAAACTAAAAGATATTTTACAATGATACACTGAGAGTCTCCAAGACCTATGAGCAATATTGTATTTTTTCCTGCATAAAATACCCATGATGAAATGTGCAGTGATGCATACATACAGTGTCACATTGATGTTCTCGGCACCATTAAGTAGTCAACAAACAGAAGTAGCGTAATACCAAATCTTAAATTGTGCTAGAAAAGTCGTATTAATTTATTTTTTAGCAGAGTCTTATGATGCTCTGTACACCGCACCTAATGCCACAGACCTAGAATCTGCTTGTAGATTCTAGAAAATAACCCAACCATGGCAGCTCTCTGGTGCATACCTGCTTATCGAAACTTAGACAAACATGCATGTAAAAAATGTAAATTTTACTCTTTCTTATCTAGAGTAAACAGTAGCTTAACCAAGGCTGCCTTACTCTGTGCTATAAGCCTGAGGAAACTGAAAAAAACCTCACAAAATCATTATTTAGTATAAATAGGTGATAATATTCAACTTTTTACCACCTCAGACACTCACTTCTATTTATTCACATTTACCATAACTACTTCTAAATTCTGCTGCATCTCTAATGCAGTTATAATCATAATAACTCTCAGGAGTTAGTCCTAAGTATTCTTTCTATGAAGCAACATCAGATACTTATTAGTTTTTCGGGTCTATATATTTTGGTCTCCTGAGGAGGTTCTACACTTCGTTGTCTGTGGTTCTTAATAATTTCCTTTTACTGGTTGACATTCCTGTGTGTCTCTGATCAAAGTTTCTGATAAAAAGCACAGATTTCCACACCATGAATGCATATGGTTTGTTTTGCACTCACTTTGCTGACTTAATCCTCAGATCCATAATCTCAATTTTATCAACTATACCTGAAGAGCAGCCTATTCCAGATCTAAACTAAATTTTAGCATTTCCATGTCTCAGTGGCGCCAGGAAGCCATTGTATTCCAAGCTGCAAGTGAGGTTAACAAGTTGGGGGGAGTGCTGGGGACACAGGGGGACACAACAACATATGACACAAAACAACCCCAAAACCAACAAACAGTAAAAAAAAGCATGACATTCTTGTATAGCCCTGATGATTTTTCCTGATAGCAGCAAATATTTATTCATTTATGTATTATTTATTAATCATTTATTCATTCAGAGAGTCTGACTCCACCAATAGTCAAATGGGTTTTCTCTACCCTCTTCCCTCCCAAAAAGGGATTGTTCTGATTCAAAACAAATAGGTTAAAATTTATATTTTCCTAAACATGTTTTTTGCAATTGTAGAAATGTGCTAGTATTTTTAAACTTTTTTAAGCATTCCCTATTAAAACCTACTTAAAATCCTAGCTTTGCACATTTAGTTCTAAAAGGGGAAAATACACGAAAAAGCAATAAAAACAAATACTGGAAACATTTTGAAATTACAAAACTGAGAGGCTATTTCCCAAAGGCAATTTTTGAGATTTGAAATTGTGAAATTTTAATTCCAATTCCCAGATATATAATGAACCTTACATTCATTTCAGAAGGAGATATTCGCCATTGGCCACCCTGATCTGCTCTTCAGGGAGAGAGGAAGAAACCAAGATTTTCAGAATGCCTGTTTTTGGCAATCTTTAAATTGTATATCAGTAAGTCATCTTAAAAGAAGACATCTCATTGCATGACTGCTTATCCCAGATTCAGCTAAGATTAAACATGAGCTCCTGTTAGTCTGTCTGTTCTTCTAGCCTAAACAAATGTTGAAAACCCATAATCTTAGAAGAAACCTTTTGGTTTTTTCAACATCATACTTGCAATTAAGAGAAGCTAATTAATTTATAAAGTTATGCAGAGGCACACAGGCCCTTGATTTGGGTATACCTAGAAAACTGTATTGAATGTTTGTATAAGGCTGTGAAAATCTGCTTCTTTCTGAATCCCGTTTCCTATTCAGATGCCAGGATGTATTGGAAAGTTTGTGCTTACCACAGACTTCCTACAGAGGCTAAGTCTTCTTATCCCCCTAAGACATGAGAAGTGTTTGCATATTTTACTGAGAGCTGGGCAATGTCACCAAGACAGAGCCTGGAGCAGCATGGTTCTGCACTGGAGCATTCCACAGGAATGACTGCAAATTAGACAGAGGCTATTCCATCCTGCTTCCCTGTTGTTGGAGACAGAAAGTAATTAGCTGCTGGCCTACACCAGCAGCAAATCATTAACCCCTGCTGCCCCTAAACATTAGCTCAGCTGAGCTGGCTATTGAATTGCAAAGGATGGAAATACATCTCTGTCCTTCTGCTTCATCCACTCCAGAGAATTAGCATACGTTCTCTGTGCTTGGCTCCTAGAAATCCAGTGTGGGAAATCTTGAAAGAGCTGAGCATCATTCCAATTTGCTCAGGCCTGATACTCACATCACAATCTGGCACTCATTGATTGCAATAGAAGAAAGGGCAAAGCTGCCTGCATGCACGCTGCTGTTCTGGAACAAGTCAGTAGGTCCAAAGAAGGGTGCAAAGCCAGAGCAGGATCTAGAGCTGGGTTTTCTCACCATCTTGGCTTATCTTATTGGTTCAGTTAGGTCGGGTTTAGTTAAATACTGTTTTGGATTTGATCCAATAAAGGCGATGCTTACTGTTTAACCCTGACTCCATGAATCTGTTCCAAAAGCCTAACTTTGAGTAGTACTTCATCAAAGTAGGTATTTCTTCAAATGCTCTTACTCAAACATTGTAGGAACAATTTTTTTCTTTGCAAATACCAGCCTAGCAGCAAAGTAGGCTAAACACATCCATCTGACTCAATGGGCCAGACATAAAAATGTAGGCTTGAAAGAAATTATGTCTTATCATTTGAAAGATGGAGCCATTGCATTGGCATTAAACAGCCTGTGCATTAGATCAGACAGCAAATGAGATATTGATAGAACTATTTTGAACAGTCAATAAGCTTTCTAATGATTGATAGCTTTGAGCTAACTCTAGCAATATCAACGTCTGCACTTGGAAACTGGGGACTGAAACTGTAATGCAATATTCTCTTTGTGGAATTCATAAGCATAAGTCAAGTGTGGGCAGTGGCTCCAGCTGAGGAATTTGCATTGGTTCCTTTCTTCATAGCATAAAGAAAGAATGACAACAAATTTTGCTTGTTTTAATCTTTCCATCTAAATCCCACCAAAGCAGTATCTCAGAAGACAAAAAGAGGGGGAAGAAAGACAAAGAAGAAGCCAAGCTAAATCACTGAGCATGCTAGTCCCATGGATTTCATTGGAAGTCCAAACAATGTTACTGTTGCTACTGTAACAATTTTACAAACAAAGAACAAAAGTTTTCCCTTAGAATGTTTTATGTAGTATATTCAAAGAGAAAAAAAGCATCCATTGAGGAAAAAAAGGAGCAGAGGAGAAAACATACAGCCAAGACTTATACAAGTGATGTCAAAAAATAATTAATGCACTCCTAAAGTAGCTAGAATTTTAAGGATCATGTGCTTTCTGCTCCCACAATAAAAAGCTTCTTTCATCTCATAAAGAATCCAATAAAGAGCCACTATTAAAAATATTCCTTGTAAAAAATTCTTTTTGTAAAAGAATGTAAAAGGAATCTTAATTCCCTAATCTCCACCTATTAATGATTAAAATTAATGATAGCATATTTATTTTCATTTAAATTTCCAAGTTCTCAAACTGCCAGCAATGCTCTGAGAAGTCCACAAATCCTGTTTGAATTACATGCATTCATGTATAGTACTTCCTATTTGGTTAGCAACCAAGTTTCCTTTCAATTTCCTCTGAAATTTGAGAGGGAAAAAAGGTGAAAGAAGTAGTCTGGTAGTGTGTCTTCATTATTCATAAACAAGTACTTCCCCTTGCAATCTAACTGAATTTGATATTACTACTCCTGGTTTATTGGCTCACACTTGCAAGAAGTTTGCAATCCTCTATTAGTAAAATAACATGCAAACGACATTAAGATTCTCCACAGCAGAGAGAAGGTCCTTAAGGATTACTTGGTCAAATTAACAGTTTGAAACCTGAGTTGTTTCAGATCACAAGAACCAGCATTGCTCCAATTTTCCCTAAGAGCAGTGATGATTCAGTACACTCAGGCACATTCCCCTTCCTCCCTCTCTGCATCTGACATGGATGCATCCTTCCTTGCCTCTACACAACACAGAGCAGAAAGCACCATGCCTGAACAGTTAGGGATTCTCTCTGGAAAACTGACTGTCAGCAGAGGTAGCTCTTCTTTCACTCACTTGGTGTTATGCCAGTATGCACCTACAGTCATCCATAATGCTGCTCTTGATTTATGCTGATGTGCCAGACCAGGATCCACACCAAAAGAAAAAAAAATACAATCGTAATCTACTTAATAAATGCAAAATACTTATTTCACCACTAACCTTTTGCCCCAAGGAGGAGGTAAGCTTCTTCTCTACTTCAGCACTTGCATGAGGCTTTTAAATCCCTCTCACAATGTCTCTGTCTTTTTCCCTTTTCATAAACACTATGCCTGAACTGGGGTGTTTGGGTAATCATCTCTACTGCAAACTTCACCCTATTCAAAAAAATAAAAAAAAAGTTCATTTTTAATTTATACTCTTTACACACAGGCAGAAAGCTGTTTGCATTTTAGTTCACTAAAACAACACAGTGGCAAGGTGTTCCAAATGCAGAGAGGTGATGTGGCAGGGTAAATATAGCAGTGAGATTACACATAGAAAAAGTAATTGAACAGAAACAGTGAGGACAACAAAGGTTTTGAAAACTAATGTCTGCTGCAGACTTTGTTTATTTTTATTTTACTGACTCCTTCATCTAATACCAACTTAATAAATAAGCAGTCACTGCAGTTTATAAAGGTATCACATCCTAAGCAAAGAAACAAAAATAAATATGCTCTTCAAATTTTCTTCAAACCCCTTCTAATACCACAACAGAAACAATTAGGGAATGTGATGCATTAATGAATAAAGAACAAGACTGGCACAGTGAAAAGAAAACAGACAAAAAATTTCCCAAATGGACATATATTGTTTTTTAGATTGAGAGTTGGATTCAATTCTGTTTAAGTCTTTGGTTGTTACAACTAATTTAAGGTGTTCATACCCTGTGAGTTGTGCTGACTAACAGTAAAAAGGCTTATTTACATCCATTGACAAGCAGTGTCAGGAGTCTTGAATCATAACTAAAACAGGTAGCATGGGCTAGGAAAGCAAAAAAAAAAAAAAGATACAATCTATGATTGCTGAAGTTTATAATGAGTTGCTCTCCCCCAAAGTTTACTGGTGTGCATTTACAATGTATGCCACCTAGTGGGAGCAAAAATTTGATTAAAATGTTAAAATATTTTAAAATGTTAAAAAATTTAGCTTGGCATTCTGCAGTCTGGAGGGAAGTTAGAACTTGCATTAGGTATTGAAGCACTTTGTTTACACACCAAGACACTCAAAGGAAAGGGCTTCTGATTGTCCATGATCTCCTCCTTAAAACATGAGTAAAAGTCAGTTATCTATGAAAATCTGCTGTTTAATATTGATAGTTCAACCTTTGCACTATGTCTGTACTAGAAACACAGCTGCCTGTAGATAGTGAAGCAGACACTTCTATTTCACAGACAGACAGACCTTTGAAACTGACTAAGAAAGTTACAAAACAGGCCTATGAAACTCACTAAGAAAGAAAAGATTCAAGTCAAAGACCAGATAAATTCAAAGATGACAGACAAAAAAGTCAGTTACTAAATACTCAGAGCTACTTCTAGTCTAGCAGGCCTCTTGAAAATACAAGACAAGGCTAAGAGTATATGAAGTATCCTTCCACTAGTTTTACTCCTACTGCAACTCAGTATTTAGGAGGTGGATGGACTTTTTTGATGTGATTTAGCTCAAAATTTCTTGGTTTACATAGCTTATGCCTTAGTTATTTGAGGGTAACACAGAAATATTGAACTTTTGCTCAGTAGATTCATGGACACTGAGATCTAGAGTACGGAGTAAACACACAGGAATAAGATTTAAAATTTATGATACACTGTAACCTAATTACCTGACCTTCAAAAAAATAAAATTCTGGAAATGGAGGAAGTGCCACTCCATAATCTTGGCTTCAAATCTAATAATTTTGTATAACTAGCTCAGGCATGGCAAGTAGCATCAGACGGGAGGATGAGCAGAAGGGCCCGGAGGTCTCGGCCCTCGGCGCTTCCCGGCGCGGCCGCCGGGAGAGCCCCTGCCTGCCCTCAGCTCGCCCAGGTGAGCGCTGCCGGGGCTGAGGAAACAAGCGCTTTGCAGCGTGATGCTGTTTCCCCGGCGGCCAGCTCGCACGGAGTTACAGCCCGTGGAGAGCTCCTCTGCAGGCTTGTCCATGCCTTCCCAGCTGAAGGAGGCACGGAGCTCCCCGGTACGGCGGCAGAGCCCGGGCAGGGGCGCAGCGAACGCCCCTGCGGCCCACAGGCCCGCCGCAGCCGGGGCGCGGCACCGGGCAGAGCGCGGCGCTCCGCCAGCCTCGCCTGACGGCACCTGCCCCGCTGGGCCCCCCTCCCAGCCGCTCCCTCCCCTCTGCCTCCAGCCCTGCTCAATCCAAAGGATTCACAGGCTGGGCTCTGCCGGGAAGCAGCCACTCCAATGCAGGAGAACTGTGCCCAAACACTTGCCTTGAACACAGGCAGCAAGGAGAGAGATGGAGGTTGTATTTCCTCCTGTCCATCCTCCCAGGATCACAGGGCCCCTGGTCCTCTCAGTGACCACCGCTTCGCTCTCAGCCCAGACAACCCACAACTCCTTTTCCCGAGGCCATTCCGGGGCGCCTGAGGGCCGGCCCCTGGAGGGGCGCATCCCCAGGGCACCGCCGGGGCCGGGCGAGGCACGGCTGCCCTCAGGGAGCGCTCCCAGGAAAACCGAGTGGAGCACGGCCACCGCCACCGGGAGCGCTCCGAGCTTCGCCAGGCTCCTACCGTCAGGTACCACTGCTTTTGTTCCCTTCTGTGCTCTCGTCAGCCCCGAGTGCTTTGTTTTTCACAGTTCCCCGCTAGTATTGCGAGCCCCACCGGTGTTACTCTGCTTTTTTTGTCCTTTGTTCCTCAAGTAGGAGGGTGCTTTAAAAGAAATTCTCTCCCTTTTAATTAAATCGAGGCTATTGGTGCTGTGATTTGTCTCGCTCTTGTCTCAAGAGAAAACTTCAAAATTACTTCTGCCAGGGCTTTGAGTGCTGAAGAAGAGGGCAAAGAGGCAAGAAAAGGCCTCATGGTACTCAAGAAGAACTGTACTTTTAAAAAACCTTCATTCAATCATATCTGAAATATCTTTATTGCAGACATCACACATTTCCCTTTTGTATGTTGTTTCAGTTTTTTTCTTTGTGCAACTTGAGATATTCTTCATTTAAGATCTGAAATGTTGGAGACAGTAGATGCATTTTTCAATTTATTCTGATGGGGTTTTTTACAGGAACTGTCACACACAAATACGAAAGCAGTTCACAATGCATTTCAGTCCTATCGATTCATTACAGTTTCTAAGATCTGGTCACAGTTTTTTCTTCACTTGTATTCTTCTGCCTTAGGGATAAGAGTCAGTAAACCAAATCAAGACACTGTTTTCACTATTTTGGGCCAGCTAAAGAAAAGTAGATTAACACATTTATTCAGGATCTGTGCAGGTACTAGAAGACATCCTCACCTCTTGTCAGCTCCTTATGGGAAGAAAACAGACTTTCTCAAGCAAAGCTCAAAGGCAGATAATTACTCTGTGTAATTATCTGTGTGGCTATGTGTGGTTAAGGGGGTCTGTTTCTCAGTGGTATTGAAGGTTTGCCAGATTATATGTTAATAATCAAACTACTGATCCAAATAGTAAAATGTGAATTTTGACACCACATTTTAGACCACCACATTCTGAAATATGATGTGTAGGTGTGGAGAAAAAAAAAAAAAAAGGAGTAGGAGAAATAAGAAAAACACCTGTAACAGTAAGAAGGAAGCATCAAGGCTGTTTGTATCAATATGTTGAGTTTACCAGGATATTTTAGAGGAGGCATTGACATTTTCTGCTAATACTGTTAGAGGAGACATTTCCAAATCATTCTATATTGTACAAAGGAACATTTCTGAAAAGAAATAGGCTTTCTGAGAGTGTGCCTTCTGCTAGTAAGCCACTCCAATGAGAAGATGGGACCAAACAGGGGCCTTCTTGTGCTACTTTCACATTCACGGTCCCATCTGAATCCTCTGGGCTGGCTCTAGGGTTTGGCTGACCCCACAATGAGATGGTTTGGGGAACCCCTGTTTCATGAGTTTCCAGTGTGATTTCCTGAACTCGTTACTCCTCAGTCAAAGAAGTATTGAAAGAAAGGAGGATGGAGAGTAGCAGAACGACCCCTTTGTACAACAGGTTGTTTGGCTGACATTTTAAAATTGAAACCATCATACCACAATAGAAACAAGTGTTCCAAACAGCTGGAGACTTACCTGGTACAGATTGACAGAAAAACATGGAAAATCCTTTTTTCCCATTTCTCATTTTGGTCCATATGGTTTGAAACCTACTGTATTTCAATTCTAATTGCTCTACTTCCAATGCAGTACATGGAAAAGAAATCAGGGAAGTCATCACTAAAAATAATGTTTTGAAGAATGTGAAGTCAGTTAAGATCAGTACATCTAAGCAAACAAAATCAAAATGATCTCCCAGTGGGCTGGCAACTAACCAAAAATAACACTGTTGTCTTGCATTTTTAGCTGACCCCTGTAAAGCAGAGTTAAATTTTGGAAGTAATACCCTACTACTGTTTTGTAGCTCCTCCTTTTTCAGCCTTCAAGGTAACTTGATGTAACTCAGCAATTTAAACTTCAAGCTGACAAAATTTACAGGACTTGATAACTCTGCTTTACCATATCTTCTTTTTAAGTTATTGAAATGTATTTGAAATGTATTTGTTTCATATAGCCTTCTGTGACTTACTGCTCAACCACCTCCTTTTGCTCAACATTATTTTCTGAAGAAAAGTAGTGCTAGTACACCTAGTCACAGCATGCTATAAAGAATAAAATTCTCCACAGTGGCTGTTTTGGATGACTGGTGTTTTATGACAACAAATAAAATGTGTATGAGGGAAGTTTGATCTGAGTCCACTTAAATTTTAAGAAAAATAATGACCCATAAAATTTGTAAAAATGAACAACAAATCTGCTTTCAGACCTCCAGATGTCTTAACAATATACTTTTTTCTCTTCATGGGTACGTTGTTTTTAGATCTAGAGATAAACTGAAAATTTAAAGTTGACACAAAATTTGTGTCTATTAAATTCTCAAAATGTTATATCAGACACTTAATGCATTACACTTTTCCTACTGAATACTACAGTAGATCCACAAAGAGAACATTAGGGCCAAGATTAATTTTAAGAGTAAAAAAACAGGTGGGTTTGCAAGAGATAAGGCATTAGAGTTTTTGGGATGATCTTCTGAGTTATTGAAGAGAAAGAGGTATTTTGTTATTGCCAAAAAATTGTCTTGACTTTAAGTTTTCTCTCACTTAGTTTCATCCATAAGAAGAGGACTGATGGTCGTCATATTTACTTGCCAGTGGCTACGTCAAAAAAAATAGAGGTGCAATACCTATTTAGAATATTCAATGTTGTTAATGAAATTTCATGAACAAACTTATCTCTGCTTTACCGTACCAGAGATTTTCAAAGCTTCATGGAGGAAAAATTGTATCAATCATGCCAAGAGGGCACTAAGCTCTGATAAATTCAATAAAAGCAGTAAGAGCTTCCCAGAACAGCCAGCAACTTAAAGGCTTGAGGCCTTAGGCACTGCTGTCATTTACACCTGGAGAATAATAGAGACATTGAAGCAAAATTGAAGATCCTTTTTAGTATTTGTTTTAAAGCATGTTCCTGTTCAAATATCCAGTTCTTCTCTCACGCTGTCCCTTTACCAGTAAGGGTGAGTGCATAATGATGCCATTCATACAGGCTTGCTAACAGCTAGATCAATGATACTTGTCACATGAGTAGTTTCCTGGGCTGCTTCTCAGAGTTAATTTTGATGGTATTACTTGAAAAAACACATTTAGCTTTTGGGTTCCTTGTATTGATTTTTGTTTTGCTAAATGTAATGCTTGTTTCACCCTAATATGTAAGTGTTTCCTTAAAGTGGATCTATAATGAGGGAGTTTGGACTGTGTCTTACCTCTCTCTGCACACTATTAGCACTGGACTCCCAAGGGTACCTTGTGCAGTGAACTACGATAATGAGGTTGATGGTTCATAAAAGGGCTGAAGTGACAAATTACTGACCTGTTTTGGAGATTAAGTAACAGCACCTTCACCAAGGTCTGCATATCAGCTTTTTGTTCAGCACAATGTTTGTAAGTGTGATGGTTGTGCTGTTGAGTGTTCCGTGTGCCAAGCTGATCAAGAAAACCTTTGCAAAATAGAACTGCTGGTGTGATTAGTGGCGCTTCTCCCAAGGCAAAACGCATCATTCTGTGATACAAACTGTGCAGTGGGTTAAATTTATGCAGCTTCTTGGCAGATCTTTAGGTCTTCCTACTGCCTGCTGCTTTAGTTGGAAGAGTATTGGAAGGTGCAGGTTACAAAACTCTCTTTGCCATAATACAGATGCTGCCCTTTTGCCCTATAAAAATACCTGTGATATTTGATTAAGCTGCAGCAGTATCAGTCTATAATCAGGTCTTCTCATAACCATTCTCTTTCATGAGACACTGTACTTTCTCTCAGTAAGTGGGACATTTATTCTTTTCTCTGATCTTGCTTTTGGTGGTAATGCAACATACCTATTGATTCAAATTTAAAATTTCAAGCAGTACACATCACTAGTAAAAATTAATTGTTTGCCATCTGTAGGACATTTTTATAGATGTTTTTTAATATTTGTCCATCTATTGGTTTGTGAAGGTCGCCAATAGGAATTATATCCACTGTGTATTTTATTTCCTTGATATTTTTGCTGCTAATTTTTAAACCTTCTCATTTATGCCTGCCTGACTTCAGCTGGGCACATTTTTATGGGTGAAGAATAGCTCTGTGATACACAATGTGTATTTACATGTGTTCCACAATAATATATGGTTTTCTGCAGGAAGCATAAAAGCTGTTGTCATACTCTTAGAAGTGTTAGATGACGCTTAATTTGTCATTTTATTTTTGGAACATTCAGCAGATTGAGCTTCATTGTCCTACTGATGTGGCCAACAGAGAGTTTGCATTGATAGTTTTTCCTCATTAGCATTGACACTGCTGGTTGTGCTAGCTTTCATCTCTCCCCATAGCTGTTGCTTTGGGTTTTTTGCTACAAGGCCTCTCAAGCATTGAAATGAGCACAACTTGCTGTTGTGCCCTTGCTGCAGTGGGATTGTCATTTCTGTCCCTCGTGCTGTCTCACATGCATACAGTTCCTGAGGAAAAAATGAATTCTGTGAAGTATCTTGCATAATTGTCTGTTCCTCTGTGATGTCTATAATGATGTGTAACATTATTTTGGAAAGTCATGATCAAAAGTTGAATCCTTGCTGTATTCCTGCTTCATGTTTTATCAGCACAGTTGGCAGGCAATGGTCACAGTCCCTTCTGCAATGACATATTCCCCTCTCTAAATAGGATGGCTTTTGCTAAGCTTATCTCTGACAAAGTGCCATGAAATAAATGAGGCTTTCTGCACAGATAGTGGTGTTCTGTAGTACAAGAATATTGACACCACTGAGAAAGGGTAACTGCAAAATGCTGGGCAGATATTGTGACAGTGGTAGAGCAGAGAGAGTACTTTTATTGAAAATGTCATATACAAAGAAGCTCTTTAATTTCTTCAGTACTTTTCACATTCTCTGTGTGTTTTAAACTTATCCCTACTCAGCGTGGGCTTTTAAAAAAAATGTAAATGGAATATGAATTATTTTGGAAGTACAGGACTCTGCATTTGGTACTCAGCAGGCCTTTGTGATGATGAGAGTAAGCTTACTTGAAGTGGAGGTCAAGGTAGGTTTCCAAAAGGTAAGCCTCAACATTTCATGCATTTTATATGTGAGTGAAAGATTTGTATGCACCCAGGAAAAGAAATCTTGTGCTATAAAGAATCAGTCTTAAATGCTAGTATTTTGAAGCTTCTGGCTTCTGATTTACCAGTTGCTTCCATTTTTGATAGCCATCCTCAAAGTCTGAACACCATGCTTCTCTATTTTTATTTATATCAGCTCACAATTCATGCTAAGAACACCAAAACCCTTGATAGTGCATTTTGCCTTCAGATGAATGTGGTCCACTTGTGAGAAATGCTTATGAACATAAATCAGTTTATTATTATTTGTTTTTAATGATCAATCAGTGTTGGTTTTCTAGGTTTGAAATTATATTTTGAAACATGTTAAAATTTATATTAAAAACTCTTTCTTGTGCAATGAGTATTCAAGATTTGAAAGCAGTTGTTATGACAGCCCAAGCCTCCAGATCATTCTGTATTCTGCTTACAAGTACATCAGGACAAACCCATCTCTGTCAATAGCCCAGCTTGGAGCAGAGCCTTCCCATTGCAAAGTTTGAATTAATGAGTATTGCAGCATCTGTTGAGAGATGCAGAAATGAAATTTTCCTTGAAGGGAGGGTCTACATCCCTGGAATACAGCAGCATGATCTGTTGTGCAGGGGGTTAATGGATCTCAATTACAAACAATATATTTACCCTCTTGTGTGGGTAAATCATGGTTAGATCAACCTAGAAATTTAGTGATATGTTGTTCAAAAGTATAATGATGTATCTGAGTTAAGGGAGCAAAAAGAAGAGGCTGTCAATCAAAAATTCAAAAATAAACTTACTTTGATTAAACCTTAAATGCTGTGTACTAGTTGCATTAACAAGTACATGTGAGGCTCCTATTCCAATAGGAGTAACTATGCCAAGACTGATGAATGGCATTTTGTGAAAATCTGTCAACACCAAAAATACTGGGTATCTGTCATTCAGGGACTCTGCTAGTGCCATTTAAACAGGTATGATACAAGTAACTGTTTTATTTACATAAATTTTCTTCTTATGATGCAAGTTCTAGTAAATGAGGGAACTCTTGAAAGGCTTAGGCCTCCAATGACTTGTCTGGGCTTTAGTGTAGTAACAGATTGCTCGCTTACTTTATTTTACAAACAGGCTTTTTTTTAGACATTCTAAAAGGTCACTCAGAAGCATCACTGTGGGAAAAGCACTGTTTTGACTTCCTATCCCACTTAATTATAGCAAACTTCAAACACAGTATTTTGCAAAGTTGTAGAACCATAGAATAATTTGGGTTGGAAGGGACCTTTAAAGGCCCTCTGGTCCAACCTCTAAAATGAGCAGGGATGTCTTCAGCTAGACTAGATTGATCAGAGCCCCATTCAGTCTGACCCTGAGTGTTTCCAGGGATCCTACTGGGTAAGTAATTGATGAACATGTTAAACAGTACTGGTCCCAGTACAGACTTCTGAGAGACACCACTCATTTCATGGCACTTTGTTTCTGAGTATAAGCCAGCTTTGTATAATCTATCATATTATTCCTCAATAGATTCCTTTACCTAGTGAAATAGATAAAGAACTGCAGCTATTAGTAACAACACTATCATCCGATTCTCTTGATCATGTTCAAGAGCTCAAACAGAACATATTTTTGCTGTCATCATGGTAGGAAGATGGGATGCTTTTCCAGTCCTTCAAAGTCCTTAATTTCTTCGAGTGGTGTGGTTCCATTTGTATAGCACAGTTTTCCATAACACTAATCCACATAACTCCCTCAAAGAAAAAACTGAAGAGGGCTCAGGATAATGCATTTAGATACATTTTTGTCCTTACAGAATTCAAAAATTCTCCGAAAATTACCACATGCTCATAGTGTACTGATTACTTGAAAAGATATTTAAAGGATAAATTAGACAGAGATCACACCATTTGAATTAGTTCATAAAAATTTTTAGAGTTTAAATGACAGGAAAAATTATAGTATGTGCAGCTTGGTCCTGGCTAGTCCTGGTGTCAGATGGGATAGAGTTAATTTTCTTCTTAGCAGCTGGTACAGAGCTAGGTTTTGGATTTGATAACACACCAATGCTTTGGTTGTTGCTGAGTAGTGTTTATTCTAAATCAATAACATTTCTGTGTCCCGTGCTCTGGCAGTCAGCAGGCGCACAGAAAGGGAGCATGGGCAGGACAGAATCACAAAAATCAATTAGCTTGGAAAGGCCTCTGAGAGTGAGTCCAACCTATGACCATACTGAGTGCCACAACCAGTCGTATCTTAAACAGCTCCAGGGATGGTGACTCCACCACTTGCTGGGCAGCCCATTCCAATATTTAACAACCCTTTCTGTGAAGACATTTCTCCTAATGTCCAGCCTACACCTACCCTAGCACAGCTTGAGGCTATTTCCTCTCATTCTGTCACAGGCTGCCCTGGCAAAAGAGGCTGATCCATACCTGGCTACATCCTCCTGTCAGGGACCTGTAGTCTGTGAATACATTTCTCATCCATATGCTTGTAAGTCCTGTACAATATAGCAACAAACCTATCCATAGTTACAGAAGAAACCCTTATTTATCACTATAATGCTGCAGACAAATGATCATGCGTTTTGGAAAATAATTGACTGCAGATATTAAGTATGTATCTACAAATTCATAAAGGACTCTTCATCTCACTGCCTGGATACCAAGTCCTAACTAGGCAAAGATATTACAAGAAGTTTTTCTGAATGCAAATAATAAATTCAGTTCAATTCCAGTTCAAAAAGGAATTTTATCAACCACCCTATTGCTAAGTATTAGCCACTTTATTTGTATGGCTCTTTCATATTAACTATGAGGTGGTTATTATGCAAGGGAGGGGAAAAATTAGTGGGTTGAGTCAGTAAGAAGCTGGAAAAAAATCTTGTGATGTTTATGAGAATTTTGGTGAGATTTCTGACATTATTATCAGAAAGAGGGAGACCTTCATGTATAGTTAATAATTTCAGTTCTCTGCAACTCTTCATAGTACTTATGCCTTCTAAATGACATCCAAATAGTTCTTGGGTATTAACACAGAAGGGATTCTCAGACTCAATGGATTAAGGCTTCTTCTCACTTTGTCCTCCCCTCACCATTACTCTTTCTAAAAAAACCATGAAATGTCAATTTGAGGGTTTTCTAAAGCTGAACTGATGTTTACAGCATGTGGAGTCCATACCATCCTGCAGATCGTATGATTTCACTGATAATTTCAGGCACTAGACCTAACAATTTTAAATACAGCAAATTAAGAGCAGTACTTTACACCCACTGATAATACTGAGAAGCAGTGTGCAGTGACATTGGTGCTCCTGGACTCGATGCAGCTCAGCCAAAGTGGGCGTCAGAGCAGTTGAAAGCCAACGGATGCCTGCTGCACCAAGGTACAGGAGGGCTCGTAAGTGCTGGCAGTGCAGAACATTTTGTGTTTATCTCCTACAGAAAACAGGCCCTTGTGTCCCTTTGATTTTTAAACCAGCCTGCTCCATCTGGCACAGTCTATGCTTCCAAATAAGGTTCATCTCTTTGTTGCCTGCCTAAGGAACAATGGAAAAAGGACCCTTAGAAGGAACTTCAAACTAAGGTTCCTGCACAAATTACTAATTTTCCCTGTTACAATTTTACCTAACTGTGGTGCCTGCTTTTAGGGGAAAGATGGAAATTCCATCATCCAACCATATCTATTGTTTTCCAGAGTAGTGCAAATATTTGCCAGAACACTTCAGATTGTTCTGTAAAAAGCATAATGGTGTCATGGGGAGGAAAAAAAAGATTCTCAATAAGCTAATGACACAGTTGATTTTTAGTATAATGGAATTACCATAGCAGATGAAACTCACAGATCTAGATAAGTCAGGAAATTAAACATTGCAGTGGGAGACAATTGAGAATGACCAGCAGGCAGCAGAAAACAAGTTTGGATTATACCACAACTCAAACAATTATGCTCTTTGTTTTCTGACTTTAATGTGTCCTCATTGTCCCCAGAATCTGAACATTATTGTTAGTCTTAAAGATCATTATATTCATATGAGGTTGTAAAATCTTGCTACCCAACTTTTTCAAATCTGTGAGGTGTTTAAGTGGGTTTTGTAATTGCAGAATGATCAAGGATAAGTAGATGTATCGTGGTTCTTATTAGGCATGATATTCATTATTTGTATACTTCTGTTGTTATTTCTTATCTCTTCCTTGTACTGATTAGGTCTGTTCTTTACGTTCATTTTCTCTTGAAAGTTGTCCATTCCCTTAGACTTCTCTTAACTGTGTTTGGATTTCTTGTATGCCTGCACTTCACTCTCAAAAGTGATGGGGAGGCAAAGTGTTATTTTTCATTAATACCTATAACTGATTTAATGACATATTTTCAATTATTTGCTACCTTGGTCTTTCTGTTTATCTTGTACTTCACTACTGACAAAAATGTAGTAGGTATTTTTATTGACGTCTCTAATTCAAAATCTTTCTTCCCTCGCTTACAGGATATTTACAATCACTAATTATCTATTCAGTATACACAATGCTTTTGTTATAGAAAGACAGCAGTCACTGTGTTTTATCTCTCCTTTTGACATTCTCTCAGTCTTTTTTTTAAGCTTGAACAACCTAAATATTCTGCTGTCTGCAAATGCTGCCACTTGCATTCTGTTATTAAGTAGTGATGTACAGATTCTGCTGTGACATCTTCAATTGAGGCATCTAGTTTTCAAACCAGACTTTTCTTCCCGTTTATTGTGTTACTATACTTATTTACACAGGCAAGAAATGGCCCCAACAAATGGCAAATGATGTAATTGTAAGTATCTGCTGTCAGTGCTTGAAAACACTACATGAATTTTGACAAGCAGAGGGCAAATTAATATTTTTGGAAGTCCTAGTTATGCAGCAGTTCTCAGGAGGACAAAAAGGTGGGGCAGGGAAAGGGAGGGAATACTGTCAGTCTTTGGCAGTGAAGTAATGTGCCAGGAGTCTTAGCAAGAAGCTGGTTAATGACTTTCTGAAACAAGGCACTGTAGGCTGAATAGATGATTTAATAAATGCATGGAAATTATGAAACTGACTTTCCAAAAGTTTACAAACCCTATCATGCAACTGATTAAAATACAGCCTTCCCAAACATCGCCTCATTCTGTGTCAGCCTTAAATGGGTGATCTGGCCTTGTGCCTCAGGATCATAGCTCATAGGAGCAGGCTGGAGAGGATACAGAGAAGGGCCACAACAAAGATGATCAAAGGACTGGAAAGCTGCCCTGTGAGGCAAGGCTGAGAGAGTGGGGCTTGGGCAGCCTCGAGAAAATAAGGTTTAGGGGAGACCTTATCACCATGTCCCAGTATTCAGGGGTGGCTACAGATGAAAACTGTCTTTTTACCAATAGTCATTTGGAAAAGAGGAAAGGGAATGGGTACAAGTTATTCCATGGGAGATTATGATTGAACACGGGAAAAAAGCTGCTCACAATGAGAACAATCAGCCTTTGGAACACTCTTCCTAGGGAAGTGGAGAATTCTCTGACACTGGATTTTTTAAAGATTCAGATGGACAGGGTACTGTCCCATCTTGTCTAGATGATGCTTTTACCAAGAAAGGTTGGATCCAGTGGTCCTTGAGGTCCCTTCCTACCTAGTGTTCTGTCTTAGTCTAATCTGGTCTGATCTTGTTCTCACTAAACCTTACAGGTTAAATGTCTTGATTGGATTTTTTCTCCCAGATTGTTATTTCTACTTGAAAAGCAGAAGGTGTGTATCCTAGGGAACTTGCCCCCAAAAGTAAGTCTGTGACTATGTAGGAAGCCTTTAGCAAATTAAACATACTTGTTCCTGGATGGTTTTGATTTCATTACTTTTGGTGATGCTGATATGTTTGAGGCATACTCATCTTGTAATCCACAGTCAGCTCTATGTGGAATGTCATACTCAGGATAGATCAGATCCATTATATGCAGTCTGCAGAATTTTCCTGTTCCATGTGTGTGCTGGTTTTACCTGGGGTAGAGTTAATTTTCTTCCCAGGGGCTGATATAGGGCTGTGTTTTTAATTTGTGCTGAACACAGTGTTGATAATATAGAGATGTTAATTAAGAGAAGAGCTTACACAGAGCCAAGGCCATTCCTGCTTTTTATTTGGCCATGCCAGTGAGGAAATCAGGGGTGCCTGGAAGATTGGGAGGAGACATTCCAGACCATGTGACATCATGCTCAGTATGTAAAGTTACAGGAAGAAGAAAGGAGGGGGACATTTGCAGTGATGGTGTTCATCAAGATGCTGTTATGTGTGATGGGGCTCTGCTGTCCTGGATGGCTGAACACCTGCCTGCCCATGGGAAACATTAAATTGATTACTTATTTTGTTTTGCTTGTACGTGCAGTTTTTGCTTTTCCTGTTAAACTGTCTGAATCTCAACCCACAAGTTTTCTAGCCAGTTCTCTCTCTAGTCCTACTGTGAGTGGCTGTGTGGGGCTTGGTTCATGGCTGGGGAAAATCACAGCAGTGTGCCAGGATGCCAAATTGCCCTAATCTGTTAGATAATGGAAAAGCTACCAAATATCAAAACTGGAATGCCTATGCCCAGCCTCAGATACTGCATGAAATTTAGGTTTGGATTCAAATCTGAATTTGGTATGAAATCTTGCTTATAATTTTAGCCAATGTAAAATGTGTAACAAACACATGATAAACTCAATCAGTTAGCATAATAAACTCAATTAGTTGTACCTCAATTTTTTTTAAGGTTGCTCTTTGAATAATATATGTCAACCAGTTAGAGTGGTTTGATAAATATTCCAGCTACACATCCCCCTAGCCAGCAGCAAACAACCTTTTTCCTCCCCCAGTATATTTTCAAAGCAAAGTCATCAGCAAGGTACTAATAAGCCTCTGATTTAGTCATGCAGCTTGCAGTGAAAGCCTCGAGCTGAAGGCTGTGTGTATATATAATTTCCTACCTGCTTCTCTGAGCTACAAGCTCTTTCTATCAAGGTAAAGTGCACTAAACTAGCTCGTAATTCTTGTGTCTGCTTTGTGCTGCTTGAGAGGCTTTAAAGAGATGTAATCAATTTCCCAAACGAATGAAGAACAGCCATGACCCTGCATCATGCACAATGAAGAATTCACTAGTGGAAATTCCCTGCATATATGTAACTCCTCACCTATTACACAGCTGCAAAAGCATCAGGGTCCTTGAGATGATGTTGTATGTTGAATAAAGGAGAAAGACATAAGATAACAATCAATACTGTACTTTTCTAAAGTGAAATCACGTCTCTAATCTTGGGTATGATAGGAAATGAAACTTACTGGGAAAATCCATTTTGATTCACAGGTGCTGTGTCTTTCTCCCTGCTACTAATTTAAGTTTAAAATTGCAAGGTCACATATTGTGGGATTATTTCACATGAAAAAATTCTTTATGCAGAGTGTTTGCAAATGGGGACTAAGGTACATGTGTTTGGGAGAGAAGAGAGAATTACCAGTCCATGTGTTTGGCCACAATTTCTAAAAATGCATATGTTGAAAAGTCATTGTTGGTTAAAGCAGCTTAATGAAATAAGGGCTTATATGGATGTATTTATTTATAAAATAATGATCAGCCTACCAAAAAGTATTGGCAGGGAAGAGTGAGTAACTGTGAGGATGTGGCTTCCTCTGCATGACACATAAAACAATGGAAAGCCCAAACCAGCTATATAGAAATCGTATTTCTAAAGACCTATCCTACCTGTGTACGCATTTATGCCATTTCAATTATCACTCTTTGTAATGGCCATTGAAGACTGATTCTGCAGCCAGAAGAAGCTCTTTTTCTACACTTATATAATTTTTAATACTCCATGATACAATGACCAGGAATTAAGTGGCAAAAGCACCTGTGTCACAATTAAATTCTACTTTAGGGAATCACCATCCTATTGTGCTGTCAGAGAAATAGCTGATAAAGTGGACTAAGATATAACACATGATTAATCACCTTTTCTTAGAGTTCCAAGTGTAATTAATTTTTTTGTTTATTGCTTTCCCTCTCTCGTCTGTCATATGAAACTGATAAAATGCAGGGAGTTATACCCCTAAGATAAATTCCCTAGACACATAATCACTGTATAACCCAAATAGACCTGACTTCTTGCATGAACAAAAACTTTTCAGAAACTTCAAAAAGGAGAAAAAAAAAATTAAATTATTGAGATGCCTGCCTGCTGATCAGTGTCAGCTGCCTACTGACACTGATCTCCAAAGTTCAGTATCACCTTTTCCTTGCACCCCTTTTCACCTTTCAGATTGCTTATAAAGTAAACTTTCTTTGCAAATCTCTTCTATATTTCCTTCCAGATATGCTAGTTAAAAAAAAACAACTACTATTTGAGAGCATGTGTAATTAACAATTAGATTCATTGGTGGTCGTGTCCTCAAGAAGGTGCATATTTCCCTATTAGTTATTATTAATCAGCATCACAAATCAAAACAGCTGGAGCTGGGTTATTGCTCAAGTGAATAACTTTGCAAAACTCCATGGTCTAATATTAGTTCACAATGTTGTTTCCTTCAGCTACATACTTTCCTGTAAAGCAGTCAGTTCAGGTTTCTTTACTATATACCTAGGTGTGATTGACAGTTTAAAAAAAATGTTGAGGGAAACTGCAGTTTTGTGACCTTGCCTATTAATGGGTAATAAAGTTTTAAAACTATAAGCCCATGACCTACTAGGGCTCTTCCTTGGGTTTATTCTTTCAAGGCAATTACATCAGAGAAGACTGTACTCAAGTACCTTTGCTCGCCAACATCAAGAATGGCAAGTCAGGGTGTTAACTCAGACTCAGCAAATTTTCAGATCATGGCTTATTTCAGAATTTTTGAGAACTAGTCCTGAAAATAAAGTTATTTAGGGAGGGGCAGTAAAGAGACAAAGGATGATGGCCTTGTGATCATTCATAGACCTTAAATAAACTCTTTTTAATGAATGGCATGATTTGGGCTCAAACTTGAAAACAAATTAATCCTGTGAAACTCTAGCCCCTTCAGTTTTTTGACCTTATTTCTCTATAAAAACATACAAGAAGTGTGTGACCGATCCCCCGCATGGTGCTTGTACCACCCAGGCTCATAAATATGGCCAAAACCATGAAAAAACTGCCTTGTTTTCAGAGTTCAAGATGAAAAAAATGTAATCCTTTGAAGGTGGAATCAACTGGCAAACCAGGAGCCAGCTCTGTGAACTGGAGTAGGTGGGAAGAGTGCAGCCCATTTGAAAATGAGCAACACCAGACTGAGTAAGCAGGAAAGGAAGCTTGCTTAGTTTTAAGCAACGGGCATGGTTCAGGTCATGAGAGTGGGGTTTGGGGTTATAAGCTTTCTTCTGACACTGAACAAGAGGTTATTCTGTTTTGTGGCAGAATACTTACCTATTAAGTAGCCTTAATAGAAGGATGAGGAAAATAAACAACATTCTTGCTTCCATGGTCTGTTTCAAGTTCGGCCAGACATTGGTGCTGTATGACTGCCACGTATTCAGTATTTTGAATGTCCTAAAGACACGTTAAAAATATGCAATGTTTTCTAAAACCTTCAAAATCCACTGAAAACTTTTTCAGTAAACAGTGTTAGTTCTGGAACACAGGCACTGATTCAGCTGCAGTCCATAAAAAGCAGGGCTTAGACTAATCACAAAAGTGTTCATTGTAATCTACAAATTAAAGAATACACTTGAAGCTGAAAAAGTTGTCAAGGATTATGACTGAAAGGTTCTTAGTGGTGATCAATTAGGTAGGATTTTTTTTGTTGTTTTGCTATGTTTGTTTGATTTTCTTCCTGCCATATATTTGTCTCTAAACATTCTTCAGATCTGGTCTCTGTAAACTGGGAGCTGTGGGGAGAAGAGCTGTGACCTGGCCACAGCAGCTGGAGTCAGCTTTATAATGAAATTGTGGGAGGAAGCAGAGGTGGGCAGGACATGTGCCATATAGCAGATGAGTTCCATGAACCCTAAATTCCAGTTGCTCTGTGCCTAGGGGACTTTAGGTGTGAGAAAGGATGTTCAAGTTTCAGGGTGTAAAAAACTGCCTTCGTTAAAGTATGCTCTGCCCAGCAGTTCAGTGCTTGGTCTTGGTTGATAACAGACTGATGGTGTTGGACACAGGACTAGTCACTTCCCTGTTCCTCACAAGTGAGGTTTTTTCCCTTGGAACTTGTACTTACACAACCATATGCAAGCATATAAGTGTATATTCATGTGTGTGTACATGTACTTCTATAGCTCTTCTCCATTGCTGGTAAAGAACAGTACACTGAAAAGTCCTAACCCTGTGCTTGCAAAGGACTGCTTAAGAGCAGCATTTTACATTACAATTCATCTTTTCAACACCCTTGATTTGAATCCTTCCCCTTCTGACAGTCCTTTGCTAGCCAAGAAATTGAATGACTACCTCAGTGAACTTCCCAAGGCATCAGCAGAGTATCTTTAGTGCCATCTCTTCATGGTTCTGCAGTGAACTCTTCTCGTGTTCTCTGTATTTTGGAAGTCTTTTGTGACAGAGCAGTGATGGCTGCAGTAAATTCAACATACAAAATCCCTGACCCAAGTACCACAAAAAAGTAATTAGCGGGAAGGTTTAGGTGTAACGATACTGTAATTTTTGAGGACATTCAAAGAGTGGTGCTATGAGTGTGCTGATATTTCATTCTAGGGTCTTAACCACCAAACTCCTTTTCTCGCAATTTATTTTAATAAGATGACATTAATGTTCCCTCTGTATTTTCAGCTAATGAATGTAATCACCAAGAAAGAGTCACAATTATCTGTTTTTCACTAGTACACTCAGTACTTGCCATGCAGAGAGCCAAAATTGCTTCTGGAAGAGCCTGGTTGATGAGAGTGAATTGTTGCTCTTGTGACAGATGGAATTGCCCAGGAGCCTTTTGAGGAGAACAGTCTGATTGCTGGTGAAATTAAAACTTGCCTAACTGTGAAAGGCTGAGAAGTATAATGGGGATGGTAAAGATTTAAATATTAACATTTGAGAAGAGTGAGAAAGAATCTCCAGGCAGATCAGATGGCTCAGATCTGGGAAAAGCTCTCCTTAATTAATATCAGTACAATAGGTAAGACCCTCAGCCTTTAAATTGTCTAGGCAAAACTATAGGAGGAGAAGTCTCCAGAAAGGGTCTGAGTGTCAGTCTTAATCCCAGAAATACTACTCTTCCTGTTTTGGTAAGGCCTCATTGCCCTCTTACTGCTTCCTGTATTCAGTCTGTGTGGCAGAACAAGGGCGTTAAAGCTGTGTTTATTTGCCACTCAGTATTTTCTGGTATTTCATTAATACAATTTCATGTAATAGAAATTTTAGCTGTAATTGTCTCAGCAGCATGAATAAATAGTAATGTGTTTTCAAAATCAATTGTTTCCTCAAGAAAAGGAATAACACAGCATCTTGAATAAATTCTTATGGAAAAATTAGATCTAGGCCTGCTTTCAACTAACCTATTATTCAGCAACAGAGTAATAGAAGATTGAGCATTTAAGCTGAAGTGGTTGTTTGTAATCAGTGTTGTACTAATTTGGTTCCCCGCAGATAGTTTATCATTTCCTGTATTATATCTGTGTAACCATGTTTCATTTTACATGTTTGGATTTAACTGTGATACAGCCTGAATTGATCAGTATTTCTTATGGTGAATAAGTTTTCATGCAGCCTATTTTAGCATCCATTTATTCATTAAGAGGTAGTAGTTCAGGTGGAAGAACATCCTCTAGTAATCAACATGTGCAAGAAATTTCAGCGCCAACTTCAATTGTCATTCACCCCAGATGCTTAATAGAAGTATCCAGCAGAGCTCTCGTCACATATTTACTAAAAAAAGACTATGTTAATCCACTCTCTTAGTATTTGTTTGCATCATTTGTTACAAAGGAACATCAGTTTCTACAGCAGAGATTAACTATCTCTTCTGGATTATCTAGCATTTCATGAATTGTATTTCTTTCAGGGGAGCCCGCTTGTTGCAGTTAAGCCTCTTTAATGAAGCAGTCATTAATGCTGGGGTTCTACAGGATCCAATTTTAGATCCCATACTGTTTTGTCATTATATATTTCCTGTGGGCATTATCAGATTGCTCTCATTGTTTCCAGTATCTCATGCAGATGATCTTCAGATTTGCCTTTTTCTATTCCATCCAAAACTGAATGTTACAGATACAGAGTAGTTACTAATTGGTCCATCTCTAGGTCTTTGCACTTCTCACTCATTGGTTCTAAAAATAGGTGTTCTGTTTTCCCTGTTGCCAAGGCTTGTAGCCTTGGTGATAAAAGAAGAAAGAGGGAAAAATTCAGTCCCTGAAAAACAGTAGAGAACTCTTTCTCCTAGATGAGGGCAAGCAGTTCTAAAGGAGATGAGCTGTTTCACTGGAATCCTTACAAAGGAACAGATAAAATAATATTAATACAAAAAGTAGATAACGATGGCTAAAAGGAGTAAAAATTGCTGCAAAAAGATGAGCTAACTGCAAATAATAGATATCATCCCAGAACCTTTGTGGAAAACAGGATGTTTTTGCAGATAGACAGAGGGTGCCAGTGTAAAGAAGCATTTCCTAGGCCATCATAGAGAATCCATGATCTCCAAAGCCTCTATGCAACAAGCAGAAATATAAATGTGAAAGGGGAGGTGGTAGTACAGGCCCACATTGTGCAAGATGCCAGCAGCTTGACTGCATCATGGAGCTTTTGCCAGTGTAACCTAGAGAGCTTTGGAATTGATAGTCGTTTTTCAGGAAAAAAGCAGACCCACTTGAGAGAGTCCAGTGCAGAGGAGCAAGATCATAGAAACACAAAAGTTTGCAAAAGTGCATGAGCAGTCTGTTTGATTCAGTGTCTTGCCCCTAACGCTAACAAGCAGTGACTGTTTAGAGAAAGAGTGCAAAAAATAGGCATAGAGAAATATGCTTCTTGATATATTCCACAGAAATTTAGTTAGCCGAAATTTAGGGAATTCCTGTGTTCAAAGATCATGCTCTCATGTGTCAGTATCATATTCTTCAGCTGTCATTTTGGTTTAAATGTTGAATGTGCTTTAATTACTTTTTTAGGGCATTTAGAATATTTTTATCTTTCAGTAAAGACTTTCAGCAAAAAGCTTCCTGTCAGAAAGAAGGCAGTGGAGCTCTGTAGTGGACTGGAGCTTATGCTGATCTGTCAGTGTTATGTCCTCAAAGACAGGTTAGACAAAAACTATCTGGCAAAATACAATGGTAATGTGACTTAGGCAAGTGGGTTACTGGTTTATCTTTTCATGTTGTTTTTGTCCATACTTTCCTACAACTCTGCGAAAGTGATATCATCCCAGGAAAGAAATCCCTGCTCCCTAAATCCTCTCTCACACAAGAGCCTTTGAAGTAAATTTATTTGCTGTCTCTTTCCCTGCTCTATCTTGCACTGATGCGACAGCAGATCACATGACGAGGCACATCCTAAACTTTGTCTTATAGATGTAACTCTAAGCAGGTACAAAACACTAAGAAGACGTCTTCATTTGATCAGACACTGCCAGAATTGTGTAATTTTGACATTTTGTTCACTGCCAGTTAACTCAGGTTGTGAAGCAGAGAACAACAGGCCAGCAGATTTAACTGCTGTTTTGGGAAAGGTTTTTAGAATTATTCATAAAGGATGAACTTGTTAGCATGTTAGATAAAAGTCTGTTACGCAGCAGCCAAGAGCCATGGGTTTAGAGAATTAGATCCTGTCAGAAGCACGTGATAGAATTAATCAAGGAGCAAGTGGGACATAGAAATTAGAGACATTAGGGTATGCTATAGATCTGTTTGACTTTGATAAAGTTTCACGCAAGAAGTTGATATGCAAATTCAAAAATCTTAGGGTCAATGAGAGGATGATGAAATGAATGAAAAACTGTCTGAAGTGAAGAATCTTGAAGAAATTGGCACAAACTGAGTTAGAGAACAGAAACCACTGAAAGCGTCTGGATTCATTCATTTGTCACTTTAGAAGTTCTCCATACTTTATTCAGATGCTTAGTTGCATTTAAAATATGACCAGTCTTGCAGAAAAATAGCTGGAGAGATGCAGTAATGGAGTATATTTCTACATCTGAGGAAATTTGCTTCTTCCCCCTAAGGGAGAGAAAGAAAAGAAACTTACAGAAAGCAATTTCTCTTATTCCAAATATTAAACAGACAAATTCATTTTTTAGATTTTAGACAAATCATTTTTTTTTTGTTTTTTTCTGCTATGAATCATGGATTACTGGTTCATAGACATAAACATTGTGGACATCTAAAGTGCATGCAAGATGAAATTACTCTGGTGCTTCTTTTTCCCCTCATTTAAGCCCATTGTACATTAGCATAATTGTGTTGACTTGTATTCCTACCTTAAGTCTCCCTTTAGTAAGATTTCTCCCTTACACCACCCTCAAATGCCCACTTTCTCATTCACATATTCACTCTTGTCTTGCATTCTTCTTCCAGCTTTCAAAGACTGAAGTTTAAAGACAGTGTATGATCTTACAAAGATCCATTGCTCTTACAGAATCTTTTTCTCAGGAAAAACTCCTCTCTCTCTTCATATGAAATAGACCTCAGAGCCAAACTATAGAAGCATCATCTGGTACATAAAGATTTGGGCTGAGATTCAATCCTGGGTCAGCTATAATTTGGCCTCTGAGCAATCAATTTATGTTTTGCCTCAGTGCTTCATTTGTAAAAATGAGAATGATACAGAGTTATTTTGTAGGCATAATTGAGTAATGAGGCATTTAGCTTTCTGCCATGAAACAGAGATGTGTGTTAATAAACAGAATCTTTGTCAACTTAGATCTTGGGACAATCATGCTGTACACAGTTCTGTTGGTTTAGAAAAGGGGTGTATGTGTATGTTTGCACATATATATACATGTGTGTCCTAAGTACTTTCTGATTTATATTGCTGAATTCATTCACAGTGGAGCACACAATAACAGAGCTAGTATTTATAAAACTAATTCACATTCATCCATACAGGTGGATTCATGATAACACATATTCAGAAACTTTTTATCCAACTATTTTTTGTTCACTGGACCCTCTGAACTGGTTAACTGAAAGGTTTTTCTTATGGTGAAGCACTATTCTGCATTCTGAGAACAGCAAAGCATCATGCTCTTTATCAGAAAAGGTAGAGAAACTGCGCGAGACATACAGTGATTCCTAGGGACAAGGGACATAGACTATCTCCAGCAATGACAGAGAAACGTATGTTAAGATCTGTTTGGGGTATTATTTTGTTCTACGGTATTACTCTGCTACCAATATCAGCTGTACAGCAAACACTCAGAACATAAGCAGCATTACTTTAAAACCAGATCTTCTCTGAGGAAGTGTAGATTCCCCGTTAATACAAAACTGGTATTGGGAATAATTCTAGAGCAACTTTTTGAGGAAATAAACCAAGAGCAGATAGGAAGAAAGGAGGCAGTGTGGCTCTGTCACATCTTATTCCCTTAATTCTACACAAAAAGCCTACAGTTCCCATTCTTAAGGTACCTAAAAACACTCTGTCCCACTGCAATATGCCATTGCAATGATCTATCTCTTTGTACAGTCCCACATAGTTTTTTTTCATTCAGCATATCTATTTTTTTTCCTTTTTCCCGCCCCACCCAAGATCAAGAGAAACATGGTGTCTCTAAACATCTTGGAAGCTTGTAGCATTCTGAATTCTGTATCTCAGCTGGGTTAACAGGAGTGTTACAAATAGAGCAGTCCCACATTGCTTATGTCCTGCTGTCTTGAATTGGATAGCTGAGTGACTGAAAATACACTTTTTATGCTCTGGGGGTGTCCTGACACCTGAACTATCTCCTGATCATTCTCAATTTTATTTAAATAAATAGCTTGAAAAATAAAAAGAGCAAGAAAATACTTCCTTTTTTTTTCAATGCAAATTGGATGATTTCTTCTACTTCTAGATGAGTTGATAGTTTGCTTTCATTAGATGTTGAATTTTTTTTTTCATTTATTGAGTTGCCTGACTAATATAACAAATGAAATGTGGAACTTCTAAGTTCAGGAAATGGTTAATGAGGCGAGAGAAATGAGTTCTTACTCTGCTAGATACTTGTACTTAGGGGACTTCTTCACGCTGAGTCTGTGATAGTTAGGTCAACAGTCTGTTCCAGCAATATGCTAATCAATGCCTTTCCAAACAACAAACTCACAGCTATTTTTCTCCTGTGGGGAAAGTGGAAAATCCTATAAAGCTTTTATTGACTTTAGACTCTGGGTTTGGAAGCAACTGGGTTAGTCCTGAGCAATGTATTGGCTGAGCTCAATAGGCAGCGGATGGTGAGGAAAGAGTTCTGTCTTTTCAGGTAAATGTCACCACAAGTCAATAAGAGCTACCACATGGGACTTTAAAGGACATAAAACAGATTTGACCAGTCAAAAAAAAAACCCAAAAAAACTTGTTAGGCTGCCAGTCCTGTTAATAACCTGATTCCTTATTAAAAACATTGCATGCTACTATTTCTGCCTATGTTTCCTACTTTCTTCCAAATATGTAATACGTCAGAAATAAAATAATCTATTTTGAGAAAAATATTTTCATCTATCCATTTGAAAACTGTCATTAAGTTTTTCTCTTATTTTTTCTTCTACCTTGTGTTTCAAAAAGAAGAGCACAAGGTGTCCAGCATAGGCCAGGATGCCTTCACTATTAGAGCTTTACTCTATGTACGGCCTCTTTTATTCACATTTGTGAGAGTTCAAAACCTTACGGTTTCTAACTCACACTGTGTATGGTCAAAGTACTAAGGAAAAAATTCAAGGGCTTAAGGCTGAGCTTTTAGTACTGTTTTTATGTCAGTTGCTGGCTACCATTAAATGCATTTTGGTCTTTCAACATACCTACCAGATCATATACCATTTAAAATTGTCTGTGTTTAATCCCTGGATCAAGCTTCCCAAACAGACTACTGCCCTTAATTTAATCATTAAATTAAATATGTTTATTTTCATTTAATGTTCAAGGGGGTATTTTTATTCAAAACCTGTAAAGCTACCTTGTAAAGCAATCATGCAGTTACCTTGTGAATTTTGCTGTTGTTTCTGCAGGAGTCTGAAAAACGCCATTGCCATTTTTCTCCTGATTAAGTTGTTTGGCTCCTGAGGCATTGTCTGAGTTTCTTATGGAAAGGCCTGAAGAATCGGTCATTATTGTTAAACTGAAATAAAAGAATATTTCAAATATCCATGAAGAATAAAAGTTACCTTGCAAAGAAAGAGGGGGGGAAAAAGGATTTCTATTCCTGGTACATTGTTTCACAAAGCACTATCACAAGCTGTATCATAGGCAGTTTTCCTTGTCCCCTAATCAATCTGTCATATCACATGGACCTTTTCATAACAAAGCTCATATGTAAAAGAACTTCTTCAGATAGGACTTTAAAGCTACTGTACCTTGTGACTGAAGGACCTTGATCATTGTTTGCCTATGAATTATTATAAAGTCAAATCCTAATCATGTGCCTGTAGGGGAATGGGTGTTCTCTTGCTTCTTTGCAAGGCAAAGAAAGCTGCAGGAGATGGTTTAGTTGTTCCATACGGAAGGTGTTTCTACAGGCTAGGAGGCTTTGAAGAAATCCCAAAATTGAAAGAGGATCAATTGTTCAATGGATTTGAATCAATTTTTTTAAACAGCTTGTTTTCTTGAAAATGGCTCTGCAGTTTGCTTCTGTTAACATTTCCCCAAGACAGTGGTTTAAATGGAAGTCCTTGATTCTGAAGTTTGTTCCTTTGGCTTTTGCCCATATGAACACTCCATTTGAGTGCTCAGTCTATATTTCTGTGTTATAGGAGTCAAAACAATTGGCAGTGCTTTCAGCTGCTACCTGAAACATTAGCATTGCTAAAGAATCAGGAAGGAGTGAGGGACACGGATGAGTAGGGATTTTCTTCTGAGTAAACTACAGAACTGATGTGGTCAGTGAAGTCTCATGCAGAGATGAACCACATGCATCAGATTTCAAGTATCAGGGTTTACATATTACTTGGGCAAGCTTCTAGCAAATCAAAATCTGTCCTAAAAGAATACAAAAGGGATGTTATCTTGCCTGCGCCACAACCCACGTTGCTAAGTAATTTAGTTGGACAAGATTTAATTAATAACCATCACAGCCTGATAAAGGCAAAGCTACTGAAGAGCTTTAAAAGCCACTTGATCTATCCCAAGGCAGAAGTACACTTGTAATTTAATATTAGTCATGTAGCTAATAATAATTAATTATTTCACTTTCAAAACTATGGTGTTGTTGTCACTTTGCACATAAGAAAGCAGCAAATGCAGGGAACACTTTTCAAAGTCAGCTAACCATTTGTGCAGCTATCAAAAGCATCATCATAATTTTTTTCTCCCTCAAGCGTACCTGGTTTTGGTAATTCCAAAATAAGTTAACAGTACTAATATGTGACTCAAAAGTAATACTTCATCTTTCCAAAATTCAGTTCTGAAATCTGTTGTTAAATGAGCTAAAGGATGTATGTTACATTATTATATAAAGAGATACATTTTAATAATGTTGAAAACCTATGCATACCATGGGTTTTCCTAATTTTGTTGGTCATTGTTTTATGACAACACTCTACACAGACTGAAATGACAATGCAACTTTGCATTTTCTTTTCTCTCTCAAGGAACTTTTTGGAAATGGGGTGACTTATCCCAGATTTTCTAGTGGTAACTGAAATCCTAATAAATAGATAAATCTCTAAACCTCCTAAATTATGCTTTTGTGTTTAGAAGAAATTGGAGAGGGACTGGATAACTGTAGTGAGTTGGCAGCCAATGGTCACAGCTTTAAGCTGTAGGTCACATGTATAAAACCTAGCTCAGCTCTATAGATAACACATTATGCCTGTATGATGGCTGACTGGCATCTCATCTGATATAAACTGGTCACCTTTATCTACCTGATGGACAGGTGTCTACTACTGTCTGAACAGTTTTAAAGATTTTATTAGAAAAGTGATAATTTAGGAGTAAGGCTCATATCCCCGATATGGAAGACTAAGAAAGCCTAAAAGACAGGATGCTCATATGGTATTTAGATTTATATAGCAAAAGGTATATAAATCCATAAGAGCAGCATAAGAGCAGCATGGTTACACTCATACAGCAGATGTTACAGACTTAAATTACAAGGTTTGGTTTAAGCTGCAGACTTACATAAGAGGTGTCACAGAAACAAAGTGTATGTTTGGCACCAGCTTGCTTATATTTACTAAGAAGTCAAGGCATGAAGTGGCCCAGAGATTAAAAATGTCTGAATGATTTGTCAGAAAGAGCAGATGTGAAAGCGGTGCCCATGCGGCTGCATGGTATGTGACACAGTCATACATTTTTCCCTCCAAAGGCATCAAGTTTATGTTCCTTCACAATGTTAAACTTCTACTGAAAATCTGCACTTCTACAGAGGTTTGGCCTTCAGGTCACTCTTTTGGGGGCCATCTTAAATGCTACCTGCTGAAAACCATTCTGCTGCATAAGTGATACTGCTCCTGGTGGGTGCACTTAAGAGTCTAAATAATTTTTTGCAAGATTGGAAACTTGAACAAAATTTTCTACTCACAGGAGTCCTGTGTGGCTCTTTTCTCATTTTATGTCCACATGTCATTACTGTCTGTAATTTAAATGCCACATAAGGTACATCTGAGAAGAAAAAAATCTTGATTTATAGTTAAATAACAGGTCTTACTAATAACTGCTATGCATTTAATGGAGACCTATGACTACAGGCTTTTCCCATTTAATAATGTAAAGGCAATTGTATATCTTGAAGTTTTATTCCAAAATGTCATAAAAAATTTCAAAAGTTTCTCTTCTGATAGTTGACATTTTTAACTTTAACCCACATATTGAAATGGAAGCAGAAAAACAGAAAGCTATGCCAGGGAGGATTTAAGAGTTTGACCTACACCAAGGCATGGGGCATAATGGTTTTGTGTTGATGTTTTAAAAAATAAAACCTTCTTCAAATTCACTTTGGTTAGTAGGAGAGATTCAAGTGCAGACAATGATTTACAGAATTATTTCTTTGTCATTTCAAATAGGATTGTTTATGGTAAGAGTGCCTCTTCCCTGTTACATGTGTTCTTTAGAAGTAGTTAGATCTCCTGAATAGCCTGTTCTGAACTTACTGCTCATTAGGTTTTGGCACCCAATTACATATGGCTGTGTTTTCTTCATTTGGAGCTAATACCATAATTAATGTTACTAGGAAACTGGTTTACATAAGTGAATGTTGTTTGAGTTTGGATACTTTATAAACAGCAAGAATTGTACGGTAGAATTTGGTCTTTAACATAGCAGGAGGTCTCTTCATGGCATCTGATACTTTTTTATCATTTTCCAGAGACTACCGCTATCTGTCTCTTTCTGGAAGAACTTTTAATACAGCAGACCATGTATAGCCACCAGCAGGAATTATGAAAACAAAGATTGGTTACTGTTGATACTAGTTAGTCAAGCTGATAACTAATGACTGTAGTACCCCTGCCACAGTTTAAACTGGCAATTTTATCAGACATTAGCACCTCAGCTATGTTATCTCTCAAGTTACAACTCTGTGTGACAAGAAGATGTTTAGGAAAAATATATGTGGCTATGGAATAACCTGGAACAAACTTTCTTTATGGAGACATTGTTTTTTCCCACATATGAATTATAAATTATATATTATTAGAAAAACAATCCAGGGACATTACAACTTGAGTGAAAGACCAGCATTTATGTACTACTATCCTTGTTATTTCTAGTTATTTACTTACAATAGGTTCTCCTTCTTTGTTGGAACTTGCAAAGTTACGTTCTTGGAAATAAATCCATTTACGGACTTGATTATTGGGAATGCTTGTATTTGAGTTCTCATGTTCGACTGGTAAGAAGAGCAGCTTTGTTTCTGAAATGCTAAATGTTTGTGGTTACATTTCCTTGGATACAAGTTGTACCTTATGTCAATCGACATTGATATCAAAGTGTCTCCTGTTCTCTTAAAATTGGAGTACAGTATTTCATCTGCCATCTCCTCTCTCCTTGAAGATACTGGGCCAGTATTCAAGATCAGGGTCTACGTAGTCCCATCTGGCTATAAAAACTAGCCAAGCATGTTTTGTTCTGCTGAGAGTTGATATCACAAATAACCACAACTATTTTGTTTCTCAAAGGCAATAGATTTGCAAATGTTTGGAAGTAGCACAGATTCTCTCCCTCCCATTTTGCATTCTGGGAGTAATACTGATCAAATTACACCATTTGCAAAAGTAAATTCTCAATAAAGGGACCATTATTTTAATACAATAGATACATACAAATTCTGAGTCCTTAACCTTGAAAGGAAGCATTTTTGATAAAGGAAATAGAAAAAAAATCAATTTAACCTTATTCCATACAAGTTTAGCACAAAGTGGCTTGGACAAATTCGGGATATTCTGAGGATTGGAGCTCCACTCCTTACAAGCAAATCCTTGTAGCTGGAACTTCTCAATATGGAATTGGAGTTCGTACTGCAAGTTACAAGAGCTTACTTTTAACTGGGGAATACAGGTGCTTAGGACTTCAAAGAATTTGAAAATTTGGACCCTACTACTTGAAGCCACAGATGACCTTTTTTCCTCCTCTTTTTTTAGTGCCTCTTGCTATTTCTTTAACAGGTTACTATATCATGTAATCATAGAATCATAGAATGGATTGGGTTAAAGGGATCTTAAAGGTCATCTATTTCCAATTCCCCTGCCATGGGCAGGGAACCTTCCACTAGACCAGATTGCTCAGGGTCCCATCCAATCTGATCCTGAACGTTTCCAGGGATGGGACATCCACAGATTCTCCTAGAAACCTCTTCCAGAGCCTCACCACTCTCACAGTAAAGAATTTCTTCCTAATATCCAGTTTAAACCTACTCTCAGTTTAAAAGCATTCTCCCCTGTCCTGTCACTACAAGGGACAGTAAAAAGTCCCGCTCCAGCTTCCCTGTAGACTCCCTTTAGATGCTGTGTGGTCTCTGTGAAGCCTTCTCTTCTCCAGGATGAACAGTCCTAGCTCTTTCAGCCTGTCTTCATGGAAGAGGAGCTCCCATTCTTGGAGCATCTTTGTGGCTTCCTCTGGACTCACTTGAACAGGTCCATGTGCTTCTTATGTTGGGGGCCTCAGACTGGATGCATCTCCTTAGATCTTCCATGACGGATTCTCAAATTCCTGGAAGCTGTTTAACATCTTGTTGTGGTTTGTTAGGACTCATTTCATCCCATCATCAACACATGGGCAGTGGTAAAGAAAAAGTGTCCATAAGGACTTAGATTTAAATACAAGCTGAAACTGGGGGAATGATTTTTTCTGTGAGATAACAGAAATAGGAATGCCTTGGAAAATTATGTCTGTGTATAGATAGAATGTTGCAAGTTATTAAAGTGCATATAAAAGTGAAGGGTAGCTAATATGACGAAACTAGAATATATATTTATAATGATAAGAAGTCTATCAAGAATAACCAATGCTGGAAATGTAGAAAGAAAAGTGTATTATAGGAGCATCAGCTGTTGTCTTAGCTGTGCAGATGGGATATGGATTCACAGAGTTTTTCAAAAAATGACTGGTATTTTTGTAATTAATGAGATTTTAGAGGTATAAATTCAGATTTTTGAAATTAAAGAAACAGTTCAATGCAACAACACCAATATGCTCTCTCTGCCTTATCAAACTCCTAGTAAGCCCTCCTGTCTGAGGGGTCTTTCAACCATTAAAGCCTGCTTGGTTCTCTGCTGAATCCTAGGGGGTTGACTGGAGAGAAGGGGACCTCAGGACACTGCTTCAGTTCACTTCCACTGAGAACAGATCCTTGGAGAGTGCTGGAACTGAAATAAATTTTAACAGCAACTAAAGACTAGGCCCACATTACTTCCAGTACAGAGTGTTTTAAAGCTGCTTTTTCCTCCCACTCTCAAATTCTTGTGATAAGTACAGCTCAGCTGAACAAAAGATTCCACTCAGTGAGCTAGCCAGAAGGAAGGAAAATATGAGGAAGTGTAAATATGTGTTTGGAATCCTGGGATGGTAAAGAGCCAGACTTGATGATGTCCTTTAAGAATCAACTGAATACTTGCATACAATAATAATAAAAATAATAGCAGTTGAATTTTTTTGTAGTAAAACTTGGATACTATTTAAACAATTTTTTTTTCAGAAAAAAACCCTGCAAGTTTTATTGCAGAAATTAAGTAGAATATACTGTGCTTGAGTGATATTCACATAAAGAAAAATAGAGTAAACAGAACATTGCACTTTCCAGTGAGTAATTCTTAAGGGGCCTTAGAACTGGTATTGGGTATTTTAGAAATAGAGATAGGTAACCCCAAATTTAAATTGCCTAGAGTAGAACCTCAGTGAAGTTTAGGTGCCAAGGTTCAAAGTTACGACATGAAAATTTCAGTTTAAGTGCTCTTTACACCCAGAGGTGCTTAAGTTCCAGGAGCATGGTAGTTCTTGGGCAAATTTCCTGCAACTTTGTTCATATGTTTCTAGAAATGCAAAAGGTTTGACAGAATGTCCAGCTGTTATTAAGGCAGATGTCCAGCTCATATTATCTCAGTCCTGAGCAGGAGCCAGAGCTTCTTTCCAAACATCCTGAGAAGGTCAATCCAGGGAGCAATCTCAGAGTATTTGTAATCTGCACCCAGAACCATGTTCCCAAATCCAGTGATGACTGCTCCTACTTCTTGTAGTTTGACACCTTCTGTTGTAGTTTCTTCACCTACTCTTGGTGTGAAGAGTAAACACCCCATTTATTTGATTACCAAGTATTTAGAGAATTTATCTATGAAGCGGGCGACTGAAAGTTCAGTTGTACTGTGTTTTCACATGATTTTACTGTGATCATGTATAAAATTACTTTTTTCCTTCCAAGGTAAAAGATGAATGTTTAGACACCAGCCATAGATACCAGAACAGGCATATCTCTGTTCTTGAAATTCGGTTGCAGTACAAAACCATTTCCTAGGTCAGGGAGAAAGAGTAAAGTTGGGGATGAATCCATAGTCTGGAACACTTGCCTGGAAAGGGGAATGCTAGATATGAGTTGAAAGGCTGTTGGCTCAGTTTTGATTTCTAGGGTCTCCCAAGTAAAATAGCCTTGTGGTTAAAACACTCTTCATGTAAGAGTTGCTGGTTTGAATCAACTCCAATAAAAAATTCTAAAAGTCTGACATCTGATTGATTTTTAAAACAGATGTAGCCCTCTGTCCTCAGAAAACCACACTCAGCTTTAGAGCCACGTTCATCTGAGTGAACACAGGCCCAGATATCTGCACTGCAAGCCCAGGAGCCATATTTAAGACACAGATTGCTCCCAGCAGCATGTTCTATTGCTGGTGCTCTCGGTTGTGCTTAGGGTACATTTGGCTCTGTGCTTGTCTTGGATCCTGTTCTGAGAGCTCCCAGTACTGCTCCTTGGCATCTAACCTAGTCCTGGGTTTCACTACAACTTTTCATGTTGGTTTCATGTAACGTGGTGTATTGTATGTAAGCCTTTAGAACTATTGCTGAAAGCATTTTCAAGTCAGTGATTTCATTCATCTGATAGAGGGAGACAATATAGTGAACCAGCTCAATGATAGGTGAGATAAATAATTTACATACCAGTCATGCAATAAGAGGTTGTAGAAACTTTCAAAAGGGGAATAAGGAAAAAATAATCCATTTAGGCATTTACCAAATCTTAGGCATTGCCAAATCTCATATGTCAAAATAATTCTCTTCAGGATCCATGACCTAGTCCTTGAATGTGCTGATGTTTGGAGAAGAAAGTCTACTAGTCAGGCTTGTGTCTTAAGAGCAGAATTCACGTTTCACAAGGTAATCCACTTCAATAATCTGTTTTTGCTGTGGTGTTTGCAATTGCTTTTGCTTTTCTGCCTGCTCCAAGCCTCAAATTGCACACTTAAAGGCCTCTTTCCCACTGTGGTTCTCAAATACTCATTCTCTGTGCTATATAAAATGATATTGAAGAAAAATTAATATTTTACTTCAGCAAAATGTAAAGGATGGATGGATGATCTTAAGATAGGAAGAAGAAAAAATTTGACTAAATTAAGAGAAATCTCAGATGTTAAATTTTAATGCAGAAGACTTTTCTGTTGATGTACATCAACTCTCTTCTGCTGATGTTAATTGTTAATCTGCTAAATGAGAATATTGTCTCAGACAGAAAGAACTTCAGCAGCAGAAACTGTTAGCAACTATTGAGAAGCTTGACAATATCCAGAGTCAACTGATTGGTCTAGAAATTACAGGAATTTAGACTAGAAGTTCTACAGTGGAACCAGTAGATGAAATTTCTGCAAGACATAACATACCTTTATTTTTCTTTTTATCAGAAAATTAACTTGATAGAAACAACAGGTTTTTTATCACCAAGTAAAAAATCCAACCTGCTTTTTTTTTTTTGTTTCTTTATTTTGGTACTCCAAATATTCCTGTATACTGTCTAATAATGAACATCATTTTGAGACACTGTCTCCAAAGAGAAAATATCCCTCTGAGCTGGTGAGACAAGTACTCTAATTCATTTTAACTCAACTGACTGCCTTGATCCTCTTGTTTGTTTTGGATTGGGTTAACGTCTATTTTATACTTTATGCTGTTCATCACTATGGGATTTTAATTAAATTGATATATTAACTCTTTGGTAATTACCATTGAAGAATCTGTTGTAAATGTCATGCTGCTGTACTCTCACCCCAGGTCAGAAGTGAAAATGAGATGTTGTGCTTCAATATATTTACCCAAGGAAATTAAACCATAAGATAATTTATGAGTTATCATTATCATTACAAGAATTTATTAAAATTATTTATTACCATGCATCATGCAATGTTTCATAAGTGCATAATGTTTTGTGCCTAAGTAGAGAATAAAAGAAAAATTGATTAGGGAGGTTCAACTTCAGTATCAGTGACAGACTTTCTGGGTGGTGACTACTTAATCTTGCCTTGCCTGCTGGAAGTTTGGACAAAGAGGAGAGGTAACACTATGAGACAGTAGGAAGTTTTAACTTTATGCCATGCCTTAGACTCTCTTGTAAAGTGGAATTGTTAACATGTGTTTGCTTCACAGAGTTATTAAAATGAGCAAAGACAAGCTTTTGGATAATTTAACAGTAGCATCATAGAAAAGACTGTAAGAATGCTTGTTCTCTATTCAGCAGAGGACGAAAGTGAGTGTGCTGTACAAGGTGTACCCTAACTAGTGAAGAGGAAATTCATAACGTGCTAAGCAAGTACTTTCAATTGAATGTTGGAAGGATTCTCTAGAAAATCAGTGAATATATTATTAAAGAAAATATTGCATTGCAAAATGTACAAACAGTTCTTGTCCCAGTACTTCCTATCTGTTGAAAGCTTTATTTTGCAGGCTTAACATTTCAGTGTACAGTATGTGCACATATTTTACTTATCCATTTCATTTAGAAATTGCTTCCAAATAGGATCTCAGAGATTAGAGACATGTCACTACTCTGTGTAATGTGGTGGTGTACAATGTTCTCGTTACTGTTGTTTCTGAGCAAGATCCCAGCTGCGACTGAAACCAATTATGCAAGACACTGTTCATACTTATAATTCTGGAGACTTTAAAATATAAAAAATTTAAAGTGGTGAAGAAGCTGAATACTGTAACTGCCCTTTTATAGCTAAGGAATTTAGAGGATGTTACATACAGAATTAATAAGCTTGTTCTGCAAAGCATGTAGGAAGTTACGAACTAACTGAACCCAGCTGCTGAACCAGCTGCTTGACTGTTTCTGCAAATGCCCTACGGAGCAGGAAAGGTCCTCATTTCTGGTGAACAGCTTGTCTGTGTCCTGAATTCACACCCCACTTGGGGGGCTCTCAGTGCAGCATTGCCCACATGCCCTGCTGTCCCACAGAGGGCCCTCAGCACACCCCAGGGATGGCCTCTGTCGAAACAATTCAAGGATAAAGGCAGCAAGATGCAACATAAAGCACACCTGCCACAAAAGAGATTTACAGCTAGTAGCATCCTCCCTCCTATCTTGTTCTCTTAAACACTTATTCAGGGTTTAAAGTCGGAGTTGCAAGATGGTTAGTTCCATTGCTTTGTATTGATACAGTTATTTTGATGTTACATTCACTGAGAATGAACTTGTACATGTCAAATAATCGATATAAATTAAAGATGGAAGCTCTGAAAACAATAACCAGCACTGCATCAAAATAATTCATGACATTAATTCTTAAAGTTAGGGACTTATTTTACAGATCGTTGTAGTTTTTGACACTGCTCTAATGCCAATATAAATAATTCTTATGTTAGTGTCTTATAGACAGAGCAGTGTGTTCAAGTTACTTTAATTTATTAATTAGGGAAAATCTTTCAAAATGTCAATTTTTTGGCCAAAACACTGATGTTTTATGAAAGTTGCTTCACATTTTAATATTTGCATATTCTGAATAGACCATTCTGCCTGGAGTGCACAATAACTGAAGAGGGGACTCTTCATATAGCAGTCAAAACAATTGAAGGCTATATGTGCATTGTTGTGTTTGAAATGAACACCTTTAAATTCCCATTTGTGTAATTTATGATCTTATGTATTCAAGGCTTCAGAAACCTTTGAAATGTGTGAGGAACATGCAGACTAAAACCTCACCTCAGCAAATGCTGAACAGTTGAAGGTCTTACTGTGATCCTGGCCTCATTCCACCAATTTAATGGCAGAAGGATTTCTTGTTTTGCCCATGAAGTGACCTTTAATTTTGATTCCTTGTGTGTCTTTGGACAATTTAATTTCACAGTATCTTGATTTCTTCTCCAATAAATTTTAAATATTTGTACTTAGCTAATTTTCACAGGCAAAATGATGCTTAATATTTATATAAATTTACGAGAGTCTTAGAAAACATATTCTTAAGGAATATTTTTTTTAAATAATCAGTGTAGCAATGCACATGACACAACATTGCTAGACAAAGGCAAGACACAGCAACATTGTTAAGAGGATTTTAGACTAATAAATCACAGAATATTTTGAGTTGGAAGGGACCCACAAGCGTCATCAAGTCCAATTGTTAAGTCAATAGGCCATGCAGGGATCAAACCCATGATTTTGGTATTATTAACACCATGTTCCAATCAAGTGAGCTAAAGCCTTAGCTGTTGTTTCTCCCAGTCAAATTATATCAAAACTGGAAAGAAAATTTATATTAATTTTTAGTACTGATACATAATGCAAAGAAATGAAATTACTAGGTGAAATTACTAGAAAATTTAGACCGAAGTTTTAATGGGGAAATATAGTCATGAAAATCTTGATCAAATAATAGTCACAATCTGGAAATGTGTAGCAGAGTTTTGAAACTGGAACTCTATGAAATTGATTAAAGCTTCACAGTGCTGTCATTTTGATTTTAAGAGCTTAAGACAATTGCTTTTGAATTTTGAAGACTGCATTCATATAATCCTTAAGCTTAACATGTTACTTTAACATCAATCTTTTATGGATAATAAAATAGAGTGAAGTCACGAATGATGAAATCTTTATTCACTGCTCAGCTCTTTTATGAACCCAAAACATGAACAGCAAAACCAGCTGTGTGTGAAGATCCACCAAATTGATAGATGTAAGTAATACAAGAACCTATTCTTCCAATAGTCCTGTATTTCTCTCAACATGAAATTTAGCAACAGTTACTCATTAGAGCACATTAGACACTCTATATAGAGACTGTAAAAGAGAAGCAAAGTCCTGGAAAATGAGCCACTTTCTCTAGATTTAACATCAACAGTTATTTGAAACCGTTAAATTCTTTGTGATGTTCTCCTTATAGGTGCTCATATCAGAACTGTGAGAAATTTCTTAAAAGCAGGTCCCTGCCCCTCATCCTTATATCACTCATCTGGAATAAAGAGTCTGGGTGTTTTTAGTGTGGCCTTCTGAAAAGCAGCAAACTTGAGTGTTTTCAGGGTATCAGAGTTTCAGAGTAGCAGACTCTTCTATCCAAAATTCCATGACTGAACAACTTGAACTTTTCTTATGCTACTCCCCATCAGTAGTTAGAATTGTTTACTCTTCCTTTCTTTCTTGAAGCTGGTTCACTTGCACTGGGCAGATATGTCAGAGGTCTGTAGCACTCTGTACTTCCAGCAGAAGAGTTCTTCATCGCTGCCTCTCCAGCAGGGTATGAGTGCCATACTTAAGGAACAGAACAACACAGATGTTTACTAAAATCTTTTTCTTGTTCCAAGTAAATCTAAGTTTTGTTATTCTGAGTGCAGTGCTGCGGCATTTTTTCTGGTTTTGAGTGAGTTTTCTTTTTAAATATACATTTTTATTATTTAAATTGAACACTGCTGCTTATTTCCTTCACAATACAGTTGCATGTTTATGAGCAGTTTAATGAGGGACTGCTCTAACCAGGTGTTTGGTGAAGGATAGAAATCAAAAGGTTAAAGATTTGAGGTATTAAAAAATACAGCATGAAAACAGTGCAAATAATGTTCTTTCCCTTGGTGACATAGCATCCTTTATTAAAAAACAGAGGTACTATTCATCTGAGAGTTATTCTTCATTTCTGCGGCCTTCAATGGTATTCCAGAGGCAAGGGAAAAGTTTCTTCGAAACTTTACATGCATTTGCAGAAAGTTTCTTGTAAAATGAAAAGAATATAAACTTTGTTAAGCTGAAGAATATAAACAAACCTGATTTAACTCAACTTTTAAGAAGATCTTCCACATTTGTCTGACATTTGATAACTATCACATCAGTTGTGCACATGCTGATCTCCTGGGAGTACTCAGGTGGAGAAGATATTGCTGGACTCAAATTAAACACTAGAAAACCCATTTATTCTAGAAAGAAAGAAAGAAAAAGAAAGAAAAGAAAGAAAGAAAGAAAGAAAAGGAAAGAAAGAAAGAAAGAAAGAAAGAAAGAAAGAAAGAAAGAAAGAAAGAAAGAAAGAAAGAAAGAAAGAAAGAAAGAAAGAAAGAAAGAAAGAAAGAAAGAAAGAAAGAAAGAAAGAAAGAAAGAAAAAGAAAGAAAAAGAAAGAAAAAGAAAGAAAAAGAAAATTGACTGAACCAATTCCTCCATGAATTTCCCTCCTGTGGGAAAATGCAGGAATATTAGGTAGATGGGTCTAATGAAAGAAAAACAATGTAGAAACTAGTTTTTAATGGGTTATACAGAAATATCAAAGAGAAGATTCTCAGAAAGATGTAAAAACAGATAAAATGATGTGGCTTGGAGTCTTTTGTGGATAAATGGAAGAAAACCAAGAAATAAATATAAGTTTTAATTGGCGTGGAAAAGTAGCTACAGAACAGTATAACATTTCTGGTCTCTTTTAAGTACTTTCTTGAGTAAAATCTAAATATGATCCCACTGCAACCACTCAAAGCAGGCACCAAGCCACCACAGAAAAATAGGCTCCTAACTTGTTTCATTAATTCTGTCATTGAGTCCACTATTTTTAATTCACTGTGAAACTGAAAGAGGAAACTCAGACAGGCCTTATGTTAGAAATTTCTAATTTTCTAAAATAAGTAGAAGATTTTGGGTTCTCCTGGAAACTGAAACAGTTTATTAAAGAAAGCAGAAATTTTCCAGAAGCACCTGTAAATAGCTGTTCTCATGAGATACCTATTTACTCTGTGGACACTTAAGTTTCAACTGTTGTGAATAAATGGTACACAGTTGTCAATAGTTTTGATGGACTCATATATCAAATGAAACTCTTATTTTGTGAAAACTTTTCATGCTTCAGATACAGTTAATTAATTTTGAGAATTAAGAATTAATTCAGTTATGTATCATCACCTATGAAAGAAAAGTTTCACAGAGGGAAGATTCATTTACCACTTGATAACAGTCAGCTCCCTGTAAGGTGTTTCCTTAGGCATGAAGATATGATCAGCACAAAGCAGGGCTCTGGAAAAAAAATATTCTCCTCTTGAAAAGTAAATTGATCATCTCCATCTTGAGGAGCAAGCTCATCCCTGGTTATTTCAGCCAATGCTTTAGCTTTGGCTAAATCTGTTTAGGCTGTGTAGCTATGCCATAAATATCCCTGTGGCTATCTAAAACACTTGGCACATGGCTGCTGCTGCTGCTGAGTCTAGGGAACACCTCTTTCTCATGTCAGTCCTCTGACATAATGAAGTTCTGTGTAGGCTCATCACAGTGGGAATTGTGAGCTGTGCCACTCTAATTTCTCCTTCTGCCAAATGGTCTTTTATTTTGGATGATGGTACATTATTCACTACACATTCTCCTTTCTTTCAGGATTCTGTCATTCGTTTCCTTGCAAGTATCACCATACCTTTGGTGCTTAAAAGACAGAAACTAAATACAGTATAGCACTGGCAGAATTCAGCTGAATAATTTACAATTCCAATCAGTCAGAAGAACACATTTTAACAATGTGTTACATGGTGTCTTGAAAAAAATTTTCCACCTTGTAAGGCCATATGACTATGGGGAATCAGGATAAGTTTACTTCCTCTACAAATCTTGATAGTTACAATGAGTATGTTTTGTAAATGAACTCATTCCTCTTTGTTTTGAGGAATGAAATTATGGAGGTCTAAATGACTCAATACCAGCTGATATGCTTTTCTTTATGGTTAACTGCAGTAGCTGTAAATGGTAAAGGAATAGTCAGAAATAGAGGCACATTCTCAGCTGAGAAAGGTTGTACTTCTGGCTGTTGAACCTCACCTGACACTTTCTGTAGCAACACAAGCCCATTTACAGCTGTGAAAGGGCTCAACCCGACACAGAAAAGCAAAGCTGGATTTCTGCTGGACACAGCCAAACTGCAGGTTGACATCCATGAATTATGCAAAGAGGGCAGCAGAACACAAGCTTGTCCTTAAAAATAGGTTGTTTTTTCAGTGGAAGAAGGAATGGAGAAACACTTGCCTAATAATTATTGAAGTTGGGAGGGTACTTATTCCCATGGTGCTTCTCAGAGAGGAATAGTTTGTTTTGGCTTGTCTCTTCAAGTGGAAACATAACTGTGAATTAAAAAATGGCATGCTGAGTTTTAGGAGTGGCTTTTTTGCTGCTTGCCATAGAAAAGCAGTGGGTAGAGGGCAAGTTGTCATTGATTTTTGAAGCCTGAGTGCGCTTTTCATACCCTGGTGCTGAATAGTGAGTGGTGCAATGCTCCTCAGGATAGAAAGTATATGAATAATGCTAATAAATGGAGTGTTCACACTGCTGTTTTCCTTTCCCAGTATGACATAGCCACCTGCTCCCTACTTTTGGAAGAAGGTGGTGGAAGACAAATTCTGCCTTATTTAGAAATATGAGAAGCTAATTTATTCACAATAAGAATTCCATGAGCATTAGGTTTTCTTTCTTTGTGTAAGTTTCTTTCTACTTCTGTTTGATAATTTATAATTAATATAGTAATTATTTTATTAAGTTTCATTATTTCAGTAATATTCTTCTGTATGTTATCTTCTAGAGTAGTAATAATACTTTAGCACCAGTGTGAATGTAGATCTGGATGGTGCAATGTGGAGTCAAACTACTGATTATTATAGGGGTTTTTAAATACTGATTTCTTGAAGAAGAAAAAAAATGCTATTAACATCATAAAATATAAACCAATTTTTTGTAGACCTTAACTACTATATTGTTTAATAAATTTCCAGACCAGAAAAAAAGGTTATGATTTTGGTAATCTGCAGAACATTTGAGAAGGTATGAGGAGTGTAAAAAGAAATATATATTTATATAACACTATTACAGAATTTGAATAACTTTTACATGCTGCTGCCTGTCAAAGAGCATGGCTCACTCCTTCCACCATGATTTCATAAGGACCGCCGAGATTAAATCACATGCACAACGTACACATGCACAAGTAGCATTTTGGGCAGGATTGTTGTCGTTCTAGAGCCAATACAAACTCATGGTATAACTGGTCTTTTCTCATCAATAACAACTTGCAAATACATAGAATGAAAAAGCAAACAAGAATAGAATTCACATCGCTTTATTCCATGGAAAAGTTTGCTTATATGCTTAACTATTTCAGCCATAGCTGGATGTTAGTTTTCACTAAGAAACATAATTTATTAATTACATTACTATAATGTAATTTTGCAACAAACCATGAAGAATCCATTGTTATTCCACAGAAAAAGGGTTTGCTTTGTATTCTTTCATTTGAAACAAATATGGCATTAGGCTTTGTCTGCTAACAACAGAGGGCGTTACTCTGTAGTTGAATTAAATTTTCTAGAGAAATGTCTGAGTAACTGTCATAAATACAAATTACATATTGTGCACAGAAAAGAGTTTAAATAGGGAACTTTTAGGCAGTAAAACACTTCTCACTTTTTTTTTCTCTGAAAATGGCATTTAACTTTGTGCAGAGTGTATGCAAGCCCTAAATATCATGTATATTGAGAGCTAACAGGGATTTAGGTATTTCATAGGTTCTGTTTGGACATGGAATTTCACCTGTGTCCTGCAAGGCATCTGCAGAAGTCCATAAATGGATTCAATAAATGTTGCTCAGGCTAGGCTGAGTCTTGTTATGATTTTCTCACTTTCATTATTTTACTTTCCTTTTGAACACTGCTTTATGGCTTCTGTCACATATGAGTTATTGGTTCTTGGACTCGAAAACATATTATTGAATAATAATTGCTTTTTTCTGTAAACAGATTTTATTAAATGGCAGGTTTTGTCAAGGGCTAAAAACACTCCTATAGGAAGATATCCTCAGAGTCCCATGGAAGTTATATTTCTCTCATCTTTCATGTCAAAAGTAGTACATTACTTTCAATGCTGTATAAGTTTTGCTCCCCATCTTTGCTGTTTTCAGGAGGGTAAAAAGGAATACAAACAATGGTCCATTAATAGATATTATTGCTTCATGCCATTGCTTTGGAAAGCTAGTGTCTGTGTGTTGCAAACTGTAGCCCACACAGAAGTTACGGACATCAGGACAAGTGTGGTTCCTTTAGGTTCATTTTTTTCCCGTTGCCGACTTACAACTGCCAATATCCACAGACACCAGAAAAATATTATATAAAAATGAGAGTGTACAGTAAGTGAACTGTCTTTCATACCTTTTAGAGGTACACATTATTTTGTGAGAGAAAGCAAAAAGAAGATCATATTTCTTACTCATAAAACAACATTATGCATAACATGAGAGAATTAATGAACCTCAAAGGCTTAGAACCAAGGAGCTGTTTGGAAAAAGGTATATACAGCTACATCTAACTGTAACAGTACAGCAAAATATGACTAAAAATCTTGATAAGAAGTTTTTCTATGGAAATATTTGTAATATTTTTTTCCAGATTGGAGTTTCTTCAGTAAGGGCCAGAGTATTAGCTAATGCTTCAATTAAGGTGAAAATTACATTTCAGAATAGTAATTTTCTGTGTGGTTTTGAGGGGGTGCATTGCTGTAGTTTCCCTATTTGTGTCTGTGGTTTTCTCAAAGCGTCTGTTTTCTCAAAGAAAATTTTGGGAACAAATGCAATTTTTGAGGTTGTGCTAAAAAAATCATAATTAAACTTAAGAAATGTAATTTGGACTTTCATCAGAAAACCTAATTCCTTGATTGAAGTTAGAGGCTGTTTATTTCTTTTGTTCCATGAAGCACAGACTCAGGTAAGGTCAGTTCTCTGCATTATTGCCAATTAAATTGGAGGTGAAATGGGTATTTCTGAGAATTGTCTGGAAGGTCTTCCATTCTTCCATGCCCAGTCCTCCATGACTCTCTGTCTCCCATCAGCTCACCACAGTATTTTCCTTTGTTGCACAGTCTCTCTTTGAAGGGTGGCACTTTTCTCATATATGAATACTGAAGCAAAGTATGCTTGAGGGTGAGCCAAAATACTGCAGTGGGTTTTTTTCACCAATTTAAGATTTTCTCAGTTTTGAGATTTCCCAACGAATGCGCTGATGAGTCAGACTATGACAGATACACAAGAGTAAATGTTCTACATCTAGAACAATGCCTGAAAAGACTTCTTCTCTAGACAATCTACTGCCAAGACTTTTTGATCACCCATGATATTCCCTCTCAATTCTTTGCACAGTGATACTGTAGATGAGTAGGATTTAATTGGAAATACAGGACTGTGGTATATACTGTCACTCACAAGCATAAATATTGCGTACATTTATCAGATGTATTGACAAGGACCTCAGAAATATGCTTTCTAAGGCAGTTTCTTTACATGCTAAATATAAAAACTTTTCTTCACATATGCTCCCAAATGTTACAGTGCTCAAAGAAAGAGGCAGAACTCCATTCAGCAAGGGAGATGCTGTTGGTTTGCTACCAGTACTAGTATTATAATTTCAGTAGGAATTATTCTGGGCTCTGTTGGTGCTGGCAGCCTGCAAGTCTCTAATGGAAGCAAATGATAGACTTCCTAAAGCGACAGTATCATTTCACTAATGTGCAACTAAAAGTATTCAAGTGAAATCTAATAGCTTTTACTCTCCAGAAACATTGTTAAAATAATTGCTCCCTCTTCTTGCAAAGTTATATTTCATGTGGTAGATTTTCTGGAAGCAAGGTAACCTAAACCATAGCAGGAGAATATACATTGCCCAGAAAATTCTATAGTAATTCTTGGGTGGTGTAACAAGTGGGTTTCAAGATACCAAGACGCCGTGAGAAAAACCAAATCCGCTTGGGGAAAAATGATCTATTTCCCCCTGTCCAAAAGACCATGGGACTTAGTGCATGTTGCCTATATTACTAAATTATTTGATCTGTGCATTCTTTTTTTTTTTATGATTAAGGTATCAGCCTGACAGCTTTGTTGTACTCTGATGCTGTTTAATTTTATTTCCATTTTCATACCCTCATATTTGTGTGTTTATGTATTTATGCAAGTGAATACTTGGGTAGTGCAGGTATGAATATGTGTGTAGACATGTATATGAAGAACGAGAGGGAGATGAGTAAGATATTAGTGCAGTACAACTAAAATATGACTAAAAGCCCAAGTAACACTTGGAAAAAACTGTATATCTGAGCACATTGCCTTTCCTGGCATAAGCTGTGTTTGACAGTATTGTTTACCACATGAGGGTTTTTTCATTTGAGAAGTGAAGAAGAATGGGATATATATATATGAAACAACACTATAACATGAGCATTTGGTGTCATACATTCAGTGTACAATTCTGGCCAAATGGGCAATGGGTAATATTGTGTTTTGTTTTTTTTTTAATTTCCCTGACTCAAACTTCCTCTGTGCTTTTTATTATTAGGAGTAAGGTGACAATTCATTACCTCTATGAATTAAGCATAATCTCAAGCTGTGTTTTTGATACCTCATTGCCCTCAAGCATGGTAACTGGCACTCTTGATCTCTGGCATTCCTTTTTGCTGCTGCCTCAAGAAAGGGATACAGTCACAGCTCAACAGTTTTCCTGGTAGACGTAAGTTTATTCCCACTCCAAGTTGAAAGAGATTGCAGGAGAGTTTAGGGGAAAATGGAGTAAGATACAGGATGTGGGAGGGCGGTTCTCAGCACCCTATTGTGCTGTAGGACAGCAGCGCTTTCAGCAACTGCTGCCAGCTCCCTGCAGCTGCAGTGCACCAGGCTCTCCTGTGATCCCTCTGCACTGTGCCATGGGCAGCAGCTGCCAGCTAGAATAGCTAGTGCAGTCTGGTTGTACTTCAAAAAGATGGAGACTTTCTGCTGCAGCTGAGCCACTGTATTTCCCCACAAGGCAAAAAGTTACCTTTGCAGGCTGAACCCTCTGTTGGTTCTTCACAAGTCTCCTTCTAGTGACCACCATGTGGAGAAAAGCAATACACAAGTGCATCCCACCCCTCAAAGTGAGGAGCAGGAAGGGGGAATAACCTTAAGTCTCTCTAAAGTGAGGGGATGTCCTACTCCTTTCTGATCATGTGGCTGTGGGCCTTACCATTGCTGTGTGATTACAGCCTTGCATTAAGCTGACAGTGCCGTTCAATGCCTGAACTTTGAAATTTAACACTCTGCAAGTATTTAACCTCCTTGAAATGCTGACAGAAACATTCAGTTTTAAGGTCTATAAGGCCAAATTCTTCCCTCCCATAATTTCATTGGTTATAGTGAAATTATGCCACAGAGAAAATTGTCACGGAAAATCCCAAAATAGTACTTTAATCACTAATAACCTCTAGACACATAGTGCTGCATGAAATAAATAAATCCCCTTTTCAACCTTCAAAGTGTGTGTCTAATAAGAAAAGTGAGAGCCTATAATGTGGTGCCATTATATTCAACTGATCTGCTTCCTTTCTGGAAGTAGAATCGCATTAACTGGCTTCAGTGCCTGCATAGCATCCTTCCTGCTTAACAGTGTTAGTAGCTCTGCAAAGCCAGTACCCAAAGAAAAAGAGAGTTGCATTCTATCCTAATTAATTTTGCTCTGAAATGGTGGCTCAAGTATATATTAGCATAATACATTTGTATCTATTTTTTTAAAAATTCTGCAGTTGATTATTATTTTATAATTAGAATTGCTCGATGAGGAAATCTCTGTAACATCTGTCTGAATCTCAGCTACTCCTATTCAATCTCATTAAGGACACTAGGACAACCCAGATGATTCTGATCATATAATTACAAAGCAATGATGCTCATTGTCTGGTCTGTCCAGGAGAGCAGTTGCTGGGGAGTGTGCACCAGAAATAACTCCATTTAAAGCGAGAGTCATTACTCCCCTGTGACACCATGGCAGAGAGGACTTAAACCACTCTGAAGACAGCTTGAGTTTAAAGTTACTGAAGTGCAAACATTCAGCCCAAGGGTACACATTTACCCCAGGTCACATTTCAGAGCAGGGATGATGTTTAGCACTAATTGGCCCCCATGTGGACACGATGTAAAGTCCATGTAGTAAAATTAATGTTTCTCTGGATTTGGTAAGGCATAAACACACACTTCATTCAGGCACGTGCCTAACAGGTGGGCTGAGCTTGGGAAACAGATCCAAATTTAAGTGCTGGGCAAACCTAGGTGCTGAAAAAGAATAAATCATGTTTTGTATACTGGCCACACAGAAAAGAATTTTTCCAATATTTTTTAATTCTATAAACTGGGCTTTTGATCTTTTCTTTTTGAGATCATATGCCTACTTGTGAACCAGAAATATTTTCATGATACACCTTAAGCAGCAGAGTGCATCTGTCTTTCAAGTCTGTAGAGCAGAAAAAGTGGAGTCAAGTGTTCATCCTTTGCTCTTTTCATTGGGTTTTTCTTTTTCTTGTTGTTTTCAAAACTTGGCGAGAGGAATTCTATTGCATCATTTTTTGTCCTCTAGTGAACATGACTTAGAGGCTGAAACATGGGGTCTGCAATTAACTGAGTTGGAGTCCCCTGCAGCAGGATCAACAATTAATTATTTTCTTTAAAAAAATAACTATTTTTATGTTTATGTTTGTATTAATTTCTTACATTTCTTTCTTCTTTTCTGTGACTTTTTTGTATGGGCTGTCATGGGTGTATTTTTTTGAGAAGATAGAAAATGAGAAGTGTGAATATTTAGAAATAAAACCTTGTTACTAGGTTGTTTTCCACATAACAAACAAAATTGGGACTTTTGTTTTCACCTCACAGCTGTAATCGTGTCTGAATTTATCTTTTCCATTAAGTTTCAGTCTGGTTTGATTTGTTTCTTTTTCTCCTTTTTCTGCCTATGTGCATGCATGCATATACACATACACACATTCTTTGACCTGTACTCATATGTTTATGTACACACACCCACACACTACTACAGGTAAAATACAATTTATTTTTCCAGTGCACACAGCATGGCCTAAATCATATATATGCAGTGAATCTCTGGCATATTGGGGAAATGTGCCCGAGCTCTACAGGCAGGGTGATGTTGACACTAGCTTCTCCTCCAAGTGAACTCACCTGTGGTTTTTTTCACCAGAGGGTAAATCCCCCAAAAGCCAGAGGCAATATTACCTTTGTGTTAAACACTCCACTGCAGTATGTTCAATTTATTTTGTGTACAGGCAGTAACAGGACCCTGGATAAAGAGAGGAAAAGCAATGGCTTTTTATTGCATTTTCCTTACTCTCCCAATGGCTCCCCTTTACATTTGAGAAGCAGCAGCAGGTGTTTGTTTCATTTGACACCTCACTGGAAGGGTCCACAGCACAAATCGAGCAAAGTGTGTTGCTGCAGTACCAAAGGCCTTTTTCATGTGTATGATGTTGGAGGAGACAGCTACAGCTTGTTAGTGATGCTATCCCATTTGTGGGTGCCTCACCAGGGCTGCAAGGAGGATTTCAGCTCTAGGTTGGGATGCTGGCACAGGATGCTCTCAGGCTATGTTGTGCTGCCCTGTTGGACAGTGCTGCTGTCATGGCTGTCCTTCCCTCATTCCTGGAGGTACTGGGGATCTCCAGGGAGAACCATCTTTGTAAGAATGAGGGCTATGACACTGCAGGATGCAACCTGAGCGTTAACGGGTCAGTGAGTGACAGCTGAGCCTTCTCTCTGAGGTACTGAGCTGGATATCACTGCTAGGAGCACAAGGTCTAGACAGTGAAGTGTGCCAATTTAATTTTGTCATGTGTGACTGGGTTGTACAGACATGGCTGTTTCTAGAACTCTTTGGCAATACTAAAACTGATTCAGACCACAATGCAACATTTAAAGATGCTAATTAGAAAATAATTGTGCTGGGTTGTACAGATTTTACATCGTAATATATCTTAAAGGCCCCTATAGAATGGGGAAGAGGGTACTTTAATGCACTTTGCATGCAAAATGAGGCACTAGATTTTGTGATTTGTAACAAAGCAGAGTGCAACCAGCATCATCCAGTAAATCAGGAAGCAAAAATAGTTCTTAAGGAGTTAGTATTCTGCTTTATTTGCTAATTAAAATGGGGTTTGGAACTGCTCTTCAAAATGATTGCTCTAATTAATTCGTTGCTCTTTTGCAGTTCTACCTTCTATGCCATCTGAATACAAGACAGTCCCTTGTGCTTCTCAAAAGCATGACGGCCAACAGGGCATCCTTCCCTTTCTCAGAACAGCAGGCTTTATTACTTTGCAGTGTTTAATAACATGTCTATTCTCTACCAGGGCTAAAAAGCCATCCATATACACACTATCACAAATTTATTTCCAATAAAATGCAAGTATAAACACACATTTTTAATTAATATCAAATATTTGTTTAACTTACGGAGAATTAAAAAACAAACAGATGATCACTTTTATAAGGCCAGTGACAGATTTTAGCTTTAATTACTTTTAAAGCTTAATAAAAGATAGTGAGTATTGTAATTACTATTTCTGTCACTGTGATAGAATCTTTCATTTTGTGGTTAATGGATGATATTTAAGGTAGCTCCTACGGTTGCCTTTAAAACATTGCCTGCAGTATTGGCACAACTGTAGACATCACGTATGAAAAGGAAACTAATGGAGTGAAGTGTGGAAGAAGATGCGCTTATTGCTCAGAGTGCTCAAAAGTTTGAAAATTATTCAGATCAGTCAGGACACAGATTTAAGGAGGTGTAATCGAAATATTGATTGTGAATATATTAACTGATAGAGGTAGCCTTGTGTTTTCTTAAACTTATCCTGCTTTTTGTGCATACATTTATGTTATTCACAGGCTTCAGTGAAGAATTTAATGCCACAAAGTCTGCTTGAAAACTGTTGAAATCAGTGGCTTGTTCAATACAGGAAGATGTATAGTCTATTGTTTGTTGTAAGTATCAGAAAATTTAAATGAAAGGGAAAAATAAAGAATGGATCTAGAACTGGAGTTCACTGAGGAAAGCAATCACTAGAAAAATCATTGGAAAAAGTCATAATAGAAGGAGATTCTAGATGATTTCAAAATATTTTTGATCAAATCTGCAGTACCTGCTAATAGTGGCATGACCCCACAAGTATCACTGGAGTGACCTCAGCTATATATGGAAAAAAAGTGTGACTCTCTCACCTCTTATAGTATTTTGTGTTTCTCCACAAACAAGTTACACTTGCCACAGCTGATAGGAAAGTTTTAAACTCTTTGGATTTTCAGTGCCAGCAGATTTGGAACTAACCTCTGTTTACTTAAGGTGTGTCTAAATGGCTATGATTACAGTCTGTTGTATTTTAAATAATTTAGGATATTAAAATTGAATGGTCCTAAATTTAGTTTTGTGAGGCTTTTTGTTCCTTCAAGCTTGAACTATGTCAGGGTAGTGGCTTTTGGATTATGTTTTGTGCAATATCTGAAGCCAGGGTGTTATGAGCACTATATTAAATACTGGATACCTGTAGCAAAATTCATTTTTCAGGAAAGCATCTCTGCCAACCCAAGCCTCCAAACTATTTCAAGTTTTCCTCTCCATATCTATTTGATTGGTCACTAAAAAAAAGTAAATATGGAAATGGTCTCATAGTACCTGGTACTCTCTGGTTGAGAAATTTCCGTCAGAACAGTATTTGTTAGTAAATAAAAAATCATGGGAAGGAACCAGCATTTACCTTTCTTTTCTTGCCCATCTGTCTTTTCAACAGCAATCCAATATCAAACAGATGCTTTTAAAGTTTTCTTCCTTAAAAATGAGCAAGCAGACTAAATGGCCCCTGTAGGTCCCATAAAACAAATCTTCTCTGGGAGCAGAGGCTAAGCTCAGCCTGTCTCCACTGTGAGCGTTGTTTCTTGCAGAGGGGCCTCCTCTCTGCTGGGCACACCTGATTCTTCCTGGGACAAAGTCTTTCCTACCCTTGGAAACTACACTCCATCCATTTTTGTGTGTCATCCACCCTCATCTTGCTCACCTCTGCCAGATTCTTTTTTCAGCTCAGTACTAAACTCTGTCTTTCTTGCTCTATTTTTTTCCTCCTAATGATTTATTAAAATAATGACCCACATTTTCATGGCTTGAGTGTTTGCAGCTTGCAAATGGTTGCAAATACTTAGCCTTCATTTTTGTACCTTATAACATTGTGATTTACTGCTGTAATAGTTATTTTCCCTACGTCTGGAATATAAGCTTGCATACTCAAATCTTCATGCTCCTATACATTTACATTTGCAATTCCTTTGCATTTCCCTCCCACTACCCAGCAGTTTTGTAGCTATGCATTTGCAAAATACTACTCTGACAACAACAAAATCTTTTCCAGTAAATTCTGTATTTTAAAATAGAAAAAGAAAAATTTCTCTTGGTAGTTGGTAAGAAGGGAAAAAAAATCCGTGTGTGATTTGCTTCCTCATTTCACTGCATTATTGTCATTCCTAACTACCTGTCATCTGTCTGTGCCTGTCAAAATCTGCTGATTTTCTCTGTTGTCCATCCTTATTTTAATGGAGGTGATTATTTTAATGGAGCTTTTTGGAGGTGCTTCCTGACACAGAAAGGAGCTAATCAAGTGTTCTTCTCCTGCGTAAGCAGCATCTGCTGATACTTCTACCTGGTAAAACAATTATGTTTGTGGAAGAAGGCAAGAGTGTCTAGAAGGTAAAACACAAAGTCCTACCAGTCTGAGTACTGATGAGATATCTTCTGGCAAATGTGTGAGATGGAGAGGAGTGCAGTGGGAGAGCCTGGTGGTATGGAGAGATAGCTGAAACAAGCAGATGGCTTAAAGGAAGCTGAGAAAGGCTGTTAGCACATAAAGCAGCAGACACTTGATGATGAATTGCCATTTTGAGTTGCTAGTTTTTTCTTCCTTATTTAGCTAACTACTGTTCTAATAATGATTTATATAATAGCTTCTCTTGGAAGACTTTTTCATCTCCTTTCATTGGAGGCATTTTTTCTATAGAATGAAAGCACAGACGTAAAAAACCAGTAAGATCTAATATAAGGAAAGGGGAAAAAAACTGGGATGAGAGAAAGGTAATTATGCAATTTGTTTCCTTTTCCTCTAATCATGCATTGCCATATCAATGGAAAATAAGACCTGTGAGTCCAAAGAAGGGAGTCCAAGTGGCCAGGCTGCTCAGGTTATATTTTCTGCACCTGTGCTAGAGGTAACTTATTCCAGTCCAGCTTTTATGTCCTGGACATAGGCTGTATATCATCCCTAAGCTCTTCATATCTTGCTGCCTAAGATGTCTCATTACAGTAGTAGACCTGTCCATTACTTCTCATCTGACTTTGGGAAGAACCTTTAATTTACTCTTAGCTTTAGTTTCCCTGCCAGTGAATTCTAGCTTACAGCTCTTAATTGACCTCAGAGCAGCATATGTGGGAGGTGGGAGCTTGTTACATTACATCAAGTAATATAATAATTATCAAGAACACTCAAGGATGAGATAACTTCTCACAGCAGCACAAAAAGATTGCATTTTGGCATGGAGGTAGAAGACCAGGCTGATCTCTCCAGCAGGTCAGTCCTGCATGACCAGCCCATGGCAGGAGAGATGTTCTTTTCAAGTAGTTGTCCCCATCAGACAATCTGGGCAATATGTGGCAGGCGTATGTGGGGCAGTCACTGCTTACTTGGACAAGGGTGCACCAGGGAATATTTCAGATGCTCTAAAATGCTCTAAAACTTACGCATTCATGTGACTGGCCTGTGCTGGGTCTTCATGCAAGTCCTGTAAGCTGTTTGGTGTCTCCAAAGAAGAGCAAAGATACTGGTGGAGGGTCTGGAGCACAAGTCCTATTAGGAGCAGCTGAAGGAGCTGGGGGTATATAACCCGGAGAAAAGGAGTCTCAGCAGGACCTTATTTTTCTCTACAATTACCTGTAAGAGCAAGGTGGGGCTCAGTTTCTCCTCCCGGGTTACAAGCAATAGGACAACATGAAACAGTTTTGAGTTGTACGAGTACAGGTGTAGATTGGATATTAGGAAGAGTTTCTTCACTGTAAGAGTAATTAAGCATTGGAACAGACTGCCCAGGAATGTGGTGGAAATGTTCAAAATCATCCCTGAAAATGTTCAAAAATCAAAATGTGGATGTGGCGCATAGAGACAGGGTTTAGTGACAAGTTTGTCAGTGCTGGGTTAATGGTTGGACTCAATGATTTTAGGGCTCTTTTCAAACAGTAATGATTCTATGATTCAGTGAAATACATCCTGGATTAGACATGGTGAGTGTCCTTCACCAGTTGCCTAACAGTGGGGTGCTTCTGGTTTCTGAGATAACTGTGCCTCTGGTTTCTAGGAGGCTGTGCCTCAGAGCAAAACCACATGCTGCCCTTGGGAACCTGGCAGTGCTTCCTTTAGTTTCCTTTTTGCTAAGTACATTGTTTTAATGTTATTCCATAACATCTATTCATTACTGCTAATGAATATAGAAATGATAATGAAGACATAGCTCCAATTTCCTACTGTACCTGTAAAATATTAGTAATTTAAATGAGGCCATGCAAACCATAAAATTACAGCATCACACACTCTCATTGCAATATGATTGGATTGCCTCTCTAAATGGTTCATCATCAATCCCAATAAAGGTAAAGTGTGGGTCTAACTGTTGTCTTGAATCCAATAGTTTAATTTTATTGCCTTGGCAGCAGCTGTTTAAGTGCCCCTTCCTCTGCCACTCAGTGCTGTGATAGGCCTTTTCCATAAAGGAAGTTCATCAAACCTGCCAGGATTCTGCTTCGCCCTACCACAAGGGATTCTCTCAGGTTTAGAACTACACAGATTATTCAGAAGGATATAAATAAGTAACAGAGGTGTGAAAGCCCATATTTTCCCTGAGCTTAATTTAAATTCAACAGGAAAAAAAAATAGAATAATAGAATCACCTGAGTTGGAAGGGACCCACGAAGATTATCAAGTCCATCTACTGGAGATATTCACCGGTAGTTCTTAAGTAATCCAACCATCCATAGTCCATTACATTCATGAAGGAAAGACATGCCAGGGTTAGAAAAATCTAGAAATACAAGAACACTTTGCAAGTCTTCTAAAAATATCTAAGTACTAGTGAACCCTAAGTGAAGAATTTTCTGTTCTAAATGTTTGTTGACTGCTAGGAAATTCCTGGAGTGGACATCATTACTGATAAATCAAGGAAACATTTAAGAAAATATTTAAGAAAAAATAAATGAAGCATTTAATGTAGCCAAATTTCAAACCGAAAGACAAAAATGGGAATGTAAATACATGTTATCAGGACCCAGAGCTCTATTCATTTAATATTTTTAACAGGTGAATTTTGCCAGTAGGCAGCAGCCAATTCTATCTGATATTCTGAGAATATAAGTGTCATAACTTCTAATTATTGTAATTCTTCTTCCAATTTCAGTACATTATTTGAAGTAAGAAACAGTGCCAATGTCTTAAATGGGGAAAAAGCCCACATAGAGAAATTGAAGCTGATCAAAATGAAGGTAAAAAGTGCAAATTACTTTGCAGTGCTCTAATACAGTTTTTGAAAGTGGTTATATAACCCATACTCAAGAAAAACTCCTTTTTTCTCACTTTAAATATTTTTTTAGTGGAAAATTTACATTTACTTTGATTTAAAATCCACTTCACTATGGTGGCTGGGGATTTGTAAGCATGCATACTGTGGAAATATTTCTTTGTAATTTCTGGGCCTGAGTTGATGCAGAATAAAAAATTGCTTCCTTTCTCTTTCATATGAGCTGCAATGAAAAAGGTACTGCTCACTATGGACATATGACAGGCACTCTGGAAAGAAGTGAAGTGCAAGGAATATTTCATTGATGCCTAGGCCTTTTCTGGCCACCTATCTTGGAATGTAACTCTGACCCTGAAGTGCAGAATTTCAAGTTTTAAATGCCCTACTGTCCTATCCAAGAGGAATTTTAGAAGTATCTTGGTGCATGTCAGGAATATTTTAAACAAGGAAAACCTCATTTAAATGGAAATGGATGGCATTCATATATCCCACTTGACAGAGCAGCTTTAACTGTACACCTTTTGATTGTGTGCAATAATGAAATATCTTTATGGGTTTATTCTTATGTATTATTTCCCAGATAACCTAATTTATGAGAACATTGATAATTTATTGTTGAAATGCATATGAAATGCCAGTAATACACTGCCAGAGTGTTTCCCAGAAAATGTTTTTTTGCCTTGTTTTCTAAAATTAAAATTATTAATATTCCATGAGACTAAAATATAATGTTATCATTTTGTTTTCAGGAGATTTTTTGCAAACATTATATGCCATAAGGAGAATAGATAGAAATATTCCCACTATTGCTACTGTACATATTTCATTATAATCTTCTATTGGTTTTAATTTTTCAGTCTGGAGTTTCATGACCTGGATGACAGTGGTTATGCTGATGAAGTTGTTCAGCTAATTAATATATAATGAAGTAATAGCTAAGTTTCTCTCTGCACTTCCATACTAATTCCCTGTAACGAGGGCTGTTCATAAGTAAGCATTCATGCTGGAAAAAAATAGTTCTGTGTACACAAGTAATTTCAGAGAGAAAATAAACTAATGCATCAAGGCAGATGAAAAACAAACCTAACAAAGATTTTGGTGCGAATATAAACTTTCATCCTGACAGGTTTTATCATTGTCCTTTAGACAAGTGTAGGACAGCGCCTCTGGAAAATCTGCAAAAACAACTATTTATAGAAAAACCTATTAAACATTTCTCTCTGTGGCTTCTTCCAGGGGACAACAAATTTATATCTGCACTTGAGACAAAGTCTCATAAATTTAATTTTAAGTTCTCTGGTTGTTGCCACAGCATTCCACACATCTATCCTGTTTAGTAGGCTTTAATTGTGTGCTTTAAGACAATGATTAGGAAAGATCAGTATTGATAGCATGAAAATAATTCACACTTGAAATAATTTGCTAAATAAGCATGCTGCTGAATTGGGACATTTAGTATATGCTAATATAAACATTTGAAACTTTTCTAGGCAAATGTCAAAGCACAGAACTTTCGCCCTGTAATTAAGTAATTCTTTTACTCTATTTACTTGTAATTTTAATGGGGGAGGGGGTGTTTGTTACTTTTCCATAATCATGACATGATTTTTGTGAAGTATATCCAATACTAATAAGTTCACCAAATAATTTTGAAAATTTAGCAAAACTGTCAGAAGATATTTCACTATAGACATCAGTATTATTAAGTTCATAGCTTCTTGTTTTCTGGTCTTTGGTGACCTATTACATTTTTTCTTTTCCCTATTTATTTGACTCACAAAAAATGCATTTTCTTAGTGTAAGTATTTAGATTTTTAAATTCTTATCTTTAATTTTTTTTTAAGAAAAAGAGGATACATTTTCTGTGAATACACTTTCCAGAAATTTAACATTCAGGAAAAAAAATGTAGAGAGCAAGGAGTGATATTTGGGTTTGTTTTATCAAATCTATAGCATATTATTAATTTATTAAGAAAATATTTTCCCAGATTCGTAATATACTCACTATATGGAACTAAAACACATTCAGGCTTGATTTTCAATGGGGTTTCATTGCATTCACTCAAATTTTGTCTAATTTTTATTGTACAGTCCACAAGATCTCCAGTCTCATTTCCGTTATTTTATAACACAGGGAAAACCACTTCTCTATTTCTACAAACTTAACTAATTATTAAGAGCCTCATCTGGTTTCAAAAATGGATTTTGGATTAAACTGTTCTATGAGAAACTACATGGGTAAATCTATATCATAGGTGTAAATCTATATCATAGGTGTAAATCTGCAGTTAAAAAGGGGAATTTTAAACCTGCTGCTTTTACGATTCTTTCTTAACATCTACTAAATATGTTATTTTTCCAAGTTATGCCTTCTGCCCAGGTTTATTTTTTTCATGGCTTATTTGGGAGACCTTATTCATAGATATATCCTAGATCACAGCAAAAGTAAATCTTGAAGGGACTGATTTTCAAAATCATTGAAAACATATCCATATCTGTTTTCCATATTTTTGTCCACTTGATACAGGAAGTCCATGAAAGCTTCAGAAAGGGAAGAGGTGCCTACATGTAGGGATCTGAATAGCTGAAATCACAAGAACTGCAGAAATTCCCTGAGTCAGCAGAGCATCTTAGTAGAATAATGCAATGAATTCCAGCACTTGTCTTTAGTGAGCTTCTAAATAAGCATTAATATCATATTTTATGAAATATAGGTTGATTTGATAACCCACATTATGACACCTTTGGAATAGCAACTATCAATTTCCTAAATTACGAGCAGTTAGGTAATAAATTATTAACAGACAATGTAGAGCAGGAAAAATATTTTTGTGAACTTTTAAAAATTTGTATTTATTTTACAACTAGTAGTAAATTGTTCCAGCATGCAACTATGTCCCACACATCGTGGTTCTTCTTTCTCAATAAAATTTGTAAATGTGCCAGTGAGTGTCATACTGGTTTGGTATGAGATGCAGATTTAAACCATGTTTGGATAGTTTAAAATACTTCTACTGTATCTAAACCAAACCATTTCATCTTTTTAACAAAGATTAACTTCTTGTACCATTTTTGTTACATCACAAATAATAGTGAAACTGTCTCCATCACCAAATTATTTTTTTCTTTTTCTGAAGGCAGAATTCAGTGTCCATGAGATTTTTCAGTTTTATTTGAATGAAAGCGCTTATCATATAGGTTATGCTGAATGTTTTATTTTATTTTTTAGGCTTGTTGCCACTTCTATTTCATTGTAATAAATTTTATCAGAAGAAAATCAAGGACAATCTCTTTAATTAATGGAATTTTGGATAACTTTAAGGTGATGACAAAGGGATAAGAGCCAGACACAGAGTGTAAAAGCTGGCATGCTTTAGTGGGCTTGTCATATTGGACTCAAGCTTGGTGATACAATGAGCAAACTTACTAAGCTACTGCCTCAGTTCTGAACTCAGAATGTCTTATTTTTACCAGAAAACTATTGTGTCCTATAATTAAAATAAGATTTTTGTAGCCACAGGGTTTCCCTTGAAAGGTTAAACTTATTTTCTGTATAATGCACCTTTAAATATAACAGCTCCTTCATCTCTGCTGTTGAGACAGCAGTTGTTCAGTCTCTTAATTCCTTTTAAAAAGCCCTTTAAAAACATTAATATGTATAACAATGCCTTTGCTCAGTGCACAAGGGAGCTACTGAAACTTATTCAGTGAGCTGCTGCAGTGAGTAACAGTTCACAGGAAAGGACCTGTGTACTTTATGACTAGGATAAAACATCTGGCTCGGAGAGAATTTCAAAAGCATGAAGAGTAAGTTAATTTCTGATAGGATGCAGAGAGTGCCACCAGGTCATAGTCTTAATTCAGTCCTGCTGGAAGCCTTAGTCTCCTGTCCTGTGATGGAATTGCTCTCCTTTTAGGACACCAAAAGAGCCTTGGGTTGAGGTTTTGGTCAGGAGCTGGTTCACTGATTGCACAGCCTCTAAATGGTTATAAGACAGGAATATCTTTCACTTGAGGGGCCCTCTGCAAATGTCTAAACTAAGGCTTTTAATACAATGAAAGTAAAACAAAATAAGCAGTGCCGTAGAAGTGATTAATCTAGGATGTCTTCTAAAGATTCCTACGTTAAAAAGACACTTAAAATATTGTTATTTATTTCTGCTCAGTAACTGGCACTTCCATAACTACATGAAACACAGGTATTTTCAGTTACATTGTGAACCTGACTCTGATTCTGTTCTACATTTGAAACTCACTTTGGAGTGTGTTGTATATAAAAAACACAGAGCACATACAGACCTGAGACAAAAAAAAACAAAACAAACAAACAAAAAAAACCTCTGGCATTCCATAATAACAACCAGAAACCTGTTTCACCACCTTTCTTATTTTATCTTCCCTACCTGCAACTCCGTTAATCACTTGTCAATTCCACTTTTTCTTTCACCAGAAATACTTATTATTTTCTGGAAGATTATACTGCAGATATATTTTGCAAAAATATTGCTTTTAGAGAAATATTCTATAACTATTAACCCGAATTTGTGACACTGACTTTAGAAGAAAACTGACATGAATGAAAGGAAATACTTTCTTATCATAACTGTCACTGTTCTCCTGTTATGGTACCTCAGCCTTATGAATTTAAATCAGTGAGAAAACAAAACAAAGTAAAATGTAGCTTGCTCTCCCTTCCAACTTTAATTTTGCCTTATGAATTCATTGTGTGCCAGCTAAAACCCCTTGCATTTATTTAAATGCATTTCAGGTTTTCTCAACCATAGATTTTATTTTTTTTAGCACCAGGAGTTGCAAAAAGAGTCACATCTCTGATGTGACCTCTGTTAGCTGCAATAACATATACCACTCACTTACCAAAACTGTCTGGATTACTAAAATTCCCTCTTTAACTTGTACAAAGAAGGTTATTCCTAGTTTTTAGTGGTAGTTTTTTGTTTGCTTGACTATTTCTCAACAACTAAAGGACATTTACTGCTGTAGTAATTAGAGAAAAGGATAAATAACCTGCTTCTTTATCGATATATTCCATTTAGGTACATTTATACATATAAAACACTGTGCAAAACTTACAGTTATTTTTCATACAGTCCAAAAGTAAATACATTTTAAGGGGCAAAAGAACAGTTGAGCCTTAGGCAGTGAGCAAAGTAAACATCAGGTGAAAGACAAAAGCCTGGAAGAATTGATTATGCCACTTGGCTGCTCTCCTGAGGAAGATAAAAGAGACCAGGACATGCTCTGCTACTCCCTGCATGTAGAAGTCAGGCTTGGAAACAATACTCTGACATCTCTGCCATGCAGATAACTTCAGCAGGCAAGGCTGCTGATTTAGCTATTCACATTTTGTATTTTTTGTGGCCACTGATTGACAGCTACAGAGCACATTCTACCAGCTAGGATCTTTGCATACCGACTTTAATGAAAAATAAAGAATTAGGATAGGAAAGGGATGAAATTGAAAAGATAAAGTGATCAAATAAAAGATTAGTATTCCTGAAGGCTCTGCATTCTGCCAAGATAATGCAAGAAAACTTGAGCCAAAGTGTTGAGTGGTATGCACACAGCCAAGGACACTAGAGACTGTACAAACTTCTGCTGCTGAAAGCCTGCTGGGAAATGCAATTCCAAAGGAGTAGCACTTTACTGATCCTCAGCCTTTGAGCAGCTGATTTACAAATATGGTGTAACCTATTGTGCTGTAAGGCCTTCAAGCCAGAATATCAGAGGACATCATGCTATTTATGTTCCATTCTCTATAAATACAATGTCAGTTAGAGCTCACAACACTGGGTTTTTTGCTAGATCAAACTGTGCATGCCATGTCTTGTTTTGTTGATACAAAAATCTAAATCATAGTCATTATCTGGGGAACGAAGAACCTGAGATCTTTGAGATGTGAGTGCACCCTCCAATATATGCAAAAGAAGGACCTGCATTGTACAAGGATTTTCTGGTCCATAATGACCCCAGAAAGTTGCTCAGTCACTGCAAGTTATAATTTAAAATTCTAGTTATTAGAACTAAGACTATAAGGAGATTATAGCGTAGGTAATTTAGTTATTCTTTTATATGTTGGGAACCTCAGTTGATAATGCATCATAATAACTCACTATCCGTGCACCAGGCAGATCCTGTCTATGGAAGAGGTTCTCTTATTTTGGTCATTCGAGCTACTGTAGGATATTCTTACATGAAAACAACTCTGTCCATAATTTCTACTGCTGAACAGGAAGGAGGTTCACACGAGATCTTATTGCTGCAGTTCTAGGTAAAGGCATGGCCACACCTGGGATGTGATCAATGGTACCAAGCGGGAGCTGCCTGTGGGCTCCTTTATCACAAGGCACTGCCTGAGTTTCTCCGGCAGCCAAGGAGTGTGTGCAGCACAACACAGCCTGCGGGCCCTGCAGGCACAGCCCTGCACCTGCTCAGGTGAGAGAGCAGGCACAGCCCTGCACCTGCCTGTGAGGTGCACATTGGCTGTGACATGAGCACTGACTCTGAGGTGTGCAGTGATTGCTGGGTCAGAACCACTGCAGGAGCTGCTCTGGGTTTCATCTGCCCTGAACTTCGACACTTCCATAGTTCAGAAAGTGGAGGTTCCTGAAATGAATATAAAGCACCAAGTTGCACTGAGCAGGAAAATATTGGAAGGGCTGTATATTCTGGGGAGACAAAATAGAAGGGTAAAGACATTTTAGATACAAAGTCTGCATCAAGTTGGGTCCCTGTAGCTTCCCCTTTCCTGGCTGGGAGCCACGCTGTCCAATGGCAGAATTAGGATCTGTGTATGACAAATCTGGCTGTGTTGGCTTCAAAAATAAAAGCCAGTAACAAGATGGAAGAGCTTTGAGATAAATCTTCAGACCTTGATTTCCCTGTTCTCAGGGAATAATGATCTATCTGTTGCTATTATCCTAGCCTTTTCCATTTCCAGATAAGTGAGATACAAGCATCCAGACTCCCTGTATTATGATTATTTATAGGCTCTGAACGGCAGGTCTGTAGAGTTACATTCACAGAGATCATTCAGCCTATGGCCCCTGGCAATGCCCTATGGCCCATGTTCCTCATGACTTTTGTCACCACCTCTTTCTTACACTAGGTGAGCTCTCCAGATCCTCCTGACTGGAGCAGAAGCCTGTGTACCAATGTGTTTAAGGAAATTCACTTAGTTCTCAGAGAATGGGTTGAATAATAAGCTGTTCCAAAGTCCTCCAGTTATTTTCTCTGTCACTTGAGAAAAAGAAAATAACAATATCATTGTCTTTCAGTATATTTCATGTGAGCAGTTTTCAAAAAACAGAGGAATTTTACAGTTTTGCCACTCACTCTTCTGAATACACTTGAAAGGTGCAGCCTATATCTGTAAAAATAGCATGCCACATCTGCAAGGTATTCAGGCACATGCTGCAAAACATAAATGTGCACGAGCTTCATTTCATGCACTCAAAATTGAGAACAAAAAATCTTATAGAAGTTATGATCCATGCACAGGTAAGGAAATTACAAAACACAGCAAGTTTAAAACAAACTCATGAAAAATTGCTCTGAGGATGAAAGATAGCTAAGTGACCTTTTAAAAATGTAAGTGAAAGTAAAAGATGAAAAATATGAAATGGCCATTATATAGAATAATTACTGGGACCCAAATGATAGAACTGGAAAATGAATAGGAGACTCAAAAAAAAATAGAGAAAGGGGAACAAAAAATAAGAGGTCTGCAATTGTGGGATTAGGAGAAAGAGTACTTTCATATTAAAAATAGTGTATTTTAATCCACAGATAATTTACAGAGAATGAATTAGAATCTGCAGTTCTCAACTCAAAATGACATTGACAGAAGTAGCCTTGCTGTTGCCTTGCAGACACTTGTAATGTGAAATCTAACCACCAAAGAGCACAGTGCCTAGCTGGGAACTGTGACCATGGGCACAGGAGCACACATCTCTGCTTAAGGTCTTTGATATGTGTTCCTCCTACAAGGCAGGACTTCAATGTTAAACTTGTCCTCCAAAGAGTTGCTCCATGTTTGGAACATATAAAAGACAAAGGGTGCTGTCTTGAAAGGTGACTGGTGACCTTGCATTGAATTTAATCTGTTAGAGCAGAATTATTTTAGCTGGCATTCATCTTACTGTGAGAATTATTTCTTGGCACTCATTACTGTAGCAAAGGAACACATAATGAACATTAATAGAATGTTTTCATCATCATAAGCCTTATGTGAGCTAAGAATTAGCCCCTTTTGCAGGTGGTGAACTAAGCCAAATCCTTCAACATGATGAATGTGTCCTACATAGTGTTGCATGCCCCTAACTCCCATTGGAATTGCAGAGCAATGAATACCTTAGAGAAAGCTTTCAGACTTCTAAGCACTTTGTTTAAGTGATTTGCTAAAAGTTCTACATACATAGCATTCCTTGTTCTCAATTACACTAAAAACATGTTACATTAACTGGGCAGGAGGCCAGCAAACACAAACTGAGCCCTACAATACCAACCTAGTGTCTTAACCACAGGATCATTCTTTCCACTTAAAACAGGGGCAAAAAAAATCCAGAGTTTTCAGAAAAAATGGCACAAATGGCACTTTGTCAATGAAGGCAAATGGATAAAAGCAGGGAAGTGGTGAGTGGGGGTGTGTGTGTGCATAAGGAAGCAATAAAGGAAAGGAGTGGCAAGATGGAGTGGCTGTGGAGAAGGTCAGCAATAGCAGAGAGTGAGGGGAGCCAGTATGAGGAGTAGTACTGGTAGTACCTGCAAAGGAGGTCCTTATGGCAGTGCGAGCCAACACAGCAAATAGTAAGACAGGAGTAAATGTATTGCACATATTTTAAGCAAACAAATCTTTAATATTCAGCCTGTTATTTGTATCCAGACACAGGTGAAACTCTGGGAAAAGAAGTCATATATACCTTAGAATGTCACCATAGCTATAAATATAATGTAATTTCTACCAAATGGTGCTTTGGGGTTTATGTTTACTGTTAATTGTCCTTTATGACTCATGTATTTTCTCCTTATCATGTTACAGTGTTTATCTTGATCACCTATCACAAGTTAAGCTATACTTCATTACATTGATCTACCACTACAGTAACAATTGCGCTTTTATTTTATTTATTGTTATCTTCACAGAATTATACTTCAGGTTCTCCTAAGTCCTACATAAAAACTTCTAGAAATTTCTTGAGGGAATACTTGTCAAAAGAATTTCAAAGGCTTGGGAATTAAACAGTAAAATCAAAGGGCCTTAGACAGAGGCTTTGATCTTTCAATTTTGTGTCCTACCAACTTTCCCACTCTTTTTGATCCCGTCCACTTTTGCTGAAGCTAACTACTGCCCAAAAAGCAAAGCCCAATTTGTCTAAGAAGGAGCACATTTATCCTGCAGTGTCACTTATTATGCTAGATGCTGTTTCAGAGAATTCCTTTTCCTGGTAGGTCCCACTCTTCAATGGTGGATATACTCCTGCAGGAAGGGAAGATGAGCTACATAGACAAAGGCATGGCCACATGCCTAATGATACAAAAAAGGCAAATTTTCTTGAGAAAGGTTACTAGAACAGCTTTACCAGGAAAGTTCATACTGCTACTCTCAGATGCACAAGTTATTCATCAAGTATGTAAAGTTCTTCTAAATAATTTTTGAAAATTTACCACAATATTGTAAAAACTATTACAATATTGCTAGAAGAGTAGAAGGTGGCACAAGAACATGCTGACCCAATTGCTCCTGCAGAATTTCCCAAGTTATCTATTGTATCTCTGGCTGAAGATAACTCTGATGTCTAATACTTTCACCGTGTTTTTCACACGACAGTGACAAAGGAACTTCTGTGGTAGAGCAGACTCTCTTCAAAGACAGAGCTTCAAAATGAGCCTCAAAGATTTGCTGCATCAGATTTTCTGGCAAAAGGGATTTGTGGTCTGCTCAAGCAAATGTCAAGAGCTGTTCCTAACCTTGTGCTCACATTTCCCTTTCTAAAGGGAGAAATGGCTAAACCTAAACTCCTCCAGGTCAACCACAAGAGAGGTGATAAAGAGCCAACACTATTATTGGGGGAGAAGGGTGAGCTGATAGACATAGATCACTCACTGGGAATAGCAGCCAACCTGTCATCCAGGCTATTAACACCACAGTCACTCACCATAACTTTTACTCTACACTGACCACAGGTTATGTATTTTCAATGAGAGAAATATATTTGTCAAACTACCAGCTTTCACTGTTAAAAATACCATTCTGGTATTTTGGATGTCACCTCTGGAGGGACTGGTCACTTGCTGAAAGTGTGTTGCAAAAGGGTCTCCAAAGTGATACGGAAACAGCCACAACCTGCCTATTATTGTTGTATGGCAGGAAAGCAGTGAAACATCTTTTAAATAATTCCACTTTAGGTTTAAGCTCAGTGCTGCAGAAAGCTGTCATGATTGTGATTTTGATTTCAGAGTCTGAGAGAAAGGGAAAACTGTCTTTATTCCTATTATAATGGAAGTGGATCCTTTCTGTGGTTACTGTACAGAGAGCTTTGATGTTTTAGGGTAGAACTGTAGGATGTTATTCACTGTTCACTCTTGAGAAACAGCTCACACTCAGCATAAATGTAATTTGAGTTTAAAGAAAAACAAACACACACACACACAAAGATTAACTCAGGTCCTGTGGAGAATATTGATGTGTAGTAAATTGGTAGAATTTGATCTCTTGTGTATTCATCCTCCCCTGTGCATTTGGTTTTATTCCCCCTGTCCTTTGAGCTGTCTGTTATTTCAACATAGTGCCAGGTATCAGAATACTATAAAAACATTACAGTGCCTCACACCAAGGAGAGCACAAGAGCACACAAATGATTGTTATAAATTTGGGCACATTCAAGACTGTGTTGCAAAAACAGTAAGGCTTCTGGCAAATTAGTTTGACTCTTACAAAATAATTTTTACTGGAAAATATAAGGAGGATGTTTTTTAAGGACTGCATTAGCCAAGACTGCAGTGCAATGACATGAAGACAAAGCTGTGAAGGAGGCTGTGTGTGACCAGCTATAGGAATTCAAAGTGAGATTGGCAAAACAATCATATCATGCGTATGAAAATCGATGAGCATGTTACTGAATACCAGGATGTAAGGAACAAAAAACAAGGCAGAGCAGTGATTCAGTTTCTCTAGGAAATTGTATCCATTATTTTTAAAATCTATGCAGTGTATCAGGTGCAAATGCAAGGATTGAAATAATATGAATAGGGCTACCTGCAGCCTACAGGCCTGTTTACATCCATATGGAAAGTTTTCAGCCATAGCATTTATTTGTTATTATCAGCACATTGCACTCCTGATGTCATCAGATTATTGACCTCTTCCCAGCTGAAATGTGTTGACTGCAAAGAAGTCCTTAGAAAACTTAATAAAATCCATCGTTCCCATACTTTTAAATTGGATTTGTTTATTAGCTGGTGTTATTGGCATAAGGTCAAATATTCTACCCACTCCTGTTATCGTTTTTATCTTTAAGAGCCTACGGGCATTAGTAGTTGTTACTTAATTGGAATTTGTCTTTGAGTGCATTTAACAAAACAACAAGTATGAGAAACTAACAGCTTGCAAGAAATTTGTGGTATGGTTTGTATTTGATTGTGTATGTTTTCCTAATAATAATTTCTTTTGTTATCACTGTGTCACACTCCTAAGGACAAGAATCTTAATGTAAAAAAGTTCTGCTATCTTCCTTCACTCATTTTAAGAGCATGAATAATGAGAAAACTCCAAAATTCCTAACACAAAAAACAAAAATAAGCAAAAATTATTAAGTACATTCCATACCTAATATTCCCAGCAGATCACATAAAAAATGGACTGATTTTCTTGCCATGCTACCAAGGTTGGATTTTCCACTCCTTCCTATGGGAAACAAGAAGCTTGTAGGATGTTACAAATCAAAAAGTGTTACATAGAGAAAAAAACACAGGAATGAACATAAAGTGTATTTCTCATCTTCTCCATGTCACAATCCCTGACACATTGCCTAATGAATTTATGAACAGATATTATTGACATTTCTAATTTCCAGTGTATTTTTCTCAGTGAACAGAGAGAAGTAACTTTTTCCACTAAAACCACATTATTCTTTCAGTGGCTGCATTAATATTTCGGAATACAAAATATTGCATATAAGTTGACTTAATATTATTTAGCAGACTAATTACAGAGAAGATATCCAACCAAATAAACTAAATTAATGCCAAGTCTTAAAACTGGGGAGAAATGTTTTGCCTGCATATTTAATTCTGTAGTGGGTTTGGCTTTGGACAGTAAAAGAAGCATATTTTCTAGCTGATCAGCTTTGCAGGAAAAACATACAATCCTGGGAACACACGTCCAAAATGAAATGATTTTCAAGTTTTGTTGTTGCTATTGATGGACTCTATAAGTTCAGTTAGTTAAACAAATCAGTGAAGGAAATCACAATGTCTGATGAAGAGGTTTGAAGAGTTAAAATAAACACCTTGTGAAAAGCTGCTTTACCATACACTGATTTTCCTAACCATTATGCAAGGAAAATGCCTAGCTTTATTACAAAGCCGTGAGATAAAAGAAGCCCTAGAAAGTCAAATGTTTATTTCTCCGGCAAGGATAACACCTTCACAGCTGCTGAAGCAGGATCTGTACTTGTACAAACTCACATTCTTTAGTTCTTGATAAATGTGCTATAATGTATTTTTAAAATATGATGCTTGGAACAGAAATAATGTGTGAATTCATCCTTTTGTCTCTCTCCAGCGGTACTCTTTGTACTAATACAAAGGACAGGTGTAAATCATGTTTAGTCAGAAGCACTGGCTACGGATATAATTACTCAAGTCTAGGTCTTCATGGTTCACAACTATTTTTTGCAGAGATTGATCACTTGAATGTTTTATTTTGTTGTGTAAACTTGATTACCTATGGATAGTTCTCATATTATTATATAAGAAGTATCAGTACTTAAAAACATATTCCTGAAAATAAGAAGAGCCAAATTGTTGCCATCATAGGCCTGTTTAGCCGTACATCTTGGCTATTGCATTAATGCTCCCAGCCTGGCTTGGATTCTTGCACTTGTTCTTCCCTTTTCCTTTCCATGACAGTCTTCAGTTCTTTCACTTACACCAGCAGAACAGCTGCTCCAGCACAGCTTTTCCTTTTTTGTTATTTTTAATGGTTTCTTTTACATTAATGGTGTGGACACAAGAACAGTTGAATCAGTAAGACTGAGGGAATGGCAGGGGCAAGAGCAAGAATAAAGAGCACAGAGCATTGCAGGAGCAGAGTTCTCTTAAACTGGTTCCCAGCTGGCCACCTCTGGCCCTCAGTTCTCATTCTCTCTTTGGAGAAGCAAGTGTAATTTATGGCAATAATCCAACTGTTCCTCACCCAAACTCAGTTCCAGTGAGGAACAAACAACAGAATGATAGCTTGAGGATTCAGGCTCCTGAGGTTACAAATATCTATAAACTAATTAAAGACTGGTATTAAGTATCCATCACTCATCCCTTAGACTTGTATCTTAAGCTCAAGAATATTCTTCAATACTTAGCTATTAGCTCACAAGTTAAAAACACATCAGAACTGCAGAATCAATATGGGCAAATGGCAAGAAAGGTAGGGGCATAGCTGAACTGCTAAAAATTTCACCTTTCTCTGCTTGAGGGATGACACAGTCTAGGAATGAAGAGATTTTACTGTTCAACTATGTGCCAGCAAATAATTTTGACAAATAATGTGCTATAAGAAATTGCTGCATATAATGTGTCCCAAAAACCTGTAGTTGGGCTGAAATCCACCTCTGTGTAATGCTGTGGAAGAAGATGGGAGCAAAAAGCTCTGGTTTTGCTCTCTTTGTTCTGCATTTGTATGGGGATGAAGTAGGCTGCACTGCAGAACAGTAGTTTTGTCACAGAAGATATCTCAGCTGATAAAAAGAAATAACCTTGTCACCTTCTGTATTCTTTGCTGAAGTTAACATTATATCATTATGTTTCTGGTATTTTACAGTGAGACACTGAGTCAAACTAACATTTCTTTTGTCTTTTTAGTTTTTGTCCTCATTGTCAGAACCTTGACCTCTAAGCATAATGCGGGCATTGAATTAGACATCAGCTCTCTCTGGATTTTAGATATTTGTACCTTAACTAGAGACTTCAGCTCAGGAGTGTAACCCTGTTCTTGCTAACACTGCTGTAAAGTAGGGATCATTACAATACAGTCAGTGGAATTATTCTGGTAGAAGATGGGGGTAAATGGGGCTCTGGATTGTCCACAGACTTTCAGAAAATTGGAAAAGATGTTGCAGTATGTCCTCCAATTACTATTAACAAAAGTGCTCTTCCCCACACAGCCATTTTTCTCAAAGTGCCAATTTCTTTCGAGCTCCGCTTCCCATTAAGACTTCCCCTGAATGAGGGCAAATGAGAGTGATGCTCACTTTCATCAGCCAGGCAGTATTGGAAGACTGGCCTTGCTATTACTATGCACTTACAAGCAGCTCAGAAGCAATTGCAACGCACTTGGTTGTCTAATTTGAAACTCTTAAAAATAAAGAAAACGTTTTTTAAGGCTCAGTTCAGGAAGAGAATACCTGTGCAGCAGCCTTTAAAACTTTCAAGTGCTTTTTAGAACAATCTTGGTAGGAACTTTTCTTTCTCTTTTCCAGCATCTAGGATCTGGTGTGTTTCTCCCATGAGAATTCATGACAAGATATACCCTAGAGATAAGGTAACAACTGAGAGAAAAGGGTTTGCCTTAATTGCTATTAACATGCCCATATTTTACAGCAAGAAGCAGACCTGGTCTTGGTGGGCAGGTGAACGAGAATGTTCAGCTATATAGAAATTAAACCACACTGCAAAACAAGCTGTGAGCTTTGAACGGTGATTCTATATTGGCTGAAAATTTGAATAACAAAATTCTGTACTGAGGTCTCCTGTGAACTAATGAGTGAAATACATTGGCTCTTGTCCTTCCTGTCCTTCATGGGCTTGGAAGGAAATTTGCTCACAGATCCTGAGCCCAGATTTGACTTGGGCATTCAGATCTAACCCAGTGGTCAGAGTCCTGGCAATCTGTTTAAACAAAAATTGTTTTCATCTCTGTAATATCAAATTTATATCCATTTACACTCCCTTATATATGCTTAGATTAAGAGTGACAGAATCTAATATAGGAAATTTTATTAATCACTTCTGAATCAAACTCTATATCTGTTTTGTAAGGCAAATTAAATAAAGAGATGTACTGTTCATATTTATGAGGTATTTTCCTCTACCTCAGAAGCATAGCTTCTGGTTTATTGCTCCTAAACAGCTTCTCAAAAGAATGTGGGCTGAGAAACTCTTTACACTGAGATACACACAGCTCTCTTTGCTTACATTTATTTTTTTTTGCATCAGTACGTAAGCAGCTGCCAACTGAGGAATACCCAGCTCCAGCATTCTTGGTCTGGAGTGTTTGTACTTCACCCAGTAAACCCATGTCCAGTGGGGAGAGAATATGAATGCAAAGGAAAGCCCCAACAGTTTATAGAAAAGTCTTTGCTTTGTCAAATTTAATGCATTTATGGGCACAGTTATGCCTGTACTTTTTCTGCTTATAGGCCAGTTATTGCCCATCCAATCTTATCAGGATTCTTGAACAGTAGAGTTTGGAAAAAATTATGGTGTAAAAATATAATTCTAGTGCTGATATGAACGTGTGGTACTAAAACAAAACAGTTACAAAAATTTATAAGAAATTTTCAAAAGAGAAAAGTCAAAAGGATTGCAACTGAAGCAATCTGGTTTCTAAGTGACTTTCATTTACTTTAGCAGTCATGCTGAAAACACTGTTATGGGTTAGGTAAATAAATTATTTTTGTGGGAGAAAATATTTACTATTTGGCATCCTGATGGTTTAAATCCTTTTTGATAAAAATCTAATGGAAATTTGCAGTAACCTTCAGTGTCTACAGATTAAAGCTCTCTCATCAGGAAATCCCAAAATGCTACACAAAGCACACAAGAAATGGTTTTGGTTTTAAGGGAAAAAAGGAGAGAGTTTGCTCAGGCCTTACTGTTGCAGAGATATAGAAGTGAAATCTTCATGTGAAATTCTTTGCACATGATGGTATTTTTCTCTTATTTTCTTATACAAGTTCAGTATATGTATTCTACATATATATGACATACATTGTGTGCATTTGGGGTTCCTGTCAAGTGTAATCAGTATGAGTAGAGTGTCTGTATGGATACAAAGATGATCTAGGTTTCCTGAAAAAAAAATCCACACTTAAAATCAGTTCAGGCCTGGATGGGAAGTCTGTGCATGCTCAGGGTGCTGCATGGAGCCTTTGAGCCCTTGCACTTCAGAGGTGGCATATGGATGTAGGGCATTTTCAAATTAATAGGATCCAAATGGTTCGTCAAAAGATGATGAAATTGAAAGTTTCAAAGCTGCTTCACATGAATTCTCCTTTAAATAGATGTAATTTGTGAGAGGAGATATTTTCAGGTGTTGATTTTTTAACTTCAAAGTTAGCAAGAAATGCTCAATTACATCAACTGGTATTTCTGTCTAACGGGCAGAATGGTACTGGTAAACATACCTGAAATCTTCAAATTATCACATAGCTAACTCATTTTCTTTAAAGTGTTTTTGTTGTAATCATGTCTAGTGGCTCCGATGTAGGCTTGCAACAGAACCCTCCATCAGGAAAATTAGCATTTTAGTCTTTAATGTTGAAGGTTTCTCATGTTACCATTTTAGGGATAGGTTTATCAAACCTGTTCAAAGCAATGTTTCCTGTTTGAAAGAATTCAATCTGATTCTGTTTCTGGTGTTCCAAGTGCAGAAATGCAGAGATACCCTAGAATAAGATAGACACAGACAACAATGCTGTAGTGGTTTTGCAGCATTGTGTAAGTGGATTTGACTATTTTTGGAGGCCTCCTTAACCTTGCTTCATGAGACTACTGGCAAAAATTTCAGTGTGAACCATTCAAGTATGACAAGACTGTCTACAAACAACCTCAGTAGAGCTGCAGAGCACATTTTTGATTCTCTAGTTTACTCACTTGACTCTGTTCACTCTGTCTCCTCACAATAGCCTGCCTAAATAACCTTGAGAAATGCAGTTATGCACTCACTATTGATTAGAAAGGATCCATATTTAATTATGCGTAACATGTTCAACTTTTAAACTTTTAGTTCTTTGTTCATCAACACTTCATGTCAGACTGCAGCTCACTTTCAGCCACTTCAGTAATGATCTTCATAGGAAAATGAGGTTTCTCCCTTACTGAAATTGCTTAAAGAACAGACTTGTTTCGTGCTTCTCTATCTGCATGCAAACTGTCATCCTTCCTTTGGTACAGAAGTGTGACCAGTCATTCCTCCTTGAAGGATCTTCTTTGTATTTTTTGCAAGGAAAACAGCTGTGTTGAGGCAGTGCTTTGACATCTTTGCATTGAATCTGTACTGCAGTCTCAAGGGACCATGTCAGTTAAATTTGCACCTATGGCAGTAGCAGTTTTTTAATTTTTACTTCACAAAAATTAAATAATAGTGCTATAAGATCATGTATTGAGCAAACCTAAAGTCTTCTCTAACCTGTTCCTATTTACTGCAACAAAACCCCCACTTTTGCAGTAGAATGGGAACATACAATTAAAACCTCCTGAACTTCAGCACACTAAAAACTATCTGACTTTGCAGGCAGTCTCCTTAGAAGTAATATGTGGTGATTTGCCTACTGTTTAATAAGGAGTCCTGCACAAAATAAAGCTTACATTACAGTGTTTTTCTCAAGTAGAAGCCTAATTGAATCTTTCTTTCAGAGAAAATCTAATTTGCGATCCTTAGAGATGTAGCTTTTGCTTCTGAATCTGCATCCACCCTCTGGGCGGAGTTTTGGGTTTTTGTGGTTAGTTCAGTGAAGAATAGAAACTGAAGACTTTAGTCTCTATATATGGTTCATATATGCTCTGAATTGGAAGAAGTGCCACGCAGCAACTCACATCCTTGTAGTACTCCCAAAAAGCCAGACCTACCTGACTGCAGTTCTGCTCTGGGAGTTTCTGCCTAGACCTTCTTCAGTCCCAAATGTGAGCAGATTGCTACAAAAAATTCAGGGTCAAATTCAGAAGCCTCACACTTGGTGCTAAGGGAATGAACTTGGGATGAAAGAAAATTAAAAATTCTCTCCCCAGTAGTCATTTCTGTCTTCTTGCTGAAATGACTTCTACAGACTTTATATAGGATGGTATTCACAGGACATGCTTACTTGCATCCATGGATCCAGCCTGCCTTAATATGATAACCTCATAGGAATCAGGGATCTGCACTGCAAGAAGCTGTGCAGCCATGCCATGCTCCTCATTATCTCTTGGGAGATTTGGTTGCTACCAAGGCAGTGTATGGGTGAGTAAAAGGAGAATGAATGTGTCCTCAGAAGACACCATTATAAAATACTTCCCTATGCAAAAATTATGACATGAAAATGCACAGATGAGCTCATTGCCTAGTGGGGCTATTTCTGGGATGTTTACCCTCACCTCTTCCTCAGAGCTGTGCCTACTGTAAGCAACCAGTTTTGAAGGTTTGCTTAAGATAGCAGTGCAGTGTTAAGCAGCGGAAGCATTTTCCTTTGAATATGGCTATACTCCAAGAGAAAGTAGCTATGAGTAGTTCATTTGTAAAATAAAGCCAGTAGTTAATATGCTCTGGGAGCTGTTTGAATCCAAATTGTTATAAGTTGAGGAACATTATAACTGGAAAGTGCTTTTAATAGCAAATGATCTGTATGGAGTAACAAAAAGAGGGAGGTTGCAAGGGAAGTATAAAGATCAGGTCCAAAAGCATATCAGAATAACTCATAGCGTTACAGCAAAGATTTATATGAAGTAATATTATGGGGTCCTGTCTTTTTCGAGATCATCCCTGTTATATAGGACTACAAGGCCATAACTGAACTGAGAATGAGATATATGCATCCTGTAGTTGATAAAGGAGGTACAATAATACCTCATTATGAAAAGAATGATTTATAGAAACCAGAAGGACTTATGGCTTTCCTTCACATTAAACAAGAAAAGAATAACAGGAGCTGTCCTAAGCCTTGTTCATTCTCTGAGCAAGAAGTAGGTCTTCAAATCTTCCAGACTGTCTTGATCAACAGAAAAAAAATTTTAAAAACCACTGTGAAAACCTGTTTTAAAAAATGACTTATAAATACAGTAACTGCTACTAGGTTTTGAAAAGATCAGCAAGAAAAAAGGCAAAGTAAATCCTGATGTTCATCTATCAGAATATGGTTTGCATTAATTAAATGAAATCTTTTGTGTGCCAGGAGGCAGATCTAGAAAGACACTGTTCTGTAGTCAGGATATGTGTGGCTGGTACTGTGTAAGTACATTCTCCTGCTAGTAAAAACTTTTAATTGAAATCCTTCATCTTGTAGTACTACTGTTTAGCTCTGGAGCATCCTGCAGAGTGTTTCTGCTCTTATTTCAAATCTGATAATGCCACCATGATGCATTGTGTTGTGTAGTTCTAAAAAATGATAACACCCCTCAAACAAACATGATCATTTGTGGAACTATAGAAAGGTGTATAAAGCAATAATGGCAAGACTGATAAGAGAACAATTTTATTCTCAGAAGTTCACTTTTAGAATTTAAAAAATAGCCTGTGTGAGGTGAGACAGAAAATAAGATTTTACCTGAAAAATACATCCAAGATACCTCTTCTTTACTTCTTTCCTGTTCCATGAAAGCTTATTGGCATATCCTTTAATATATTGCATTTGTGAAAGAGCAAAAAGTGAGCAAACTAATGTACTTCTAAACAACTTACATTCCTTCTAAACAACTTACATTCCTTCTAAATGATTCATGGATATCCCAATAACCAATGTTTACATCAGATAAATAGCTATGGTAATTGATTCAAAAATTGGTTATGAAAACTACAGTTTCCAATTGAATTCTTGGAGCCATGAGATTAAAAATTAGATCCCTTCTTCAGGAGCAATATGAACAGTAGTTACATTTGACATTCTGGTCTCAAAGTACAAGTCACACTGCACAGAAAATATTCCATACGGCCAGCCGTCCATCCATGCATGCATCCATCCATCCATCCATCCATCCATCCATCCATCCATCCATCCATCCATCCATCCTTGCCTTCTCTTAGCTTATAAGCACCCAGGCCTCTATGAGTAGGTGGATCTGTTGGACACAAATGAATTTCTGTCTTGTGAGTAAGAAGAGAGCACGTTAAAGTGATGTCACAGTGTGTTCCACATGTCTTGAGGACGGTGTCAATACTTCAATGAGATGTTTGGAGAAAAACTTGTTTAGAATCACAGAATTACAGAATAAGCTGAGTTGGAAGTGACCTATGAGGATCATTGAGTCCAGCTCCTGGCCCTGCACAGGACATCCCAAGAGTCACACCATGTGCCTGAGAGCGTTGTCCAAACATTTCCTGAACTGTGTCAGTCTTGGTGCTGTGACCACTTCCCTGGGAAGCCCATTCCAGCATCCAGCTACCCTCTGGGTGAAGAATCCTTTTCCAATACTCAACCAAAAACTCCCCTGACACAGTTTCATGCCAAGGCAGGTTTAGGGGAGCTTTCCTCTCAAAACATGCATCTGTGTAAACTAAATTGAATAGATCTGTACTGCAAACACCAGACTGGACATTGCGAGCAGGGAAGAAGAAAATCATACACTTCAAGTTCTTTTGTTATTATTTCTTTTGTTGTTATTATTTATTATTTATTTTTGTTGTTATTATTTATTTTGTTCATATTTGTTTTCTTATATGTATTATTTATATCTTCCAAAGTATCCTGTATCCAAGTTTTTTAGAAAGTCTAACATGGATCTTGCAAGGAAGTATTTTGGATTCTTAAATTTCATATGTCCTTCCCCACTCCCCCCCTCCAAAAAAAAAAAAAAAAAACAGTGAAAAAAAAGAGATAACAAAAACCTGACAACTGAGACCTGACCTTTTTCTTCAAGATATATTCATACATACACAAATAAGTAGTGAGTTATATTAATATTCCATTTGACTCTATCATCACAGATGTGTAGTTGCAATTGCCAGCTTACGAGCCATTATAGCCATTTTGCAGGTGACGCTTAGCCACTGCTTTCATATAAATCTAGCACATAAAATGAGTGTAGAAATCTTACATACTCATCTACTATGTTGTTTGTATTTTCAGTCAGAAAGTGGTAACTGCTGCCAAAATGATAATGTCAACCATTCAGCTAGTGCTTAAGTAACTAAATAACTATTCAGTGCTGCTGTTACAATAGGGTTATAGCAGTGTACAGTTTAGCAAAAGTAGGTTCACTGTAAAGTTATACCTCAGGAAGTATGCATTTGGCAAGAATACATACAAAATTACTACCTTAAAAAAAAGTGTTCTTGAATCAATTAATGTGACAAATCCAACAGATGCATTAACTAAGGAATTTTGAATGACAGAGGGGTTTAAAAATAGAGAGTACTGCAGCTGAATTTGAACTCTTACATAATATCTGTGCTGACAGTCTCGAATATGAGACTGTGGCTTTGCTTTGAGAAAATTTATCTTTCTTGGTCATCCTGTCAAAGCTCTGAGAGTCATAGTTGTTCTGAAATAGGTAAAGTAACTTCTGCCAGCAGCACATTAAAACAAAAGTGTCAGATTTCATGGCATTTTAAACTATTCTTCTGACTTTTCAGAGATGCACAAAAACTTTAAGTACTAGAGGAAATCACAGTGAGTGTCTTCACTGATTCATTGATGTTTGTCTTTGGCTGCTCTGCTCCAGCCTCTGATCAAATTACTGCACACAAAAGCGCTTCTGACAAGGCCCAGCTAAGATCCAATTTTTTCACATTAATACAAAAAGGAGGATTGTCAGAATGTGACCATCATCTGCTGTGAAATTGCTTGGATAAATATGTGTACTAGATAAGGAAACAGTAGTCAAATTGTTATATTTCCTAACTGGCTCTGCCAATTTACCAAGGTACACTTATGCCCTTCCACAACAATTCATGTTGTGTATTATATTCTGTCCTTATCAAGGCCTAAGAAAGTCTTTGGACAACTCGTGTCTGATACAGCAGAGAATCTGAAAAGATTAGGTTGAGACAGCAGCTCTTCAGCACTCAGTCCATTATGGGAAATCCCAGAGCTAATGAAACCAAACCAAATGGATTGCTGCTGGTTACAGGGAGTAGCAGCTACTCTGAAGAGATCATCACTTGGTCCTTCTTTTCAGCAGCAGTGATGCCTGGGAACCCTGAGAGTCCTTGGCTTGGGAGAGAACTTCTATGTTTGAAATAGCATTGTCTCATTAAAAAATATTGTGAGGAAATAGAACAGGGATATGGGGAAATATAAAAGAAAAAACATCAAATGGCACAAGGACAAGAATTCTTTTCAGATGGGTGTTTAGCCCTGGGTAATGTTGAGAAGAGAATGAGAATGGAAAAATAGGAGAAGGATGTGTAAGACAAGCATTTGTTATCCCAGGCACTAGAAGAAGGAAGTGAAGGAACTCTTGTTCCTTTAAGAGTTCAGCAAAAGTTAAAATCCTGGTGTGCATTCCTGAACCATGTCTCATTACACTTTTATGAAGGATGCTGTTTACTTTGATAGGCAATATTTGTATAAAAAGTTAGATTGGACTTGGACTGTGGGAAGAAAATACTGTGCATATGTGAGTGGACCAGAAGCCCTCACATAAATATGAAGGCTTTAAGAAGACAAAATGAGGTTCTTGGAATTAAAAGTAAAAAGTACTTATAAGATATTTATTTTTTTTAATCTGCTATGCTGAAATAGCTGAAGGATATAAGCCTGAAAATTTTGTGGCACAATTGAGTAGAAAAGAATTAGTTTTGTCAAGTACAATATGCCTGGGAACTTAATATTATTCAGATGATGTCAAATGCAGAGCAAACAACATAAATGCTGAGCTGTGGGAAACTCTGTGTGAATAAATATGTGCCTATCACACTTTAGACATAAAATATTCATATATTTCAATGCTAATTCTTCCCTGACTGGACTGCTTCCTGAAAAAAAAAAAAAAAAAAGTTTTCACAGAAAATCACTGGATACAGCTTATACTTAATATTAGTGGTATAAACAGTGGCTGGAAACACCAAGCAGCCCTTTTTAAAACTCCATTCTCTTTTAATTGTGAACCTTCACATTACAGGGTGATAATTAGAGGAGCAGACTTAGCATGGAGGTAAACAGCTTTTTTTCTGCATCGTTGCCTGATAGTGTGAAGCTGGTTGGGATTCAAGTCCAGACCCTGAGTCGCTGGTGTCTCAGAAGCAGCCATGGATTAACATTTAATAAAGAGTAGGTCAGCTATGACCAGCTTTAATTGAAAAGGGACAGCCAGGGATAATTTCAAATGTACCACCACGGTTTCTTGCCTGTTTGAGGGAAAGAGGAGCTTTCACTTCCTAAGTGCCCTTAGTGCTGATAGAAAAAGCCCAGCATTTCTGGGCTTCAGGCTCAGGGGTAATAATAAACCAAAAATTACCTGCAAATACTTTTTTTATTGGACATTTTGGTCATTCACAGCACTGTGGGCTGAGAGAGAGACAATTCACCTGTTTGAATGGCAAGTCTGAAGAGAAGCAGCAATTTTAAGCAATGCACAAACTTTGCTCCTCCATCATGCTGCAAGTAAGCACATAAGCAATGCAAGGACCTGATTCTGTGCCTCTGTTCCTACATCTGTACTTTTGGAATACAATATTTAGGGACAAATAATGGTCTTTAAACTTGTGAGGTACTGTGATAACAGAGTGATGCTACAATGATATCTGTAAAGAGATAGGTGACCCAAAGCAATCTCTTCCTGGGGAAAACAACAGGCACCCTATTGACATTGCAATTATGGAACACTGCCCAAGCCTGCCTGCTCTTGATTTTATGTCTGCTGGATTCCTCTGCCATATTATTGGTACAGATCTACCTTGGTTAGTTCAGTTCTCTCTTCCATGGCATTCCCAAACTTCAGGCTCCTGGGGATTTACCCACCTTCTCAAAACAACAGCCGTGCCTCTCTTGTGAGCTCCCTATTTTATTTCTCACTTGGGCTTAGTATTACTTGAGTGCTACACAAACTTGGCCTGGGATATTTTATTGGGTGTTTTCTTTCTCAATCATCATCCTTATTTTTCATACTGATCTTACAGCTGAATTTTCTTTCTGTCTCTGTACAACTCGCCACTTGTGGTTACTTATGTGCTTTCTTTGTGCAGTTCCTGACATCTGAAACTGATTCTGTAGATCTTTGACTCATGAACTCTCAATTTTCTTCCAGGTCTCAGCTGAAGATCTACCTTTTAATGCTTACCCATATCTCTTAATTTTCTCATTGTAGTTTTCCTATTATAAACCCATCAATTTTGTTTCTAAAATGCATATATTTTATGAGAATACATCACATATTTTTTTAAAAGTTATAGAAAAGAAGGCCTAATTGTGTTGGCTAGCTTTTTCTTATTAGCATTAGCTGGAAAAAAATTCCATAACTTTCCACAGAATGACACAGATACACTCTGGAGAGAGTGAAAAAGAGTAGGGCACGGGATTTTTTATGAGAAGACTTGCTAGCAATCCTAGATGCCATGCAATGCACCAGAAGCTGCTCACCTGTGTGACTGAGCACCAATCTCGTTCAGGGCCAGGAAATTCACATGGCAGGGAAAAAAAAAAAAAAAAAAGAAACCCACCAAGTGAGGGTTTCTGTGGCACAAACCTGGGGCATAAATTGAGTATTTTGATTATTGTCCTCAATGAACGATCCTCTTTTTAGCCCTTGACATTTCATTCTCTGCAACTTACTGGTACAAAACACTGCAAATCTCATATGCACAGAAGGAGCCATAGTCTGTGCTTATCTTGCATCCTTGACCACTTTAGGTACATATAGAACTTCCAAATCCCCAAGCCCAGCAGACCTGCAGTCAGGCTTTAAAATAATTTTATGTTACCTACATCAAAGGAGTTTTCCCGGCTCCTGCTCTGAGACTAAATCAGAAAACAGAGAGTACATGTGCTGCCCCCAGAGGCTGTGTCACTGGAGAAGGAGTCAGGCATTGCTAATTGCAGAAGTGTCTTACTGTGTCCTTTGGCTTAAGTAACTGAGGGACTGATCCAAAGAAACCACAGGAATCAGTGGGAATGTTCTTCCATTTGCTTCAGTAGGCCTTGGGTCAGTCATTTATGATAGAGTACCAAAACCTGCTTAAATACACCAACCTTTCTGCTGGTCTCATGAATCCTATCAATTGTTCCCAGATGCACTCTGCAAAAAATAATTTTCCTTTTCTCTGAGATTTCAAATACAAGCAGCAAGCAATATGAGAAGCTTGTGGGCAGCTGCCTTGACTATTGCCCTAGAAACTGAAGACTGGTCATGCATAACCTTTCTTGAATAGAAAAAAATAGCAGCAATTTAAATTGATTTGGATATGAGTGCAGTCAAAAGGACTGAAATTGGCTGAAATTTGGCTCCTTCCAAATGTCCTGGTTTGGAAGGAGCTTCAAACACTACTGAGGAGAGAATAAGAAAAGCAGAAAATAGAACTGTGAGCAGGAAATGACAAAATGGAATTCAAACTAGAAAAGGAGTTAACAATTCTTCATCTGAATTCTGTCTTCATTGGCACCTTATGTATTTCCTTTGTTCCTGATGCCCTCTTCTCTTGTAGGTTTTAAGTAGGCCTGATAAGGCCATAGGTTTCAGGAAGGGTGTTGCTGTTTTGCCTCAACGGTGTGCAAAATGTATCAGTATATCAAAGACTGTGAGATGACTGCATGCAGTCTGGAAGGACATGACTGAGTTGCTCACAGGAAAAACAAATGTGAATGATATTTACGTGCCTGTTCCTGTATTAGCCTTTTCCATATGACGTGCTGGGAAGGAGACAATTGCCATTATACAGTTGTGTGGGGACCTGGCATTTCCTAGCTCAGTGAGAGATGTCCCAAAGAACTTCCAAAGAGCCTCATATTCTGATCCTGAACACTGACAAGAGAGAGTAGGCAGGTTTGTTAGTGTGACACTGGATGGAAAATATTTTTAATTTAATATTCAGAAAATGCAAACTAAATATCACTTCCTATAAGAAGGGAAGTTTCCCTTGAAATGTGCTAAAAGACCTATTTCTTGAAGTGCCTGAGAAGGAGTGGAAGTGAAGTGTAAGAGGCAAACTTGCTGGTAGAATGAAGAACCAGCTAACCTTTAATTCATATGTGTCTAAAATGGATCTTGCAATGATTTTAATGGAATGGGTCTTGTAAAATGTTGTCAGCTGAATTCATCTCTTCACTGGAAGATCAGTGCTTATTTGAAAGTGTTAACACAGTGATATATATTTGGAAACCAACAACAGCCTAGTTTCAGCTGCTTGTCACATATGTAGGATGGGGGCTAGATAAAAGTGACATGGATTAAAAAGAAAAAAAAAAAGAAAAAGAAAAAAGGAGAGTTTAAGTATGAACCACAGAGGCACTGTGTTCCACTCTTCCAAGGAAGGTCCAGAAGCCAAAAGAATTAGTTGAGATCTTGTCAAAGGCACTTATTTCAGGGATTTAATGAAACCTGGCTACCAAACTGACTTCAGGAAAAAAGGGAAGGAAGGAAGGAAGGAAGGAAGGAAGGAAGGAAGGAAGGAAGGAAGGAAGGAAGGAAGGAAGGAAGGAAGGAAGGAAGGAAGGAAGGAAGGAAGGAAGGAAGGAAGGAAGGAAGGAAGGAAGGAAGGAAGGAAGGAAGGAAGGAAGGAAGGAAGGAAGGAAGGAAGGAAGGAAGGAAGGAAGGAAGGAAGGAAGGAAGGAAGGAAGGAAGGAAGGAAGGAAGGAAGGAAGGAAGGAAGGAAGGAAGGAAGGAAGGAAGGAAGGAAGGAAGGAAGGAAGGAAGGAAGGAAGGAAGGAAGGAAGGAAGGAAGGAAGGAAGGAAGGAAGGAAGGAAGGAAGGAAGGAAGGAAGGAAGGAAGGAAGGAAGGAAGGAAGGAAGGAAGGAAGGAAGGAAGGAAGGAAGGAAGGAAGGAAGGAAGGAAGGAAGGAAGGAAGGAAGGAAGGAAGGAAGGAAGGAATGTGAAAGAGGCTAAATTCTGATCCAGTGGCTTGCTCTGTGTTTTTTATTCAGGCCAGATTTGCTTTGACTCCGTGTGCAGTGGTGTACACCTAGTGTCCTGGGGAGCAGCAACAATTTACTAATATTTGTTTGCTAGTTTAAATATTTGTTGGTTTGTTAGGATGGACATAAATGTAAAGAGAAAGAAGAAGGGAGGTCTGAGGGATTATTTATTTGGGGAAGAAAGTGCAGCCATACAAACTAAAGGAAAAATAGGTAAACACTTCATGCAAACTGATTTTCTCATTCATATACCTATCACAGTAGTGCCTGATAAAAATGCAATTTACTTTTTTTTTTGCTAGGAATAGTCACCTCTTTCTTTTTAAGGTACTACTCTGAAACTGCTTTCTTTTCTATCTATGTTCTTTTTTTTCCTCTCTGGTCTGTATTTGGGGTTGATAATCTTAGGAGCAGAGTATCTGAGATGCTGTTCACCATTTTAAAAAGCCTGTGTGTCCCATTTTCCCCCTGAAAACAAAACTCTGGGGTTTTTTTGATGTTTTGAAGGTTAGGAAGATTGCAACATAAAGGAAGCAATTACATGAGCCATTTAAATCCTTTAATAGACTCTCACTGGAAAGCCTAACTTGATTGTAGTGAGGAGGGAAGAGGCAAAAAGTCTCATCAGACCAATCCCACAGTAGAAATGTACACCAAAGAAAGTGCAGGAGAACAAAGGGACAGATTGTGCCCAGATAAAATCAGATGCCTCAGTAAAGTACAATGGGAAATGTGGGGTTGGTTCAAATATGAATAGCAAGTGTTGTTGCTTTTGTTATTTCAGATGCTGCTGTTACATGCTGTGGTTTACATATTCTTCATTCTTTATGCATTTTTTATGCTTATTTATCTTTCCAGAGAAAAACAGATATATATCATATCCACATCTTGAAATATGCTGTATTCATAAGCCTCTGATTGACAAAATACATGAAGAAATCTAACACAAAAGATGAATTGTAAAAAAATAGAATGTTGCAGAAAATCAGAAAACAGTAAAGTGTAGATTAAAATCCAAGAGGTGTTTATAGAACTGAGTCAACAAATCAGCTTGAACACACTCATACATTTACTTTAGCCTACCTATAATTCAGTTTCTAGATTGTTTGCCTGAGTATGTAGGGACTGATTGCCCTCTTGCTTGTTTGTTTAAATCAGGAACATCTTCTGTGCATTTACTAATATAACAGTGACATAATGGAGAGATGAGTCAGTCACTGAAAAAAAGTTATATAATGGTATTTTAAAAAGATGCTCCATATTTTACTGTGACAAAAAAAAAAAAAGTCTCAGCAAGGAGATGAACAGGTTGGACAAAGTGGCTCAGCCTTGATCTGTGCTGATGAAAGATCTGCTTAGGCATGTCAATCACTGAAATGAGCACAAGGCAGCAATCTTTCCTAGTGATGCTATTGACTGGAATTCACACTGATCCTATGCATGCCAACCTGTGGTAATTTACTCAGGATGTGAGAGCTGAAGCCATTCTGTTCTCATGTCTGCACTAAAGCTGCAAGACACCTACTGAACTCCCTTTATGCATCTTTCACATCCAACACTGCTTTCACACAGTCAAGAAACAGAAGTGAGGCCACGTGATAGATTTGATCTCCTACAATTATTTGCCAATCGTTCTGGAGCCAGGGAGATCAAATACAGAAAACAGTTCATATTCAGTCCACACGCTTAAACAAAATTAACGTTGGGCAATGAATAAATTTGAGGAAATCGTGACTTGCATGTGGACAGTCCCACAAACAGGAAATGAGGCTAAATCAATTTGATAAATTACTCCTTGCAAATGAGTCATTCAGACATACTTTTGCAAGCATTTCATAGAGAGCTATCCAGAGCAGTGAGGGTGGAGAACAGAACTGTTTCCTGGCAGTGAGGTAAGCAGAGTGTCCACCCTACCCTGCCTGGAATGCAGCTAATTCCAGTTTCCCAGCAGCTCCCACTGTCGCCCAGCTGCTGCTGTGGTCGTGATATGGTGTAGCTGGGAAAAAGGTTTCCACAGGGACCAGGGGGTATCACTGTGAGAACTGTAGTTAACACCTTGGAGAGAGATGTCAGAAAACAAGGCTCCACCTCTTTCCCTGTGAGCTGTTAGGTCTGTGAATTTTGGACACTGTCAATGTGGATGTCCTTACAACTGTGAATGTTGGACACGGTCAGTGTTGATATCTTCAGCCGTGAGCACACATAAGTCAAATGACAGAACCATAAACATCAGTGGGAAATTTCAGTCTCACTAGCAAGTATGTTACAACAAATAAAACTCCCTGTAAACTCACTAGATCTATTTCTACTTCTAGTGTGACCGTAGTCTTGTTTGACATTGTATTTATCTTGTTTTGTGTGTTTTGTGTTTGTCAAGACACACCTACATTGGGTAAAACACAATAAGAAAATTGGCTCATTTTTTGTGGAATACAACTGTGAAATAAGGTGCAGAGGAACTAGATTCCTTACTAGTGATCTTAGACCTATCCATGCCTTTGCTACCTGTAAAAGAGCCTGATATTTTACAAGAGGGGTGAAGACCATGGCAACTGATGTAGGCTGTTAAGCTGCCATGCACAATTTTGTGTGCAGTGGTGGCTTTCCTGTGGGCAGGTTCTGTGAACCCAGCTGCTCTTTTAGGAGTCAGGAATACATTGACTCAAAGAGATTCTGATGCAAAATTTTTTTACACCATTTCTTAGCTTTCCACTGAATGAACATACTAAGGCTGAGGAATGAAACTGAGTTATTGGTGCTACTTGATGGAGCCATTCTGGTTTCATTTTTCTGTCTCTCTGGGAATCTGATCATCCCTCTTTCTGTTAGATAAGACTAAGAAGATGAACTTTGTATTCCCACATATAAAATTTCTGAGATATTCTATCTAGAAAATAAAACATTATAAAAACCCCTTTTACTAATAAAGAAGAAATAGAAGAAACTTGTGGGGAGGACTTTTACTGGAGCACACTAAGTGTAAGTGCTTTCAGCTCAGTGGAGGCAGGTATTGTGTGTGCATATTTGTGGGTGAGAGAGAAATGCTTTCAAAAACATTCACATTTTTCAGTGCAGGTAGAATAACAGTTTTCAGTCCTGAGAATACTCAGGTGACAGACAAAGTACTGCTTAAAGAAACTTTGAGCTGAAGTGTTATTTCTACAGCCATTATCAGCTGCATTCCCATGACTATAATGCGTTCCTCCAGAGAGAGAGGAAAGCTAACACAGCTTCTAGCAATTCATGGGAAATACACTTTCATTTCTTCAGAAAGGAGCAGAGGGAGTACTAGGTGAAAAAATTAACTTTGTTGAGACCAGAATTTCAGCACAGAAGCAGACATGCAATGGACAATTATGAGAGAAGTTAAAGCTCCAGTCACACCATGGGGAATCCAAAGGCCTCTTGTTTCACGTGGTGTGGTGGCATTTGGGACCAGATGAGCATTTGCTCTTTCAGACTACAGCACATGCAGTGAGGTAATAAAAGTTTTCAATTGCCAGAGCTGTAAATCATTTTAAAGAATTCTAGATTTTTAATCTTCTGTGCTTAAAATGATACTGCTTCATGTATTATTAATCAAAGACCATGGTCTGTATGAGGACAGCATAGATTCCTGCTAGATGGAGACACACTGCATTTACAGCATTTGATAGGTTGACTCACTGAGATAAGAAGTTTCTGCAATCGTTAGATGAAACAAGCACACAAGGAGGTAGCCCAGAGCTGAAAATCTCTACAAGAGACCCCATAGTGCAGTCTTTCTAGTTTCATTCCTCTCCCCAAAGAGCTGTATAGTTTTAAAAATACATTTCCCAGTTATTTCTGTTTCCTTTTCAGTACTGCATTATAATATGTTGTGGAACTCTGTCAGCACAGACCCCTTCCAGCGATGTGGGCACAGAGAGACTTTTGAAATGTAGGATAAGTAAGGGTTAAAAAATGATCAGTGAAATAGGCTAATACCTCCAAATTTCATTTGATAATTTTATGTTGTCCCAAAACACCCAGGGAGAGATGTCTCATGACAGGTTATTTAAAAGATAATGTTTGTCTGGATTAGAAGATTTTTTTAACATATATACAGAAAAATGCTGACACCAGAGAAGAGTGAGAGGAAAAAGCCTGCTTGTCAAAGTACAATATTTATTAGGCAGTGTCCTGTGTGCTGGGTAACTGAATTCCCTGCACTGCTTGTACACTTGGGCTGTAGCCATTAGCCTGCTGTTCTGAAGTGTCAGGACAGAGGGAAAGAAACAACAAGAAGTAACTCCTCTTCACTTTGGGAAGCAGGAAGAAAGCCATGAATATCTTTCCAGAAATACAGAGGCTGTGTGAAATATTTCTAGTCATGTGAGTGTTTTAAAACAAGGCCCCCTGTTCCCCCCCACCCCGTTCAAATACAGAAGTTTCATTTGGAAACATGGTCTGAGCACTGTGCATGTCTACATCTGCACTGAATACATCATATGTCTCAGATATGAAACAGAAAATACAAGGGAAAAACAGACATCCAAAGGAGATGATGGGAAGCAGTAAGATTTTGAAGCTGCCTTCAGTGATTTTTCTTGGTATTGAAGGAAAGAGTTAATGTCTGGAACACTTATGTATAGCATATCTAATTCACTGAAATGAGCAAATTATCTAGGGTTGAGCTAAAAAGAACCCTAGTTTTAGACTACAAGAGAAAGACCACTGCTTTGAACTACAAGAAGTCAAAAAAACCTTCTTTGAACTACAAAAAGAGGTACTAGTAAGAAAAACCTTGCTTTAGTTGAGCAGCAAAAGAATTCTGCTTTGAAATACAAGTAGGGGGGGAAATCGTATCATACTCTGAGATTAATTGAAATAAGAAATAATTCACTTCCAAAACAAAGACAAACCTGGGTTTGAGTGTTTGAAGGGGAACAAAGCAAAACAGCTGTAAATACAGCAGCAGAGTTGTCTTGTGTAATGGTCACCATCTAAGATTGGAAAGAACTTCTGAGTCATGGTTGCTGCTAAAATTTGGTCTGTCCTGAGTGGCATTACTTGGCCAGGTACTTCACTTGCCTTCTCAGTAAAGCACCCTTAACTCTGCTTACCTATCTTACAAAATGGGGATACTTTTCACAGTGCTTTGAAGATGTTAAGCCTTATGTACATGATAAGTATTGTTATTTTACTTTGCTACGGATGATTTTAATGCAAAGGGGAGAATAAAAGCTGGCTTGAATACAGGAAAGAACATTCTAGCTGTAAACATGAATAGGTAATGTAGGAAAAAATTTCAAAAGACTGAATAAAAGGAAATAAAAACACCCTTCCAAGCACATCGATCTTCCAAGAGATGGAAATGGCTCAGAAATGGCTTGCAACAGAGGGGATTTTCACACGGAAATGACTTACAGCAAGGAAAGTTCTGTTTGCTCCCCTCCTACGGGATGAAGAAGGCCTCTTGCTGTCACATTGCCATCTGGTGGGGAAAGGTGACAGGCTTTCACAGCCTGTGCTCGCCCAGGAAGGTTACCCAGGAAGGGCTGAGGCATGAGCCACCAGGTATTGACACCAGAAGTGCTGCTGCCTGCCAAGACCACGGATTGATCCCCCTGGCTGCTCTCTGTTCCGGGAAGTCTGACCGTGCTAAGCTGAGAGCAAAGGCAATATGTGATGGGTAGACAGGAGAAAGCCAGTCACGCTCAAGTGTAAGTGCTGAGTAGTTCACAAAATAATATATGAGTACAGAGACATATGGGGAAACAAATTCCAAAGACTGGGTCCTTCATCCACTCATCTGTATCCTGTAGTTTGTTCTTGTTCTTTAATATTTTCAGTAAAAATATGGAGGAATAATGAGACAGAGCATATGCACTTGTGCTTCAGGATGCATTACACAAAGAATTTGCTTTGGTTGGCCTGATAATTATGTCCAGCATAATGAAAATATATGAGAAAACCCAAAATTAACTTTCTCTTGCAAAAAAAATTCAAGTGTAGTGAATTCTGTTGTGGGTTTTGTTTTGTTTTTCATTTTGTTTTGGTTTTTTTTTTTTTCACTTAAGCACACATACACAGGAGGAAAGTGACAATGAGCCTGGCAGGTGCAGAAAGGTGCATGCTCCACACAGTGTTTTGCCATTTCAGAAGTGCCTACTAATTGTTGTAAATTTTTTTGCACAAAGTCAGCTAGTTAAGTGAAAATTTTCCAAAGAATATATTTATATTTTTGGGCTAAAGAATATTTCCAATATATGACAAGTCAATTGAAACAGGAGTGCCCTGGGTAAAACTAGGTTCCCTATAGTTACTTTATCTTCATGAATGTAACTATTAAAGTCAGTCTTGTTCTGGGAGGCCAGATTCTGAGTTTGTTTTCACCTGTTTGTCAGATCACTTCTGCTGAGTCCATTCATCAGCCCTGCAGCAGGAAGGCTTCTGTGGCATCATTCAAAGGCATCAAAACAGAAAGTCTTTCAAATATTGATTCTGCCACTAAGTATTAGGCACACTGTTCCACTTGATATTTATGGATTGTTAACTTCCTCATGGACCCTTCTACTGCAGGCTCCCCTGAGATCTGTGAAAGTGCATGCTAAACAGAACCTATCAAACATTATTTCTCACTCATTTTAAACCATACATTTCAACAAGCAGAATGGAATTCAGCATTCCACAAAGAGCTACTAGGGGATTGCAATACAGCTTCTTGTTAGACCAAAATCAGTAAGGACTTGTGTACTGCCAAAGGACATCCTACATGGGAACAACAGTGCCCTTCAAAGCTGGATGGTTGAATTAAAAGACACTGGCTTAAATTTTCTCCTGCTTCATAAATGTTTTGCAAAAATTGAGTATGGATCAATTTTCCCCTCACCATTTGTGATGGCCCTTTACTCAACATCATGATGCAGCCTGGACAGCAGTAGCCTCAGCAATCTTCTGGCCAGTGATGAGATGGTGTGACATCAAACTCGCACCACGCTGCTGCACGAGCACCAGCTGGTACAATATTCTATCAGCACCAAGGGTCCAAGACCCTTGGACTTTCCACAGTTTACAGGACTCATTTTAGGGTTTTGTCATCTGTCTTAAGACAGATTAGCAACATTGTGCTATTTTGCCATACACTGTTTAAGCTCTGTGGAACATAATGTGTTGGCTTCCTGAAGCAAAAGAACTGTCAGCATTTTGAAAGTGAAAACTGGATCCTTATAACCTTAACTAAGGATGGGGGAAATTAGGAGCACAAGGAATTGAGTGTAAGAGAAATGGAGATACCATGGTGTGGGAAGCAGCTGAGTGTTTGTACTAGCAAAGGTTCTTCTGCAGGACCTCTGTGGAGCACCTTCCTCTGACTCCTGCTGATTAGCTAGGCTGAGGACCAATTGTCTTGACAGGAGGCAGAAAAGGACCAGGATCCAGCAAGAGAAGACTTCATTTAGGTTTTATCAGAGTGGTGTAATGGTCTCATGGAAAGTGAAGCACAGTCCAGAGCAGTCTTTCTGTCTTTTCAGTTTGGATCAATGTGTACAGGCTGCCCATGTCTATCAATGTGCAATTTTGCCCTTTTTTTGTACCCTGAAGGCTCCCTTCTCTTCTTGAATTCTGTTGTGGCACTGATTTATAAGGAGGGTTTAGATGAATATGCCTTCTAAAATTTCTTTAACTCAAAATTACTATCTTTTAGCTTAGGAATCTAAAAATTACTTTAGCTAAAAGTATATGTTGAAACATGAAAGATTGCCAAAATTAGGTGATTACTGGAACAGAACATATTCTGCTCTAGCCCATTATCCTGGAGGTTGGTTGGTCTGCATGTAATAAAAACTTAAATTCCATAATATGAAGCTTTGATAATCCCTTCAGTATGATAAGATACTTTTCCCTTCCTGTCTGCACGACTTTTATTACATAACACTGAATTCTGCTTAAATATGTCTCTCAATTCTTGTAGGCTGTGTGGAATTTAAATAGTCTTAAAAACAGGTGCCATTCAGCATGGTGTTTTAGGAATATAGGACTTGATCTTCCCTTACAGCATCCACAGGCTGACTAGTTCCACCAATCTAAGATGAGAGCAAGGTGGGTGGGAAGCTTATCAAATCTGAATATTAAATACCCACTGAGGCATACGACAGCAGTATAAGAAAAAAACTAGTGGAGAACAAACTCTACAGAGTGCATCATAGCCACTCCTTCCCAGGATTGTTATGTAAGATGCAAAGTCATAGATGCAGAGAGAGTGAAGGATGCAAAATACTTTTCTTGGGTCGTCAGCATTTCTGGAACATGGCTCGGGGGAATTGTGTTACACACTTTTTCTTGTTTCTTTGTTTGTTAAGTGCCATCCGTGTGGGAATTCAAAGCACCTCACAGAAATCTGGCTGATATTTGTCTGTGGGCATATTCTGCCCCAGCAGGAACATGACAAGTCGAGGGATGAGCAAACACCCCAAGCCCATGACTTGGCACCACAAGTATTACTGCAGCATAGCAAGGGGAGAGGCTCAAACATGAAATCAGTCAGGCACAGTTTGTTTGGGTCTACAGGTTGTGTAGTGAAGAAGCATTTGTTGATCAAGCCAAAATAAATGCCACTGTAGGAAAACTGATTATTTAAGTTATAGCAAGATACATTCATCAGCACTTAATAGCTGAAGTACAAGGCAGAAGGAAAAATTATAATGCTCTTCCCATTTTCACAGTCTTAAGCAATTCCAGCTTTTACCTTGGAAACTCTTTATTTCACTCAATATCTTGCAGGACAGAGCTCTTTATATGACTATTTAATTAAAACAAATTATCACAAAGTGATCCCATTTTCTGCATTGCTTTACTCTGAATTTACATCAGCTTGACAATTAAAGCTTCAAACCAGTTGTGAAAGCCTTTTATATCTGGTTTTCATTAGTTCATATTAAACAATTCATGGGCTTGATTTTCACTTCAGTGAGCCTTGTCATAAAACGTGCTTAGACATAATGGTGATATCACGTAAGAAGTGAAATGAATTAATAGATCAGCAGAAACACTAACTAGCAGACATTTTTTTCTCACGCAATTTAATATTTTGCAGTCATACTTGTCAGTCATGTACGAGATAAACTGAGACCATGAGGGTGGGAAAGCAGCACTAAGTCAAGAGGATGCTTTGACACTGTATTCTGTGTTCATTTGCTAAAGCAGGTGTGTAGTCAGCAAATTCTGCTGAAGAGAATTATCCTTTAGATGGTCTCTTTTTAGTACTATAATGGTGACACTAAAGCTGCAATAATTAAGGATCTCTCAGCATTTCATTACAAAACCATATTTTCAAGTGGATATATAAATTGCATATAGAGAAAATTTGCTTCTCGTTCAAATGTCTTCCTAAAATTAGCATTCTGAGTGGGTTCTTAAAACAACACACATATTAATTTGTTGATAAGAATGACTTAATGAATATTCAGCTCAGAAACCATGGAAGAACAGCTGTAACCCAGTAAGACAAAATGGTTTCATGCCTTCCAGATCTGTGCAAATATTGTATAAAATGTAATGTACAAAATACCCCTGCTCACACAAGCAGATGCTGTTCATCAGAACTATATCTGTTTAGCAGGCAGGGAGCATCTTTGCATTTTAGAGGGTTTTGATGTTTGGTGGAAGGCCTGTGCAGGTTAACTGAAAACACAAATCTGCAAGATCTCATGTATTATTAACCTTATTAAAAGGTTAGAATAAGAGATTTATGGTATAGCTTGCCTAAGGTGGCAATGAGGAGAAAAGCACCTCTCTCATTCAGATCATGTCCATCCCAATAAGTTGTTTTGCCTAAATTATCCTCCATGTTCTCTTTATACATTTCAACAGAAGGCTGAAAGCAGCTATAGGAGCAACAGACTGGAAATCTGCATAGCTTGTGGATGGCGAGTCTGGCGAGTTAAGCTGGCATGAGTGAGAGGAATTTCTCTGCTCGCTGGGATGCTTTAGCCCAGAATTAAGCAGGTAGCCACCTTAACAACTTGGCCAGGCACATGGGCCTGCAAATGTTGAATGTCCTTGTGGATGCAGTGAAAATTGAGTGTTTGCCCATTAAGGAGATTCCCAGTGTCAAGGTCAGATTTGAACTCTCTTTATAGGATGTGAAACGGTTCCTGAAGGGCTCTCCATGGGTAAACATGGCAGTGGCAATAATGTTATCCTTGTCAAGCTCTGTTCTGTTATTTTGGTCTTTCCCTTCTTCCATAAAGGGTGTGTTTGCCCTGTAGGAGTTAGGCAGGGAGGGATAAACTCTGTGCTTCTGACTTGCAGCTTCAAATGCTTTCCACACCACTGTCTTAGAGAATTTTGGGGTCTGAGCTCTGTCTTACAAGTTGGAAGAGCAACAAATGGAAAGCAAGGATTTAACCAGGAAAAGACTTAAAAAAAATTATATCATTGCTGCACTATAGAAGTGTGTATTTAACTTTATTTTAAAAATACCTAAACATTTTTCTTTCAGATTTATTCAGTATTTACCCAAAAGACTGAAACAGCTCTTTTTGGAACATACAGTGATACAGTGTTCTAAAAATAACAAAGACTATTAATTAGCTATTTATCCAACAGATGGACAGTGAATTAAATAATACAAGTTTTAGAAAACTTCATAATTAAGTGATTTTGCCAGGGACCTCGGTTAAATCTGCATAGAAACACGGAAAAATATGAAAATCCAAAGGATGCCATCAAAATTCAATTATAAGTAACAAAAGCACTGAAGTTCCCTTTTAAGGACGTGCACAGTCAAACAGAAAATATCTGCTCTCCCAGTTTTGTTTTGTGGGAGTTACTTTTGATTCATGGCGGTATAACTAGGAGCAGAACAAAAGGTGACATTTTGTTCTCTATAAATCATGCTATTCTGATGATGATAATGATTACTATTATTATTATTATTATTATTATTATTATTATTATTATTGACTTACGTAGCTCTATTTTGATTTTCAGTGTGTCAGATTCTTGACATTAAACTATACTAAACCATAGGTCCTGTTGGAGTTATCTATTGCATATCTAATACTTGCATAACTAATCCTCAAATTATATAAAAGAAGGCCTGTGTGTAGTGAAATACATCAACTTTTCACTTGTTTATCTGGAAAAAATACAAGATTGAGTCCACTTTAAACATAAGGATGCAAAAAAAAACTTTATGTAAAAAATGTTTCAAATCATAATGCTCTGGTTTAAGTAAGTATTAAGTTAGTATTAACCTTAGGTTTTGACAGCCTGATTCATTACAGTTATTCCAACTTAATTTGAATGTTATCTTCTGCTTGTCCTCTCCATTATTCTTTCATATTGCAATGCCCCAGTTTTAAGCAAGAAATGAATTTGCACTACAATTATAGCCCCTTTAGCTGCCCATCCATATAATCTGACATCTTGAATAGGTGACATCTGAGCCAGGTGCTGTGGAAAAGCCAGTCTGTCTGTCCTATAGAATGATGGTCGTTTCCCTACTTGAACAAAATGATGATCTTTTTTTATGATAAACAGCCCATACATATTAAACTAATAGTTCTAATACTGACATTACAATTCCTTGAAGTGGAAAAAATGGGTTTTTTTCATACCTTTTAAATTCACTTTGTAAGCATCCTATTCTCATTTCAGCTATGTAGAGCACAAGTACCAGTTCACTGCTTCTAAATCTTCATATTCTAGTCAGGTTGAGTGTTAACAATATCCCTTTTTAAAATTTAATTTTAACAATACTCTTTTTAAAAATTTTATTGTATATTTTACTTAGTGCTTCATGTTTTACATTCTTGTGAGATCAGAAATCAATTTTTATCACAAAAAGAAACAAAAAGGTCTCTATTCCTCATACCTGCAGGAAAAAAAATAAAAATCTGTTATCTGGACATCTGATAAGACTCTGAAAAGAAAAAAATGAACAGTAGTTGTGTCGCGATTTTAAAATCTCTCTGCTTTTTAATGAATCACGCAGTCTGATTTGATTGAAATCTGGTTTGGCTGTTGGCAGAAGGCTTCTCTGGGCGGGTGGCAGGAAGATGTCCCTTTCTGCCACCCGGCCCCAGGCTCAGGACATGAAGGCTGAGCTGCCATCAGGAAGCGCCACGATCCCGTCCATCTGTGGTGCCCTCCCACCACCATGGTCACTTGCCTCCCAGTAGATGAGAGGAGAGATGGCTGCTAAAAATACACGGCTCTCAATAGCTGAAAAGCCAGCAGGAACAATAGTGTAATGCCCTCTAGAAACTAAGGATGGGAAAAGGGCATGAGGGGGAGGAAGCACAGGGAAAACTGAGAGGAGCTGCACAGAAAAGTCAAAGGGGAAGCAAAGCTGCTGACCTACAAACCAGCCACTACTTTTTGGGAAAGTGCTTTTCTCTTGGAAGTTAGAAGAGAAAGAATGACCAGTTGTAGATATGGAGTAAATGTGATCCAACCTTGTTGAGCAGAACCTATAAAGCAAGATGTTTTTAGTTAAAAAAATTAGGTTAAAATTCTGTTTATTTGAACTGCACACTTTTTTTTATATGACCAGAGCTAAGCAGTTATCAGAATGGTTTTTAAATTGATAAATTAATTTCCATTTTCTAAGATTTTAGTATTTTTATTTCTTCTATCAACATTTTTCACTTTTCAGAAGAAATTTAAAAAAAAAAAAAAAAACACAAAAAGGCCACAGGGATGAGGGTTAGTAAGATTTGAATCTACCTTTTCTTAAGCTTCAAGGAAATTTTTCAAGACCTCCAAATAAATATATTCTCCAGAGTATACTTGTAGGGTTTTGCCAAGTCCTGTTGTAATTAGAAACTAAAATGTCCATTTGTGCCCTGCCTGACTTTCTACCACAGCATCTAAAGTGAGGGTGCCACAGTTAATACTGGAAAATGGAAAGAAAGGTGGATGCAGTAGCACTTGCCAACCTTCATTTGATCTTATGATTTGTCTGCAGAACTATGATAGCTTTCTAATTTAACTGGGGGACTGAACCTACAAAAACAGAGTTGTGATCTGAAGGGAGGGATTGTGAGCAGCAGCAGGCAGGCAAGAACAGCCTGCAAGTGCCAAATGCAAGGTGAGCTGGGACCATTGCTTCTCTTCACACATGTCAGCATGCAGATGCCTTCTGATAACAATTTACTTAGCTCTGGAGAAAGAGGAGCTTTCTCATCTTAATTACACCGGCTCCGAAATAGCATGACAGATTTTATTGAAATTATTTCATAATTAAACTGCCGATTGATGTAAAGGAGAGCATAATCAAGACTCACATTTTATTACTTATCAAGACCCCAAACTGTGGCCTGGGATTCTGGTTTCTGGAAGGGGAACAGGAAAATTTGGGCATATAACTGGGTCCCCGGGGTGGAAAGACTGTGTAGGACAAAAGGAAGGGAACAGGGACCATTGAGTGCATTGGTGTTCTGCTTTGGGAGGTAGGAAAAATTGTGATATACTACATTAAATTTGAATTAAGGTATGGAAGATGAATTAGTATGTGGATCCATAAATAAATACAAGTCTATGCTTTATGTTTCTCCCTAGAAACCACTGTTTAGTGACATAGGAACAGCATTTCACAGCTGGCCAGCAGTGAACAGGAGAGAAAGTGAATGAAGAATGAGAGGGGCTATTTAGGGACAGTGACAGTAGAGATGGGAAGCCTTAGAGATATGCTAATGGTTATAGATGAATTCAGTGCTGCAGCTGGAACTAAGACCCAAATACCCCATATGTAAATTTCTGAAGAATAAAAGTGAGATCGGCCCAAAGTGCAAGTGAACTGACAACACAAAGACCCACAATTTACAAAAGTGAAACTGCCAAGACCTAGTAAAACAGCTGGTGTTAAATGAAAACCATCTCCTATTTTTCAGCTCACACCTTAAAAAACAACCAAGTCATTCCTTGCTGCCATTACAAGCAGTATGTAGGGGGGAAAAAAGGGAAACATTGAATATTTGGGAGAAGTATTGGATAAGAGATTAGGGGGTTTTTTTGATTGCATACAATCATAGGAGATGATCTGGCAGGGAGCTAACGAGATCATCTAATCCTTTTCCACATCCACAGAACATCTCGGTACCAGAAAATATCTATTGTATTTGATTTCCGGCTTTCTCAGAACCACTTATATTAAATAACTTCAGGGAATCTTTTCTTTATGAATTTCAAGCTGAGGCACAGAGAGACAGAACATCAAGAAATTGCATTATCTTTTGGAATAGATATAATTTCTTTCAAACAGGACAGAAATCTGCTCTGGCAGAGCAAGGAGTAGTGAGGCACCAGACCCTGAACTGTCTCTTCAGTTTGCCCATTTAATGGATTAATGGCACACCAATGTTCATGCCTGCCACATGATTTCTTTCATTACTAAGAACTTCCCTTATCACAAAAATACTAACATTTCCTTAGTGCCAATAAAACAAATAGAAAACATTCTCTGTTCACAGCCCAGGAAGGCTGGTTCCATGGCTGCTGTCTCACATGGCCAGCAGAGTGACAGCTTCCAGGATAGGGATGAGTGTGCTGTGGGGTAGAGACAGAGGACAGATCTTCTTATGCCCTGCAGAGAAGTCTAAAGGGAAATGGGATTTTCTTCTTGAAAGCCAAAAAAGGGAAAGAAAAACAAAAACCCAACAAGCAAACAAACCTGATTATATGTAGATTCATCATTGTCCAAATAGCTAATAATTTGATAATATGCCTGCATAATTTTTGGCTAAATTGAATGCTACTTGGTGTATCTCCTAGGGGAATTTTATCAGTAAAAACATTCTTTCCTGTATGAGAATTGAGACATCTCTACGACAGTGAGTGCTGAAGAAAAACAATAGAAGCCTGCTGATAGCCAAATATAGTTATTTAATTCATGCCTCCAGAGAGGTAACAAAACATATGTTTTGGTTGCATCAAGTGGTGAGCGACAAAAGGAAACCTTTAGATCTCTCTGGATTATCTGAGATCTTTTTCCTCTATTAAAACATAACCTTTATTTTGCCCACTGAGAAATCCTTTTGGCATTTCACAACACCTCTGAGTACCTTGCCTCAAGGCTTCATAAAACTCCTCCTCCCAGCTAGCTTTGAAATTGTACAAATTCTGCACAGTATCTTGGGGAATGGAAATAATTTGTTTGTCCATTTGCAATTACTGCAGATCAGATGAGGCTTCCCAGTCAGGCAGGACTCTGGGCAGAGTTTTCCTCTGCAAATTCCAGTAAAGTGAACATCTTTTTGTGCTAAATATTCCCACACAGTACACACATTATTCCCCTGTCAAAAACAGTTTGTGCTGAAGTGCTTGGTTGTTGTAAACAGGGAACAAGGAAAATTACTTCAGGAGAAGTCTCACACACACACAGAGACACACACACATGTAGCTCTGCTTGAAGCCATAGGCAAACCAGAAGTTTAAATCTGTCTTTGGAGACTGTAGGCCAAAGAGTGCTAAACAGGATGGAAACTTTAAACATTATCCAGCAGATGTGGTTTAATTGTGCTACATCTGTTGGCAAATATATGCAGTATGAGAATAGAGGATGGCTGATAAGAGCCTGGGAAGGGCAGAGCCACAGGCAGTGAAAGCTGAATGTCAGGGACGTGATGCCTGAGGCAGGTGTGTCTGTGTCTAAAGTGAACCCTTTCCATTCAGTGTGCCAGCTCCACAGCATTCGTTTCTGTAGATGGAAAAGGTATTTCCTCTAGAGATGCTGCAGTCATCTTGCAGGGTACATTCTGCAGGTGCAGTGAGCTGGGAAATAAAAAATTACTTTAGCAAATTAGCAGAGGTTTAAAAAGTGAAAGTCAGCATTTCCAGGATTGCACACAGATTTAGGAGGGCTCAGTTTCTGCATGCTCAGCCTGAAACAAATAACGACTCAGATGCTAAAGAGCTACCCTTGCCCCTTAGAAATTCCAGCTTTTCAGAGTTTTCAGACCTCATAAAAACCAGACTTTAGCTCTTTTTTGTGTAGTTAATGCCTACAGATTAAGTGCCACTGTCACTAGCAGCTTCTGGAAAATATCCTTTCCTGTATCCACCTTGCTTCTCTACATTTGACACCTCTATCCAGCTCTAGCCAGATGTAGGCAGTGTGAGTGAGAACTGGGCTCTCAAACACTGATGTTCTCATTCAGGTGGTGGTTGAGTGTGGCTTTTTTCAAGTTAACAATAAGCACTTATATTTAGGGCTGTATTCAAACACAATTTTCAGAAAGTGATAACAATGGATTTTTCATTTTTGATATGCCATATGCATGGACTTTTTAAAGGTCTTTCTGAGCATCTCCTGGTTAGTTTGTTGCTAAATTATTCCTAATTTATCCACAGTTTATTTTAAAAAGGAGTTACCCAAAGACCTTCCACCTTGCTCTGGCTGTGAGAAAGCAGCTGTGCCTCTGCAGTTTTTTTCACCATACCTCTTCACAGTGCCTGGCATCTTCTCAGTGAAGTATTTGTTCAAAAGCAGAATAGACCTTTGGTGTTTCCTGTTGCTTCTGCCATTTACAAATAAGGGGCAAGAGGGCAGCTCGTGCTTATTTTGTGCCAGTACCCACTTCAGTAGGGCTGTTTAGAAGACACAGACTTGGGCTGGTGGATATCCAATGGCCCAACCAATACAGTCCCAGAGAAGTGTGGCTGTGATGGCACAGGTAATTCAGAAGTTGCCATCTCATCCAGTAAAGACTCACATTTTTCATACCTTTTACCATAAACTCAACTGTCTTTCTTCTCCCCAAAACAATATTTAAGTTCAAACTATGCACAAGTTCATTGTATTAGCATGACTATTTTTTATTAATTTTTTTCTGGTGGTTTATTTAGATATAGCTTGATTATTTTCTACATTATATTGATGAGTATGTACCAGATTTACTCCAGTCTTTGTACACAAGCATGTGACTATCTTTTTACAGACTCACACAATCAATTGAGCTGGAAAAGATCTCTGAGATTATCAAGTCCAACCTATGACCAAACACCACCATGTCAATTAGGCCATGGCACCGAGTGTCATGCACATCTTTCCTTAAACTCCTCCAAGAATGGTGAATCCACCACCTCGCTGGGCAGTCCATTCCAATGTCTAATCATCCTTTCTGTGAAGAAATTCCTCCTAATGTCTAACCTGAACATCCCTTGGCACTTCTGGATGTTGTGTCCTCCCCTCCTGTTGCCAGTTACCTTGGACCCCACCTGGCCACAGCCTCCTTTCAGGCAGAGACTGACAAGGTCACCCCTGAGCCTCCTTTCCTCAAGAAACAGTGAAATCTTTGTTTTGTAGTTCTTCCTTGTTCATGCTGTTCTTTCACAGCTTCCTATATCTTTAAAATACAAATATTGTTGTGCATAGGCTTTCTCAGTGCCAAGGAGCAATGGGGAACAGAAGAAGATTAATTAACTGGAACTCAGTCAAAAAGTAAGACTAAAATTATATTGTTTGAATATTCAGTTTATTTCAGAGGCAGAGCATAGCAACTATCATTGTTGTAAGGCTAGATACATGGAGAGAAACACAGAAAGTATTTGGTCTTTCCCACATAAATGGCTCTTGCTTGTAAGCTATGAAAGTCTACATGATATAATCACAGAAATAGTTATAAGTTTACTGTCTAAGGGCCACTAAAACGAATCAGAGCATTTTCTTCAATTCCCCTGACTCTTGAAGCTGACACTGAAACTCTTGTATTGCAATGCTTGTTCAGTCAAATTTCCAAGTGAATCAGGGTGGGTTTAAAGCTTGAAGGAAGACACCACCAGTTCCCCAGGACACATCAGCTTTGATGTGAGCTGAGGAAAAGGCTCATGCTGCGAATGTAACCATTAACCTTGTGATGTGATACTGACAGGCAGCTGTAGCATTTCGCCAGCAGGCAGGGAATGGAGCAGCCACAGCTCTGGGAAGCAGGGGAAGGTAATGAGAGTTTGGGGGGGAGTCAACTCACTGTGCCCAGCTACTGCTGAACCCCAGGCCATCCTTCGCTATGGCACCTGTGCCAGCCTGACCCCTCACAGGGCATCACAGGCAGGTCCTGGTATTTGTGGTGCTCATGTGAGAGCTAAAAATGGGACCAGAAAGCAAATAGTTACCAAGGTGAGAGAAATGTGTTCAGGTAACCAAAGCTTTGTTTTTCTGATAGCCAGAATCACTGGGATTCAGTTCCATAACCTAAACCAAACTCCTCTGGACAAAATGCAACTCAGGGCTCTGCAGGGAGCCAGGCTGGAGTGCTCAGGGCTTGTACATGGATATGAAGTGGTTGTGTTCCCCACGGCTCAGAAAATATCTGTTGCTGTCCTCTGCTACAAGAAATGATGTGTTCCAATGAAATTGTGGAAGGAATGAAAGTAAATTTGTAAGGATTCAGAAATCAGAAATGGCACAAAGGAGATCAAGGAATTTGCAAGTAGGAGTGAAACATATTTGTGTTTGCAATGGTTGCATTAGAAATATACTCCTTTATACTGGGCTGGTATAATTGCTCTCATGTAGCCTGAGGCAATTTGAGAGGCCCACTGATGAAGCCAATGCACTTACAAAAGTTTAAATCCAGTAAAAGTGAAAAATTAGGAACTATTATTGTGACATACATCAAGAAAATATATTTGCAGTGAATATAAACAGAGACAACTGTTGAATATAGTTGTTCTTGAAAAGGTTTTGCCTGTGCACTGTTTGCCCAAGCAATGTCCTGCTTATCATAGGCTGAGTGCTTATTTAATGAAATCAGTTCCTGTTTATCTTCAGCTTCTGATCTATCTGACTTTCTATCTGTTATTGTAATGGTCTGGTTTGGGATTTTCAGGCTAGTTTTTCTTCTAAGCCTGTTCCTTTCTTTATGTCATTCCCCCAGGCCTGTTCAGAGCTCCCTCCCAGATCCAACCTGCAAAGGCCTCCTTGTAGGACTCCTTGTACAGCAGGAAGGATCGTCAGTATTTCTTACTGAAATAATCTTTTTCTCCTAAGGTTCTGTCAAGCTAGACACTTTAAAAGCTATGTTAAACTGACAGAGTTCTTTGGGTTTTGTGCTTCTTTTAATTTTAGTGATTGATTGATTCATTTATCCTGTCTGGTCTGTCAGCTTATTGTTTATTCTTCCCTTACTTGCTCTAGACGTAATGTTTGTTCCCTTAGCATTTGTCAGCCATGTACCTTTTTTTTTTTTTTTTTTTTTTTTTGTGTGAACAACTACATCATTTACAGCTAGGATGACAGCATTTACCTCCTCTCCTCTCCTCTCCTCTCCTCTCCTCTCCTCTCCTCTCCTCTCCTCTCCTCTCCTCTCCTCTCCTCTCCTCTCCTCTCCTCTCCTCTCCTCTCCTCTCCTCTCCTCTCCTCTCCTCTCCTCTCCTCTCCTCTCCTCTCCTCTCCTCTCCTCTCCTCTCCTCTCCTCTCCTCTCCTCTCCTCTCCTCTCCTCTCCTCTCCTCTCCTCTCCTCTCCTCTCCTCTCCTCTCCACTTCTCTTTGAATAACTGAACTAGAAAAAAAATTGGGTGAGTTTTCCCCTTTCCAAACCTTCCAACTGATGCTGCAGTGTCTGTCTTGCAATATGGTTACTGGCCTTAGTCCCTTTTCTCTGTTCCCTTCACAAATTACTTCACTACTGACTTTAACACAGCTCAAGGCAGAACAGGAGGTCCTTTACTATCCCTGTAGAGTGCTGAATAAAACCAAAAAGAAAATTACAATAACGACACAATATTGGAACTGAAATTGCTGTTGGGATTCAAATGGGTGATTTCCAGATACGGCTCAGGTCTCATCAGGAAGGATGTCTTTGAGTAAAAAGGTTTTACTTTTCCAAACTCATCACGTAGCTAATGTTTCACCAGGATGACAACAGATGTTGTACTATAGGGCTTCTTTCACTTTAATATAAAACCAAATTTATGACTTCTTATGGTCACTAATGTGTCCTGGCATACTTCCAAGTGTTGGATCATTAACCTTTCTGTCAGAGCTAAAATCCACTTATATAATTATGTTATCTTTATCTCAAATTTCTACTCACAGTTTCACTTGGGAAAAAAAATAAGCAAACAAACTCCTATTCTTCCTTTCCTTTCCTTCCCTTCCCTTCCCTTCAAAAAAGAAAACAGTTGAGTGGAGTTGCTGTCAAACAAAAGTGACTTGGCTCTTCCTTTGTCTTTTCCACTTGTTTTTTAAACAGTTATCTAACTTTATCTCCTTGCTTTACTCTCTCTGATTCTGTATCTAATCACATAATTCTTTTTAATACTTTTTTATGTCCTTATTTTGCACCTATGGCTATTCCAAAAGTGTGTTAGGCCAGAGTGGCAGCTTTCATGTTTTTTTTGCTCTCCAGACAAAAAAACATTGTTGAGAGAGGGAAGCACAGTGGTTTGCTACGAGATGCTCTGGGCTTTACCTTTGAAGACAAGGTCAAAGAACCTTTTAGTCTTCAGAAAGAATAACTACAGGGTTTGAGGCAGTTCTTATCGTTGGAGAAATTTTGTGTGATATTTTTGGTGACATTTTTCTTCACATTTTTCCTCCTTCTACACAGCACATTCCTCAGTAATTTAGTTCTTCTGTCATCCATATAATCTTCTACTAGGATTTAATGTGATACTCATGCCTGGAGAGTGCACCCCACTGGGCAAACGAAAAGCTCTGAAGTGCAGACAGGCAGCAAAAGGCACCTCAAAAGGCAATCAGCAGTATGCATGCTTCAGCTTTAAATTGTAATTATGACCTGAGACTTTTACCTGTGAAGGCAACATTGTGAGAGTTTAGAGTATCTGCTCACAAAGGTCAGAGGCAAAACATGCTAGCACCAAAATGTGCTAGGAATTTCCTAATTGCCAGTGCTTTCAACTACTGCCAGTGTTAGCACCTGAAAATCCATCTTTGTTCTGTCTGGCACAAATAATTCCATGTGTAACAAGCATTCAGGCATGGCAAAATCTTTCCTACCTTACCATTTCTTCAACTTCATTGCCATTAGATGCCTCACTTCCCATCAGTTTTCTTTTTCCCCTGGATATCCCCGAAGGGCAGTAAACAGTGGAACTGCACAGAGACTCTGGAGTCACATCTGGGCTGGCATCTGCAGCTGTGTTAATGGGTTTGTTGTGAATGACTACAGAGCCTGGCTCAGGCACAACCTTCCAGAACAGCGTGACCCACCAAAATAAGATAGAAGGTAAGACACTTTCTTGTCACTAATTCATGCCGCCTTGCCTCAAAATGAAAACTCCTAAAACTTGATGGAGGAATACAGTTTGGGTACCTGCTCTGCTGTTGGGAAATCAGAACTGGTTTAATTGAGGGACTGCTTTCTGGTTATTTTTTGCCAGAGCAGGGAAAAAATGCTTCAAACCCCTCCCAAAATTGTTGCTGGCCCTCTTTTGGTGTTTTGTTAAGTACACAGAAGAGGTGATGGACACATGGGTTTGCATCTATTTATGACTCCCTGCTGTTAAAGCCCATCCTTTTCAGGAGTGCTGAGGACTAAGAACTTATTCTTGGCAAAGACCATGAGCAAAAAAGAAAGCAAAAGGAAGAAAATTGGTTTTCTCATGAACCACCACTGAGACTGCCAGCTTTATACCCTGCACGGGAAGCAAAAGTCAAACTATGGTGGAGGTGAGGTAACCAAACTTTTCATAGATAAAAGCAAGGATATTTTAAGTAATACAATCTTGATAAAAAAGTTTTCTTAGTGATAGCATCACCTTGGTTTTCTCCTTACCAGCTGTTATGGAAACCAGCCTGTACTGCAATCTATGTCAATTATACGTAAGAGAGAATACTATGCAAAGTAAATCCAGTAATTGGAACATAAATAAATATTTGAGACATATAGGGAACAAACAGGAAAATACACATTGCTTTCATGAATTGCTGTGTTCTTTTAGCAAGGGGTAACATGGACCTTGGTGTTAAGAAAAAACATATGAAGGATTAGCCATTGTGTGTTATGCTTCAAAAACTACCTCCGCAGAAATGCAGAGTTCACTTTATTTTTCGCTCAAAACCTGTTTTGGGTAGAGATCACTATTGATTTGAAATGTAAATCACAATTTCCTCATGAATCAGAGCACTTCATTAGTCATTCATGGCATTGTTCTTTCCAGTCTGACCTCTGCTTGCAAAATGATGTCTCTCTCCCATTCTCAGGCTGAGAGTTTGCAATGAAGGAGAAAGGTTGGGCAGCTTTGAAAAGGGTAACTATTTGTCTGGAGTGCTTATTTCAATATTTTCTGATGCGAAAGCAAAAACACATCAGAACTAATTTCCTAGCATTCTGTCAGTCTGCCTCGCTTCTCCCACAAGGTGCAAGTTGTGGGAATTCACTGAACAGAAATTATACTGCTCATCCTGTCCTAAATGGAGCTCTTACTTTCATTTTGATGTGCAAGTGTTGCATGGAGTGGAACTTCATTTAACGTACACTATATGATATTCTAGCCCCTGATGCCAGTGGTGCACAGCTGAATACTAAAATTCACAATTCAATCTACTGTAACAGGTTTTTCACAGCACCTCTTCCACAGACTGAAGTTGATTGATGTCTTTGATTAGCCCAATTTTAGCATAGAGGACAGGGCAGTTTCTTCTCCGTCTTGCCTGGAAACAATAAAAAAATGCAAAGTCTGATATTTCTACTTGACATTTGCTGTCTATGGGTACTGCTCATTTCCTCAGCACCACTCTGCACTTAAGGATTTCTGTAGTGCAAGGTGGATGTATTCCACAACATGAGAAAAATCCATTTTCTCTTCTAAGGAATATGCACAAGCATATAGGTAGACATGCAAATTTTTCCATTTCCATTCTAAGAAATGTACAAATCTAGCATCAGGTTCTAACAGGCTAATGACATTTTAATAATTGTTTACTTGATATAACAGGCTAAACAGGCTTTAGTTAAATATTTTTTTAACAGAGCTTTTAAAATTTCACACAATCCATATTGTTGAAGTTAAAATGGCAATGAGCAATTTTGTACTGGAAATAAAGGCTAAAAAACTTCTAGTTACAAGACAGAACTGTAAGAATCCATAAAAAGTTATCTGCTCAAACGATTTAATTATTTTTACTCACAGAAAGTCTCAGAGGAGATTTCAAATATCTCTCTGATGAAAAAAAGATCTAAATATAATAACCTTTCTTTTATTTTTTCCTTTTCCTTTCTTTTTTCATCTAAGTCATATAAATAAAAATAAAATTTTAAACATTTTTTGAGAAGAGGTTACGGAATCACATTTTATGGCTTATATTTCATTTGCTTTGAAAACAGACACATCAGTGAAGCTAGGTTTCTATGAAGTTTTATCATTAACTTTTATGTTCCCCATAAAAGTGAATGAAAAGTTACAGTTTTTTGGTCATCCCAGTAGTTAAACGAATAAAAATACACACTTTTTCAACCATGCATACAATAGAATTCTCAGATGATTACAACAATTCTTGGTGTTTTTTTTTCCCCCAGGTTTTGTTTTTATTTATTATCAGAATATTTCCATTTTAACTATCCTGAATTCACCTGGGTAAATGGTAAGACTCAGAAAGGCTTCTCTTTTCAGGGAAGCAAATAAATCACAGTAAGGACAAAATAGAATGTATTCAATTTCTTTTGTTCAGAGCCGTGTCAGTTTTTAGCTGAAGCAATTCTTTTGGTGAAAAATGTAAATTGAGGGGATGTGTATTCCATTAAGCTTTCCTGAATTGCTCCATAAAAAGAACTAAGATGAAGAAAAAGTGTGAACCTTTTCCTTGGAACTTTTAGAAATTTTTTTAAAGGAAAATGCTTTAAGTCTCCATTCAAAAATACCTATGTTTTTAATTTCTCTTCTTATTCCACTTTTTTTTTTTTTTTTTTTTTTTTTTTTTACTGGTAGAATCAAAATGTTGTTTTTCCACTTTCCTGCCTAATTCTTATTGAAATATTTTGTTTGATATACTGTTCTTCACATTCTTCTGTAAAAGACCTTAAATCAATAACAATACATAAAGAAATAAAACTATTCCAGTTTACATTTGGAAATTTAAAAGCAAGCTAACCAGAAATCTGCACCTTGCATGCCTTTCCATTACTATCCTGCCAGTGCTTTGTAACAAGAGTGAGAAACAGAAATTATTATGTTAACATAAATACAAGCACAGCAGAACAATCTTTACTGAGGTGAGAGGGGGAAAGTAGAAAATTTGGAAACTAGGTCATTCAGCAAATGTTAACATGGCATTTTACTGGAGAGAGCAACAGAAAATTCTGCACCACAATTGCCCCTTCCAGAAGAATAAAAATTATATGTTGGGTGCAAACTAATTCCAAAGTTACTGTTTAATTCCACAGAAGATATTTTTTTGTGCATGGCCATTAAGTCATGATTTTATTAATATTATGTGTGTGAGTACTATGTACATTAATGCCCGATATGTTCTATGCATAAAAAAAGCATCTAATCTACACAGTGTCCATCTTTTTTTTTTTTCAAAAACTAGAAACTCACATAACAATGCACTGAGCTTGATCAGATGGACAATTTATAAGATTTACCTTTTAATATATGAACCTGCAAAAAAAAAAAAGTGTTCTAATGTGTGCCAAACACATGAAAAATTATGCATTCACAGCCTGTGAAATATAACAGAAATTTCACTTTGGAAATTTCAGTGCTTCGTGGTTTGGTGTTCTATTAATAAGAAATGAAAGCAAAAGGACTCCTTGCTAATCTCCTTCTCTGAGTTTCTCTCACTTACATGTCTGTTCAATCCCAGTGGAAACAATGTCATAACTTTATTTTAGTTATTAAGTAAAATTTTACAGCTGACATACCAAAGGAAATGTAGACTTAGTTCTCCAAGTACATTTAAAAAGCGGCACAAAAAAAGAAGATTCTGACCTCAGCAGTTCACTGTGGAATTTGCACAGCAGAGTTTCCAAATCTTCCATTAGTATTAGTGATATACAGTTTTAAATTGTTTCACACTTTGTAGGGCAGAAAGCAAAATTTTAACAATTTTAGCAATTACAGGGAAGAATATTAAGCTCATGAGCTGTGACATCCAATAACGTAAAAGATCTATTAGAAGAAAAAGACTATGTCTGGTCTTGTAACTCTTGCAAACTCTTGTCCATCCAAGTGGACATTCCTGTAAAAATCATGGAAGTTTGATCCTAAGCAGTTACATTAAGATCATATTTGAAAGTGAGACTTAAAACCCCAAGTAACTTAGGTCTGTGTAGAGTCAGACCAAAATATCTTCCAGACATCCATATCTTAATTTTGCTTCTTCCAGATCCTGAAAGCTATTCAGGGTCTTAATTCCTATTGAATGAAACACCTTTAAACCTCTCTGTGCATTCTGGCTCCAGCTAGGTCTGGAGGAAATTGCTGTCACACACCAGTGCCGGCTCATATAATTTCTTCTGTAAGTTTTCATGAAATTCCACCTGTACCACAGAGCTAGTACCACTTCCTGAGCTTTTATAATGCTGTGAATAGAAAAGAAGACCTGAGAGAAACTTAGTATTTTAAAAGCAGTTTTGTCAGTGCCGTAAGTAGTATCTGGCACTTTTCCCGAGGATGGGCTACTGCAGGTGCTCTCATTGGCTTTTGTGCAGCTTGGGATGATACCAGGTACTATCATCAGTCAGTGCTGGAAATGGATGTGTGACCTTCAGTGAAGAGTAATGGGTAAGCACAAGAGATTCTCCAAATCAGGTCTCTGTTGAAGGGGAATTGTAATTTCTGCCAAAGGAGGAAAGAAAGAAAGGACAAAAGGACAGAGAACTACACAGAATATGAAGAAATAAGAAAATTGAAGAAGATAATTTTCCTCCTTGCAATTAAGGAGAAAAAGAAGTTGGTTAAACAAGGAAATTAAGTAGAGCTTCTTTTTTATATCAAGATCTCCCCTTCCTTCTCTAAATATTTTGTGATAAGTTTATGTACATGCTTGTCATGGCCAATGTCTGTGAAACGTTGCCATGGAGTAACTGTCCCTTTCTTTGGTGATTTTCATTCAAGACCTATGAGATCTCTTCCTGCTTGCATTTACTGCACTGCTGCTTGGCTCACACAAATCATTCACCCCTGATTTAAGGGGACAAAATAAGTGAGATTTGTTCTTTGTGATTATGACACAAACCTTTAATGATGGAATGCCTTTAGTGACTTTGGGCTCTAGAGTGTCTGGGCCAGAAAAGGGAAATATGATGATGACAAGCAAGCAATACTTCAGTCTTTACCTGACTGCCCTTTCTAGCAATTAAAGCACAGAAACAATATGTTCTTTACCCTTCTAATCAAAGAGTTATTTATTATTTGCATGAGGTGCTGATTAAAATCACTGTATCTGAAGTAGACAGAGATTTCTTGCTTTTATTTTATTTTATTTCATTTTTACTTTATTTTATTTTATTTGTGCCTTGGTGGTTTTTCCCCCTCTTTCTCCCAAGGCATTAGGTGGATTTTTTCATCCTGTCGACTGGCTCATTTGTCTCTGTAGCTCTTCTATTACAATGCATGTTCCTGCTGCCTGGCACATAGCCCTTCAGCTAGCAGAACCAATTAACCTCCCTCTTTTACTTTAAAAGTGAAAAAACCCCTCCTCTCCTCCCTTCTCTGTGCTTACAATAGGGTTAGCCAAAGTACATATTCACAGCTATAAATATATCTCTTGGAAAAGTGTAAGCATGTGCTGTGAATTGGGTTTATTTTGTCTTGGGAAATCACACTTAATATAAAACTACAGTTTCTGACCTTTCCTTTGTTTTTCAACGTCTTACTTATTAGCATAAACTAACATTTATGGTGGTGCTAATATCCAAGGAGGTGTTGACATGCTTGTGGAAACATAAGCTTGCCAGACAAACGGCAAGCCAAAGGGACATGTCTTACCCATGCAGGCTCTTCAGTGCATTGCAGAAAAATGAAATATCCTGCAGGTCAAGGAGGTACTGCAGAATGAACACCATCACCTTGACTGAACACAATTGATCTGCTCGAATGCACCAACAGCAGCTCAGGAAAAGGATTGATAAACATTGTTTGAGCCACCTGGGCTCCTTCCAGTTGAAAAACCTATGGCAGGGGTAGGTGGATATCCTTTAGTAACCACTTCAAAACAATTATCCCTTGCTTCTGCCTAAACATGAGATGCAACAATCTGGTTTGTTTTGATCTTTATAAAAGGAAAGGGTTGCTTAATGTATTTCTCTTTCTCTGGAATGTTTGTCAGCTGTAGATTGGAATCCTTATTAAAATGAGGCACTTAGAATCCATTTTAAGGAGTTTTATGAAAAATATTTGTATGTTTTGTCTCCATTATTTTATATACCACTTACAATACTTCAAGTGTTTTCATTTTATTAATTTATGAAGTACCTTGAAAGAGGGTGTGATATGTATAAACTAGCACCTGCTACAAACACGGTCAAGGCTCCTGCTGACTATTAGTGCCATTCTTCAATTCATTGAGCTTCTTTTACTGATAGCCTGAAAAGAACTGAAGCTTTGTAAGCAGAGCCAGCACCTGAAGCACAGCTTTGATGGAAAAAAAAAAAAATTGTGACTGAGAGTCAGAGTGGAAATAGGGACTATGGTATTTGACCAGATATTTAGTCCTCTGTTCTTAAAATACCTATGATCTTTATTAGCAAGAGAAATGCAGAAATCATATAAAATAGGAAAATGTGACTAATTTTGGCACATACAATCCTTGGTAAACACCTGTTTGTCACTCACAAATTGAAATTTGTGACTTAACCCAAGTAATGGTCACTTTGTTCTCAGTGTATCAGTCACAAATGTTTGGAGTATCTCTACAAATGTCCCCATTTGGAAAGCCACATGACAACAGTTCATAACTCAATTGACCCTGTTTATATAAACAGTTTCACACAAACTCAGTGATCTGTTTAATCTGTGTCTCTGGCTTTGGGAACACTGAGAGCAAGCAGCTTGGATCAGTGAAGAACAAGAGGATTTCTTGACAGCATATGTTGTACATGAGTGCACTGTCCAAACCCACATCAGTCCCACCCCATTATGCCCACTATAGCAGTGTGCTAATGGACTCCTTCTTCTGCAAGGTAGGGCTCCTGCTAGCAGGCAGTTTCCCCAGTGATCAGCTCTTTCAGGACTTTGCTAAGGAACACAGGCCGAAGCATTGTAGTTTCCAAGGCAAACATTCCTGAACAGTGCTTTAAGAAGCAGCCATGCACATTCCTGTTAAAGCTGTGGCCCTGCTGACCCTGACAGTATCATGGAGCTGTGGCTGCTGCTTCTCTGTAAGGGACTTCTACCCTTCAGCTTTAGCTGCCTGTACTGCTGGAGGGAGAACCAAAGAGGTGTAGTCCACAAGGCTGTGAGAAGTTGTGCTGTGTTTCTATGACTGTCTGTGTTTCCACCAATAAAAGCAATCCAAGAAGAATCATCAGATTTTTGATCCTAGATCTCACCTCTACTTATTCTGCTATTCTTTCTCTGACTATGAGAACATTTTTATTCAAAGCTTTATCCTCCCTGGAGTATGTTGCTTCCCAGAGAGCTTAATTTCCAGAGCTCTTCTGTAACATGCAGACTGGCAATTATGGGCCAAACTAACATCTGTAATAACCAACAGAGCTTTAAGTTAGGTGAGTAGGGTAAGCCACAGTAATTGTATCCTGTGCATGTTTTGGTACCTGTGGTGAATTTATTGTGAAGGTGGATAATTAAATACACCCCACTTGTTCATGGGGAAGAGGGGACAGTTCTGCAAGGAGGCATCTTCACCCAGCTGTGCTGGTGTGCTGGGCAGTCTGCATGTGAGCATGGTGTGGGAAGAACGAAAACATCTTCAGTGTGTTTTGTGTCACCTAAATAAATATAGCAGGGACCCCCTTTTTTAGACCCCCAAATGCATGAAATTTAGGAAAAGTGATTAGCACAGCATCAAAGTTGACTAACTGTTCTTGCTATTCTGAGACCTATTTTAAAGGCTATTTTCTCTCTGTGAATCCAGTAGAGCTTTTGGAATAGTTGTAAACTAGTAAATTGTGCGGCAAAGGGGCTTTGTTACAGACCCATTCAAAAATGGGTCATTACCTTCTCACAGTGAGGGAAAAAGGTACAAGAGGAGAGAAATTATTAAACACCTTCAGGGTTAAAAATGGAATTAGTTGCTTTTGATCTGGCATGAAACCAAATGCAGGTAGCAGATTCCTCAGGAAGAGAGGTGGAGAAATCAAGGAGCACTGATTATTTGTAATGCCTACTGAGTCAGAAGCAATTGCAACATAGGAATCAAGCCCTGCTGCGCAGGTGTGAAATTGAGAAGTCACACACATCCAAAAATACATTGAATGCATCAGATGCTGCTGTGATTGACCTTATTTTGTGTACATTAGACTTGTAACCTTGAACAGTAGGCAACGTGTTACAGGCAGTACATAGTCCTGGTATCCACTGTGCAGCCCTTTTATTCTTTGCCTCAACAGATTGTTTCAATGGTTTGCCAGCACCTCTGATCCAAAAGTGACTGATCTTTCTGTCCAAGTCTCAAAGACCCATGCCCTCTTCTGCTTCCATGTGTTCCTTGCAATGTTGTTCCAAATCAAAACCTACCGTCTTCCCAGATAAAGCACAGAGTAACAATTAATTCTGTTATGAATTCACAAAAAAAACCAAAAGAAGATGCACAGAAAATATGTTCCTGTTTTTCCTTAGCTTATTTTAAAATAGAAATATTGAACTTCTCCAAGTAACTTTGCCAGTAATCAGACAGGAAAAAACACAACTATTTGAAATATGGATATTTCCCTCTCATCATTTTATCCACCCTTTCTTAAATATTGTTATCAACTTTTGCAATTCAAGAGATAGTCTAGGTGGTCACACAAAGGAATTTCCATCTCTTCTTGATGGTTTGTTTCTGAGATCCAGCTGATCATAACCAGCCTTTCCACCAACCAAGCTTCATGTAATGTTTCCAGGCATGTTCTGTAGGATCAGGATTTTTTTAGATTGAGTAGAGCTCAGCCCACTTCTGCCTAGTTTAGAATCCCCATAGTCTTTGATAAAGCCTAAACTCCCCCGTTTGCATAATGCCAGGTAACCATCACCCCACCAGAACACATGAACTTCCCTTTATATAGGCTGTTAAAAATGACCATGACTTCTGCCACCTACCCCAGGGAAACAGATGTAAACTACTGGAAATTAATATTCATTGGCAAGATGTTCAGAAAACAGCAGGAGCATTCCTGTAAGAAGTTCAAGAACAGCAGCAGTAGAATCTCTGCCCTCATGTTGTATCTTCTACTCTGAATTTCTTCCATCAATTATCCTACTTTTTGCATGGCAAGAATTTTTCAGCAAAGAAGTGGAGGCAGAAGCTGTGTTGGCATGAAAATTTAGAATTTATCATAGCTTTTTCTGCAGTACACTAATCTACTGCTCGCTCAGTGACTAAAACCTTGTACAAAGGAAACCAAACTTCTTGCACTTCTTGTTGATATTGCCAGTGAAGGATGCCCTATTAATTAACAGGTATGTGTGGAAGTTCTCCTCTTTTTAGAATAGAAAAAAATTAATTCCAATTTGCCAGTCTACCATAATTTCTGGTTTTTTTTCCCTCTGCTACTATCACCATTGTCTGCATATCACACTCCTTTTCCCTCTCATCAGGCTATCCTCTGCCATTGAAGCAAAAATACATGGAAGTGCTTCTTGATAACAACCGAATGCTTCAGTGGTTTTTCCTTCCATGTCTGTCAGTCCCTTGCACTGGCAATGTTCCTCCAACCCTTTGATGGATCAGACACCTCGATGAGCACAGCAGAGCTTGGTGAGGCTCCATCTCCTTTGCACCATGTGTTGTACGCTTCCAGAAAGTTCTGCCTCTTTCAGGTTCTCTTCTGCAGTTGCTTAGGGTAGGCATAAATGGCCACACTGAGCTCAAAGTGGAGGTTGGCCCTGTGTATGTAATTGCTAACTCCTACTGTTACTTTCAAATCAAAAATGTAGAAAGCTTATGCAAAGATCTGAAAAAAAGTGCCTTTCTAGGCTTGCCTCTGCCTCCTTCTCCATACAATTGGCAGGATATTGCTCTGTTTGAACAGAATCTGCTTAGACTGATACAAAATACTGAGTAAATTATTTTACCATGCATACTTCACAGTTTCTTGTAGCTGAGCATATGTCATCATAGTGCATCACCTGCTTATGAAAGAGCCATATATCTCAGTTTGGTGACTGAAAGAGGTGTGAAGATGTGTTCCTTAGGTTCATCCTGGGGGAAGGGAAACCAAATAAATTCTCTCCATTTCTACATCTGTGGGACCAGACAAGAGAAATGAGAATCAAATGTGAATAAAGGGCAAAGAATGAAGAGCAACTAAAATTCTAGAAGTGGGAATAGATTAAAATAAATAGATTAAGGTGCCAGACCCTATAGGCCATGCAAGGAGATACATGTTTTCTGTAAAGGGTAACAAAACAAGCTTCATGGTGTGATTCAGGCTGTTGAAGTAATGCAGTGCCCCTGAAATGAAGACAAATAGGAAACTTGTTACAAATTCACTCCCAAAACATCATCACAGCTCTGCTTTACATTGGATTCAAATGTCTAGCAGTCGCCTTCAACCCAGCAGCTCACAGCAGGCAAGGTTTCATTTGCAAATGTCATCATCACTACTGGCAGCCTCGGTGACCGCAGAGAAGCCAAGGACTTGTTGATGTAGTGTTAATTTAAATGGAATAAATTGGCCTAAAGAGTCAAAGAAATAGCATGACCCTGTCACTGTATGCTAAAACACAGCTCAGCTTTTTGAGCACGGGTTTCATCTGTGTCTCATGGCACAGATGAAGCCTGTGCTCAAAAAAACCCCACCATTAAAAATCTTTTAACTTTCATCAGAAAAATCCAGGCAACCCTTGCATGCTGTCAGCTGCCGGTAGAGATCAATATGGTAACAAAATAAGGTAATCTGTAGCACTGCTTGAACAGGAAGATCGTGCTCTGGAACAAAGGAAGCAAGGCAAGGGACAGAAATAGAAAATAAACCATTCTTGTACCAGTAAGGGCAGACAGAAAATGTCATAGGTCTCTACACCTATCTTTGTAATCATCCAGTTTTCCTGACCCAGCTCCAATTGTGCCGTTCTTGGCTGCTACGGGGGGAAAAGAATTAGCTTTTCCAGATCTGCAAGGGTTAAAGCTTTTAAAACTCAAGAAGTGTTTTCCTGCTATCCTGAGTTTGTGGGGACAGGACCTATTTTAAATGTAAAGTTAATTCCACATTACTAAATAAGTTAGAGAAGTTTACTTGAACTTAGAAAGCGGAAACCTAACCTGACTGCATCTCCACATGCAATCGGTGCTCATTCCCACGCAAAGGCAGCAGGACCTCCCCCGAGTGTATCACTGTTTCCCTGCAAGTCATTGTTCTGGAAGTGGGGAGAGGAAGGCTGTTCTCCAAGCAGGAATGGAAGAAATGCAGCAATGCAAACAAACACTGGTAAGCAAACAACATACCTACTTGAGCTCTGCAGTGGATCTAAACGATAAAATTGCAAAAACAACAGTCTGCACGCTCTCTGGGCTTTCACCCACCACCTGGCAGGTTTTGGGAGAGAGCACTGAAGCAGCTCCTGGAGCTCTGGGCCAGTGCCAGATTTCAGAGTGCTGGAGCTAGATTTTTATATTTGCTGTCCTTTCAGAGATGACACTAGGTCAGAAGAGCAGAGCCAGGGTTCAGTAACTCAGCAGAGCATTGAGAGGAGCCCAAGTGCCTCAGACACGATGGCAGCACTTGCTGAACACTCCCTGAATCCAACTTACATCTGAATCAGAGCAGGCAAACAGGATGAGAGCAGGCACGGCACGGCTGAGACAGAAAAATGAGGTCTAATTGTTTGAAGACCTTTTTGACCCAGATGCACTGTTCATTACGCAGAAACATTCTGTGTAGCTTTTTTCTTGATAGATAGTACTTGATACCATTTTTATTATTTATATTATTATTATTATTATTCATTCTCTGCTGCTGTGTAATACTAGACTGAGCTGTCAGGAGCTACTTTATTGCCCCTGAGTTGTTTCTTTTTGGTAGTGGATGAGCTGACTCCCATGTTAGAAAACACCCTTCATCTTCCAAAACTGTTTAGTGTAAACAAGACTTTTCTTGCACGTATGTGATGTTGTTTAATTGAGGAAAATTGCTGTCTAATTGTGCAGATCATGCACAAGAAATAAAAGTAGCAATATTGTAGGATGGAATTTTTAAGGGTTGTGTTTTGTAGGAGTTTTTTTTCTTTTGCCGTGAACAAAACATTTTTACACTGATGAGTTTTTAATTAGACACAGTTCCCATTAGCTCAGATTAGGATCGGGATTACATCTCCTGCATTTTTGAAATGCTATATGATGATGAAATAGATAAGTAAAAGGGAAGAATTAACACAGAAAAGTTTCATTGCATTTAGAGATGTGCTGAACATCATCTGAATGCAGATAACTGCCTTTCCTCCACCCCTGCTGATGCATCTGGGTTTATCAGCAGGAAATGAGTGTGTTTATGTATTGGGAGATATTTGTTTTAAATATTTATAGAGTGCAAAGTCCTTAGGCATTTACAGGAGGCTTTGCAAATTCATCACAAAGTTTTTTTTGCACAGACCTATTTCAGTGATTTTTTTGGCATAATGCAGAAAGATTCTGTGCTCAGCTTCTGCATTAACCTAATGGCACTGCCTGGATTAAGTTGAGTACAAGAAGCAATGACACAGTTAGAAAGAAATAGTCAGTACCTGGAACTCAGGAAAATCTGAATGTGAAGCAACAAGGGTGGAATTACAACACTGGTATTCCTGACATTTCATACTTTGCTTTACCTCACCCATGCTTGCACAAACAAGTATAGACAAATACGATTGCTCTGACCCTGAGTGTAGCAAAGTAGCTAGTGACTATAAGACTGATGATAAGGCACTGAGAAGAATCCGTCTCCTGCAAATAACCATAAAAATGTAGGTATTTCTTCACCTGGGTTCTCTCCATCTTCTGCCTTCAGATATATTTTGCTTATTTATCCTAATAAAGTTGCACTGGGCAAGGATTTACAGATACTTAAAGATAAGTACAAATGAGAACTTTGGGATACAAGGTAGGTATTGGTATTCTAGATCATGTGCTTTACGTGAAGGGTAACTCATTTCTCCATTCTTTGGTTAATTTTTTTGAGATGAATGAATGGGAGTACATGTTGTTTTCTTTCCCCACAATGTGAACAACTGTATGTGATGAAGAACAACCCATGAATTTTCTTTTCCTTTGTGTCTCTAAGGAGAAACAAGAGGGAAATATAGTGTGTATTCTTTGTTGCCATATGTCACAGTGAGGTATGTGCTCCCAGATCCTCTGCTAGATCTTTCCCTCTAAAGCAACAGAAGAGCCACAATACTGTTTCTCTCTTTGTGGAACACTGCTCTGCAGAAGTATGTGCTGAGGAGTACTTTAATGAGGCACTAATACTCTCTACCATTTGGCATTTCAACATCCATTATATTTGGGATTCAGAGCTCTAAAATGCTCACAGATCTCCTTGTACAACACCTTTGCCATAGGCATTCTAACTCAAGGTGCAAAATCTGTCTGGACTGGCTGTGCTCTGTGCCCACAGTCGATGAACAGACTGGGTGTTTCAGCTGCCAGGTCTCCAGTCCCATCTGTTCAGAAGCTGCTTATGTGGGTTAGATGCTGGTCAGACCCCTGCCCCTACTCCAGAAACGCCGTGTACGAAATGCCTGACAGATCAGCTTGAAACCAGGCTTGCAGTAAACAGCAAGATGGGTACGAGTTGAGATGACTTATAACCAACACAGATTGTAAGGCTTCATTAATTAGAAGCTCTATTAATTAGAGAACTTTTTCTAAAGTCACAGTGCACTGCATACACGTTATTTTTAACTTCAATTGTTAACAGGATAAAAATTTAAGCAAAAAGAAGATTATAATTAGTCATGTTTCTGTACAGCATGCCTTCATACACTCTGTCACACCTGTTGACATTTAAGTTCCAAAACTCCTTTTTTAAACAAGACAATAGCCAAATAACAGATGACAGGAGGGCATGCAGATAGTAAGGCTTGTAGATGCCAAAAAGACAGATTGTATGCAGCAGGCATCCTAGAAAAAAAGTGTTTGGCAAGCCGCTTGATCTCTCTAAGTTTGTCACAGTGAAGAACTGCTTACAGGCAGCCCCACTGCATTCACCGACACCTGCAAATAAACTATAAAAGGACTTAATCCGATGAGACGTAATTTGGACCCTGTCAGTCAAAAAGTAATAATCCTAACTGGCCAACCTCAGAGTGCCTAATGCCCTTGTAAAAAGACAAAGGACAACACAAAATATGACTGCCTGCTAAGTTTATTGCAGTATCACCTACAGATCCCACCTGAGACCCAGCCTTTGCTGTATTATAGGGTATACAAACAACCTCTGCAATCCAAAAAGCAGAGAATCCACAGAAATTAGGTTGGTGGTGTGCAGCCACAGAAGACCAGCCTGATTTGGGTACGTAATATGTAACCTCTTCCTGTAGCAGAGGGCAGGAACTAGAGCACTACACCAAACACAGGGCTGGCTGTTTGAACCACTGCATCCAGCCTCCTCTCTCACTGGCAGCTTGTCTTTGTGCTGTACACACTCCTAAGTAAAAGTTTGGGGGAGACTGCACATGTCGATGGCAGCTGCAGATCATCTGTCACACAAGCAGAAGACAGCAGACAGCATGTGTTAGCCAAGGGACAGAGATACTTTAATGGCTCTGAAAGGAGTTTGGTAATTGTTTATTTTGAGATCTGACTCATTGTGTTTACCTTTAGCTATAGCAGTACAATGAGGAAGTGCCATTTATCATAATTCACCCTCAGGAGAGAGACCAGGAGGTAATCCTGAACTTCACTGTTATCTGCTGGGCTCACAGAAGGTTTGGGATTAAATAGGAGAGATCAGCTTTCCCCCTCTTGCCACCAGGCTTTGCTCTTAAAATGTCAATTTCAGCAAAATTTCCCCATACAGAGATTGCTGAGAGTAACTATGAACCTCTGTAATGATGGTAGGGTTACAGGTGCCTTTTGTTTGACAAAGTAACTGTGTTCCTTTCTGCAACCAGATAATAAAAGCAATTTTGGGAAATAAGAACTCTCATTTGTGAGAAAGCCCAAGACTTCTGCTGAGAAATTGTTCCAAAACAAACCTCAAAGCAGTATTGAAACAAAAATAAGAGGAGAATGTTTGAAGGCTTAAGTCACTACTTATTGTTTTTATTTTCTCTCCCCTTCTTCCAGTCTTTTTCTTCTGTAACCACATATCCTCCACTGTACAATATGTCTTATTTTAGTCATGGATGTAAACAGTTTTCCCCTTGAAAAGAAAACTCTTGAGTACAAACAGCATAAAGCATGACAGGAAATACAGCAACTGGTGGTCTCAGTGCCAAGGGGGAAAAAAAGAGTAGGTTTTGTCGTTTCTGACTTATTAGGCAATTATAAAATTACTTCCAGACATCAGCTGAGATCATCCTCTTCAGCCCACTGGAACTTTGATTCACTTAGGTTGTAAAATAAATAAATAAATAAATAAATAAATAAATAAAAATAAGCAAACAGTAACAGAGTGCACAACCCCATAATCTGTTGCTTCATTAATGCAAGATGTAAATGCTTCTCTTAATCTTTCTGAGCCCTAGGAGTACAGGGTGGTGTATCATAATGACAAGGCAGGGTTACTGAAGGGACACTCTATACACCCTTTTTAACTCAAATGCATTCAGTGCCATTGAACAAAAAGCTTTAATTTATCTCATATGCAAAGCTCTGAATGTATTGCTTGCTTAATCATGTTGATGCAGACAATGCGATTACTCAGAGACGAAAGATCTTTCCCCTATGCCTCAACTTCAGGTCACGTTAGAAGCAAAAGTCAGAGGCTGGTTCCAAAATGTTGCATGGATGAGACTTCTGTTGACAGCTGGGCTGGGCACAGAACAGGGATACGCAAAGTGCTTTGAGTTCCCACTGATACTACTGGGAATATAAGCAGCAAGGAAGACCTGGCTGTCCCCAAGGCCACCAACTTGAGGTCTTTGTTGATGCCACTTGAGAGTGCAGAGAGCAGGCGCTCAGCTGCTTCTGCAGTGCAGATCTGCTGACACCATAGGTGCTTCCCAGGTAGCTGCTGGCAGAGAGGAGTCAGCTCAGCATGTTTGGACATCTGGCATTTTAGCTGGATAGTTGGGAAGTTCATTACATGTGTGGTCAACAAGTGAAACTGCACTGAATGTTTTGCCTCCAGATTCACGTGTACATTGCCCTGGACTTAATGCAGCTCCATATGCACACAGCCGAGCAGCATATTTATAATGCCTGTCGCTGTGATATATAAGCACTTACCTAACTTACTTTAAGTGCTGAGCAAGCCAGCAGGGCCTCCAGGGAAGGAAGATTAGTAGGCAGCTTGCTGCTGCACCCTCATACTGTGAATCCTTTCTACCAAAGGGAAGGGATGGTTAATGTCTGTGTAGAAGTCATATCCAGATCTGGCAGCAGGATATGTACCCTGGGCAGGATACATTCAGCTAAAATTGTAAATATTTTGGAACTTGGTTGTATTTTTATTCAAGCTCATGGCAGTCTTGTACTTCAGTTATTGCACTGTCTTGATGATACAAAAGAAAAAATGTAATTATGCAATGCCTAATGCATGTTGTGATTACATGACCTGTTGCATTCCATATGAAATAATTGTACTAGAATAGTGTTTTGTCCTGCCTCTTCCCCTAGGCAAATTTACTATATTTCCCAATAGAGTAAGTCAATCATTACAACAATAATTTTTAGATCATTGGAAACACTGTTACATCCATGTCGTAGGAGAAAGGAAAATCTTACACAATATTTTTGCGATTGCTACAGAGTTTTTCTGCAGTTTTTTGCTGTCTAGGCTTATGAAGAAGTATGCATGTGACAGATTCTGAAGCTGAGTTCAGCCCCACTAACCTTAATGTTGCTCTGCATGGATCACAAATTTCCCCATGTCCATGTGTCCTTACAAACTCTGTCTTCACAAGCAGCACAGCTACAGTGCAAATCTCTGTAGCACTTCACATGACACAATTGCCAAAAGAGCTCTGAGTTGCAAGGCAATAAAGCAAGGAATCTGTTTTTGCCTAAAGAAATTCAAGTCCAATTCTTATGCCAATGAATTTCAAACAATTTTACTGACCATGTGTTCACCTAGAAAGATCTTAGCATTACTGAATATTTTTACAGAGTCAGTGCTGTTATGAAGTTGCTCCAATGTCTGAAAACAAAACTTTAATTTACATTTTTTTAAGTTAGACATCTGTATGGACACCTTTCATTATGCACATCTCTCATTAACTGTATGAGTGACAGATAAAGTCCTTTCCTTTGAAATATTTAATTTTACATTTTAATTTTATATATGTCACTGCCTTCAAATTAAATTAAGGAATAAGAGCTTGGATGATTATTACTGGCAAAATGTTAATGTTTGAGGCAAGGACATGAGGCAAGACACTGCAGTCAGTATCTTGCAACTGCTTTCAGAAGTTCTGAAAACAAAGGTGACTTCTCCATGTACTTCCCAAGTATTCAGCTTGCCTGCGCCCTGATTCAACTGATAGGCTAACTCCCCATCACTTGCAGAGGTGCATCAGTGACATAAAAGTTTGAATTAATAAGAATTATCCAATCGTGGTGTATAATTTCTAGGCCTCACATGTTGAACAGCTGCTTTTACAGGAGTAATTTTAAAAACCGACATTGGCAACAAATTGAAATGCAGTTCAAATTCAGTTCAGGTCTACCATGTCTCCAATTCAGCATGCATTGCTAGTGTATGCACTGTATGCAGACCTCATTCTACAGCTTTGGCCCAGTCGTAGCTGAGCTGAATTAAGTTGTAACAAGCTCAGAAATAGGAATTGTAGTGTTTTGGAAGAGAAAGCACTTCTTTTTAATGTTATAGTTCAGTGTATGCAAATTTACTCTTACCATTTTGGAGAAGCAGAATTTCAGCTAGTGCCAAGATAAAGGTCTCTGCTGAAGCTCTAGACTCAGCCTTTCAGTTGTAGTTAGAGCTGCTCAAGGTGGGAGAGAGGAAAGGCCATGAATACTAACAAGGGCTCTACCATTCGGCGTATGCAAAAAAGAGGATAATTTTTTCTCTTTCTTGCCAGATGTTTTACTGCTGTGTGGAATTACAGGAAGAGGGTATCCAAACGTCTTTGGGATAAATTGTGTCCTTTTCCTTCATAATACAGCAAGTTCCTGTCAGAAAGTCCTGACATCATAAAATACATGTTTCTGTGAAACAGGTCTATTATAAGACTTGCATGTAAATAGTAATCAAGCAGAGTTTTAAAGGGCTATTTAAAATGTATATAGAATTGGATCAATGAAATTCCCTGGATTTGTATTTAGTCCAGTTTTCAAATTTCTGACTTTGAAGATGAAGAGAAAAGCTTTGTTGTATGCTTAACTATTGAAAGGTAGTACTTCACATGTTTTACAGTAGTTAAAAGATCTACTTCCCTTATGGAACAGTGGATTACATGCCTTTATTTCTAGAATGGGTTTATTGTTACTATTTCCACTGAATTGTTTCCAGGAAAGGCATCACATAGGTTTTTCCTCTTTTTTCCATTATTTCTTCATCTCTTTTTTTTCCCTTTCCTTTGGTTTTAGACTTTGACTTCAAATTCTTTTTATAGAGCAAGTAAAGCTGCAAAGGTCTGGCATTCTGAGTACCATTAAAATGTGTAAAAATGTAGTACTCAACAAAATGTGACAGTAATGGCAGTCCAAATTCACGAGTGTTACTGTTTTGCACTGCAGTCCCAGCTTCCTTGCAATTAAAACACGTAATATATAATATTGGGTGACATACTCCAAATATTTCCATGTGTTTCTGTTTCTTAGAATTCTAACATGGTTCCCCTCCCTTATAATGGCTAGGTTAGGGATTATTACAGTTATTAGTGTAGTTTCTGGTATCATTATGCTAAAATGTATCACAACTTCAATTCTGTTTAATGTAGGCCATAATCTCAAAAGATATTTAGATGCTGAACTTTCAGGAGCATGGCCCTAGGCACATTGCAGGATGTACACACATGAATAGTAATAGCACTAGTCACATTTCTGAACTGCCTGCTGGGGTAGATACAGGATCAGGAGCTAGTGCTGCTCAAATAAATGAAAGCATTTATTAGTGCTCTGGTAGTAAATTAAGAGGACCGAATGAAAAGCCCTATAATTGTCTTATTTGGGACACAGTTTGCAATAAGAATGGTTAGATAAAAGAGAATTTAACTTTAGTGCTTAGAGTTCCTGGATCCTCACTTCTTTTGGCTCTTCAGATGACCTGACCCACTGTAACAAGTCTGAGCTGACAGCTGGAGGCTTTCAGCCTCTCTGTAACTTTTATTGGATGATTATTAGAGATAGAAAACTGACAGCCTGAGGTTTCTCATAATTTAACTCTTCAGAGAAGGTAAAGAATAACAGAGCTGCAAACTTTTCAACGTCTCAGCCCTAATTAATCAGAAATCAGACCAGACACTAAGGCTTAAAGAGGGTGCCCTGGCCTCAGCATCAGCCTTAATGTCTGGTCTGACAATAATTTGTTTGGCAGTAGAAATCTTAAGTGTGTTTTCAATGTATTTACAGTCTAGTCTATTTACTACTGCAACAGTGATTAACTTGCACATTATCTACTAGGTGTCTACTTCTGCAGCTAAACATTTGCACAACAATTTTTCTTGTTGTTTATTTGGATTAGCATCCAGTGCTGCTAATTAGAATTAGATTTTAATTGCCATTCCTAACATGTGCTTGAGACACAGGCTAACTTATCACTCCTTTAGGCAGTGAGATCAACTTTGAACTTTTCTGTGTTTTCAAGGGATGAGTTCAGTTTAAATGGCTGGCGAAGACACATCCAGACTAAGAAAGACCTGAAGATCCCAGAAGCACAAAACCTTGTGGCTTTAGACCAAAAATATTAATCCTCAAGTTCCAAACTTTTGACATTGTTAATCCTCTTTTCCTACTGACGCTTTGCAGCAGACAACAGATACTTCTGTCCCTTGGCTTTCTCTGGAGACAACTCACAAAATTTTGGTTTTAACTGTAGCAAGGATTTTGGTGTGAACTTCTCTCTAATAGAAATTGGACTTGCCTCAGAGATGCTTCATACGGGTTCATCAGATCTTACTCGGTAATCTGTATGAAAATAAACTGCCACGATTTTTGTTGTGTGCTGGGATTTGCACAACTGGGTAGTTTCCTTTGCCATCAGCTGGCTCTGGTTTCTGCAGTGGGGTGGATTAGGCTACCAGCAATCCTCTGTGTCAGTGTTTCTCAATCTGTGGCAGCTGCCATTTACAAATGTTTTAGGTACTCACAGTGAACTTGTCTGTCACTAGACTGGATCACAAATATTTAAGCAAGGTTTCTAGATATTCTATCATCCAGGTTGAACTACACTTCACAAATATCGTTGTATTAAGTTTTGGAGGGCTCTTTTTCTTTGTTTTTTTTTTTTTTTTTTTTTTTTTTCTGATGTCTATATAAGGGTAATGGTTCATTTTTCAGTTCCATGGAGAATTCCTCCTGAATGTATGCTCTGTTTGCAGAATCCATTAGCCAAGCTAGTCCATGCTCCAGAAGGAGCCACAGAGTGCACAACTAACAGAATTACCATCAATAAAATGAGTATGGAATTCCTTAAGCCTATGAACACTTGCTTTCCTGCCAGAGGTTCACAGTAGTTCATATGAGGACTAGCAGGAGATTCTGGATATAAAGAACATTTGTGTCAGTAGCAGATGTAATTAAAGGAATCATTCCCTGGTTTAATGCTCACCTTTAGCACTGATTCTATTGGGGTTAAGCATAGAAGGACGTAAATATTGCACGTGGGGAGAACAGCGTCTCTGTTTGCAGACCAGCTGAATTGAAAACAGGGAGTTAGGTGGTCCAGATGAAAAGTGTTACAGTGAGAGGTGAAAACCATTCTGAGTATTGTGGCCCTGAGTTTGAAGGAACACACCCACCCACAGTGATTTGCAGCAATGGCTGTGTAGTTGCACGACCAATCTGCTAATGAACACACAATCCTTAGTAGCTATAAAAGGTACTGTAGCACTTCAGTAGCTGTGAAAGGAGTTGGCTCACAGCGTGGTATTTGCTGAAGTTCTCAGGAAAGCAGTAGCAGACAAAGCTAAGAGAAGACTACTCATATTTTTTTGTGGAATTTAGGAAACTGTACAAATATTCGTTCTATTCTTTGTCATTTCCCCATCCTGTTGCTTTCAGTTCATTTCTTAATACCAATAAACTTCACCTGATATTAATACTTCACAGGAGACAGGAAATAAAAGACAGCTCAGCTGCTAGTTCTGCTGCCAGCTGTGTCTATTTATCAGTGCTTCCAAATCAATCCACTAGATGCAGTGATCTAAAAATGTCTTATTCTTTCTATCATAATCCCCAGACTGACACAGGTTTCTCAAATATGTCACTCATTAGCAGAGAGTAATTGTGACACCAAACCAATACTCATGAAAACCCCATTAGCTTTGGCCTTGCAGATGTCTACAGCACTGCAAAATATTTGGAATCTTCATGGCTTATAACTTTTTCCCTATAATTTTGGCAAAAAGTGCCACATCAGTGATCTCCTGTTTTCAAAAATTTTTATTTGATTACATTTGGATGTCTTAAAAATATATTCTCCAAAATTACTGATTTAGAGCAGGGCACAGCTGAATTGAAAACTGAAGGAATTCCTTTATCTGGGAGCAGAGAGTTGAAATGCAGTGTAATGACCATGTGCAAAACTGTATTGTTAAATCTGGCTCTTGGTCTGAGACTGGTCCTGATCCAAGGCACTACACATTGTTTAGTACTTTTCCACAGCACAGAGTTTTACTGGTGGTTTGGAGAAGAACAAATGATTAATGCTGAAGCTGTAGTAAGGAATAAACAGATCTTACTCATACATTATGGAATTGTTGATGTGTGTACTTCTTCTGGGAAACCAGCTAGGAGTATAAACACGGTATTGAATGTAGACTTGCCTCTTGATCCTAAGACCACTATCACTTGTAATCTTAATTCTCTTGTAAACATTACGGACACATGGCACTCCTGGGGCAGAAGAATGTCCTTAAAAGGGTAACAAAAGGGCTGGTTCCAAGCCAGAATGGGGTAAGACTACACAGTGTCTCCTTCACATGCTCCAAACTCCTTTTTTTTTTTTTAGAGTTCCACCATGCACAGAGATCTGGCTAGCTAGAAAATGTCACAGAATTACTTTCCACCACATATTCAAAGGTAGCTCAGCTTACAGAACGTACTGCTCTGCAAACTAGTGATGTCCTGGCATTGATGTGAGAATTATTTTTCTTGCAGAGGAAGATTGAAGGCATGTGTGGAATATAAGTAAATTTAAGTGAAAAATAAATTCCTTTGGGGGAGGAAAAAATGGAACCTGAAACAAAAACAAGCAAACAAAAACAAACAAACCCAAACAAAACAAAATAAAGAAAATAACTAAAGTAAAAACAATAACAAAAAAGGAGGAAAACTGGCTAAATATATGTGAGCTACTTTGTTCTGCGCTCCTGCAGGGATTTTGGGACTTTGACAATCTCTGAAATGCTAGAGGTGTGGGGAGAAACAAGAATCACAAAATACTTTCTTGACTTGTAACTGTGAATCCTGTCCTAGTTATGATCATATTGTTTATCTGAGTCTTCTAAGAAACAGGATCTTGATGCTTATGTATTATGTCCTGTTACTTTTACACTGTTCCATCCTCTGCAGTCCTCCCACATGCTCATCTTTGTAAACTGTGATCAGTTCTTCATTTTTCTTCTAAAGTAACTAAATCTTCCTTATCTGCTAAAAATTAAAAAGATAAAAAGTCAGCCAGCAGCCTCCATAATGCTACTCTCTAGTAGTTCCACTTTAGGCCTTCCTCTTCCAGGACACATTTGAGAACATGTAGAGCTGGCAGAAAGCATCAGAGCTCCCCAGTCATTAATGAACTTACTGGCACTCCCTGTGAATGTTGAGACTGGTAATGTGCTGTCTTGCCCCACTCCTGTGTCTCCTCTCTTCCAGCCTATGCCTTCTATCTTGGTCACTTTATCATTAAAAGTTGCTTTTCAAACGGATCATTAAGTGAGCTGGTATTGTTATTGGAACAATTTAACTCCAGAGAAATCAATAAGTCCCCAGGCATGTCTGTTGTGGGCTAACATAGTAAAAATCGAGTTCTTCCCTTTTTTATCTCCTGTGGTCTGGAGAGGGAGGAGCTTTTAGGCATGTTAATCTTGCAGATATACATGATTGCTGGTACTGATTTGTTGGGACCAAGAAAACAGAGTCTACCATATGGTGGTTTTCAGTGGTAAATTCTTGTTCCACATTTTAGAACTGGTTTTAATAATCTCAAGAGTAACTAATGGTGAATATGCTAGTTATGAAAGTAAAGTATCACTGCACATCTTAGAGTTTATGTTACTCAGAGAGGAAGGAAAGGTCTTGGGCATTATCAAGACACTATTTTGATCTGTATTTTATCATACTCTGAAGGGAGTCTGTGAATAGTTCCAGCTTAAATTTAAAAAAAAAAAGGAGAGAGAGAAAAAATCCTGCAACATTCTATAGAGAATAATGCAGATTATTAAGTTTTTATTAATAGATTACCATCAACTAATTTGTGAATGCACATGGAATAAAATGAACTATGAACTATATAACTATGAAACTGTTCAAGACACTTTAATCATCCTCAAACACAGAACAACTGAGACATCTAATAAAAGAAAGCATTGTGTGGGGCCACAGCCACAGGTCCATTTATTTGATATTACTTTTCAAAATGTTCCTCATAAGAGAAACAATGAATAAAAATGTAGGTCTCGAATTGAAGTGGAAATAAAGCAGACAGCTGAAGATAACCTGCAATGCTCTCTGACCAAAATAAGGCTCTTGTTATTATCATCTTTACAGTAGAGTCCTATTGGTAAAAAAGCACAAAGTTCTTCACATAGAGAACTTATTCCCATAGGGCCTGAGCTGGTTTCTGCAAATCTCTGCAGAACTTTATTGGGAATAAGACCAGACCCAGAATAGCTGCTTCTACTTGGGACAAAACTTAAACTTTTTTAGCACTGCATTAGAAAAATCACCTATTATCCCGGTTATACTTGGAAAGCAAGGGGAGTCTTCTCTTTATTTTTCATGTTTTGCTTGATGCTATCCATGAGAAAATGCACAGCTGAATTTCTAGTAATGTCTCAGACAAAAATCTAAAAGCTGTCAATTTAAACTACTGTAGTAATGCAAATCTGAGTTCCTTTCTAGCATCAAATTATATGTGCTTTAAGGAGCTAAAGGTCATGCTTAAAACAGGATCACATGTTGTCATTGCGGGTGATTTTATTTTCATAAACTTTTCATCTTTAGCTGTGAGACTGAACATTTTTGCTATTCCATCATTTTTCAACCTCTGTACAGAGATGAAACAGAGTATTTCTATGAAAACAAACTAATTATTGCTAAACAGTCAAGAATGTTGTTAATTATGTGACTTAAATGAATCACGCCATTTGTGAAACATTAAGGTCTTTTATAAGATGATAATGATAACTACAAGTATTAAAACAGCCTTTGGAAAAGAACATTAGAATAAATATTCTGGGAATGAAACAGTTTCTCTTTTACAGTTTGAAACAGAACTTTTTCAGTCCTTCATCTCTGAATTTATAAGAATTAAATGCACACACAGCTTGGAGCACTTCACAAAACAGAATAAATACATCTCCTCATTTGAATCAATAAAGCTGCTTCAGTTAACAAAGACTTTATTCTTGTTGGAGTAATCAAAATCTATATAATGTTTGCTTTGATTACTGGACTGGGATAAGTTTTCCCTGCACATTTGAGCTCAAATTGCCCTGCCACTAAGAGGCTAGCTGAAAAAAGACTGAAAACACGCAACTGGGCTTCCATTACAGGCAACTGCAACAGATTTCCTCTTACTGTCACACACAGTATGTTTTTCTACGAAAGCTTCTTTCTGTTGATTAAAAAAAAAAGATTATCAGGTTACATGTTGGCAGGAGTAAATGCATTCATGCATTCTGGGAAGGTACAGTAGGGGAGCTACTGAGGAGAGTTGCATTTCAAACCCACTGTACAACAGAGTAGTTTGTCAGGATTCAAAAAGAAAAAAAAAAACCAAAAACCACAAAACCAAAAAAATCAAACACACAAAGTGAGGCTCTTTGTTTTTGTTGTAGCTACTTTTCCTCACCAAGAAGACAGAAATGGGAAGGCCAGGGATGCTGCCATGTATTCAAACTTCCACAGTTTGCTGAATGTGATCAGTTTTAATAAAACAGTTCATGCATGAAACTTCCAATATATTGTACTATACAGAAAATCTGTAACAATTAAAATTATGTCTTTTTTATCTAGAAGATAAATGAATGCTACACAGGTCTGTATGTAAGTTGATAATATTGTAGAGTACCAAAATACTATGTTGAGAGGTAATTTTCTTGGAAATTGGACTTCTTCATAGAAACTGCATCTTCTTAAACATATTTTACTGGTGTGTTTTATTATTCTTCTTAAATATTTCTTTCTTCATGCTGTCAGTTTCCTCCCCTAATAAGTGGTTTAATAAATACTGTAATTATAATTCTTTCTAATGCTGCTTTCCGCCAAGTGCATCAGGGAAGAAAATCCATAAAATAACACACTTGGTAAGAGCAACCCAGAATATACACCTACAGAGGGAATTTGAAACAAATATCCTAAAAACAATTATGGTATTTTCTTATGATACCTAAGGCAGGGAAAAACCACAAAGGCAGAGGTAGGCAGTGAGGTGGTATTGGGACATCAGAGGGAGGGTTCTTGTGACACTTGTAAAGAAATTTCGAGGCATTGTATCCTGAACATACAATCAGAAATTAGTAATTGGTAAATAGAAGAGAAACTCATGTCAGTTGGAATCAGGTGATCCTGGGGTAGAGACTGACACCCCTCAGTCACATTAATATTCAACTCAGAGGTAGATATGCAGTTACAATGCCACAAAAATAAATACCAAGTGGAGAGGGAGAGAAGAATATAACACTGTTGTTCAACAGACTGAAATATTTCAAGTTATTCATGTCCTTCACTTCAGCCAAAGGGAGAAACCGAGGAAACCTGGTGTAGAATGCTGCACTATCAGAGACGGGCCTAACAGAGGTTTGTTCTGAGATAAAATGCTTAGATAATGAGAAGCCGTGGGACTGGGCCATGCTCCTAAAACATTCACGATCATCGATCTGTTGCAGAGACGGCGGGAGCCGCGGGCCGGGCCGGAGCCGGTGTCTCGCATCTCCCTCTGCTGGGAGGCACCGCCATCGCTCGGCCGCGCGTCGCCGGCGGAGCTGCCTGCAAGAAACAGCCGGGGCAGCACGGATTGGCTGTAGGTCTCACCCTTGGTGTTTTTGCAGCGGTTTTTCAGGCAGATAGAGACTGTAATGATTAAGCTTCTCTTTTTTTTTTTTTTTTTTTTTTTTTTAAATACTGTCCCATGCAATTGGAATAAGGAACATTCTGAGCTTCAAATGCTTGTGAATGAGGCACAGCTCAGGAGCTGCTCAGAGAATGCATTCAGAAAAAAAAAAGTGAAGAGAGGATAAATAAATAAGAAAATTGTGATGTGTTTGGAGACAACTCAAATGAAAGAAAAAAGCTCTTTGGCTGCATTATTTGGCAGTAGCTGGAGGACACATATTTTAAAAATGGGCAAGGAGCCTAAGTCCCATTGCCATACAAAAATATGATGTCCCTGAAAGTAAGACTTAAACACCTTTGAAGTTTTTACCTTTATCCCCTAGACATATAAGTCTCCAGGTCCAGCAGCATCGTCTTGCACAAATGACAACAGGATGTTATGCACACTACAATACAACAGAATAATATGTACAGTATCCAGCATAGGTACAGGGACAGAATTTGGCCCTCCCTTTGGTATAATTAGTTCAAGAAGGTCCTCTTCAGATGTTTTGAAAAGCCAAGCTGTTCAAAAGAATGGTGAGTACAACAAAATTGTTAATAGAAATAAATTTATTACACAAATGAGAGCTGTGCATCTCAAAATGTATCAGGAGCAGGATATCATATGGTCTCCCAGGTGATTCAGCACAGTTCTGTAGTATGGTTTGTTATGAGGTGAAACACTGCTTAAACAGTTTAAGTGTGCACTATTAATATATATGCTGATCCATGGACTTGCTAGTATAATGCCAAGACTGAAAATTTAGCACACTTCGATAGAGCATAAGTATGGATGAGCGTGGGATAATCTGGTTCAATAAATAAGCAGACAAAGTAGTGATTTTGGAAGATGAAACACAGTTCTATTAAATTTCAATAGATATGAAAGAAATTTTCCTTGGACCACAATTCCACTGCAAATAGTCATTCTCAGCGTGAAAAAAAACACTCAGAAGTTTTTAATGGAAATGAGGCTGTGTTGCTCTTGAAATGTAAGATATCAGAAGGGTAGGTTCATTTGCTGATTCCCAGTATCACACACAGCAACCACAGAGGAGGTAATTGCCTATCTAAACTGTGAGAGCAAACTGCAGTACTTGATAGCTTGGGGCAGGCATGTCAGTGAAGTGAGAGGTTTGTCACACACCTGCTTTTTGGATTGCGTTGCGCTGGGCTGTCATAAAATAAAAGCAGCATGGCAGACCCTGGGGGAATGGCACAGCCAAAAGCAGGTGTGTGTACCACATGCTCCCCTGAACCTCAAACAGCTTGTGCAGGATCATGCAAAATACAGCCCTCTCTCTACCACGACGTGCTGCGTTAGGGGTGTGGCAGTAGCTGAGAGCATCTTGGCTATTGCAATCACCTGGTGGGTAGCCTGAATCCACATCCCTTACTGCCATTTGTGTGGAAAATGAGTCCTCGGGTCAGTTGGCCAGAGTTGACAGTATCTGCCAAGGAATACAACTCTTAATGAGAGGACTGGTTAGCAAATTCTTAGGTAATTATCAATGCACAGAAGAAATTCTTCTCCTTGTTCAAACCAGCAATGCTGATATTGCACATTACACAGTGGACCCAAGTAGCTCTGCTCCAAACTCATCAATCAAATTTTGAAACACTCTGCAGTAAGGATTGGGGCACTTGAACCATTGGAAATGGGTTTGAACCAGGTGGAACCAGTCTGATCTGGTTTCAACCAGCTGGAACTGGTTTGATCCAGCTGAATCAGGTTTGAAATTATTTGAATCAGTTTAATCCGGTTTGAATTGTTTAGAATCGACTTGAAGTGGTTGCAACTGGTTTGATCCAGTTGAACCAGCTGGATCCAGTTTGAATGGGTTTATGCCACTTGGAACCAGTTTTGACTAGCTTGAACATTAGTAGAAATTTCGTAATTGAAAGGTTTGTTAAACATTGGATTGGACTGCCCAGGGAGATGGTGGAATCATCATCATCCTTGGAGGTGCTCAAGAAATGATGGAACATGGCACTTAGTGCCAGTTGACAAGTTGGTGAAAAGTAATGGTTTAGACTCAATGACCTGAGAGGTCTTTTACAACTTAATTGGTTCTGTGGTTTTTTTAGTACAACTCTAGATGCTTGGGCAACAAAATACACTAAAGTCAAATTCACCAGTACACAAGTTACACAAAAAATTTTAAATTTTACCCTAGATTTTATAATCATCTATTAGGGGTATCTAACTTAGGATTGAGATTTCTTGAACTTACATGAAAAACTAAGGTGACACCTGTTAGGCTGCTAAAGCCACTTTCCAATGCAGACTCTTTGACACTTTGGCAAAGGTATTTCTATCCAAGTATAAAAATTGGAGATTGATAATTGCTTCAGATGAATTTATGAAGGGTATGATTTTAGGACATTGAAGTGGTTTTTAGGACATTGAAGGTAAGAAAGTGATTGATAGACTTACATTACAGATACTTTTAAGTCACAAACTTTTCAGGGAGATGGAAAATACCTTCCCAGACAGGTTCTATCAAGGAATCAAAATAACTGGTTTTGGAATAAACCCAGGCAATTTGCACTTTCTCATCCCAAAACTCTGAATTACCACAATCCTTTATCTCCATGTCAAATCTGAAATTTATTAAGCTGGGATAATAATTCTGTTTATCTCCAAGAGAGAAAAATAAAGAGGCCTTGGACAGACTTGCTCCTGAATAGGGAAAATCCAGTGTGGTGGTATTAGGGATGGCCCAGACAGAAGTGTCATTTGTCACAGTATATTGGATTTCTGAGAAAGCTCAGTGATGCAGACACATGGAACATCCTTGGATGCCCTTTCTTACACATAATGGAGCATGGAAAGATTTGAAAGAATGTTTTCCAAATAAGATCCCTATCTAAGACCCCCTATCTAAGCCCCCCTATCATTGGTTGCTGTTGCTTGAACTATCTTCTCCAGGCCAAGGTATATCCACTTCCAGTAAAAAGTGGTCACTGAACACCTCAGCCTGCAGTACCTTTGCTCCTCCATTGTCCACCCCACCTTGGTACTGGGAAAAAGACTTATTTTCTTCCCAGACTGAGGGCTTGTGGTCCCTGTGCCATCACTTCTGTCATGGCTGTAAACCAGCAATGCTCCCCCTTGCACCTACTCCAGGGCACAGAGGCTGACAGGCTGGCAGCCACCAGGGATCCCCAGGCAGGGCTGCAGGGACATCATCCTGAAATTGGGATGGACCTATTTAATGAGGTCACCGAGCTACTAACTAGAAACTAAGCCTGGAACTATAGGTATTACTCCTGGGAGGCCCCAAAACATCAAAAATAAATTAACTCTGATTAACGGAGAAGCAAGCCCTCCCTCTCCTTTCCCTTGTGGCAAGAGATGTGCTCGTCAGCTGGTGCTGCAACAAATGCATCTTCTACATGTGACATCCTTCAGGGGTCTCTCTTCCTGCCTCTGAAAAGTTTTCCCTGGAACAGGGAGACGGTAAATACCAGAAAATGGAGAGATGCTCTCAATTCACAGGGTAAAACAGGCAAATAAATCTCATACATGAGGACCTGTTCTGGTGATTAGCTGAGCTAGGGAGCATGAAGTCAGGGATTGCTGTGGGGAGCATCTGCAATGCTCCCCACAACATTGGGAGGGAGCAAAAAAAAAAATAACCAACTCCTGTTCAGGACTCACATTCTCCTTTGAATGTAGTTAAAAGTTGAGAGTTTCCTTTTTACCACTTACACAGAAACTTAAATCACAGATTTTGGTGGAGTCTTAATAAGTCCTAGTTTGTGCTGTATTGTTTGAAGCAGATGGGACTCGCCCCCTTAAAAGATGTAGAACAGAGAGGAGATTGAGAGATGGAGTGCTCCAGTTGGCGAGAATCACTGAGAGTTATTATAAAAAAACAGCCTGTTGAGCTTAAAACATAGCCTACTTGGGGTTCCTCCCAGGTATGCCCAGAACAAAAACTGCCCCTTTTCCATGCTCTCTAGCCTGTACCAAAAAAAACCCAAACCAAACCAAAAAACCCCAAAAAATCCCCCCAAAAAACAAAAAAAACACCAAAAAAACCCCAAAAACAAAACAAAAAACCCCCCACAACAATAACAAAAAAAAAAACCACCAAAAAACCCCAAAACCAAAACAAAACAAAAAAAAAACCCAAAAAACCAAAAAACCCAAAAAAAAACAACAAAAAAACCAAACAAAAACCAAACCCCCCAAAAATTAGGACTTTGCTTTCCTGTCACACTGCAGCTTTATGTCAGCTGTTGTTCAGGGGGAAAAACTGCTGCCCCACCAGATCCTGAGATGGGAACAGTCTGAGTAATTCCCTGGGAAGGACATTAAAGCCAGGGGGCAGGTGGGACAGAGCCTCCCTGGGGACAGACAGCTCCAGCGGCCCCAGGAAATTCTCCCGAAGCATTAGCAAGACGGGCAACTGTTTTCCTGTGTGGAAGGGACAGGGAGGGGAAGGCAAAGCCAGAATGACTGGGAAGATCCCAACCACGCCTCCCAGGAAAGGAGCGCTCCTTGCCTTGCACGCAGCCCGGCTTGGGGGAACTTCTGGGCTGGAGAAGGCAAGGCTCTCTGGAGTACCGTGGTGTGGGGAGGGTTCCAGGGTTGCAGCCCCTGTCACACTTGGTGTGAGGTGCTGTGTCTGTTCATGACAGCTCGCCTTGGCTCTGCAAAGCGAAGGACAACTTAGAAAAGAAAACCCAAAACCAAACACAAAACCTACCAAAACCAAAAAACAACCAACTAAACTAACCAGAGAAAAAAACCAAACAAACAACAAAAAAATAAAAGCCATGGAAAGCAGCAGTAAAACCCGACCAAGCCCTGGCTGAGCAGTGCCTGAGGTGTGGGTACTGCTCTCCTTCTCAGTGAGATTTGGTGCGCACGTGGTGAAGTCAGAGGCTAGGGACAGCTTTTTTGGGGGCGCAAGAAGGGTAGAAGGATAAGGGCTGGAAGAGAGTGACCCCAGCCTTTGGAGAGAAGCCCTGGAGGGCAGATGGGGAGATGCTTTCCAGGGGTGGTGGGTTCTCCAACAGCTCTCCTGGTTCACCCCCTGCCCCGCTGCTTGTGGGAGCAGACTAGTACCCCCCGTCCGGCATTTGATGGCTCCCTAAAGATGGTCCTGAACGCCCAGAATCCTGAAGGTGTGTGCGTGGGTGCCAGACCCACGGGGACAGTCTGGAGATGCGAGAGCCGCGGGTGTCGTGGGGTCCGGCCAGCGCATCCCTGGCTCCCGCGCCTGTGCCGGCTCCGTGCCCAGGTGTGCGGGGCGGGGTGCGGGCGTGTGCTGGAGCGTGCGGGGCGCGCACGTGTGCGCACCAACATCTGCGTGCGCCCGTGCCCGCGGCTCTGCGCGCAGGGGGCGCGGGCGGAGGAGGCGAAAGGGGGCCGGTTCTGCGGCGGGTGGCTCCCAGCCTCCCCCGCCCCCTTCCCTCTGGGTCTGCTCCTCGCTCCGGCTCGCATTCTATCGCAGGCGGCCGGCGCAGCCCCCTCTCCCCAGCCCCAGCCCCGGCCCCGGCCCCCGCCCACCCCCGGGGTGGAGGCAGCCGCGCCGAGCCGCCCGCGGGAAGAAAGCAGCGCTCCGCCGGCTCCGCGCCCCTCCGCGGGGCCATGCAGCGCCTCTGCCCGCCCGGTCCGAGCGCAGCCCCTCGCCCCGCCGCCCTCCGCGCAGCCTGAGCGCCTGGCGGGGGCTCCGCGCCGCTCCGCGCCCGGAGGTGGGACGGGGCCGGCACCGGCGGCACAGGAAAGCTCCGCGGCTCCGCGAGACTGCCCCGCTGCCCCGGCCATGGGGAAGGGGCTGGAGGGGACAGCCGCCCGCTGCGGGCTGGGACTGGGATACCTGCTGCAGACGGTGGTGCTCCCCGCCCTGGCCGTCCTGGGGGCCAGCCGCCCCGGCTCCGCGGCGCAAGGTAAGGCGATGGAGGGATGCATGGATGGATGGATGGAGAGAGGTTGGAGCATCCTCCATGTGCAGGTTGGAAATGCGAATTTATGCCCTGATTATCTTTTTTACTGTGTCTGTGTGTGCAAACAGTGCAATCGCCCGCATGCACGACCCCCGCCGGGGTCTGGAGCGTCCGGTCGTACCTGCCGGGTCGAGTCTGTAGGTGCTGAGCTTGGCCGGGACAGGCGTTCGCCTGCACTCCGTCCTCAAATGAGGCACGGGGAGCGGAGGGGAAGTTGGGGCTGAAGGAGCCCCGCCGGCAGCCCTCCGGGGCGGGAGAGCCCGCCGGTGCGCTCCGGAGGGCCGGCACGGTGCGTGGGAAAGGCAGGTGCGGGCGGGTGTCCCTCCGCAGCGGCAAAGCCGTACCCTGGAGCTCTGCAATCGACGGTCAGTCTTAAACCCCCCCAAGCCCCCCCAACGCCCTTCTTCTTCCTGCCTAAAACATGATACACCCGAAGGGAGTCACCGTCTCTCTGTGTTTATGTTTTGAGGTTTTGTTTCCTCTCCCGTGTCGGGGGTTATGGACTACATCTCGATCTGCCTTCCCGGTAGCCCTTGTATAAATTCCCCTTTTTAAGTGGCAAAATATTTCTTATCAGTGCGTGTTTAGGGGTGTTTGAGAGCATCACAAAGAGCCCTGGCTCAGCGTGGCACCCACCGGGCTGACAGCCACAGCTGGAGGCTTTTTCTCCTGCGAGCTGATGCTGGACAAACTTTCTCGGTGCTTCTCTTCTTTCTTTCCAGGAGTTAGACCTAATGTGGAAATGTGTTGCTTTTGTGGAACACAGGAGAGAGAAAGAGAGCTTGCTCCTGCATGTGGGCAGAGCTGCACATAGCAAAGATGTGCGGGTTGGTTAAAGCAGTTGGAAATATCAGTTACATGACTAACAAGAGAAACGGAATTTTAGAGTCTTCTTTGTTTATTTTCCACATATATGTAGCCATGAAGTAATAGCATGCACCAGACTTTTGATTTGAAGTTGCCAGCATAATGCAAGTGTAAGAATGCATGATTTTTCCCACATCATGTCTGTGGAGAGGCACTTGTGAAAACTGCACAGACCTGACCCTGTGCTCTCACCCAGCCATTACAGAGTGCATTCCTCCGTGGCCTTTTTGACAGGAGAATAGTGATGGTTGTTCTGATTCCTGGTGCCCCTGGCAGGCTTTCTGTGGGTTCTCCCAGGCACGGAGCTGTAGGCTTGCTGCTGGTGGGCTGGGTGCACTGAACACCATGCCTGTACATGTAACAGTGCTAATCCATTTCCTGCTGATACTTACTCCATCCCCTCAGAGTCATGTTCCCTTGCTCATTTATTTCACGGAAGATCAGAAATACTCTGAAAAGGGAGTAGCAGAGAACGAGAGTACAAAAATCCCTTATGCATTGTGGCATGTTTCATCTGTGTCTTCCATATAATATAATTTCACTGGTTGGTTTCATGTTCAAGATAAGACAGATTTGATATTTTGTATTTAGAGGTTTTATGCATGTAGAGCTACATGTCAGGGGGTATATATCAGTCTGTGTCAATATAGATATGTCAGAGGGTGTGGGAGAAGAAAGCTCCCCTCAGACAGTTGAAACTGGAGAGGAAAGGAGCCTGCTGGCTGTGCTGGCAGGACACGGGAGTTTCACATGACAGATGGCCTGAGCAGGGAAGAGAGGACCCCCTGCGTTCGGCTGTTCCAGAGCGCTCCTCTCGGTGCCACAGGGCTCATCCCTCACACTCGCGGATGGTTTCTCCTTTCCACACTTACCCTCTGTGACACAATGCTGTGTGACAGAAATGCCACGAGGGCAGAGGAGCCAGGCCCCTGTTCCTATGCTGCAAAGGGCAACGCACGTGTGGGACCTGCCACAGAACACAGGTGTGCTCACCTACCCAGAGAGGGATGGAGAGCTCTTCAGCAACACTCCCCAATGTGCGATAAACTTCCACAACAGAGTGAAAAATCCAGGGAATCTGGTTGGGATATAGCTCTTTGTCTTGGACATTTATTTTTTTTCTGTTTATATTTTTATTTTTATTGCTAGGACCAGAGAGAGAATTTGGGTGCAGACCTGGTTTTGGCATTTTTCCCAGAGCTGAGGGATTTTCTGACTGGTGTGTGCAGTGGGGATCTTCGTGTATGTGTACACGGTGCTTCAGTGAGGCAATGAATCAACAGTTTAACTATGCCCTCTTCAGGAAGTTTCCTCATCATATAGCACTGGGCAAAGTTTTCCCTCTATTCTATATATATATTTCAGAAACATACATCTTTCATCTCAATTCCCCAACTGTCTTTAGCTTTTGAAACAGGCTGAGAGAGCCATGAGCATTGCTGGGACTTGTGCTTTCATACCTTCCTTTTCCATTGCCTCGTAGAAGATGAATTTATTAACTGAGGGTTGGTGGACCAACCCCCCCTCACTCCCTGGCACGTTCATTATCACTGCATCTCGGCGTCCTCCCGTGAGCTTCTCAGCAGACCTAAATACACTTTTTGTTTTATGAGTATTTCTTATCTTCTTATCTGAAGCTGTCTGCGTATTTTTCCGCTGTTATCAGGAGAGAACAGGAAATGGCTGCAATGGTAGAGACAGCCCTTAATTCTCCAAGCGGTGTGAATGGGGCCAGAGTGATTATCAAGCCAGAATCAACTGTGATTTGGCATTCACTGCATTTACTATACCTCTATGATAAGCTACATCAGAATGAGAATTTAAATGCCCCAAACTGTGCCCCTGCTGGGCATTTCGGTGCCATCTCCATAAGAGCAACTTTTCCTTTGGCTTTTCAGTCAGCAGAGACTGGGTTTCAGCTGTTGTGTTCCCCTACAGCCCCCACACTTCCTGCCTCCCAAACTTTTACCCACTTATCCTGTGGCTCCCACCTTTTTGTTGTGTAGCTGGGATGAAAGGGAGGGTCAGACTATCTGTTTGTAGTGACAAGCGTGGTTCAGACAGCTTTTGGGGTTAATAACGATTCTATAAAAGATGGTAGAAAAGCTAAATGGACTATGTATTAATGAGGTTGTGTTTCATTTGTTCCTTTACAATAAAAGAGTGCATTTTTCATGCTTAACCCCTCAAACTAATTAAATCAAAGTGATAATTTAAAAAGAAAACTGTAAAAGAGCCATATGTGCAGATATTTGTCTTGCCCCAGCATGGTTTGTATCAGCAACAGCAGCAGTTTGAAAATGCTTAGTGCAGAAAAAGTGAACTATAACATGTGAAAGTACTAACCTTTTGGGGATGCATTTCCTAATTAAATACCTAAAAACATCTTGTTGAAAAAAGGCGGGGAAAGGACTTAATTATCTTGATGCATCAGTGAATCTCTTGTACTTGATCATGCGGGTGTAATATTTGTATTAATAAAGCAGGAGCCAAGTAGTATTTTGTTGTGAATGGATAAGGCCCTTTGGAACATTAATATGTTTTAAAGCAATGCACTGTGGTAGATTTCAATGATGCTGACAACTTTGAGCTGGATGTGGTAGCCTGTACTTGTTCTGAGTAGCATTTTAGTGCTGCAGTACTCTTTGCTGAAAGCAAAGCAGCCACTGTGTTTCCTTTGCTGGCAGAGGTGGAGTTTAAGCAGGATTAAAATTAAGGGATGAATCTGTGCATAGAGGAGAGATTCCTCCCCAGGAACATGGGAGTCAGAATCTGAGTTCTTCTTCCTCTGGCTCCAGGCTCTAGCAGCTGGTTGCAAGAGTTATGGAAAAAATATATAGATCACATACAGGCTTCTCCTGATGGCTCTTCAGCATTGCTGTCAGTGTCATTTATTCCTCTGTACAGTAAGAATGCCAGAGTGCATCTAAACATTTCCACAGTTTCTGGTGCATGTTTGCACTTAATTTCTTTACATGGATCATTCACCACACAACTTTTTTTTTTTTTTGTAATGATCTTAAACCCCAGTTTTTCACTATATTTTGGGACTAGCTTTGTGTATGACATCCAAATTCAGAAACAGGAAACAGCCATAACCAAATGAAAAAGATTTTCCTAATTTAATTTTCCAAATACAGTACATCTGAAAACAGGAATACAACTCTGTGCCAAGGCCAGGCAAATCACTTCCATAGCTGGTCTGTGCAGTAGGAAAGCATAAAATGTGGGCTATATTTTTTAGGCATTTCTAGGTAAATATCTTGATTTTTATGCAAATAGAAGAGAGGTGTTTTGAGGTACAGCCTACCCAGTGCAGGTGAATAGGATACACAGCAAATCAGTTCCAATGGACAGTAAGAGAAGCCCAGGCTGAGAAGGACAACAAGTGGCTATTTCTGTACAGTATATGATTAGAATTTTGTGCATAAGTATAATACAGAGGAGAGTTATACTTTGAAAAGCAAAGCTACGTTTATGTCATGCTACCATCAAAACAAGTTTGTTTTTAGTAACCTGTTTTATAGCGTATGGCTGTATTTCTTGAATTCTGGTTCTTTCTGCATTTTACATCACTGGGCTTTTGAGGAATTGGTTCTGGACACTTTTTCTACAAAAATGCAAGAAAATTACTTTTGCAGTGCATCAGAAAAATGTTTGAATTGCTTGTGCAAAAGGGTAAATTTGCATTGCTTGGACTAGTGAATAGTTTGCTGTGATTTAGTCCAAGAGAATTGGGCTCCATATGAGTCTCAGACTGTTGGTTTGTCATTGAAAAATGTTACTGTAGGCTATCTTAGAAACTAAAGTGTAATCATGGATGCTTTGCCTATGCAATACATTTCACATAACTGTCTATATGTCCCTTTAGGAAAAAATGGCATTGTTTTTCCTCCCTTTAGGGTGGGGAGAGGGCTGTGCTGGTTTGTGAAGTGCACATCTCGTTAGCCACCCAGTGGAGGTATTCAAGTCTAGCAGGCAGCGATCTTGGCAGCGGTGCCAGTGAAGCAGTAATTACAGCGTCTGTCATTTGCATTAGCCGGCTCTGCTGCGTGTGCGGCTCGGAGGTACAGAACAGCTTCTCAAGTACAAGTCAAGAATCAAAGGAAAGGAGTAAGAGACGAGCTGTGGCTTTCCAGTTGGCCACAACCCCCATCAGCACAGCGTCAGGATAATGTTGTGCAGAGGCACAGTTCAGTGCCGGCTGCTTCCAAGGACTGAAGGAATGGTGGTGGTTTAAGTGATTTATTGTGTGTGCACAGTAGAGTCCAGTCTCAGGAGCAGGCGCCCCTGGATCTTTCCATCATAACATTATCCAAGAGGCAATCTAAAGGAAATGTTATTAAGTCTTCTAGGAGGCAAACTGTTTTCCAAGAAGCACTTAATTTGCATCATTTGCAAGCAAGTTTTTGAAATTATGCTAAAAAGGGAAATGGTTATAAAGAACTTTACACAGAATAAATAGGAACAACAAAATCCCCCTTGATTTTAAGCATACTTTATTCCCCTGTGTTTAAATTAATGGGGTCATCTGTAGGTACTCCAGCCCCCAACTCCACCGCTGTGGTGGAGAGATGATTTATTGAGTACTGTTGTTGGGTTCATGATAGGTTTGGTTAAATATTTTGCAGAAGACCCAATGTGGTTGTTGTATTTAGATTTATCTTTCTGGTGTGAGGATGTAGCATAACACTGTGTGCACACTTAAAGGAAAGCCCTGAACAATAGCTGTGCTCGAGTTGTTTTCCTCAAGCCTGGCTCTGTACAAACAACACACACAAGTGAGGTGCAGTGAGTGGGAGCAGTGGGCAGGAGCTGCCAGAGATTTTCCCAGCTGTCAATAACCTCAGAGATGCTTGTATATAGCTTTCTCCCTAGGTAGTCATCACTAGAACAACTTCCTGTTTGCTTTTATGACTCCATCCCAAATCACATGGACGTTAAGCAGGAAATATGGGATTTCCTCCCAAGTCATCAAACGCCAGGATTTGGGGAGTCCCTTTATAGCCTGGCACATTATCTAAAAGTTTGGGCTGAGGAGAAAGAGCTTAATGCAAAAACAGTCTCACTTAGAAATACCCTCTTTATCAACATGGAAAATCTAGGGGGAAACAAAGGAGAAAAAAAGATTCCTTTTTGCTCATTTGCTCAGGGGAGGTTGGAAAAAAAAGGAAGAAATCTTAATCAAAACCAGAAAAGGCTCAGTTATTTTAAAGGTCAGTAAAGCCCTGAATATTTACCCTACTGTCCAAACTATTTGTATTTATGCTCTCTGAAAATGTGTTAGGTGTTCCATGAAAATGAAGTTAAAAAGTTGTGAAGTCTTCTGACAGCAATGGTTTTTATTTCCTTTTACATTTTTCCATGTATTTCAACCAGACTAGTAAAAAATCTCACTGTTAGACTTCATTTACAGCCTTGGTTAGCACTGGTTAAGGCATGTATTTACAGTGCTCTGTAAATCTTACTGTTTTGTGTTTGGTTTGGTTTTTTGTTTGGGAGTAGAGTTTATTTGTGGGTTTGGTTTGGGGTTTTTTTTGGTAAATCACACTGATTTTACTGTGACGCAGATTGAGATGGAGACCCAGATTCTCAGTGGTGCCAGACATGCCCTTATTTCCACCAGGGAGTGTCAGGCAATGCTGAATTTAGGTGAGTAGCCTTGCTGCTCCCTGAATACAAGCAGTGCTGCTCTAGCTTGCATGGCAGCCCGACGGTGCTGTCAAGGCAGGGACACCTCCCCTGTCAGCCTGTGATGCTGCAGTGCATCAGTACTCCTCAAATTCTCACTTTCCTTTATTGTGAGTCCTGCACAGGCAGGACAGGAAAGACACCCGAAAAACTGTGCATGTTTGTCTCGGCTGGTGGTACCTCCAGTGGGGAATATCTGCAGTTGTGTCTTTAGCAAAGCTATGTCCTTGTGTTGCTGGACATAATGGGACTTTCTTATTTGTAACATTGCCATAGTTATTCAATCTCTGTTTTGCTGGATTTGGAAGCTTGCTGTATTTATCATTGTTTGGTGGAGAGGTCTAGAGGGAGTTGCCTAAGCATGCAGAGCAAATGTGTAAGGGAAAACAAAATATGAGCTCAAGTTTTCTGAGTAGCCAATACTCTGGTTCTGCAGTTCATTCTTCTTGTTTGAAGAAGGAGGGGATGCTACAGAGGGAATGCTACATTGAGAAGGCTCTCAGGTACCTTCTCAACGTTGGATTTCTTGAGTCTCACTGATGGTGTCTTTATATCTGCTGTAATCTAGAAATATGTGTAAAAAGGTGTTGTGGGTTAGGAATGGTACTCCTCAGTTTAGTATCTCCCACTGGGACCCTTGAAACCATGTGATCCTCGCTCTCTCCCGCCTGCCTTCTCCCCTCCCCTGAGGTGGGATGGTGAATTGGAGGCACAAAATGTAAAGATCATGGCTAAAAACAATTTGCTGGGAACAGCAGTTAGATAAGAAAATGTACAGCAACAACACTGACAACAGAAGGTGCGAGAAAGAGGCAAATGATTCACATGGAAACTCCCTGACCACAGCAATGCCTCACCGCTCCCTCTGCCACACCACCCAGACTTGGAAGACAGCCCTTCACCTCATCCCTGAAAAATGAAGTGAGTTGGTACAGTAAAATCTCTGGGTCATAGCCATGCCCCCTCCTGGCTACTGCAAAAATTAACCGTGTGCTGGCCAGAACGAGAACAAAAGAACGGGCAAAAGTACATGCTGTTGCTCAGGAACAGGGATGCTTCCTACAAACTCCGACTTTCTGATGGCTGGCAGTTTGGAAGGATTTGCTTTGCTCAATGCAATCCACAGTGTTATCTCAAATTTGGAAGGAGGAAGAGCAGATCCAGGGCATGGCTGCAGCACTGTTGTAAATCCAATAAGGATCACTGTCCTGGGCTGTTTTGTTTCGTTTGGGTTTTATCTGCAATTCAGGACTATGTTATTCAACTGTACTTCATTCATCTGAATGAATGACTTACACTCCAGAGGACCTTGTTGCCTTATGAGTTATAAAAGCTATGAGGTTGCCTAGGCAATTAAATCAGTATCTTTTTTTCTCTTGTTGCAGGAACATTTTCAACAATAATGCTAAGGAGCTCAGATAGATTTCACTGGCCTGGCAACAGCTGAGCATTTTCTTGTTAGGTAGCTTTTGCCAATCCCTTTTTAGTTATTTTCAAGAAGTAAAGTAGCTTAATTTCTTAGTCTTATATTGAGTGAGAGGTTGAAATGTTAATCTCAGTGGATTAGCGGTGTATCCTTTGAGAAAAAGGAAAGCTTGTGGTTTTCTTGGTCCCCTGAGTGCTGGATGCAATTGTTTGAGAAATCTTGAATTTCATCAGCTAGATACAAGGACATGTGCAAGTAAACCTTGAATGATCTGTCAGAAGAAGTTGACTTTATTGCAGCTGTTTTGGAAACTTGTTTGAGCAGATAGTTGTTCCCCAGGTGTTTCTTTGCTTGATTTTACTGCATTTCACATGAGACAGTGAAAAGGGATCACCACAGGATTATTAGCAATTCAGAGCTTCTTGGAGAGCTATATTCCAGCTATCAATTTGCTAAAATAATGGTTGGAATATGAATTGCTGCACTTTTATGATATGGTGTATCTATTGTTTAAATACATCGCTCGTCTTATCCACTCTCAGCATATGTGTTTATGCTGGGAAGTTTACATAGTGAGTGAAAATAATAATACAGTCTAACTGAATGAGGTTAATTGCAGTTCAGTCATACTGAAATCAAGGAGTAAGAAGTGGGATAGCATAGCAAGCGAGACTAATGCTGTTCTCATGGGCACTGGATTTACCTACACTGACTGAAGTGCAGGCACTTATCAGGAGTAATTCCAAGTGCAGATGTGCACACTGCCTTTGTCTGAAAGACTTTTCTCTTTCATTAATGTATCTCCAAGTTTTGCCAGTTGCTCATGGAGTCAGCACAGATGTATCCCTCTCACCTTTCCCTTTTCCCGCAATTTTGTGTGTCTGTTGGGTTGCCCTGCAGTTCTACACATACAAAAGATGAGTGTCTGTGACTAACAGTGAATAGCTGGGGCTAACAGGCAAACAGTGAGGTGTCCAGACTGAAATTTCATGTCTGCACTCAGATGAGACCATAGAGAAATCTCTGCTGCATGAACCTCTATTAATAGGATAAAACTCTCTGGTGCTTTCAACTAGAAAGAGATAAAGTTTCCTCTGCTAAGCTTGGCCACTTAATCTGAAAATCAGAGTTCATTGTGGAAACTAGAACTCTATCTGGTTAAGGAAGGGATCTGTAATTACAGGGGGGAAGACTCTGCCCTTATACAACTGCTGTTCACAGAAAATCTTGCTGAATTGTCTCATGAAGTACTTGTATTCCTTGCTCAAAGGTTTTTGGCCCCAAAGCTGCACTATTTTTTGACAAATCATCATCCCTATTGCAAATTCTTTTCATGTATACATTTCAAACCTAGCTTGAGGGCTTTCCTTTCTGCTTCCTCACCAGTTTTTGAAGGTGAGGGTAACTTTTTTGGTCTCTTGCTCAAACGAAATGCAGCAATCTTCTTATGCAGCAGATCTCTGCTGGCAAGAATAAGAGTGCAAGTTTTCCTTCTCTTCATCATGCAAAATTGCTGTAGTGGAGCAAATAGGAAATTCTTACTTCCTAAGTAACTAGAAAATTTGTAGCTAGAAAGTTCAGTCCTGGGAACTGTCAGTTTCACTATCAGTTTCCTTTTGTTTTGTTATTTTTTTAAATGTCTAATGTTTATACCAAGGATAGACTTATGTGGTACAAGGCCAGGTTATGACCACCACCAAAATGTAGCTCCATTAATTTCAGAGCTAGCACATGCCAGAAGCTGATCTGCTTCTGTGTTAAAAATATGTTGACACAGTAGAGTGAGACTCTAGGATGAACAGACCTTGATCTAATTGTACTTGGTGGTAAGTTTTTTCCTGAGGTTATTTCTTTTTTGCTTTGGTTTATTTTGAAGCTAAATAATTTAAATAATTGAGGCTTTCCATTTCCCTTCCACATAGAAATGTGACTCTCTTCTGTAGAGGGACTAACATGGTGCCTCACTTGAAAACAAGTTGGCAAGATTCTTTCAGGTGGACTTTTTTTTTTGCTTGGCTTTTTGTTACGATATTTTAGATAAGAACACTGACAGCCAAATGTCACCAACTGTAGGCAGATATCCACGTAAATATCTATTTCACACAAATGTGTGGCAATTTCCTGCCTTAGCAATCATTTTTGAACTAAAGACCTCTGCCACTAAAAGCATGGGCTTCGAAGTTTTAGGTTAGAAGTGCAGCCTGGTAGCTGCAAACAAAAGCAGTTGTTATCCTGGTGCAGGCAGTAGAATGAGATGTGCCATATGCCTTTCATGAGCACTGGAGAAGGCAAAACTGCTCAGCTGCTGATTTTTGTCCTTTGATTTTCCTGAAATATTTCTGTATGAATCTTTTCCTTCCTTCCACCCCCCCCAAAATTATATATTAATTCCTTGCAGTAAATGTGGCTGTTAGATAAAACGTTCCAAATCTGAAAAACAAATTAAAATGTCTAATTTAATTCTTATTTTATAAACATTTCTATCATTTAGTGGTCTCAAGAATAAAGTTTTAAATTTGCATTTATGAGAAACACTTGCAAAGAAAATAAATTTAAGTGGCAAAGCTACTTTATATGGAGTATTAATCTGCTTTGTTTTACTGATCAGCTTATTTTACCAGTACTTGGTTTCATTGCCTTTCTTTGTTTAGGAAAATCAATAGATAATAGTGCTGTGATCAAATTTACTTTCTGTCTGATTATTTTCACTGGATTGCTTGGGATTTACTCACTGCAACAAGGCAAAGAAAATTTAGTCTTTTGTCTTTGAAGTTTTGTGTTCACTGGTACCAATGCAGAACATATTTCATTTGTGGAGGCCAGGCTGAGGTTAAGTTGGTTTTAAAGATAACAGTAGATTCCTGTGTCCTTGCATTTGTTTTGTATTTGGTGACAGTCACTAAATCAGGGGAAGGAATGTTCAAACAACACACTTGAGGAAAAGTAATTTTTATAGAAAGGGCCCATTCCTGCTAATAGCCAGTAACTGCACACAACCCTACTGACATTAAAAGTCCATTAGCTAAGCCAAGTTTAAACACCAGCTGATGCTATGTCAGCTAAATGTATATTGGAATTTTTCATGTAACACAGCAATAACACTTCTGTACTTTTCCTAAAACTATGTACATTAAGAAAAGCAAATGTCATCTGATAGTAGTAAGATGGAGAGTTCACATTAAAGTAGGCAGAACTGTAATCAAACTGAAGTCACCATCTGGTTGCATTAATGAGAAACAAAAATGGATACAAGAAAAGCAGGGAGTGTCAGGTTTCTGAATTAAAGCTAGATTAACAAATGTAGTGTACTGGCTTCTGTAATACAGGATAAGCACAGAGCTGCTTATCAGCTTGGTTTTTTATCATTTAATATAATATGACCTTGTTTGAGAAGTTTATACTGAAGTCTGTAAGATGCTTTCTCTTGTGGAGAACTGGGTTGCCATGGAAAGAGGTGGTTTCCTGGCTATTTAGAAAATATGTCTCATTACAGCAGTGTGAAAACCTTTAAATGTGTCAAGACAGCATTTGTATACTATGGTCTGAAATTCTAGTTAACCAGTGGCACAGCAAATAGCATTGATATCTATATATCAAAAAAGGGTTGAAAATCGTGGTGAAAAAACAGTGTGTGTGCTTGGTATTGAGAAGTGTTACAGGTGAGGAGCTTACTGTTCATCTTCAGAAGGAACCAGCAGGCTGAGGCCCCAGTACTGTGGTCTTGGCACTCACAGAAGCACAGTTAACACCTGACTTGGCAGTGGGTCTAATTCAGAGAAGCTCTTTGACATCTGCGTTGGAATAGACCTTGTGCTATAAAGCCACAGTGGAGACAGGCAAGGGGTGGCTCAGTTAGTTAATGTGAGAGCTGGAGCAGAGGGGTAATTAGTCACTCACTGACACGCTCCCAAGCCTGGTGAAGGACTGCTGTAACCTCCTCTGCCTCTGCTGTGTCATTAGCTGTCCATTAGCGAAGCCTTGCGCGAGTGGTGACAGGAGCACAGCTAAAATGCCTGATGTGGGCAGACCAGCCCACTGCAAACCTCCTGTGGATGTATCTCGAGGGCTCCCTTGCACTCTCACCACGCTGTGCTAGTAGTGCAAAACTCTCCCACGCGTCATGGGGCCAAGCCAGAGTGTTTGTATCCTCCTTGCTGGAGGAGCTGACATCAGTAGCGTGCCCAGAGCAGACTGTGTGTTTGCGAACCACAGGGTTTAAGGAGAGTAATTCAATTGCATTTTTCCAACCCTTCTGGAACATAACATGTAAACATATTACTGAATTAAAGCCTGGTTTTAATTACAAGCAGCAACATTTTCATGTTGACGGATTTTCACATGGTAAGCTTTATTGAAAATGAGAGGAGACCTTTTTGCCATCGTTAGTTCTTGCTGCTTAGTGCTTTTATCAAGTACAGTAAAATACAGTTTATAATTAATTCAAAGCTTATATGGACATGTTTAATATAATTACCAAACAAAATCCTGTTTACTGACATATTGCTTGTTAAACCAGCCTGAATAATCTGGTCTCTGGCACACATAAATCAGGCAGTAATAACAGCTGTAAATATTTCATAATACACTTAGAGTACTTTGATTTTAATACTGAATCCACTTTTTGGTTTTAAGGATAAAACATAGGTCAAAAATGACTTTTACCATATGTTCCTTCCTAATCTCTTACACTACTTTGCCTGAAAGTTATTAAAAAAATCATTATTGTATTTTATTATTAAAAAAGTAAATATATACACATTTATGAGCTGGGAAAATTATGTAATTAAATTATGCTGGAGCTAAAATGACGCCATTCACATTAGCACAGGACAATTGCTTCAATACAACCATGAATATTTTTCATTGGAAAAGGCATTGCAGTGCCAATACTCTTTGTCTTTCTCAAAGTTTTACTCTTTTTGTCTGTCTGGATGTCTGCGTGTTGTACACTAAGCCTGAAAGATGTGCAGAAGACACTAAGATGCAGCTGGTTATGCTGTTAATTCAGGCAACCAAAGGGCTGGGAAAACAAAGGTGACCAGGAGCCAGGCTTGTAGTGGACTGCTGGGGAACCTATGATACTGTGTTATATATTGGGCCCCCTATTTCTGGAAAGGCTTTGAACTGATATTCAAATAGAAGGAAGAAGATGTGACTGATTATCTGGTTACCACAGAATATTTGGGCTTGCATGAGGCTACTAAATCATCTTTGAGAGCTCAAACTGCGTGTGTTGTTTGTCAAGTTCAGAAAAGTGCCTCGAAGGTTCAGGAAAAATTTTATGATTATCCCTAGTCATTTTACCCTGCACCAAGGAAACACCATAAAAAGTAGTTGTGCTAAAGACAACATTTTGCAATTTTTGTTTACTTGGGAATTTTCTTTAACCTCTAAAATAAAATAAGAAATCAAGTAACTAAAGTGCTATTTAGAAAGACAAATTTGAAAAATATCCACTTTGGGAATTATTTTACCCTTGTTCTGCAGTTGGACTCCCCTGCTAAAGTTGACATAAATTTTCAAATGTTTTGGCAGTCGCTCTCTCTGAAAATATCATTAGACTCCAAAACTGTACCAGGCTCCTCAGGAATGCTGCTCCCTCTGAGCTATGAACCTCTCAAGCTTAGGATCCCACCCCTCAAAATAAAAACATAGCTAACAATTTTTATGAGGTAGGAAATAACACTGGGATATGTCACAGCAGTTCTTATTTTTTCTCCCTGCATCCTTGAGGGAATACACAAAACCTGTTTGTGTAAAGGTAGCTCCTTGGCCATGCTTTTAGATGGTCAATATTTTAAGATACATCAACATATTTTGATCTGCGTAAAATTACATTGTGACACGTGTGATCATCCTACAGGCATCTAGAGATCCCTGGATATGATCTGCAAAGGTGCTGCTGCAAAGCATTTAGCAAGTCTTTCTCTCTAGAGAGATCACAGGGGTTCCTGAATGCAGTACTTCAATTTTGGAAAGCTGAAGTCCCAATTCTTAACTTTCTGTAGTGTGAGAACTTGCACTGAAGTCTGAGTCTTTGCTTGAGAAGACTGTAGTGCATGAACAGTATTAAATTTCTTTGTTGTGTGTATGTACAGGCTGCATCCAGACACTGTCATTGGGAAGTTATTAATATATAATTAACTAACCACAAGGAATTTCTGGACTGAAATAGCTTATGTAAACCTATGTGTTTCCTTCCCACAAACCCAGCTTAAAGCTTCATGCAAGTATCTTGTTAAGGAAGTGTCTTTCTGCCCATGAAATATCATTTGGAAAGATGAACTCACCTGCCAGAGTACAGCGCTTTACCTTGCAATAGTCCGACCTTCAAAAGTTAGTTCTTCTGACTGGTGCTGTTTATCAAATGCTGTGTTGTTTCATATTAGATGATGTGACCTTTAGATTTCAGCTGCTGCCATAATTTAATTGACAGCATGAGCCTTCCTGTAGGAGCCTGTTGTGGTTTAACCCAGCAGGTAGCAAATCTGCACAGCCACTGGCTCACTCCATCCCTACACTATGGGATGGGGGAAGAAAATTGGGGGGGGAGGGGGAAGTAAAATTCATGGATCAAGATAAAGATGGCTTAATAGGACAGAAAATTATTAATGAAAACTTGTGCAACACCAGGTTGCCGTGAGTCAGGCCAACAGATATGACTTGAGTGTGAAGACGAAGTAGTTGTGGCAGTGTAGGTCTGGAGTTCAGGAAGGACAAGGGTGTTTTCATTAGCGAGGAAATGGACACCAGCTGCTTTATTTATGCTTATAAATATATATTGTTATTTAGGTACACAGGTAAATTGTGTGTGCCGCTTAGCCCCATCTGTTTCCAATAAATTTCAGCCTACAGGCTCTAGGTCTTGAAACTTTTGATTATGCTCAGAATGGTGAACTAAGTAGAAGAGCTGGCCTTCACAAAATATGCTGCAGCTGAACCTCTCATTTTGTGTAAACCAGCACAGTGTCCTGAGTTCAGTGCCTCGGTTCTGCTCCAGCTGAGGGCTGTTAACAGTCAGGGTTTCTGTAAGACTCTTTCCTGGAGGAGAGATTTCTATCTGGTCTGTTTGGACAGAAAAAATTTCCATGACTCTAAGAATGCTTTTAAAAGAACTGGGGAGAAAAGGGAGCAGATGCTGCAAAGTACATCAGAGAGCGGTCCCAATGTTAACAAAGAGATTATTTACCACTAAAATGAGGAGGAAAATGTTTGTATCTTTACAAGATTTTGTCCCACTTATGAGAACCTAAAGAAAAGATAGGCATCTAGGAGTGCAATTATCGGTTAAAATTCTGGTTTATGACTACAAATTGTTTGAAACTTTTTATTAAAAAAAAATTATTCTTTGGAAGTTTTTGCAATTGTGCATTATCCCCCTGATGCAAACCCTCTTCAAAGACTTTGTGATTAAAATGAAGAGGCTGTATGTTCACATTGTCCCAACTCTGCAGTTTTTTGTTCTCAGAACATGACCCTACTTCTGAACAAAATCTGAGGTTAACTTTTCTGTGTACCATCAAGACCATCTTCCTTGCTATGGCAATGACCGGTCACTTTTGATCATCTTAGAGTGCATTTACAGAAACAAGGCTTGATTGTCCTCATTGTCTTCTATCAAAGTAGGCCTTGGAAAATTAAAACATGAAAAAATGAATCTGCTAGGATTAATTATTTCAAATATTAGTAACAGTGGAAAACATACATTTCTTTGTAGAGTTAAGAGTTTTGAATTCACTGCAGGCATTATCACTTTTCTGGGTAGTCAGACAAATACTGTAATGTATAAAGAAGTTCAAGCATCCTCTTCCCCCAAAATACAAGGAATACACTAAACATTCTTTTCTCTTGCATGAAGACTTAAGATGGGAACAAACGTGGGGGATTTGAGGCTGGAGAAAGGCGGAAGCATAGGACTATGTATTTACCAGCCACTTCAAAACCACAAGACAGACACAAACACATGCAGGCAGCCTGTTTAAAGGTCAGGTGTGTTGTGCATGGATACTTGAGTCAAAGAGGAGAAGGCAGTGATAAAGGAGCTGCTGCTCCAGTTCCTTAGGACACTGGCACACACAAAGAGGGCTGGTCTGGCCTAATGGCTGTGAGTGGCCCCACAATCATCCCACACAGTAGAGTGGACTGAATGTGGCCCTGACATAAGAGGCTTTGGGCTTCCCTGCTTCAGGAATGACCTCAGGGTCCTCAGTTCAGTCTGGAAGACTATTTAGGATGAGCTAAGGCAGGCAGGGAAGGAAAAACTTGTTGAAAACCAAAAGGAAAGTCACATGAACTTAAGATATGGTAGCTTTTTTTAATTAATGTGTCATCATTTATATTATCTGTTATATTGTGGCTAGGAGGTACATTAAGCAACAGAGATACATTAAAAGAAGAAAAATATTTACTATTGCCACCAGGTTATCTCTTGATGTTGTTTGGTTTCGATTGTTTGTTTGTTTGCCTTTCAAGTGAGACTGGTCCTTATCTACCTGATAAAACTTTCAGAAGTGGGAGGGGGGGACTATTTTAACATAACAATTTTATGAATTTATCCATCTAGCCATTAAAAATCTATCAGTGGGTCATTATTGTATTTGAATCTGAGAGGATTCAAAAACCCAAAGGCAATGTAAAGTGGGATCCCACAAGCTGTCTAAGTGAGGAATTTAGTGCAAAATAGATGGAAAGTATCTGAAAAAATCACGGATCAGGCCCTTGTTTATGAGTGCCAGCACTGGTGCCAGGACAGAGCCATTTGTTACTAACTCTCCTGCTGGGATGCTTTAGGAAAATGTCATTTTGGTGTGGTTGCTGGCTATGCTAAGATGTAAATTACGTAAAAGGAGCTGAAAAAGTCAATTTAAGCATTGTGGACTTTCATGTGCAAGGAAGCATGTCAAAGGAAAATTTGAAGCAAGAATGGGATTAAAGGCACAGGAAAATCTTTTCCCTTGTAAGCAGTCCTATTAACCTTTGAATTGTGACGACACTTCTACAAGGATCTGTGCTTCAGTGTGTGAGTAATCCCACACTTCTAATATGCAGCCTTGCAAGGCTGTGTGTAGCCTAAAATAAGTAGTCCCAACAAAGTTTCCCAATAGGATCAAAACCAGATCCTTAGGAAGGAGTTCAGACCAGAAACATAACTTCTCTGAAGAACTTTTAATCTAAACTCCCTGTTGCAGGAACTCTTATCAGAGAAGTTTTGACAATGTCTATTGATTAAGATTCTCTTTTGTTGTATCTTAAAGAGTAAATCGAAAGGTCATTTTTTATATTGACTTGCACGGAGTTTTATTGATTCTCTTTTATGAGGCATTAATGAAATCTATAGAAGACTAACAAGATTGTATAGTTAACCTTGGCAAGATTGCCTGTTCTTTTTACATGTGCAGAAAAGGAAAAGTAGAATGTTCCACATTGGAGGTTTAAATTATGTGGGAGTGAGTGGATTTTGTGGAATTAAATACCTCTTAGCACAGAAAAGAGAGCATGATGTATCTGTACTAACCCGTTCTCTCTGAAATATGCTTAGCAGAGATTTTTTGGGGGGAACGCTTTGTTTTCCTGCCCAATGGTACCACATATTTATCACTATGAAAACATGCAGAGAAGTCAATCACTCACTATGTGTGCCAGAAATGCTTTCCACAGTCACAACGATGGTATGTCAAAAGTCTGTCTCACTTTAAAAGAACAGGCGGGTTTTATGCTGGAAATGTACCAAAATGGACCAATCTGTCTCAAAAAATATGAAGCTGGGATCAATTTTGCAAAGTTAAAATAAACACTAGTCACACTTGACCCAGTGTATTAAGCTAGCTGAGGAAGAAATATAAAGAATTGGGGGTATCTATGGATTTGGCTTGGTAGAACATTAAATATGACACATTGGATTAAAAAGTTATCCACTAACCTAAAAAGTATGCATAATAAAATTTGGGATGATTTTTCAGTGCACTGTTCCACTACTTTCTTAAACATATTTTCTTTTTATGCCACTAAAATGAATGAAGGCCATCTTGGCTAACAAATTTAAAGTTCATACCCCCTGAGAAAGGGCGCCTTTGCATAGTGAAAGCTCAGAAACTTTTGAGTGAATGTCATGCATTTTTATTTGCAGTAGGAAAAACATCTCTCTGGAGAGAGGCAAGTATAATTATCTCTGTTTTAGATGTAAACCAGAGGAGCTGGAGGCAGGACTGGGGAGTGAGCAGACACAGGAATTTCCCTCTGGTGGGCTCACAGAAAACATGGAAGTAATTTGTGGTATGAAAATGGCTGATGGTGGTGTTTGTTTCCATGGAAAGACTATGGAGAATGTAGGAACTGGGTGCTGGATTTTTGTACTACAGTCTGATTTGTGTCCAGCTTAAGTGCTGCTGGCCCAAGTCAGCTTTGCCACTGATCCTCAGCAAGATACAGACCAAATTAGGAGTGGAGATCCTAATGTCCAACTGGAGAAGCCCTGTTGTGCTGAGCCATTGGTCCAGCTCTGCCAGTGTCTCTGAGGACCAGTCCTGCCCAATTTGCTCCATGCCATGTGGTTAGCTCCAGCCTGCTTGCCCACATGTGTGTGGTTCAGTGACTCTTATGGGGCCCCTACATAGCTTTTCTGTTTCTCATTCCCTTCATAAAAACCTCCTTTTCTCCTCACCAGATGGACAAGTGTTCCCAGAGCACTTTCAACACTGTTTTAGCTGTGAAGGTGAGGGGATTCATTTGTGCCACTGCCCCTGTGCCCCGTGGGGGCTGCACTCAGGGCAGAGCTGTGCAGGGTTTCATACAAAGCAGCCATGCTGCAATACTGCATCGTTCAAATCTGCACAGCTGGGGTCCCTCATGGTCTTGGTGCACTTACTCAAGAGAAGTGTCCTCTCTTCACCCCTGTGTCAGGCACCAGTTGTGTTTGAAGAAGGCAGAATTGGGTGGAGATGGTGGGTGCTCTGGGGTTGCTGGAGGGGCATTAGATAGCACGCCAAGACTTTGCCTGTTTCCAGAGTGTGAATGGCTTTCCTTCCCAGTTTGGATCTCCTGTCTGCTTCAGAATACTACAAAATCAGTCTGTAAAGAGACACATCCCCAAAATATATAACCGGTCTTTGGCTCAGCTCTTGCACTTTTATTAGGTGCCATGAAACTGAGGGCTGGATGTTGCTGCCTTCTCAGTCCAGGAAACAGGTACAAGGCAGTTCTCCTTTCTGTATTTTTTTAAGTCATAGTATGTGTTCTATTTTCTGGTTTATGTTGTGAGTAGTGACCATTCAGGCTCTGGTGGTTAAATTGTGTCTGCACTGGTGGACAGTGGAGACCTGCAGTACATTAGAGTCTCTTTATTTCTTCCTTTGGAAGATGTACCCAGAAAATCCATTAATTGAGTCTTCCTATGTGGGAGCACCCCCAGAAAAGAGCTGGAATAATGTTCTGAGTCATTGTACAAAAACTGCAGGGTTACCTGAAATGTCTAAAATGCATGCAGGATGTAAGTGTATCCAAGAGGGACAGGAAAATGTTACCTTTTGTTTTCATGAATTTTGTGTAAATAACACAAAGAATAGTGGTTTGTTTATTTTCTTTTTAATGGACATTTTGGTTAAACTTTGCATTTGCACATGTGAGTACATTAATAGATTTATATATCTGAAAGTTAAACACATTTTGATGGCTGCTAATATTTTGTTTCTATCCACTTCATATAAGCTGCAGAATTCTCGTTTTTATTGATCAAAAGAAGATTTAGGGATAAAGGATGCCAAGAAGTATTTGGATCCTAGCAGTCCAGTAATAATATAACAAAGAAGTACAATTGTATACACTATCTTCAACTGCATTTCCAGGCAGTACATAATCAGGAAAACAGACTACCCCTGTTTTATAAAAGAAAACAGAGAAAAAAAGAGAGAAAAAAAATGAAAGGATGGATACCAACATGAGGAGAGTTCGGACTAAGCCATCCTTTGCAAACATATCATGTGCTCCAGAAATCCCTATTTTTTCTTCCTGGTGGTGTGCGATGGCTTTGGTGACCAGGCAGTAGGAGAGGCAGTGCTGAGGTGACTATAAATGCGCAATCCAGCTGACAAAAGGAATGAGTGCAAACAAAGCTGTCAGTGACTCAGAGCACCAGTCAAAGGTAGAAACACGCAGCAGTCTGATGGGGAGTCATTTGGCTCCCTGGGCCCAGCTGGGATTGCTGTCCCTGTGACTCAGCTTCCTTTGTCCCTGAACTCCACACACCAAGCTCTGTGTGCCTGCAGGTGAGCACATCTGTGCCAAACATCTGTGCCAGGTGCTGCTGATGTGTCTGTCAAGAGAAGAAGAGCTGTCATGGGGCCTTTGCCATGTGTTGCTGCCTAGCCTCTCTGTCTGGCTTCTGTGGTTTGCCCAGAGTGATTTATGATGTGGAAAAAGGATAACCTATGTCAAAGGGGAAAAATAACTACTGACCCGAGGGTGCTCCTCTCAAAGAAGTTTGTGTGACTTCTCTAACATGCATAGTGCTTTGATCCCATGGTAGAGCTGGGCAAAACCATGAACTGTTTCTGAAAGCTGTGGCTCTGCTCTCTGGGCGGGTTGCACCTTCCTTTCCCCTGACTCCACTGACTCCTGCCACTCAGCACTTCCTATCAGTTTGCAACTCCATTAACATTCATAACCTCTTAGCTGCAGTATGGCAATTATTGCTTTACAGAAGTTAAGAAGTGACGACCTTTGTTACAAGCCTGGCTGTTTTTAATCATTCCTTTGATGCTGAGGGCTTCTCTGGACCCCAGGGTAGAAACGGTGACTTCTCCAGACTAAGGGAGATTTCTGCCTGCTATTGAATTTAAGGATATCTTTGTAACTTCCTTGTAATATACCTTTGGGTCCACATGGGTTTTGCAGTCCCAGACATGACAATTTCCTGCACAGAAACACCACTAGGGTACAGCAGTTCTGGAATGAGATATGCTTTAAGAGGCAAGTCAGATTCCTCCCAAGTTCAGAAGCAGGGGTTTTACAGCCTGGATAAGATATGTCCTAAGCACTCACACTCATTTGACTAGTCTGGGAAGGAAAATGAACTCCCCACAAGTTCAGCCAAGAACGCAACATATTTTGGGCAAATGGACAAAAAAACCCACTTACTTTTTAGAAGTGTGGAGCTAGAGTTCAATCATTGTTCAGATCAACAAATTGTGACTTTGTTGCAGTAGCTTTTAAAGTATCCTTGGCTTTCTGGCTGTGTTTCACACTCTGGGCATTTTGCTCAAAAGCATCCCTGCCCATGCACGAATCATTCCCCCTTTTTCCTTTTGCCCACATGGCACTTTGCAGGCCTCATGTAGCAATGTGAGTTATGCACAGTCCTCAAGACACTCTGGTGATCAAATCCTGTAGGAACTGCTTCAGGTACTCATTTCTGTCCCAACTGTAGCAGGTCTTTTCTCTAATAATCTGCATGATGCTCCTGGGGAAGGCCAGCTGAGCCCTGTATCTTCTGCAGAAGGTCACACAAATCAAAAAATCTCTGCTCTGCAGAACAAGTCAGTTCTTTCTTGGTATGGTTCACAGTTCACAACTTTATTTTGCTGTTCAGATGTGGAGGGTTGGTTCTCATTGTCACAGTAAAATGAATTATGTTGCTATTTTCACTGCAGGGATAGCCTGTGCTAGGCACTTCTGAAACTGCTGGCTGGAGAAATGGGGCTTGCTTTGGGCCAAGATACAGTTGTGGTTTTAGTACATGGTGTATTTCTGCTGCTTGTGTGCAAACAACTGGCAGGGGTTTCCAACTGAAGCTCATACTCTGGTATTCACTGATCACTGAATTAAAAAATTAGTGACATAATGTATAAAACAACTTTCATGCCTTTTATTTGTGGTTACTTTTTCTGATATTGGTTTTGCTTGGCAGAGGATGAATTCCTTCTTATAGTTTTCCCCATTTCTTTAAAATCAGAAAGCTATATAACCTGTGGATATTAGATTATTTTTTCCAAATAATTTCCTGTGCTAACTGAACAAAATGAAAGGAGAAGAATGATAGAGTTGCACTCACCTTGTCCACCCTCTGACTGCCCTTCCAGGACCCTGACTAGGACTTCTATATGGAGAGACGGTCCCTGTGCAAAACATTCTTCGGGTTAAAATGTTCAGAACTGCCTTTTCTTGTCTGTTGCATTCAAGGTCAGATTCTTGAAGAATTTAAACTGCTGATAAAAGCAAAGGAAAATGGAGTTGCATTAATTTATGTTGTCCTGAGGACATTCCATTCTCTTTGGTGTAATCCTGTAATTTTTAATGGATAGAGACTGACTTACATACTACTTATGTCTTTGTTAAGACATTCTAGTTGGAATTCAGTGTCAATGAGATTTTGTATAGGTCCTTCACCTATGTATGAATTAAATTCAGAAATGGCATTCATTTATGCAGGGTAGGGAAAATAGTTGAAGGTTTTGTTCTTTCCTTAAATGCATTTTATTATACAGTTTACCACTCTAAATCTTGCTTTGATACTGGGATTATTGAAAATACTTCTTAAAAGGCTGTTTTCAAATCTAGCACATAATAAATCTGCTTCAGTAATTTAATATATGGTGCAGTACATTATACTGCAAATAAATCTGCTTCACTTAATTTATACGTGGTAGGGCAAATGCTTGAGCTGGCAAACTGGAATCATGTTTCTAATACAACTGTCCACTTTTAGTGACATAGAGACACTGTGCTTTCCATATCCAGCCTTTGTCTTTATGTGGAATATTTTGAGGTGTTGCAATAGTCAGTCAATTATGTATTAATAATACCTTGGAACTCAAGCAAGGATGTGGACCTGTTGAAATTAGTCCAGAGGAGGGAAACTGAGTTGATCAGAGGGATTGAACACCTTTCCTATAGGGAAAGGCTGAGAGAATGGGGTTTGTTCAGCCTGGAAAAGATAAAGCTCCGGCTGACCTAATTGTGGTCATTCAGTACCTGAAGAAGGCCTACAAGAAAGATGGAGAGGGTATTTGCACAAGGACATGTGAAAGGCTAGGACAAGGTATAATTACTTTAAACTGATTTATATTAGGAAGAAATGTCTTACTGTGAGGGTGGTGAGCCACTGGAACTGGTTGCCCAACAACCAGAGCAGTTGTAGGTACCCTATGCCTGGAACTGTTCAAGGCAGGCTGGAAGGGGTTTTGAGCAGCCTTGTCCAGTAAAACATGTCCCTGACCATGGCAGGAGGGTTGGAACTGGATGATTTTTAAGGTCCCTTCCTAACCTGGTCATCCTCTTATTCTATGGAAAATGTTTAAAAATGTCCCTAAAAAGTGCAGCTTTGTTTGAAGGAAAGGTATGAAAAAGGCGCAGCAGAGCAGCCAGGATGTCTGTTGTGCTGAGCAATAAACAATACTTGGTACTGGTTTGTAATCTGGAATATGAAATTAAGTCTTCAGACAATCTGGGTCTCCAAAACATACTCCAGAATTTGCAGAGAGGGTATACCAGGATACACCAGCACATTTGTCTGCCTTAATCTCTTGCAGCCATTTTGTTAGCTATATTTGCATATGTAGTTTAATTAATCTAATATTTGCCAGTTTTCTTGGCATCAGCCTTGATGCATGAAAAAGACCTTCTGCTTTTTAAAAGTTCTGGAAATTCTTCATTTGTGTGTGCTGATAGTCAAGACTTCATTGGCAAGTAAAGAGTGGCATGGAAACTAGATCTGGGAGGCAAAGCTCTCCAGTCATTTTGAGTCTCTCAGCAAAAATAATTCTGCTGTTGGCTTGCTTTCTGACTACAAAAATACATGCAGGCAACTTTGGGGTGTTGTGTAAACTATTTTGTATGCAGACTTGACCAATGAAAGCATGTAATTGAGAACTGGCATGTTTCCTTCCTTTTTTAAAAGACATGCTGCTAGGGTTTGCTCTCTGCTTTGTATTTAGACAACGTCCCTTGTAGCTGTCTGTTCTCACTCTTTCCCAAGCATAATACAAATTAAAGAAGAAATATGTTAAAGCATGTTAAACTTTCTGCAGCATAACCTTGACATTTCCTTCCAACTTTTTCATCTTCCTATGACCATGTGAAATAATTTTCAAGAGTTTTATCTCTGCATTGCTCCCTACCTTTTTCTGCTCTTCACTTCCCAATATTCTGGGTTTAAATGTAATTATTTTTGATGTTTCTCAAACCTTCAATTAATTTGCATGAGTTTCACTGCCATATTTTGTTTCTGCACATCATTTTGAAGGGTGGTCACATCAGCAGGTTTACCTCTGGCGGTGGCTCTGCATGTAAGCAGACCAGCCTATGTTAAAAAAACCCATCCCCAGAAACCTGTTTTGAAAAGCTTCCGGCTGAATTCTGCAGACTATTTTCAGAAGCTGTCCCAGCAGCTATCCAAATATTTCATTGCTTCTCTGGATGCTGTTGATAAGGTTGATTCTGTCATTAGTTGTAATGGTTTTTATCTCCCAGAGCAAACAGAGGCGTTAATGCGGATTAGCGTATTTGTCAGTGTGTCACTAGATTTAATTTCCGCGATTCCTTCGGTCGTCATCCTCACCACTGTTTTTCAGCATCTGCATAAGGTAGCACTGAAATTATTTGTGATTCTTTAAAGTCCATTGGGTTGTGGTGATTGATCATTTGTCTGAAAATTTGTATTTAAGATGTATTGCATATCTAGGAGTGTCAGCAGCATACTTATGATTTACTATTTTCTAGCAGGAAGGGTTCTTAATATTTTGTATGCCTTGCCAGGTGAAATGGTATATTGCCAACACAAAGATTTTGGGAGGAAAGCGTACATAAAAATTTTCCACGAAAATAATTCTGCGAATACTGGCAAAACCAGCTAACATAGATGGATAATACTCAGATTGGATTGTAAATAAAACTAAGAAAGAAATAAGGCCATATATAACTTGTAAAGAAGAACATGATAATAATTCATGTATTGTCTCTACTTTATCTTCTTGCTGCTGTTTTTCAGCACCCATCAGGATTACTGTGGTTATTTTGAAATGCACCTTTGAGTTACTGAGTTTCAGGAAACGTAAATCTCAACAGCTTTGTTATCACCTTTGACTTACACTGCGCATAAAAGTCAGATTTGTCTTGGGAAACAAGTTAAAAGGAACATTGGTAGTAGCCTGGGGCAGGTAAAATTGAGGAGTTCTGTAAAGTGGGTCTGGTACCTGAAGCAGGAGGGATGGTATGAAGTGGAGGAAGGACACAGTGGGTTTCAAACCCTGTCTCCCCAGCAGCCTGTGGAAAAGACCTCCATGAGCATTGTCAGAGATGGGATTTCACCTTGATGTTTCCTTTTCAGAAAACACCAAAGGAAGCTACAAGTGAGCCAGCCTGTACAGGTCTTTTCCACAATACACTCCTATTATTAATAAAAACCACAACCAAAACATCTGTTTCGATGGCAGAGTACTGTTTGCCTTTCAGAACAGGAAGGGAAGGGCCAATTTTCAGCTTGTTTGAATCTGTACTGCTGAGGGCCCCAGGAGACTATCAGAGGAGAGTAGAAACAAAAGCAACTGAAACATGTTAGTGTAGTCTCCTGGTCTAGTTCTAACGCTTTCTGCCACTTTATTGTGCCTCTATCACCTCATTAGGCATTTTACCTGAATGTACTGTATTCTTTAATAATTGAAAACATTTGTTTAGACAAAAATATCTGAACATTTAAAATCTCTCTATAGGAGGAAGAAAAAGGAAAACACTAAAATCTGTGAGACTTCAAACAAAACTTTTCTTTCTACAACTGGCGGGGGCGGGGGAGGGGATTGAAGAAAGAGGGTAAGTCAGAAGGAGAGAGTGGTTCCTTCCTGCTCAGAGTATCTGCAGTAGCGGTTAGTGGTGAAGGCTGTGGAGTGCTTCAGCTCTTGCTCACGGGTTGAGCACACGCCGTGTTTCTGGAGACTGTCAGTGGTGATGCACAGACCTGTCAGAGAGGAGCTTAGGCTGGCTGTCTCCCCCTTGGAGAGAGAGCACAGCCAGAGCCTCCCTCTGGTATTTTATCAGTGCTGGTGTGAGGAGTGCCAGCTTACTCTGAGTAACAACTCATCTGCTATCTCGCTTGAGGTTTTCTTTCCCCTTTAAGTCAAAGAGACTCTGCTCTCAGAGAGGAGATAGCATGCTCTGTGATTTCAGCCAATGCAGTCACTAACCTCTTCCAGATGTTTTATAGTCCCTTGCATCAGTTTCACAATGAAATTCCTCTCTTTGTTGCCCATAATTTTCAGTTAAATCTATGCTCTAATGGATATTTTCTTTATAAGGTGGTGAATCCCTTTATTTTAGCTGTCTGAGGCAAACATTTACTGTCTGACAGCTCTGTGTGAACTTTGTGGGATTTTCATAAACTGACTTCAGTAAAAACAAGATTGGCTGTGTAGGAAACATTTACCTGCAGAAGCTTACTGTCAAACAAGGAGTCAGGGAAATAGGTATTTTTTACATGAGATTACACAAAACAGGATACATTTCTACATAAAGAATAAGGATAGAATTTTACAATCCTGCTTGCCTGCTGAAGTTTGGGAATGAAGAGCGGCCAGGGATTCAGCTGTGAGTGTACAGTAAATGCTGGAATCAGTCATTTTCAAGCCCTTCACTAGGCATTAAGTCACCAAGCTTGGAAGCAGGTCTGCATGACTCAGTTGAATAAATGTGTTTGACACAGAAGACAAATATTGTACTCAGTAGAGCAATTTTGAAGTCTAATGCTCTTCTCTCCCAACTAATTCTAAGGCTTAATTACTGAATACCAATATAATATAATTCACAAATAATTCCCTGGCTGCCTTTTGTTCACTTGTGACTTTAGTGCTGTATTATCAAACACAAAAAGATTATCAGATGGCATGATGGGTTTACAGATGCTCTGCAGTGCCAAAAAGTATCAAAATGCAATGACTTGCCAATTCACAAAGTGGTGTTTCACTGGCTCCACAGGAGTATTATTCCACTCTTTGGTTTTCCAAGTCTGATTTACATGTGGTAATAAAACATTCCCTTTGTAACACTATTAATCTCCCAAATTTGAGAGGCAGACAAACTGAGTTTCCTTTGTCTTCATTCAAGAAAATATATGCTTCACCTTTATATCTTACAGCTTAGTTATCTGTCAGAAGATTACTGTAGTGCTGGGAAATAGGAGGAAAGCGAGTCTCTCAGCATGGAAAGGCTTCTGCCCACACTCAACAACTGCAGCTCTACTGACTTTATATTGCATATTTTTCCAAGAGGGCTCTATTTGGTCCCTGTCAAGAACTTGAGAAGATTTTTTTTTTAATATTAGTTTCTTAAAAAACTGAGCTTTCTTATGAGAGCTTTTGAGTGTCAGCTTTCACTTAGTTGAAGTATTGTACACAAAAGGACATAAAAGAAATATATCTAGCACTGGAAATTGCCAGAATTGATTTTTGTACCATGAATTGAAATTATTTTTAGCTATAATCATATTACATTATTGCATCTAGAGATTTGATAGATGTGCGCAGTTTTTTCTCCCTTTAATGAAACGGTGTCAGTCAGAAACTCCAAGCATTTCTGTGCTCAATGTCAAAAATAACACTGTGAGAAGGACTTGGATTTTCATTGTGAATATACACCCCATCATTAGATAGAGCAATTCAAATATTTCATCTGACAAAGCAAAGGGTGTGAAAACTGAATTGCTCCAAAGCCCTTGGGAAGCAGCAGAATGGTTCAGATTTTGCTGGGCACTTAGAGTCTCACCTGATAATTGCCCACTCTCAGGAAAGAAGCTTTCTACCTCTATGATCCTTTGATCTTAGTGAGGTGCACGAAGACCTTCATGGAAGGTGTTTGCTCCTGTTAGGTTTATAAATAAAAATAGGTATATAAATAAAAAAGTGGCTTTGAGTGGAAGCCTAGTTTAGTTATGGTTCTTAAGTTACTTGGGTCAAGCAGGTGAGTTCAGAATAGTCCTCACTGTTTTCCAAGTTCCTGGCCTAGATCTGTTCCTAAAGTGAAGTGCCTTGAATCCCCCTGAACCATCACATATGGCAGCTGCAAGAGGAGTAATACAATAGTAAGTGTTGATAGCCTGGCCAACAAGGGTGGAACTTTCTCTGCCTAGACTTTTCTCTACTGTTTGGCTTTGGTACTGAAGGAGGTGGCCGCAGCTTCAAGTGTCACCCCGAGTATCAGCGATCAGTGAGAGCAGCAGCTTGAGGCTTTCGGCACGTGAGGTGCCGCCGCAGTCAGTGCTAGCAGGGCTGCAAGTTCTCTTGTGAAGCCACACGCCCTTTGGAGCTGGTGCTAGGCATGTCTGTGACTGCAGCACTGTGCCTGACATGAGGGCACTGGGGTGATGGGGTTAGAGAGTGGTAGGACTGTAGACAAAGCTGTCTGAGGCAGTTATCAAAATAAATGTCACTGTTTGTACTGTGACATTGGGTTGGCAGCCATAGCTTTGCAAAGGGGTTCAGTTTCATTTCTTCCAGGATGGGTCTGTAGAGGACACAGGCTGTCACAGTAGGACAAGAAGTCTTCCAGTGCCTTCTGCCGTGGGCCCAGGCAGATGGCCTCATCCTTCCACAGCTTTTGGAAACTTTGTCAGAAAAGCAGAGCTGATGGCAGCATGAAGAGCAGTGGAACAAGGCTTCAGAAACCCAAAATGCTCCTGCCCATGTAGAGCAAGGTGAGGAGACACAGGCTCTGGGGCTGAGCATGTAGGCTCTGGGGCTATGCTGGGCTAAGCCCAGAGCTCAAACACAGAGAGCAAGCGCTGAGTTAACCCTCTGAGAAAGATGCACTTGAAATGGTGCTGCCACAGTGTGAAGTGCATCAGCAGGGTGTCCCAGAGAAGCCTCGTTTTGCTCCTGACCGTTTGATCTGTCTGTGGATGAACAAAGGCTGTTGGTTTCTAGGGCTATCTATCCATTACTTCAGACACACATGCAAGGCTTGGAGGAGAAGGATGTTAGAGCAGCAATTATATGAGGTATTAAGGAGCCACAGCTGGCCACTTAGCCTGTCATTAATGGCCATTGCTATACTCCAGTCAGGAAACACTAGAAATCTGCTGAGGAGGCCTGAATTAGCAAAATGTGAGGACAGTTTTGAGATCAGGAAAAAAACACCTGCTGGTTAAATCCTTACAGAGTCTTTGAGACTTCAGGATCAGGACTGACACAGAGCAGGATGTGATCCTGGGGCTGTGGTGTGGCAGGAGCCACAGCCATGTAACCTCGCCTCTGCCCCAACAGAGCCTGCTGCAGATGCCAGGCTGCAAAGCCAGTGTTGGAACTGCTTGTGAGGAAAACATAGGGTCTGAGCTTCAGTTTTCAGAGATAACATAATTTCTGAATGCCCAGGGGTATGTATTAATAGAAAAGCTGGAGTGGTATGTTGAATCCTGCTTTTATTTGTGGTTTTGTACTTGTACCTTCTAATGACTTCATGCCCCTGCTTTAACATGAAGATCCTTTTTGCCTTGCTGCCTCCAGAAGCTGCCGTGAAGCTGAGTTCATTAAGCTTTGAAGTTTTCGCCCTCAGTAGAGGCTGAAGAACCACCTGCATACAAAGAACAGTTGAAGGAGCACAGTAGTGTTCTACTAAAGCAACATGTCATGCAGGTTGAACTCCTGTAGCACCAGTCCCTAGAAAGAAAGAAATAACCAGAGTTAGTGATTTCTTTTTCCTTTATTTATTTTTTTAGAGGAGGGGTAGGGAAGGACAGGGGTTTTGCCCCTTTTTTGAGAGAAAGAGAAGCACTGAAGAATGGATGCTAAGAGAGTACTTTGTTAGCAGACTTCTCAGCCACTTCCGCTCTGATTCAGTGTTATTGCAGTGTGTGGGACTCTCGTGGCTGTCGCTGCCATATAATGCAATGAGTGACAAACACTACTTAGCATACTGAATGGGGGCACTGTCCCTAGCTTAATCTACCTAATGGCCCCACTGCAAGATATAAATAGATTAAGAGAGAAAATTCAATAATTTCCCCATTCTCCCACCAGAGCA